>NC_138207.1:69984276-71210109 GCF_964194415.1 Vipera berus | reverse complement strand
ATATAACACCGTCCAAAGAATTACATTTGGACTAAACCTAGTTCAATCTTCCTTTTTCAAAGTGGCCAACCAGATTTCTACAGGGAAAGCAGGACACGAAAATCTCAAAATAGCTACTACATGTTCCCATTCTCATAAGCATTTGTCTGCAAACCTGGAGCTACTACTGGTAGTTCTCAACATACAACTAGTGACTGTCTGAAGGTACGTCAGACGCCCCACCCTAAAAGCTACTTACAGACCCGATTCCAAAGTTACAGCCACAATGTTCATCTGTCCTTAAGACAGACTGCAGGGATGCTGCAGCAGGAACCCCCATCCATTCCCCGTCTCCTCCAACCGGTCCTTGCATATCTTGGGCCTGCTTCCCACACTCCACTGTGCCCCACACCTTCCTCCTCACCTCACGTCCCCCAATCCAATGCAGCTGTCCAGAAAATGGCAGCCACTTCTGGAAAAATGCCACCCAATAGTGAACTTCCCTAACCCAAGCTCCAGAGATCTTTGAAAGGTAAGTGGCCAATTGATAACACAAGATGACAAGGCTGTGGGTCCCAGTGGGGTGGAAAGCAGGCCCAAGGGGAGGGAAGCAGAGCACAAAGTGCCTCAAGGGATGGGGGAGGCCCCTGAGGCACCCCGTGCTCTGTCCCATGACTGCCTCAGGAAGAACAGGCCTCTAAAGTGATGTTCACATGGGTGTGTCACTTAACAGCTGTCACAATTTGCAACCATAATGGGCAGGCTCCTTTATGGTGATTGGTTGAGGACTGCCTGTATATTGTTATTTCAACGACGTCACACTCAGTTAAGAATTTAATGATGCTTTGAAAGAGACTTTCATTAAGAGAAATATTGCCATGGTACTCAAGTTATTGTAAACTCAGTTTCTCAGGAACATTCTTTAGCAGAACATCCCTTAATATTAGGATGAATTGGAAATATATATATATTAAAAAAGAAGAAAAAACAGCCACTATCACACACTTCTCCCAGAAGAATGAAGCTGAAGTCACCAGCCTGAGGATGACGGATGAGATTTCGTCGAAACGTTGCCCTGATACCTCCAATTCTACGTGGGGGAAAACCCGAATGACCAAAGATCTACATACAAACACCCACGAAAATAAATACTTACTTCAACCAGATACAGGTAGTCCTTGACTTACAACCGTTCAGTGTCTGTTCAAAGTTACAACGGCGCCAAAAAAGTGACTTATGACCATTTTTCACACTTATGATCATTACAGCATCCCCAGTCACATGATTTACATTCAGATGCTTGATGGTTGCATTGTGCCGGGGTCATGTGATCCCCTTTTGCAACCGTCTGACAACCCAAACAAATGGGGAAGCCATTCACTTAAGCACTTAAGATTCACTTAAGCACCGTGTTACTAACTTAACCACTGCAGTGATTCTGTAGCAAGAAAAGTCGTAAAGTGGGGCAAAACTCATTTAACACATTTCTCGCTTAGCCACACAAATGCTGGGCTCAATTGTGATCATAAGTTGAGGACTATCTGTACTAGTGAATTCAGCACAGCACAGAATTCAAACCAGCTGACTTTGGCAACTAATAATTGATCAGAGAGGACATTCCAAAGTAAGGCGGAACAA
Source organism: Vipera berus (assembly GCF_964194415.1). NCBI lineage: Eukaryota > Metazoa > Chordata > Lepidosauria > Squamata > Viperidae > Vipera > Vipera berus. The sequence continues at coordinate 71,208,492 of NC_138207.1, read as the reverse complement.
TAAAAAGCCTTGTTTGAAAGCAGTTCTCCCCCCACCCCCCCACTTCTTAAAATATTTTACTGATATTGCATGAGAAAGGCAATACAGCTGAATCATGCATATTCGGGCTGCAGGTTTAGTCTCTTTTTAACTACCCGTCCTACAGGAGACAGGTTCATGCAAGTACAGGTAAGTCCTCAACTTACAACCATTCATTTAGTGACCATTCAAAGATACAACGGCACTGAAAAAAGTGACTTATGACCATTTTTCACACAACCACTGCAGCATCACCATGGTCACGTGATCAAAATTCAGACTATTGGCAACTGTCTCACATTTATGACAGTTGCAATGTCCCAGGATCATGCGATCACCTTTTGTGATCTCCCAAGTAGCAAAGTCGCCGGATAAACCAGATTCACTTAACAACCACATTCCTAACTTAACTGCCACCGTTCATTTAGCAACCATGGCGAAAAAGGTCATAAAATGGGGCAAAACTCACTTAACAAATCTCTCATTTAGCAACATAAATTTGGGGCTCAGCTGTGGTCATAAGTCAAGGCCTACCTGTAGCTATCTTTTACGGACTTCGGCCAGTGTGGACTTCTACTCCCAGAATTCCCCAGCCGGAAAGAATTCTGGGAGTTGAAGTCCACACATCTGAAAGTTGCCAAGGATGAGAAACCCTTGATTTAGGTTACAAAAGCGATCACTTTTAAGCGCTCGTTTCCAAGTTACATCCGGGAGGGGTGTTGTTCGAAGAGACTCCTTGGCGGGTTTATACGCCCCGTCCCTCTCGGCGGCTCCTTGCAAAGACGTTGTTCCTAGGATGCGCTTCAAATATACTTGGTGGGACAGGACAGGCGACGCCGCTGCCCAGGGAAGGAAATCGAGGCCACCTGTACGGTTCCCTCCGCCCGTCCCCTCGAGGCGGCGGCACCCCCAGCCCCGGAATCAGTTACCTGACAGGGGTCTCCAAACTTGGCCCTTTTATGAATTGTGGACTTCAACTCCCAGAATTCCTCAGCCAGGCATGCTGACTGAGGAATTCTGGGAGTTGAAGTCCACAAGTCATAAAAGGGCCAAGTTTGAAGACCCCTGAGCTGGCTGAGGAATTCTGGGAGTTGAAGTCCACAAGTCATAAAAGGGCCAAGTTTGAAGACCCCTGAGCTGGCTGAGGAATTCTGGGAGTTGAAGTCCACAAGTCATAAAAGGGCCAAGTTTGAAGACCCCCTGGGTTACCAGGAAGGGCTGTTGCCCCGCCGCCGGAGAGGCTCACCTCGTCCTCCGAGAGCGCCGGCAGGAGATGGAAGTCACAGGACTCTTCCTCCGCAAAATCATCCATTGCGGCTGCAACCGAAGGGTTTCTTTTGCCCCGCCCGGACAAGTGGCGACCCGAGAGGACTCGAACTTCCAACGCCCGGACGCTCTCCGGGACCCGCCGCCACCTCCTCCTCCTCCTCCTCCTCTGCCCGGGGGCGCCCGTCCCCACGTTCTTCTGTAGCTATTTGGGGTCCCGTCTCTTCCCGACGGTTTTGCTCGCCGCGCCTGCCTCGTTGCCCTCCCGGCGCCGTCCGACAAATGTGTTTGCCGAGCGAGGCGGCGGCCCTGGCAACGGAGCGGCCTCGCCCTCCGCCGGGCGCGGGCCAAGAAGGGAGGCTCCGCCTTGTTCCGGGCCAGTGGCCGAAAGAGTGCGAGGCCTCGCCGGCTCTGCTTTTTAAGAGTAACTCCTCTGTAAGCGGAGAAGTTTCCGCGGAAACCCCGCGCTTCAGCTACTCATTGCCTGGTTATTGCCGGAGCTGGTGGCTCTGAAACACTAAGCCTTCCCGCCTTTTTTTTTTCTTCTTCTTCGATAAATTACGGGGCCCTTCTTTGGTGACTCAATGGCGACCAGATGCGGGCCTTACAAATCGTGATTAGCTTCAAGTAGCCTGGCTAAGACTTAACACGGAGATTGGAGAATCTTTGGCTTCATGTATCATACTTTTTATTTAAGAGATTTTATCCCTTATGGCAAGTTGGCACATCATGATAAAATAAACTATTATGGCCTATAAATCAATATAGAGCCTTGGTGGAGCAGTGGGCTAATGCCTCCTTAAGTAACACCAGCTGCCTGCAATTAGTGCAGGTTCGCATCCCACCAGGCTCAAGGTTGACTCAGGTAGGTAAAATGAGGACCCAGATGGGCAAATTAAGCTGACTTTGTAATAATGCCGCTTGGGGTGTGTGTGAAAGCCCTAATAAGCAGGCATATACATAGAATGAAGGCTACTGCTAAGCTTGTAAGCTGCCCTGAGTCTTCAGAGAAGGGCGGGATATAAATGGAATTAAAATAAAAAAAATAAAATAAAATTATACGAGGGGGTCCTTGGGACTCCCTGAGCTTGCTTGACAACGTCATCAGATGGGCTTTTAAACCATCACACTAACATTGATGATATTACCTAGTTTGGGTAATGAAACGTCTGCAAGAAAACAAGCAAACTCAAGAGTGCCCCAAGGAGCCCTCATTTCATCCCTTTGCCGTTATTCCTCAGCCTAGACCAGGGCTTGGCAACCTCGGCTCTTTTATGACTCGTGGACTTCAACTCCCAGAATTCCTGAGTCAGCTATGCTGACTCAGGAATTCTGGGAGTTGAAGTCCACGAGTCATAAAAGAGCCGAGGTTGCCTAGACAACTTTAAGAGATGTGGACTTCAACTCCCAGAATTCCTTTGCGTATGTTGTGAAACACTGCTTCAAGGGTTGCCTTTTCTTGTCTTTACTTGCAGTTAGCTTGAATAGGCAAGTTGGGGTTCCCAGAGCATGGAAGGCCCTAAATACTTACCTATTTGATTTGGATTTATCCAACATGCTAGGCTGAAATATTGGCTTGTTAATGATTCACTGTGTCCTTCAAACCCAATCTCCAAATTAACTTCTTTGAAGTCCATTCCAGTCATATTATTTTCTACACAAAGTGGGTGAGTTGGTAATGAGAATGGGGAAAAGGTGAGTATATATATATAAAGTCAGCTTAGGATGCGATCCTAAACATTCTTGGTTTGGATGGAGTTCTACTGAAGCACTCCAGGTACATTTTCCTGGAGAAGAAACCAGGCCAACAAATGCACATAACAAGACTTTTCTTTGCCAAAAAAAACAAAAACAAAACCGTCTTACACTACAATCAATATGAGTAGATCATCACAAACATATGCTACACTAAGAAGATGTGTCAACACTGAACATATTTATACACATTCAGCTGAAATCACAACTGGCATTGGGTAACAATATTTATATTTATAAACAAGATCCAGTTTGTCTTAAAATATTGTGTTTACTGCCTTGTTTCTGCTCCAATATAATATTCTACCAGGGTAATCCAAGACATATCTAATATGTGAACTCAGAAAATGACAAATATTCATAGGATGTTTAATAGCCTTCACTTACAGCACAATTCTGTGCATATATAATTTGTATTTTGGAGCTCAGGCTTTAGCTATGATTGTAACTCATATTTATATGAGATTAAAGCCCATGGAACAGAATATGTGAGCAAAGTCTCCAGGTTTCCCCAAACTATACTTGAATACTCAAAAATATGGGAAATAATACAACCTTGAACTTTTAGTATAAAAAGACACATTAAAAATTGGGTGGAATTCTCAAAATAGCACAACAACGGAAGAATACAGTTTGCTCAAAAAGAACAAAAGCAATAGAAAAGGACTTGTGAGATAAATTATTTTATCTATTCTTGCTCAGAGGAAGGACTAAAAGCAATACTATTATTGTCAGGTTTCACACTATGGCTTGGCAATAAATCTCAGTTCTCCAGACTCTTGTTCAGGAATTGCCTTGGAAGTGAACTCTCAGATATAACCTTGTTTTTTTTATTGCAGATAAGAATGAAACGAAATGCACAAAAATGAGTGGTGTTCCAGAACATAAAATCTAGGCATTTTCTTTCTACTTTCTGTAATTCATAAATATTGGCTGTTCTCTTGATGGCCAGAAAGATAACTGGATTATGCTTTCATAATGATTTTCACTAGCCTGATAAACTTGGACTGGCATCTAAACTGTCCATCTGTCTGTCCTAACATTAATTGGTTGCTGGGGTAGTTCACACATATGGCATTCACACACACACACACAAATTGGAGCTTTGATGGCCTTATCACGGCTCTCATCTTGATTTTTTTGGACTACATCCTAGAGACACTACTGCTTGGGTATATACCAGGGGTGTCCAACTTTAAAATCTGTGAACTTCAATTCTCAGAATTGCCCAAGCCGCCATACTGGCTGGGGAATTCTGGGAGTTGAAGTCCACAAATCCTAAAGTTGCCAACATTGGACACCCCTGGTGTATAACATCATCCACCCAACCATGAAGATGTAGATGATGGTTTCCAAAAACAAATGATATATCTCCTAAGTTATACCTTCATAAAAATATAAAACCATCATGGTTACTTCATGCCTTTTTGAATGATGCATCTATAGGTATATCTATACTTATGACCAAATTTCAAAGTCCTGACAGCCCCACTCCCTCACGATTGTGTGATCACATTTGAGCACTTGGCAACCAGTTTATGGTTGCATGACTGAGATTTTCCACATTTTTGGCCAGTTTCTTCTGGTTTTCAGCAAAAAATGACCACTGCATAAAATGGATTTGTTGAACAACTGTAACACTTGCTTAACAACCACTGCAAAAACAGTCATAAATGTGGCATGGTCACATGGTGATTGTCTTAAAAACCAGAACTTACAGACAATTCTGGGATCAATTATGGTCCTAAGTGAAGGACTATTCATCTCCAAGGTGCTTTCCGCCTCTATAATTATATAATCCCATTACTAATATGTATATAGACTAATGCATCATTTGAATACTAATGTATCAGGCAGCAAAGGAACCTATTTATATGGTGCATCATGGTTGTTATTTTGGGTTCTTTCAAGTCAGCTTTGGATCCTGGTGACTTCCTGGACAAGTTCCTGCAGTTTTCTTGGCAAGATTTTTCTAAAATAACTTGCTCTTGACTCCTTCCGAGGGCTGAGAGAAAGTGACTGGCCCAAGGTTACCCAGCTGCCTTAGGAGAAACTAGAACTTACAGTTTCCTGGTTTTTTGCCAGGGGTTTCCCCGCTATATTAAACTAGCTCTCATATGCCTGGGTTACTGAAATATATTCAGTGTTTTGCAGTAGTTAAGGTAGTGACTTAGAAATTCAAATGACTATGAGTTCAAGTTCCACCTTGGGCATGAAAGTCAGTGGGTGACTTTGGGCCAGTCGCGCTCTCTCAGCTGATCTCACTTCGCAAAGTTGCTGTCGTTGGGAAAATAAGAAGGAAGGAGCATTATGTGTGTTCACTGGCTTGAGCTGTTTATAAAAAGAATAAAGGGCGAATGGGACGACAGGGAATGAGGTGGCTGGATGGAGTCACTGAAGCAGTAGGCGTGAGCCTAAATGGACTCCAGAAGATGGTAGAGGACAGGAAGGCCTGGAGGAACATTGTCCTTGGGGTTGCGATGGGTCGGACATGGCTTCGCAACTAACAACAACAGAAAAAACTCTAATAAATAAATAAATATTTTGAATAGTAAATTATGCTTTTCTAACCTCTCTTTATCCAATCTCTCTTTACTATCCTCCTCCTAACTTTGAAGTCATTAAAAAATCAAAACCAAAAACTATTACAGCCACTGGAATTGCTAGAGATACTTCATATCAAAACTGAAGTACTGTCTTGTGTTCTTTTGTGAAATGTGGTAAGATGTGTTATCATTCGTTAAATTAGAATTTTATGGGATGCTTTATCGTCTTTATCCCATTTATAACTCTTAACAAATACATAAAAATATGGGTGAACACTGAATAGAAACTTTGCAGACCCACCATCTTGCTACTATATTACTTTTCCTGGTTAAAATGGCATGAGTTATAAAGGAAGATCAAGCTAAATGAGATCATTTCATGAAAAGAATAATGGTAGGTAGGTCAGAGATTTTCTTAAGTCCAGGGTTCAACATGCCTTGGGTATCACAGTCACTTTAGAGAAAGTCAAGTAACTCTCAGAAAAGGAATTTAAAACAAGTTAAATTAAAAATAACTGACATATGGAATCCACTTGAAGTAAATATCTCGTCTGTTCAAATACTGATATTATAACGGCATGGGTTCGCTCTTGCCTTGCCCTCTATAAATTGATAAAAGGTACAGTAACAGCTCCAAATAAGCCATGATTCCAAGTTTAGACATAATGATATAATATGTTAGACTGTCACGTCAGCTCAGCTAATGTCAGAGGTTCTACAAGTACAACCTAGATAAATGAGGAGAAGATCTAAGGGTAGGATGTTAGTAGCACAGTACATTTTCTCATTAACTAGTTATAGCTTCAATGATCAAGGATTTCTCTTCTGCTTTATCACAGGAGATTAGCTATTTTACTTCATAACCTTATCATAAACGACTACTGTATACAAAATTTTAGGACCACTGCTGCTGTAGATGAAGGAATTACACATTTGTTACATTTTAATTAGAAATATATTTTATTTTTAAGGGCTGTTTGACAAAAGCAGTTTCAGTAAGTTACATTTAAATTTACCGACAAAGAATTAAAGGGAGATTGGAGGCAAATTTGTCAGTAAATTTAAATTTAACACACAAATTCTCTGTCACAGAAGCGACTGGCTGTGAAGACTCCTAAATTGGGGCTGAAAGGCAAAAGCGGAAGCAGTATGCTCCGTCCCATATTTGGGATAGACCAGGTTACCCTGATAGACCAGTCTCACCGGAAAACACTCAGTTTCAGTAAGAACTATCTTACTACTTTGTTTTTAGTTGTCCCCCACTTAGCAGTTACACCCTTAAGTAAGCTGTGGAAAAATAGCTACGAGACAGCAGTGAGAATGCAATTGAGAGGAAAGCAAGTAATGTATTGCTGCACTCTGAATTTTCTCTGTTAAACATGCCTCCATACAAGAACTGAGGAGAGAAGGGTTCAACCACCATTTTAAGAGGATTTCCATTCACTATGACATATAATTAGCTTTCTACCCATTATTTTTAATATGAGAGAATATTTCCAACCAAAACACCAAGTAAACTGGCTCTGAATGCCACTACTAGATGCCACTGGGGTCTCTGAATAATTTCTTGTGACCTTGATTTTTTTTCCAGAGACCCGATTCTGAAAATCCTTCATATTGGTGGAGGAACTGAGGGGGGGGGGGTTGTGAGAAGATTCCTGTGTTTTAAATTATATATCAATGCTTCAGTCTGGCCTGGTGCTTCTGATTCATTTCCAGATTGTAAAACACATCTTTATGGTGGAATGTGGTCTGGAATCCCAAGAAGGAAGGGCTGCATTCGAGAGAGCAAAGAGGCAGCGGAGGCAGGACTAATTCTAGAGGTTGAAATTCCCAGGTTGAAAGATGTTAAGGTAGGGGTATGAAGAAATGAAGAGATGAGCGTCGTCATCCATCTTTCAATGAGAGAACTGGTACTTTTTTTTAATGTTTTATTGATTTTTAACAATTACAGTCTTTAGTGCTTAGTAAACAATGTGTTGTCTGGGTTCACATATTTAACATTAACTTCTTCAATGTAAATCTGTTCAGTACTGCACAATCCAGTGTTTTTCCCCTGATCCTCTTTTCTTCCCCGTATTTTTTCCATTTCCCCCTCCTTACACAGTTACACTTCTTGCTACTGTTGATGCAAACAAAGTTAAATATAAACATCCTCATCATATTTTACTAATTGTTATACAAATAACAATAATATCAGTTCATAAATCATATCCTGTTTTTCATGCTCTTGTTAAAGTTTGATTTTCCATCAATATCTGAAATATCTTTTGTCAGTTATGATTTTCTCAATATTAATTACATTTATATAGCTAAGAATTGTATTCACTGAGGGAGAAGGAAAGTGGGAGTAGCTTAAGGAATATAAATAGACAAAATTCCACACACACACCCCAAAAAATACCCACCTAAATTGTCTTCTTCATTCCAAGCAACTTTTACAAAAATAGAAAGAAAATTCCTGGGTGATTTAGTTGCCTTCACCTAGAAAACTACTTGACAAAGAAAGAAAGAAAGTGAGAGTTAGACTTAAAAAACAGAAGATTTGACCTATTAGAGGGGGCCTTATATGATTAAATATCTGTTTGAATATGATTAAAAGAATGGATGACCCTTAGATATAATTAGACTTTTATAATGAAAGATATGATTTAGAATTAAAATAGCATTTTTTCCTTTCTTTTTTCAATATGGGAAATATGAAAATAAGAGAATAGTTGGTATGAATAAATTTTTTAGCTACAGAACTGGTAAATTACTTATTAAACAATTATAGTTGGGGAGATAGCTCCGAGCGGTTTCTGATTAGAAAAAGTTGTCTGGTCCCAAGAACCAAGAACAACATGTGGAGTTACATCTGAGTAGCTTCCTTTATTGTCCTTCAACTATAGGCAGAATCTTGCCAGACTAAAGCTGCTATCCACATAACTATAAATTTACTCTGTGAACTGTGAATCAATGTTTATGGCCTCATTTCGTGGAGTCAGAGATCACGTCAAAACTTTGTCAAGGAACCTGCCATTTTTCATAAGATTCCAAGAACACTTAAAGGAAATGCTATGATCCTATCACTGAAGCTTCAGGCTTATGTTCAACTTATTTTCTTAAGTTGGTAGATTCAAGTTATAATAGTCCTGCTGTGGTAGAAAGGATACTGCATGAAGAAAAGAATCTAGAGGAAAAGGAGCTAAATAAGGGATCTTTGGTGCTCTCTGAGGTTGATTGTTTTCTTGCAGACATTTCTGTTGTGATTCAGGGTCAGCCTGTGGGTTCGGCAGTTGGGTCGGACGACTCAGAGGAGGAGGGGGGTGTTGAAGACCATGCTGAGGGGGTTGAAGATCTTGCTGATGATAGCCCTCAGGCAGGCCCCTCCCACTTGGTCACCACGGAGACCCAGCTGTGTGAGCCTGACAGTGTGGATGAAGATGACCCACAGCTGGCCCTGTTCAAGGACGCCCGACGCAGGAGGCAGTCAAGTAGGAGTAAACAGAGGAAGGCTATGGGGCTTCTCGGAAGGAGGCAGAGAGAAGCCACGCCCTGAACTCTTTATAAAGGGAATGTGTGGGGAGGGCTGGTTTGCTGAAAGCAACCGCTCAGATAGTGTTTCAAAGCTCCTGTATCTTGGTTCGTGTCTTGTTTGTTTTTTGTAGTAATAAATTTGGCAGACGTCATTCCAGCCTCTTGCCGTTTGTAAAGGGGTTGCCTTTTCTGCAGGGCCGGTAGCAGGCTGGTACAGAACAATTTCATTACCCAAACTAGGTAACATCATCAGTGCTGGTAAGGAGAGGGATTTGCTCTCAGTGTATCTAGTGGCTCGCCTCGGGGTGGTCTTAGAGGTTCTTCGGTTGAGCGGTTTACTGTTGGCTTGTTTGGCACTTCCTTAATTGGGGTAGTGTTTACTTGATTGTTGGTCCTTTATTTTCCTTTTTGGCTTGTTGATTATCTCTTTTGCATAGTATACGTGTCCTGTTTTGGCAGGACCAAAACTCCTCTCCACTAGCAATCAGTACCCAGATGAGTATAGATCAAGATTAACTCCAAGATCAGATCAATAATCAAGTAAACAATACCCCAATCAAGGAACTGCCACACAAGCCAATAGTAAACAGGCCAACCAAAGAACTTCTAAGACCACCGCAGAGCAAACCACTAGGAACAGGGGTGTCAAACTGTCGGCCCGCGGGACGGTTTCTTCATACCAAAGCCGTGCTCAACCCATTGCTGGCAATGTAAAAAGAGTCGTGACACATCGTGACACATCATGTGACGTGGCGAGCTTGACACCCGTGCACTAGAATATAAACAGAGCAAACCCCACTCCTTATTAGCATTGATGATATTACTTAGTTTAGGTAATGAAATGTAGTGGAACAACTAAGCTCCAAGGACCCCTCATTCCAACCCTGAGCTACAAATATTTTCCTTTATTGGAGCTAAATAAACTTTTCAGGGAAGATTATTCCAGAACATAAATACCACAACTATAGATATTTGCTTAAAAAATAAATAAATGCCTATCTCTTGTGCTCACAAAATGGATTTATAAAAAATGATAGAAGACAGAAGATAGCCATTTTGAAAAATCCAATAGGTGGCAAATTATGTAGAAATCAGCAATTCATCAATTATCATAGAACCCACAAAACAAGATGAAATTTTTGAGGATCAAAGGGGTATGAAATCAACAGCACTTTTCTTGAACATTTTGTTCAAACAGAGCCACAATTCCCAAACCTAAGTTCAATTGGGCAACCTATTGTTGATACTTTGAGAACTACTGAGACACAACAGGTACAAGGCTGTTGATAGTGTAATTTTAGTGGCAATCAGTCTTTAGCACTTCATAACTTCTTGATCATAAGGGGCAGTGGCTGGTAGCTAAAGACTCATGGATTTATTCGGTCTCCACGTCTCTTTCACCCTGCTTTGTCTATCAAAATGCTAATCTGGAGTGTTTAAAATACATACGGCTGTTTCACCAGTAACTTTCTTAAATCAACTCCTTGAGACAGATGCAGCTCCCACCTCAGTCATAAAGTGAACAGCTTCTTTCCCATAGATAAACAGACGTTTTTCTTGTTTAACCTTTTCATGCTGTTTACTCAGGAAATTAATTACTGATTCTCCTCCTTTGCTTGGAAAAAAATATAAACTAGTTTAAGATTATAAACATTTGGCAATTCATCCTTCCTCTTCCTGTGCCAAGTTCTTCTTGTACTTGACACATGCTAAATATTATTAATGTTAAATATTAATAAGCTAAAAATGGGCTGCATTTCAGGTGAAACCATCCTTGTCTAGTCATACACAAGCCTATCGATTATTCTCCTTAATAGAGCCTGCGTCAAATACCGTCCACCCTTGATAATCAGCTTTTAATACCGTGACAGATAGCCTATTAATTGTGTCCATATTTCTAAAAAGAGAGTCGAAAGCCAAAAGTAATTTAAACATTTGAAGCCTTTGAAAGAAAGATAACAGGACATATGCCCTGTCATCTTGATGATTTTATAATTCCTTTTGTAATGGCAATTACCTTTATGGCTTTGTACCTTTCTACAAATGGCTTAAAAATCAATAGCAAATGTAATGCTAGGTGTTAGCTATTTAAAAGCAGCTTCTGTTGAGTTTAATGAAACTTATTTCCACTTACGTGTGTGTGTGTGTAGGACTGTAGCCAGATTGTTTCAAGTTTAATTTCACTATTAATCATATACAGAAGCCACCTCCTGTTTTCCAATCTTACACGCCAACTGAAAAGAAACCCCAAGCTTTCCTTAAAATCCTTTTAAAAAATAATAATGCAGGCTGAGACATCCTACTGTGCCAATCTGGTGCACATGTTTTATACATCAACACATTGCACAGTATACTAAACAAAAGTATATTTAGTGATTTTATCACATTAAATCAGCTGGGATGGTACACTAATTTTTCAGAGGCATCTTTGACTTTCATAGCTGATGGAAAAGCAGAAACCTAATACATTGAATCAAATAAATATTTTTTTCCTAATACTGCTTTTGTAATGGAGCACTTGGTTGGTGTGTAGGTGGTTTTTCTGTACACTTGTGTTTCTAGTTTGCTATTGTGGTTGCTGTTGATCAGGATGTTCAGGTAGGGTAGTGAGTTGTTTTCTTCTTCTCTGGTAAACTGGATTCCTTTGAAAATGTTGTTGTTGGTTGTTGGGTATTCTCTGATTGGTCTTTTTTTATTATGGTGAAGGTGTCATCTATATATCTGATCCATATTTTGAGTTGTATTTGTGGAAATTCTATGGCTTCTAGATGTTGCATAATGACCTCTGTTATAACTCCTGAAAGTGATGCTCCCTTAGTTATATCCTTAATTTGTTGGTAAGTTTGTCCATCAAGCAGTCGTGATTTTCTGCCAGTCATACAGCTGTTAGAGAGACACATATTTCACCAGAAAAAGCTGGTATGGAATATGAATTTCCCCTAAAAGAGTGTCTATCCAAACTGAATCAAATGTACTTTCCATCCAAAATATGTTCCAAAACAATTTCATATGTGAAAAAACTGACTGGCTCCTTGAACTCACATCAAATTAATAGGGAAGTTGACTATCTTCTAAAATGACATAAATTGTTCTTGTTTATAGGTTTATGGAGTTCATTTGACCATTAATGTAAATCATATAATACTGTACAGGAGGTACAGTTGAAGTAACATTTACTGTAACCTAGGCCTATCCATTATATATCCTCTGCTCTAACACTTGCCCTAGGTTTGATTACTTTAAACAATGATTTAAACTTGATAGATGCATTGTAACAAAACAGCTGGGAACTTTTCAAAGGGGGATTTAAAATTATTGAATGCAACGTATGCTCTCTTCTTGGAATACATATACACACGTACCATATGAACAGCGTCATTTCCAGATCCCCCTGTTCTTGCCCAGATACTTTCTGTTCTCAACCCAAGAACAGCATTAGTCATGTTGCAATTCCAGCACGTGTGAAGAATTAAATTAGGCAATTAGTCACTGTCTTAAAATTCAGACATGAAAGCTTAGTAAATATTTAAAAGAGAGAGAAGGCCATGGACCCAAAATGAATATTCTATGTACGTAGCACAACATAACTCTGTTGTTGAGGTGGCCATTTTATCCTCCCTTCCTCTAGGGCTTTGTATATTTATTTATACTATTTATTTCTTAATGTAGGTTTGTTTATTTTTATATGTGCCATTTTTATATTTGTAGGTTTTATATGATTGTTGTGTGCTATCCAGAATTACTTTTGGTGAGATGGGGAAACTATACAAGTTTGATTAATAATACAAATAACAGTTGGGGCTGCATCAGTTGGATTTAAATACCTGCACTGAGAACCAGTTTAGTGTGATGTTAAAAGCACCAGACTATAAATTAGGAGACTGGGAGTTCTAGTCCTTTCTCAGGCAGCGAAGCTTGCTGGATATTCTTAGGTCATTCACTCTCAGTCCTAGGAAGAAGGCAAAGCCAAAGCAGTTTCAAAGGGTTGCCAAGAAAACTATAGGACTGGAGTAAATAGTCTAACTTTAAGTAGGCACCATAGCAAAATCTCCTCACTTCTTTGCTGTCTCCTTTTCAGACCTGTCTCCATCAAGTGCTACCATTTCTCGGGCTTCCTAAGATGGCTCCCCAGCCTGCCCCAGCAGTATAATGCCCAGCTGCGGTGGCCATGACACCGTAGCAAGAATTTGTTCATCCAGCTGCCTTCTCTCCTAATTCCTTACACCAGGGGTAGGCAACCTTGGTTCTTTTATGACTTGTGGATGTCAACTCCCAGAATTCCTGAGCCAGCCTGAGCCAACATTTGGGAGCTGAAGTCCACAGGTCTAAAAGCAGGCATAGTTACCCCCGGTCTAGACCAGTGTTTTTTAAACTTAGCAACTTTATGTTTATTTATTTATTTATTTATTTTATTTTAATTCCATTTATATCCCGCCCTTCTCCGAAGACTCAGGGCGGCTTACAAGCTTAGCAGTAGCCTTCATTCTATGTATATGCCTGCTTATTAGGGCTTTCACACACACCCGCAAGCAGCATTATTACAAAGTCAGCTTAATTGCCCCCAACAATCTGGGTCCTCATTTTACCTACCTCGGAAGGATGGAAGGCTGAGTCAACCTTGAGCCTGGTGGGATGCGAACCTGCACTAATTGCAGGCAGCTGGTGTTACTTAAGGAGGCATTAGCCCACTGCTCCACCAAGGCTCTTGGTTGTGTGGACTTCATCTTTAAGCTGTATGGCTGGGGAATTCTGAGAGTTGAAGTCCACACATCTTCAAGTTTTGAAAGCTTGCCAGATTTGAAAAACACTGATCTAGACAGTATCTTCTGGCTGGTAATCATTGGAAGCCTTCTACCTGGAAGCTCTCAAAATGTGCTTTTTCATGTCTGCCTGAATGAAGCTCTTAATTAGCGCTTCCTTATTCAAAGCGCAATCTCTTATCAGTGCAGAGATAAGTTCCATCCTACTTTTAAACACACTGAGCAAACTTTAATAATTACACATGGGCTAATTTTGGACTCTGTTGTTATAGCAGTGGTTCATGGCTTGGTCAGTTCTCAGGCAAACACAAATACTCCCAAACACTGTAAAACTGTAAGTGACATAAGATCCAGCAATGTTTTAGTTCTTTGTTAACTTCTCCTAATGAAAAGAAAAGCATAGGGTTTCATTTTATGAATGTGAAAAGATGGATAAGAAGTTTTATTCTGAATTGGTTGAAGTAACTTCAAATATATCATTTAGTTATTGTTTTATGAAGACATTCAGGATTTAGGGGGTGTAGATTCGAATCAGTTTATTCAATGTACATGTTTCACAGCTAAAGCCTGCGTTCCATTTTTCCTCCCCAACAACTTGATATAGTTACAGGCAGGGCTTTTTTTCTCATAGAACGCTCAGAATGGAGTTCCGGCACCTTTTTTGGATGAAACCTTGTAGGTGGTTTGTGTGTGAGTTCCGGCACCTTTTTCTTTTACAAAAAAAGCACTGGTTACAGGAATGAATACTCACAAGCTAGAAAGGGGAAGAGATTCTCTGCTTGTCTACTTTTTAAACTTTAACTTCATTCTCAAGAGAAAGAAAAGTAAAGGGAAGAAATTTACTCAAATGAATTGGGAACATAAGTAGAGAAGGAGCTTTCTTTCTTCATCCCCCAAAGACGCTGCACTAGCGATAAAAAAAAATCATGAAGCTGAAACAAAGCATTCGTTCTTTTTATGAATCTCAGCCAGCACTCATTTTGTACTTTTACAAAGAGCTAACAGAGAAATAAGGAAGCTGGCTGAATTGAGTGAAAAATGTCAGACACTTTCCATGTTCAGTTCAATTGCTAGGATTACGACAGAAATAACGTTTTATGCACTGCATCCCTGAATAGCTGGTTCACTGATGGCCTATTTGTTTCTTGCTGAAAGAGCGATACATTTGGTTTTCAGGCCTTTGTGGCAATTCCAAGGATATAGGACATCAAATGGATGCCTCTCTGCACAAAAGAGAGAGGGTTGTAAAATTATAATATTTGCTGCAACATACTACAGTAATGCTCTCATGCTTTGTTTCAGGAAAATATAGATTTAGGATTTTTGTGTTGCATGATTTCACAGCATAGTAATATGTGGCTTGCAGAGTGAGATCCTACAAACCACAGCATTGATATTATAAATATGGGGCAGCATCTGTGCATATAAAATCAAGAAAACACACAATGCCCAATGCCAAAATGTGGCTTGGTGGGTTACGATTTGGTGTGTGATTTCAATCAGCCATTAGGCTTTAAAAGCTATGGCTTATGACCTATCATGTTGTGTAAAGCAAGCCACTTGTGTTTAATTTGCAAGCCTGATTAAACAAGCCAGCATAAGTGTGAATGTGATTAATGCATAATTCTAACATTTGTTGGAAATAACACATGTAATTCACATCAGAAAAGTAAAAAAAAATCTATCCCAAAGCAAAATACTTCATCAAAACAATCTCACAATCTTGTCTTTTAATGAGAATTGTGAGCATACCTATTGCACAATATTGAAAACTTTCCAGAAATAGAATAATGAGAAGCCCATCAAAGCAACATGATATGTAATACAATTGCTCGGAAATTTAACAGTGAACACAGAAAATAAATGAACCCTTAATGATCATGACAGGTTAGAAATGGGCTGAAAGTTATATGATGAATTGAATACTGTACAGATAAATTTAATGTCAAAGAAATTGGTAGAAGATAGAAAGATCACGGTGTCAGTGCTTGTGAGGTATCTTAATACTTGGTGGGTTACTTTGGCCAGAAATCCAAAAATGATAACTGAAGGGCCTCATTCCCCCAAACATGGCACTGCCCCTCATCAAAATCCAACTGTTCCAGTGATGGGAAGGATGAATGTTTAAGATTTGACAGTCAGCCTCAGCAAAACAGGGTTAATGTGCCATTGGCCCACCCAATACAGAGGGTGTCTCAGCCTCAGCAATTGTAAGGTGTATGGACTTCAGGTCACAGAATGCCCCAGCCAACAAATCTAGGAGTAGTGTGGTTTCTTTATTTCCACTCAGTCTAAGGCATTTGTGTAATGGTGCAACATGTAAATATGTATAAATCTGTCACTGCATGTTTTTTTTGTTCGTCAGAAAAGTTCATTTCTAACTGTACATTTTCCCTGCTTTCTGCACCTGTGGTGATAGCTCATCTGGTAACCATAGTGAATCCCATATGACCAGCTATGTTATGGTTTCAGACTGTTTTGTGTGCATGTCTAGAAAAAGTTTCTCACAGTTATTCTTTTATTGTCTTTCACTTTGCTGTTACTGTCTGTTACGTTAGGATGTAGTCAGCTAGCTCTTATAATATATATATATATATATATATATATATATATATATATATATATATATATATATATATATATATATATATATATATATATATATATATATATATATATATATATATATATATATATATATATATATATATATATATATATATATATATATATATATATATATATATATATATATATATATTGTAATTAAAAGGTATTTAGTAAGATTATGTGTCGTGTTTTATTTCCTTCCTTCATACACATTTATTTTATTTTATTTATTTTATTAGATTTATATACCGCCCCTCTCCAAGGACTCGGGACGTTGTACAGGGCAAAAAACACTAACAACACACAAGATATAAAAATTAAAATAAGATTAAATAAATAGCCCTAAGTAACAAATACATTCTAAAATTTAAAATTTTTAAAATGTAACTCTAAAATCCAATCCCTCAGTCCAGGCCGGCCTGTTCAAACAACCAAGTCTCCAGGTCGCGGTGAAACGAGCGAAGGTCGGGAGCCATCCGAAGCTCAACTGGAAGCTGATTCCACAGGGCAGGCGCGCCCACAGAGAATGCTCTCCCCCTGGGAGCCACCAGTCGACATTCCCTGACCAACGGCACCCTGAGGAGGCCCTCTCTGTGGGAGCGCACAGGGCGATGGGAAGTTAACGCCAGCAAGAGGTGCTCCCGTAAATAGCCTGGACCCATGCCATTTAGGGCTTTATAGGTCATCACCAGCACCTTGAATCTCACTCGGAAGACAACTGGAAGCCAATGCAGCTCGCGGAGCAGAGGTGTTACATGGGAGTATTGGGAGACCCCCATCACAACTCGCGTGGCTGCATTCTGCACCAGCTGGAGCCTCCGAGTGGCATTCAAGGGCAGCCCCATGTAGAGAGCGTTGCAGTAGTCTATCCGAGAGGTCACGAGCGCATGAGTGACATGCGCTCGTGACCTCTCGGATAGCATGGTCCTTCACCCTCTACTAAGGTGATTTATACCTTGACAAAATCACTGACAAAAATGGTAGCAGGCCTGAAGAATATTCTTATGTTGTATTTGACCATTCTTCAATCTACTTCCTGTCAACTTTGTTGACAGCAATTTACATGAAATCTAGATTTTGTGCAGGAAATGACTTTCCCATGGATTTAAGAAGAGGGGAGGGAAGCCTTTAAAATAGGTCTCGTATAAATAGCTTCACATGTCTATGGAGATTTTCTCTGAAGACGTTCTCATCCAAGAAGCTTCTTCAGCTGTGACTGGATGGTGGGGAATGGAAGGATTTATACTCCTTGCGGACAGCTAATCTGCATTATTTTAGAGAGTTGTTGAGCCACCTGGATGTTTATTGTGTCATCAGGGTCAGTTGAGTAGCACAAATAAGTGTGGAGCCTTCTTGGAACTGTTGAAAGGACTGTGTTGTAGATTGGAATATAAATCCTTCCATTCCTCACCATCCAGACACAGCTGAAGAAGCTTCTTGGATGAGAAGCAAAATGTCTTCAAAGAAAAAATAAGAGAAGCCAGTTGCCTCCTGAAAAAGCCCCTTTGGGAAAAACAGAACATATATCATGGTATATCACAGAATATAAGAGATACTGAAAAAAAGCATCCAATTCTTTATATCCATATCAAACAAAGATATTCTGTAATTCAGATAATAAGATATACTATTTGAGGCCATTCCTCCTTGGCTACATATGGCAGACATTTTAGGAGAAATATCAGCATAGGGAATTCTTTGTGTGAAAGCATCTTGTATGAGCATGTGACCATACTGTTCCAAAAACAGTAATATTCTTAAAAAAGTAATGGTAAACATTTCCTCAAGCCCACTACAAAACATGATTGAAAGGATGTATCCATGTAATTTTTTTGGCAGCAGTACGGAAGTGGCTTGAATAGGATTTTTTCTTTTCTTTTTGGATTTCCCAGTCTAACCTACAGTCCTGGATTTCTTTGTGGTCACCTGTCCAATTGGCTTAGATATGCAAGGATAAGTTCAGGACAACAACATACGATTTCACAAGTGCCACAAAATCAGGACAACTTATTTTACAATAATATGAACATGCAGAGGGAGAAATTGAGTGCCGCAAAGCATAATTTAATTCAGCATGCAGGTCAGTACAATGCCCAAAACATTTGTGCAACGTGAAATGGCTCACTGTTGCCAGACTTCTAGTTCCCTGGCTTGTTGCTTTTGCATTCCCCCAATCCATTGGCTTCCTGTCAGATCCAGGCTAGGTTTCTAATCATGTGTTTCCAGAGTTTGATCACATGCAGGTGTGCCATTGGTGTTTCCTCTGCAGCTGGAGAGCTTTCAGGAGCATCCAATGCCAGGTTTTCCTGGCCAAAACCCTTTTCGGTGTGGATTTGTGCATATTTGTGCCTGGGAGGCACAGAGACCATTTCATTATCACTCAGTGCCAAATCACCAAGGGGAATCTTCCAACTTTCTGGAAGTGTGCTAAATCATGTTTTCTTTCCCAGGTATGCTTATAATCTGTATCTCAATCTTGGTGTTGCAAGTTCCTGTTTCATTGGCCAGAATTAGCCCAATATCCATTATCTCACTCTGGACCTATATTGCCAGGGGGTGTCATCAGTCCTTCTGTTCATGTGTTATTTCCCGGCTGTTACATACATCTGTTTGTGATGTGTCCATGGTTTCTCCTATTTATTACTGTGATGTGTTTTCATTCTTGTCCCAGACACAGAGATGACTGGATAGAGCTGCTATTACACTGTCTCACCCAGTGGGCCTAAATTGCATAAACAGAATACAGGATTGCTTTCCATATAAACTCCGCAAATAGCAAAATTCAGCTAATCAACAAGAAGGGGTAGGCATGAATGTCATTGAGTCATATGATCATGAATCTGGATATCAAGCTAGAAAAAGACAACCCTACAAATGATAGGATGTTTATTTATTTATTTATTTATTATTTGGATTTATATACCGCCCCTCTCCCAAGGGACTCGGGGCGGTGTACAGGGCAATTAAACACTATAAACAACACATAATATACAAAAATTAAAATGAAATTAAACCAATAGCCCTAAACAATAAAACACATTCTAAAATTTAATTTTTTAAAAATTTAAGATCTAAAATCCCAGTCCCTCAGTCCAGGCCGGCAAGTTCAAATAGCCAAGTCTTCAGGTTGCGGCGGAAGGAGCGAAGATCAGGAGCCATCCGGAGCTCAACAGGGAGCTGATTCCAGAGGGCAGGCGCACCCACAGAGAATGCTCTCCCCCTGGGGGCCGCCAGTCAACATTCCCTGACCGACGGCACCCTGAGGAGGCCCTCTCTGTGGGAGCGCACAGGACGATGGGAAGTTAACGCCGGCAAAAGGTACTCCCGTAAATAACCCGTACCCATGCCATTTAGGGCTTTATAGGTCATCACCAGCACCTTGAATCTCACCCGGAAGACAACTGGAAGCCAATGCAGCTCGTGGAGCAGAGGTGTTACATGGGAGTATCGGGAAACCCCCATCACAACTCCCGCGGCCGCATTCTGCACCAGCTGGAGACTCCAAGTGGTATTCAAAGGCAGCCCCATGTTACTCCTAGCACTAAGCATTACTCCCATTGTTATGTATTAATTAACGTTATGTATTAACGATATGGTTGGTTATGCATTGAGTGTTTGGGTGCGTGAGGTAAACCGGCAGCTTTTGACAGCTGTCAAAAGCTGCTGAGGGCTAATGCGCAAGCGTGACGGTTTGACAGCTCTCAGCTGTCAAAGCGCTCGAAACAGCGCAGCCGCCGCCGATTGGCCCTTGCCGACCGCGGGAAAGGGGCACGGTTCGGATTGGCTAGCCAGCGTGCCAACTGGGGTATAAAAGCAGGTGCTGGAAGACTGTCAGGCGCCCGGTTCCTCACCATTAAAGATTGTAAACTTGAGCCAGCTGTCTCGCGTGATCCTTACTGAAGCCACTTCACCCATTGCTTTAGCATTACTCCCATCACTGCTTCTAAAATGTTACTCCTTTAGTGTTGCAGCATCACTGCACCAGAAATGCTTTGTCAACTTAATAATGCTTTCTTTGTTCGACATGGGAACCCCTCAGTGACCTCCTAAGGCCACCATAGTCCCCAGATGCTGCTTTCCACATAACAATGGCATTGTGTATGTTGATACACAGTCATAGTACAGTAAAACATATAATTACATATAACAGTGCAGAACATTGTAGAAAGGTTGGGGCAGAATATGGGCAGCTCTGAATTCATCTAGCAAAGAGTTGCAATATTGCATCCTACTCAACCAGTGTTTTTCAAATTTGGCACCTTTAGTTGTGTGGACTTCAACTCCAGAATTCTCCAGTCAGCAATTTTGGAACACAACACAACACAACACAACTTAATGTTGCCAATTTTTAAAAATACTGTGCTAAACTGTTGCTAGTTCCACAGAGGACTCTGTCACCATTCATCCATTAGTATCACTTGAAAACAGCAGCGTTTAGTGTATTTTGGATGCTTCCAGCTACAGCCTTTAAGTTGCTTATTATACTGCCTGGACATTGCTCTGTAGAAAACCTGAAGAGGTGGCTAAAATTACTTAAGTCTAGCCAGATCTAGTTGAACCTTCTCTCTTTCATCTAAAAAGATCTAGCTTGACTTAAGTCAACTCTCCTACCAATTTTGCTGTATAGATTCCTACACCCTGATTTTTTATTTTGGGAAGGAGAGAGCCTAGAACAAATGCAGGTAACATCTAGTTTGGATCTCAATAGTAAAATAACCAAACTTTCAACCTGAAGAGGGACTAGTTCTAGCTGAATGTCTTAATTCAGCATGAATAGACTCTCATTTTGGAACCCTTTTTATTTCTGTTCATTTTCATTTTTACTCAACCAGTCTTTTTTCTCCTTGTATTGTGGCCAACAGAGTAAAGTTCAAATCTTCCTTAAATAAAATCACAATATTGTGCTTTTATCTGTACTTGGATTCAGTATTTTGTTTCCTATGGATTTTAAATCACTTCCATTGTTGTATTTTCAAACTGCGTTACATTCAATATCCCAGATGAATCTGTTTGTA
The DNA here is from genome assembly GCF_964194415.1 of Vipera berus. NCBI lineage: Eukaryota > Metazoa > Chordata > Lepidosauria > Squamata > Viperidae > Vipera > Vipera berus. Next base: position 71,187,003 of record NC_138207.1, on the reverse strand, counting down.
TTTTTCCAGTGCCAAAGCTCTTATAGCTTTTCATTGCTTTGAAGTATAATCTATTTCATATAAACCTAAATGTCAATACTGCCCTACTTCAATGTTTTTCTGATTCAGTTTCAGTCAACATATAACTTACTATGTCTTTTAATCATTCCTCATTTTGCTCTAGTAGATAAGAAATTAGATTCTGATGTTGTTAAAAAGTTTTCCATTTTTCTTTCTGTAAATTGACCTCTACTGTCTGTTCTTATGGTGAAGCTTGTACTGAAACAAATTATTTTGCTATTGTATTTATCCCCAGAAGTTTTGGTAGCCTTATGATTTATATCTGTCATTACTCTTACATGCAAAAGAATTCTTAGCTCTCTTTGGACTTGCTTTGGACAAGGAGCTGCATTTTGCTTGAACTGTGATCTGACATTCACATCACTGCAGAGCATGAGGTCATCTTAAAAGGTCTCCAAATTAGCCATTGTAATTCCAGTCTGCCTTGGGGAAGTCTACATGCTAAATGCTGCTGCCAATCATGAATGTAATCTCTGTATTGCTTACTTGTAGATATAGCAGACTTTTCTTTTATTGCTCTGGCAATCCCTTTGACCCGTTCTGAATAGCATATTCATTACCTTTAAATATAATTGTAAATCCCTTTTCTGTTAAACATCTCATTGACCAACATCCTCCATCTAAACCTGGAACACTGAAGACATTTTATGTCTGTATATTTTATACTGTATTCAAAATGTCAACTTTTCTTCCCCTTTTAACTTTAATTCTTTATTTGTAATTCTTTAACAAGATAAACCTCTCCTTCATCATTAGTGACTAAATTAGTAGACCAGCGAAATGCTGTGGACATAGTATACTTAGACTTTAGTAAGGCATTTGAGAAAGTAGACCACGACCTACTTCTTGGTAAACTAGAAAAATGTGGGCTAGATAGCATCAGCACCAGATGGATTTGTCACTGGCTGACAAGCTGTAGTCATCAAGTAATTCTTAATGGTACTACATCTACATGGAAGGAAGGAAGCAGTGGGGTACCACAAAGTTCCATCTTAGGCCCAGTACTCTTCAATATCTTCATAAATGACATATGAGGGAATAGAAGGGGAATTCATCAAATTTGCCGATGATACTAAACTGGCAGGAATAGCCAACATCCTTGATCAGGGGTGTCAAACTGCTGGCCCACGGGCCGGATGCATCATTGAGAAACCACCCCACCCCATTGTTGGCAATGGCAAAAAAAGTCATGATACGTCGCAACACGTCACATGATGTTGCGAGTTTGACACCCCTGTCCTAGATGATAGGCTCAAGATCCAGATGCATCTCACCAGACTTGAACACTGGGCCCTATTTAACAAAATCAATGTAGAGAAAAGCAAAGTCTTACACTTACAAGATCACATGAGGTACTAGTACCTCTGTATAAAGCCTTAGTAAGGCTACACCTAGAATACTGCATCCAGTTTTGGTCACCACACTATAAAAAAGATGTTGAGACTCTAGAAAGAATGCGGAGAAGAGCAGCAAAGATGATTAGGAGAATGGTTGCAAGAACTGAGCATGGCTAGTCTAGTGAAGAGAAGGATCAGGGGTGACATGATAGCAGTGTTCCAATATTTGACGGGCTGTCACAGAGAGGAGCGGGATGACCTATTTTCCGAAGCACTTAAAGACCAGATAAGGAACAATGGATGGAAACTGATCAAGGAGAGATTCAATTTAGAAATAAGGAGAAATTTTCTGACAGAACAATCAAGCAATGGAATAACTTGCCTTCAGAAGTTGTAGGTGCTTCATCACTGGAGGCTTTTAAGAAGAGATTGGACAATCACTTGTCAGAAATGGTATAGGATCTCCTGCTTGAGCCGGGGGTTGGACTAGATGACCTACAAGGTCCCTTCCAACTCTGTTGTTCAGTATTCTGTATCACATATTGCCAGTTATTTAAGAGCTTTATGATAACTATTTGCTTCAGTCAGCTCATCTCTTTTGATGATGTGTTTCTGTATAAATCTGAAAATTCCATTTTATCATTATTCAGTTTTTTCACTGATTGCAGCTTTAACTTTTTGCTAATGAATTTGTGACTCTCTTGTGAATTTGCTCCTCTTCACTTTTGAAACCTCTAGTCTTCAAATGTTCCCCTTTCTTGCACCTGAAATACATTCTAGTCTTTTCTCTGTACATGTTACTTAAGGATTTATTATTATTTCTTCATTTGGATCATATTTTAATAGGTTCATTTTCTATCCTGGAGCTCATCTAAAAATATTCCTTGAACAAATTCAAATGTTAATTCTGATTCCGACCTTATTTCTAAAGCATTTATCAGAATCCTTTATGTTTCATTCAGGTAGGCTGCATAGTCGTTATGCTGTTATGTAATTATCCTTGATACTTTCTTCAATTCCATACAGTTGTTCAGTCACTTCCATGGTAGCATTCAAATTTATTTATCAAATTTATACACCGTTCTCAAATGATCTTGCATAACTTGTATGGGTGTTTTTTTTAAGTAAGAATAATTTATATAAGCTTCTCATTTTATGTACAGGGATACGTGAGAGATATTGTGGGTTCAGTTCTAGACCCTCCCCTAAAATAAAGCAAATATCATAATTGTTGTGATTCAGGGTCAGCCTGTGGGTTCGGCAGTTGGGTCGGACGATTCAGAGGAGGAGGAGGGGGGTGTTGAAGAGCTTGCTGAGAATAATATTGAGGCTCCACAGAGCCCTCAGCCAGGCCCCTCCCATCTGGTCACGATGCAGACCCAGCTGTGTGAGCCTGACAGCATGGATGAAGATGACCCACAGCTGGCCCTGTTCAAGGACGCCCAACGCAGGAGGCAGTCAATCAGGAGTAAACAGAGGAAGGCAATGGGGCACCTCGGAAGGAGGCAGAGAGAAGCCACGCCCTAAACTGTTTAAAAGGGGAATGTGTGGGAGGGCTGGTTTGCTGAAGGCAACCGTTTGAATAGCTCCTGTTTCATGGTTCATGTTTGCTCTCTTTGCTCTCTTTGCTCTATGTTTTTATGTTAATAAATTTGGCAGGCTTAGTTCCAGCCTCTTGCCTTCTTGTAAAAGGGGTTGTCCCTGCCTTTTCTGCAGGGCCGGTAGCAGGCTGGTACAGAACAATAATAAAGCAAATTCCCAGTATATATACAGGTACACTTTACTGTAGTCTATTAAGTGTGCAATAGCATTATGTTTAAAAAAATGTAGGTACTTTAATTAAAAATATTTTATTGCTAAGAAATACTAATCATCATCTGAGCCTTCAGTGAGTTGTAAGCCTTTTGCTCCCGAAGGGTCTCATAAACAACAACAACAACAACACAATGCAGTATTTGCAAAACACAATAAAGTGAAGCACGATAAAAAGAGGTATTATGAGCCATGGTGGGGTAGTGGTTACAATACAGTATTGCAGGCTAATTCTGCTGACTGCCTGCATTTCAATTCTGACTAGCTCAGGGATGACTCAGCCATCCATCCTTCCAAGGTCAGTAAAATGAGGATTCATATTGCTGGGGGCAATATGCTGACTCTGTAAACTGCTTAGAGAGGACTGTAAACCACGGTGAAGTGGTATACAGTCTTAAAAGGTAAAGGTAAAGGATCCCCCGCACATGCGTGCTAGTCGTTTCCAACTCTAGGGGCCGGTGCTCATCTCCGTTTCAAAGCCGAAGAGCCAATGCTTGTCCGAGGACGTCTCTGTGGTCATGTGGCCGGCATGACTAGACGCCAAAGGCACACGGAACGCTGTTACCTTCCCACCGCAGTGGTCCCTATTTTTCTACTTGCGTTGTTACGTGCTTTCGAACTGCTAGGTTGGCAGAAGCTGGGACGAGTAACAGGCGCTCACTCTGTTACGCGGCACTCAGGATTCGACCCGCCAAACTGCCGACCATCTGGTTGACAAGCTCAGCGTCCTAACCCACTGAGCCACCATGTCCCTTATACAGTTTTAATTGCTATTTATTTATTTATTTATTTTGATGTAGTCTCATGTTTTATGGCTAACATAGAGTCATAGGTTTATGGAGGTTTTCGGGATCAACCCCCTGCCCAGTGCAAGAATCTGACTATCCCAGACAAATGTTTACCTAACATTTTCTTGATAACCTCCAGTGATGGAGCACCCACAGTTGCAGGAGGCAGGCCGTTCCATTGCTTAATAGCTCTCATATTCAAGAAACTCCTTCTTATTTCAAGTTGAGATCTCCCTCTGTGAAGTGTTCATCCACTGGTTCTTGTTTTATTTTGCATGCTCTGCAGAATAAATCTACACCCTCTTTCCTGTGACATCCCTTCAAATATTGAAAGACTGCTATCATCTTTCCCCTTGCCTTCTTTAAGCTAAACATACCACATTCCTTTAACTTTCACATAGAAATTAACTTCCAGCACTGTTATCATCCTTATTGTTGTTTTCTTATCTTCACTCTCAATCCCTCATCAGCCTTTTGGTGAAGATCAGAACTGTGAACCACATTCCAGTTGTAGTCTGACCAGAAAGCATAGAGTAAAATTCTCCCTTGCTGCAATCCTGACACTCTAGGGTCTTTGGTAATCTCTGAGCCTGGTTGTTTTCTTGCAGATATTTCATTACCCAGCTAGGTAACATCATCAGTGTTAGAAGGGAGTAGGGTTTCCTCTCTTTTTATAGACTAACGGCTTGTCAATGTTGGTGGGAATGTTCTTGGTCATTCGTTAACTGGAGTGTTGTTTACTTTTTGATCATTGGTCTAGAACAGGGGCGGGGAACCTTGGCACTTGTATGACTTGTGGATTTCAACTCCCAGAATTCCTGAGCCAGCCAGGACTTGAAGTCCACAAGTCATAAAAGAGCCAAGGTTCCCCACCCCTGGACTAGAATTAATCTTGATGTTGTTGTTGTTAGCTGCGAAGTCGTGTCTGACCCATCGCGACCCTATGGACAACGTTCCTCCAGGCCTTCCTGTCCTCTACCATCTTCTGGAGTCCATTTAAGCTCACACCTACTGCTTCAGTGACTCCATCCAGCCACCTCATTCTCTGTCGTCCCCTTCTTCTCTTGCCCTCAACCTTTCCCAGCATTAGGCTCTTCTCCAGCGAGTCCTTCCTTCTCATTAGGTGGCCAAAGTATTTGAGTTTTAGCTTCAGGATCTGGCCTTCTAAAGAGCAGTCAGGGTTGATCTCCTCTAGAACTGACCGGTTTGATCGCCTTGCAGTCCAAGGGACTCGCAGGAGTCTTCTCCAGCACCATAGTTCAAAGGCCTCAATTCTTTGGCGCTCAGCCTTTCTTACGGTCCAACTTTCACTGCCATACATTGCAACTGGGAAGACCATAGCCTTGACTATACGCACTTTTGTTGACAGGGTGATGTCTCTGCTTTTTAGTGTGCTGTCTAGATTTGCCATGGCTTTCCTCCTGAGGAGCAAGCGTCTTTTAATTTCTTGGCTACAGTCCCCATCTGCAGTGATCTTGGAGCCCAGGAAAATAAAATCTGTCACTACCTCCATTTCTTCCCCATCTATTTGCCAGGAATTGAGAGGGCCAGATGCCATGATCTTGGTTTTCTTAATGTTAAGTTTCAACCCAAGTTGAAACTTAACTTGATGTTAATCTCTGCTTATCTGGATGTTTTGGTGAGGAGATGCTTTTATTTATTTCTTTATTTATATTTAAACTTGTATACCACCCTATTCCCGTAGGACTCAGGGCGGTTTACAGGGAAAAATTAAAAAATACATAACATACAAAGTTAAAATCGATTAAAACTAAGATTAAATTAAGTCCCTGGATTTAAACTAAAACCCCAATAATAAATAATTAAAACCCCTCAGTCTGGGCCAGACAGCTCAAAAAACCAGGTTTTCAAGTCCCTGCGAAATGAGCGAAGGTTGGGGCGGTCCTAAGCTCCATGGGAAGTTGGTTCCAAAGGGCTGGCGCGCCCACAGAGAACACCCTTCCCCTGGGAATAACCCGCCGGCATTCCTTGACCGGCGGTACCCTATGAAGGCCCTCCCTGTGGGAGCGCACAGGACAATGGGAAGTTGATGCTGGCAGCAGGTGTTCCCTTTGGTCTTTTTGTTTCCTTTTTATAGAGTTTTGATTGTCTCTTTTGAATGTTTGTAGATTTTGTTTATTTCTACTGTGCCTGTTGACACACACTATACCTCTATGGATGCAGCCCAAAGCTGTTCTGGCTGTTGACATCTATGACACATTGGTGGATCGTATGTCATCTGCGGTCTACCAAGAGACCCAGTTATTTTCTCACAAGTACTCCTGCTAAGCCAGATACTACCTGTCTTGACCTGGTGCCTCTGGTTTCTATGTACTGAACTTTACATTTCACAGCTGAAAACATTTTCTTGGATCAAGCAAATCAATTGGTGATTAATAGACTTAGAGTCATCCTAATTAATCTATTTCTTTTATCCCACTCATCAGGGTTTTCTTATGATCTTTGCATAGTAACTGCATGAATAATGTTTGTCCATTCACAACTTTAATTTTGGGCTTATATCCTGTTGTGAAGCCATATTTATATTCAGTAAAATAGGAATACCTTATCTGAACTGACTAAAAAGGGGCCCTCTGAATAATCAGGTTTTTTTAGTTAATAATAATAATAATAATAATAATAATAATAATAATAATAATAATAATAATAATAATAATAATAATAATAATAATAATTTTATTTATATACCGCCCTTCTCCCGAAGGATTCAGGGCAGTGAACAGGGCAGATATATAAAAAATACAAAAATACAAAAGTTAAAAGAAAATTAAACATATGCCCAGCTAAAAACAATAAATACAGATATTAAAAATGACATAAAAACCCAACCCATCCCCCTTCAGGCCAGGCCGGCTTGTTCAAATAAGAATGTCTTCAGATCGCGACGGAAGGAGCGAAGGTCGGGCGCCATCCGGAGCTCAACCGGCAGCCGATTCCATAGCTCCGGGGCGCCCACAGAGAAGGACCTCCCCCTGGGGGCCACCAATCGACATTCTCTGATCGGTGGCACCCTGAGGAGGGAAGTTGATGCCGGCAGCAGGTGCTCCCTAAGGTACTCCGGACCTTATGTGTGTCATATGGCACTTGGCACAATAATTATTTATTAGTTCTTTCTTCCTCCGGCCAACATTCTCTCTGGAACAGATCTTAGCATAACAAAAAACTACTGAGTGGGCAGCTAAGCTTGAGCTATAACATCTTTTTTATTTCTTAGTAGGAAATACCTTTAAATGGTACTTCACTTACAACACTGATAAAAATAAAAGAGGCTGCCAATATGAAAGGAATAAAGAATAGCAGATGCTTGCAGAAAACCCCGTTATTAAGAATGGAAGCCTATGAAGATGAGCTGTTTCCCTCATGAAATTCATCTTGTTGCAACATCACTATATGACTTCATGCCTTCTTCTTCTTTCCCTGCCCGTTCCTTCTCTTTACCTCCTCTATATCTACTTTTCTTTTTTCTTTTTTCCCCTTCCTTCCATCTCAGCACAGGTTAAAGTAATTACATGTCGTCAACACCAGGGGGAGCTGCACATTTTCTTGAAAGCAACTGGATTTTGTTACCTTTCCTCAGAGAGGCAGCCTGTAACAGGTCCCTTCCTGAGGTTGTCTCTCTTCTCTTCTTTCTTCAGAAGAAAAGACAAACAAATGGAAGTGAACAGATCAAACACCTCGGAATGCTAATGTCTGGCTTCTGAGACAAGCTATGGCTGCCACACAGAGGTGTTTGCAAGGAATGGTCCCAAATGCAAGGTGGTGGCTATGAGGTTATAATAGAAGCTCCACCCATTTCTATGTGTGGTGCACGTATGAAAACCCATTTTTGGCATGGACAGTCCCGGCCATTTTTTCTGCCTTGCAAGATGTTCTTTTTTGCACCCTACAGCAGGGGTCCCCAACCCCCGGTCTGTGGACCAGTACCCCCGGTCTGTGGCATGCCAGCTCCCAGTCTGCACAAACAAGCAAAGCCCCATCCGTGGGATACAGGCAGCGCACAAAACCACGCACCCTCCGGTCCACGGAAAAACATTTCTCCACGGAACCAGTCACTGGTGCCCAAAAGGTTGGGGACCTCTGCCCTACAGCCTTTTTTTCTTTTACTGTATTACACGGCAGGTTTCTTTCTTAAGATGGCTCAGATATGTATGTATGTGTGTGTATAAATTGTATATATCAGAGATGAAAGAATAATCATAAATGCTAATATATCAACAGTCTTGGCAAGTTCTAATGCTTAACTTATGAATAAATATAATTCCTGTCTAACAGTACCGGCACAGCTCTGCAGATTTACATTTACCATAAATATCCAAATTGTTTTTCAGCATGACATATAATTAAAGCATCTAAATGGTTTCATCCTGTAGATCCTCACACAAGCATTACTCTAAGGAACAAAGTCACTCCAAAGGACAAAACAAAGAACACGTTCCCCCACATTTTTCAAGGATACGTGTACAAAGGGGATACGGTGTGTCAGATTTGATTGCAAGGGTGGCTTTGATGTACTAACTACAAGCATTGCATACCGGTTAGTGAGACTTGTAGATTTAACAATGAGAAGGTGAGTGAGTTTGTTTGGAAATCTAAGTAAGTTGCAAATCTAAGTAACTTGGCTTGAGTCGATTAAACTGATTTCCACAAAAGGCAAGCAGAAGATCATGGCTACGCTCCTTCCCTTGATCAGCAACCCTGAATGTAACTGGGTTGGCACACAGAGGAGTGAATTTGAATACATCTTTTCTCCAGTAAAGCTCAAGTGTTCATGTCAAAATTCGGGAAAGAGAAAGGATGAGACTCTGGATTACTTTTATCATCTTTTTGCAGTGTTAACAGCCTTGTAGAAACAGGTTCTGAAGGCTCATTTCTTTTCAGAAAGTAAGGTATGAAAGGCCTCAATATCATGAGAAAATGTAATAAGCATTCAAGTTAACATTCTGGGTTTTTTTGTGCATTTTAAGATTAGGAAGCATTAGGAAGGCAGCAGGTGTCTAAGTCTTATGCACGCATCCAGAGACCCTGCTGTTCAAAGGAAGGGTTGTTTTTCATTTATTTTTAAAGACTTACATCCTGATACCAACTGAGAGAGCAGATATGTTTAACAACCTGCTGAACACAAAAGTGATCAATGTAACCATGCCGTCATGCATGTGGGGAAGGCTTAGATGAGAAATTCCTTTCTAAAATCTGTGAAAACTAGGGACACAAAAGGAGTCCATTAAGAAAAGGGAATACGTGGCAAACAAGGGAAGGCAGCAGTGTGTGCTCCAAATTCCAAATAAAACCAATACAGGCATCCAGTTACACTTTGTTACTTCCTACCTCCTTGAATAAACTCATGAATTTTAGCATATTGTCACTGCAGAGAGAATGGATGGAGAGAAAGCACTGGACCTTTAAGAAGAATGCATATAGAGACCGCCCCCATATTTTCTTGCTAGTCTTTTTTTCTTTATCTGGCCTTAACAAGGATTAAGCGGGTGGGGATGCTTCATCAGGGAGAACGTCTAATTTCCTGAATCTATCCAGTGAATCAGAAACGTTCTAGAATAGTGATGGTGAACCTCTGATGTGTTTCAAAGGTGACACGCCACAACATTTTGGGGTGGTGTACCAGCGTTCACCAACATCCGACAACAACTATTCTCAAAAGCATGTCTGTCTCCTTGCACGATTTTCAGAGGCGCGGAGATGGTGTGAGAATGTGGTCTGCTCTTATGCAACCTCTGCACCCTTTGGAAGTTGCATGGCCCCTGGAGACTCCAAAAATTGCACAAGAACAGGACGTGCTTTTGTGCAGTGTTTGGAGGCTGCAGGAGAGCTTTCTCCAAACCTGCTTCAATAATGAAGGCTTCTTGTGACCCAGAGCAGCAGAATGTAGGTCTTAATAAGATTTAAGAGGATTATATAGGGACAATCTAGTTTTCATTAGTTCTTCCTTTGCATGGATGGGATGGGATGGAAGAGTAAAGCAACAAAGCCAGCAAACAGCTAAACTAGATTCTCAGCAGAAGCTCAGCAACCTCTTCCCTCCTAACCTGGCCTCTAAGGAGGGAACATCAAAAGATAGAATTTCAGAAGAGTGGAGATACTGAGATCCACCTGGATCCATTGAGGTTCATCTGTGGGGTGCAAACAACTTCATCAAATGTTAGTCAGGAATCAGAGGCCAGAAAAAATCTCATACAATCTGCAAAGGATGGGATGTCTATCAGTGGTTTATTGGATTGAACTCTAACATTCTTTCAAAAACACCTACAAATTAATGAAGTGTGCATCAACTGAGCATTCCTGAGAAGAATGTTTGATAACTGAAGGGCTGTAATTAAAAAGAGCATCTCTGGGATGCTACACAACTAATTTCAGCATGATGGACCAAGAACAATAAGGATCGGAAGTGCTTACAATTTAGCTATCATCTTCTAAACCCAAAAATATGTTTTTCATTTGAATGGCAGCCAGCCCTTTGAGCTTATGCCTTAGGAAGTCAAGGTTGCTAGACTAATGCTAGAGCCACATTATCAAAATCTTTTGGCTGTACTTTGGATAATTGTTCCTCTTCAATGCTTACTTAATATTATTTTTAATGGCAGAGATACCTGTGATCTTTTTACATCCTTGGATATTATCATTCAATAAAGCCCCAATACAAAAGATATTTGATAAAGGTAAAAGGGTTAAAAGTGAGCCAGTTAGTATAAGAGTTAAGATGTTGGATTAGGATCTTGGTAAATTGAGGCTTATGCCCATCCTTAGTCATAAAAATTCACCGAGCAAAAATTCAAACCCTAAATTTCTAGAAGAGAAGCCAGTCCAAACCCCTTTCCTTCCAGTTATTAGCCAAAGGATCACATGGCATTTGTTATTGGTGGGTTAGACTGAGAGATGAAAAAGCATTTTTTATTCATTCCATATTTTTGCCCACATCAACATGTTTGGGTTTCTTTGATGAGATATATTAAGCTTTTACTGCTACATTTTTCCAATGTTCTCAATGAAAAGGGGTAAAATGTGCAGAAGATATTTTAATATGTTAAGATAAATGCTTTTCTTCTGGGTAAAACACTTCCACAAATGCATAATTTTAAACAGTTTATGTTTTAAAAAGTAGCAAGGGAAAACCCATATATAGATGGAGAAATGAGCTGTATCAGAAAGACCAGTCTGTATATGTGAGAGTGTTTCAACCAAAAAAATAGACTGATCTCCTGTTAGTTTCAGGCCATATATGACTAATCTTTATTTGTTTATCAATTCAAGGACTCTATGCCCTGAATGACTTTTCTCTTAAAGAGCTAGACAGCTATATATGCTAAAGCAGACATGTCAAACACAAGGCCCGGGGGCCAGATCCGGCCCGCGAAGTGGTTTCATGTGGCCCATGAAGCCATCCTGGAAACAGTGAGGGAACGGCCCCCACTGCCTTGGCCCTGGCCCAGAGACCCTCCTTCTGCCAGAGACCCCCAGATTTGTCCCACTACTGCCCAGGCCCCCATAGGGAGCCTTGATGCGAACGATGTAGAGCTGGCCACGCCCACCCAGTAGGCCATATGCACTCTAGCCACGCCCACCCAGTAGGCCATGCCCACCCTGGCCATACCCACCCGGCCCCCTGCGGGCAACCGCAATGCTGATGCGGCCCTCAATGAAATTGAGTTTGACACCCCTGTGCTAAAGCTACAGCATTTATTTTTTATAATTTATTACAAAATGACTATTCAATCTAAATCTGATAACATTGCCATGGTTATTAGGAAGATTAAAAACTATATTGATAGTCATATTTTTTTTTCTTTTTCAATGTTTTTCTGAATATTTGTAATAATAGTCATTCAAATTTGTATGCCCGTCTTCTTTTCCATGAGTGAAAGCAAGCTGGTCCCTGAAGAGCAGCTCCTGACATCTGATTCTTACCTTTTATTTCTTTTTGTCACTGCCACTTCTCTAATAGCAAGAAACATAAAACCATTGCGACATTTAAATTATATTTCCCTGTTTATGCCATTGGGAGTGATTTATGCCGAGTAAGACCATTTTTCTAGATTGTCCATGTCAACGATAGACGATGGATGTTGACATCTGAGATTTCCTGTGGTAAAATGGGTGGCCAATTAATTAATTAATATAAAGAACTTTTGAGGTAGACTCTCAAAATTTCTGTCAGGCCTGCATCAGGCGGAATCTTTAACTAAGAACCATCCTTGACTCCATTTACTAAGGGTCAAGCAGAATAAAGTAAAGCAAAGGCAGAACTGAAGTTTGTGCACCAAATCTCTCCCAGAGCCTTCCCATTGCTGGTCTCCCCGCCATGGTCCAAAAAGAGATGTTTTTGAAACAGTTACAGCTGCATTCTTCTCCCAGGAAAATGACCTTGAAGGCTTGTCTCTGAGAGGCTTGCTTCTTTCCATCAGTTTCACTTTCCTCCAAGCATTCGCCCTGCCTTCCACACCCCAACCCTCAACGTCCATGGCAGACTGGCACTGAACGATTGTGAAGTGGAGGTGTGAGGTGGTAGTTCTGACAATTTCAGCCAAAAATCTTCCTCAGTCCTGTGACATGAGATGGCATTTTTATTAGCTGAAGCAGCTCTGTCATAATATGTAAAAGTGTAATAAAGCAAGGAAATTGTTGACCATCAGGAATTAAAGCCATGTGTACTCTAGAATTCTTTTTTAAAAAATAAATATTTGTGGTGAAGGAATTCTGTGAAATGCTAGAAGTTGAAAATGATTGGAGGCTGAAATAGATGATAGATAGATTATATATATATATATATATATATATATATATATATATATATATATATATATATATATATATATATATATGGAGAGAGAGAGAGAGACTGTATAGATTAGTTAGATATAGATATAGATATATAAATACAGATATACAGATAGATAGATTTATTTATTTATTTATAATGAGACTTGTATGCCGCCCTATCTCCCGAAGGACTCAGGGCGGCTAACAACAATAAAATACAAATGAATACAAATATTAAAAAAGAATTAAATTGTGTCAAAGTCCCACTAAAACGAATAAAAACATTTAAAATCATAATTAAAAACCCCATTATCATCAGTCCAGGTCGGCCTGTTGGAAAAGATATGTCTTAAGGTCACGGCGAAAGGACCGAAGGTCTGGGGCCATCCGGAGCTCCCAGGGGAGTTGATTCCACCAAGCAGGTGCCCCATCAGAGAAGGCCCTCCCCCTGGGGGTCGCCAGCCGACATTGTCTGGCCGACGGCACCCTGAGGAGGCCCTCCCTGTGTGGGCGTACAGGGCGATGGGAAAACGTTCCTGGCAGCAGACGGTCCTGCAAATATCCTGGGCCTAAGCCATGTAGGGCTTTATAGGTAAGAACCAGCACCTTGAATCTCACCCGGAAGGCAACCAGTAGCCAATGCAGCTCACGCAGGAGGGCTGTAATATAGGAGTATCGGGATGCTCCCATCACAACCCGCGTGGCCGCATTCTGCACCAGCTGAAGACTCCGGGTAGTCTTCAAGGGCAGCCCCATGTAGAGAGCATTGCAGTAATCTACCCAGGAGGTGACGAGCGCATGAGTGACCGTACGTAAAACATATATACATATATACATATATATAGATATATATAGATACTTGTCTGTCTATTTTGTGGATGAAAAGAAATAATACAGAATCCATATAGGAGATGAATTTAGTGCTACCAAAGGGTTTCCCATTAATTCTTAATTTACTAGGTTATCTATCTCAGAAGAACCAGCCTTGCCTTGCATTTTATTAGAATACCGCCCATCATCTCTTTTATGTCAAAATATAGATATATTTTCCTAATGTGGTCACAGCACACAGGAAATTAGCAGAGCTCCTTAAAATGTTCACTTTACCAAATGCTCTTTCGCATCCATCTCATTAGGGTAATTTTCAGGCCAACTATAGCTGGGTCAAGTTAAAATGAGCAACTAATGGACTGAGACATTTAATTTCAGCCACAAAATTTGCAAGTTCCCAAAATATACAGCTTGGGGGGAAATGTATAGATTATGTTAGCATGTTTTGAATGGATGTGTTTAGTTTCTTTTGCATTTTGATTGCTTAGCAATACGGAACACTGCCGACAAAATTATTTCAGTGACTCAATTCTGTGTGACACAAAGCATCATCTCTCTGTTTGAAATTGCACCTTGCTTGTGAATTAGGATAGAAGTGATTCATATCTTGATCACCCACTCTCTTTCCCCATTTAATAAAGGAACTCTTACACTACAAACATTACAGATTGCATTTGTTTAAACAACAAGCAGCAGACGCTGGGGATTAACAGGCCATTTTCATAGGGACAGATGCCAAGTAGGGAGCTGAAGGATTAATATTGCAGCTGATGATATTAATTTATTCACAAATAGTCCAGAGTCAAGATGAGCAGTGAAATGGGCAAATTTGTGTGCCAATTTATTCAATATGGTGAAAAACAAACCCAGGTAGCCTGCCAAAGTCTTTCAAAAGGTCTTTTCAAAAGTGGGTGAAATTTGCGAATTCAATATTTGGAAATGACACGTGGTTCTCATTAAAGCAGATTGCCCTAGTTAACATATGGTCCTGATTCACGCAATACCCTTAGCTGGGAAGGTCAATTAGCTTCATTGTTTACAGAACAATCTGAGTGGTGACTATGAGGGGAAGCTGGCTGCAAAGTCCTCATTCCTCTCTTGTAATGAAAAGTCTCTTCCAAGCTGGGATAGATGTTAGTATGTGCTTTTATTCCAATATCATACATATGGGCTGGAGTTGAAGAGACGGAGGATCCTGTTTAAATTCAAAACCTGTCTCTGGCTCTGCCAATAGGCTTGGGGCACCAGTGTGGAAGTGATTAATGAAGTAGGAAGAAAGTCTCACCTCCACCTTGTAGTATTCTGTTTTTAACTTGTTTAATTTAGGTTTATTTAATATTCAATGTTTCAATGTTTGTACCTTTGTTTTTATGATATTTATAAACCACTCAAAGTTGTTTGTTAGTGAGATGGGTGGCAAAATTTTTTTAATAAATAAATAAACTCTGCCTATAAGCAGTTTGGTGGGTCGAATCCCGAGTGCCGCGTAGCAGAGTGAGCGCCTGTTACTCGTCCCAGCTTCTGCCAACCTAGCAGTTTGAAAGCACGTAAAAATGCAAGTAGAAAAATAGGGACCACTATGGTGGGAAGGTAACAGCGTTCCGTGCGCCTTTGGCGTCCAGTCATGCCGGCCACATGACCACAGAGACGTCCTCGGACAAGCGCTGGCTTTTCGGCTTTGAAATGGAGATGAGCACCGGCCCCTAGAGTCGGAAACGACTAGCACGCATGTGCGGGGGAACCTTTACCTTTACCTTATAAATAGGAGTATGTCACTGAAACTTTAGGAAGAGAGGAGAAAGAGATATGGTTGTCTTACGGGCAGGAGTTTTGTTCCCACTATCAGGAAAACCTGGGGGTTAGCTGTGCCTGAATGTTCTGTTAGGTTGCTTTTACTGTTTTTCTTAATGCCATCTCAATCTATAACTCAAACACTACTCAAAAGATTTTTTTAAAATAAATATTTGTTGTTTTTAAAACAATAACAGGAAAAGGGAAAAAAACAAGAAAAGCAAAACACAAAAAGACATACATTATAAAAATAAATAACAAGTGCTTAAGAAATGAGTGAAAAAATACAACAGGAAATAATAAGATATAGAAAATAATACGTTGATAAAACAATAAACACTTACAATTTTATAATTCTATAATACAAATATTCACACACACACACACACACACACAAAACACTTATCTGCCTAGCATACTTTTTCATTGTATAAATGAGTCCCATATTTCCATATATTTATCCATATAAAATCTATGTCTATAGACTGGGGTCTTCAAACTTGGCCCTTTTATGACTTGTGGACTTCAACTCCCAGAATTCCTCAGCCAGGCTGGCTGAGGAATTCTGGGAGTTGAAGTCCACAAGTCATAAAAGGGCCAAGTTTGAAGACCCCTGCTATAGACAATCTAATCCTAAATTATCAGCTCTTCAATCCATTGAGTAAATAGGGATATACATTTAGCTTTCCAGTGTTGCGGTACCAATCTTTTAGCAAAACTAGCCTGAAAAGTCAAAACTAGCCAGGATTCAGGTGTTAGCATCTCCAGCCCTTTGAAACCCAAGGTATTTGCTATATGGAAACTAGCCTAATCTGTGCATGGATGCACTCCAATTGTCATAAATGGATATGACATTTGGAAACTCTTGGTTCTTTATCTCTTTCGCACACTGTTGTCCTTTCAATAAACTTCTAGAAAGCAATTCTTATTTTCAGCTTTGCCTGTTTCTATTTGGGTTCTTCAGTTTAAGATCTCTTTATGCATTGTGAGCAGTGTGACAAGTCAGAGCTTGTTAGTTCTGGCTAACAACAAGCCCTTCATTCACCCCAAGACCGCCATCCCAATCAAGATCAGATTATATTGAAAGAAGCTGAGATTTCTATCCCTCTTTCTTCCTGAAGACAAGCAAGAAAGGAAAGAGGAAAGAAGGAATGAATTTCTTCCAATTTACAATTCTGAATTTCTATGAAATCTGTGCTTGGGGTGGTTGGAAGATGGACATTGTTTTTCCACTGTTTTGGCACTGTAGTTTTTATGCATACAGCCTTTCCTGAATATCCACCAAAGCTACAGTATTTAACATACCCGGAGGCTATTTGTTTCATCTAAAATGAACATAAATATGTTGGGTTTTATATTTATAAAAATGAAAAAGTAATCAATTTTATTTCCATATCTAAGACCTCCGGGAAACATAGTGTTCCCTGGAATCATTTCAGGTCTGAAAGAGATTAATCTGCTGAGGAGGACTAGTCGGCTCTTAAGAATGCAGGCTATGAAGCTTGGATGGTAACCTTTTTCCCACCTTCACTCTGTTTCTTTACAAGCAGTATTAGCAGTGCTTTTTTTTTAAAAAAAAGGTGCCAGAACTCAGAGGTGCTGTCACTGGGAGTGATGCCTTGCTACAGCATCACCGCCCGTCCTTTGCACCCCCGCCCCTGCGGCTCGGAGACACATGCCATGGGGATTCCCCTCCCCACAGCCGCTGTGGGGATTCCCCTCCCCGCAGTTGCCACGCCGCGGCCTGTGCTGAGCCCCCACCCGGAGCTGCTCCGAACCCCGACCTAGAGCTGTGTTCCTCATTGCAGTGGTCTCCGGCACCAAACAGCCTCTTTCCAACCACATCCAGAAAAATTTGTAACAAACATTGCAATTCTCAAGGGCATGTTTGGTTTTTCCCAGCAATCTGGGAAAGGAAAGGAAAAAGCAAGCCCTGCTGTGTTATTGATCCCAGAGAAGCATTTGCATGTATGCAGGTGCCATAGTTATGGATGAGCAATATTGGTTGCAAAGTTGGCATTTCTGGATGTAATACAGATATTTTGGACTTATTTTTGTTTCTTTGCATGTTTGATATTTTTAAAAAGGCATATGCTACTGACTACACTTATGCACATATGTAACATCTTTTGTTAGGATACATGACCACTGCTTGTCCAGAATGTGAAAAGTGAAAGATTGTGACTAAACAAAATTTTAATGTACAGATAATACCACCAGAAATTATTTTAGCCTTGTTAATAAATGTTGTTATGGATGTTAGAACACTTAGAACAATTAACCAGTGGAACAACCTGCCTCCAGAAGTGGTGAATGCTCCAACACTGGAAGCTTTTAAAAAGAGACTGGACAGCCATTTGTATGAAATGGTATAGGGTTTCCTGCCTGAGCAGGGGGTTGGACTAGATGACCTCCAGGTTTTTTGTTTTTAAAAAAAATTCCATTTATATCCTGCCCTTCTCCGAAGACTCAGGGCGGCTTACAAGCTTAGCAGTAGCCTTCATTCTATGTATATGCCTGCTTATTAGGGCTTTCACACACACCCCAAGCGGCATTATTACAAAGTCAGCTTAATTGCCCCCAACAATCTGGGTCCTTCCTTCCTTCCTTCCCTTCCTCCTCCTCCTCCTCCTCCTCCTCCTCCTCCTCCTCCTCCTTCTCCTTCTCCTTCTTCTTCTTCTTCTTCTTCTTCTTCTTCTTCTTCTTCTTCTTCTTCTTCTTATTATTATTATTATTATTATTATTATTATTATTATTTTAAGCTCACCATGGAAAACATCATATATTGTTATGTATATACTAGGTTAATTATTTAAAGACTGAAGTGCAACATAACTAGATTCAAAATAATCTATTTTTCAAAACACACAACAGTCCAAACAGTAAAGTCCAAATTAAGAATATTTTATTCTTAAGAATTGTTTAATTTAAAGTGGTTTAGTTGTAATAGATGGTTATAGATTCAAAATAGTTTTCAAGAGTGTACAAAAGATACTATTTTTTTCTAGCATCAGTTAAATTACACATATTACATTGAGAAAAATGTTTCTCATTTCTTTCCTGTTACCTTTATTGATTTCATTGCAGAGATGTTAACATAGAAAATAGATTATGTTATCTAATTTTACCTTCCAAAAGACAGAAGCAGATGAAAAATGTGAGGTTCTTTCCTGATGGCTTTTTTGAATTAGCTGTTTTAGATTCTAAAAGTTTAGTTCCTAAAGAAGTAACCTTGTAAATAATTTTAATGTCCTCCTCTAGTGCAGGGTAGGCAACCTTGGCTCTTTTATGACTCAAGGACTTCAACTCCCAGAATTCCTGAGCCAGCATGGCTCAGCTTGAAAACCTCTCCCTTTCCCCTCAGCGTCATTGGCTCAGGATTTCTGGGAGTTGAAGTCCACGAGTCATAATAAAGAGCCAAGATTGCCTACTCCTAAAGCCAATAGAGGGAGCTTTTTTGTGTGTGTGCAAAAAAAATGTGCCGGAACGCCGTTCTGAGCATTCTATGAGAAAAAAAGCCATGAGTATTAGTGTATAAATGTTATACATGTATTTATTTGTTACATTTATATTCCATCTTTTCTCTAGGCACTCAAAGCAATATAAACATAAGGTTCTATTTTCAGGTTGATCTCACAACAACAGTATGAGAGGTATACTGGACCTCTCATACTGTATGTGTGTGTGTTTGTGTATTTGTGTGTATGTAGATCTGACATCATCTATCACCAATCTACAACACAATCCTTTCAAAAGTTCCAAGAAGGCTCCACACCCATTTGCACTACTCAGGTGACCCTGAAGACACAGATAAGCCTCCAGGTAGCACTAACAACTGTCTAAAAGACTGCAAATTAAGAGCTGTCTAAAAGGGATATAAATCCTTCCATTCCCCACCATCCAGTCAGAGCTGAAGAAGCCCCTTGGATGAGAAGCAAAACGTCTTCAAAGAAAAACAAGAAAATCCAGTTGCCTTGTGAAAAAGCATCTCTGGGATAACTATGACCTGGATGACTGAGAATCTCCATAGATGTGTGTGTGTGTGTGTGTGTGTGTGTGTGTGTTTGTGTGAGACAGAGAGAGAGAGACAGACAGAGACAGACAGAGAGATACTGCCCCAAAAGATTCTCTTGACACTATATCTCCTTAGCCATAACTTGGATCCTACTCTTTAACCATTAAAACACATTCATTCTCAAATGCTTGCATATGATTTTTGCATGTGTAAATCAGGATTAAAACAGAAGAGATGCTAAAAATAAAGCAGCAGACATGGTCAAATGATAATTCTCTCAAGGAGACTTTTGGCATATGATTCTATTAGATACGTCAGATTACCTTCCAAACTATTTTAAGAGTTCAGGAATGAAAAATAAAAAAAGAAAAGAAAAATGTACATTCATCTGAGATGATGCAGTCATAGCCTTTTAGTTTTTCTTTCAAATTCTTGCAGTCATCCAGAGATTCATAAACTGGGAGAAAGGGCAATGAGCAGCTTAGATGGGGACTATTTTGTTTGTGCAAATCAGTTGCCCGGGCAGAGAAGCAATGAATTCAATTCTGCTAAGATTTCACCGGGGGTAGCCTGCAGATCTAAACATCTAGAAATTAGGAGTGGATTAAGAAAAGTTGAACTCCATTCTAACACATGTGTCAAGTTTTTCTTTTCGGCTGAGGTAAAATTAATGGTAGAACTCCATAATGGATAAGATTGTCCATATTGAAAGCCAGTGGCCATAATGGTCAAGAGGCTGGATGAGGACCAGAAGACAATGATTCAAGATTTTGTCAGTCATAAAAATTCAGTGGATAATTTTGGGTTAATGGCTCTTTCTGTCTCTCAGTACAGTTGACTTTACTGGGGGAAAATGGGAGAAAAGAGTGCTATTCTTAGCTGCTGGGAACTGTGTTTATAAATGGGCACCATGGATAAGAGAAATCCAAAGGATGGGCTGGGGCATGCACCTCTCTGGTCTTGATAAATTCAGTCTAAGTAGAGTAGAAACTATAATCGAGATTGGCAAAAGACTTGGGAAAAAAGCCATTGGTATGTTTAGCATAGAAAAGACTGGGGGAGATATATTAAAAGAGAAATTAAAAGAGAAAATAGACATACATTGTATTGTTGTGGAAGCAATAGCAAAAGCATAAAACTTATATACTGCTTCACAGTGCTTTACAGCCCCTCTAACTGGTTTAGAGAGCCAGCATAATTTCTCCCAACAAACTAGGTCCTCATCTTGCTGACCTCGGAAGGATGGAAGGCTGAGGCAACCTTGAGCTGGTCAGGATCAAACTCTTGGCAGTAGGCAAAATTAGCCTGTAATACAGCATTCTAACCACTGCACCACCACAAAGAAAGATAGAACAAGTGTTAAAACTATAAAGAGCTAAGTTCAAGTTAGATATTGGGAGGACTTTTCTGAATGTACAAATTGTCATACCTGTTGAGTGCTTCATTAATAGAGGTCTTCAAACAAGGCCAGATGGTCATGTGTCAGAGATTCTCTGGTGGATCCAATATTGAGCAAGGGGTTGGTCTAGAAAATCTTCAAGATTTCATCCAGTTTTATGATTTTAAAATTCCTGTTTCATGTTAGATAGTTTAATTTTGCATGCAAAGCATTATAATCTCTCTGTTTTCTCAGATATACATCTGGGTAATATGCATAAACAGATGTGCCCACAAATTAGAACATATTTTGGAATTCAAACAGGAGGATTCAACCAAGGCAGTCTTCTGGGGTAAGAAGCTGCATTCCACATAATTTGGAGCAGAATTTCCTTGGCAAATAAATCTCTGCTAAATGATAATAGCAGAGCTTTGGGCTCCAAATTTAAGATGTTTTCCATATGGCATACTAGAGCAACTGCAGGGCTGTTCTGCAGCTGTCAGAGAGACCTCCTGAGGTAAAAAAATACTGAATCTACTTTGGGAAGATTCCAGAAAATACTGCTAAAGGACCTTTTGGCAAAGGGCTGCTGTGAGATGTTACCTTACTGAAAGATATAGTAATATCCAGTGAAGCCTCAGCTGTTGGGTATATATTTATGAAAGATGACTCATCTCCATAAAATAGAAAAGCATTACCCTCGTAACTAAGTCCCAGGACTCAGAAGATTCACTGAAATCTTCTTGGGAAGTGCAGTGGCTAATCTAGTTGAAACATCTGGCATAGCCTACAGCAGTGATTCTCAACCTTAACAACTTTAAGATGTGTGGACTTCAACTTCCAGGAGTCTCCAGTCACTGGCTGGCTGGACAGTTCTGGGAGATGAAGTCCACACATCTTAAATTTGCTAAGGTTGAGAAACACTGTCTTAGAGCCATGATAGAGTTGGAGGGGAAAAGTCTTGGTGTCAAGCAGGAAATTGAGAGCACAGGAAGCCATGCCAAGTGGGGTCTTCTGCTGGAAGAACTGAAACAAATGCGATTTGCTCGTAGCTATTTGGTTCCATTATCAAAATGATTGTGTAATGAACAAATGTCACTAAATGTTTACCACAAATAGATCCAAATATCATCTAGGCTTGTTGACTCTAGTCCTTCCTTCAGGAACCAAACAGAACAACCTTGGACCCTTTTTGTGTGTAAACTCCTAGAGTATTTGCAGAAGGTTTACATGTGTCTCCTGGTTACCACAGCTCATGAGCATCCCTGGCAGTGTGCAAAGGGAGATAAATATGTGTCTGACAATATTGTCACACACACTTGTGGCTAATGTAGCTGTATCAGATGTCAAGACATATGTATGTAATGACAGCATCTATTTGATGACATCACCACAATCTGTAACATTATTTTGCAGACATTGTGGTTTGCTACAGATGCTCCTGCCACCAGACTATGTCTTCACTTCTCACTGCTAAATATTGGAGTTGGCTCAAATACCCCTTGTAGAATTTTCTGTCCATAGTGTTTTTCTCTGTCTTCTTATGAATGTGTTTCAGTTTGGGCGATGTCAAGTCTCCATTGGTGAGACATGCTTTTCCATTCCTTGCTGAGCAGGCTTCCCTTAAGTGTTAAAGGCATTCTGTGGCTTGGAGATCTTTTATTGGCAATACACCTAAAGGACAGGCAAAGCTTTGATCACACCATAGTAGTCACCATCTTGACTTGGTTGACCACACCCTGCAAATACCCTTGCTAAAAAAACAAAAGTTTTGCAGATAAAATGCAAATTTCTGCCAGGCCAAACTTGGTTCAACTACTAGAAAATATAGCAATGATTATCTTTCTCTCTCTCCCCCCTATGCAATGTGCAAATTAATTTCTGGTCCGTATTCAATGCTTGGCTGCAGTACATCTTGTCAGTTAACCAGGAGGCAGCTCATCCCATGTTTGGTTGGGACGAGCCATACTTCCCTACAAGGCTTTCTCTACCCACTATGTTTTCTAGGTTGTCTTCCCCCCCCCTCCAGTTCCTATGACCTTTCATCCATGCTCATGTATGATATTTATGCAACATGAAGTTTTTATTATTTATATTTCAGCATACTTCAGTCCAACATTTATTTTCCTTCCCCAGAGCTTCAGTGAGCTGTTCTTGCTTGATTGCCTCAACGCTTCAGATCTGACTCCTAGGTTGGAAAGTTGCTTTTGTGCAGCTTAGATCAAAGGCTTTTGCTTCTAAGACATGTTGATGGTGAGGCTGGAATTCACCCTTCCATCAAAGCAGCAATGATGACACACTAACTCCTCTAGAACAGATTAAGCTGAGCACAAGCATGATAACACATAATGGAAATGTTAAAAATGGAGTGGGGATGGGTGGGGGAAAGCCAGCAGGCCTTTTTCAATCTACACTCCCCCAAATCTCTTATTTGGATTGAAGGGGTTGAATTACAAGCCTGGGTTTGCCCTTTCAAATGTGATATGACAGCTTACTTTCACATTGTTTTCTAGGATTTCCTACAGTAAACATTTAAATCTGAAAAGAACTCATATATCCCCAAGCAATGCAGTCTACAAGAAACGGGAGAGATGTGGCTGATCAAAGTTCTTGGCATAGATGTCTACCTGCCTGTCAGGGTAAATTGTCTTGTCACACTTTCAGGCTTCTTTGTGATGAGTCTCTCCCTATAGGTTATTGAATGTGTAGAGTTTTTCTTTTCTTTTCTTTTCTTGGAGAATGTACTGAACAACCCCTTTCACTGTTGTGATTCAGGGTCAGCCTGTGGGTTCGGCAGTTGGGTCCGACGACTCAGAGGAGGAGGAGGGGGGTGTTGAAGACCTTGCTGAGGGGGTTGAAGATCTTGCTGATGAGAGCCCTCAGCCAGGCCCCTCCCACTTGGTCACCACGGAGACCCAGCTGTGTGATCCTGACAGCGTGGATGAAGATGACCCACAGCTGGCCCTGTTCAAGGACGCCCGACGCAGGAGGCAGTCAATTAGGAGTAAACAGAGGAAGGCAATGGGGCTCCTTGGAAGGAGGCAGAGAGAAGCCACGCCCTGAACTCTATATAAGGGGAATGTGTGGGAGGGCTGGTTTGCTGAAGGCAACCGCTTGGATAGTTCCTGTTTCTTAAAGCTCCTGTTTCTTGGTTTGTCTTGTTCCGTTTGTTTTTGTAGTAATAAATTTGGCAGGCGTAATTCCAGCCTCTTGCCTTCTTGTAAAAGGGGTTGTTCCTGCCTTTTCTGCAGGGCCGGTAGCAGGCTGGTACAGAACATTCACACAGAAAGATGGCTTGGATCAAATCACTTGCATTTAAACTAAGTTGCTTGCTAGGATTGTTGTGAGGATCATATGTAGATGCTGTAAGTGTGGTTTCATCACAACAGAGATAAAAGAAAGAATGTGAAAAAAAGAGGAAGGAAAGGAAAGGAAAGGATGGATGCTACATTTCCTGACTTATCTTACTGTATGTCATCTTATACTGTACAATATGATGGCAAACTTTTTTTAAACCCAGAAACTATTGAAGTAATAAAATACTGTTTTACAGGTTGTCCTTACTTAAGAATGGCCATGTTGAGCAACCAAAGCTGTAGTTTTACCCTGTGCTGTTATCATTATTAATTTATTGCAAATTTATTGCAATAAATTGTTTGCATTGAAATATTGACAAGGATAGCCAACTCTGTGTAGTACCTGCCAAAGTAAACCTAGAATTTAGTTGAACATATTTGTAGCTTGTTTACTATAATTTTCCCATTTCCCATGAACATGCCATTGTTCTTTCAATTGAGAAAAAAAATAAGGGCAAATGTGACTGGTCAGTATTTACACATGCATTTGAACTTATGTTTTTAAACACCAGGCATGAAGAGAATGTCTGTCTGGCTTCTAATATTGTTAACCGTCATAGTCATAGTCCAGTAAATTAATGAGCAAGAGATTTGAGACTCAGACAAAGAAGCTGTTTCATACAGATCTATAATTAGTTAAAATCACTGTCAGTAAGAGATGCTTACAGTTGAGGGTCTCAAAAAAGCTGTTTGACAAAATTGTGGAGGAGTCATCTGTCCACAGTTATGACCCACAACTTCCACATTCAGAAGCAAGGAGCTTCCAGATGTTAGTTCCAAATGTAGACCAAATAACAAGACCATGGGGCTGCTTTCATGTCTCCCCTGCATCATTTGTGTGTGGCCTCTAGTAGAAAAAGCATGCTGGTAAGATATTCTGATCCAGTGCATTCTTCTAAAGACTTGTAATAACTGATTTGTGTAACTAATAGAGCCTGGTGATTTCCAGATATTGTTGATTGGACTATGACTTCTTTTGTAACATGCAGGAAGTTGAAGCAAGGTGACCTTTCCTCACAGCCTGGGCAATTGCATCAGCTGAAGCTCAATTTGATAATCTTATTGTCTTTCTGCAAAATAAGTCATTATCAAAAGAGCAATTCTCTATCACAGCCTGCAGGCCCTTACTGTTAATATTGCTCTTTGTTCTTCTTCGGTATGTTGAGGCCATAAAACAAGATTCATTTTGAAGAAAAGATTCAGATTAATAGTATCAGTGATGGAATTTGGTTAGTGGAACAATGTGGAGAGTGAAATTTGAAACTTACCACCATATCTCTTCCACTGCAGTGACAGTAAATGCTTCTTAGAAAATACCCAAATCTTAAGTTTAAAAGGACATTATATTTTTGTTCTGAGGGAAACAATCTCTTTTGACAAGTTGAGGGAATGACTGAACCTGTTGAAGAGCTAAAAAACAATGGCCTGTTCACATGCAGCCAATGTATTTCAGTTAGAATTACAGCTGAATATACCAGAATTCAATTTTATTACAGACCAAGAATAAGAGCAGAGGAAAAGGCATTCTGACCAAAGATATGATTGATGGACACAAATGGTTGCTGATCACATAAGTAAAATAATACGTCTCATGTTTCTGTAATGAATGAAATACCAAGGATGAAAGCAATGCTCAGAAGGGAATGGTTATTGGTAAGATCTAATGTTAGTTATGGCATGTCAACCCAACTGAAAAAGTCTCCTTGCAAAATGAGAAGGTTCCACAGTAAATTACATTGATTTCTTGTGGGGATTTCGTTTTGTTTTTTATTTGCAGTTGCATTATGATCTAATAATCAAGCTGCTTTTTAATCAGTGAAATTTTTAGGATGCATATAGAAGTCCTTACATACAAGGACTTAATCACAGAATGCAATAAGGTAAAAGGATAGATTTCTGAAGTCCATAAAGTTTACATATAAAAGATGAAGGGAAAATAAATTATTTTGGGGGGATTAGGATTGGTCACTTTTTATACTTATTCAAATGTTGATTTGCTCTTTTTTATGTCCCTATTCTTTAATTTGTATTTTATTCTTTTGATTCTTGAACAAAAGTTCTAACCATGTAAATCTACTACTCTACCAGCATCGAGTTGCCAATATTACTTGGCATCCTCTTTGGTATTTCTGAGGTAACACTATATTTTGTTTATCTTTTAAATGGGAAGCCATCATCCTACTGCAAATCTTCACACAGCTTCAGGTATAAATTGTATTTTTGTGTATCCTCCAGATACCATAATGAAAAATAAAAATGGTGGCTGATACCAAGTGCTATGTATATTCTTTTGCTCAGAATAGAAGAACAACAGAGATGACAATGAATATCTTGGGAGGGTAGAGAATGAATTAAATCTTAGTGGTTTTGCAGTTTTTGTGACTAGCCACACCATCGTGGCTGCCATTTTGAGAGTATACTTAAAACATGCTTTCAAAATTCCATATAGTTTGATTGCAAAATTGATTAGAACTATAACACAAATATTAAAGCATTTGATAATAAATAAAAAGGCTGAATGTGTATTAAGAGGAACCCAATCCAATCCACCATTCCACTAAAATTTTGCACAATTTAGTATTTCGTTAAATTTGTCCACCTCAAGATGTGTGGACCTCAACTCCCAGAATTCCTCAGCCAACATATTGCTGAGGAATACTGGAAGTTGAACTCACACGTCTTAAAATTGCTACAGTTGAGAAACACTGATCTTAATTGTGTGCTTTCATGTTTAGAAGTGAAAAGCAAAACACACATTATATTAATGCATACAAATAAAATAAGAACTTGCATTTATCTGAAGATGTATAGCTAATGGTTAAAATTAGGAACATTGAAAGATAATATTCCACCATGTTTATCTTAACACATTCACATTTTTTTCTTCATCTATCCACCCCCAATTTTATAGATTTTATGTATCTATAAACAAGCTGTATGCTCTGTCATAGGCATGTTTAGTGTACTTCTTTCATGCAAATCATAGATAGCACTGCATAACAGATGAAATGCCACAGAGGTTCAGCCCTTTCTTGAATTCTTTTTTATTCTGAGAACTGTTTCAAGTGCTAATTTCTGTTCTGATTGCCAAGTTCTTTTGAACAAAGAATGAACGAACATGTAGTACTCCAGATTGCTCATAGAAATTAGTAATTTTGGAAGGGGGAAAATCATGACTAGAAGAGTATGTGAACTGATGGAATCCTAAAATTGCTTCTGTCATTATTCAGTCTTAAGTAGTTATTAATACAGAGCAGATTGTAGAAGTACTATAGCAATAGATGGTGAAGAAAGAGCCACTGTTGGCAATTCTAGGCAAAATTCCAGGATGACAGCTTTTAGTGTGATGTAAATGAATCTAAGAGAAGTTTGGAAACAAGTACATAATGAAATACAAATCTTGCTAGAATGTGTGAGCAGATGGCCAAAATGAAGGGGCAGTGGTGGATATCAAAACTTCCTGTGAGGAATCACTTCAGAGATATAGAAGATATATAGAATTTCCTCTGGTTTTAAGGAATTGCGTAGCTAAAATACTGTCCCAGCCCAATTTTGGGAATAATATTTTGCCCAGGCAGATGTTAAAGAAACTTAGCACCAACCTGCAAAAATAAACTAGCTCCCCTCAAAGCCAAAATATGTAGCTCCAAACGTTTCTTACAACATAGTAAGTCATCCTGTAAACTTGTTTTCCCAGATTAAGATGGAGAGCTTTTAATTTTTTTCTTCTGGAAAAGAAATAACAATCTCATTCCCACGTCCTTATGTGTATCTAAAACATTATATATTTTGTGACTATTTCATTTTGAATTAACATTTTTTGATTTTTCAGAATACATATGGTACTCACTAATATTTCAAGAAAATAAACAAAATGAAATTACTAATACAGGAACTAATACAGGAATTAGTTGAAAAGTACATTATCAACATTAAACAATATGGAAATCTGGGTGTTAGGTTATTTACCCATTCACCATCCAGGATCTTCACCACATCCATAGCTGGAACAGGCAAGCTTGAGAAAAACTGTTGCTATCTACCATACAGTGGCCAAATTTAACAAAACTCAAAACAATCATAAATGCAGAAATGCCACGGAATATAAATTCCAGATTAAAATCTCTCTATAGAGGCCTGGAATGACAGTTTATTCAAGTCTAACCACTCTGTGTGGGGAAAATAACTGCAAGCATGTTATTTGATGTTTTTGAGTCTGTTACTTTAAATTTGAAGCTGAAGATCAAAATGTGAAGGATTTATTTTTTAGTGTCTTTAAGTCAGTTTTTGATTCATGGTTGGAAAAGTCCGTTTTTTTCTTGGCATGGTTTTCAAAAATGGTTTGCCCTTGCCCCCTTCCTAAGGCTGAGAGGGAGTGACTGGCACAAGATTTAGTTAACTGGCTTTGTGCCCACAGCAGGACTAGAATTCATAATGTGCCAGTTTGGTTTGTGGTTAAGGCTAGAAATTGGTCTCCCATTTTCTAGCTTTAACCCAGGGGTAGGCAACCTTGGCTCTTTTATGACTCATGGACCTCAACTCCCAAAAGTCTCAGGAATTCTGGGAGTTGAAGTCCATGAATCATAAAAGAGCCAAGGTTGCCTACCCCTACCTTAACCACTAGAACAAACTGGCATATTAGAACAGTATATTTATATGTACGTGTGTTTGTAGGTAAGCAATATATTAGATAGATGGAAGGGGTATGCTGGTGATGGTTATCAGACTGAGTCAATTTTGCCCTTTTTGCAGGGATATCTATTCTCCACCCTCTTCACAATGTTCCAGATTCTGATCTACCAAACTCTGTAGCAACTTCAAAAGGAGCAGCTTTCCCAACTTCAACCTGGAAATATCAGCGATTAAACTTGGGACTGACATTCCAGATTTTTTCTGCATCATGAGAATCTTTCCTGAAGAATTATGTTCATACTGTCAGATTTCAGGAACTGCTGCTAAGACCTTTCTTGTTTCAAGAAAAAGTATGAATTCTATTTGTTAATTCCAAATAGTCAGATTTCTGTATAGTGTAGGATAACATATTTTTCCCTTCAAGTCTAACCAAATTTTTCTTTTATAGTCAGAATATTTTAAGGTTCATCTTTCACTAGAGATAAACTGTGTAATCAATATCTCGTGAAATCTATAATTGATGTGTAACTGCCTTGTAAAATCTAAAATTGCATAAGCACATACAGTATGTAACAGTATATTAAATTCATATGCCATAACTTTGGCATGATGATCGTTCTTATTCTTCCGCTCAAGAGAATCTAAATATTTTCAGAATTTATTTTGGAAAGATGAAGACAGGAAAGCAGATTTTTGAGGACACAAAAGACTTAGTGAGGTTAGGAAATCTGTGCTTCTGGTTTTGCAACATAACTCTAGTCTTATTGGATTTAAATCCTGCAGTACTAGGCAGGATACAGTATGTAATGAAATACATACTTATTTCTTATGAAAATATATTGTCATGCAAATTGCTAGATTCCTTTGGAAGATATATCTTGGGAAAAATTATACATATTCTTGCTTCTGAACAATTTCATTTATGCTTCATGCAACCAGAACTTGCATATGGTAATCTTAGCTGCTAGATTAGGCAATTTTTGATTCAATTACATGTACAGAAATCTTGAAGTTAAATACAGTCCCATATCTAAGATCTGGCAAAGGGAATAAAACAAATAATCTATGCCAATAATCAGGAAGAAAAATACTGAGCACAAATTTTTAGATTAAAAAAAAAAGAGAAAAAGAGAGACAAAAGCACAAAATGATTTTGGGTCACATTTCATGTTAGAAAATATTTTTAATTTATTTAATATCATAATTACCTACTCTGTCATTATATTGAATATTTTCTTTTTAAAAAATGCAAATTATTGCATAACATTACTTCCAAATTAGCCCAGAAAGATTCGCTAACTTCAGACACAATATGAAGGGTGTATTAATGCTAAACATTAGTCTTCAGGAAAGATTTAGGACAAAGATTTTTTTTGTGTGTGAAAAGCAGCACCCATTTCATTATCTTTGTTTGATTTTCTTACAACAGAAGAACGTTGGCAAGGGAAAGACAAGCTGGAAACATTTTGTTTGTGTATTTCTGCAGGGTGACTATTTTCCCTGTATCTCAGCAAGTGCAAACTAGTTTGCATAATTGTAGAGGTCTTGCACAACATAGCTAATACTATATTATAAACAATACTATTTATAATAATATTATAAATATCACTGAGCTACACAAACGTGGCTTTGAATAGTGTATTTATATTTCACTGATGTGGATTGACTGTATTGTGTCAATGAAAATGATAAAAATTAGGAAATATATTCACAACGCAAAATACTGTATTTTAGTTTCTGAGACAGTTCTAGCATATACAGCAGATATATAATAAAGCTCAGGAATTTTTTATTGTCTAAAAGAAACAATCATGAAAAGATGAAATTCTGTTTATATCTCAACACCTACTTAGTGTATTCTGCTGAGTTCACTTTTGAAACACACAATGAATGCATTATTTGCT
Source organism: Vipera berus (assembly GCF_964194415.1). Lineage (NCBI taxonomy): Eukaryota > Metazoa > Chordata > Lepidosauria > Squamata > Viperidae > Vipera > Vipera berus. The sequence continues at coordinate 71,156,309 of NC_138207.1, read as the reverse complement.
ACAAATGCACACACACACACACTCAGACACACATAGGTGTATGTTTGAATTTTATAAAAATACTGAAAGTTAATCCCTTGTACTCAGATACTGAGCATTAATCCTTTGAGTACTTCATCCCCACCTGCAACGACTGCAGAACACATTCACCTGACCCACATTTTTATAGCGTCCCATTAAAAATCATGTTTATGTACAGCGTGATGAAAAAGTCACACCGAACATAAATAGATTTAGAATGTGCTGATACATATAATGTAGATAATACGGATAATGAACTGAGCTCTATTAAGATTATTGGAAGGAGAAGCCCACTGAAGTGAAGCAAGATTTTTTCCCCAAGAAACAAATTGTTAAGGTTAATTGAATGTGTGACATCTTTATCAACTGACGTCTAACATCCACATAATATTGAATTTTCAAGAATATCTTCAAAGAGGTAGTTAAAAAAAACCCAGCTGGGGGCACAGCTATGTGATTAAAACTGGTCCTTTTTACAACCCATGTAAAAAGGGGGCAGGGCTTCAGTTGTGGGGTGATGGCCACCATTTTGATTTTGTTGATTCCTTCCATGGTTTTTTTCTTTAAGTGTGGAATTACTGGTTATTTTTCATCATGGCTCCCCACCACACCTTAAGCTGTATGGTTCTATTCATATTAAATCACCAGTTTAAAACTGCACTGTACTTTATTTTAAATCTTAAACAGCAACTATACAATAATTCTCTTATTCATGTTTATTAGTGCAACGTGTTCAGATATTCATAGACTTTTCTCCCCCCCTAAAAATAAAATAAAAACAAAACCTTTTTTGCTGTAAGTTCATAAACAGAGAGTAATGTTGGCCCTAGAGATTACTAGATCTGAAAAGAATAAATCAGTGAAGGGTCAAATATGTATGGAAATATAAAGGCAATCCCATTTTTGTTTTAGCAATGGATTAAAAAGGCGTGACAAAGAAGGTGATTTCATCCCAAATACAGCATAATTTAAACATCTGCTCTTAAGTGATATTTCATTACAGTGAAGTCCTATATGCATTTCCTTAGCAATGAGGGCCAGGGGTTTGCTTAGAATGACCATCAAAGTCACAAAGCTTTTACTAGTTACCCTTGGACTGGACTGCTATGATGATGATGATGATTGCATAACAATGTACGTATAAGTCTTCCCTCCAATCTGGAAATATTGTCAGGAAACAATCCAATCAAAGTTAAGCACTTTGGGTTTCAGTGTTGAAAAAAATGCAATCCAGTACTCAGATTATGTCTTGTTCATTGACAGCAATACATTTTCAAAGTGCTTAGCTCGGGCTGCTGATGCCCTACTTCAGACATGTCAAACAAAAGGCCCGGGGGCCGGATCCGGCCCGCAAAGTGGTTTCATGTGGCCCGCGAAGCCATCCTGGAAACAGTGAGGGAACGGCCCCCACTGCCTTGGCCCTGGCCCAGAGACCCTCCTCCTGCCAGAGACCCTCAGATCTGTCCCACTCCTGCCCAGGCCCCCATAAGCCCCCTTGATGTGAACGATGTAGAGCTGGCCACGCCCACCCAGTAGGCCATATGCACTCTAAACACGCCCACCCAGTAGGCCACTCCCACCCTGGCCATACCCACCCGGCCCCCTGAGGGCAACCGCAATGCTGATGCGGCCCTCAATGAAATTGAGTTTGACACCCCTGCCCTACTTTATTTCTTAAGCGAACAACTGCAATCCTCAAAGAGTTAATGGGAAAGCACTACTTTGCCTTGATTGATGATGATAGGGCTACTCACAGGTTAATTCCCAAAGGCAAATGGACCAAAGAGTGAAACTGGTGGAGAGACAGCTACTAGAAATATACACAGTGCCACATTCAATGGGACATGCTTTGCGGAGACATTAGAATGCACCCTTATCAAAGCAATCTTTTAACCTCTTAGAAAGGATTGTGCCACTTAAAGGGGTGCAGAAGATACGTTTCCCTTTTTTCATTTCGTAGAATCAAAATGCTCTAGATTAATACCAACATGGATAGGTCACAGCCTTTTACAATAGGGTATTTTTTTTCCTTTGTACATATGCAACATTAGAAAACAACAAATGGCATTATCCTGACAGATGTCATGCAGAAATTAAAAATATTATTATTAATAACAATAATCTTAACAACAACAAAAAAGAAATACAACCAGTACAGCACTGTAGATGTTAACATAGGACTTTACCTAGTGTTTCTTTCCAAAGAGAAAGAAGACAAAACAGTGACATATATACTATATGGTTTCACACGCCATAGGCTATAGAAGATTTTTAGAGGCAGTATCATTTTTATAGGCCTAAAAAGCTGTGTTAGGCTGGTTATAAAATCCTTTCTTTTTCTGCTGACTTTAAAAATTAATAGAAGACGATTTGTGTTGCAAAAATAATCAAGGAAAGGCGGTGATGATGATATGTGTAGAAAAGTATCTGATGCCGATACAGATTAAAAAAATAAAAGGAAAACAATCACATTACATAATATAAGAAGTCCTTGACTTATGACTTTTTGTTTAACAATGGTTCAAAAATAAATGGCCTGGAAAAAGTAACTTATGATTTGTACTTTCATCTACCACTCTTGCACTGAGTACTTGGCAACTAACTCACATTTATAACCAGTTGCCACATCCTGCTGTTATGTGATTTGGGGCAAAATAAAACCCCGCCCACTGGAGAAGCTAGATTTGCTTAGTAACCATGGGAGTTGCTTAACAATTGCAGTGATTCACAATGACTATCATAAAAATTATCGTAAAATTGGGTCCAACCCTACTTATGACTGCAACAAGATACGAAAGAAATTCGAATCTCAGTTGTGGTCATAAATCAAGGACTATCTGTAGTAACAAACACCTCTTAGTCTGCTTCCTAGATTTACATTTTCGTTCTTCCTTGAACATTGTTCTATCATTCTTTTAAAAATAATTTCAAGACTGCCCCTGCTTTTTAAAAGCCTTAAGAAAAAAAAATAGGTTGAAAACCTGTAGAGTTATCTTATGTGCTACACAAACACGTAGAAACGTATTCAGTTTAGAAGGAAAACAAAGACCAACAGTACAAACCTACCTAGGTCTACTCAGAAGTAAGCCCACTGAATTTAATTGGGCTTACTCCCAAATTGCTGTATATAGGTTTGCAGTCTAAGATGCTTTGAGCTGCAAGTCGAGAAATGTGGCCTACCAACTACACAGTAGTTTCATTCTTCCATGGCCCTGTTTTGATATTTCCTGTACTATCTGAACTGTAGATCATGGCTTCATGCAGGTTTCCCTTTAGAATTCCATTGTGACTGGTTGTGCTAAAGGGCAAGGACTGTGTCCGTGGATGCATTTCAAAATGGGGGCCTGTCTCAGTTTCTGGGACTTTAGCACAACTATAGATCACAGTACTTGCATCACTACTTTCAGGCTGAGTGATGGTTGGATAAGGACTGTTTTTTGCACAACAGGGCCGCCTGTGGCCCGAGTGACGCTCATGTGTACTGTGTGGACTGTCTGTATGTGAACTGTGTATACTGCCATCAATACTTGAAGGAATGTGGTAAGCATACTCCCTTTCTCCTGCTGATCGATGTCGGCTGAAATATCGTGGTTTAGTTCTACTTTTCAAACATCTGTGAATGTGCATGCTGGGTCTGAAAGTCCCTTCGTTGTGTACATGAATGTGAGCTTCATCTTCCAGGAGCTGATCGCAATGCATTTTTGCACAACAGGGTGTGACCGGTGAAAGGCAGTTGACGTGGTTTTGAACAGCCTGTAGATTGGTGAGTTTGCAATGACTGATGGCTGGGTGATTAAAAACAGCCGATTTACCTGGGCACGGTGAGTCTTGAAGACATGAGGCATGAGCTTGGCTTTCACCGTTGACGTTAACTTTTGGACGGACGTTGACTTGCACCGAGTAGGTGTTTCTTCGAGAAGGGCAACAGGACCACCAACAATGCCACACATCATCTCGCTTGGCACAGTGATGGATGAGGATGAAGAGTCCTAAGGTTACACAAAATGCTCCATACAGGCAACTAAATATCATATCCAAGAAATGTCCTTGGGAGACAGCCAGGGCGCCAAAAGTCCAGGTGGCAGTAAACAGAAACAAAGTGAACGCAGCAGCTCGAAGCTGAGCCTTGAAGGAGTGCTCATTTTCCAACAAGGATGAAGACATCACTGAACAGGTTGCTTGGGAAACTGATCCAAGGTCGGTCAGGTGACCGTGGCCAAGTTCAGGACTTGCCAACCTCTGCTGATCTTCTATCCTTTCCTTTAATTCATACTTGCGTTCTGGATGACGCCTTAATTGCACATAGGTGCAGAGGAAGTAAATGCACGTTACCAGAACAATGAATGCAAGTGGTCCATAACATGCACCAAGGCTTGGCTCCCATGACATCCAACAACTATACATCGGTGGGATAGAGTTTTTTAAAAAAGAAAGAAATCCAATTAATAATATGGAAGACAAATTACCTGCTAATGCAAAATAGACATTTATAATAAACTGCAAATGGTTTAGAAAAAAATATGTCCTCTGCAAAAATGGGATTTACATAGGTACAGTGAAGGTTACTGCAGGTAGTCCTCTACTTACTTAAACCGTTCATTTAGCAACTATTCAAAGTTTAAAATGTCACTGAAAGAAGTGACTTATAAACCGGTCCTTGCACTGTACAACTCTTGCAGCAACCCCAGGGTTACATGATCAAAATTTGGGCACTTGGAACTAGCACGCATTTCCAACACTTGCAGTGTCCCGGATTCACATGATCGCCATTTGTGACTTTCCAACTGGGCTTCTGACAAGCAAAGTCCATGGGGGAAGTCTCAAAGGTGCTTTTTCAAAAGGCAGCTGTTTTTTTCCTTGAGGAAGATGTTTCGCTTCTCATCCAAGACGCTTCTGCAGTTCTGACTGAATGTTGAGGGCAGGGGTGGAAATGGAAGGATTTATATTCCTTTACAGTCATCTGGTCCTTAGCGCTCTGTCTGAGAGCCATCTATCTGTGCCGTCAGGGTCACTTGAACCACCTGTCTCCTGTTTACAACACAGTCCTTTCAGCAGTTCCAAGAAGATTCCACACCTATTTGCAGGTGAACCTGATGGCACGGATAAAACCCCCAAAGATAAAACCCCAAAGGGCCTCAACGGCTTTCAGAGAGGATGCTAACAACTGGATGACTGCAAAGGAAAATAAACCCTTCCATATCCACCACCACTCCCATTCAGTCAGAACTGAAGAATCTTCTTGGATGAGAAGCGAAACGTCTTCAAAGAGAAAAAAGAAAGTCCAGTTGCCTTTTGAAAAAGAACCTTTGAGACAATCACGATCTGGAGAACTAAGAATCTCCATAGTCAATGGGGGGAGTGGGATTTGCTTAATGACCGCAGGATTCACTTAACAACAACAATTTGCTTAACAACCACGGCAAAAGGTAATAAATTCAGGCATGATTCAGTGAACCACCTTGCTTGGCAATGAAAATTTGGGTCCCAATTCTAGTTGTAAGTCTAGGACTATCTGTAACACCTATCTGGTTTTTACCCATAGCACAGTTTTTAAAACGGAGATTTTAAGTAATATTTCTGATAGGATCTCAGCCTATTGCAGAGGTGCCCCAGTGAGCTCAGTGGCTGAGGTAAATGTGAAACTTTTAATCTCGATCTCATGCTGGCTCTCATATCATACAAGAAAATAAGTTTTCATTAAAGCTCTCTAGATACCAAATGCAATACTCTGGTTTTGAAACACAGCTAATAAAATTACCTTGCAGTGTATTGTCAAATCTTGAGTGCATACCCAGAGGAAAAATTGTGGATGTTTAGGGATTCACTCACTCATAGTTATCAGACACAAACTACAAGGATAAAGCGGTGATCAAATGTGCATTGCAATGTCACAACACTAACACTATCCTTTTACAATGTCCCTTACATTGGACATAGGTACGGCAGGCATGTGATTTATACTGCAACACACACTTTTGTCACTCGGACCCTTTCCCTGTCCCCTCCCTACATCCCCACTTGAATTCTCTCCTTGATTCCAATTAAAAGAAAAAAAGATGGGAAATGGGGCTTACTTAGAGCCATTAGTATACAAATTTTTTGTCAGTGTGCTTGCAGACTCTTCTCAGCTAATGTGAAGGAGCGGAGCAGTTAACATACATAAGCCTGGAAGAACAAAAGCCTTTATCCACGAACCCAGTGCCCACAGCTGGATAAAGTAATATATGAATTTAAATAATCATTTAGAGGTAGTCCTCAACCTACAACTGTAATTAAACCCAAAATTATTGTCATAGGTTTGTTGCAGTTGTAAGCTGAAGCACCACATGACTCCACTTGAGTTTTGTTTTCTTTTCTTTTTGTACATTTTTTGTGGTGGTATTTGTTTAGCAACTGCAGTGGTCACTGAGTGAAAGCTGCTGTTTTTAAGCAACTCCATTTCTCTGAAAACAGTGGAACTGCCAAGAAAAAAAGTTGTGAATTGCACTCAAGTTACCCCGAAATGCTTGCGAGCGGCTGTAAAGGTGAGTCTGTGGGGCGGGTGTGGCCATCATACCTTTCAAAACGGGCTGTAAGTAACTTCGGGGAGGTCCCTCCTAACTTCGAATGGATGCTAAGTGACTGGTTGTAAATTGAGGACTACCTGTAAACATCTCCACTAGGGAAGAATAGTGAGTGAGTGGCTGTCCTGGAATGGTGGTAGCCCCCTGGCTTTAAGTCAGTGGTAGCCCCCTGACTTTAAGATGACCTCCCTAGTTGGGGTACAACGATACAATCTGTACTGTGCTGGGCAACATATTCTTCTTCTAAGAGCCAGGCCTAATAATTCATATGCTGCATGACTATGAAAATAATTCATAATTACAGATAGTCCTCAACGTACGACCACTATAAAGGCCAAAATTTACATTGCTAAGTGAAGTGAAGTTTTGCCCCAGTTTACAACTTTTGTTGTCACATTTGTTAAGTGGATCACCGCAGTTGTTAAATTAGTAACACGGTTCTTAAGTGAATCTGGCTTCCCCTTTGACTTTGCTTGGCAGGAGGTCGCAGAATGGGATCACGTGGCCCCGGGACACTGCAACTGTCATAAATATGAGTTAGTTGCTAAGGAACCGGATTTTGACCATGGGGATGCTGCAATGCTCGTAAATGTGAAAAATGATCATGTCACATTTTTCAGTGTCATTTTAACTTTGAACAGTCACTAAGCCAACTGCACTATCTGTTATTTTCTTCCTTATTGCTGTTGTGGTGGCTTTGCTTAGTTTTATTCCAGGGACTCCTGAGTATAGGTTTTTTCCTCCCCCAAATATCCTGAGGCTCTTAAAGAGGCTCTTCTTTCCAGGCACTAGGATGAACAAGGGGATAAACTCTGAGCTGCTTCAGTAGATGCTCAAATGTACCTTTCAGGGTGTGCCATGCAGCCTTATTTGAATTTCTCTGCTCTCAAGCACTTCTCAGTAACACATAAAATATTAACAGCTTCCTCTGATTCCTCAGAACAGTTTGCTTGATTTGTAACAAAACAAAACAAAACCTTCCCTCAGACAATCTCTAGATATCCCAAAAGTCTTTCAAGAGCTGCACAGTATATAGCAAGTAAAATGAAGTGAGAGCCAATGGCATTGTCCCCTTCCCTGGGTATCTTCAAAATGGTCTTTATCGCAGGCCACTTCAAAACTTAGCTCCGTAAAAAAACACTCAAATTAGAAAGTCTACATTAATATGTCGTGTTGTGAAAAATGAATAAGGCATACGCTACACTGTGCTGTGATTTAGTCTACCTCTTTCTCCCCTGAGCAATTTTACCCCTCCACCTGCTTCCTGGTTTTCTACTCATATTGTGATATCTGGTATTGATTGCCTGTGATTAAAGTCATTAAACTAAAGTAGCACAACCTCTGTAAAAATGCTGGCAGGAAAGTCTCCCACAAGTTTATGAACATAAATAATCAGATCTTTTAACATCCTGTTGATTATAAGTGATTGTCTAATCACACGTGATGGAATAAATACGTTTTAATAGGATAGAACTTCCAGAAGAGTTTTGCCACGGTTCTTCATTTTTCTAATCTATTTCTCAAATGAAATTACCTAAAAGTATTTTCATGAAGGAAAAACACAGTTTGCTTTATTTCCTCCACTTTTCTACAAATACGGGAACACCAAATCTGCCAGGACATTAATTGATAATGCTTTTCTTAAATGCTATCAAACTATTGTAATACACAATTTATTAATGCTCCTTTAGTACTTTTTAGTACTCAATTAAATCAATGCATTTAGAAGAAATCAGTGGATTTCTAAACAGGTGTGTGTCCCCTCGTGCATTTATATATTTACTTTAGAAACATTAAAAACCATAATTGAAGGTTTTTAGGCTGTGTGCAGAGTATAATACGTAATGTTATAAAATGACAAAAACCACACGCTGATGGGGAATCAACTAACTTGACAGGGATTCTGGATTAGGTGCTATGGATCCAGACTGAAAGTTATTTAATCATGACTTACTCTTAGAGGAAATAACAGTGGCATCATACATGGAAAATAAACGGATATACTTACAACTGAGCTCCGGCGTAACTTTTTATCCCATAATTATTTATGTTGGTTGCTGCAGTGATTCCACAGATAATAAAAGGAACTCCTCCACTAATCAGATAGAACCTGTTTCAAAGACAATTATTTGACAGGTGAATTTGCTTGGCATCAGGTTAAGATTTTTAATATTTGAAACGAGTCTTTGAAAGCAGAATGTAACTCAATTCATCAGTTTCAACCACCCATTAAAACTGGAAATAAACTGAAAACACAGTGTGATGATCTAGGAAGCAAAAGATTTAAATTTAGAGACATATAGTTTAGCATTTTAGTGTGAAATGCATTCAAAACTGGGACATTTCAATAAAAATATGTTTTCATTTAACCATGGATACAACCCTCCAGTAAGAAAAAAAAAATGAAAATCCCAACATTCCAGTTTTAAAAATGGAAGCTGTTTTCAAACAAAAAGGAATTACTGTTGGTGAAGATGTTTGTTTAAATGCAGAAGATCAAATAATTTGATTCTGAAAAATTAGCCAAACCACAATTTCAAGCAGAATGGCCACATGTATTATGTGTGACATGTATTATTATTCAACTTCTAATATATTAAAAGGTATAACCTTGCAAAAGGCCTATTAAATTAAGACATTATCCTTTGTAAACTTGGCAGTGTCTTCTCTATTCCCAATCTAGAATCTGAGCTAATGAGACAAAAATATATCACATACAGGCTTTGGACAAACCACTGTTTTGTTTCACGTTGGAAAAAATACCAGAAGTTGTATCTGACTTGATTACGTAATTAATACAAACCTGAACCCATGAGCTTCCAATCTTGAACTTTCCCTTTGTAAATATTAGTGCACAGCAAAACTTTTGATAGCAGATATGGGAACTGGTGCTCTAAACCAGGGGTCCTCAACCTTGGCAATTTTAAGACTTGTGGACTTTAACTCCCAGAATTCCTCTGCTGGCTGAGGAATTCTGGGAGTTAAAAGTCCACAAGTCTTAAAGTTGCCAAGATTGAGGACCCCTGCTCTAAACAATATTGTTCTGTCCCAAAGAGATGTAGAGAACAAGAAGAAGACATATTGCTAAGCTAGAACATCTCTTCAATAGAGATGCTAAAAGCCAGGACAATCCAAAGCCAAGAATACCAAATAAAGATGGCACACAGGAGAGGAAAGTGTGAGCACTACATAGGGCAACATTGATATAGTGATATGCATATATACATATTGTGAAAAAATCTATTTAGTATTATACGTAATTCAGAAATTCTGCATACAGGGTTTAGGAAAAGAAACTTCCCTGCCGTTGCCCCCACCCTATAGAACAGCTTGTTCCCAGAAGCGAGGGAAGCCCCTCCCTCACTGTTCCAGCCTTGCGGAAGAGCATGGAGACCTGGCTCTGCCAACCAGCCTAGGGTCCTCAGCATGCCTTGCAACCCTGGAGGTGGTTGGTGGGCTGAATTGCCTTCTTAACTCTGCAATTGTTCTTTTTAAACTCTGTCTTCAGTCTGGGTTTTAACTTTGTTTTCCATTACAGCTTTCACATGATTTTTACTGTCTTATCTGCAAACTGCTCAGAGTCACACAAGTGTGATGTGCAATGTAGAAATTTGATAAAATAAATTATGATAAGCATGCTGCCTCCAGCCACTGCCTTGGCCTCTGCTGATTCTGGCTCCCTCGAACACTTAGCAGCTGGCCCCAGGCTAAGTTGGTATTATTCACTGCGGCGCGGAGGAGGCTACATCTCTCAAGCTTTCCTTCTTAAAATGTCCTTATGTGCTTTTTGAAAAGGAAAATTAGAGCAGTATCTGCAAACTACCCAGAAGGGAGGCCCAGAAGAGTAAACAGAAGAGTATTATGAAATTTGGCAAAATTTGTACAATTGGTTAGAGTTAAGGAGGATTGCTGAGATGAACATTATTTGATTGGTTGATAATGTAAGGATTTCTTATTAGCATCTATATAATGGACATAACTGAAAGACATGTAAATATAATGCTGAGGACTGAATGACAGTTTACTAAAAAAACCCTGACAGATGTTATATGTACAGTTTGTTATACTCGGTCCCGTTATAGACTGTATTTTAGGTTTTTGTTATTTCTTTCTGTAACATAATACTAATAGCAGTGTTGTAGCTAGGGAAATTGAATCATGTCCACTTTTGTTTTTAAATGTATATTTAATAAAATTTTCTAAAAAAAAAGAGAGTAAACACTGCTTGGGAGAAGGTACAGCTAGTCCTCGACTTACGAATGTAATGGAGCCTGCCCATTCCATTCCCAATTTATTATTTATTAATTATTTATTAATTTAATTTGTATACCGCCCTTCTCCCGAAGGACTCAGGATTTGAGGATTTGTAGGAGTGAGTCTTGTACCTTGAACGCGATTCACTTCCAGCTTTCGCTCATGCCTTCGCTAATTTAATGCATGGGCGAATGCACAGCTCGTTAAGTGAACATGAGGTATTTCAGGGTGGGGAAGGCCATGGGGGCCCTAGTTATGGAACAGGCCACTGGCTGGAGACCACCCAAGCCCCCCCCAAGATACTTCAAACTCACTCCCCTAGGATCCCCACAATTGCTCCCCTGCCCAATCCTGCCACGCTGGGTCACTTAGCTTGTGAAGATCTGTCTCCTCTCCAGCCTCTTTGTTTCTTTCTCTATTCCTGACAAGAGCAAAGGGAGGCCTCCTAGGCCCAGAACGGACCTCTGGAAGCACATGGCCACCAGCCATGGCCTCTGTTCTGGCCCTCAGAGGCCTGTGGAAGCATCCCCGGCCTCCTTTACGGAAGGCAGGGCCCTGGAAAAGGCCTCCAACGCCCGTATCGTGCCTCCAGAGGTCGGCTGAAGCCTCCCCTAGCCTCCTTTCTGGGTGGCAGAAGCCCGGAAAAGGCCACCGATGCCTGGATTGGGTCTCCAGAAGCTACCCCTGGCCTCCTTTCTGTGTGGCAGCAGTCCGGAAGAGGCCTCCAATGCCCAGACTGGGGCTCTAGAGGCACGTGGAAGCATTCCCTGGCCTCCTTTCTGTGTGGTAGCAGCCCAGAAAAGGCATCCAACGCCTGGATCAGGCCTTCAGAGGTCCACAGAAATATTCCCAGGCTCCTTTCTGGGCGGCAGCGGCCTGGTAAAGGCCTCAGAGGCCCGGATTGGGCTCCCAGAGGCATGCACAAGCCTCCCCCGGCTTTTCTTCCATTTTCTGTTGCAGAGAAAAGAAGCCTAAACTACCATGAGATCACGCAAGATAAGCAGTGTGAGATCTCGTGCCACTGATCTCGTGTGATCTTGCGTTACTTTAGACCTCCATTCTGTGAATGCACCGAAGGCATGGAGCAGCCAAGAAAGTGAAGGATCTCTCGATCTTCGCAAGGTGGGTATCCATAGGCCTAGTGCCTAGGGAGATCCGGGGCATGTGTGTGTGTGTGCAGGGAGGGAATAGCCAGGGTGAATGTTGCAGTGCCACTGCGGTTGTTCGTAAGGGTGAACGACTGCCGCAGTGCGGCAGCATTTGTAATATTGAGGCTTTTTCATAAACACTAGGGGGTGCTTATCACGTAACTTTGAACGGTTGCTAAGGGAACGGTCGTAACTCAGGGATTACCCCGTACCATACGAAATATATAGCAGAGGAGGGATGCTGGATAAAAAGGAATGGAGAAAATGCACTGTCCATACCTATGTCAGAAAAGCTGGATTACGCGATATATTTACTCATTATGCTGACATAAACTAAATATTATTTATGTTGTATAAAAAGTTTTAATAATTAAGCAGCCTTACCATTTCTTTTGGTACTTACATACACAATAAATAATAGTGAAATACAGGATGTTGACACTAGTTACTTCTTGGAACCAAACCCATCTAGGAATATGTAATGTATATTAGTAACTTATAATTAAACAGTGAATTATTGTCAGGCCCTATCATAAGCAGAACAAATTTCCCAGGAAACATATATTTTTTCAGTAAAACTCCCACCTTAGTGTAAATTCTCTACAGTCAATGCTGTATAGAAATGAATCTGATTGAAAGAAGCTCTAGAGAGGTGATGCTCAATCTAACACTTCAACAACCCTTGAAAGAACAACAGTCCACCTTTCCCATGAATGACAATTCTATGTTACATGCATTTTGCTATTAAAATTAATTAAAAATTGCATCTCTTTGCCAGCAACTCTCTCCCACCTTTGATTTTATTATCACTGAAAATGGTTGCCTGCTGTAGGCCAAAAGGCTATTCATAGTCCCCTCTTCCCCGGCCAATGGGCTGCATCAGAGAAGCTTTGGTTGCATTAGTCATCAAAGCTTCTTGCATCCCTTGTTTCATATCTCTGCAACAGAGAAAAGATGCAATTTGCCACTTTGAGGCAAAAGAAAAGGTCTGACGGAAAGAAGGTAATGGTAGGGATGAGAAGAAGGAAAGCTACTGCTAACTCAATACAAACATATTTTCCTCAAGGCTTCCCCAAGTGATTCGTCACCCCTTTTCTTCTCTGCATCGTGAGAAGAATCCAGTAGTGGAAGGAGAAGTTGAGGGGCAAACCTTTTCTCTCGCTTATTCTCAACAGGATCATGGAAAAAATAAATCCTTGGTTGGCAATGCTGTGGAACTCATGCAGCAGCACTTTTCCTACTAAGCTCAACTGAGGCAGAGTGCAGAAAGAACTGGTGTTTTATGGCAGGGGTCCCCAACCCCCGGTCCGTGGACCAGTACCGGTCCGTGGCATGACAGCAACTGGGCCGCACAAACAAGAAAAGCCCCATCCATGGGATGCGGGCAGCACAGAAAACTATGCCCCCTCCAGTCCGTGGAAAAACCTCTCTCCACGTAACCGGTCCCTGGCTCCCAAAAGGTTGGGGACCTCTGGTTTATGGAGATCCAGATCATGGTTTTCCCAAAGGTGCTTTTTCAAAAGGCAACTGGACTTTTGTTTTTCCTTGAAGAAATTTTGCTTCTTATACAAAAAGCTTTTTCAGTTATGACTGGTCAGAACTGAAGAAGCTTCTTGGATGAGAAGCAAAATGTCCTACTTGTCCAGGTGAGTCATTTCCTCTTCTCATCTCCTTGATGAGACCTATTCCTGCTGACAATAAGCAAGAGGAGAGGAAAGGTTTTCCCCTCAATGTCTCCCCCCAGTGTTGTATTTTTTTTTTCTTGGTTCTTCTAAGTCAGAGTTCTTTCAAACTTGGCCCTTTTATGACTTGTAGACTTCAACTCCCAGAATTCCTCAGCCAGACATGCTGGCTGAGGAATTCTGGGAGTTGAAGTCCACAAGTCATAAAAGGGCCAAGTTTGAAAGACTCCTGTTCTAAGTGAACACAAATCTCACAATGCAGAGAAGAAAATGGCCAGAACCGAAGAAGCCTCTCAGATGAGAAGCGAAATGTCCTCAAGGAAAAACAGTCCACTTGTCTTCTGAAAAAGCACCTTTGGGACAGAAGAACTGGAGGCCACCAGATTGACACGTCAAGCTTATACTTTGATGCGGGAAATGTTGGACGTTAATTTGCGGGGTTTGTTATGAAACCCCTGTCCCACAAAGACTGTTTCTAAATCTCACCAAGGTTAGATGCACTATCATCTGAGAAACAGGTTCTTTGGTTGAGATTATACTACTAGTTCTGCCTCTGCTGAATTATTACAGAGTGAAAGCATCTCAAATTTTCTGAGAATAGCGGTAGCATCGGATAACCTTCCATTTTACATTTTTCCAGAAACAATTAGGACCCCATGGTTCCATTTCAAACATTACATTGGAACTGCAATTCATTAGTTGCACATAGTTCTGTGAGCTAATAGAAAAAAAAGGTGTGAATTATTGAGTTCAGGTCAGACAATGGCAGACCTTGAACTGATAGGATTAACTTTTCCTAGAATCACGAGCTATGGCTTGAGGGGTAGAAGTAAATACAAGGTGGTAGCTCAGAAGTAATTATCTGGAATGCCAAACAATATAATGGGATTTTCATATAAAAGACAGGAAAAATATGAACAAGTAGTTTTATAGCACTGAAGCCCATGGTAATATATTTTCACTTTAAAAAAGCCAAGAATCTGAACTAGAAAATTCAGGGTAATGTTTATGGGGAATTTTAAAATAAGATTTTGAAGCATGTAAGGATGTCGTGGATATAGCAATAGAAAACTGTTTACGTGATTAAGTGCCTAACAGAAAACCACTGATATCTAACATTGCCCCACCTTCACAATACTTCAGAAAAAGCAAAAAGAGTCACAGCGGAGGCTATGATCTCTAAAGCGGAGGCAAGGACAGGGAGATGACTGCCAGAATACCAAATGTGAGAATTCCTTGAAGGTTCATTTTTTTCATTTCAAATGCAGTCTAATGGGAAGTTGTCTTGACAACACCATTGTTGTGAATGAAGACCATGTGGGAAGAATATGCACAAGATCACGTGAAGTACTAACACCACTTTACAATGCCTTGGTAAGGCCACACCTGGAATACTGCATCCAGTTTTGGTCACCACGATGTAAAAAAGATGTCGAGACTCTAGAAAGAGTACAGAGAAGAGCAACAAAGATGATTGGGGGACTGGAGGCTAAAACATATAGGGAACGGTTGCTGGAATTGGGTATGTGTAGTTTAATGAAGAGAAGGGTGAGGGGTGACATGATAACAGTGTTCCAATATCTCAGGGGCCGCCACAAAGAAGAGGGAGTCAAGCTATCCTCCAAAGCACCTGAAAGCAGGACAAGAAGCAACGGATGGAAACTAGTCAAGGAGAGAAGCAACCTAGAACTAAGGAGAAACTTCCTGACAGTTAGAACAACTAACCAGTGGAACAACCTGCCTCCAGAAGTGGTGAATGCTCCAACACTGGAAGTTTTTAAGAAGAGACTGGACAGCCATTTGTCTGAAATGGTATAGGGTTTCCTGCCTTAGCAGGGGGTTGGACTAGATGACCTCCAAGGTCCCTTCCAACTTATTATTATTATTATTATTATTATTATTATTATTATTATTATTATTATTATTATTATTATTATTATTATTATTATTATTATTACTACTACTTGTCCCATCCCTGAGGCTATGTATGTCCTGTCCCCTGAAACAATTTATTTCTTCACAATGAGAGCTTTTCTGGCTCTCTACAAAGTCCAATAAGATTGCTGCTGTAAACTTAATATTATTTTCTATGTACTGATTCGTTGTTATAACTGGGGGAAAAAAACAGCAGGCAGCCTCTCCCACTGCAAGCATAATGGTGGAAATTGCAATGATCTGCACTGTTTGCTTCTCTGTTTGATATTTGTTTTTGAATAGTGCATAGATGGGTTCTTAGTCTACATATTTGTTGATTGCTAATTTGTCAGTGGGCCAAGCTTCTAGGAAGCAACGGATGGAAACTAATCAAGGAGAGAAGCAACCTAGAACTAAGGAGAAACTTCCTGACAGAACAATTAACCAGTGAAAAAACCTGCCTCCAGAAACGGTGAATGCTCCAACACTGGACGTTTTTAAGAAGAGACTAGACAGCCATTTGTCTGAAATGGTATAGGGTTTCTTGTCTGAGCAGGTGGTTGGACTAGATGACCTCCAAGGTCCCTTCCAACATTATTATTATTATTATTATTATTATTATTATTATTATTATTATTATTATTATTATTATTATTAATAATAATAATAATAATAATAATAAAACTTTTATTCATAAAACATGAAACTCAGTCAACTGAAGACTCAAATTGACTAGCACTAATGGTTGAGACGGGTTGCTGCCAGCATCCTAGGTATCAACCAGGTATCTCCTTAAAATGTAAGATGTTCCAAGTAGTGCAGTTTTTTGTAGCTTTGCTGGAGTTATTGCAGGAAGCTGCAATTTCTTGATGTATTTTGCAAAGTTTTTGGACATAGTTCCCAGTGCCCCGATGACAATGGATATCGCTGTTACACGTTTCATCCATAATCGCGCAGTTTCGATGGCCAGGTCGCGGTATTTTGTAATTTTTCCCAGTTCTTTTTCTTCGACTCTGGCATCTCCTGGTACAGCAATATCAATCAACTGTACGCTTCGGTTCTCTACAACTGCGATATCTGGCGTGTTGTGTTCCAAATGGCGATCTGTCTGTATTCGGAGGTCCCACAAGATCTTCACCCTCTCATTCTTGACAACTTTTTCCACCCCATGTTCCCACGACTTTTCGGACACAGGCAAGTCGTATTTTTTTACACAATGCCTAGTGGATTAGTTTAGCAACTCAGTCATGTCTAGCTTTGTAATCAGTTTGCGTGATTTTGCTGCACTCACATATTAAATGTGAAACAGTTTCAACTTTGTCGTTGCAGTCAGAAATTTGGATTGTCAGTAGATTTTTTTTTGGTATCTTTGCTTTCATGCCATTAGTTTGTAGTGCTTGTACTTGAGCAGCCAGTATTAAACCTTCTGTTTCTTTCTTTTTTTATTTTATTAAAAGTTTTATAAAAGTTACAATACAAACCCCAATCCCCAAACCAACCCCCTCCCCCACTTCCCACAACTGAATACAGGGTTACAAAAATAACAATCAAAATCTAAATAACATTAACCAACTATATATGTAACCAAGTTCCTAACGCACTTTAACTCCCCTTTAACATGAACACAAACAAGATAAAAGTAAACATAATAATAATAACATAAAAACAAAATAACCATTATTAAACAATACTAATAATAAAAATAATAATAAAATATAATAAAGACTAATAAAAATACCGTAAAAACAAACTAATATTAATAACATTCTATAATTCATTCATAAGCTAGATGAAACTTTTTAGTCCCATTTGTTCTGAATATAATCTATCCATCTTCTCCAGACCGAAATGTATCTTTCTTGTGAATGATCCTTCAAATAAGCAGAAATCTTAGCCATTTCTGCCAAATTTGACACCTTAAGTGACCAATCTTCTATAGTAGGCAAACTATCTTTCTTCCAATATTGACCTACCAAGAGCCTTGCTGCTGTTATCAAATTCAACATCAAATTTGTTTCTTTAGTATCACAATCTATAACAACACCCAATAAAAAAAATTGTGGAGAAAATTTTATCTTTCTCTTAAAAATCTTTTGAATATTCCACCAAATTTTAATCCAAAAAGCTTTAACATTTCTACAAGTCCACCATATATGATAATAGGCAGCATCCAAACTACCACATCTCCAACATTTGGGCTGTAAGTTAGGATACATGCAGGACAATTTTTTGGGATCCAAATGCCATCTATAGAACATTTTATAAAAGTTTTCTCTTAAATTTTGAGCCTGGGTAAATTTCACATTTTTAACCCAAATTACCCAATTACCTCCCATGTATCCAATGAAATTGGTTCTTGAATATTTTGAGCCCACTTTATCATACAATCTTTAACTAATTCTGTTTCAGAATCCAATTCTATTAAAGCATTATATATTCTCTTTATATGTGCTCGGTTTTGATCTTTAATTTGTTTTACCAAATTTTCATCAGTTAATGTAATACCAATTTTCTGATCTATCTTCCACCTCGTTTGCAATTGAGTATATTGAAACCAAGACTGTATGATATTTTCTTGTTTTAACTCACCTTCTGTTTCTTTCTTGATGGTTCCCATCTTAAGCCATGCCCATGTCAAGTTGTTATCACATTTTCCTTCAATGTTTTTCAAATGCTGTCCATTGAAAGCTTTGGTTTTCCATCTATTTAATCTGTCATCCAGCCGTTTTCCTTATATTCTGCCTCTGTTTCTGTTATTTTTATTTATTTATTTATTTATTTATTTATTTATTTATTTATTTATTTATTTATTTATTATTTAAACTTGTATACCGCCCTATTCCCGTAGGACTCAGGGCGGTTTACAGGGAAAAATTAAAAATACATACATAGAAAGTTAAAATCGATTAAAACTAAAATTAAATGAAGTTCCTGAATTTAAACTAAAACCCCATTAATAAATAATTAAAACCCCTCAGTCTGGGCCAGACAGCTCAAAAAGCCAAGTTTTCAAATCCCTGCGAAATGAGCGAAGGTCGGGGGCAGTCCTAAGCTCCATGGGAAGATGGTTCCAAAGGGCCGGCACGCCCACAGAGAACGCCCTTCCCCTGGGGATAACCCGCTGGCATTCCTTGACCGGCGGTACCCTAAGAAGGCCCTCCCTGTGGGAGCGCACGGGACGATGGGAAGTTGATGCCGGCAGCAGGTGTTCCCTTAGATAATCCGGACCCAAGCCATTGAGAGCTTTATAGGTCATTACCAGCCCTCTGTTTTCACAGCCTGCAGCAATTTTTCTGTACTTTGATTTACATAGTCATTCAAACTTCATTTTTCTTCTTCTACAGTTTGGTGGATTTGCAGTAGCCCTCTGCCACCTATTCTTCTTGGCAGGTACAACCTGTCGATGTCACTTCGTGGAAGTAGAGCGTGGTGCATATTCAAAAGTTTACGCGTTTTCCGGTCTAGGTGTTCCAATTCAGCCAAAGTCCAGTTGATAATTCCAGCTGGGTAGCATATCACTGGGACTGCCCATGCATTAATGGCTTTAATTATATTTCCAGCAATCAGCTTTGATTTTAGTATTTTGCGGACTCTCCTGATGTATTCCTTTTGTGTTGACCCTTTGACTTTTCTATTCAAGATGTTATCTGCTTCCAATATGCCTAGGTATTTGTAACTATCATCCTTTGCTAGTGCTTACATAATACTTTCGTTTCCCAGTTCTATTCCTTCTATTTTTCCCATTTTTCCTCACTGCATGGATAATATAGCACATTTTCCAAGTCCAAAATCCATTCTGATGTGGCTGCTAAACAGTTGAACTGCGTTGAGTATTGATTCAAGTTCAGTGTGGCTTTTCACATACAGTTTTAAGTCATCCATGTATAGTAGATGGTTTATCTTGCCATGCTGGCTTGAGATGTGGTATCCTAGTTTTGTGTTTCGTAATATTATTGTCAATGGAATTAATGCAAACAGTAGTGGTGAAAGTGAGTCCCCTTAAAAGATTCCTCATCTCTCCTGCCTAAATTTTTATTTTTATTCCAAATGATACCGGTCCTTAAAAAAGACTCTAATTTGGAAGAATGGCAACGGGGTATCAATAAATTTGTGTGGGCAGGGAAAAGGCCACGAGTTAAACTTAAGATTATGCAGGATACTCGTGAAAGAGGTGGTCTTAAAATGCCTAATCTTAAATTATATTATGAAGCTGCTGCGTTGTCAGGAATAAGTGACTGGATTAATTTGACACAAGGGAGATTATTAAATCTTGAGGGCCACGACTTGTTATTTGGCTGGCATGCATATTTGTTGTATGATAAGAAGGTAGATAATGTGTTTAAAGTGCATATTTTAAGACAGGCATTGTTGAGAGTCTGGAAGAAGTATAGACATAAGTTAGACTGGGCAATCCCGAAACATGCAATAGAAAACATAAATGTTGGCTTCAAACATGATGTGACTACGTATAAGGAGATCTTAAGCTTGGAAAGGAACGTCTGGTGTTTGAAGCCGTACAATCTCTTGCGAGATGAGAAGATTGTTCAAACTTGGTTTCAATATACTCAATTACGTGCCAGGTGGAAAGAAGATCAGAAAGTTGGTTTCTCAATGACTGATGAAAATTTGATAAAGCAAATTAGAAACCAGGGTCCAGCACATATCAAACGGATTTATCTTGCATTGATAGATATTGACTCAGAAACAGAACTTGTTAAAGACTGTATGATAAAATGGGCTCAGAATATTCAAGAAGTTATTACAATGGACACGTGGGAAAAGATCTGGGTGAGGAACGTAAAATTTACGCAAGCCCAAAATCTAAGAGAGAACTTTTATAAAATGTTTTATAGATGGCATTTAGATCCTAAAAAGCTTGCAAGTATGTATCCGGACTATCAACCTAAATGTTGGAGATGTGGTGGCGAAGATGCAACGTATTTCCATATCTGGTGGACCTGCAAAAAGGTTAAGGCTTTTTGGATAAAAATTTGGTGGAATATGCAGAAGATCTTCAAGCAAAGGATAAAGTTTTGTCCGCAATTGTTTTTATTGGGTATAATTACAGATGCTACTGTTGTGGACATTAAGTTGATGTTGAATTTAATTGCAGCAGCAAGACTCTTAATAGGTCAATATTGGAAGAAGGAGGAACTGCCGACTATAGAAGAATGGACTCTTAAAGTTTCGGACCTGGCGGAAATGGCAAAGATTTCGGCTCATTTGAAGGATCATTCGCAAGAACGTTATATTATGGAGTGGAAAAAGTGGATTGATTATATCCAGAATAAATATGGGACTAAAAAGTTTCATTTAGCATTTGAATAAGTTTTCTTTTCTTTTCTTTTCTTTTTTTTCTCTCTCTTCTCTTTTTTATGTAATATCAGTATTGCTTGTAGTCATTTTATATGAGCTAGAGTGCGATAGACTTAATAGTTTATTGTTGTTAGCATATGGATGTTTATGATTGTTCTTTGTTTTTACACCTTGTACTTAGCTCTGGGAAGTCGGGGGGGGAGGGGGGAATGGGGGGGAGGGATAGGGAGGGTTAGGTAGGGGTGGGTGGAGGGAGGGGGGGATTGTTAAAGATAAAATGTACTGTAAAACTTTTCAATAAAAAAAAAGATTCCTCATCTGATGTTGATTTCACCAATGTTCTCCCCATTTGCTGTTAGAACTGTTTTCCATTTTTACATATTTGCTTTCAAAAATGTACAGATGTTTTTGCTGATTCCAAAGTTTTCCAAACACGCATTAATCCAACTGTGGGGTAATGAGTCAAATGCTTTCTTGTAATCAATCCACGCCATATTTAAATTTGTTTTTCGTCATTTTGCATTTTTAAGTACCATTTTGTCAATGAGCAACTGATCTTTTGTTTCTCTTTATTTTTTTATAATTTCCTTTTTTGTTCTGCGGGATACAAATTGTTTTCCATCAGATGATTGTATATGCCTGCTTATTAGGGCTTTCGCCACCCCCCCAAGCGGCATTATTACAAAGTCAGCTTATTGCCCGCAACAATCTGGGTCCTCATTTTACCAGAATTTGCCAGCATTCTTGTAAAAAGTTTGAACGTTGTTGGCAGACAAGTAATTGGGTGGTAGTTGCTTGGTTCTGTGCTCTTTTCAGGGCCTTTCATTATCAAGTATGTTCGACCAGCTGTTAACCATTCTTCACTTGTGGCATTTTGAAGCATTTCATCAAACTAATCATCATCATCATCATCATCATCATCACCACCACCATCATCATCACACAGTCAGCCAGATGTTCAGACTGGATTTGGCATTTTTGTCTACCTATCGAGTCCTTACCAAGGACTTGGGATAGGCAGATGTGGATGTTTGATGGTATTACAGATATCGTCGCAGGATGGAAGCAGTTCCTAGTAAGACCGCCTTTTGCAATTGACTAATGGTGAATTTGTCAATGCCAATGGTGTTCAAGTGGTGCTCCAGTTGTTTTGGGATTGCACCCAAGGCACCTATTACTATTGGTACCACCCTTGCTTGCCTTTGCCAGTCTTTCTATTTCTATTTGTAGGTCTTTGTATTTTGTTATCTTCTCCAGTTCTTTCTTGTCTATTCTTCTGTCTCCAGGCACTTCATGTCCACTATCCAGACTTTTTTGTCTTTCTTATTGACAATTGTTAAGTCCAGGGTATTATGTTGCAGGTGCTTGCCTGTTTGAATTCTGAAGTCTCAGAGCAGTTTAACTTTATCATTTTCTATGACTTTCTTTATTTTATGATCCCACCAGTTCTTCCTTAACAGGCAAATGATATTTCTTGCAGATCTTCCAATGCACCATTGTTGCTACTTTGTCATGCCCCTGCTTGTAGTCAGTCTGTGAGATCTTCTTGCAGCAGCTTATCAGGTGGTCCACTGTTTCTTCAGCTTCTTTGCATAGGCAGCACTTACAGTCTGTTGCTGTCTTCTCAATTTTGACTTTGTATGCATTTTTCCTTAAGGCTTGGTCTTGTGCAGCCAGAATTAGTCCCTCACTCTCTTTCTTCAACTTTCCTGCTCTTAGCCATTGCCAGGTCTTGTTATTATCTGCTTTCCCAGCTACTTTTTTAATGTACTGGCAATGTAGTTCTTTGTCTTCCCATGCCTCTATTCTGTTCTTCATTTGGTCTTTCTTGTAGGCCAGTAGTCAGTAAGCCTTCCTGATATATTAATTTCAGTGCATCTTCATCATTGTCCTTCAGATATTCTTCCAAAGCCATTTTTTTCTTCTTCATCTGATGTACTTGTATCATCATTATCATCATCATCATCATCATCATCATCATTATTAATTATCATCATCAACATCATCCCCCCTGCCCACTGTGATGGAAAAATAGTGATTCACTATAGTCTAAGCTGGCTGAAGAATTCTGGGAGTTGAAGTCCACAGGTCTTAAAGTTGTCAAGGTTGGACATTCCTGGTCTAAACCAAAACAATTGAGATATGAAACATTTCTTGATCTTCCAGTCATACAATGTAAGTCTAGGGATTGAAATTTGGGCCACATCTTGTTCTCTGCCTTTTGAGTCATTCCTCATGGTCAGTTTAAACTGAATTATAGCATCAAAAATTACAGCATCAAAAATCTCATCAATTTTCTTAGTTCTGTGGAATTTTCTACTGATATAAGGTAAAGGTAAAGGTTCCCCTGCACATGCGTACTAGTCGTTTCCAACTCTAGGGGTCGGTGCTTATCTCTGTTTCAAAGCCGAAGAGCCAGCGCTTGTCCGAGGACGTCTCCGTGGTCATGTGGCCAGCATGGTAAAGGTAAAGGTTCCCCCGCACATGCGTGCTAGTCGTTTCCGACTCTAGGGGCCGGTGCTCATCTCCGTTTCAAAGCCGAAGAGCCAGCGCTTGTCCGAGGACGTCTCCGTGGTCATGTGGCCAGCATGACTAGACGCCAAAGGCGCACGGAACGCTGTTACCTTCCCACTGTAGTGGTCCCTATTTTTCTACTTGCATTTTTACGTGCTTTCGAACTGCTAGGTTGGCAGAAGCTGGGACGAGTAACAGGTGCTCACTCTGTTACGCGGCACTCGGGATTCGACCCGCCAAACTGCCGACCTTCCGATCGACAAGCTCAGCGTCCTAACCCACTGAGGTGGCCAGCATGACTACACGCCAAAGGCACACGGAACGCTGTTACCTTCCCACCGTAGTGGTCCCTATTTTTCTACTTGCATTTTTACGTGCTTTCGAACTGCTAGGTTCGCTGGGACGAGTAACAGGCACTCACTCTGCTACGCGGCACTCGGGATTTAACCCGCCAAACTGCCAACCTTCTGATCGACAAGCTCAGCGTCCTAACCCACTGAGCCACCGCGTCCCTTTCTCTACTAATATAGATAAACAAAAAAATCACTCTTAACTAAGAAAATCTAATTTTAAAAATTTAAACTTTTACATTCCATCCTGTTTACCACACAATGATTAACAACATAAATGTAAGGTAGTACTGCATTGTTATAACAAGAACCAGATAATGACATGCCAATCATATAGGAAAGAACAGCATCCAAAAACACAACCCATCTAATCACAGTTGGGAGAGGTTGGTAGGACAGGCAATGATATATTTCACAACAAACAAGAAACCACTTATTTCTCCAAGATCAAAGCACTGAAGAGACCATCTCAGCATTTGCATTATCTTCAAATGAAAAACCAGGATCAGAAAATTCGTACAACCCAACATTTCGATCTGAGCTATGTGTATTTTCTACCATCACAATTTTAGATCTATCATTATCTGTCTAGATCAAGGACTCTCTGTTTAAATTCATGAGTAGTTCTGCTGAGACTGAGCAATATTAAAAAAAAGAGTGAAAAGCTGCATATATCATCAAAGTTAGCTGAGCCAGTGATTCACCTCAGAAAGATTGTCTTGGCTAATATTTTAGATGACATATTTGCCTTCAGGTTGTTGTAGAAGGATATCTGAAGAAAGTACACCAAGGACTGGGCTCACAGCAGAGTTCTAGTAAAGTTTGACTGGATAGCTTCTAGGTGTGACATTCAGAGAAAGCTGAGTATCAAAGAAACAAAACTTCAAACGTTTGCAATAATAGCATGGTTGCAGTAACTTAAATATTTTCATTGCAAGTGGCAACTTATTAGTATTTTGCATCTTCAGCCTTTAAGAAGCCAGACTGTAACCTCACAATTTTATGTGTCTAGGAGGCACAAGACTAGAAGAGAAAACCTAAGCATTTGAATGTCTTTACCTGCCATTAATTTTCCACTTAGATGGGCAGTGATGGGAGGGGGATCTTCATCTTGAATTAGCAGTCTTTGCCTAATGCCCAGAGGGAATAACAATGGCCAAAGTGTATCAAGGAAAGAATCACTGGGTCGGAGTGGAGAAGTGTGGAAATTTAATTGTGGTTTTACAATCATAGGGAGGGATATTGGAGTTCTTTTACTCAAACCCACTGCCCAAGGCAGGAATCCAGACACGGGAGTCTATCTTTTCACGCTGCTCCAGTCGTTAGGAGGTCAGAGCCACTGCAGGTAACAGACCATCATTTTCATAAATAGACTGTGCCAAACATTGTCCTGATTGCTTTGCAAACTGTTAAATACAACCAAGCATTTTAAGTATCTGAATGTTTGAATCTGCCAACTTGGTTGTATTTGCATAACTGCTTTAGCTTAACCCATACTGAGCATGTTGTAATTTTAATTCTTGTCAAAGAGGGAGAGAAAGAAAAAGAAATGGAGCATATAATTGCCTTTAAAGGGACTTGAATTGTTCTCTATCATTCGTTCAAACGTGAATTCTGCTCAGCCTTCCTAGGAGATCAAACTTGGAACTTTGCATAAAAACATATGCTCCACCACAGTTATATAATATTCACGTGAGAAGCCTTGTCCTTTTAATTTTCAGTATCCCTTTGGATACAAAACTATCTTTGACTTTCTCTATTCTAAATCCTGAAATTGGAACCCCACCTTTGGAGGCCTTCTAGACATGTTGTTCTTCTTTATTTGATTTTACTTGGTTCTCCAGCTTTGGATGTGTATTTCAGTGAAAGATGCACCTTAAAAAAAAAAAGCAATCCTAGAAGCCTCCACATACCTTAGAGCTACCAGAACATTATTTATTAAAAAAAAGAGAGAGAAGCAATCATTTTACACAACCAGATGCTTTTATTCACATGTGACATTTTAGATGGATTGCCTCTGCGTTACTTGGACTCAACGACAATCCTTAGATTCATCAACGATAGACATGTATTTTCGCAAAGCAGCAGATACCACTTCATTGTTTTAAATGGAAACAGCAAGACATTTACCACTGTATCCCAGAGGTGGCTTTGGGAGCTCCTGAGCATTTTATTTCCCTTCTAGCAGATGGAGGCAAGAAGAAATTTAGCCTAAATGTCACATTCAAATATAAACTTGGGTGTTTTCAAAAACACAGAACAACGCAGCCATGTTGGCATTATTACAAACAACTATTTGACAGATGAGAACATATTGTTCAGACAGTTTATTATCAAAAACTAGAGGCCTGAAGCCAACATTGGTCACTATAAATGAGTATAAAAATATGAGCAAATGCCATTCCCCCCCCCCACTTATTACTCATAGCCAGATCATACTGCTGAAGTGATAAAAGAAGTTACTTCTGGTTAAATCGTCACTTCTGCCTGTCCTGACCATCTCAGACCTCACCTCCAGACAAGGCAGATCGAAGTTCCCAAGACCATAAGTCTGGAGAACTCCACTGCCAACCCAGAAATGGAATCAAGGAGTTCAGGCAGGGAGGTTGCTATGCAACAGGGAGGCTGGTGCAACAACATTCCCAACTGATCCCTAGAACTCAACTTAATGAGCAGGGTCTCACACTGGGTGTGTGGTATAGTGTCCCTGAAGGCGGCAAGGGATTCATAGAAGAGAATTGCCCACAATTCTACCCCTGCCCTGAAGTCTTGGCTGATTAACCCCAGCTGGGCCTATCTCTGAAAGAGCCACCCCATCTGACAAGCCCAGCCAGGGTTCGGTAATAAATGCCGGGCTGGCCCTCTCATCAACGATTAAATCGCAAATGTGGGAGGCCTTATTATAGGTTGGCCTGGCATTTAGAAGCAGCCGCTGAAAACCAGGGTTGAGGCCAAGGAGCTGGAACGTGAAACTGGTATGAGACATTGGTCCTGGCTTCCCAAAAAATGGCCTGCTCCTAGTCTCCCAGCTATATCTCCCTGTGCCTGTTAGCACTGTAACTCTTTGGCTGGCTCATATCCCTCCAAGGCCGTATTATCCTCTAATCCAGCCCACCCTCAATTCCCAAGGTCGGGGGGCCTCCCACAGTGTTCAATCCTATCCATCCCAGGAAGGGGAAGCTGGGCACCCTGAAGCTCTTCAGCTTTATTGAATCCTATCAGGAATAAGTGACCATCTCCCCAACTCAACCCACAAACACACACACACACACACACACACACACACACACACACACAGAGAGAGAGAGAGAGAGAGAGAGAGAGAGAGAGAGAGAGAGAGAGAGAGAGAGAGAGAGAGAGAGAGAGAGAGAGAGAGAGAGATACAAAGACCCTCATACTTACAGGAGCCTCCTCCTTGCCATTCTTACCAGCTGGTAAGGGTTCCCTTTTTATTCACTCTTACCCAACCTCTGGCTCTCATCCAGAGGTGGGAGGAATCACACAGTCAGAGGTTCCGAGCTGGCAGGTGGAATTGGACTGATTGATCCACTTTTCCCTTCACAGCTAAAAAGTGGACACTGTGCAGGGAAGGGTTCATAGGACACTGCCACTCTACTGCTATTCCCCCCCCCATCCAACAGCCTAGCCAACACCCACACCCGAAATATAACCCAAATAGTTATAAAGTCCATGAGGACAGAGGCCGGCAAGAAAAGAGGTTACAAACACAACAAACGCGGGCCCCGTTGCGGTCAGAGCTGTAAAGGCGGCCAGTGCTCTGGCCATTTCTCTAACCAGCACAAAGCCCACAGGCACAATGAGTGAGCCACACCAGATCTACATAAATGGCCAACACAACCCATGGCTAGGGTTGAAACTGTAGTCCAGGGGTTTTCAAACTTGGCAACTTTAAGACTGGCTGGCCGAGGAATTCTGGGAGTTGAAGTGGGCTCTCTGGCCCACTCCTCTAGCCTCCAAACTTCCTAGTGTGGCCCACACAGGCTCACAGATGTGGCAAATGCACCAGGCCCAAAGGCAGGGACCATCCTCCAGCCTAACCTCTGGCCCACTGTTTTGACTGCCAAACCTCCCAGCATGGCTGATGTCCAGCTCAAACCTCCCTAACATGGTTGGCACCTGACCTATATGCACGGCAATGCTTCTCTAGCCCATCTTCCAGCTGTGCCTATAATTAGCAAAATGCCCCCTTTTTGATTCCTCAGGGAAGCTATTATTTTATATTTTGCTAAGACTGGAAAACCTAATGTCAACACATGTCATTAAGACTTTTTCACCTCCTTGTAATAGAAATAATGCCTTCCCTTAGCTTCATATCACTGAATATTTTTGACACCGTTTAAGAATCGGCTTTACAGAAATGCTCTGGTGGCCTAAAAATTGCTTCATTGTTTTTCTGTGTTTTACATTTCAATAATAATAATAATAATAATAATAATAATAATAATAATAATAATAATAATAATAATAATAATAATAATAATAATAATAATAATAATAATTATTTTATTATTATTATTGTTAGCACAACAATGTGAAATCACAGCTGCCAGTTCTTTAGTTGTTGTTGGCCTTCATATGCATCTTGTTCTTCTCAAGAACCTAGGATGTTATAATATATTGGTACAGTACATGAGTGCATCCAAGCAATGTGGCAATTTGTAACTGACAGATGGAAATTTTGTTAATGCTTTCAAGGCTTTTTGGTATGGCACCAGCGCCAATAACCAAACTCCTATTTACAGATCTTTGTATTTTGTGATTTTCTCCGTTCTTTCTCTTCTGTTTTGCTTCCTCCAGGTACTGCTATGTCCACTATCCAAAACTTTTTTCTTTCTTATTGACAATTATTAAGTCTGGGATGTTATGTGCTCCATGGAAGATCTGAAACTGCATGAAAAAACACCATCTGAAATAGAATTGCTGAACGCTGTCTACATATAGGACCAAGATAATCCAATGGAGTTTGGACTGCTATCCACACCCTCAACAGGAGAAAAATAGTTGCCCTCTGGAAATAAGATCAAGAGTCAAGATGAAACTGGGCATCTTTCATGCTGACAACATGAAGCACACTGAAGTCAAGAAGAAGGTTATAAGTGAATACATCAGGACAGCGAAGAAAATCTTAAAGTCCAAACTCAGAGGAGGAAATATCATCAAGCAATTAACACCTGACAATTCCAGTCATTAAATACACAGCTGGAATAGTGGATTGGACTCAAGCAGAACTAAAAGCAGCTGATAAGAAGACCACAAAAAATCATTACAATGAATCATGCCCTTCATTTGCGCAGCAATATTAACAGATTCTGCTTACTAAATAAAAATTGGTGTGTGGGGAATGTTGCAAGCACACTAGAGAGTTGGAAGAAAAAAGGGCATCAGAAGAATACCTGAAGAACAGTGAAGATGCACTGAAGCTAGTATACCATGAAGATGTATTGAGCACAGGTAGTCTGTACATAATGGAGTCTGCCCACTTCTGGTTGGAAGTTGTAATAATCATTAAGCGAGGTGCCCATGTGATTGCTTGAATGACCTCTTAACCTGGCTCCCCCTTGCGCTGTCATTAAGTACTTTGCTTAATGATCCTATCCACGTTGTTAAGTGGAGCTCAGGAGTGTGGGAGGCCCTGGGAGACCTCGTGCAGGCTCAGGCCCACCTGTCCAGGCCTCCCAATGCCTCCCTCCTATGAGACACTCCCTGCTATGTTTTCCCCCCTTCGAGATTCCTGCAGTTCCTTGGACCTGCTTTCCCACTCCATTCCAGAGAGTCCTCAAGTTATAATCGTATTGAGCCCAGAAGTCAGGGTGGTTTTTAAGCAGGTCACCACACCCAATTTTACAACCTTTTTGTGGCAGTCGTTAAGAAACCCCATTGTCCGCAATGGTAATTTTTGCCAGAAACTGGAAGTAAATATCAGTTTCTGGCAAAAACCATAAATCAAGTTAATGTGACAGTGGGACGCTGTACACAATGTAAATGCAGGTCTGTTCCTGAACGCTCAGTATCCAACCATATGACTCCAGAGGGGGGCTGATCATCTATAAATCCAGGTTGTAGCCCTGGAGAGGTCCATAGTAATTCTGAACAGTCACTAAGTGGCCAGTCATAAGTCAAGGACTCCCTCTAGTGGAGAGATCAAACTGGCATACAAGAAAGACCGAATGAAGAAGAGGCAAGGCAAAGTATTACTAATCAGGCCAAGCAGTAACAAGACTTGGCAATAGCTAAGAGCAAGAAAGTTGAAGAAAAAAACCAAGGGGCTAATTCTGGCTTCCCAAGACCAAGCCTTAAGAACAAATGCATACAAAACCAGACAGTAGTGGGATTCAGACAGTTTGCACCAGTTCGGCAGAACCAGTAGCTAATTTTTTGTTGCCCAGGCCCAGAATGGACGTCCAGAAGCGGCTTCCACACAGAGAACCGGTTGGTCACATATTTGAATCCCACCACTAAAAACCAGAACCGAGAAGATAGCAACAGGCAACAAATTCCTCCTCTGCAAAGAAACTGAAGAAACAGTGGATCACCTAGTTAGCTGCAGCAAGAAGATCACACAGATTGACTACAATGGCACGACACAGTAGTGACAATGGAGCACTGGATGATTTGCAAGAAATTCCATCTGCAAGAACTGGTGGGACCACAAAATCAACAAATAGAAAACGAAGAAGCTAAAGTGCTCTGAACTTTGCAATAGTGGTGAATATCTGTAGCTCAGGTATAGGATGAGGGTGAAGGTTCGTTCTCTAAGCTTGAGGGGTTGGTTTCCGAATGTTTCGTTACCAGGCTAGGTAACATCTTCAGCGGAGTTTAGGGGATGTCAATGTTCTTCTGTTTATAAGGGCTTCAGGTGTGGGTGTGCCAAGTGAGGGTCTTGTGATGGGTCAGGTATGAGTCATCAAGAGACATATGATGGGTATTGTGATAGGGAGGTTATATAGGTTAGGGTCATTGGGAGATGAACAGCTGGTGGGAGTTTTGAATTTCATTATTATTATTCCTATTGTTCTTTGATTTGTTGTTCTAGATATGCTAGCATCATTAACATTTTGCTCTTCTATGCTGCTGTTTTTGTAGGTTTAACTATTTGTAATTATATTTGTACGTTTTATCATTTATTTTTCCCTCATGGAGAGTAGACTACTCTGATTTCTTCTGCAAAAAATTCAGAGTATACAAAAAAGCATTTTTACAGTACATTTTGTTCAGTGATGTGTGGGCTCACAGCCAGAGGAAGCAAGGAATTGGTTCAGTCTAATGAAAGGCAGAAGAAAAATAACAAGGAATGAAAAGAAGAAAATGCACGATCGATAGCAGCAACTAATAAAATGTCCTTGCTTTAAGAAATCAAGCCCTTTGTTACAGTCGGCACAACTTTCTTTTTCTTTCTTTCTTTCTTTCTTTCTTTCTTTCTTTCTTTCTTTCTTTCTTTCTTTCTTTCTTTCTTTCTTTCTTTCTTTCATTAAGCAATCCACCTTGTTTTGCATTCTGATGTTAATCAAATTTATTCTTGATTTTAAAATGAATAATGGATTGGCAGATATTTCTTTGTTTACTTCCCTCTGAATACTGCATGAATTTAAGAGGAAGTAAATGATAATGCTGCCTGCTTTTTTCAGAATTTTCAAAATCTTTCGCATTCCCATTCAAGCAATTTCCCTCCTGTCCCCGTTACATTATGTCTTCATAGTCTGCATGGAGTCTCGCCGACGACCGCACGTTATAACTATGGAAATTCTCTTGCCACTGGGAACGGTGACGGGATGCTGAAGAAACTGATGGAAATCTGGCGTGCTGACATTTACCCAAAGATTGACAGTGCTCAGAGGTAAACAACAAGCATTAATTCTGACAACCTTAATACACTATCTACTTCTATGAACATTTTAGATAGTTTGCCAGAGAATGTAATAGAGACTGTTTTCCCCAACCAAACCAAAACCGAGCCTGAACAGAAATGCTGATTTGGAAATGTTCCCTCGGGGGTGAGAAATACTACTGCTCTTGTGTTCCATTAGATCCATAGCTGTTTCAGCAGATTTTCAATTACTCTGGCCCAATCAGCAAAATCCAATGGGGATAACACAAGTTATTAGACAGGGTAAAGTTTATATGACCGCTGGCTCTCTGATTAAAAGAAAAATGTAATGGAATTTTGTTTTGTTTTTTTTAAAATTCTCTACTATGTACACAGTGGTGGGGATAAATAATACGATGTGAAATGTATAAAATAGAAGGGAGAATATTTCTTAAAATATGCATCATTTATATACTGTATTATCTACCTTGGAATATTACTGAATATGAAATGGGATCTCCACTAGCAATCTATATTGTCCACTAAATCAACAGTCCCTTCAACCTGCTTCATTCTAAGGTCTATCTTGGCAGAAAAGAAGGCAACTTCAGTTATTCTGAAACCTGTTAGAGCAGAGCTTTTCAACCTTTTCACCCATTGTACCACTTTTAGGATATGGCAACATCCGAGTACCACCAGTCGCCTAGCAAGGCGTCAAAAACTTGATGATCAAAAAAAAAAGTAAAAAAGTGATGAAGTACAGGTAGTCCTTGACTTAGAAAGTTTGCTTAGTGACTGTTTGAAGTTACAATCGTACTGAAAAAAGTGCCCCCCAAGCCACAGCCGAGCAAGACACCTGCCTGCCCGCCTAGCGGCGCTCTTCCTCCTGTCCGAGGTTCTCATTGTTGTGAGCATTTCTGTTGAGGATTGGCAGGGGAGGGTGGGGGGGGTGTTTGGTTTTTGTTCTCCCCCCCTCTGCTGGGTGGTTGCAGCAGGTTTTGGTCACTTCATATGACCCTGGGACACTGTGAACGTCATAAATATGAATCAGCTGCCAAGCATCTGAATGTAAATCACAAGACCCTGGAGATGCTGCAACATTCCAGCTGGAGCCTGGCGCTGATCCTGGCACTTCCACTGAGCCCTGACAGCCCTGCAACTCCAGCCATCTCTCGCTCAGGCTTGTGCGGTGCTACCACCGTTTCAGCTCATTCCCCTCTTCCGCTACCACTTGTCTAGGATGGTCGCGTACCACCTGCTAGGTGCCAATGTACCACAGGCATTAACATATAGCCACAAGGACATCGAAGTTACAGAAGGTGTACTTACAGCCGACCTTACAACTCTGAGCACATACTTCTACCAATGGAGGTTAATCCCAAGCGTAAGTAAGACAGTCACATCATGTTTCCATCTTAATAATAAACTGGCAAAAAGAGAACTCAATGTATACCTAAATAACAAATTGCTCCCATATGAGGCAACTCCAAAATATCTGGGGGTCACCTTAGACAGGACCGTCTTTTAAAAAACATATTCAGAATATGGCTGCCAAGGTTTACAGCAGAAACAACATTCTGCAAAAACTATGCGGAACAACTTGGGGAGCTTCAGCTCCAACTCTTCGATGCACAGCCCTTGAGCTTTGCTACTCTGTAGCGGAATACTGCGCACCTGTATGGATAAACAGCTCACATACAAGACTTGTTGATGTTCAACTCAACCATACGATGAGATTAATTACTGGGTGCATAAAATCTACACCTATTCACTGGCTACCAGTTCTTAGCCACATACTTCCCCCGCACTTACGACGACAAGAAGCTCTCATTCGGGAGTATAGTAAGATCCTGCTAAACTCCTCTCTACCCATTCATGCCTATACAGTACCTCTGATCTCTTAAGATGTCGATTAAAGTCAAGAAATCCACCACTCCTCACAGCGCTTAAGCTGCTGGCCGAACATCAGAGCACTATAGAAAAGTGGATGGAAGCATGGAGTAGGTATACCTCCCAAGATATTTCTGAGCATATTAATCCCAATAGTATACCTCCAGGATTTAATCTACTCCGACACATATGGGTGACATACAATAGAATTAGAACGACTCATGGGGTGTGTGCCGATTCTCTGTATAAATGGGGAAAGACACCTTCAGCACAATGTGATTGCTGGGCTCCCCGACAGACTATCCAACATATAGTGAGGGAATGCACTAATAGAAGATACCCAGGAGATTTTAAGGACTTCCTCTGCGTAACAACGGCAGCTACTGACTGGATCTCCAAACTCAATGTTAAACTCTGAAATGTTATTTCTGTTTTCCTCTTAGGTTTTATAATTGCTTCTTTTTTAAAAAAAATTGTTTTAACTGTTCTAACTTGTAAATATGAAGTGCTTTTAATTCTGTGTGTGACAGCCATACGCTAAATAAATAAATAACCACAGGTGATACCCATACCACTGGTTGAAAAGCCCTGTGTTAGAGCAAGGGTCCCTAACCCCTGGTCCATGGACTGGTACTGGGCCGCGGCATGCCAGCAACCGGGCCGTACAAACAAACAAAGCCCCATCTGCGGGATGCAGGCAGCACACAAAACCATGCTACCTCTGGTCTGCGGAAAAAACTTCTCTCCACGTAACCGGTCCCTGGTGCCCCAAAAGTTGGGGACCTCTGTGTTAGAGCATCCCATACAACACAAAATATCAGGGAGCAGAATGAAGTAAATATCTGTTTGTTTAATACTAGGGAGAAATCAGGAAAGGAAAATCCAATCAGTCAAGGCTATTAAAGTGAATTTCAGAGCAAATGAAGCAGAAACACTATGTGCAATTTGACTCTTC
Source organism: Vipera berus (assembly GCF_964194415.1). NCBI lineage: Eukaryota > Metazoa > Chordata > Lepidosauria > Squamata > Viperidae > Vipera > Vipera berus. The sequence continues at coordinate 71,121,877 of NC_138207.1, read as the reverse complement.
GTTTCTCTTTTTAGCTTTTTTTTAAATGTTAGATGTGAACTGGATTTAGGAGTTATGTTAAATCTAACCACATTCTTGAGACCATCCACGCTTCTCTTACAGAAATGGAGATTTGTACATTCAACTGGTTTGCCTCTGTGTACTATCTACACTAAGTTGGATTGAAGAAAAGAAAATAGTTATACCAGCTGACTCTCAACAGTTTCCCTGAAAAAAATCCATATAATTTTACCTTACTGGTTAGATCCTTGAAATTATGCTCTAATGTTCCACATTTTATTCAGCTATTAGCGTGCCCATGCATGAACTGAAAATATCTACATTCCCATTGCTAAGATTTCTCCATTAACTATTGCCTATTAATTATTAATTATTTCTTTCCATTTATATTGCACTTGAGGATAATATTCAATTTCCCAATAAATATTCCAAAAAAGAAATACTTGAGGGAAAATGGACATACAACAATACTACATTTACAAAGTTAGATTCAGATGTGTGGGATATTCCTTTCAGCAAGCATTCCTTCAGTTCTTTTTTACTAATTTATTAATTTACTCAAGAAATGGTATCCATGTATTATAATTTCTCTCAAATATCCATAACCAAGCGTTTTATTTTGGAAGGCTCCACTTTTTATTAATATGTGCAAGGTATCAGTTATGTGATCCTGCAAGCTATGGTATAGAGTTCCAAACTTGTTAGTTATGAGTTAATAACAGAGAAAACATTATAAAATGAAAGAATAATGGAGACCAGATTTACTGAAAAGAGAATATTCAATTGTTAGTTGTTGTGTTAAAAGTAACCCTTGATAGGATGCTATTGAACAACAAAAAACAACAACCCCAAAATATAATAATAGGTAATAAGTGAAATGTAATATTACTCTTTGTTGTAATAGAGCATAGCATAATCTCAGTTGAGTTTTTCTATTATCCACAAGTTATGATGTTGCTAGTCAAACAAGATCCCTTGATAAAAACACCTTGCTGTGTCTTGATTCATGAGGATACATGCACTGAAAGAAAATACACTGCATGAGTAAACTATGCATGCAATACATTGAAAGCTTCTCTATATGTGGTCATTCAATAAAATAGCTACATAGAAATTGTGCAATATGACTATATATATGTTTTCTAAAATAAAACTAGTGGCAAAGTCTGCTAAAATAACACAGCAGGTACTACTACTAATAATAACAGAATACGATGCAGAACTATGGCTGCATGGGATGATGGGATTTATGATATAATACGAATTAATGGGTAGTTACTTGATTTAAATATATATGTGGGAAGTCAGCCCTCCCCCAGAGAAAGGAATATTTTTGGAAATATTTAAAAGGCAGAATATATTGCCATAAAGAATTTTAAAAGCAGAAACCAAACCCTCCCTGAAGTCTCTCTGTCCCAAACAGAAACCAAGTCTGCAGAATTGCAGATGTGATAATCTTGTCAGAAAGACTGGAGTCAGGAAACTGGGATTAGTAAGAAAGATCCCTAGAATCAATAACCCCTCACACCAAAAATGTAAGAGTCATCAGTCCAGCCCCAGGGAAGCAGGATATGACCTTTGGGACATAATAGGATTAACCCACCGCCATCAGAATACCAGAAAGGCACATTCAGACTCAGGTCAAAGTTCATGCCACAGGAACAACTCCAAACAAAAGATTCCAGAGGGTATAAAAACCCACTCCCTACATGTGCTCGCTCTCTTTTCTTCCAGAGCCATCTTTCTGTCTGGCTCTTCTCTTCAATAAACTGCAAACTTCTTTCTAAAGCAGTTGCCATGTTTTTTCCCGGCTTGGACTGAACCATGATGAAGACTTTTCCTTCAACATATATAAGAACATAAAAGAGGGTGAAAAAAACCTGTATTTTGCAGGAATGCAATGTTCAAAATGGAGAGAGATTAGGGCCTGCCTGCAACCTTACCCATGCTTTTTTCTAATGACCGTGCACTGTAGAAAGTCTCAAAATGAACTCTGTTAGATTTGCTTTCATATGAATACACCTGTCTATGATACATACAGCAGGTTGTTGAATCCTATACTGTATACCATTGCACGTTTTCAAACAACTCTTGTATAGGTCCTGTTTAGACCTTCAACCTGAATGAAGTTTGGAGGGAAGCAAGGATAGGACTATGTATGTGCCTTCTTCTCTATCCATGTTGAGCTCTGCATGCATTCAGGACTTTTGTGTTCTCCCAATCTTATTATGCTCCTTCTCAGAATGTTAAAATACCAGACTCCTTGACTTAATCCTTAGATCTGTTTCCCAGGTCCCTTTTTCTTCTCACTGGATTTATAAGCCTGCCAACTCTTCTTATTTCCCCACCTTGGTTGTTTCCCCTTGAGTTATCCAAGTGACTAAACTTTTACCAGTTGCTAGTTAGTCTCATAGCCCCATAGTTGTAGCTACTATTTAGAAATTAGCAAAATCTATTAACTTGCAAAACTGTATAAAAATTATTTTCTTGATTGTAGCATTCACCTATTTTGACAGAAATATTGAACTTCTGTTCCTTAACATAATGTGATGGCTACATGTCCTTTGCTGAATCAAATACTTCTAAATTTGAACCCCTGGAGATAGCACCTCTTGAGCTGTATTCTCAATAAACTGACCCCTTTCATATCACTGATTGCATGCTCTTTGACTTTTCAGCAACCCAGGCAATGCAGATGGTGAGATGGACTGAGAAGCTGACTTTAAAGGCCTTAACTGAGCTCCAAACCTGACTGAAATGTCAGCCCTTGGAGGCAGTCCTTAAGGAAGCACCAAGTATCTTTATTGTAAGGTTACAGTAAAAGAATCTTGCTAATTTGAAAATACATCTCTCCCACCTTGTCATTACAGTCCAAGAAACTAGAGAAGGTCCCTTCTGAGACATTTTCCACACCCCCATTGCTTTTGTGGGCTAAGCTGTCTCTTATCTGATGTTATCCTAAATTGCTTTCCTCCTCCTCTTCCTTCTGTCTCTCAAGGACATTCTCATGGACCATTACACAAAGCAAGTTATATTCTTACAGTTGTCCATGATCTGTGACTCCAGGCTAATATCATCTCTCTGAAACACCCTTGAATATAAATCATATTTCATTGGTTCCTTTCCTTTGGCTCCTCCAACACTGGACAGAATCCTTCCTGTCTTTCATGAGCTTAACTTATGGCATTTATTTCTTCCTCTTTATTCTAGAAGCCATTTGAACTGAGATATAATGACTGGCCGAAGTCACCCAGTGAATCTCCATGGCTGAATCTGTAGTTGATCTAAAACACTCCATCTGTAGATGACCAGGGCTGAGCCCAAGTTTGTCCAGATTGATTCCATCAGTTTGGAGTTGCTAAACTCCCACAAGAGAGTCCACCCCACCCCCCATGAATTCTGTTCACTCTTATCTAGCATGAATTTGCACTGATTGTTAGTAGATCAGATACTTGTACTGTATATAGGTAGGATGAAATAAATATACTAGTAGATTAGACACTTGTATATAGGTAGCATGGTAGTACTTTTGCATTCCATCCCAGCTTCTGATACCATCCTAGTCCACCACGTGCCCAATAGTTTATATATTCACCTGTCTAAATAGATTACTTTGTTATCAAGCTCCAAGAAAATGTTTTGAAGCCAAGCATCTTTAACAATTAATGTACTAGGGAATATGCATATGAGGCATAAATCATCCTGTCCAATGAAGGCAAATATTTCATTGCTGAGCTTGTAATTTAATTTAAATTGTTATAGAATTAAATGTTCATTTAAATGCTTATTACATATATTTTGTTTGCTCTAATAAACTGGCTTGTAGGACAATGTGAATAGATAGATAGATAGATAGATAGATAGATAGATAGATAGATAGATAGATAGATAGATAGATGATAAATAGTGTTTTTGAATCTTTGGAAGGAAAGAACCTATGTTTGGGGAATGCATAATAACTTGAAACACTGTATCGCTTATAATCATTCAGAAGAGAATAAACATTTATTAAAATCTTATTTCAGAAATGATACAGATGAAAAGTATTGAAGAAAAGCACATAAACCTCAAAGAACCTTTTATGATAAGCAGCGAGTACCTCTCCCTGGGTACTCCTCTTCCAATGAAATAGTTTCAAATTGGACATAGTAACAAGAACAGGTAGTCCTCAACTTAAAACCATTCTTCCAGTAACTGTTTGAAGTTATGTGCGCACTGAACAAAAGGATATATGACCAGTCCCCAAAGTTATAGCCACTGCAGCACCCCTAGGGTAACATCATCAAAATTTGGGCACTTGGCACCTTGCCTGCACATACAATGAAGGGGCACTTCAATTCCGCCCAAACTTATACCTCCATTTATGTCCTTTTGCAGCCTGTGACATCCTAGCTAACCTTTGTTGTCTTCTGCTGCTGATCAAGCATACCTGGCCTGCCCTTTCTTCTTACCTGGGATTTCCTCTGCTTTCTCGACAGATGACTCACACGTCTGGAGTTATGATGGCAACTGGAATTGCCAGAATTGCCATCATTAATCAAAGTGGTTATGTGACACTGCGCTTTATGACTGCCTTATTTAGCGATGGAAATTCTGACCCCCCCTTGTGGTCACAGGTTGAGGATTACTGCATTAAAATAGAATAATTTTGCTAATTCCATATTTTAAACAGAATGTCTGAATCCTAGTATTAGCAAACAGTAAGCCATATACAGCATTGCTTGTGTCAATAAGCTGTGACCATTAATGATCTTATTCAATACTACATTTACATTGAAAACTGCATCTGGGCAGCCTAATAAGGCTATGATTTTAAAAAGCACACAACTCTATATAAAGACATGTGTTTTCTTGAAAAGATGGTGAGATATTTTCCAGTTTCTCTTTACCATCAGGAAATTTGCCTAAGAAACCAACATAGGAAAGGTTCATTAAAACTGGTATTTCAAGTTCTTTCAGAAAAAAAATATTTTTTACTTGAAGAATTAATGAAACTACTCAAGAGTTTTTCTGCTGAGTAGAAAAATATGAAATTGCTTAAGATAAATAATAAAAAGTATTAAAAGCAAATGTATTTGTAAGTTCACATTGCTGACATCAATTGCTGAGTTCTATATTGTCAGACAGATGAACAGAATAAAGGATTTTCATTAACAACCTGTAAGGGGTCTCTACTTTATGTGTATCCAGAAAGTATATTTGGGAGAGGTTTATGTCAAGAAGAATCTCTCAGCCATCATGCACATAGTATTACAGCCAACAATGCAAGGTATTATCTGTCTAGTGCAGGAGAACAAGAATTTACAATAAGGTATGCAATTATCTTACAGCTCAGATAGCTCAATTATCAAGCTGAATTTTGCATTGATAACATAAATTGTTGTACAAACAACCTTAACCATTACATAAATATTTTTTTAAATGGAAAAGCCTTTTTAAAAAACTCCTACTGCAGGATAATATTCTCAGTAATTACATTTTATGTAGAAAAATAAAAAGCATACCTTTTGTCAAAAGGATGCCATTTCCAGTATCTCCTTTTTGCATGATGGCTATTTTCAGTGACCCTTTTTAGATGTTGCCCCCCACCCCCAAAAATCCAAAACTTAACTTGTAGATTTTAATAAGGCAATAGGGTTTTTTAAAGTGAACCACTTTCAAAGTTGGAGCTAGCAATGCAAATATTTGCATATCAATTCACTCAACTCAACTCTGTACATTATTTGCACATCCTTGATGGTAAATTTATCCTGCTGAGGAGGAACAATGCTCCTTTAGTATTCTATGATTCAATAATGATTTTCACTAAATGTAGAAAAACATGACATCAAGAGGATATTCAGCAGTAACATATTTCATTTAGTTGTCAGGACAGGAACTAGGATTATCAGATTAGGACTTCCAAAAAATCTTGATGTTCATTAGTTGGCAGTTAAAAAATTAATTGATGCACAACTTTTTGCTACTGCATGGTGATTTTCTAGAGTTTTATATTCCAGATCTGGTAGCCCTAGTTGCACAAAGGAATATGGAAGCCTAAAAGGCCAGTTTGTGTACTTGATGCTGAGGAAAGATTGTGTTAAATGCCAAACTGAAGTCAATAAACAGCATTCACACATCAGTGTTTCTTTCCTCTAAGTGCGTCGAGCTCAGATGGAGAACAGAAGAAATAGGATCCTCTGTAGAGCAATCTGGACGGTAAGCAAACTAAAGTGAGTCAAATGTTGGAGGGAGGGTGGATAAAATACAGTCCTTTACCAGCCTCTCAAAACATTTCTTAATGATGGATGTAAGTGCAACTGGATAGTAGTCATTGAGACCCATTACTGTAGATTTTTTTGGCACTGGCAATATAATGGTTGTCTTAAAACATGATGGGACCACTGCTTGCTGCAGTGAAAGACTGAAAATATCTGTAAGAAGACAAGCCAACCTATCTACACATTCCCTAAGAACACACCCAGAGATAGTGTGCGTGTGTATGAATGTACATACATACACACATTTGCAGAACTTCTTGATAACTGTAAATTTATTGAATTTGAGAAATATTATGCCTAGGGTTTCTTTTTCTACTATTGTTCTAGTTTGCCACATTTAAAAAATGGCAATCAGGAATTAACAACATGAATTAATGTCAGTAACTTAATACTTTCACTTATTAACTCAGTTTTAAGCTTCTAAAAATATTCATAAGACTTACATATGGTAAATCCCTGGCCTCAGGCTCCCTGCTTTCTAGGGTTCATTGAAGAATGAAGTTAGTAATGTTTTATTTAGAAATAAGTTAACTTTAGAAATTATGGTCGAGAATTAATTTCCTTGTTAGTGAGCAAAACAGCAACATAGCTGCATTACAACTCTCTCTAAAGTCATGTTCTCATGTTCGTTGCTTAATGAAACCCAGATCAAAAGTAGAGGGCCTGACTCAGAACCCTGTACATTATTTCTGAAAAATAAGTTATCTGGTGATCCAAAGCTTGTCACACAGTAGATACTCTTCTGCACAATCGTCTCTCCCCTAGAATCAGAAGATGTCCAGTAACATTTGAAATGTTAATTCCCAAACTGGCTGGGAGTTTTAATGTAAGTAAATGGTATCTCTTTCCTTCAGGGATTTAACTACAACATCAGGTCAAGGCCGTTATCTAGAATTCAATTGCGACAGCAGCAGATCAATGTCATTGTCAGACATTAGGCACACATTGAGAAAGTCAATAATCATTTGGCTTTCAGAGAGGAAAAAAGTGCCATTAACATAGGACAGGGGTCAGCAACCTGAAACAGTGAAAGAGCCACTCGGAACCGGTTCCCTCACAAAAGGAAAAACTGGGAGCCGCAAAAAATGTGTGTGCATGTGCAGAACAGGGTTTGACTGAAGAGTGGAGCCAAGGCGAGATATGCACCTACCCTGCATATTTGAATTTATTGGTTGAACTTTTTAGACCCACTTTTTTTTTTGGACTGCACATGGCAGAGGACTGGGAGCCACAGGAGATGGCTGAAAGAGCCGCATGCGGCTCCGGAGCCGCGGGTTGCAGACCTGTGACCTAGGAACTCTAGTGAAAACCAGACATTGAAATAGATGCCTGTAGGTCAGTGCCATTCCCTAAATAAAATGGAAAGAAAAGAAAGTGAGTAAATAATAGGTTCTACTCCTTAAATGCTGATCTTTTAGTTATAATTTGCACTGGACCGCCATGTTGATTCTTATATGCCACAGGTGTCAAACTCAATCGTGTCACGTGGCCTATTGTGACCTAACATGATTTTTTTGCCTTTGTGGAGCTGGGGTGGGCATGGCCTGCGTGTGACACATCCGGCCTGTGGGCCGCCAGTTTGACACCCCAGTTATATGCCTTCTAAAAGAATCATAGCATTAGCAAGTAAAGAAAAAACTTCCTAACCCTGGATGACTTGTTTGAGCAACTTCATAGGTTAGAGACTAAGTGATAGTTGTCCAATGCTTCCAGATCTGCTTAAGGAGGAGATGCACCAGAGTTTCCTTGAGGTCCTCTGATATCAGCCTTTCAAGAGAGATCACGTTAGAAAACAGATAACAAAAGAATGCTACTTTATCATCATGGGACACATTGACATAATTTTGAAAGTTTGCCACCATTTTTCGCTGCCCCATTTTATATTAAACAGAATTGAGCCAGGGTTTGGCTTCTTTCTCACACTTTCCACTTTTTCAATATGGCTCAGTTGTCATATTTCTCCCTTTCGGTCTTATACTTTTCCTTCACCAAAGTTATTTCTACATTTCTTTCCACCTGGTTGCATCTCTTCTGATAACAAAGCAATAACAGTGACCCTGGTCCAGGAAATTACTTTCCCTTAGCAGTCTGAAGGATCTAAGAGGGGGAGAGATCCAGCCCACTGGTAGAAGACAACATCTTAGAGAGCACCTATCCACTTCATCAGAAGTCAAAGACTTCAGGCATTCACAAATAAGCAAGCAAGACGATGTTCTAGTTATCGTCCTGGACTCTGTCCTCATGAAGTCAACACTTAAGCAAATCTGGTGACTGTATCAGTGAAATGTGATCACGGCAACAAGGGACAAGCTCTTGATGTTGACTCTTTCCTAATTATGAACTAACCATCCAACCCGTAAGTGCAAATGTCCTCAGACTCACTTTTTGACTTAATTCACAGTTTTTCTAGATGTTGCTTCCATTGCTTTTCTCTGCAAGCTTTTGGCAAACAAATTTCTCTTCTGGAATTGGCAAAAGAGAGGGGCCACTTGAGTACAATTTTATCAAGGTTCTGCCCCTCTCGTTATAACAAGAGTAAACTAGGCTTTCAATGGATTTAGCTGCTGGATTGTCATGAAAATTTTAATTTAATTTTTAATTTAATAGTATTTCTATACTGCCCTTCTCCCTGAGGACTCAGGGCGGTTCACAGGGCAAGAATAAAATACAAAGTTACAGATATTAAAAGGAAATTAAATAATTGCCCGATTTTAAAACAATTGATATGTTACAATTATAAAACCCCAAAGATACAATATTAAGAATACAAGAATAAAAAACCCCACCAATCCCCCATCAGGCTAGGCCGGCTTGTACAAAATCCCCAAGGACCTACTGAAAGGTATTCAGATCCATGAGGTGTCTGGGACCAACAGGTCCAGCCCTATAGAAATCTCAAGAGGCAACATTACCTCACTAGAGCAAAAGTAATTACTACATTACCTGACTACAGCAAAGAGTTGGGACAATACCACCCATATCCAGATGTCATACCAACTATTCCAAAGTGGGGTTTGGGATGGTTGCTGCAAGTATGGAAGGGTGTGAAAGGGGTCGCCTTAATGCAAGCATGGTGGAGCTTGGGGTGGGTGCTTCAGAGTGTGCGAGGGGCCAGCAAGGTGCAAGTACAATGGGGATGGGCATGGCTACTACAGGATTGGAGAGCTTACCCAAACGACTTGCAACCTTTTCTTCCAGCCTCCCATTTGACTGCTGGTTGGAAAGCTTGCAGGGAAGGTTGCAAATGCCAATCACATAACCATGGATGCTGCAACCATCCTTAGCAGAGCTGGTTGTCAAGGACCCAGACTGCAATCACATGACCATGGGGGTCCTGGGACGGCCAGAATTTTGAAGGCCAGTTGTAAACATCATCATTATGACTTTGAATTGTTATGGAATGAGCGGGCACTAACCTAGGACTACCTGAGAAAACCTTTAAAGATTTCCCTGAACTAAGACTTTAATAAGCAATATTCCCAATAAATGGCACATCCTTTAAAGAGTATGATTTCCTCAGATTCTTAGGTTGGCTTAACAGAGCTATTTTGTTCCCTAACTTTTATGCTTGATATCTGTACATATTTTTTTCTATTTATAATTCTTTGTATTATATCACATTTTTAAAAATTTCATGAGAATCATGTACAGGCCTGTCAAATTGCCAACATTCTTAACAAGATTCATTAATTTGCAAATGGGCTGTTTAGGATTTGAAATAATTAGAACCACATCATTGGCAAACAAATTAATTTTCATACGATTTTTTAAAAATGGCATGCTTTTAATTTCAGGATGCTCACTAATCTACTTAGCCAAGGGTCCATTTAATTTAAAATAGCTTTTGTATGGCAATGAAGGTTATAAATTCTGTTAAAGTTGCCTCCCAAATTAATACACTTTAATAATGAAAATGGTTAAGACCAACTAATTTTATCAAAAGCTTTCAAAATCTAATATTCATCAGTTTTCTGTTCACAAGGTTTTAATTTATGGGCTGTTGGGAACTGGGAGTGAAATTATCTCAGATATTTGGATAGGTAATAAAATGAAGCACCATTGGAAGTTCAAGAAAAGCACAGGTGAAAAATAATCGTACCTCTCCCTCAGTTTCAAACAGACAATTTTCTATTTACAATGCAAACTTTATATTCATTGTGCTGTTAACAGTAAGGATAAGTCTAAAAAAAACTTTAGAAACAATGGAATTTGGTTTTAAAGTTGCTGGTTGTCACTTTTTTCAGAGCTGTTATAACTTTGGACAGTCACTAAATAAATTGTTTTAAGTCAAGGACTACCTGCTTAAATCAGGGTTTTCCAACCTTGGTAATTTGAACTATTATGGCTGGCTGGGGAATTAAGGGTGTTGAAGTCCCCATGTCTTCAAGTTGTCAAGTTTGAGAAACCCTGGCTTAAATGATAGGCTTGGATCATCAATAACTGAGTTTAAACATGCTTGGGGTGTTGATTTTTGTCCATCATCCGACAAAAATAAAAATAAAATAAAAATAACAATTAAAAATAATAAATACATACATTAAAAAGAAAACTCAAAGGGTAGACTTGATGGACCACTAGGTCTTTTGCTGCTGTTGTCATGGTTCCAATAGATGAGACCAGTAGAAATAAGAACTCTGAGGCAATTGCTTTCGTGAAAGAACACTTTTAATGGCTACATAATATCATCATGAACAAAGATGAAACCAAAACTGAAAGTTACCCCTCCAAAAGGTTACAAAGTTAAAGCTGAACTCCCCACCCCTTAGTGTGTCATAAATCACAATTCCCAATTAACATCTTTGGCGGGCTTCCTAACGGTAGATCCAGCCTGCCAAACATTAAGGCTGCTTGACCTTGGTTCCCACAAGAACGTCATTGTTTTGACTAAACTATAAGAATGCATCTCCCTCTTCCCATTGCTGTGGCAACCAAAAAATGAAGAAACATGGTTGATGTCAGAGCATTTGAAGGTTTGACAGCTGTCAGGTTTCTTATGTTTCTGCGTTTTTATATGGCCAGTGTGAATATCACCAGTTAATAACAATATAGAAGTTCCTTAGAAATGCAACTGTAAGTGCACTGCTTTATTTATTTATTTATATCAGGAGACTCAAAAGTGGCCAATATAATGTCAACTCCAAAAATGAGATGCAGAAAATTTGAAGCTCTAGTTCTGCCAAAGCTAAAGCCAACTCCCTATTTTGTTGTAGGATGCTTCCAGATAACCAGCAAGAAAACTGAGTCACATTTTAGGGAGCAAATGGGTATCCAGTGATTCTTCCACTTGGGTTCCATTACTGGCATTATTTAAATCTGAAAATAAACCTTGCTGGAAAGTTAGTTTTGAGTGTACTGTGATTTGCATAAAAGGGATTGAAAGTACTGAAGCTTGAAGAACTAGAATTCTGCTGACACAGAACTGAAAGCTTCTCTAACAAACTTCTCCGTCTCATTTCCCTAGCCCTCTATGGGTTTGTTCTCTTTCATAGAAAGGTAATAATTAAACCCACCTTTTGCATTTACACAATCATTTCTAAGATTTCCCTTTTCTACAACATCAAGCTTTCATTTAAAGGTACTTGTTACTTACTCTCTTTCTGAATAGCCCAGATGTGTTGAGCTCTAAATGCATTTTTATTTTGCATGACAACTGCAATTGAGTCACTTGCTTTTCTCTATAGGAGATTTTGTTTGCTTATAGGAAAGAAATGGTCACAGAAGCAGAGCTTTAAACAAAAAAGAGATTTTTTTTAACAACAATCCTCATTCAAATGCAAAATCTATTTAAATCTTGGCTGATAGTGCTATCATATGCATTATGTGCTTAAGAAATGTAAGGTAATTCTATGAAATCTCCCATTTACGTTATAAAATGGGTTATTATATATGAAAGAAACAATATACAATTACACAGAAACTCATTTCCTTAAACATGCCAGCTGGCTCAATCAGTAAAAGTAACAGTGAAGCACAGCAACCTGTCATAGAGTGGTTCAAAATATACCTGTTTTGGCCTTAATGCTGAATTGCTTGATTCCACAGATACTCCGTTCTTGTAATAGTTTACTGTTAACTTAAACATGATGCATTTTCTAACTTTAAAAAAAATACTGCCTATGTTGCAACCTGGAGTGACTGCAGCATATGGTTGAAAAAGTCAAAATCAAGATATTGGCTATCAGCATCTTGACCTTTGAAGATTGACACTCTGTGTGTGTGTGTGTGTGTGTGTGTGTGTGTGTGAGAGAGAGAGAGAGAGAGAGAGAGAGAGATGGCACCACTGTGGCCTTCATATTTTTAAAATTATTTTTTATTGATTCTGGTTGTTTTTTTAGTATTATCAGATTAAATAACAGAGTGGCCCCCACCTTCACTTATTCGACCATACCCTGCAGATACCCTTATCAAGGCATAAGCTGCACTGATTAGAGAAATATGTGATTCTGTCTCTATTTTCATATCTAAATCAAATCAGTCAACTGAACATTTAAGTGAAAGGAGAATAATTATAAAAAAGCAGCACATCAGTTTTCTATTATGTATCCATGTTAACCTTCCTGCCATGAATGAAAAAAAGAAATTGGAGAGGATGAATTTTATCTGCAAAATGACAACAGATAAATTGTCATTTCCTGTTTCGGTTCATGTGCCCTCTTTCTGTTCATCTGAACCCTACACAAATTGCTTCATGTTGAAGGAAGAATAGAATTCCTTGTAAGCCCCATGAATTTCAGTCTAAGCCAGTGTTTCCTAGAACTCCTGGGTTCCCCCCCCCCAAAGACCTCTCAAGTGTCTGCAATTAAAATTATTTGCCAGGCTGTGCTGAAAAATAATACCGCATTAAAAGCCCATCAAACAATCATGAGAAGTGGTAGTGTTGAAGGAAAAGTCTTCATCATGATTCGTCCAAGCCGGGAATAAACAACATGGCAACTGCTTTAGAAAGAAGGCTGCAGTTTATTGGAAGAGGAGAGCCAGACAGAAAAATGGGTCTGGAAGGAAGAGGCTGAGCACATGTGGGGAGTGGTTTTTTATACCCTCTGGGGCTCTTGAGATTGCTTCCTGTTCCTGTTTGAGCCTTTCTAGTTCCTGTGTCACATATTCTGACCTGAGTCTGGGTGTGCCTTTCTGGTATTCTGATGGTGGTGGGTTAATCCTATTACGTTATAGTAAATGCATCAATTCTAAATTTTAATATGGTAAATATAGGTAATGCTTGCTGTAATTGCCACAATAGGAATCGGTAACTCAGCCATTAAATGAAGCAGTCATTAAGTGAAATACCATGATTTTTATACTTTTACTTCAGCTTTCCTTTGCTTTGCACATCTGCAGAAGTTGTAAATTGTTGTAAGTTGTAAATACAAGGCTTGGTTGCAAAGTTATTTTTTCACTACCATCATAATAGTGGACAAGTTGCTAAATGAAGACTGTCAATAAATATAACTCCCACACAAAACAAATGGACTTCTGGGGTTCTCCATAATTTTTAAAGGTGGGAAGGACTGCTTATAGCAAAACGTTTTAGAAACACTGGTCTAACCAAATAGAATATTTTGCAATTATCATGACTTCTGTGCCTTGAACGTTTTGCTTGGACAAATGCATTTTAGTAATGCTACAATACACTCTTTTCCCTCCATGGAAATCTAAAATCCTGCACTTCTTCAGATTATGTACATATGTGCACCCAAGCCAGGAAGCTTTTTCTGACACAGCCCTCTCAAGTTGTCTTCTGGGCGAGATTTAAGGTGCTGGTACTTACCTTTAAAGCCCTACATGGCTTAGGCCCGGGATATTTGCAGGACCGTCTGCTACCGGGGACGACTTCCCATCGCCCAGTGCGCTCACACAGAGGGCCTCCTCAGGGTGCCGTCGGCCAGACAATGTCGGCTGGCGACCCCCAGGGGGAGGGCCTTCTCTGTGGGAGCACCAGCCCTTTGGAACCAACTCCCCCTTGAGCTTCGGATGGCCCCGGACCTCCGGTCCTTCCGCCGCGACCTCAAAACTTTTCTCTTCCATCAGGCTGACCTGGATTGATGATGGGTTTTTAAATATGTTTTAATTTTTAAATTTTTAACTGTGTAGTTAATTTATTTTGGGGCTGTTATTTAATTCTTTTTTAATTTTTGTACTGTTGTTTTTTATTGTTGTTAGCCGCCCTGAGTCCTTCGGGAGATAGGGCGGCATATAAGTCCCAAAAATAAATAAAATAAATAAATAAGAAATATAGGATGAACAGTTACAAAATCAGCTGTCATTCAAAATGGAGGAGTCTCTTGAGAAAGCATACCAAAACTGTTAATCATTTTAATCTTCATATCCTGCACAACAATTCCCCAAATCCTCTTTGCCATTTAGGTAACAGCTGGCACAGTATTTATTTACACTCTATAGCACCTGAATACTTTTGTTTTGAAAGCAACCAAATCAGGGTGTTTTTGTCATAATGTTAACAAACTTGGTAACATTTTGACCTGTTTGAGAGATCTTCAGAATGCTGAAGAATGTTGGTTTAAGAACCACATAGATGAAACCAACTGGGGTTATAAGCACAGGGTTTATAAAGCCAAGGAAAATGAAGGGTTAACTTACTTAATATAGTTTAGTATGTTTAAAACTGGGATTGGCAATTTTCAGTGAGCTGGGCTAACCTGGAATGACGTTGGCTGCATTGCCAAAAGAAATGGGAGAAATCATGTCAAAAGAGGAGGCTTTCTTTATTTAAATGTATTTAAAATTAAATGCAGTTTATACAATTTCTGTTGTCATATAGACATATACTGTAGCTAAGACGTTCCTGTTCTCTAGATTAGTATGATTCTGATGGTGCATATCTGTCAATGCTAGTTTGTTTCATTTTAGCATCTGGAGAGCAGCTGCATTCAATTTGGGGCATCAAGTTATTTTGCCTTAGTGCCACAAATTTTACACCTCAAAATAGACTGATAGGTCTGGCTAGCTACTTGGCTTTGGCAGAAACGAGTCTGCACAAAAGTGTAACCAAACATCAGGATTGAAGGAGCACTGCTAACTCCAACCCAAGGCTTTAAAGAGGTTTCAAATTTTTGTTTGAAATATATTTTCACGAGGTTGCAGCATGAACCAAAAGCCATTCTCATAAGTGAAACCTAAGACACGCTGCTGCATATTTTGCATTTGTCTTTTGGGCAATGCTTGCCAGATGGGTGCTATTTCTCTTGAAGCAGCATTAGCAATATTCAGAAATGCTGCATTCATGACTGGAGATGCTTTAAAAATGTTAGGTCAACATAGGTGGAGCCTGAAAAAGCAATTAAATGTAAAAAAAGTATATTTACATTAACTTAACAAGATTAATGCACTTGTTCCTTATATCATTCTCTCCTCCCCACTTTCTTGATGCATTAAAATTATACTATGGCAATTTGAGGAAAGGCTGGCTTGGAGTGGGCATATCTAAGGCGTTTGAAGGCTACAAAGAGCCCTGAAGGCCAAGGCTGCCTTAAAAACAAGTGAATTGCAGGACTGGGAAACCTTGAACCTTAAGTTGAAGTCTTTGTCATTCATTTTATTAGCTAGTAAATAAAGCTGACAGCTTTATTCCAAACTTCTGCACTACAGTATACATTCAAGGCCATCCTTTAGGTAACCAGCATCTTTGTAATTGTGATTTTGTATTACTCATCATTCTGATGAGCACATCCTATGATTCATAAAAGATCTTCTAATGACTTTATTCAGGCCATAGACAGCTAGAAATTGTCAAAACTCTCATGAATTGGTAGTACAAGCCTGAATTGTTCTCTATTGGAAGCTGAATCATGCTGACAGGAAAGGTTACAGGAACTTTTGAACTAGAAATAATCACTTTAAAAGCACTAAATTATTTTAGGTGAGTGAAGTCGCTGCTCCCCCTTTTGACAGTGCAACTTTAAAATAGAAAATATATCAACTCAACCAGTTGAAATCTCATATCCTTTGACTCATATGTAAAAAATCTTGATTAGGCAGGAAATAAAAACCACAAAGACAAGGCAGTGATGTAAAACAAATGTAGAGTGTCTGCCATACTGTATGTGCTAAAGCCAGCCAGTCATTGATTGAGATGGGTGGTTAAAGGAAAGAAGGAAGGAAGGAAGAAAAGGAAGGAAGGAAGAAGAAAGAGAGGGGAAGGAGATCAGACAGACTTTTACTGCAGTGGCCCCCAACTTTCCAGCTGGCAGCCCAGCCCGGGGGGGGAGGCCTGTGAGTGGCAGGCACACGCTTGTGCGCACAGCTCCACTTGTGCGAGTGGTGGGTGCTTGAGCAGAGTACTTGAGCGGAGGGCGCTCCAATGGAGCTTCACGTGTGAACACAAATGCCCTCTGCTTGTGTGAGTAGAGTTGATGCATACACACTTTTCCATTTCTCCTGCAGCCCAGTTTTGAACAGGCCGCGGCCCAGTAGTGGGCCACGGCCCGGGGGGGTGGGGGATGCTTGTTTTGGGAAATCTT
Organism: Vipera berus; assembly: GCF_964194415.1. Classification (NCBI taxonomy): domain Eukaryota; kingdom Metazoa; phylum Chordata; class Lepidosauria; order Squamata; family Viperidae; genus Vipera; species Vipera berus. The sequence continues at coordinate 71,105,142 of NC_138207.1, read as the reverse complement.
TTAAAAACTGAGGTTCATAGATAAATTCAAAGAGTTAGAAGAGGTGATTTATGTCATCACGTCTGACCCCCTGTTCAATTCAGGAATCCAGACAAAAGTATCCCAATGGATTATTTTTTTAGCTTTTGCCTAAACCTAACCAGAGAAGGAAAACCCATCTGTATACTGACTTCACTATCAAACTACTTTTATAGTTAGAAACATTTATTGTATATGAAATCTACCTTCCCTGTAACTTACAACCAGTGGAGGGTTTCAGCCGGTTCGCACCACTTCGGTAGAACCGGTAGCTAATTTTTTGTTGCCCAGGCCCAGAATGGACTTCTGGAAGCGGCATCCACACAGAGTACTGGTTGTTCACATATTTGAATCCCACCACTGCTTACAACTATTATTTCTATCATGTACTATGTGGTGGTAGAGAATAAATCTTGTCCTTCTCCATGTAATGGTCTTCAGGTTCTTGAAGAGAGCTACCATATCACCAATGGTGGGATTCAGCCGGTTCATACCAGTTCGGCAGAACCGGTAGCTAATTTCTTGTTGCCCAGGCTCAGAATGGACTTCCGGAAGCGGCATCCACACAGAGAACTGGTTGTTCACATATTTGAATTCCACCACTGCATATCACCATTCAGTCTATCCTTCTCAAGGCTATTAAAAGAGCTGTGCTGGCGCAATGGTTAGAACGCAGTATTGCAGGTTAACTCTTAGCTCACTGCCAGGAGTTCAATCCTGACTGGCTTAAGGTTGACTCGGCCTTCCATCTTTCCAAGGTTGGTAAAATGAGAACCTAGATCACAGGTCTGCAACCCGTGGCTCCGGAGCCGCATGCGGCTCTTTCAGCTGTCTCCTGCGGCTCCCAGTCCTCTGCTATGTGTAGTCCAAAAAAAAAAGTGGGACTAAAAAAGTTCAACCAATCAATTCAAATATGCAGGGTAGGTGCCTATCTGCCTTGGCTCCACTCTTCAGTCAAACCCTGTTCTGCGCATGTGCGCATGTACGCGCATGCGCACACATTTTTTGCGGCTCCCAGTTTTTCCTTTTGTGAGGGAACCGGTTCCGAGTGGCTCTTTCACTGTTTCAGGTTGCTGACCCCTGACCTAGATTGTTGGGGAAATATGCTGACTCTGTAAATCACTTAGAGAAGGATTTAAAGCACTATGAAGTGGTATTGTGATATTGCTATTGCTACTGTAGGAGAGTCATATTAGTCTATGGTGAGAAAAAAAAAATCAAAACAAGGACCAAGGAGCATCAGAACTTTCCAACCACCTAGGACACTCTATAACAGAGTTCAAAGTGATTGTTTTGGAAAAATTAAAGGAAAAGGTCTAGAGGAAGCTTATCAAGAAGCTGCCCCTATGTTGGCAGCCCTTTCTTAGACTGAAGGAAATAGCTGAGAGCAGTGCTTTTTTTGTAAAAGAAAAAGGTGCCGGAACTCACACAATACAACTCATGACAATACAACCCGCCTTGCCCTACCCTACAAGGTTCCATCCAAAAAAGGTGCCGGAACTCCGTTCTGAGCGTTCTGTGAGGAAAAAAGCCCTGGCTGAGAGAAAGAGCAGACTGTTTATTATCTGCAGTGGCTAAATTTCTTTTTGGTGCTTCCTCAGTCATTATCTTCCCCACTCCCATTACATGCCCTGCTTTTGTTTTGTGGATTTTTTTTTTAAAAATAAGGATTTTCACCCCCCAATTCTGATAATAATAAAATGAAGATGTAACAGGAAGATGATGTTTGTTTAATTCATTTTTTTATGAGATCACTGCCCTTCACAAAAAACAAATTACTAAACAGAGGAGATAGGAAGTACATAGTATTTCCTTTTTAACCGTGTATCTCAAAGTCATACAATGAGGCTTCGGTTTTATCCTCTGATCAACTGTATTAAACTATTATTCTGAAAAAAATATATAAACAAGAAGATTGCTCCCAGTAGCTATGACTCACTTGCATTTTCCTTTCTAGCTTTGGGTCAGAGGTATGTACAGATTTCACATTCATTGAAAGCTGTGCTCACACTTTCCTGTAGCATACAAATTAGAACTCCCAGCAGTTTTCAACAGATAGGTAGATTTTGGAAATAAAAGGACCTACTTTCTACAGTCAATAAGTAATAAGTACAATGATTAATCAATAGTTTGTAGCATACCAGTTTTTATGGAATAAATGGGATTTGTTTCAACAAACATATTTATTAAGGTGGTGTCAGACAGGAAATGAAAGAAAAAGATGCACAGTGGACTGAACACTAGTGTTTCTCAGCCTTGCAAATTTAACTCCCAGAAATCCCCACCCGACAATGGTGGCTGGGCAATTTTGGGGACTGACATCCATACGTTTTAAAGTTGACAAAGTTGACAAACATTGTCTTACGGTCTAGTGAAGCATAATATGGTCTTTAGGATTACGGTATTAATATATTAAATAGCTAACATGGAATTGCAAATGTATTTTAATTTGTAACAAATAAGAAACAGTAAAACTCAGCTATGGAAATGCTACGGTTCATGATGCATTCTTTATTTATACAGAATTCTTGATTTAAAATGTTCCAAGAGAACAAATGGTACACGTGCCTCTATTTTTCTAATTCTTTCCAGTAAGATACCTGGAAGACTGGCTGCCAATTCACACTAGGCTCACAGTTCCTCAAAACCCTGCAGGCACATTGTTAGAAGGTTGTTGCATAATAAAAGTCATCAAAGGACAATAGGAAAGCTACAGTAAATCCAGCATTACAGTGTAAAGGTATCATGAAGGATAATATGTATGAGTAAATATGTTTTTTTCCTAATGATTTTATGTGCTCTCAGTGCCCATGATCTTTTTTTAACATAGTAATAACGTGGAGATTGTTTAGAAAATGGAGTCTTAAAAATGTTTACCTAGCACAGGGGTAGGCAACCTTGGCTCTTTTATGACTCGTGGACTTCAACTCCCAGAATTCCTGAGCCAGCATGGCTCAGCTTGGAAACCTCTCCCTTTCCCCTCAGCATGGCTGGCTCAGGAATTCTGGGAGTTGAAGTCCACGAGTCATAAAAGAGCCGAGGTTGCCTACCCCTGACCTAGCAGGATTCTCAGCCCAAGCTTGAGAACTCATGCAAATATTCAGTACAACAAAAAAGTATATTTTATCATGCTCTGATACCTCAAATATATTTATTTGCAAGTAGCAGCTAGTCCTGTAATGTCAAAGGGCTGAACCCTAATTTGGAGAAAAAAGTTTTGATAGAAAAAAATCACAATCCATACGACTATAAAATAATTAGCTTTTACTGGGATATCACACTTCTGAAGGGTGTGAAAAAAATATTTTGTGGCAATTTGTACATCTGTGTTGGGTGATATAATTTAATTAAATTTAGTATAACGGTTAACCTGGCAGGAAGATTGACTCACAAATCTTCAGTGAATTGGTACTTCTCAAAATCTCGCTATGTTGTAATAGAAATAGGTAGTAAAAACAGGAAATATCCAGCAAGTAACTTAAAACATCTTCTTATAGACAGATTTTTAAAACACAATTAAACTGCACGCTTTTCACTGCCGAATATGTTACCACAGCCAGATTGTTCTCTCATTCATCCATTTTTTTGTTGCAAATTTTATGATTCTTTTAGCTGCTTGGAAGCTGCTCTCCTTGAACAGCAGCTATAGCAGTACTTTAAATTAGTTAAATAATGTTTCTTAAATGTTCACTCTCCAAGAACAGTTAATTGGTATTGCCAGATTAACTTCTATAAAACACAGTAATATAGTAGGCAGAGGTAATATGTACTTGTCATGGGCAGAGTTTAGTAATAGGAAAGGGAGTATAGGTAGTCCTTGACTTACAACAGTTCATTTAGTGACCATTCAAAGTTACAATGGCACTGAAAAAAGTGGCTTATGACCATTTTTCACACTTATGATCTTGGTCATGTGATCAAAATTCAGATGCTTGGCAACTGGGTCATATTTATGACAGTTGCAGGGTCCGGGAGCCATGTGATCCCCTTTTGCCACCTTCTGACAAGCAAAGTCAATGGGAAAGCCAGATTCACTTAACAACCGTGTTATTAACGTAACAACTGCAATGATTCACTTAACAACTGTGGCAAGAAAAGTCATAAAACAGGGCTAAACTCACTTAACAAATGTCTCACTGAGCAACATAAATTTTGGGGTCAATTGTAGTTGTAAGTTGACTATTTGTATGAGCCTTCTTTTGCACAACTCCAAGAAGAGGACAAAGCCTAGTTGGCCCTTTTAAAAATGTGTTTTAACTCAGAGAATTAAACTCCCATGCTCTAAATCAGACTTGTCAAACTCGCGACGTCACGTTTTGTCCTTGCCAGTAATGGGGTGGGAGCGGCTTCCGGATGACGCGTCCGGCCCGCGTGTCGGCAGTTTGACACCCCTGCTCTAAATGGTCCTGACAGTATTCCCAGTAAGAGAGTTAGTTTTCAACTTATAACCATAACTGAGCCCGGAATTACGGTTGTAAGTCATGCTAGTCATTAAGTGGGTCACCATGTGACTGCCCCTGATTTTGCAATTTTTGTGGCAGTTGTTAAGTGAATCACTGTGGTCATTAAGCAGATGCAGCAGTCATTAAGCGAAACCATTGTGTGCAATGTTTTTGGAAATTGGAAGTAAATGCCAGTTTCCAGCAAAAAAAGTCATAAATCTGCAAATGCCCATAAATGCAGGCTGGTTGCTGTGAGTTGAAAAGGCAATGACATTACTGCGGGGTGTGTGTGTGTTTGTGTGTGTGTGTGTGTGTGTCTTGTAAATAGCCCTGGGGAGGTCCATCATAACTACAAATGGTCACTAAGTGACTCGTTGTAAATGGAAGACTACCTGTATTGCTGAAAATGGATGACTGAAATGCAGCATATAAAAGTTTCCAAGGCAGTCTTAAGGGGAAGACGTCAAAAAAAACCACTACAGATTTTTTAATCCCCGTTCCTTTGGGCATCAGGTAAAGACCCCTTAGCCTATCCTAAAAGTTCAAGTCAACAGCAACTTCTGAAGAAACAGACAAAGCTCTGTAGCTTTACTGTATTCATTATATTTCTCAGCCCTAAGGCTAGAATGGGTTATGACTTCAAATGCTCCTATGACTACCAATGGCTATGTAGCATATATATTATTTTTAAAACTGCTCCTGCATTCCTTCCACGCCTTGATGTTTCGTTTCCCAGAGTATTGGATTGAATGAAGTTGAAATTCAATCCAGATAATTCTAAAATACAACCGATTGAGGACACAGTTTACCAGGGGCCTGGAGTGAAGAAATGGTTAGATTTTCTGACAGGTCTTTCAATCCATCTCTCAGAATGACTGCTCTGTTAGCTCTCACACAGTGTAAACAGAATTATTATAGGCCAAGATGGGCCTCTCTATAATTTTTAACATTGTGACAAATATTTACTATATTTTAACTTTGCCCTGTACATTAAGGCAGTGGAGCAAAGTAGAATTAAACAGATATGAGCTGGGGATCAAATCCTATCTGGAATTTGGAATGGTGAAAATTTCTTTACTTTAAAATTACACATGCACAATACCACTGCACAAGATGCAGTTGTCTTCCTATTGTTAAAATTATCCACTGATCACACAGTATTTAGGGTTCACCCTGATTATCACCTGATTCAGAATGGACTATCCCAGATCAACTCCAACTGGGATAATTTACTTTGAAGTAAGTTGTTTGGGCTTTGCATGGCTCGTCTTTATATTCTTGTAGCAAGACTTTGAATTGGCAAATATTGTCAGACATAAAAGATAAGGTAAGGTATTATAAAAACATATCAATAAACCATACACACATTTTTGAAACCCACATTTTCTATAATTAATTTTTATGTATTTTGTGACAGAATTGAAATTTATGTTTCAAGGGATACACACCATGACATTATTCTGGCTTGTAAAGTACTATAAATTATTATTGCAAATTCTTCTTCTGAGCTGAATAGCAAAATCATTTAAAATATTTTAAATTCAGTCCAAGTAGTATAAAGCTTTCAGAAAAAATAGAGAATGTTTGATAATATAATAGCTATTATATCCTGGGATTCTTATATCAACTTCTGCTACTCAAATAACATGTGAGCCTGCAAATGTGTAAGAGCTGCTAAAAATGCCCATTGTTCATTAATGAATTAAGCTAATTTCTACACAATTCTACTTGATCTAAAAATACACATTGGAATTATTTGTGGAAAAAAGTTTATTTAAAGTGTTCCTTGGCTCAAATGGGAAGTACTAGAACAAGGGACACAGTTAGATTTCCTGTTTTGCTTTTGTATTGATATTGCAGTATAGTTTACACTATGCATAAACTTAATATCACTACTAATTGCCCAATCATCTCTATTCATCTAAGTGGGGAGGAAGGGCCAGCTCAAGGTATTGGGTGCCAGAGGCAAAGGGTAATATGCCATAGAAAATAGCAGCAGTGATATAAAAGTCTTTTTTTGACCATGTGATGGGACAATATTCTCAACCGCCCTGCATCAGTGCTTTGCTCTTCTTAATAACTAAATTTTCATCAAAATATAGTTTAATATACAGCAATAATACGTACAGAATACACAGAAATTGCAAACTCTTCCCGGTCCCATCAACTATCAGATCAACTATCTGACCTATATGTTTCATTCTAAACAACCACTTGATCTTTTAACAGCATATTAAATAGAAACACAGTCTAATAAAATCAGTCCTATTGACAGAATCATACAAGCTTTATTTAGCTAGTGTGTCTCTAAAATTTAGGAAAGAGTGGGGAGAAAGAGCTGTGCCCATCTGCCCAGAACCATCTCCCCAGATGGATCAAAGAAGTCCATTGTGGGGGCAGGGGGGGGGTTGAATGTGAGTAGAATTCTAACATTCTGGAGAATTATCAGCATTTTGAACATCTAATTCCATTCCACCACATACTTCCCAACCCAGGAAGTTTTTGACCTATGATATTTTGGCCATATACTGGAGTGTTAGCCTTCTCCTTACTAAAATACTTTGATTATTCTCAACCATATTAAAATGGACTTTACCATAAGTGATTAGGGTTTATTGCCTTTCATTATCAGCCAATCAGCTTCAATTCTTAGGCTGAGGCTAAAGAATCTTTTAAGCAGTTCATTTTAGCTAGTAGAAAATGAATCCAAATAATTACTTGGAAAATAGTCCTTCTGATATCTTATGTAATGTATGCGGAAACAGAATTGTGATAGTCTTTTCAAACAACTGCTGGCTCATTTCATCAACAGACTGATGAAAATAAAAGTTATTTTTCATGAACTGCCAGTTAATACTTTTTAAAAAAATCACTTCATGAAGAAGTTTTTTATTAACATTATTGCAAACTATCAAGAAAGTATGTCAAATGTTAAAATAACCATACCAGCTAATGAAAGCAAAAATAAAATAAAAATAAAAAGTTATGCAGATGCCAACTTAGAAAAGGCTATGTGTGATATATATTTAATATTATAAACTGGAGAACAATCAGAAGATGTTTTTATATGCTATGGTACATTTTGTTAGGAATAAGTTCTCCTACAAATATATAATACTAATTTTCAAAATAATTGATATGTCGTTCTTTCTAAGATTATGGTTGTATGCATGCAGTCTTAATACATGATTAATATAATGATAAATACTCAAATCTGAGACTATGCTGATAATTCTCATTGCATTTGTGTCGGAAGCACTGAGGCACTTCCAGGTTGAAAGGATTATGCGGTGACACCATTGTTGCCTTGGGGATGCCCAGTTGGGGGCTCCTTTCATGTCCCAGTTAATTTGCCTACCAAAGTGGTACCTATCTATCTACTTGCGAATGCATGCTTTCAAATTGCTAGGTTGGCAGGAGCTGAAGCGAATGACAGGAGCTCACCCTGTCTCACTGCAGCCCTCGGGTCTCAAACATGGTCTTGCTGCTTGTCAACCCAATGTCTTAACCACACGAGCCATTGTGCTATTGTTGCTAGTAACTGAAATATACAGAATATCCTCAACATTAGATACTTTGAAAATAACACATTCACCTGCCCTTTCCTATAATTCAACTTGTTTGAAGAAGGATGTTCCTTCAAGAAAATAAAGTAAGTTATAATATATCTTGAGAAGCCTACTCATTATAAAATTATTCATTGCTCAGAACCTTAATAAATATTCTCATGTCCCTTCAGCAATAGTAATGTATAAAGTGACCTCTCTTTCATAAACACACAGTATGCCTAAAATAATCTTCCACCTTGATTATTGTATTTAAGCCTGGCAATTATTCCACTAATTGAAGAGAATATTTATGACTCATTATTGAACTGTGAGGTCCTTGCTTTCTGAGGTTGGTGGTTTTCTTGCAGACATTTCATTACCAAAGCAGGTAGCATCATCAGTGCTAGAAGGAAGTAGGGTTTGACTGATAATGTTATCTAGTTTGATAATGAAAGATCCACAAGAAAACCAAGCTCAACCCCACTCCCTTCTAGCACTAATAATGTTAGCTGCATTGGTAATGAAATGTCTGCAAGAACACCACCAACCTCAGAAACTATTAATGATGCCACAATTATTCAACTAGTACACATTCCTAAGAAGGAACCATTACAATGATTTTTAAATGAAGTACACTGATTTACAGAAAAAACATTATCATAATATACAAAATTCAAAAATTCTCTATTAAATGAACCATTGGACTTAGAGGGCTTAAAATAAACACCCACTAAATATTTTAAAGAACAGAAATTAATGATTATAAATTATTGTGTCACAATCTGTATATAGAACTTTTTCTTCATAGTTTGTACAAATGACTACAAAACAGTTTTTACTTCCTCAAATTATTTGGGAGCAAATATTATTCTCAGGAAGTTTTGAAGCTCAGTCTCCAAGGATGCTAAGGATGTACAAGGAACAATGCCAGTACAGACAATGTGAACAATAGAATTAAAACAATAAAATTCTTTTTTTAAAAAAATTCCATTTATATCCCGCCCTTCTCCGAAGACTCAGGGCGGCTTACAAGCTTAGCAGTAGCCTTCATTATGCCTGCTTATTAGGACTTTCACACACACCCCAAGCGGCATTATTACAAAGTCAGCTTAATTGCCCCCAACAATCTGGGTCCTCATTTTACCTACCTCGGAAGGATGGAAGGCTGAGTCAACCTTGAGCCTGGTGGGATGCGAACCTGCACTAATTGCAGGCAGCTGGTGTTACTTAAGGAGGCAGTAGCCCACTGCTCCACCAAGGCTCTTTCACATAAGTGGGCATACTAGCTTGAAATCATACTGGAATGTTGAAGATTAATTAATTAATTAATTAATTAATGGCTATGGTCCTTATTCTCTGTTTGAATTCCTGAACACTGCTTACTCTTCACGTTGGTGTAAAAAAACTAGAAATAAGGATAGTCAAATGATTATATAGTTGGACCTGTTCCAGAGAAATGTCTTTAAGCTAAGTTATATATAACCTGTGTTTCTCAATGAGATGCAAATAATCATGAAAATCTTCAAATTTCTCATAGTTAATTACGATTACGATCAAAACAATCAACCTTAAGCCAATTTCAAACTATAATCTCATTTCTCACTTTGGCTGCAATATGGCTCTAAAGTTAATTGAAGACATCCCTAGTAGTTTACCAACTGTTAAAGCCAACTAGTAGAGGTAGTAATGGCCATGCATATGTAAAGCAAATTTGAAAGAAAACATGTCCATAATCATCCATACCTGAGCAATGGCTGCTTGGGATAAGAAGGCTGATCACTGTTTTGGGATGTTTGAGGCTTTTTTGTAACTTGTTTATAAATATTTCTTGCTGTCACTCCAATCCAGAGCATTGTAGAGAGTGTAGAATAATGCAGTACAATACCAACCTAAAATAAAAGGGTGAAAAATAGAAAGGCTCAGCACAAGGACACAAAAATAAAGCATGTTGTCATTACTGTTTTTGTTTATATTGTCAAATATAAGCCTTTTGCTAAATGAAATGAATTTGGGGATGTTTTAAATATCCTGCTGCCTTCAATCAGTGTAAGGAAATGAAAAAGAAGATAAAATAAGGTTTGTTTCCTCAATGCAAGCTGGTGTTTATTACTGTTGATACATTGCAAAATAGGGTTTTTATAAAGAAGACAATATAGAAAAGTGTCCTCCCCCTTTGTTGAAAAATGGGTTGCTTATATTTAAAATGCATAATGGAGAGGGCTTTTAGTTCCTTTGTTAGATCATCTCTACTCCCACAGATGTCTTGTACGGAAAAATAATCATCCTTCAACAATGGGTATGTTTCAAAAACAATGGAGAAAACACTGTAGTAACAATCATCAGCACCCCTAAAACACACTTCCTCATTCATTGCACAGCCGAACCAAAGTGGACTTTGCTGTGAACAGGTCAAAATTCCCTAGTAAGACTTTTTTTTCCACACTTCACTTGTTATGTATGCAGGCACCTGCATAGCAACAGCCACCAGGGGGCGTTGGCCTGAACGGTTTTGGTGGGAAACCCAGTTTTCGGCGGGAAACCTAGGGCCAACCCCATTGGCTGTTCGCTTACTTGGCCAGGTATTTAAGGAAGCCAGGTAACCCTCACTCCCCAGTACGCTACCCCCCCTTCCAATAAAGAGCTGAACACGTACTCCAGCTGGCGTCTCTTCCTTGCGTCGGACCCACTACACAACATCACTCTTTTAGGCTCAAGTTCCATTGAACTTGATGTACAAAACATCACAGCTTTAATGCATATTAGGGAGCTGCTATTTAGACACGAAGACATGAGGGTTAATCTTGGTGTTTCTTTCCCCCATATTTCTCATGTTTTGGGGAGGCCTTTTGCCCTACGTATCTTGGACCTTAAGTTGGATTACTGTTATTAGTTGACATAATTGATAACTCTATCCTGAGAATCTCTTGCTCTCAGTTTAACTCCAACACTATGGACACATTTTATTCCATATAAATATTCCATTTGTTCCTTGTCCTCCTGCTGTAGAAAGATGCAGTGGTGCCCTGCCAACTTAGATGCTTTGCACTTAATTAGAAAGGAATTAGGCAATATAATCATGTTTTTATATATGAGAGGTATTAAGTTGATATCTTGAAGAGTATAATAAGCTCTGTTTATCACTTACTGTCCTATCTGGAGAAGGGTTACCATGTTATTACTTTATGTGAATTACACTGATGAAATATTTTTGTTACTGTTCCTTATTTAATGGAAATTTGCAGTTTAGCAAGTATATTGGCACCCACATTATGGGGTATCCTCCCTTCTGAAGTGAAGCTGGCTTCATCACTTCTGAGTTTTTGAAGGCCCCTCAAAATCTGATTGGATTTGGACTTGCTGTTTTCCTAATTATGGAACATGTAATGCAAAATTAAATGTTTTGGGTCAACAAAAAGGCAATCTTTTTTGTACCATTATTAACATTCAGTTCAGGGTAATTGAAAGACTGGAATGATATTGCTTAAATCTTTATTAGATTCACATAGCGACAAATTACTGATCATAGGACCCAACTGACCCTTTCTTCTAACTCCCATATAAATAAAAGTACATCAAAAAATGTAGCCAAAGATTCTTGAAACAGTCTTCATTATTTACTATAAAATACATGAAGATACAGCTTACTTTGTAAAAGAATCAGGTTTGGAAGTCTACAATTATAAATATGCTACTATAGGAATATTGGCTCAAAATCAACTATTTTCCCAAATATTACAAATTTGCAAATATTAAAGGAGACATCTGAAGCTGGTTTTCCTATTACCTCTTCAATAAAGTGCCATTAAAAAATAAACCCAATACAAATCCAATGCCACATTATAATTTAACCCATCACTGGACAAACATTTCATTGAAAATGAACTCAGAAAATCTTTAATGTAAAGGCCCAGTTGAAACCGAATAGTGTATTAATCTGAAAGAGAAAGAATTCTGTACTATATAGCAGATAAAATTTGGTAAATGTCCAATTATCTTATATAGTTTAAGAAACTCTACAGAAATATATTCCTCCTGTATTCTGTTAGCAGTAAGAAAATCACCTCAACTGCCATAAAACTTCAACAAGCAATTTCTCTGTGTCTTTTAGTCTGTGTATCTGTGTTCAGATAAATCATATCTCCACTTTGTCTCCAGTGAAAAGAAAAGGCTTATAGAAAAATGCCTTGAAAAAATATATGCCCTGAAGTTCCTCCCACATTGTCACTATTTTAATTTTCATCCTCAGAAACTTTTTCAAATTAATCCACCATTATCCACATCACTCCACCCTCAAGAAATCAATCAGTTTCTACCAGCAGTCCATGTCGTTTTGCATGAACATTCAGAATCAGTGTTAGTGCAAAGCTACCAAAGTATTATGATGACACCCAGCTTTTCATCTCAACTCCAAACAGCATCAGTGATGCCCTCGACGTGATGTCCCGCTGCATGAAAGCGGTCCGGAAATGGATGGGGAGGAACAGGCTTCAACTCAACCCGGACAAGACTGAATGGCTGTACGTACCGGCAAGCCAGGATACTCAGATCATTCCATCCCTTAACATCGGGGATGAGTTATTACCCCCTGTTGATAGGGCCCGCAACCTGGGTGTCCTCCTAGACTCGCAGCTATCCCTGGAAGATCACATAGGAGCTGTGACCAAGGGGGCCTTCTCCCGGGTTCGACTAGTGCGCCAACTACGACCTTATCTGGACCTGGATGCCTTACGTACAGTCACCCATGCACTTGTGACCTCTCGCCTAGACTACTGTAACGCTCTCTACATGGGGCTGCCCTTGAGAGCCACTCGGAAGCTTCAACTGGTGCAAAGTGCAGCTGCACGGACACTTTTGGGGGCCTCCCGATACTCCCATATCACACCTCTCCTCCGTGAGCTGCACTGGCTTCCGGTTGCCTTCCGAGTGAAATTCAAGGTGCTAACAATGACATACAAAGCCCTACATGGCATGGGTCCGGACTACCTACGGGAGCACCTTCTGCCAACGTCAACACCCCTCCGTCCTGTGCGCTCCCACAGAGAGGGCCTCCTCAGGGTGCCACCGCTCAAGGAATGTCGGCTGGTGGCCCCCAGGGGGAGGGCATTCTCAGTGGGTGCGCCAGCCCTCTGGAACTGCTTGCCTACCGAAATCCGGATGGCCCCCGACCTCCGCACCTTCCGGCGTGATTTAAAAACTTACCTGTTCCAGCAGTCCGGCCTGGCCTGATAGCTCTTGGGGTCTCAGTTGTTTTTACTATTGTTTTTCACTATTGTTCAATCTGTATACCTACCTTACTCTGTACACCGCCCCGAGTCCCTCGGGAGAAGGGCGGTATATAAGAACAAATAAATAAATAAATAAATAAAATCAATTATATCAACGTGCCATTCCTCAATTTGATATAATCGAATAGTAGCGACATTACAGTTTAAAGCTGAAATTGCTTAGCATCTTAGGGCTAGAAAGAATGAGCCAGCAGTTCCAAATAGTAGAAAGATGACATTCCTTGAGCTCCATAAAGCTCCAGTAATTCGAATGGAAACATAGATTTCCTGTCTTTCCTTTTAATCCACAGCTAAAATGGAAATAAATAAACTTATTTTCTGAACTGAAACAACATTGTAGATTCATACAGAGACAGAGCTGATCAAACTCCACATGTAGAGGATGCCCTTGGAAAGGCATTAACAAACTATTTGCAGGTCTCAGGAAAAGTAACCATTGCTCTCTCTGCATTCCCCAGTGCAGAATTCAGATTCTTAAGCAGCTTTTTGGCAGTTATTATTTGTTTATATAAAATGACCATATATTAAAGTTAAATAGATTAAATTATTCTTTCAGCAAAGGTTACCTTTGTGATTGGTGGGAAGTTTGTTGGAGATCTATCAGGTATCGCAGGAACACACCATTTTGGGTGTTATACCCACAAACAAATATAGAGATTTTAAAATTGATGTCTTATGGAACATAGAATAATAGAGTGGGAAGGAACCTCAGAGGTCTTCTAGTCCAAGTCCCTGCTTAAGCAGGAGACCCTATACCAGGGGTCAGCAACCTGAAACAGTGAAAGAGCCACTCGGAACCGGTTCCCTCACAAAAGGAAAAACTGGGAGCCGCAAAAAAATGTGTGCACATGCGCATACATGCGCGCATGCGCAGAACAGGGTTTGACTGAAGAGTGGAGCCAAGGCAAGATATGCACCTACCCTGCATATTTGAATTGATTGGTTGAACTTTTTTAGTCCCACTTTTTTTTTGGGACTGCACATGGCAGAGGAGTGGGAGCCGCAGGAGATGGCTGAAAGAGCCGCATGCGGCTCCGGAGCCGCGGGTTGCAGACCTGTGCCCTATACCATTTCAGATAAATGATTCTCCAGTCTGTTTTTGAAAGCCTCCAGTGATGGAGCACCCACAACCTCTGAAGGAAGCTGTTCCATTGGTTGATTACGCTCACTATTAGGCAATTAGATATTAGATATTCTGGATTCCATCCTAGACACCATTAACTTTTCAAGTGACAGCAAAGAAAGCCTATGCAGGGTCCATTGTACAAATTAAGCCTGGAAGTTGCCACTGAATGCACTACTGTTAAATGAAGTATATGGGGACACTTTTTTTTAAAAAAAAGTTGTCAGATATTTAGGGGCAAAAGGCCTTTAACAGTTCATTTTATAATACTGAGCCTTGCATTTTCAGCCATTCTATGCCCCAACCCTTTTCTTGGATGTTTGAATAAGGCAGGCAAATCACTTATTTTTGTGTGCTTGGATGATATGGCCATCTGATTGGGTTTCACCATTTCATGACATACTGGTACTAACCGTATCCATACCCATTTAAGTGTGGCATAAACACATCAATAGATGCCACAGGACTTCACTATTTCTTCCTTTCTTTCCTCATCTTTGGGTCTACAAAAAGACTTTCCTATTGCATCTTTCCTGGTTCTGGTATCAAGGACAAAAGTTACCATCACAAAAATTTAGGATGCTGGTAAAGGAGCCAGTTGCCTTCTATTACATGAAGTGTCTTGTGTTTATTATCTTTCTGCCTCTTACTGTTTTGATGAGGCAAGGAATCGTAGGCTGAGTTCATGTCTGAACAAGTCACAACGATCCATTTTCACATAATACAGTATCATTAACCCCAAAGTTGGGTTGATATATGGCGTTAATAGAGAACCAACCAACCAACTAACCATATTATGTCTTACTGCCATGTCGTAAACCTGCCTTATTAATCTCTAACAATTAAAGAACCCACTTTCTGATTATAATCCTGCTGTTGGTATTGTTACTTGAACTCTATATTGCTGACATGTCATATACTCATTTATTATATTTAAACTGTCTACTGGGTAAACTGCTTGAGCATAATCTATTTATGAAAAATATGATGTATAAAGAAATGACTATTATGACTGAAAATATAAAATTCCAGCAGCAGGCACATGCTTCAAGGAATAACAGTAGTTATTGTTCTTTTTATACAACTCTCCCTTCCTGAGGAAACTAGGGAATCCCATCATAATAGAGGAGAATCACAGAGTTGGAGGAAGCACTTCAGACACTATCAAATTGAATCCCCTCTCAGTGCAGAAATCTAAAACAAATCCCTGACAAATGGCTACCTGGGTGTTTCATCTAAAGAGGAAGAGCCTCTCTTGTAACTCATTTTGCCATCCAACCATTCTTACTATTTAGAAATATCTTCTAATGTATCTGACTCCCTCCAGTCTCCACTTGTTGTTATTTGATTAATATCTCCAAGTCACCCAGTGAACTTCCCTAGCTGACAGTGGACTAAAACATGGGTCACCCTGAAGCCAGTTGAATATTTTAACTATTATACCATATTCTGATTTATCTTGCTCCTCACGCTGTGAAGTGACATGCCAGGGGTTCTGACCTTCCTCTAAAGGGCAAACTTTAAAGTGCTTGAAGGCTGCTGTCATATACGCCTTGAGAATTCTTTCTTAACCTAAACATTTTCAATTCCTTCATTTTCTATGGACTGAATACAGTTTCTAGCTTTTGGATCACCCTTATTGCCCATGGTCTGAAACGTTTCTATTTTATATGAGTTGTTCTTAAGGTACCCACAATGGATCAGAATGCTTTGATTAATGCAGAATAAAGTGAAACTATTAATTCATGTGTTTTAGAAAGAAATTCTTATTTATCATGAATTGTGGATTCACCTCTGTCAGTTCTTATACCAGTTCAGTGCCTTTTTTTGAATCTTCTAAGGTTATCACCCTCACATGTCCTGGTTCTTGCCAAATTCCTTCCATCCCTAAGACCACCACAGCAGATAAAAAAAAATCAGTGAAGTCACCTGTGAGTGATAAGCTGAGTTTCAAGCTACAAAATTGTAGCTTCAGGACCGCCGTAGTGCTTTAGCTTGTCTACATTTACGGGGGGGGGGGGGAAATGGGAAAGTTAGGGATCCATAGGTGCTCCTATCAGTGTTGAGAGCTGAAGAGATGTTTTGGCAAACTGAAGTTTCTTCTAACAATTGCTGAAAAATTAATTGGACAATGTGACCTGAACTGTCAGGGAAGGGAGGGAAAGTTTTACTCTTTTAATTATCTGCTTCCCGCCATATTCTCAGAGCTAGCTTTCCTTCTATCGTACCGGTTTGCTAATGCCTAATGAAGTTTATATTAGAGATCGCAATGTCTCTGGTGTTTTGCCTCGTTGGGTTTCTCAGCCGGAACTTGACACTGAGAACATTTATTTATTAGGTTTACAGGTTGTTCCAAGCAACCCTGATTTGAGGCTTTGAACCTTTGGTTGCATTGTGTTGAGTGTGACAGCAATACTAACATCTGGTGAGAATGGTATGCTTTTATAATTTTGAAAGCCTGGAAGCCTTTTGTCCAGATATAAATAGGACCATAAAATGCAGCAAGAGGGTATTGTCAAAAAATATGGTTGCTCCAGCAATGTTATGTGTATTGTAAGTCTTATCAGCAATCTGCCTTCATTGAAGGGAAGCGTCTCAATTCTAAGCCTTAACCTTCAGTGTCAGTCCAGTCAAGAAGAGCCAGATATGGCAATACAGAGCAATGAAATATAACTTTGGCTGCTGACTCAGCTATATAATAAACCATACATTTTCTGCTTGGTAAAACCATAAAGAGGAACAAAACAATTGAAACTATTCTGTTTGAAAAAAATCTATATTCTTTCTTGTCCTTTTGGCAGATAAAATAGGAATGAATGTATCCTCTCCCACAGAAAATAATGGTATTCCAAACATGCTTAGTAATGGATGATATGGAGAAAGAAAGCCTCTGAAGAACACAACGTGTCCTAGACTCTTTTCCCCCCACCTTGTCTATTTCAGAATGTTACTGATGGTAGAAGCTCAACTAAGATGCTCCACTCTAAGAGAATTGGCTGGTGAACAATGGATTAAGAAGTGACATCTCCTCTCCTTTATTCCACAAAGATTTTCAACGAGAGAGAAGTCAATGGCACGGCCTAGAGGTCTCTTGCTGGATTCAACAAGACAGAAAACATTACAATTATAACTAGTGAAATGGTAATATCATAACCTAACTGGTATTCTTAGTCCTCTGCTATTAAGGCAAGTCTGTGGAACATAAAAGCCAAGAGAGCAAGCTGCTGTAGGAATGGAGGCCTTCTAAAAGAGAGCTGGGTACTTGATCCCCATTCTGAATACTAAATGATAATGTTGAATGAGATGTCAAATAGACCCAAGAATGCTTCAGACACAGTCATGAAGTTCAGAGAGATCAACACAAGGTGTGCTGAATCCTGTGGTTCAGTGAACAAATGGGAAGGCTATATGACATCCAAGCCAGGATGTCTTTTCTACTTTTATGCTATTGACTTCTGTCTCCTAAGGGAATAACTTGCATTTATCTCTCTTAAGTTCCATCCTGATACTTTCAGCTTAGTTCTCTGACCTATCAAAATTGTTTTGAATAATATTTTTGTCTTTTGGATTATTAGTTATTGCAGCACCTTTTATTTCATCTGCAAATCAGGTGAGTATTGCCCCTACCCCTTTATCCCAGTCATTAATAACAATGTTGAAGAATACAGGAAAGAGACTGAACCTTGGAGCATTCCACAAAATTTATTTGCTGCCCATCTCCCAGTTTAAGGCGATTATGCATCTCACTCTAGATATATAAGGAACTATTTATGAGCATCCTTTGAGTACAATTTCAAGACAGCCATGTATTCACTAAATTATCCTGTCCAACCTACATTTATCTATTTCCTGAACAAAATATTGTGCGATACTTTGGTACAAGCTTTCATGAAGTCAAAGGAACAATAAAGCAATGAAGTCTTAAAGAAAACCATATTCTTTACCAATAACTCTTACAACAACAAATACAGAACTTAAAATAAGATTTTAAACAGCAAATTCAATATTATTGATGATTTGAAAAACAATTTGATTCCAGAGCATTTTTATCCTATCAGTGCCTATTTATTTGAGTAGCTAGAAACTGGAAAGTCTTGAAAAGTGGCTACTGCTGAAAAACCAGTTTCTCATTAATGTATTACTTTCCCTGGTGTAATCTATATTGTGACATCACATGTATCCCATGTCTAATCTAAATCATTATTAGAGAAATTTAAAATGCTATGGTTATCATCATACAAAGTATCTACTCACTCTTTCCACATACTATCTGCTTCAAAGGGTTAGATCACGGGTGTCAAACTCGCCATGTCATGTGATGTGTCGTGACGTATCGTAACTCTTTTTGTATTGCCCGCAATGGGGTGGGCGCGGCAGGCCAGCAGTTTGACACCCCTGGGTTAGATGATCATTCAGAGGAGATTTTGAGTTGCTAGAGGGGCAAAGGAATTGCTACATCCTGTAGTTGTTCCATTGATTACTAACCTCAGGTTTAACCCAGAGTTCAGAATAGGCTTCCATGGGAAATTCAGCTTGCTCTAATTGAACCAACTTTCCAGTTGGTTAAAATGGAATTCTTCTGGGGGCTTTTTTAATTAGTTAGTATAGCACTTAAGAACTGTTAATTATTCCTGTTCTAATGTTCCAATTCTAAATTGTCACTATGTTATTTTATGATCATTACACTTGTAACATATTACTGTAGTATGGGCATTTTATTTTGATAAATCACCAAGAGTTGTAAGACTATGGTAGTCTCTGCAACTTGAAAAATAATAAAATAAATAGCAGCATGCCTCAAGTTCTAATTATGAAAACTAAGCTTATATGACTTTAAAAACAGCCTGGATAATAATCTCTATCTGCAAACAATTGGAAAAAGTTGATGATTTTATATTATAACTACCCCGAAGCTAATGATTCAGCAGAACAGGAGACTAGCTAACAGAATGTCAGATGTAGAAGAGCTGTTTCAGTCATGCCCAGCTTAGAAATATATAAATCGTTTAACTCTGCTTGCTTTTACTTTTAAGAAATTGCTGCAATAAAGGACTTGCTACACCAATGGGATGATTTCCATTCTTTTGTAGTTTTTTGTTCTCTCTTAAAATCTGCCTAGAGGGTTTGTGGGACTTTTGGAACAGGGTACAAGACTGCAGAAGTAGGGCGAATTGTTAAAAAATACTTCTTTCACTAATGTGACCTGCCTTTGAAAATTGCTTTAGCTGGCTCAGAATGCTGCATTCAGATTTTTGTAAGCAGCCAATTTCAATAGCCTGTGATTCTTAGATTACAAGTAATGTTAGCTGACAGTCCTTTTCTGGGCACAATTCACAATATTAATTGTGAGCTGTCATATCTTAAAACCAGTTGACCTGAACAACTACCTTCCACATACGTCCTGAATTGGAGATCTTCTTAACAGGAAGCTACCATTCCTATTCAAGTCCTTTGTTCCCCCCACCACCAAAAGTATGAAAAATCACAAAAGAGAAGTCCAAAGCTGTCACTGTGTCCCATCATTTCCACATGCACTGTTGCCGGTCATCAACCTTCACATGCTGAGCCACAAGTTGTAATTGACGCAATGGTGGTTCTATGTGGAAGGTCCTTGCATGATAGGCATAGTAATATGGTAAATTGTGTTTATGTACATGGAAAGTTAAGTGTATAAACCTAGGGACCTTGCTGAAAAGAGAGTGAAGATGGCTCAGTCCGATATTTGACTTGTGCCTGGTGAGGAATTTGAGAAATGGCCTTCTTAGTGACATCATTTTGCAGTTCCTTACAACTCCGTGAGCATGGATAACGTACAGTTCCTCAACCATATGTGGTTCAACAAAATTTAGATGTCATCCCAGGAATCTCTTAAAAGTGGCCACTGATAGTAGTGTTCAATACAACAGAACATAAAATGAATACTGACATGCTTCTTATGCATAAATTAAATATCACAAAGGATTGTGGCACTTTAACCGAAGGAGACTCCAGTAACGAAAGATTTGTATGGTGAGTGAAAAATGCATGGCTCCTTTTATAATATGAATGATGGATGAGTTTGGAAGGAAAACTCGGTGAGCCGTGCTTTTGTACAAATACCACATATTAGTCAAAAATGTCATTTCCTTTTAATGTATTGTGGCAGATGGATCTGTATGACCAGGACTGGGGTATTTAGATGACTAAAGGTTCTGAACCCATCACACTTCTAACTGAAAATGTGATTAAGTGAGCACAATTCACATTCCCATTGATTTTAATGGGTGGAGACTGTTCCATGTGCATTAATGTCCTGGGTATGCCTTCAAAGTCTGTTCACTACATTCAGAGAGAGTTTAAGGACTATGTGATGTGGTAGTTGCCATGGTAATGACTAGGTTTGTTATTGATTACCCAAATAAAAACTCATAGAAACCTAAATAACTCGTTGGCATGTAATGCTCCCTTGAGGAATCTTAAGTTGCGCTTCTTTCCTTTAGTCAATGTTTCTCTCTCATTCTATGGGCTTTTCTACCATGAAAAAAAAATGAAGTAGCACAATTGCTGTGCAAGAGCTATATTATGTTCTGCAAATCGGCATTTGCAAGAGCATTAAACATACTTCACTTGTCTATCTCTTTACTTTTGGGGAGTTTTATTTAATCCATTTTAAAAACCATAAATTGTCACTGCTGGATAAATGGGATTTTATCTTGAGCAAGCTCTTCAAGTTCAGTGTTGTATATAGTGGGCAACTTTTGGTCACTGCCTGCATCCTGTCTAATGATAGGTAGAATATTTTCCACCCATGCCTATGTCGCTCAATCATTCATACTTTATCTTAATAAGCTGGGAAGTTGCAAACTAATATGTACTGCACTGATCATATGGAATCATTTTTCTAGTTCTTCCTTTTCATTTAAACAGTGAGCAACATCAAAAAAGATGCCATTGGCAGTTGGTGTGTGCGTGTCTTTGCGTCAGTGTTGACTTCTGGCAATTGCCTGGAGTTGTCCTTAGTTTTCTTGGCATGGTTTTCAAATGTGGTTTGCCACTGCCTGCTTCCTAGGGCTAAGAGAGAATGATGGGCCCAAGGTCACCAACTGGCTTTGTGCTTAAAGCAGGACTAGAACTCAAGGTCTCTCGCTTTTTAGCCTGGTGCTACGTGCACGACATTAAACTGGCTCTGAATTGTAGTTTAGAAATATCTGTAAATAGTACTTCTGACTCAGGCATTTTCCTTGTAAAGGAAAAAAATGGGTACAAGATTGTTCTTTGGACTTTGTTCATTACATGGATGCCATGCTAAACTCAGTGAGGACAATCTTTTGTCATTCACTCACAATTGCCTGATAAGCTACAGTTGCAGCTTAGTACAAAAAGTCTTCTGTCAGATAAGTGGCTTAGCTTATGACAGAGCAGCTTAAATATCATAAAGAGCAGCAGGCCTGGTCTGATGGGTTTGGGGTTGGGTTTTTAATATGGTTTTAACTATTGTATATATCGGGCATAAATTATTTAATTGTTTTTTAACTTTTGTATTTTGTTTTTTAATATTTATTGCCCTGTACACCGCCCTGAGTCCTTCGGGAGAAGGGTGGTATAAAAATTTAATAAATAAATAAATAAATATTATTTTAGACCAACAAAAACAGAAAGAAAAAAAAAGAAAAAGCAGGTTCCATGGAACTATATACACTCACAGAGGAGGACAAACTGACTATTTTATATCACAATTCTCTTTGTCAATCTTACATCTTGACAACAGAGAACTACCACTATCAATTCACTGTAAAGAAAAGTAGTTCACACGTTGCCCTAGGAAGCGTGTTTCAAATTTTCTGTGGGCAATGTGCTTCTTCTATTTGTGAGAGTAAATTGTGTGAAAGATCATATGTCCTAGGGATGATTTAACTAAATTGCACGATCAGAGATTTTACTTTGATATTCCTGAGTATCTGTATTACTACAGGTAGTCTACAACTTACAGCAGTTCATTTAGTAACCATCCGAAGTTACAACAGCACTGGAGAATGTGACATTCGGATGCTGGACAACTGACTCACATTTATGACGGCTGCAGTGTCTTGGGGTCAGGTGGTCATCTTTTGCAACTTTCTGACAAGCAAAGTCAATGAGATTCACTTAACAACTGTGTTACTAATTTAACAACTGCAGCGATTTAGTTAACAAACATGACAGGAAAAGTCATAAAATGGAGCAAAACTCACTTAACAAATTTCTCACTTAGCAACTTAAATTTTGGGCTCAGCTGTGGTCATAAGTCGAGGACTACCTATCCTGATTCAGAGTCTGTCTTGCTTACTTATAACCCATTCTCACCAGAATTTGGAGAACTATAGCGATGATATAAAAAGACAAGAGATTGGAAAGACATGATATCTGCATTGGAGATATGAATGAATGAAAGCAAAAGAAATAAGGGGAGGCTGTGATTAAAGCAAGTAAATTGGGAGAAATAAGTACTATTCAATTCCAATGTTCCTTAGTCTTTAAGATAAACCATGCTTCAGTTGGGAAAAATAGAATAAATGATATAAAAATAAATTTGCAGCCTGGATAAATGAGAAGAAAATAAGTAGCAATTTTAACTGATTTCAAGACTCCAAGGCTACACAAACTATAACCCAGGTGCTGAAAGAGTTAGTGATAATTATGTAAGAGTCACTGTTTACTGTCTTTGTGATTTTTTAGCAATATCTGAGATGCTGAAAAAGCAAGGAACAGGCTAAAAATAGGAAAGGCAGATCTGGAAAAAACATTAATTTACAATTTTTTTAAGTAAAGATATAAAGACTTTATATAAAGGAAAAAATACAATTATCTTATTATCTATCAAATTCTATTGAACGGAATTTGTGCTATTAACTTTCAGGTGGTTTTTTTTTGTGTGATTGGGGGCTACCAGATCTAAGGCTGCAATAGAGGAAGAATAGAGGGGTGTTTCTCTGGATTCTGATGTTTTCTTAAAATTATGTTAAACCCATATTCTAACATTTCTGTTTATTTTTTACTTTACTTTCAGCAGGAAACCTAGAGGATAATGTAAGTCTTTGGAGCTGCAGATTTCTCAGAAGTAATCCATTGCTCACCCATATGGACATGAATAACACTTATTAGCTTTCTTCTTTTCACCCCAAATTTCTCTGCACTTAGCCATAATGAACAAACTCAGCTCTAGTTACTAATAATATAAAGACAAAGAAAAGCCCTTTGTATCCATTTTCCCCCTGCTGTGGTATTTTTACTTTCCTTCTTTCTGAACTTGAAAAATTCTAAAGAGCATAGTATCTCCTAGCTTTCAGTTGTAATTTCTCTATAGCCTTTAAACATCTGGCCCAGCCGTTTCCCAGCCTTATTGTTTCAATTAATAAAAGAAGAAAAACACTCTTGTTGTTTAGTAGTGAAATTATACCAAGTTATAACTGTCATAAATTAGATGAGTTAATGAGATCCACAAAATTATTAGTTTTTCTGTTCTTGTTGATCCCAGAGTTTTCAACATAAATACATGAAAAAAGACCTATTGGATTAACAAAAAGATCCATCCATTCTGGTTTGATGCATTCCACATTCTGTAGCCTGATTCTATTACGAAGCCTAAAATCTGACATAAACAAAAGGTTTTTCTCAATTTTGTTTTACAACAAACTGACGTTTAGTGGGCATTTTACCACTGATGTTTAGATTCCAGGATCAACATGACCTGTAGATGGTTTAAACATTAAATATGAATTCATGGAGGAAGCATTAGCTGGTGAAACTCACGCTATAATAAATTCAATATTGCAATATTCAGTATTCTACTGTGACAAAAAATCTCCATCAATTTTTTATACTTTGCATAATTTTGTGAATTCTAATTAAATCAAGATGTCCTGAATCAAATGATAAAAATAGTTGTGATACATTAAACTTTCTAAATAAGAAGGTCATATAACCCTTTAATCATTTCAACTGCTCTTTTCTTTTCTATATGGTAGTAAAACTTACTACAGGTATGTGAGCTACATGAGATGTCCCTCCACTCCCACTCAATACCTGAGAAATGCTTAAAATGCCCTTGTAAAAAAACATTCCCAGCAAGCTGAATTGATCTTAAGTGGCAATGAGGGAGGAATCAGTCAGGCCAAAATTATTTATATATTCCTATAAATACATGTTCATCTATGTATGTGTGTGTGTATGTATGTATTCATTGACCATATCTCAAGATAGCATAGCTGCTGTACTAACCTAATAGGAAGGGGTAAATAATAAGGTTTACCTAAAACACTCTAATATTATTCTGTAATTTACACTGTGCTTTGTTCTTTGTCTCAGGGCTGCCCATCAAGTTGCAAATGTTTTGCTGGAAGGCAAGGGGCACACTGTTTTATTGTCTGCATCCCAGTACAATTATGTTGTATCTTCAAAGTGATTTGGTTGCTTTAGGTGAGCCAAGTTTTAGCTACAGCATTGCAAGTCCCCCCCCCCCCCAGAAGTACAATAGTATTTGGACAAACAAAACTGTTTTCAACCCTAACTCAATTATATCCTCATTTGGGCTTACTAAGGGAAAAAGGAAGTGACAATCTTGACAAATTCCCATGAAAACCAAGAGCAAAGCTTTCATTCTGCTCCTTCATTTAATTCAAGAGTTTATTTTTAAAAACAAGATAGCCAAAACCATGCCTTGCATTAAATGAAAGCTAAGCATTTTCTTATCTGCATACATGTTATACTAATAACATATATCTACATACATGTTATACTAATAACATACACAATGGAGCCTTGGTGGAGCAGTGGGCTAATGCCTCCTTAAGTAACACCAGCTGCCTGCAATTAGTGCAGGTTCGCATCCCACCAGGCTCAAGGTTGACTCAGCCTTCCATCCTTCCGAGGTAGGTAAAATGAGGACCCAGATTGTTGGGGGCAATTAAGCTGACTTTGTAATAATGCCGCTTGGGGTGTGTGTGAAAGCCCTAATAAGCAGGCATATACATAGAATGAAGGCTACTGCTAAGCTTGTAAGCCGCCCTGAGTCTTCGGAGAAGGGCGGGATATAAATGGAATTAAAAAAATATTTTTTTTTTTTTAAAAAATAAAGGCTTTGAATATCAGGAATATCACTGGAAAGAGAGAATAACTTATATAAAATAATGTACCAATAGACAGAAAATTAGTAAGTAGACTTGAGATACTAACTTTACATGAAGTCCCAGTGAAACAATATGATTTATATGCAAATAAAAATGGTTCAGAGTGAGCTGTTAAAATTTTCCATGCCTACAAGAAGCTCCTGACTACAGTCTATTTAGTTTTTTAAATTTTGAAAATAAGATTCATCCATCCAAAGGAAGAATATTAAGATCACCAACATGTGCAGTTCACAGCTTTTGTTTCATTATAATATATTGGTAATGGTACAGTAATGTGTACACTCACCGCTTGACATATAACTGGATATTTTACACGATTTATTCCACCAGCAAAAACGGCAAAAGTGAGAGCAGTATGGAAACAGAAGTTGAGAAGCATGTGCCAACCTTTCCTGCTGATTCGAATTGTGCTAGACAACAACAACAACAACAAAAAATCCGAAGTCACATATTTATTTACAAATAACATCGCAGAATTGTGAACAATGAACATATAGCCAGGGACTCAAAATCAGGATCCTTAGTGCTCGACTTGTTTCAGAAAGGGCTGAATCAGAATAGTAATTCTGCTTAAATACAACTAGCTTCTCTCAAGAAAGTACTCTAGAATTGCAGGATCCCAATTTGTGTTATTACAGTTGTTACAATTACTGTATTTACTACTCTGACTCTTGCCTACACTGACCTCTGGACATTCGTTAAAACTGTGCAACTTACCTGTCTGATCATGATTCAAATGCAAACTAGGGTAAATCATCTGTTTAATGAGGGACTTCAAGAACTAGCTGATTGGTGCATTCATGTTCTTTGTCTTTGTTATTTTAGCATACCATTAGTCTTTTCAATGAGTAAACAAACCGGAGCTTGAAGCAACTTTTAAGAGGCTGTTATGCAAATGAGCTCTTGGAAAAATACACTGTCTAGACCAGGGGTAGGCAACCTCGGCTCTTTTATGACTTATGGACTTCAACTCCCAGAATTCCTGAGTCAGCTGACTCAGGAATTCTGGGAGTTGAAGTCCATGAGTCATAAAAGAGCCGAGGTTGCCTACCCCTGGTCTAGAGAATAACCATTCTATTCTCTAGTAATTTTTACATGAAAGAAAAGTAATCTCTACACGAAGCTTAATTAAGACGAAAGTCTGTACAAGTATTTATTTCTGTAGTACATTTTCGATCCACCCTTCCTCCAAAAATCAGGTGGTGTCTGAAAGCATATTTCAGACTAACACACTTTATTAAAAGGCATAAATATAAATTGCTAGTTTGATGAAGTGCTATCAGGCTTCTCCTGAATTGTGGCTCCCAGAGTAACACGGCTGTCTGCCTTCAAGGATCTCCAGGCAGGGGGCTGCTTAAACAGCTCTGAACCTGAAGCTATTCTCAAGAGTTCCAACTGGATGAATCTTTATTAGCAGCCTTCCCCAACCTGTGTCTTCCAGGGATATTGAACTACAATCTCCTAATCTCCAACCAGAGCACTTTCTGGAGATTATGTGAATTACAATCTAACAGACGTGGCATGTGCCAGGTTGGGGAGGGATGATTTTGGTGTTGTCTGGATTAAACAGTAGATGAAAGAAGAATATTTTGCAGATCACGTTGGCATACTAAGAGAAATGAAAAGAGAGTTGTTGTTGGTATTGCTCACAGACCACCAGGGTAATGTATGAATTGAACGTTACTCAAGCCAAAAGCCATTGGAGGAAATTCATAACGAACGTATTTATAGCCAGAGAAAATGCATGCTATACATGGGCTTTCATGCATGAGAAGAGTGTGCAACCGATAAAGTGCAGATAAAATCAGATACAGTACATCAAGCATCAAGTTTCTTCTCATTCAGATTTTCATAGATCAGTCACAATGCCAATTACCGTACTTGATCACATGAAATTATATTCATGTGCAACTAATAAAATTAAGGCTTTCTTCTTTGTGATGGAGAGTCTGCGTATCTGAGAAAATGTATATAGAAAATCACAAATGAGAATTCTTTATAACGCTATCCCTATTTGCACTAAAAGAAAAATATTTCTGTAGCAGATCAGATTCATACATTGTGCTTAGCCATCATTTGACCTGTTCAGCTATTCCAACTTCTGAACCATGCTTTGTCCTAGGACAATGCATGAATCCAACCAATCATGGCTAGTAGCAAATGAGGCCTGTCTTATTGAGAATTGTAAACCTAAACGTACGTGAATGATTGGATAGAAGAGATGTTGCAAGCAGAGGAAAGAAACAAGAAAAATTAACTCTTTAATTCTCTTTTTCTATCACAGCCACTCCTGGCCTCACTTGCTTTTGGGAAAAAATGTTCTAGTCATAGTATTTTGGAGAGAAAGAAGAGTAAAAGAAATGATTGTTGCTACTTTTTAAAATGTTTAGAATAAAAGAAATCCAGATACTGTGAAAGTAGCTCATACTCAAGTACCCCCAAGAAAAACCTATGGAAATCTTTCCCATCTTTACTTTCTTTGACAGAAGAGGCAGATAAGCAGAATAGAAATATTAATTTATATAAACCAATCACTGAGCCCTGTCAAACTGGAGAAGAAACTTCAGATATACAGTAATTATATGTACGACAAACATAACAAGGGAATTCAGCCTCCATTTGCAACAGCAAAACATTTCTATGAATAGTCAGAACATTTGCAATAGTGGAAGGTGGAATCAGCTCCAACCTGTGTGTGTGTGTGTGTGTGTGTGTGTGTGTGTGTGTGTGAGAGAGAGAGAGAGAGAGAGAGAGAGAGAGAGAGAGAGAGAGAGAGAGAGAGAGAGAGAGAGAGAGAAAGAACATCCACATGAAAACAAACTAAATGGCATTTGAAGTGCCTTGATCTCCTCAGTCTTTCCCATACACATACCTCTTCTGCACTCGATTAAGAGACTTGTTTATGAAAGTGATGAATGGGAAAACTGCATATAAATATGAAACCCTGTTTATCAAATCTCTTCCAATAATTGGACTGAGCAAGGGGAGAGAAGTATAATAGTGTAATACACTTTTTACGTTGCAAAAGAAAAAATCCACTTAAATGTTAATAATCTGCATCTTTCTTCTTACCCGTGATGCACAATATAGGTGATAATTGAAGCAAAGAGGCACAATAACATGACCGCAGTACATGCATAAACCACAGGGTGCAGGAACTCCCCTGGGTATTGGGATAGGGGCCACACCGTCTTCTGATCCTGTCAAAGAAGGAAAATGAAAGAAATTAATCAGTACAATATTTGCCTCCTACATCGAGCAACACTAGCTTTTCACTATCAACTATCTGCATCTACACTAGGGATTTCCCTCCTTGTTAACTTTAAGACTTTTGGATTTCAAGTCCCAGAATTCCTCAGAAAGCATGTCAGGCTGGGGAATTCAGGGAGTTGAAGTTCAAAGTTCTTAAAGTTGCCGAAGTTGGACACCCCTGATCTACACATTTCTGGTCTTGTGTTAGGGGTTATGCAGTTAAAGAGGAATCCTAAATGTCGCCTCCTAAATGTTATGCCCATGCTTGCTTGTCCTTGCGCTAGTGGGGATGTGTTTGCACATGCACATGCTTGCCTGCTGTTTCTGTAGCCCAGCTGTAGACAGATCATGGCCTATTGGGTGGGCCACGGCACAGAGGTTGGGGACCCCTGGTCTAAATGATAAAAAATATCAAAATAACTCAGCAAAAAGCTGTCAACATTTACAAAGTAACCATTTACTATAATTGCAATTAGACATGAAATGTACGCCATAATAACTAAGTAAATGTTACTTTGTGCTACTTTCCATGGGCTACTAGCTTCACTATTCTATTTTTACATGGTACAGCTAATATAACTACTAATTCTTTGTAGAGAAATGGACATTTCAAAGATCTCTCTTTAGTTTTAGCTTTAAAAATATAAAACTTCCTTCCTGGAAGAAAAAAAAACTGGTAGATTTGAGTAGCCAACTAAATAAAATTTTTCATATGTGGCAGGTTGGCTGGAAACCAATTCAACTTAATGGGGGAGCTTGAAGAGAGAAAGTAACCTAGGACTCATATAGTTGAGATTTCTTATGTATTGGAACCAAATAGGCGAAAGATTTATTTATTATCTACAGGACTGGCTGATAGTTCCAGTCATAGAATGTATAGTAAATGGTGTTGTTTTTTTAAAAAAGACCATTGCTCTTTCTTACTAAATTTACATTCCTTACTAACATTCATGAGCAAGTTAAACCAAAAAGCAGGTTGTGGTGCCTGGCTGACCTTCTCAGAAACCAAACAAGATCAGATCTAGTTATGCTTGGATGGAAAACTGCTACAGAATACTTTGGTTTTATGCTAGAGTGGAAAGTTAAAAGAAAGTCCCAAAAGGCAGGTGCAAACTACTTGTGTATCGCTATCAACAAAACTTTATTCATTCAGGAGCTGAGCACAACCTGAGGCATTTTTACCTTTTAATCTATTAATGTGATTGTGGGTGACAGAAAAAGTAAAGGGAGAAAAATTAGCAACCCTGACTGAGTTGTCCTTCTGCTACTTTTCTATTTCACACACACAGACACACCCCAATTAACAAAAGAGGTTAAAGTATGACACACACAATAAAGAAAAAAGCAAAGAAAATTATATCATTGTCTGGATAATTTCTTTCTAAATTGACACCAAGAAGCGATTTCTAAAGGTCCCTGGAGATAACAATGACCTCTGTCCATAGAAGAATCCAAGATACATAGCTGGGACTGAGCATCAGAGTCCACCTACCATCAAAGATGCCAGCAAAAGGAACATTCTTGCTTTAATGCAATTTTTATAAAAAGTGAGCCATTTTAATAATAGCCCTGCAAGTATAACTTCCAAGATAGCCCTTACCAGAGCAAAATTGGAGCAGCTAGATTTTAT
The DNA here is from genome assembly GCF_964194415.1 of Vipera berus. Classification (NCBI taxonomy): domain Eukaryota; kingdom Metazoa; phylum Chordata; class Lepidosauria; order Squamata; family Viperidae; genus Vipera; species Vipera berus. Next base: position 71,074,700 of record NC_138207.1, on the reverse strand, counting down.
GATCACATAGGGATAATTCCATCAAGTGCCATATTTTGAGGGAACATGTGTCTGTCACATTTCAGAAATAGAAGACATTGTCAATTGTATGCCTCAGCAAGGGCTGATTACCTACAGACCCTACTTGCCAGAACCATATTCTGGGACCCCAACGAAAAATTATTCTATTTTATTCACGGCACAAAAATATATTTAGCCACTAGAATTGTTAAGCTTACAGTCAGGGCTGTCCAACAGAGAACATGCTTTATAGAGCACAGATTGGAATTGCATGCAAAGATGAATTCACTTAAAAACGCACAGGTTTTGAACTTTTCATTTTATTATATATCTTTACATTCTATTTCACCTTCTACTATTTTATCTTACTCTTTTATCTTTATTCTATCTTATCTATTATATTGTAGTCTATTTTATTTTACCATAGCCTTTTTTATCACATTTCCCTGTATCTTACCTTATCTTATTTTATTGTATTTTACTGTGGTTGATGCCTGTGCTTTTGATATGGTCTATTGACTAATCAATAAAGTAGACTATTAGTGTAACTTCCAAAGCTAATATATTTCTTCATTTACATACTGCAGTTTGGAAGAAAATGGCTTATGATTGTTCTGCAGTATAGATGACACTGAATATTGTAAGCCAAACTCTGAGTGGTTTACAACTTGCAATGCCACTCAACAGATAATCATATTCCTATTACTGGTTGGATTATATTGAGAGCAGCTTTCAACAACACTGCATGATAGTTATACTCATACTGCTAAGAGGAATAGTTGCTGAAGCTAATTTCATTTTCTGGTCAAACACTTCTCCAGACTATTTGAAATCTCCTCTTAAACCAAAACATTTGCTGAGTTGCATGCAGAAACTTTGGCTCATGTACAAACTCTGGTACCCTTAAAAAATATTCTGAAAAAATTCTTCAAAATTCACATACAAAAAATACAACCCAAAGGAAGAGAAAGGACTCTGGACTTTGATGCTGACAGAATTTTGTCTTCTAATCTGAACTATAGCTTTGTGTAAATCGGAGTAGCATCTTCCTGCAAAGGCCACTTATTTTAAATAAAGATTTAAAGCAGAGGTTCTTAAATGTTTTTGTGCTCTGCACCCCTTTGAGTGTTTGTTGAAACCTACAGACCCCTTTGCAGAAAAATGTATTTATATGCACAAAATAAAATACATATATAGCTTGTATCATAAATATGCTCCAATAGTTATTTACATATTAAAATAACAGACATGTAATATACTGTATACTGATTTAATGATTATACCTGCTTGGAGGCATAATAATATTTATATCTTGTATACCATTTATTCTACTTTGAGTGTGTGTTTGTGTGTTTGTATGCATGTGCGCACTTTGAGGATTTCAGAAGTGGTTTGCCCTTGCTTCTTTCTTAGAATTGCAAATGACCAGTCCCACGTCACCTGGCGAGAGTCTACAGACCATAAGTAATTTTGTTACCTCTATAGATTATTGAAAACAATGTATTTTTTCCATCTAAGTTCACAGACCCTTTGAAATCTAAATCCCAAGTTAGGAACCGTTGGTTTAAAGATATTTTCTCTGATAAAATAATGCCATGTATTGGGTTACTTTAATGAATCAAAAGTATTAGATTCTATAATGGGAAAAAATGAATGAAATGAGCTCCTGTTTTCTACATTATCACACATTATACTTATTATGCTCATTTTCTAGATTCCCTGCTCATTATGAAGACAATGCCAAGACCTGTGGATTCCGCAATTTGCAGTGAAAATTTGACAATGCACACATCCCTGTCCCCTTAAAACTAACATGTTAGAGGCAGCACAGTTTGAATAAGAATTCTGTCTCCAAGCTTAGTAATAGCTAGTATTCCCACACTGGCCAACATACGATTTACTTATACCCACCCAAAAAAACTATTAAATCCTCAACAAGAATTAATTCAACAAAATTTGTATTTGATTTGAGAAGTCATTCCACTGATTTAATTGTTCTGTCAGGAAATTTCTCCTTAGTTCCAGGTTGCTTGTCACCTTGATTAGTTTCCATCCGTTGCTTCTTTTTTATTTTTTTAATCCCATTTATATCCCGCCCTTCTCCGAAGACTCAGGGCGGATTACAATCTAAAGCACAAATCAATGTTCTGCCTTTAGGTGCTTTGGAGAATAGCTTGACTCCCTCTTCTTTGTGGCAGCCCCTGAGATAGCAGAACATTGCTATCATGTCATCCCTAGTCCTTCTTTTCATTAAACTAGACAAACCCAATTCCTGCAACAGTTCCTTATATGTTTTAGCCTCCAGTTCCAGAATAGAACAGAACAGAACACAACAGAATAGAATAGAATACTTTATTGGCCAAGTGTGCTCAGATACACCATCATCTTTGTTGCTCTTCTCTGAACTCTTTCTAGAATCATAACATCTTTTTTATTTGTGGCAACCAAAACTGGATGCAATATTCGAAGTGTGATTTTATCAAGGCATTATAAAGTGGTATTAACACTTCATGTGATCTTGATTCTATCTCTCTGTTTATTGAGTTATTGCCTTTTCTGTTTCCTCATCTCTGAAAAGAATATGAACAAATCCTGACTGCATTTTAGTCTTCCAGCATTTTATCCTTGGGCAAATCTGCCTCGACCTTCAGTCTAACACATAATATATTAGATTTATATCTTGTCTTTCATTCAGGAACCTAATTGGCACTTATAGTGCTCCTTTCTCCTATTTTTCAAACAATAGTCCTTTGAGGAAGCTTGGGCCAAGAGAATTAATGGCTTTAGTCACTCAGTGGATCTCTCTACTAGTCCAACACTTTACCCACATCACCATGTTGTCTCTTTTCTCTTTTGCTCAATTTATTTTTAGGAGTTCATAATACTTTGGCCAAAAATTTGAAGCTAGAGATAGAAGATGAAGCTCATTGGACTGCATTAAAGAACACTTTGGGCACTGAAAGTAGGCCTTGAATATTTGCAATTCTTTCCTCTTTAGTATTCCTCAGCTTTGCTCCTAATAGCTATATATAGAGCCATCTCTAGGAAACCATCTCTTCCTTAAAGGTAAAGGTAAAGGTTCCCCCGCACATGCGTGCTAGTCGTTTCTGACTCTAGGGGCTGGTGCTCATCTCCGTTTCAAAGCCGAAGAGCCAGCGCTTGTCCGAGGACGTCTCCATGGTCATGTGGCCGGCATGACTAGACGCCAAAGACGCACGGAACGCTGTTACCTTCCCACCATAGTGGTCCCTATTTTTCTACTTGCCTTTTTACGTGCTTTTGAACTGCTAGGTTGGCAGAAGCTGGGACGAGTAACAGGCGCTCACTCTGCTACGCAGCACTCAGGATTCGACCTGCCAAACTGCCGACCTTCTGATCGACAAGCTCAGCGTCCTAACCCACAAATGGGAATGGGAGAATGGTAGGGCAGGGAGAAGGAGAGGCTTGTCGTGAAAAGGTACAAACTTGACAGAGGGCAGAAGCAGAGTCCTGATTGAGAAATAACACACTGGAAAAGAAATGGCAGTGGTGGATCCTGACCAGTGACCAGGTTGAAAGAGCAAAGTTACAATTCTGGCTCTACCCACACCTGTGGCAATACACAAAAAGAGGATATCTAACGTAAGTTCTTGCAAATGGGTTGAGAAGCAGCATGGACTGTGTATGTCTTGCTGTTATAGAATAACCTTGTTAGTTTAAAGAGGAAAAATCACTTTTAATCAAAAACACAGACATTGAGGAGAAATACCAGTTAGATTTTCAGAGAAAACCAGATCAAGCTGGCATTGTGTGATCAAGGAGAAACAATGAAATTTCATTTGGAGAAAATGCTTTAGTGGGTCTCTCCTCTACCCCATTCTTAAGGATATTCTTTTGTGCTAATGCTAAAAAATGAAGGCAACCACCCAACTATATGGTTTCATTGCAGCCAGGGATTGTACAGCATCGCTCCCTTCCTGCTTGCTTTGTTTTTGTCAAGCTGTTAAATTTATAGATGCATAATGGACATTAGCATGGGAGGCTTTTTGCTTTGTGAAATCCCAGAAGTCATTTAGATTCTCATGTGCCCCTATTAATTATATACTCCTGTTGATGCATCCAGACACTCTACCTTCCATTGCTTGCAAATATTATACCAAGTTGCATTTTCTCAATTTGTGAGGTTTTCAGATTAGCTTTTTTCTTTATAGTATATTGTTTGTCTGTGTAAGCATGTGGAGATATCTATATCTATATGTCTAATCACTTTATTTATCACATTGTGATTTTTTAAGGGTTTACACAGGAATAGCATATTGTAGGAATTAGGTTAAATGACTGCCCTGTGACAGCCAGCTTGGGAGTTACAATTTGATGTTGCAAATTAGTACATCTGAAATAACAATACACTGGGATTTTTTTAATTTTGCTCCTACATATTAATATTTAATGTAAGCTTCTTAAAAGTAGGGCTATCAGTAGGCCATTTTTAGGGCAATCCAATCACAAGTGTTTCTACTACTCTGTTCTTCAAAAGTGTTCTAAACCATTCTTAAAGTTTGTTGAAGGAGGAGGGAGGGAGGAAGGAAGGAAGGCCCATCAAAAATGTCAAAACAAATACCGGGGGTGGGGGGGAACCAAGAACATATTCTATAGCATACAAGCAATCGTTCAGCCTACTACTTACACAAATAATTAAATCTTAATCACATGAAATAATATTGAACAAACTTTCCAGAGCCCTCAAGAAATGAAACATCTATAATATAAGGCAGGAGTATTAGGTATGTTTGCCTCTTTGGCTTAAATATAAAAAAAAGATGGGATAAAATCATCATCGTCGTCATCACAACATCATCATTATCAAGAGAATAAATCTGGGATTCCTCTACCTTTTCCACACCTTTCCACTGAACATTTTGTTTATTTCTTGTTGCCCCTTTCCTGCACTTGATAAATCTGTAATTCTTCATATCAAGCCAAGTACATAATGCAAAAGTACTTTCCACTTTTAACATAATATTAATGAACTTTATGGATATTGTCCAAACCAGGGAATATGTAAAGCCTTATAATTTGAATAAGTCTCTTTCTCCAGTTCACATTTCATATTTTAAAACAATGGTTAGCTGTTTTAAAGACTAGAGCTTTTAAAATGTTCTCTAGGGAATGTGATAAATGAAAAAAGTAACTGTTTAAATTAATCTCACTTTAACATCACAAGAACAATCTTTAAGACCCTTAGCCATTACTTTATTATTGTGTTATCCACATCAAGAATAACTAATATTTTTATATTAATCTTAAATGGTTTATAAAAATACATAGACATAGAATCATGTAAAATATGTTCCAATAAATTCTAATTACTTTGGTTTATATTTTGCTAATGCATCTGGACCAACATACTGCTATTTTAAGCAACCCAGAATATTCTCACAATAACTCAAATTATTCAAAAATCTGATTAGCAATATGCTAATTAAATTGTCCTTTACTTTTCCTGCAAAAAAACAACTGAAATCTCAAATAAATTAAAGAACCCACATTTAAACTGGTTTATCACAAAGTCTGTCACATAAGTAAGAATCAAGATTGTTCTCTTATCCCAGCAAATTCCAAGTGGGTCCTGCAGTCCTGAATTTAGGGAGTGCAAGACAGCTATGACTAAAAATAGAACCAAGGCCCTGCCATGAAATCAAAGGGGTCGTAGCAACTTTTTAAATTATGTCCAAAGTTTTTTTAAATAATTTTTTATTTTCACTTCATAAAAAAATAAACTGTATAAGTCGAGATATCAGTCTGAAATTAAAATTCATTTTACAATTACCTTTCCTCAGGTCATGAACTACTTTAAAATAAGACATTTTTTTCAAAGATCCTACAATCCTTTATGGACTTTTGTCTGTTACCAGGACTGAAAACTGATGATGATGACGATAACAACAACAATAACTTTGTCACTTTGAATGTACACCAATCGGCCTACATAAAAATGAAATTTCGTTACATACAGCTCTCAAAGAGCCACCACCTCCGATATACACTCCTTGTCTGTGGCCAGCTCAAGTTTCAGAACGTCCATTTTAGTCTCTAGGGAGTGAACGGTGGTGAACAGGACAGATGGAAACGGAGCTCCATGTGGATTAGCCCTCAAATTAGCTTGTATTCCTGCATGACAACCTCGCCTCTTTTCCTTTTTCTGATCCTGTCTCTTTCACCTTTTCCTTATGGGGGCTCCTTTTCGCCCCTGGAGCACTGCCACCACCTCCAAAAGCCTCTTTCCCTTCCTCTGGGCCTGCCGACAGCTTCATCCAGTTCCTTTGCTCCATAAACCCCGGGACCTCTCCTCCTCTGCCTCCATCAGAAATAGCCCTGATTTGCAATAGAATGCATCGCTGTGCCAGCAGTCAGATCTTGCTGCCGGCAGAACAATTTCAAACAGCGCAAACGGCTTTTAATGGTTTCACCAACAGTTCCAAAACACCTAAAAATTCACCATACTAGCAAAGATTGTCCATCGTATGTTACCTTAGTCCCACCACGTCGATCAAACACATCAAAACCTTCCCGATCATGTGGCCTATATCCCTCCAAAAACTTATTTTATTTTATGGATTTATGATAAGGGATGAGATATGGGATGAAGAAATATTTGTTTGTAATTTTATTGGGGGTGAAGAGTTACTGTATTTGTTTATGCTTGTGACAAAGATTAGAGAACACACACACACAGACATAATTTTTATTATATTCTTTCTTTTTCTTTTTTCCTTGCACTTTTTATTCTTTTTACCATTATCTTCTTCTTTTCTGTTTAGGGTTTTGTTTAGTTCTTACTACTGTAATCAAAATTCTTAATAAAAATTATATTTAAATGCAGGTTGTGACCTGAGGACAGCTGGACTGTTTCTCATAAATAAACATCCAAGATCATTGGCCCTAATCATAACCTGTGGACCTTCATCACTACTGCTTAAGCAACAGCTGGAAACCATGAGAAGGGAGGTCCGTTGCCCAGCTTCACTGGTGTATTAATTATGGCTCTTCCTAGATCAAGCTGGCTTGGTGACAGCAATTTCTGCTTTGACCAACATTTGTTTAAATTACTGTAACCCACTCTACAGGGGCAACCTTTGGAGATGATGCAGGAGTTGCAACTGGTCTGAAATGTGGCAGCTAGAGTGTTGACAGGATAATTCTTTCATAGTAGAGTAACATTACTACTAAAAACACTGCAGTCATCATCAGAAGGAGTCCGAGACCAATTCAAAGTGCTGGTGATAGCCCACAAAGCCCTAAAGGGTATAGCATTGGCTGATATTAGATGCTGCCCTGCTAAAATCCAGTACGAAAATCCTAGGAAAGCCTGCTTAGAATCTCCACATTAGTAATGGGACATGGATCAGGCAACGGGTCTTCTGTGTTGCTACTCCTATATTATGGATTTTTTTTGCCTCCAGACATTCAAGTAGCCTCTTCCCTCTTTATAATCTTTATAAAAGATTAAAACACTACTCCCAACATGCTTTTAACTAGATGTTTCTAGCAGCTGCTCCTCAGGATGTTATGATAGTGGTCCCTCTTTAGCTGCTGAAAGACCTACAGAAACGAAGATCCCTTGTTCTCACTTCACACAAAAGGTAAAAAATAAAAACAAAACAGGTCTGCACTTTGCTTCTTGCTCACTGCCTGCTAAAGAGCAGACGAAACTTGAGCCTTCCTCAGATAACTTCAATTACTGAGGGGGACAGTTAAGCCGTTGAGCCACCATTACACTTGCCGAATCTTCCAAGGGAAAATATGAAAATAAATCGCTTCAGATGCCGAAGAGAAAAACATGAGATGGGATCACAGAAGGGTGAGAACGATCAAGAAAAATGCATACTTTGAATGTATTTTCAAATATGGTTGACTTCATGAGATTACTGACTGAACGCTGCACCTTGTTCACACCACATTTTTAACCACTCATGCTGCCACTCATTTCTATTTATGGATAATAGGTTGCCTGTAATTTGTTTTAGAAATGGCTTGACACATCTGGCTAGAACACACAAGCTCTCATCTTGCATCATCTCATCTTGTAATATTCCCTGCCTGTAGGAATTTTCAATGCTGCAGTAAATGTTGCTTATACATAAAACAAAGTCTTTACGTGTGTGTGTAAACGTGTATGTGTGTATGGGAAAGAAGCAGGGACTGTCCGTCTTGGTCTTCACAAAACAAGCTTTGAAATCTAGGGAGCCACTGGATTGCTTCATTGCCTCTAGTGTAAAGAATCTCTGAATTAATTTTTATTATGGAAAAGCTTTAGAAGGAATTGTGCATAATTTCAATTATAAGCTCAGCATTTGATTATGACGACACTTGTCCTTGATGAATACTTAGAAAAGGCAGAGGGTAGCACCTATCTTCAGAAACATAAGCCCATGGGGCTCACAAAAGTATTGTGACCTTCCTCTTTATTACCGGTGCTGCTGCCTAAAAGCTGATTGCTGGAGGAAGAGAAGGAGGAACAGGCACCTAATGTAACATTTCCTTAATATTTCTGCATCTGTTCCTGCAACAAAATAAGGCTATTGGAAACTATAATGGATGTATTAAATATGTTAGGAGGAGATAACACACAAACAGTAGGAGAGAATAATATAAAACTGCATGTCAGGACACACTGGACATTTAGCTGAATGCAAATATTATAAACACCATCTTATTAGATCATGCTGAAGTATTCCTATGAAAGATAATGCTCTGTGCCTTCCCCAGTATCACCCTTTTTACAATGGGTCATCAAAAATCAAGTTAAGTTAAAGGTACTTTTTACTTAAAACCAGCCAAGATTTTATTTTAAGCTTGGTCTTGATTTCACATGCATCAAGCAATTATACCTGAGTCCTGAAATGTGTTAGGATATTGTAAAATATCCTTTGATTTCATTTGGTATGTAAGACACTGATACTGGGCCATGATAAATTAATCTTGTCTCTGTGCTAATGATAATTAAATGTTATTGATCTGTCAGCCTCCCCTGTTCTGTCCCAAGAGGGGGGAAAAAAGCAAAGATTTTTTTTAAACACAATATGCAAAATAGCGCAACTGCACATCAGCACATTTCAACAAGGCAGCTTTAAGTTCTTATTTCCTAGAGGAGAGTCTAGAGGTCATGAATATTAGCAGCTGGCAAGGTAATCTGCCTTTCTAGAAGGAACCATGAAGAATAAAGATTTAGCATGGCTGCAAGTATTATTAAGAACATTTTTTTTTAAAATGAACATTGGACAAAGCAGAAAACAATAATTCTATCATCCTCTCCAGTGGAATTATTCTATTCAAGTACTTCATAAATTTTATCGAATGATAAGGGGTATTTAGCTTTTCTGGGGTAAAAGTTGTCTCAAGGAGGAAGAGCTGTAACGAGGGGAAAAATCGATGAATATTTGGGTCATAAAGTAAAAGATGGTGAGAAGGAACCAATTGTAAACATTTGAGTAATGAGTCAGCAAACAGAGAGGGAAAGAAAAAAATGGATGGAGAGGGGTAAACAACTATAAACACTTTCAGTGAACATAAATCTGGTGAGGCAGAAGCCTATGCATAAACACACTGATTTCTTGAAGCTCTTCTTTTACACAGAATATAATAATAATAATAATAATAATAATAATAATAATAATAATAATAATAATAATAATAATAATAATAATATAATATCTATACCGCCCTTCTCCCGAAGGACTCAGGCAGGGTGGTGTACAGGGCAATAAATACAATAAAAATACAGTATACAAAAGTTAAGATAGAATTAAATATTAAAGCCCAATTACAGTAAAATTAAAATTAATATTAAAAAAACCCAAACCCCTCAGACCAGGCCGGCTTGTTCAAATAAATAAGTTTTTAGGTCATGGCGGAAGGAACGAAGGTCAGGAGCCATCCGGAGCTCAACCGGTAAACGGTTCCAAAGGTCTGGCGCGCCCACAGAGAACGCCCTCCCCCTGGGGGTCGCCAGTCGACACTCTCTGACCGACGGCACCCTGAGGAGGCCCTCTCTGTGGGAGCGCACTGGACGAAGGGAAATTGATGCCGGCAGCAATATCTGGTTTGTTGTACATTTCTTTGCAGATAATACAATAATGTTTAGATGACAGTATCTTTAGAAGATGAGGCAGGGTTATGCAGTAGCCTTCTTTTGCTCCTCTTTTGCTAGCACCCAACAATTACCGTAAATCAGAATGTATTAACCAACCATCTCTTTTGTCCATACTGGGAAAACAGGATATTGAAAACAAGCTCAGACTGAAACTGGTCACCATACTTTTCAAGTTCATGGGAAATGGTGGCTATTAAGAGCTTATCTGGTTTAAATAGAGTTTATAGAGCGGCAGAAATGAGAGATCTGATAGGACAGGAAAATGTATGCACACAGTTTTGCTTGATAAAGGACTGTATGCAGTTGTGGGATTCAGCTGGTTCGCACCACTTTGGCAGAACCGGTAGCTAATTTTTTGTTGCCCAGGCCCAGAATGGATTTCCAGAAGCGGCATCCACACAGAGATCCAGTTGTTCACATATTTGAATCCCACCATTGACTGTATGGATGTCTGAAGCCAAACAACGGCACACAGATCCACTACAGAAGTGGTGCACTAAACTAACTGTACAATTTTCAAGATAGTGTTAGAATTATAACTGTCATGCCTTAAACATGGTTTCTGTTTCTATTTTGTCAAATCAAGTAATAAATTGTGGTAGATACGCATTTTTTCCTTTAAAAAGTAGTATCACACATTTGCATCTGTAACAGCTTTTTCTTTCAGGTAAGCAAACCAGGCCGCAGAATTTCTGCCAGACTTTTTATTTACTATAGCCCTTTGTATTACAATATGTTCAGTGTTTTTCTCAAGTGTCCTCGGGAAGCTTACTTGGGAGTGCTTGTGAAAATCACCTTGCACAAGGCTGAATACTGTCCACATAGACACAGTCGCCATTAGATATAACTTGCAGTTATTCTGAAATCCTTAGGCCATTTCCTGTACAGGTAGTCCTCATTTACCAACCACAACTGGCGGTTGGTAAATGAGGCTGCCAACTCCATGGCTAAGTGCTGAAGTCTCTAACTGAAAAATCATATGAATCTGTTTGATTTATATCACTTCTGCTTTCATTGTTAAGCAAACCATTGGGGTCATTAAATAGGATATCATGTGACTGCAACTTGCAATTTCACTTCCACATTCTCCATTAATTTTACTTGTGGAAGCCATTGTGAAGCTCACAAATGGTGATCATGTGATTGGGGGAAACTGATGGTTAGAAATGCTTGCCAGTTGTGGGACACCTGAATCACAATCATACAGCTGCTGGACACTATAACAGCCATAAATGTGAGGATTTGTCGTCACAAAGCTGCATTTTTTTTTCAACTACTATAACTGTAACTGAGGTGTACCAGTATTGCTAATTATTTATTTAAATCAGAGTATTTCATTTTTTAAGATGTGTGGACTTCAACTTCTTCCTTTTGCTGGCTGGAGAATTCTGAAAACTGAGGTTCACACATCTTAAAAGTTGAGAAACACTGGGTTAAACGATAGGCATTTTGTCTTGTTGGGTTTTCTGGCCAATTTCAACTTCTGAATAAAAGTCTACAAAAATAAGTCGATTTTGCCCCAAAGTCCAGGGAAGTGCTAAAAATCCATATCAATATTTGTATTGTTAAATACTTCCAGCAGAAATATTTACACTGAATCTGTCTCCTGCTATATCTGTTAACTCCCCCTATTCCCATCATTTCATACTGCCTCCTTCAACTTCAGGTTTGGTCACCACGATGTAAAAAAGATGTTGAGACTCTAGAAAGAGTACAGAGAAGAGCAACAAAGATGATTAGGGAACTGGAGACTAAAACATATAAGGAACGGTTGCTGGAATTGGATATGTCTAATTTAATGAAGAGAAGTACAAGCGGGGACATGATAGCAGTGTTCCAATATCTCAGGGGCTGCCATAGAGAAGAGGGAGTCAAGCTATTCTCCAAAGCACCTGAAGGCAGGACAAGAAGCAACGGATGGAAACTAACCAAAGAGAGAAGCAACTTAGACCTAAGGAGAAACTTCCTGACAGTTAGAACAATTAACCAGTGGAACAACCTGCCTCCAGAAGTGGTGAATGCTCCAACACTGGAAGGTTTTAAGAAGAGACTGGACAGCCATTTGTCTGAAATGGTATAGGGTTTCCTGCCTGAGCAGGAGGTTGGACTAGATGACCTCCAAGGTCCCTTCCAACTACTACTACTACTACAGTATATTATTATTATTATTATTATTATTATTATTATTATTATTATTATTATTATTATTATTATTATTATTATCATCATCATCAATCACACTCGCCTTTTGAGTACCTGTCTAATACACCTCCTCCTTTCCATACGTGGATCTCTTAGTTTGCATATCCCCAATGCTCTCATTAATTCTGCTCCACCAGTTGCACTTATATTTTGGATTTCCAAATTCCTGTAGAGTCATGTTTCCCATTTTTTAAAAACTTTGTGAGAATACTGCAGACAGAATAATCATTGTTGGGGATTTGGGAATGGAAGTACATACAACATGAAGTTGCCCAAGATGGGAAACACTGCAACGCAAGAATGAAAACATGAAAACTAGATTCTAGTTTCTCTATCACCCACTACAAGACAAGCAAGTAATGAGGAATCATAACATAACACTTTTACTTCAATGCACTTATATTCTCCTTTAAAAGTTGAGAGGTGAAGGAAGCCAACTAAAAACATAATGAAAAGCTACCTCCAGTGAGGTACTGGTTGAGATAACTTGCTCTGTCCTGAGCTTTTTGTAGTTTAATGAACCATTCCAAATAGTTTTGGCTAGACTCCATCCCTTATTAAGAGCAAATGCAATGTAGTAAATCAGGAGATGGAGCTGCATATTGCATCTATTATACATACTGCAGCAGGGAGCAATTCTTCGGTAATGTAGAGTCAATGGGATGGGGATAGGCCACAACAAGTGCCCAATCCATGATCAAATGGATTTGGGACAAAAATGTCTTCCAGTCTATCAGAAGTAATGAGGAATTCTAGCTGATCAAATAAGGTGTTTTTGTTCTTGTTTTAAATTGCTTTTAACAAAAATCAATGCATGGAAGCCCACAAAAAGATTGTAGCCACAATATAAAACAATATACTAGCAATTCCAGAATGACAACTCAATCATTTTTGCGAAATAAACACTGGGTGTTTTTTAATAAAGAAAATTTAAAGCTTTCATACCTACTGAGTATTTGATTTTCTTTAAAGATTAATATTCAGAATAGTAAGTGTTTATTGAGAATTACGCCTGCACCTTTATGAATAGTCCAATGTTGGCTCTGTTTTGTATTTGAAAGCAAGAGGAAATGTCGGAAATGTCAGAAATGTGTTTCTGATAGACAAACGGACCAGGACTAGCTGAATCCTATATAATCTAGCTATCACAACTCATCCCGGTCAGAGCTTGTCTAAAAAGCAATAATGGAGTTTTGGAGAACCCTGTAAAAAATTTTGAACAATCTGAAATGAATTGTAGGTAGGCCTTTCCAGTACACCTGTCCCATGTGGAAAGGCTTAAAGTTCCTTACTTATGAAACAGGAGGAACGAGGGCCCAACAGAAACCTCCTTACTCCATCCCAGAGGTTTGAATACTACCTACCCTGGCATATTTCTGGAAGGCCTTAAAAAGGAGGTCTTCTCTAATCATTTTATATTTTCTGCTTTTATCAGTGATTGGCATTTTTTTTTACAGTTTAATATATTGTACTATTATAAGCTCGACTGTGTTCCCTGGAGCTATCTATGGTTGTGAAAGTTGGACCTTAGAAAAGCAAGACGAGAAGAAAATCGACTCGTTTGAGCTGTGGTGCTGGAGAAGGCTCCTGTATATTCCTTGGACAGAAAAGGTGACTAACAAGCAAGTACTGGAGCGCATAACACCAGACCTGTCGCTAGAAGGCAAAATCACGAAACTGCATCTCTCACTGACTTCGGCCATGTCATGCAGGCGAATTGATTGGAGAAAGCAATTGTCTTTGGAAGAGTTAGCGGTAAAAAGAAACCAGGCCGTCAAATAATATGATGGCTGGACACTATCAAAGCTGATACCAGCCAGAGCATAGAAAAACTCAAAGGAATAGTGCAGGGGTAGGCAAACTTGGCTCTTTTATGACTCGTGGACTTCAACTCCCAGAATTCCTGAGCCAGTTGAAGTCCACGAGTCATAAAAGAGCCAAGGTTGCCTACCCCTGGAATAGTGCAAGATCAAAAGAGACGTGGACCCACAGAATAGCCAAGAGTCAGGCTTGACTGAGTGGATAACATCATCATTATTATCAATATATTATACTATGTTTAAAATTATTTTGCTGTATGTCCACAGGAGTCAGTCCTGATTACAACAAGTTATTCAATACATGAATAAATAATAGATTCTCCAGTCCCCTGGACATTATGGCTGGTGATATTAATAACACCCAACAATCAACCTTGACCCCTGGACACTTCCTTTCAACTTCTAGTCCCAGGAAGTAACATGGGAGTAAATCTGATGTAATTCTATTTGGGATGGATAATTAAGAGAAAAGGCTCTAGTATGCCTTATAACACAATAGATAAATACATAAAGTCAGGGCTTTTTTTGTCATAGAACGCTCAGAACCTTTTTTGGATGGAACCTTGTAGCGTAGGCAAGGCGGGTTGTATGACATGTGTGAGTTCCAGTACCTTTTTCTTTTACAAAAAAAGCACTGCATAAAGTTCTAGGTAACTTGGGCAAGCTCAAGAAAACAATAAGTACATAGAATTTCAAAAGGTATAGTTACTGCTAATAGTAGGATAATTACAGAAACAACTTGTAAAAGGAATTTCTCATTTTTCTTTATTAGTAAATTGGTTAGGGTGCAATAGAATATTTTGAATGGACTAAGTTCTGATGCATAAGATACCCTGCAATAAACTTCCCTCTTGTATTTTGATTATTTATGTCTAATATTCCTTCTATTATTTCTCAGCCTTCCCTTAATTTCTCATAAACTAGGAAGGACATATTTTTTATAGAGAAATAAATATTCCAGGCTCCTGGACCTGTGATGGTATAACAACTTCATGTCATATACTTAGGGACTCTATTTTCATTACTTATCTTTGTTTTGGCATTAAAAAAGGTAAAGGTTCCCCTGCACATGTGTGCTAGTCGTTTCCGACTCTAGGGGCTGATGCTTATCTCCGTTTCAAAGCCGAAGAGCCAGCACTTGTCCAAGGACGTCTCCGTGGTCATGTGGCTGGCATGACTAGATGCCAAAGGCGCACGGAACGCTGTTACCTTTCCACTGGAATGGTCCCTATTTTTCTACTTGCATTTTTATGTGCTTTAGAACTGCTAGGTTGGCAGAAGCTTGGACGAGTAACAGGCGCTCACTCTGTTACGCGGCACTCGGGATTCGACCCCCCAAACTGCCGACCTTCTGATTGACAGGCTCAGCGTCCTAACCCACTGAGCCACCGCGTCCCTGTTTTGGCATTAGTTTTATTCTATTTCCTACTTCTGATTGATCTACCTTTTTCTAGAGACTCCTGCACACTGCAGCTTACTGCAATAACTGATGGACCTTTGCTGTTTGGTGGACACATCAGTACTGGAAATATTGTTTTAAATGTTCAGTATACATAAGCCACTATTATCAAGAACTCTCCAAAACTACATAGGTTCAAGGATAAAACAATAATTTGTCAAACTATTACAAAAATTAAAATAATGGAGTGTCCATAGACATTTTAGAGATACAATTTCTAGGTTTTTCTTTTAGTATAGATGGAGAACAGCATTCAAGAAAGACACAAACAAATATCTTATTGATTTGGATGGATAGATAAATGTTAACAATTATTTGGGGTGCCTCTGAGCTACAGCTCATCCTAAATCTTGTTATCATAACTAAAGACCTTCAGATTATTCAAGGAACAATGGGCTATAAGAATTGCTGTATTAGTAGCAGACATACAATATGACATTGGTTCTTGACATTATACATATAGGCCTTCTAGTTCATGTTGTGTTTACCGTTTAGATCAATGTAACAACTTCAATAACATCTTTTTGACTTATATATCTCATTCAAGAACACCTTCAGTCTAATCTCTTCACCAAAGATTTACACTTCTACCTCATATTCACTATATGATTAAATATCCCATATTTAAACTCCTTCCTCTTCTCTTTTACCTTTTATTTTTACCACAGCTTTCCCGACTTTTTCATTTTCCAGTTTCGTCTATGTTTGTCTAGCACTAAAACCTTTTGTCTGTTTCAGATTGTGGGAAACTGAAATTTTATTTTCTATTGCTTTTCAAATACAAACTGAGCACCTATCTGTCTTTCTTACATGCCCAGACAGTCCATAGGAAAGGAGGTAAACTGCAAACATATAAAATGAAATGAAATAAAATAGAGTGGTGAATAATTTATAACTGTTATCATTTCTGAAGTTGCTGATTAGATTCTAGTCCTTTCCATTTGATTGTAAATGTAAAAGTCCCAAGAACAACCTTCTACCACAGTTAGCTTAATATCCACTACAAGATTTTGAGTATCCCACCCATAATAACTTCATAATAATTTTCCTAAAATGTATGGGCCCAAAGACAGATGACATAACAAAGCAGAGGCAAAGGGCCTACCTCTTAATGAAAAAACAGGAATGTCAAGGTACTTTAGGTTTTTTTTTAATAACTATTGATGACAGTATAATGATCTTTCAGCCATCAATGGATTTCTGAAACTTGAATTTGCCTGCAGTCTCTCACGGGAAACAAGGACAATAGCTGACTTCCAGAAAGCTTGAAAACCTGAGTGTCACCCTGTCTTAAAACAGCCCAGTAATTTTTGGAACTTTATTTTTCCATAATGCATACTATTTGTTTGGAGGTTCTAGCAGGGAGGAACAGCTATCATTGACTGAAGATTTGTACATTCTTTGTAGCTGGGATGGTGGTTCTTTTCCAATGAGTGTGCAGTTTCCTTGCATGAAGATGTGAGGAAGGGAGGAATACCTAGCTAGCCAGCAAGATGAACCAAATCAACTGTGATGATAAATGGAGTTGATCACCAGGGTTGCTTCAGATGGTCCTCATATTCATAATGCACTCTCTCAGTATAGCCTCCAGTAGGTATGACCATTGTAATAATTATAAAGCCAAAGAGATAGGATGTTCTGAAACATACTCTGTTCAATCAAATGGCAAGTGCAGTGGGTAAGCTGTTTTGGTAACTTTTAATCTTTTAACAGAACTCATGGCAAAATCAATTATTTTTCAGTGGCGTCAGCAACCCTTTAAATGTTTGAACACTGCTAATTCTTAATTTTCTGAGGGAACATCATCATGTAGAAAAAGCGTCACAGACACCAATAAGCAGTCAAGTAGAATGAAAAGTATAAACAGGGCAGTTTGAACCTATAGTTCTCAAATATTACGTTACATTTGCAGTAATTTCATTGAAAACTGCCGTCATGTTGCTAATGCATCTGCTTCACTATAGCTAACCATTCCATTCCATTCATTTTTAAGGCTACTATTTCATTCAGAGCTTTGCAGTTACCGTATTTTTCATTTTAAAAGGAAAAGAAGATCAACATAAATCTATATAGCCTATAAGAAAGAACATCTCACAAAAAAGACTTGTATCATTATAATGACGGTTGTATTCCCTAGAGCCTGTTTATATATTTCAAGTTTATCTCTGTATCACTTTAGTAATCTTGCAAAACAGATGAGGTCACTTCTTCCTAAGTCGAACCACTGGTCCATCTAACTTAATAAATGTCAACAATAATAAACAGAGTCCAGGATTTCAGGAAGTAGTTTCTCCTAGCACAATTAGAAAATGCAGGATTTGAATCTGGAACCTTCTGTATGCAATGCTTGCAGATCCACAGACCTTCCCCAGTGCTGAGAGAGTGACTTGCTCAAGGACACCCAACGTGTTTCACAATGACTGGAATACAGATTGTACTATCTCAATTCTAATAAAGCTCGTACAAACAGGATTTTTTAAACCCAAATCCACCTTGTTGAATATCTTATAGAACTCTTCAGTCAACTTTAGCTGAGATCTTCTGCTTTAATATCTCCTGCTTTAATCTCCAGACTACACTAGCACATGATTCATCCACTAATAATGCTTTTTGAATGTTTCTCCTGATAATTACAGAAAATCTGTTAAAATCCCAAGAAAAACAATGGGCTTATTTTCTAGGGGAATCATGTTACATTAGTTCAATGAGGTCAAATCTGTGTTCATAAAATTTTATGCTTTTTTTATATTCTAATACACAATACAGTAAAGCACCCAGGAGTCTTGCAGTCTTTAACTCATTGGTGACTATGTGAAGTCCTATTAATAGGAGACACTGCACCCCTCAAAATGGTACAAACACAGCAAATTAAAATACTTATGATAACATAAATTTATTCCAGATGGTCTACAAAAGCAGAAAGAAGTTTCCCCACTTTTTAAATAAATACAAAGTTTTAAGGACATCATTGACAGTGTCAAACTAGTCAGCTGAAATGGGTGTGGTATCTGCAGCACCAACAGGTACTTTTGGAAAAGATTACGGGGAACCACAGCAGAATTCCCCATTCCTCCATCAAAAGATAGCTAAATGTTCAAATATAGCCTGGTTTGTCTCGCATGCTTAGAAAGTGGAACTTTCAATCACTGGATCTGTAGGGCATTCTAATGTAATATGCAGTGTGAAAACAAATGGGTCATGTGATACTGAAGGCACTTCATTTAATAAAGTAGAAAGCAAGACTGGTATTTAGATACTTGTTGTCATTGACTTGGTCCATGACTGGCTGACATCTGTGTCCCATGTGACACCAACAGACTGGCATTCACTGCACATGTCCTTTCAATTCCTGTCATCTGGGTTTGTTTGTTTGTTTGCCTTTCTATACACATTCTACGCATTCTGCATTATTTCCTCAAATATGAACCTTTCACTGGTGCTCATAAGGGGCACCTTCTCCTCACAAGTATATTTTGGAATGAATGCTGGATTCAACATTAGGGAGAGATGATGACTGAACACTATTTCCTTTCAAAGAGCTACTGAGACTGAGTAACCCTTCTCTAGACTGCAGAAAATGTAAGTCTCTCTCATACGTTTCATCCGCTGTTTACATTTACCTCACAGCTGATACATTCTCTAATTTAATATGCCTTTTGTGTCTGCCCTGGTAACTTTCCAGTTAATAAAACTATTAAATAACTGCATAGTGAACTGCAAATATGCCTGAGGAAAAAGCTCAGCAGCCTTTGTGTTAGCAGTACACATAAATATGTTTTTCTTTTCTTTAAAAGCAGCCATTTAGTAAAAAGAATGCTATCGTCAGCACAGGGACCTGAATTTGAAGAACTGTCAGAGAGGACTACAGAATCCTTGTTTAGTGAAGCAGCAATCTTTTGTCTTTTCCATTTATTAATGATTCAATATTGCAGTAAGCCAGCAATTAATTAATATGATCAACACAGCACTAGATATGTAGAAGACATCCTTTCTTGAGCAGGGGCATGAATATATATTAATGTTTGTGCATATGTATCTGTACATATTTACATATACACATACACAGATAAACGTACTGTAGACATACACAGATAATTTACTTTCATTACTGTAGTTTCTTGATAGAACTTTCATTTTTCATTAAATAATTCATAACAAGGCCTGCTAGCAGGTAATATAGTTGTGTATTATTAAGTATTGAGCATAGCTCTTTTAAGTTACCCTCATTTAATTCCCTAAACTAAAAGGAATGCAAGATTAATAACCAGGCAAGCAGATTCACCCAGAGACAATATGTGAAGTTAATATACTCACCATTAGCACTGCAAAGTTACCGAAGTGAGTACTATGAAGAGTGGTAATATTGTCTGCAGAGCTAATTATGTGGCACCCTTCTCCCCACCAGCCTCCATGTCCATCTAGAAGGTCAAAAGCCCAAAAGACTGCAATGGGGTTTATGCCCTGGGTAAAGTGCTTCAGCGTTATAATAAGAGGACTGGTGAGGTTTCCGATATTGCACCCATCTGCCAAAGGAACAAACTGAATTAAAGCAATGAAGCGGAAAATGCTTTATTGCTATATGCTCTTTATAGAAGCCCATAGCAATTTTTGTACACATATAAGAGACATTAAGAGAGCAAAAATCCCTCTCTTGGTCTATCAGCAGAAAGCAACGTACAAAGTTTGGAATAGTTAATATTGCCTATAATTGACATTTTATTAGGTTAATCTGCAAATAACAGTGCTACTTAAATGCCCTGAATAAAAATGATTGTTTCAAACAACAATAGTATATTTAAACAAATATCTTTGATAGAATTAACATGAGAGACAATTTCATAGTCCAAAAATTCCAAAATGTGAATCCAATTCAGGA
Organism: Vipera berus; assembly: GCF_964194415.1. Taxonomy (NCBI): domain Eukaryota; kingdom Metazoa; phylum Chordata; class Lepidosauria; order Squamata; family Viperidae; genus Vipera; species Vipera berus. Next base: position 71,054,211 of record NC_138207.1, on the reverse strand, counting down.
TATAATGAAATGTTTAACAGATCATGGTCTGAATATTACACCAAAAGGAGAATATGTAACCCATTACTTTCATCAACAAAAGCGCTTGTTATACTGTACATTTATCATTTCAAGAAGTAGACTGATGACTATCAATGTACATGCAACAGGACTGAGTCCATCCCTGCTACCAATCTTTTTAGGATCCGGACTTTCTATGGCTATAATCAGAACTAAAAAGCAACATTCCATTTCCTCCTCCTTCACACAATCCTTTTCTTTTTTTTTTTTTTTTACTTTCTGATAAACTTCAGCAAGCCACAAAAGAGAATCCTATATTTACAATTGCAAAGCTTCTCAGCTGTATAAGTTTCTTTTTAAAATATGAAAACACCGGTAATAAAAAGACACATTTCTCTTAGAGCAGAAGCAGTTCTCAGATCAGCATACCTGCGTGCTACAATGCACCACTATACGAGACACTCTCATCTATAGCTAGGCTTTAGAATTAAAAAAAAAAAGCAAAAACGAATCCAAAACACTTACCTATTTTAATGAAGACTACGGGTGTGCCAATGAACCTCTGATTCCCATAACCTGCAAGGTGAGACGAGTTTGCAGTGTTGGGAAAGAGTTTTCCATTCCGAAAGGCAATAAACTGTAGCTTGCAAGAGGAGTTATCAACAGATTGCCAGGCTGCAGATGAGGAGAAGACAGACTGTGGCAAATGAACTGAAGCTATTGCCACAGCATTCTGTACAATGAGAAGGGGGGGGGGGGAGAGGGAGAGAGAGAGAGAGGTGGAGAGAGAGAAAGAGAGAGAGAGGGAGGGAGAGAATTTAAAATGCAAATCACAACAGGGCTGCTTTCATTATATTTTAAACTCCTGTACGAGAAAATGTGTTCTGCCTCAATTTTCCAACATGCTAGAAACAACCAAAGGAGCAGGAGCTGTAACCATGGGAATAGGGCTGGTACAGTGCATATTAAAACAGAAAACGTTTTGATTGAATGTGAGGATCTTTATGGTCAAGCTCCCTGCTGCAGAGGTGAGAATGGTTCTTACCATGCCTGCTAGAGGGTCCATCAACACTGCAGATCTGATTTAAAGAGACAACCTCTTCCAGGTTTTCTTGTTCACTTAAAACAGAATCAGACAACTTACAGTAAAATGTTATCTTTTTGAAAGGATAATTACAGGAGACTGAAAGGCATTTTATTAGTATCTAAAACTGCATCAGGGAATGGGCCTAAATTGAGGTATGCAGTGCACTCAGTTTCATGTGGGACTATGATTTCATCCTTAAAAAAAAATATTCAGTTCCCTAATGCAGACTTGCAAAAGCACATATCCTTAACCCTATTGTACTAGAAGAAACAAGGAAAATTCAGGCTATTAGAACACAAAAAATACGTAACTGAGTTGTAACTGTCTTTTTAGGTTACTGAAACATGTATGGATTTGCATTATTAAATTAATGATTTCCCCATCAAGTACCGTAGGTGTTTTTCCCCTTACAGAAATAATAACCTTGTTGTCATTAAGGCCAGACATATATATGGCAGTAGAGTTAAGGCGGGAGACACAGAATGTACAACATTGCCTGAGATTTACAAACTCTTGTGTGAAAAAATACAACAGCAGCATAAAGAATGAGTAGGCTTCATTTTTCTGATACTAAAATGCGGCACCTGTAGTACAATACTGTCCCACAATTTTAGGAGACAGGATATTTTTGAAAATAGCAATTTATCTCATCAAAGTTTTACAGTTGCACACACATGTACAACATTAAAATAGCAACTACAGTAGCAAGCTGTTTTCAATAAAACAAAACTCCATAATGTCCCTCCAATGATAGGGGGGACATATAACAAGGGTCTTCAAACTTGGCAATTTTATGACTTGTGGACTTCAACTCCCAGAATTCTTCAGCCAGACAGGACTGGCTGAGGAATTCTGGGAGTTGAAGTCCACAAGTCTTAAAGTTGCCAAGTTTGAAGACCCCTGTCATATAATAATCATCATGAAAGAAGGGACAAATCAGAGCTTGAGTTATTGGAGTTGTGATACACAGAACACTTTTCCGTTAGAAGCCAAGGAGGCAGTGCAATCACCCACTTAATTTTAAGGCCCTGATCTATTAGAGAGACATTTTACCTCACATAGCAAGGGTACCACCATAGGACAGTAAGTATCTATTACTAAAGATTATTATGCAATATAAAGTTGCTTTCTTTTTTATTTTTTTAACCGCAAACACCAGAATACTGGTCTCCATATTCATGATGATTACATGTGAACTCTTCCCACAAAAGTATGAAATTTTGTAAAAATCTGTATTTTTACCCCAAAAGCCTCTACCTATGCCTAAATATTTACATGTATGCTTAAAGTTAATTTGGAGTTGCTTAACACAGACACCCAGCACACAAAGGTCACAAGCTATTTAACTTATATGATGATCAATGAAACTGGATATGCCTGTACTATACTTTCATTCAGGGTGAATGCAGCAAGTAGTAGTCAAATTTTTAATATGATAAATTTTGCCATCACTACCATGAAAATATGAATCCGTGATTAGGGGGTCACAGGAATATGAAAACCTCACTGAATTAGATTTTATTGTATTTTTTCTGCTGATCTATAGATATGTCTACTTGTAAGTCTTACTGATTCATTTGCACACTTATCTCACCTGAAATCTGGAATGTCTTACCGTTTTATAGACAAGTATAAGATGAGCAAATAACTTACTCAAAACCTATTTCAAGAGCTAAGAAACTACCTTATAAATGGACAACTGAACTAGTCAGTCACAGTACTGAGATTCATGTCATACAGAAATTGGAAAAACTGCAGAAAGTATTCAAAAAGAAGAATGCACACAGATATTATAAAGCACAGTGAACCTGGTTTAAAGTACTGAGGGCCAGTGAAGCAGTTTGTTAAGCAAAAAACCTTTCAGGAACCAGTGGATTCATGATGCTGACTTAAGCATCCCCTAATAAGGGAGAATATTTGTAGCTCAGGGTTGACATGAGGTGTCCTTAGTGCTTTCTGAGCTTGTTTTCTTGAAGACCTTTCATGACCCAAACTAGGTAATATCATCAGGACAGACTGGGGATTTTGTTGGTTATACTATATAGCAACACATGTCATCCATCTTGCTGAGCAAGTATCCCTATCTGAGCTGGCAAGGGTTGTCTTGGATTTGGTGCTGGGGATTGCTAGTCTGATAGTTATGAACATCCATGCTGGTCTGCTTTGGTTGAGATTATTCAGGACTTTATAACCACCATGACCAGCATAGGTCTTTCTTAACTAGTTATTGGCGCAATATGTGAGGCAAGTCACAGTCTGAAGATATATATAAATGGAATGGAATGTGGCTGGGTTGAAGGATGGTGTACTGAAAGTGGGTAATTTTAATCTGTACCTTCTCATGGTCAAACCACATTCTGTTGGGATTTAGGCTTACAATGGTTTTATGCAGGGATGAAGCTATCAGAATAGTCCACATATAAATTCCAATGGATTTCAAAAGGTTCAATGAAGTTTTCCAACTGATATGGTTGGCATTTTCATCAATATTTGGCTGTTGTGTGAAATAAGAGACCGCTTGAAACAATAACTCCTGAGCATCTTTTCCAATGTGCAAAGCCCATTCATTCAGTTGGTATAAATTTTGGCTGAAGGAAATGGAGCAAGTAAGGAAAACTCATCTTGCATCTGACTGAACACTAGTTAAAGCTAATTATCAAGTCTGCTTTGTAGTGATTATGGTTAAACAGCCATTTTTCTTTTTTGTGTCATCTCAGTGTCACCCAGTGGAGCTTTTTCAGTGATTTAAGGCCTTTTGGGACCTGGCCCAGTTACATATTATATAGAACCCTCAGTAGCTCACTATGATATGTTGATTACACATTTATATGGCAACATTGATTATATTCTTAGCCTTAGAATATAGTAGTTCAGTTTGCAGAGATGTCCAGAATTATCTTATAAGACATCTTTGATTGAGTTTAATTTTGAGGGCTGATGGTAGAGAGAAGATGCAAAGGCAAGATTAGCCAAACACATGATGCTTGCTCCTTGCCGCTGTCAATTATTCCATCTAGTAGGAAGGTGGTGTTCAGATGGATTATAAATAATGCATTATATATGTGCAAATAATGTATATACACATCCAGCAATTATGAATTCTTTCTTACAAGGAGGTGTGATCCCTCTTTCTATAAAGAAGGCTCCAGTGAGACTACTCATCAAGATATTGTAATTGGATCCATAAGATGTATAGAATTATAGGTCAGTGGGCAACATTCTTTCCTGGAATTGAGCATGCAGTGGATGACTCCTGTATGAAACACATTTTCTAGATTCATTTCAACTGGTCTTTAGGCCTTAGTCCTTTGTTAAATGGTCTTTCCCAGCAGAGAGATAGGAGAAATGAAACCTTGAATCTCCTGGGTCTTTCAATACCTTCAATACCATTGATCACGTATTCTTCTTGAGAGGATGTCCCTGGATAGCTATCTCCAAAGGTTATTGAAGTATTTCTGCTCAATCTTATAGCTTTTTGGATTCCAAAAAGTTTTATTTCCTTATATGCTGTTTAACATCTACATGAAATCACTGAGAGAGATCATTCAGAGTTTTAAAGTAAGACGTCATCTGTAACTGAACTCAATCTCATTTTTTCATCAAATCCACATGAAGCAGTGAAACTGAAGAAACATAACCTGGCTATGCTGATGGACTGGATGAGGGCCAACAAACTAAAGATTAATCCAGACTTGAAGGCTGTACTAGTGCTGAATCATTAGCAATTGACTGATATGGATAGAGACAATCTTATAATGGTAATCTATTCTCTGGTAATATTTGGCTTAGATTATTGTAGTATTGTATACCATGCTATCCAAATGGCTTTCAGGAAGTCAATGAAAATTGGCTCATCTACAGAGATTTCAACTAAGTATGATTTGGGTTATCATGGTCACCACGATGTAAAAAGATGTTGAGACTCTAGAAAGAGTACAGAGAAGAGCAAAAAAGATGATTAAGGGACTGGAGGCTAAAACATATAGGGAATGGTTGCTGGAAATGAGTATGTCTAGTTTAATGAAGAGAAGGGTGAGGGGTGACATGATAGCAGTGTTCCAATATCTCAGGGACTGCCACAAAGAAGAGGGAGTCAAGCTATTCTCCAAAGCGCCTGAAGGCAGGACAAGAAGCAACGGATGGAAACTAATCAAGGAGAGAAGCGACCTAGAATTAAGGAGAAATTTCCTGACAGTTAGAACAATTAATCAGTGGTACAACCTGCCTCCAGAAGCGGTGAATGCTCCAACACTGGAAGTTTTTAAGAAGAGACTGGACAGCCATTTGTCTGAAATGGTATAGGGTTTCTTGCCTGAGCAGGGGGTTGGACTAGATGACCTCCAAGGTCCCTTCCAACTACTACTACTATTATTATTGTTATGTCAAGTGCCAGGGAATTCAGGAGATTCAGGCAGTACAAATGAGCATAAAGATTTATTGCTAGCTTAACTCTCTACAAGAGTCTGGCCAAGCAACCAAGGGAATGTGCGGGAATTAAGAAAGGAATCCAAGGAGGGCTCGACTTAGATCTCTTGTGGGTGCACAGGGACCTGTTATTTATGATACGTTTGACCCCCTCCCACAGGCTCAGCCTGGTTATCTCCTACAATCATTGCTTATTGGATGCTGGTGTTATGATGATGCTCTATTTTGTTCAGTTTTATAGGTTTTAAGCTCAGTTTTTGTACTCTGTTGGGACATCTTAGTATATATAAATATGGCAAAGTAAGTAAATAAGTAAGTAAGCGGTGGGATTGTCCTTGAAGATGAATTAGAAACTTCAGTAAATATAACATATGAGAACTGCACAATATGAACCTGTCACATCAAATTTTTATGAATTTTGCTAGAGTCCACTTCATTTCTTGTCCCAATTTACGGCACTTGTTTTAGTCTATAAAGCTCTTCAGGGCTTGGAACCTCAACACCTGAAGAAATTCTTCTTCCCATATGTTACTATGTATATCCTAAGATAATCTTCAGACAACTTGGTTTGTGTGTCCACAGTGACTGAAATGTGGCAAGAGACTGCCCAGCAACTTCTGGATATTCTTCTCAGTGAGCCATGCCTGGTAGCAGGCACCATCTTTTGATCTTTAGCAAAGAAATTATTTTCTCGCTGCTTTTTAGAATAATATTATTTTAATTTAATTATGACCACTGCTTTTCTTTGCTATCATTTTGTTACTTTATTTGATCCTATATATTATATATAATGTTTTAATTGTTGTACGTTAAAGGTTTTAATGGACAATTTTGATAATGAGGATAGTAAGCTGAAATAGATGGGCCTGGATATCCCACTAACCTAAAACAAACATTAGGACTTAGTGACATACCTGAACACAACAAACAATTTCCAGGATTTTTCAGCAGGGAAAAAGGTACTTTGTAACTTGAGTTTTTCCCCCCAAGTGTTAACATAGTTTGTCTAAGCATTATAATGGTCAACTGGAACATCTTAGCATCTTTTAGTATAGGGACCAAAATGTATTTCTTCCATGGGAAAGCATTGTTTTTTACATATTTAATAAAATGTTATTGAAAAACAAAATGTTTATACACTTGAAGAAAAATGTGCAGGATTGTTAAAGGGGAAAAAGGTAAATATATTTTAGAAGTCAGTACCCAGTAAAATAGTGAAAATAACTTGCATTAGCATATAATTTGAATACTGTAAAATTGTTCATCGATAGCAACACTTGCTGTCAGCCCCTCTCATACTTTGCAAGGAAATCTGATGCAACTGTTCAAACAGATGCAAAATTTGAACATCTACTCCCACCTGCTACATGAGTATGCTATGTTGCAGATATCTTCAAAAATTCTGAGATTATATGACAACAAAAAGGCAAAAGTTATAATAATGTAACCACCACTGTTCAATACTGTGAAGTGGCATCCTACTTCTCAGTATTTTCCACCCATATTACTTTAGGTACTTAAAAGGGGTCTTCGTTCTCCACTTAGGATTCTAGTCAATTCACTGTAAAGCATGAAATACATTTAGCATAACTCATTAAAATTTGTTAATTAAAACACAATGAAACACCTCAACAAATAAAAACAATGCCATCCTAATTGCTTTCATTATATTGGCCCCTTTATTTTGAAGCTGGCTGAAAAAGTGCAGTCTTCACTGCTTTCTCAAATGAAATTAAGGAAGGCGCCAACCTAACCTTCTTGATAGCAAACTATCATATTATTACTAAAACCCTAAGCTGTTGAAATCAGCATGACTAAATCTCTTTTAAAAAGTCAGTAGATTTAAATATTTCACTGTATTGCCTTTTTTGAAATGCTGTCAGTTGTAGCTGGATTGCATTTGCATTCAAAACAGTGCTCACATAGCCCCATTACAGGATAATCTTAGACATGCCAATTAAAAATAAATCCTAATGAATTTGAGGGTGAAGGGTCATTCTCCAAGCTTATGGGTTGGTTTCTGAACATTTTGTTACCAGGCTAGGTAACATCTTCAGCTGAGTTTAGGGGATGTCAGTGACAGTGTTCTTCTGTTGATAAGGGCTTCAGGTGTGGGTATGTCAAATGAGGGTCTGTGATGGGTCTTATGATGGGTCAGGTGTGAGTCATCAGTGAGTCTTGTGATGGGACGGTTATATCAGGTCAGGGTCATTGGGAGGTGGACTGCTGGTGGGAGGGGCTTGCATGGGTTGGTTGAGGCTTGGTGCCGTCTCTGGTTGGCTATGTGGTTGATTTGGTTGACCAACCCTCAACCAACACAACACAGGGTTTGGTTGACTGACCCTCAACCCAACCCCTCAACCCCCCCCACCAGCAGTTCACCTCCTAATGACCCTGGCCTGATATAACCTCCCTATCACAAGATTCACTGATGACTCACACCTGACCCATCACAAGACCAGTCACAAATCCTCACTTGACACACCCACACTGAAGCCCTTATAACCAGAAGAACATTGACACTGACATCATCTGAACTCTGCTGAAGATGTTACAAACCTGGTAATGAAACCTTCAGAAACTAACCCACAAGCTTGGAGAACTCACCTTCATCCTACACCTGAGCTAGATATTTGCCACTATTGCAAACCTGAGTTTATTGGAGTATAGACCATGTAGATGTGTGTAGGATTGCAATCCAGATACACAAATTCCATTAACTAAGATGAATGTGTCATAAGATGCTGTGCCAAATCTGCTACGAATCATATTGTGAAGTATGCAGATGACACAACAGGGGTGAGTCTCATCCAGGATGACAATGAAGATGGTTATAGGGAAGAGGTGAAGGCTCTGGTGGACTGGTGCAATAAAAGTAACCAGGTTCTAAATGTTGATAAAACAAGGGAGATCATTGTACATTTCACAAAGAGCCGGCATAGTCATACTCCACTCAGTATCAAGGATACAGCTGTAGAGATGGTCAACAGTATTAAGTATCTGAGGGTGCAGATAACTAACAATCTGAATGGTCTCTCCATGTCATCCTTAGTGAAGCGTGCAAACCAGCGTCTGCATTTCCTGCATCGGATGAGGAGAGCACATCTTTCTCCTTCTGTCCTGGCCACTTTTTTTTACAGAGGTACAATTGAAAGCATTTTAACACACTGCATCACTGTCTGATCTGGTGTGCCTCACATAGAAAATCCATACAGAGATTGGTAAGGACAGCCAAGAAGATCATAGGAAGCTCGCTCCCTGGTGTTCAGGATGCTGCTTATAAGCGCCATGTGCTTAGAGCTCAAAACATTGTTAGAGACCCTGCACACCCACTTTACGGTCTGTTTCTGTTGCTCCCCTCTGTGAGGAGGTTTTGAAATATTTCTAACAGGACTACCCGGTTCTGTAATAGCTCTGTTCCCTAGGCCCTCTGTCTGGTAAACTCGCAAGATTCGTTTTTTTCACCATGCACATGTATACATAAGCCAAACTAGACTGTTGTTTCTCTGTGTCATATAATATATGTGGGTATATGCATAATTCTGTATTTATTTATTTTTGTCATATTTATGTAGTGTATATTGGAGGTGGTGACCTATGGAAGACCTGTATGCAATGTAATTTCATTTTAATGTATGCCGATTAGTGTACATTCAAAGTGACAGTAAAGTTATTATTCTAATCATATGAATAGGAGTGATACCCACTGTGGTTGATCAAAAACAGGGTGGAAGAAATAAGGATAAATGAAATCAAAGATGAGAGGCAATAATGACCTTTCTCTAATCAAAAAAGTCAATCAGGTCACTTCAGCAAATTCCTGTCAATTTCACTAACAATTCCTCCATGGTGGCTAGTACCAAACCTTTCCATCTTTGTGCATACAATAGTCTTGCTGCAGAAATCACATACTGAAATAATGACTATTTTCCTGTCTTAAGATCCTTCAGTCCTAAAAGGAAAAGTTCTGGTTTCATTTGAATATTGATCTTTAAAATCCTCTTTAGCAATGTGTGTATTTGAATCTATTTTTAAGCTTTTTTACGTCAGCCAAATGTGATACAATGTCCCCTTATGTTGTTCACATTTCCAACATAATTGGAATGCTTTTATAGTTTCTAAATAATTTGTCTGGTGTTGTGTACCAACAATACATCATTTTTTAACAATTCTCTTCAAGAGCATAACATAATTTTTGAGGAAGATGGGTGGTTCAGATAAGTAAGAAGGAAGGAAGGAAGGAAGGAAGGAAGGAAGGAAGGAAGGAAGGAAGGAAGGAAGGAAATTTCATTTTTCAAGGGCAGCTTCATGTAGTGTACACTGCAGTAAGCCAATGTGGAGGTGACAAGGGTATGGATGACTGTAAGCAAGGCCTGCTGATTTAGGGTGCAACTGCTGCACAAGACAAAGCTTTGCAAGGCTCTCCTAGCCACAATCACCACATACTCATTAAGCCACAGTCATGAGTCTAGGAGGACCCCTATTTTGCATATTGGATTTGTCTGGGGCAATGAAATCTTATCCAGTGACCAAGATGCAATGGTCCTGAAATCAGTAGGCCCAAAAATCCAGAGTCAGTCTTGCCAGGGTTCAACGGAAGTCTACTGTTTCCCATCTAGACATCCACACCTTCCAGATACTGGGATAGGATATTCAGAACATCGCTTAATTTTTTTGTAAAAAAAATATTTAAAAAAAGGCTGATAGGCAATACTAATAGTAGACGAAGACTGGTGGGGTAAATACTCGGCTAAGCAATATAGGTGAACTAATAGCTAATCAACAGCTATTATTGTGTCACTGTTTAAAAAACGGCTTACTGTTATCAGACACACAGAAATATATGATATATTAAATATTGTTTTAAACAATGACAAAGTCAGGTTTTACTCCATTTCCCTTCTGAATTTGTTATTGTTAAACAAAAGTTTGGGCACAAAACAAGAATAATTTCCTGGAAGTGCGGGTATTTTCCAACTACTAATTGCTGAAGTCAGAATTATAAGCAAATCTTACATAGATTAAAAACAAGTTTGCCTTCTGAAGAAGTTAACAAACGATGGATGACAATGACGAAGGATTGAAAAGCAGCTGACCCCAATCACTGCAGACTGCCGGAGCGGGGGAAGAAGGGATGGTTTTGTGCATGTGCCATGTTAGATACTGGGTTCGTTGCTTGATTGACGAGACGAGGCGAGTGAGTTCAGCAAAGATCATTATTTGGTTGCAGGAACTGAACTGAGAAACAGGGCTGTGAGTGTAGCAATTTATACCCTGGTCTCTAGGCGGTGGCCAATAGGTTTAACGCAACCTATTGCTGCCCTAGAGGCAGCCAATGGCGGTGCTGGAGACGGGTTGTCTGAGGAGCTGGGAGTCGTTAGCCAGCTTCCCTGCTTGAGCAACCTTCCAGCAATTAACCTCACGTGATATTCCTTAGCAAGACAAAGCCCAATACATTACACCCCTCCCCCCTAGAATGTACACACCTTATAACAACAAAAGGGAATGATTACAGCAATTACAAGTTTTACAAAGATACAAAAGTAATATGCAATGCACACATTTTTCCATACTGGCTAATAGAGAGACTCTCCTGGCTGGCAGCACATCAATGACACATACAACATGTGTCAGTTATTTCGGAACAAAATCTTGTAGATATGCAGGAGGCTTGCGAACCCTCGTGGAACGCCTGAGAGAGTCAGGAACTCCCTAGCCTACCAGCTTGCCCGCCAGGCTGGGTAGACCAGGGTCCATAAATTCAAGTGAGTCTGGCTGACTCGGAATTCTCTGACTGGCCATTTCCAGTTGGCCCACCCCAGAGTCTAATCGCTCCGCAGAGTTAGCACAGCGGCTGTAGTGTTCTGGTTGGCTTTCTCCATCAGGGGCCCCATGTTGCACTCCTGGGCTTTGCCCCCCTACGGCCACCTTCCCGTTGCTCTGACTGCTTGGGACCTCAGAGCATATGGATTGATCGGCCTGGCTGCCAGTTTGCGGTCTGTGGATGGGACCTGGGATGAAGTCCTCGCTTTGTGGCCATTCTGGAAAACGCTTGCTAAGCTGATCGATATGGCAACGAACAACTTGCCCGCCCTCTAGGCACACTTCATATGAGAGGGGGCCTGACGTTTTTGTGATTTTCCCTGGCACCCACAAGTTCCCATGCTCATAGTTCTGGGCCCACACCCCGTCACCCACTTGCAGCCCCCTCAGGGGTTTTGGACGGGAGGCCTCAGTTGCAACCCGGTCCGGGTGCAACCTGTCCAGTTTTGTGAATAGTCGCCTCCCCCAGCACAGCTCTGCTGGGCTTTTACCCATTGCTGTGCAGTGTGGAATGTTGGCAGAGCAAAAAATCGGCCAGTCTGTGGTGCCAGTCCCCAGTCACTATGCGTTTCAATAATTCTTTCGTGGTGTGTACCATCCGTTCAGCTTGACCATTACTAGATGGGTGAAATGGAGCTGATATTGCATGCCTAATGAGGTTTGCCCTCAGAAAAGCCTGAAATTCTGCCGCAGTATATTGGGCCCCGTTATCAGACACTACGATGTTCGGTAGCCCATGCATTGCAAAGAGTTTCCTAAGCACCTGGATGGTCCTAGCAGTAGTCATATTTGCAATTGGTATAACTTCCAGCCATTTAGAGTGGCTGTCGACCACTATAAGAAAGATCTGTCCCTGGAAGGGCCCAGCGAAGTCTATATGAATGTGTCTCCTCCCACCTGTGGACTGGTGTGTGCAGCACTTCAGGCCTAGATTGCTGGCATGTGTAACACCCATGAACTTGGGCCTCAATTGCTTTATCTAATCCTGGCCACCATAAATAGCTTCGTGCCAAAGCTTTCATGCAAACAATAGCCGGATGACCTTCATGAAGCGATTGCAATACCCTGTCCCTTAATGAGGTGGGAACAATGACCCTGTTCCCCCAAAGAATACAACCCTTATGAGCTGAGAGCTCATGTCTCCTTGTGAAGTAGCTCTGGAACTCCGGACCCGGGCTTTTCTCTAGCCACACCGTGTGGACCCAAGATAGCACTCTGCTTAGAGTCTTGTCTGCTGCCGTTTCTGCAGCTATGTCTCCCGCGTGGAGGGGGAACTCCGGCAAGTCCTGAATGGACAAAACGCGGGCCGCTGGGGCCGGGTCTGGTTCGATTTGAGGCAGTGGAAGTCTGCTCAGGCCATCTGCATGGCCCATATCCTTGCCGGGTTTGTGAATTAGCTTAAAGATGTAAGCCGATAAAAAATGGACCATCTTAACATTCTAGGAGATAAGATGTGGGGTGTCTGTGTGTCTATAGTGAATAACCCCAATAGCGGTTTATGGTCTTTGAAGACCGTGAAGTCCCTGCCGTATAAGTAGTCGTGGAATTTTTTTACTCCAGCTACTATTGTCAATGCCTCCTTGAGAGAAGAGCCTTCAATTCCTGAAAACTTCTTTCGTGAACACTAGTCCACTTCCATGCAGTATTTTTGTCCAAGAGCCGGTGTAAGGCTCTGCCAATGTGGCCTTGTTAGGAAGGAATGCATGGTAAAAATTTAGGAGGCCTAGGAATGCCTGAAGCTCTCCCTTCGTTTTGGGGCTGGGTGCCATCTGAATGGCTTTAACCTTTGACTCAGCAGGGTGGACGCTGTCGGCATCTATCGGAACCCCAAGAACTCAGATGAGGGGACTGCAATATTATTCTTTTTCCAGCTTGAGGCCTGCTTCGCACAACCTTTGAAGGACAGCTCTGAGCCTCCTTGCTACCGGCGATGAGCATGTCATCAAAATAGGGGCAAACCCCCGGAATGCCCTTGAGTGTCCACTCCATGATGCCTTGAAAAATGCCAGGGGCTACGCTGACCCCAAATTGCAGGCGTTTCACTTTAAACGCCCACCTGTGTGTTACAATTGTCTGTGCCGCGGCTGTGGCCTTGTCAACAGGAAGTTGTTGGTAAGTCTGAGCCAAATCTAATTTTGCAAAAATTGTACCGCTTTGTGGCTTACTATTGGTACTGGGTATGCATGCTGTTTGAGTGCACGACTGATTGTGCATTTGTCACCGGCACAGATTCTGACCTCCCTGTTGGCTTTTAGTGGCATTACGATTGGGGTCTCCCATTCACCCCCATCTACCAGTACTCCCTGTTCTACAAGTTTATCTAACTCAGCGTCTATTTTGTGTTTAAGAGCTAATGGCACTCTATGAGGTTTAATCCTGACCGGCATTACAGTAGGATATAGTTTAAATGTTATTGGCGGGCCCGTGTACGTCCCCAAAGCTGAGTCAAATACATCTGCGAATTCCTCACATATTGTCGCTAGACTCACGACTTGCATCCGGTTGATTCCGGTTACTTGGATGCCTAGTGCATCAAACCAGTCGAGCCCGATCAGGCTCGTTTGCTGACCCCCTACTACGACAACGTCCAGGTGCCCAGAAAACCCCTTAAATTTAACAGCTAGTGTGACCTCACCCTTGACTGCGACTCTGGCATTATGGAAATCAGTTAGTATGTCAGATGGCCCCATCTGTTGGTGTGGTTGCAGACGAAATTAAATGTCTCAAGTGAAATAATGGATACGGCTAAGCCCGTGTCCAGCTCCATCTTGCAGGGGACTCCTTGCAGCTCCACCTGAATTTTAAACTTCAGCTTAATACGGCGGCGAGCTCCCATGCGGCAAATGCTTCTGCGGCTGGAGCAAAACCCTACGCTATACTGTCCCGGGGCCCCAGTACCTCTCCTAGTCGGGATGTCCGACTGGTGATTTGATGGCCGGTCCCTCTGGCGACCTCTGCAGATGGATGCGATGTGGCCCATCTTCCCGCAGGCCCGGCATGAGGCTGTCCGGATCCTACAGTCCATTTGTTGGTGGCAGGCGCCACACCCTGGGCGTTTAAGGAAGGGATCTGCCTTGTAAGTCGCCCCTTGTTGCTTGTCGCTGCGACGCTGTTGGTTGTTGTGTCTTTGTAGCTTGTCAACTTCTTTGTAGTCTTCGGGGTCTTCTGTGTGTTTGGCGTCCTCGTGGTGGATGGCTTCCTAATGCTGTGTTGTTTTGACAGGCCGCATGGTTCGTACGGCCCTGCCGGCGGCTTCGTCTGCCATGATCTCTTTCAGCGCATCTGGGAATGACAGAGTCTCTTTTGCGAAGAGTTTTTGCTGTAACTCTCGATTCCGGAGACCGCAGACAAGCCGGTCTTGTAGCCTCTCCTCGACATCAGAGAACTGGCACAGGCGTGCGGCCTGCCTCAATGCCACGATGAATTTCGACACTGTTTCACCTGGTTGATGAACTCTCTGTTCGAATGCATGGCACCAAGAGATTACCGACAGCTTGGGCTGGAAGTGGTCTCTGAGCCTTTTCTTCAAGTCCGTGAACGTTATGGACTCCAATGGCGTTGGCGCGAACAAGTTCTCTGCGATGTCGAACGTGGCTGGGCTGTACACACACAGGAGCGTGGCGGCCTTCAGGCCATCCTCGGCAACTTGATTCGTGCCTAGATAGTTCTCGACCCTGGATAGATACAACGACCATCTTTCTGGGTGAGCTATGTCAAATTCTTCCAGCTTTCCAACCTTTGCCATTTCTGCTGGTCTTCGCAGCTGGGGCTTGTTGTCTTCTTGACCTGCTCCTCCGTTGCCCAGGGACTGGTCCTCTAGGCGTGTGGCCACTAGCGTGGCTGTGCTAAGCCAACCGTGGGGGGGGAATTGCTTTTCCCGCCAGGGGTGTTCGGCCTCTCCCCTAGTGACTCTTCAGCTCAGTTGGAGGAGCAGGATCCCACCTTCATCGCCAGTGTTAGATACTGGGTTCATTGCTTGATTGACGAGACGAGGCGAGTGAGTTTAGCAAAAATCATTGTTTCATTTGGTTGCAGGAACTGAACTGACAAACAGGGCTGCGAGTGCAGCAATTTATACCCTGGCCTCTAGGCGGCAGCCGATAGGTTTAAAGCAACCTATTGCCGCCCTAGAGGCAGCCAATGGCAGTGCTGGAAACAGGTTGTCTGAGGAGCTGGGAGCTGTTAGCCAGCTTCCCTGCTTGAGAAACCTTCCAGCAATTAACCCCAGGTGATATTCCTTAGCAAGACAAAGCCCAATACATTACATGTCACTTGTGCAAATGGAACCGCAGGCTCGCATGCCTGCCTGCTGCTTGCATGGCCCAGTTCCCAACGGGCTATGGACTGGTAAACAGCCTGAGGACTGGGGGCTAGAAACCATATTAGTCCTGGCTTTACCCCTTTTGTGTGTTTATGGTATTCTATAGTACAGTGTTTGAAAAGAGATCAATGGTTGGTATTGTCAGGACCCACCCCAATCCACATCTTAGGAAATAAGGACTCTTGGAGCAGAGTTGTCCAAAAGGAAAAAGTTTACTAGGATAGGATTGGTTGTGGAGATATGAGGCAGGATCTGGTCTTGAGTCACATTCAATTCTATATAAGCATTCCCGGTTCAACCCCCTCCCCTCAAAACTCCATTTGGTTAGGATCCCATCAATTATTGGTTGTCAGGTCCTTCCGTGGGAAGAAAGGAACTTCGTGCATTCCTTTGTTGATTGCCTTCTTCCTACAGCCCCAAACAGACAGATCACTTTCCCCCCTTAATTTCCCCAGATCAAAGGTTCTTTGAAAGCAGCTACAGATAGACTGGATAAACAATCCCCCCCCCCCGTCCTTCTACAAGTATGGCAGAATCCCAGTAGGCACAATATTTTAACCATACATTTATGAATGTGATATCAATGGATTCTGACAGGTATCTTATAGGATGCATAAGGTAAAGGTTCCCCCGCACATGCGTACTAGTCGTTTCCGACTCTAGGGGCTCATCTCCGTTTCAAAGCCGAAGAGCCTGCGCTTGTCCGAGGATACTTCTTTTCTGCTCACAGATAGTTGTGGGAAAGAAGATTGTATTCTTGTTTTCAACCAAACCACAATACTGTGCAAATCTCCATAGCTACAAGTTTTCTCTTTCCTCTTACATAGCGCTTCTGCCTCGCAGACCTTGATGCTGAGATAATTTGGCATATGGTTGCTTAGAAGTTATTCCACTTTTTAATGAATAACATTATTGTGAAGATAAGTGAAATGCTTGGTTATTACCTAGAAAGCAATGCCTAGGGGGGCCTGCAGGTTTTACCAAGGAGTATTACATAACTATAGAAAACAAAGGATGATATTTATTAACTGTATGTCTCGCCTTTCTCATCCAAATGGTTGTCAATATATTAATCTGCCTTCTGACTAAGTAGGACCATGAGTGACTCATCTGGATTAATCATCCATTTGACTTTCTTCCTCAAGAACTTGACTAGTTTCCTTGGATTTCACTCTTTCAGATTTTTAGCCCCAGGTGAAAAAAGACTCATTGCCAGATAGCTCATAGTGAAAAGATGGGGAGTATCTTGTATGTGAGAGTCTCAAGACTAGTTTGGTTTTCATAGTAGACCTGCAGACTGCTATTCAATAGGGCTACAAATCTGGAAGGCAAAAATCCAGATGATGGCAGAACAAATCAGAAAATTCTCTTTTTTAACCATCTCATGGAAATTAGGTAGCCATACTATTCAAAACAATCTGAAAAGGTTAGGACAATTTTCTGATGTTGTATGCTCTTTTAAAATAAGATTCAGTAATGAATATGCAATACCAATACAAATCAAATAATGCTATACTATGTTACATTAGCTTAATAAAAAATGGTTGAAATTAAAGGGAACTCATACTCTTATCTAAAAATTCCAGTTTTTACCATCCCTTCTGAATATCTAGATGTTCAAATAGGGGTAAGAAGGAATAGAATCTAAAAGTTTAGAAAATTGTTGACATTAAATGTCTGTTTATTATCATAGAACGATGATTCAACAGTTAGTGTAGCTTGTTATATTCTATGCTAGAACATGGAGTCCTTTTCTTGACAAATCATATTTATTTATTTTTATTTTAATTGGATTTGTATACCGCCCTTTCCCGAAGGACTCAGGGCGGTTAACAGGGTAATTAAAACAAGAAATACAAAAATTAAAAACAATTAAAAAGATTATAACAGTCCCTGAAAAAGTAAAAAAACCCAGTTAAAATTAGAATTAAAATTCTCAGCCTCGGCCAGAGAGCTCGAAGAGCCAGGTCTTCAGGTCCCGGCGGAATGAACGGAGGTCGGGGGCAGTCCTCAGCTCCACAGGCAGCTGGTTCCAGAGGGCAGGCGCACCCACTGAGAAGGCCCTCCCCCTGGGTGTAGTTGCCACATGAAGTGACATTATCAAAAATTATGCAACATAATCTTAAGAATGATATATTAGTTCTTTCATGGAATATGACATTAAACACACACAACAAAGAAGTTTGGATCAGTTATACTGTACTGGTGCATGCTATGAGAGCACACTGCAGTCACACGTTGCATTGCAGGTTTCCATTATGTGACTATCTTCTCAATTATTTGCTTAATAGCAAAAAGAATCTTTATTTTCTCTCCATAAAAGATCTGAATATAGTTCACGAAAAAGACAGTAAAGAGTAGTTAGCATGGCCATTCTAAATTCATGGTTTGTTTTCTCAGTGCTTTCAAACAATTGATATTATTGTGATCCAATCATTCCAGAAACCAAAGCTAGATTTTATTCATACTGCCTAGTGTTTTGGAGGCTACCTCTCTGAGCTTTCATGCAGATATTCAATCATAAGGTACAACTTTACATTTAAACAACAGAGGATGCTATCAGTACTCTAGAAACGTATCTAGCAATACTTTCACAATCATAAAAAAACATCCTTCACTTTTCATGAAGTGATAAGCTTTATGAGATATCATTAGCACTGGAAATAAATTTAAAATTTAGAACTATTATAATATGCAATGTTATTAATTCTCTTTCTTGGCAATCAGCTAACAAGTAGCAGACTTTCCCCCATGACAGTCTCCTGTCTGTCATCAAAAGCAATAGCCATGACAAAATAATTAATGCAAAATAATTATCTGGTTGGTGAAAGGATAGCTTAATTAAGAGTTTCATTCTCAATCCATTTATTTCATAAAAGCCCCACTGAAGTAATTTTGACTACTCTCAAGGCAATTGATTATGCTTTATCCCTGTTTAAGCAAATTCACATTTCCCACAAGAAACAAAATGAAATATTGACATAGTGTTTAAATGGCCATCGAGCATCAACTGTTATTTAAGCTATTTGGCAGCTTCTTTTACAAAGAATTCTTTGGGCATGCTTAAATAATTTTTAAAAAATGGACAAGAAAGGAGAAATGAGCAATTCCAATTCCTAATGATTCTTCCAATATATGATTATATTTTGCCTTTCTTCCATTACAGTGGTGTGAACTGTGTAAGCAAATCTGCTACTTAATGTTCTACTAAATACACAAAACCAATTATTTTAACATAAAGATTTGAAAAACATTAACCATTAACAGAAACTGGAAGAAAACACATCCAAAATATATGTGAATCTCTAGATCAGGGCTGTCAAACTCGCCACATCACGTGATGTGTCACGACATATCATGACTTTTTCCCCCTTGCTGGAGCTGGGATGGACATGGCTTCCACATGACGCATCCGGCCCACAGGCCAGCAGTTTGATACCCCTGCTCTAGATTTATCAGTTCATTTGAAGGGAAAATTAGAGCCAATCTACTTTCAATCAATGGAATGATAATTCAGTGTGACTGTGAGAAGTGGCTGTTGCTGAGTGAGGAAAGGAGCAAGGGATTATGAGATTGCCTGGGAAACTATAATGGAACATTGAAAATTGTCAGTCTCCAAGGATCAAGAGCAACGTGAGTTACTTAAGAGTAGTTTCCTTTATTTTTCTTCTCCGATGGACAGAATCTTGTCAGACTAAAGCAGCTATTTGCATAACTAGAGATATACTCTGTGAAAAGCTAGGGAGGAGCCACTTTAATGCTCTTTCTCTTGACCAAACTTTCCAAGCTCCCTTGTCTCTTTGTCCTCTGGAAAGCAGTTCCTTCCTCCTGGGAATCCAGACAACTTTCGAGCACAAAAATGAAGATCATGTGACTGCAGCTCCAGTGCAGCAGCAGCTAATAGCACTGAACCAGCCACACCTTTGCCAAATTTCATTCCCTTGGGAGTCATCGGTCTTGGATTTTGGACACATTCTGTAAATTAGCCCATTTGAGGTACCTAGGTTCAAAAACCGTTGCCATATGATATACCGTTCAGCTCAATTAAAGGTCTCGACAAAAGTTTTAGAACTACATAGATTAAAAGTATGGAATAAATATAAAAGAATTAAGTCCAGATCTATCACCTGTTGCTTTAATTATCTGATCAATGAAGGGCAATAACCTATATAGATTGGAAAATTTTAAGTTTAAAAAATAAATGTGAAATCTTTCAAGACTCTGTCCTTGAAGTTGTCAGAAATACTTCACTGGTTCCAGTATTTTGAAATAAATGATTTTTTAAAATTTGAAGGTAATTAAAAACAGCAACATTGAATATCAGACTCAGAAAATTTGGAAAGTTTATATGACAAAATTCAGAGCATCGGTTGAGCCTTATTTATACAAATTAGCAAGTCAAGTATATTAAATGGATGCAGAATATAAATAAGACAATTGATATACAACAATGGAAAAACTAATAGAAGGTATATATGAAATTTAATGCAAATATTATATTCCGAGAAAATATATACAAGATGTTTTCTCACCAATATATCAATTAATGTTCATTGCCAAAAAATTACTAAGCTTCTCTGTACATTCCATAAAGAATATGGAATTGGTTTTGTATATAATATAATAACTGTTAAGGTAGTGTATGCTTCTTATTGAAAATTGCAGACAATTCCTCATTTAGAAGATTGGTAAGACCAACTTATGGGAGACGGCATCACTGTCCAAAATGTCTTCATATTAAATGTCTTATAATTTAATCTGGAAAGCATATATGGGCTAGAACTCTGCACATGAACCCATACTCATCCAATGTTTGGGTATTTCTTAAAATAAGGCAATACTCCTCTTTGGAGGTAAGCAATGTTGAGTAACCTGGATACCAAAGTGATACGTATAACACAATTTACATGTCATTTGAAAATTAAAACAGACCAGTGATTCAAAACAGTAATACTATGTGAGTTAGTGCCAGCCCTTTAAGCAGGCAAGGTCAAGAAGCAGGGATTTCTGGGCTTCCGGTTTGTGCATGCGGCGCTTTTGGATGCAGAGAGAGAGCTCCCTCCCTGCCGTCCGATCTTTCTTCATTGGAGGACCCTGAAAAGGATCAAAAGTCACCCTGGAGGGGCGACCACCGCAAGGAGGCCCTCCTGTGATCCTGGAAGGGCGGCAGCCCTCCGCTTGAATCTGGAGCAGCTCCTTTTGGCCCGAAGAGGAGACCGGCCATCAACATGGCCGATCATTAAGCCGTTCCCTGCCGAAAGCCAAGGTACCATCTAGCACAACGAAGCAATCTGGAGGACTTGGGTGAGACCTTTCCTTTCTTATCCCCCTAACTGCCTCCCTGTGGGACTTTTCTGAAAATTTTCTCCCCCCCCCTTTTTTTTTTTGAAAAAACAGCTTTTGTATACTTGAGGGAATAACATTTTAAGCCTTAAAGCGAAGAAAGAAAGAAAAAACACCATCTGATCAAGCAAAGAAACTAAGCAATCTTATTCCTACCTATTAAAAAGCTTATATTTTTGTGGGGATCTACTACCCTATTTTCTGTTTAAGATGTGAACTAAGGAAAAAAGAATGGACTAATTATATAAAAGCTTTTTTGGGGAAAAAGAATTTTACAACTTATTCTATATGCTACTGATGACATCCTGTGGCTAAACTTGGAATTGCAAGTAAATCTTTTGCTTATTATGACAGTTGACTGAATAACAAAGTTGTCCTTGATATTATCTTCAAAGACAAGTGTGGGAACACCTGGCACTGAAAACAAATTTTAAGAGCATTGGAGGTGGAAAAGTACTGACTTCTATTAAAGTAGCCTCCATGGAAGACTTAGCTGTAAACACTAACAAAATGGATGACTATATCCCACCACTTAATTACAAATTGATTTTGGACACAATCTTGGCTATAATTGAGCAAATTAAAGCCAAATTGCATGATAAACCTGACAACTTAAAGCCACCAGACCAAACTTTGACCTTAAATGATGAACTGACAACCCAAAAACAAATAGAAGAACTAGAAATTAACACTGAAATAGGAGACTTCAAAGAGCAACAAACGCAGCCTACAGAGAACTTTGAAGTCCAAACTCCAACTTTAACTACAAAACTTACAGTTCAAAAAACAACACCCGAAGAAAGCAACATTAAGAGCGAAGATATCAAAGGCCTTCAAATACAGTATGTTGAGGATTCAGCTAATCAAACGATAACATTAGCTACTACGTTCTACCTAACCCAGATGGAAATGGAACAAGAAGTACAGCAAACATCAAAAACTGAGCTATTAAAGCAATATTTCAATGATTATAAAGGGGACACCAGCTTGGCAAAACTGTCATTTGGATGGTCTCCGTGGATTCAAATAAGAGGTGGAGGAAGAAAGGGAGACACATCTAAGAATTTAAAGATACTAAGATGGAAGCTTGATTGGCACAAAAGGAAGGCAAGAGTTAGATTTAAAGATACAGACTTGGGTGGTTTTTTTGGGATTTCTAAGGACAGAACTTAAAAAAATCTTTTTTGATGGACTAAGGGGAATCTTTAAAAAATATATAAACTGATTTCATATTTAAGTTTTAGATTTTTGAAGGAAGGAAAACAAAATTAAGCTTTGAGAATAAAACTTTGAATTATACTATAGAATTTAGTATCTTATAAGATAGTATTTTAGTCAGTGTTGAATGGTTAAGACAAAAAAACCTTTTCTAACAATTGGTGATTTGTTAAGATTAAAACTTGAATTTATTTTAAATCATGAGAATGATTTGTAATGTAAGTTTTGTAGACAAGAGAATTATTCTTTACTGAAATAGGGAATTGTAGGTTACCCAAAAAGTAAGCTTTCTTTTGTATATTATAGGCCACTTTAGAGTATTTTATTGCAATTAGGTAAAACTTAAAAACAGGATTTTGATATCTATTAGTCTAATTACATTGAAAACTTTCTTAATTGATTAGGTCATATCTAGAAATGTACTAACTTGATTACTTGGACTATGTGGAAACTAAGGGAATCAGAGGGAATCTTTATTGATGCAACCTGAACTATATATGAACAACCTGTTATTTGTTACTTTTCACTACCCAATCACCGTATTGCTTCACAAGTACATGTATATGTAAATATTGAAAAACCAATAAAACATGAATAAAAAAAAAGGCAGGGATTTTTGGAATGTTCTTTATTGTTGCAGGGTATTATAACAGCATTTTCAAAGCCTGTCAGCCTTTCTCTCCACCACATTATATACCAACAAAATCAAAGCAGGAATATTTTAAGTTTCTTTTTCACTCTTTCTTCTTTCCCCAAACTGTGTTAACAGTTAACAGTTCACTCATCTCTTTCTCATTCCCACGGCCAGGTCTACATTCTATTGCATCACCCCGCTGATAGAATTACTGCAATGTGTGAAGATGCACTTGGCAGCTTGTCAAGGTCAATGAGCAAGTCTGGCAGAGAAGATCTACACAAACATAGTCTTTGACATCTGCTTTCATCTTAGTCCTCCTGTGCAGAAGATGCAACTCTTTCAACATTGTCCCATGTCTGGCAGTTATAATGTTGTGGAAGAGTTGCAATATTTCTTCCCTGAAATAAAGTGGCATGTACAAATGTGTTACCGTATGTATAAAGTGTTACTGTTGTGCAATACCTGTACTTTATTCACAGAGAAATGAAAACAATCAGTGTGTGTAGGACTCCATACAGGCCATCCGTTCATGTCTTGACATATGGGTTCTGTGGTAAGCAAATCTGATCTAACAAGTGTATTGCCTATCTCCCAAGCCCTACTGTCTCTGGAATGTCCTTTCTGAGGGCAAGGGTAAAATTGTCCAACCTCAAGATCCTGAGGGGAGGGATGGTCAAGAAATCACATATTCAGACATTTGTGGATCTCTGACATTGAATGAGGCTTTGCTCTTTCTGTTGGTGCTTCCAAATTCTTGTGATCTGACTCTGCCTGGATTGCTCTGAGTTTCCTCCATGGAGAAATGTCTCAGCTGGGACAATGTTCCTTTTATTGTTAACAGCTCTTAACTGAAGATAGTGTCCTGTTTCAGGTTTCAAATTGGCTCACCCTCTATCCCTCACATACACTTTCTAGGTAATAGTAATTCAGTCAAGCCTGAGGAGATAAGTGACAAATGAAGAAAGGAATGTAAATCAGAACAGAGCCTCTTGGAAAGAAAGCTTGCTGCTATAGTTTTGCTTTCAGCAGGAAGAAGCAGAAGAGAAGTCAAATTCCAGTCTGAAGTTCAGAGAGCTAAGTCAGGTTTGTCAGCCAGTCCAAAAATCAGAATTATAGCATTTTTACACAAGCATAATTCTGTGTGTGTGTGTGTGTGTGTGTGTGTGTGTGTGTGTGTATAAAATGATACGCCACAGCAGAAGATCAGTTATTTCTTTTTAATTTTTATTGAAGTTTACATATACAAAGATAAATACAAAGCAAGAAAAATATAGAGTAAAAATAAATAAAAAGTGCAGAGAAAAAGATAAGAAAAAAAGAAATATAAAGACTTTCCTCTTTATCAAGGCAAATAAAGTAAGGTGAATATCATCCAAAAAGGGTCTTCTGGAAAAAATCAGAATGTTATTCAGGTCACCGCTACATTTGTTCAAAATATTAGAAAATATTTCATTCATGAATCTGGAGGAGATGGAAGGACAGTTATAATGCATTCAAATTTGCCATGCCACGCATTAAAAGCTGTAAAATGTTGTTGACCCTCTTTTGTTCAAATTAAATTGTGGCTCTCAAGTTCAATTTAGTAAAAATGTGTTGCCTTTTTTGAAAGCAGTGTAGAAGATCTGAAATAAGCAACAGTGGGTAGTGATCCCTAAGAGTGACAGTCTACAACCATGTACTGGATGTAAAGAATGAGTTTTTTTATGATAAAAAGGGGCAGGAAATGATGAAGGACAAATAAATTCAGATTGTCATTTAGAAACTCTTTTAAGTTTTTTAATCTTTGAATAACATGGAATATTGCCATTTAGCAGAGAGCTGGGGTCCAAATACCTAGTTGATCATGCAGTCGTATGCCTGGGGGAGGGGGAGAAGCAAGGTATCTTCTTCTCTTTTCCCAAGAGATCAGCAAAAGCTGTGAATTTTGGAAGTAATGCCAGAGGTTCCCATACTGGGAGGTGGGAGGAAGGGAGAGGAAGAGCTTAAGTGCCTTGAAATGGTGCAATTCACATCTTTGACAGAGAAAATAAACTGGCCCTTGCTCCCACTGGATTTCTAGACTGAATTTGCGGCCAGTCTATTCCCAGTTCTGTGAGAATAAGCAAGGAAGTTGTGAAATGTAGAGACACAAGAATTCTGAATGAACATTTATTTTCAACAGCAGAAGTGTATGTTGCAAAACTGGACCCGCGCAAAGCAGTCAGCTGTCAATTGTTTCCATTAGTATCAGCCTTTCCAATGATGGTGTCAGGTAAAACAAAATGATACACTACACTTTTATCTACTATGAAATTAGCTCTTTTGTCAGAGTCTAAATGAGCAGAGACCCGTGTTGCTGTGCCTGTAGAGATGTGCAAAATAACAGAGATCATAACATGCATTAGCCTCAGCCAACTATTGGAGTTCTTGATAATTGTATAAAGCTCCCCCTGCAAAGCTTGTAGGAGGGGAATCTGCAAAGATTCCTGGAGATTGGGCTCTGGAATAATCTGGGCATTTCCTTTCAAGATGACTGTATGTTTCCATAGATGTGGAACTTCCAAGTCAAATCAGAGTAAGGAACTTCAGCAGGACAAGCTGTGGCTAGGCATCCAGGAGCTCTATAGTAAAAACACAAACTGAGCTCTCACTTTCATTGTTTATTCCCTGCAGACAAAGCTCTCATTACTACTTTTATTTGAAACTGCTCCAAGGAGGCAAACAGGAGGGGAAACATAGATGACAGAATAGAAAACCATACACAATAGCATTCCTCCCCCCACCTCTTGCCTCCATGCCCTCAAACATACTGATGAGCACACAAGACTGAAATAGTTCTTTTAAATTTATTTTATTTTATTTATTAGATTTATATACCGCCCTTTCCCGAAGGACTCAGGGCGGTTTACAGGGTATTTAAAACAAGAAATACAAAAGTTAAAAACAATTTAAAAAATTACATCAATCCCTGAAAAAAAAGTAAAAACCCCAATTAAAATTAAAATTAAAATTAAAATTCTCAGCCTGGGCCAGAGAGCTCGAAGAGCCAGGTCTTCAGGTCTCGGCGGAATGAACGGAGGTCGGGGGCAGTCCTGAGCTCCACGGGCAGCTGGTTCCAGAGGGCAGGCGCACCCACTGAGAAGGCTCTCCCCCTGGGTGTTATCCGCCGGCAATCTTTTACCGGCGGCACCCTGAGCAGACCCTCCCTGTGGGAGCGCACTGGACGAAGGGAACTTGATGCTGGCAGCAGGTGTTCCCTCAGATATCCCAAACCCAAGCCATTTAGGGCTTTATAGGTCATCACCAGCACCTTGAATCTCACCCGGAGGGCAACCGGGAGCCAATGCAGCTCGCGGAGTAGAGGTGTTACATTGGAGTATCGAGAAACCCCCATCACAACTCGCGCGGCCGCATTCTGCACCAGCTGAAGCCTCCGAGTGGTCCTCAAGGGCAGCCCCATGTAGAGAGCGTTGCAGTAGTCTAAACAGGAGGTCACGAGCGCATGAGTGACTTTGCGTAGGGCATCTTCGTCCAGGTAGGGTCGCAACTGGCGCACCAGGCGAACCTGGGCAAAAGCCCCCCTGGTCACGGCTCCTATATGGTCTTCAAAATTGAGCCGGGAGTCAAGGAGGACGCCCAAGTTGCGAGCCCTATCAACGGGGGTTAACACCTCACCCCCCATCGTTAAAGGTGGAATGGTCTGGTTAACCCGAGATGCCAATATGTACAGCCACTCAGTCTTGGCAGGATTGACACGAAGCCTGTTTCTCCCCATCCAGACCTGGACCGCCTCCAGGCAACGGGACATCACGGTGAGGGCATCGCTGGGTTGGTTTGGGGTGGAAAGAAAAAGTTGGGTATCATCAGCGTACTGATGATACCCCACCCCGAAACCACGAATGATCTCACCCAGCGGCTTCATGTAGATGTTGAACAGGAGGGGCGAGAGAACCAACCCCTGAGGAACTCCACAAACGAGAGGCCTCGGGGTGGACCTCTGCCCTCCCGTCAACACCGACTGCGAGCGGCCCAGGAGATAAGAGGAGAACCACCGTAAAACGGTGCCTCCCACTCCCAACCCCCTGAGACGCCGCAGTAGGATACCATGGTCGATGGTATCAAAAGCCGCTGAGAGATCTAATAGAACTAGGACAGAGGAGCAACCCCTGTCCCGAGCCCGCCAGAGATCATTCACCAGCGCGACCAATGCCGTCTCCGTGCTGTGCCCGGGCCTGAAACCCGATTGGTACGGGTCCAGATAATCAGTTTCCTCCAGGAACAGAGGAAGCTGATGCGCCACCACACTCTCAACAACCTTCGCCAAAAAGCGAAGGTTGGAGACTGGACGATAATTATTTAAAACAGCCGGGTCCAGGACAGGCTTTTTGAGGAGCTAGCTTGTCTAGCTTGTCTGTTGTCTTACTAATTCACCCCTCAGTTTGTCAGAAAGCCCACCCCAAAAAACTGATCCAATTAGGCAAAATCATTCTAGAGCACATACCTGGCATACAATTTGAAATGAGCTATCTACTCACTAACTTGGGAATTTCTTTGTTCCAGTTTGTGAATCTCCCATTTTTCAGTCTGGCTGAATCATCCAAGGCAGTTCTAAAACGTTGTCTGAATTTTGATAGTTGTCTTAAGATCACGCTATAGCTTTCAATGAGTGAAATTGCCCATAGAACTGCTCCATCTTTCAGCAGGCTGAGAATGAAGGTTACTTTGGTTTAATCATATATTCCATTGATTTGCCAATCAGGAACAATTCAAATTATAGGCTTCCAGGAAATGAAAGTAACAATGGTTGTGAAGCATCTTGATGTGCTAGTCCCAGGTGCTGTGCTAAGTACTTCATGGCATTGCGCAGGTTCATTATCTGTGTAGGTATCTGCTCTTGATAACTGCAGCAGAACCTTGCTACTTGCTCTGCATGCAATACAGAGGATCAATCATCATGGTTTAGTTTCAGAATTCTGTGTCTGATGCCTCTCTAAAGAAAGTAGGAGGCTTTGAAGATTTTCAAGAAATAGGAACAGCAAGGGTTTCAGAAATTCTCTTTACTGTTTTAGATCTCTCTGTCTCTCTGTCTATCTATCTCTAGAAAGCCTATCAGTCTTTTTTCCCCACCACACATTGTAACAAAAAACATCAAGGACAAGCTACTCCAAATTCCTTTCTCACACTTTTTTTCCAGGGCTGAGTAATCTTCTTTGAAGCTTCTTCTTTAATGGTTCATTCATCCCTTCCTCATTCCATCACAGTTAGCATCAAACTGGAAATTACATGTTTTTCCTGAGTTTCAAAGCAATTACATTGAATAACTACTTAATGGCTAGCTGTCTCCAATGGTGGTCAACATCTTATTCCTCATTAGTCAATTTTTATATTACTTATATTGGCTATAGAAAACTGAATGCAATCCTGCTTTATTTCATACAGTGAGACCTTGAAGTGTCTCTCTTGAAAAACTTATCACTTAAACTGCAAAACATGATTACTTGGTCTGGTCTCTCTAAATATCAGAATCTGTTCATCAGTCCTTGGAAGATATTTATCAATTCAGCAGGGCTACATGAGAAACCAAATGCGTGCTTAACAAGAAATTAGAATGTCATGAATATGCTTTGTAAATAATAAGCTTTTCCAAATATTCCTTGTCATTAGTTTCCTGGAATATTTGAAGCAAGCGAGCTCTGTAGTGGGTTATCAGATGAACATCTCTGTATGAAAATTAGTCTCTTGTATGCATCATAAATTTATTTTAAAAACCCTGCTCGATCCTTTCCTCAATCCAGCTTTTTGCCAACTGCCCTAATAATTGTGTATAAATAGCTTTTGTGTTTATTGTATTTATAATGTAATTTGCCTTCTATTAAGAAAGAGGAGGAGTAGCAAAGGGAGGGACCAGTCTGTGGAAAACACTGGAACAATACTGTTATTTTTTCGTACATTTTGGGGGAAAAAATGGTTGGCCATTAAATCTAGTTAAAAATTTGAAGCATTTGAAGCTTTTTCTGCAAGGAACGTAAATAAACATCAAGGCCAATTTTCCCCCAGATTGTTTGAAAACCATTCAGATAAGATTTTTTGGCTGTTTTATCTAATAGTATTTTTCCTATACAAATGCATTTTGCTTTGGAGAGAGAGAGAGAGAGGGGGGGGGAGGGAGGGAGGGAGGGAGGGAGAGAGAGAGAGAGAGAGAGAGAGAGAGAGAGAGAAACTGTAGCAGAAACATTGGAAGACAACAAAGTGGCTTACACAGTCTGAGTTTTTTGGATTTCTGGTAACTAGAACTGTTATTCTTATTTCTGCTAACTTAATAGTAGACTCCAAACAAATAGACAAAATAATGGCAATATGGCGAGTAACAATGTTGCAAAAATATTCAGAGACAACTGGAAAGAAAAAGCTGTCAGGGGTGCTGCCATGTTTGAGGGAACCCATGCAAGATGGAGACCCATCAATTCGTGCCTATTTTCCCCTCATCCAATAATGTCTCCTCCATCATCATATCCTTCCCTTTTCTGCCCCACCCCATTCTGATCTGCTAGCCTCCTTTTCACAAAGTGGCTCTTAACATCTGCTATATTACTTTTCTTTTCCCTTTCATTGCTTGCACATGTGGGCTGTTTTACAATAGAGTGTGCTGGCTTAGGTCCATTTATCACCCTCCAGCCTTGACTCTTGAGATGGCATTTGTTGAGTACTGTCAGTCATACTTGGTGGATCAGACCAAGAAATCAAGGCTGAGACTACTTTGATTAAGTTTGGCTTTAATAACAGATTTCTGTAAGTCTAATTTCATTGTATTTCACCTTTCTTATACTCCAGTGAATTGGAGGAAGGTATCTGTCTTAGCTGCTTCCAAATGTTATCTGGACATTCTGAATTTAGGAAATGATTAAGTTCATATCACCTTGACAATGGAGCTTGCACATCTGTCAAGATCATCTATCTTCACCTAACTTACCCTCTACAAGCACATTAGCACCCATGCACCCACAGGCATACATGGGAGACAGAAGGAGAAGGCAGACTTCCGGTTCCTGTTTTCCAGCGGAGCAGTCGGAAGATTCAGAATGCCGAACCCTTTGGCTGAAATTTCTTTTTGTTGAAGACCCTAAGGGGCCAGAACCCACCCTGAAGGGGTGGAATGAAGGAAGGAAATCCCAGGGACCTAGGAGAGACGGCGGTCTCCCCGAACGGTCCTGGAGAAGCCTCCCATAAACAAACAGAAGAAAAGGTTGGCTAACTCCATGTCCAGTCACAGCTGAAAACAACGGAAGTCATAAGCTTTTAAACTAAGTGGATTTTAAACAGCATGCTTGAATCTGGGTAAGAATATTGATTTTCTCTATCCTACCTATTTTCCTGAAGAAGAAAGTCCCAAAAATAAGAGATCTCAGAAAAAAAAGGAGGGGGATTCTACTCCCTCCTTTTGGTTACCGGAAGTGGCGAAACTTACCCTTTAGAGAGAGAAGAAAAAACAAACTAGAAAGACCTGAAAAATGAGCAAATGCTGACACCTACAGGTGGGTGAGGATTTTTTTCTCTGACCCTCAAAGTTCTTAAAAAATGCAGCTGTGTAAACAAAGTGAGAGTAACAAATCTGAAGCAATGAATACTTTACAAGAGGAAACATATGATAAGTGGCAACAATTTCAAAGGACAATGATTTTAAACCACAAAGAAATACAGAACAACCTGGAGAGTATGAATCAACTTATCTCCAACTTAATTTCACTCTTTCTCAGGAAAATACAGTAGAGATGACTGAACATAATTCTGAGGATAGAGACTTAAAGATGGAACCGTATAAAATAAAAAATCATGACTTAATTCAAATGGGAAATATTTCAACACGTCCAAGCAACTTTGAAGATAAGGAAAAGAATGAGAAAAAATACTTTACAGGGAAATGAATGATGCAGCAAAACATACTGATTAAGAAAGGCAATGGCCAGAGAAAAAAGATTAAAATGGAAATCAAGAAAATAGATGATGGGACTTATCAGAGAGAATACTTAAAAAAGAAACATTTGTTTGAATATGGCTAAAAATGGAAAAACTTTGGAATATATTACTCGAAATTTTTTTTGTTAACTAATACAATGAGAAACATATGTTTGAATATGGCTAAAGAAATGGAAAAACTTTGGAATATATTACTGTTAGAGGGATGATTTTTTTATAATTAATATAATATGGTTTTTTTTCTTTTTCCTTTCTGTAAAAAAAAGTTGAAATGATTTAAACAAAGCAAACATTTTAGTTATTTAAATGTGACGATAAAAAAAGCATAAAAATGTATTTTGAATGAGAGTTAAAGGATTAAGATGATTAGATCTACTGAATGGAATGCTTAAAGTTTAAATAGATTAAATACATTCTCAGCTATGGTCAAAAAGAATAAGAAATTGAGGGAATAAATATATATTCAATTAGGAGGGATACATATCTTCAGTTGTATGTTATTTTTTGTATCTCAGTGCTTTTGTCTTTTTTTCTCTTTCTTCTTTTTTCCTCTTTTTTGTCTCTCTCCTCTTTTTTTCTCTTTCTACTTTTTTACTTACTGATTAGGAAATATAAATGTATGAGAGGGCTTATATGGAAAAAATAGAATTAAATCCACCAATGTAAATGTAGTTAATTGTTGAGAAAATTGTCACTAGTAAGAATATTTAGAATTTGGGGGGAGAAATAAGCTGAAATAAGCACGGTAACAGGATTTATGATAAGGCAACTAAAATGACAAATAGGATTATTGGAAAAACTATATACTTAATTGTTGTTTATCAAAATAATGAGAATTGTTTTAATCTAATGTTTTGCAAAGAAAGATACTTTGGGGAAAGGGGAAATCAACTGAAATTAACATATGGAATATAGATTATAGAAATCAATTGTTACAAGATTGTCTTATAAATGTTACCCAGACAACATACAAATTACTGAATGATTTATGTTATGTAAAAAAATACCAATAAAATATATACAAAAAAAAAAAAAAAGAAAAAAGAAAGGAGAAGGCAGCCAGAACCTATGGGTTTACTACTAGTTGTCACTTATTTACCTTTGCTCTCCATTCATTTCCCTTAAAAAAACAACACCTCAGTGGGAGAGTTTGAAGAAGAGCAAAACAAGACACATGAAGGACAACGGATAGCAGAAGATAAAGTCAGTGAATGTAGTTAAACCTGAGCAAGGACAACTAGCAGTCTAATTTTTTGTATTAAGGTAAATTCCTAGATAGCCTCCTGCACAACGTAGCACTACACACCCAGAACAAATCGGGTAAGCTTCTCTTCTGGTACAAATCCCATCCTTCCACCTCAATGGATTTACTGTAATTAGAAGGGAGGTTGCTTCTTCCAGGGTGGAAAAAGCAGCACACATCCTCTTCTTCTATTTTGATTCTTGTACAGAAACTGATATATTTCATGTTCTTTGTGGGAAACAGTTTAACTAGCCTTGCTGCAGAAGCACATTAAAAGGACTGTTGTTGGGATGGCGGGTGGCTGGTTGAAAAGACAAAGTTTCCCCCGATATCAGGGATGGGCAGAAAGCATATTGCTGAAGGTGTGTAGCTAAACAGCAGTGGGATCTGATGACCCTACAAGTCCTAAGCTCTGCTGTTGAGTCTAGAAACCATTGGGTATTTCCAATGCTTTCTAGTTCTGTTTCCACTTTTCAGAACATAAAGAACGGAGGGTTTTTTTTAATGTGATTAAAACCCTCCTCAAAATTATTTATTTATTTAATTTATTTAAATCCCATTTATATCCCGCCCTTCTCCGAAGACTCAGGGCGGCTTACAAGCTAAGCACAAATCAAATGTGCTCAGCAATAGCCTTCATTCTATGTATATGCCTGCTTATTAGGGCTTTCGCCCCCCTCATAAGAAAACTATCAAATGGACCGGCAGCTCCTGTTGGTGAATAACTTTGGTAACTAGACCGTATGCAAATGTAAATATAATTCCTTCAGGACTATTTGTAAAGGGATATTATAAGACTTGGTCAAATAACTATGGCAGAATGGTGAAGGGAAGAATGTGGGCATCTCAAACAATGTAATTCCAATAGTCCTAAGCATCCATATTATCTGAAAATGGCAGAAGAAAAACCCAACGGACATTTTCATAGAATAGAGAAAGAAAATTAAGATTTACTCCAACAGGAAATAAAAGTATGAATCAAGCATGAAAAGCATGATACAGAATTTGAGTCTTTTCCTTGATTAAGTCTAGTGATTAGTGTTAGACCAAAAAAATGACTGCTTCTTGAATATATTCTAACAATTAATACACTGTGGATTTACTATTAGAAATAATAAAACACAAAATTCTGAAAGAAAAAATACGTATGGGCAACTTTTCAATGTGGAAAGTAAAAAAATACTATATTCACCTAAGCACAATTTATGATTCAAACAGATTAACATATCGTGACCACGTATTTAAATTTTTTTCCATTTTAGTTATTTCAGAAAGGAAACAAGCATAAATAGAATTAGAAAGAATACACTTAATTCTTCCAGACAAATCGTAATAGGAGTCAGAATATATTTTGTATTCTCATCTTCCTTTAATGATTTTGTAATGATTTTCACTAATAGTTTGTGTTTCTGATAACAATGCTTTCTTTTTTCTGCTAAAGCAAGAGCCTTGGTGGAGCAGTGGGCTAATGCCTCCTTAAATAACACCAGCTGCCTGCCATTAGTGCAGGTTCGAGTCCCACCAGGCTCAAGGTTGACTCAGCCTTCCATCCTTCCGAGGTAGGTAAAATGAGGACCCAGATTGTTGGGGGCAATTAAGCTGACTTTGTAAAAATGCCGCTTGGGGTGTGTGTGAAAGCCCTAATAAGCAGGCATATACATAGAATGAAGGCTACTGCTAAGCTTGTAAGCCGCCCTGAGTCTTCGGAGAAGGGCGGGATATAAATGGAATTAAAATAATAAATAAATAAATAAATAAATAAATATATCTTATGAATTTTACAAACCTACAATGTTAGTTGTGTGTGTTTAGTTGGAAAAAAGCACGTGCAAACTGGAAGATCTCTAGCTTTCAATCATATTTTTAAAAAAAATATAAATGTTGTGATTCAGGGTCAGCCTGTGGGTTCGGCAGTTGGCTGGGACGACTCAGAGGAGGAGGAGGGGGGGTGTTGAAGAGCTTGCTGAGGGGGTTGGACAGCTTGATGAGAGCCCTCAGCCAGGCCCCTCTCATCTGGTCACGATGCAGACCTAGCTGTGTGAGCCTGACAGCGTGGATGAAGATGACCCACAGCTGGCCCTGTTCAAGGACGCCCGACGCAGGAGGCAGTCAATCAGGAGTAAACAGAGGAAGGCAATGGGGCTCCTCGGAAGGAGGCAGAGAGAAGCCACGCCCTGAACTGTATTTAAGGGGGAATGCGTGGGAGGGCTGGTTTGCTGAAGGCAACCGCTTGAAAAGCTCCTGTTTCTTGGTTCGTGTCTTGTTCTATTTGTTTTTGTAGCAATAAATTTGGCAGGCGTAATTCCAGCCTCTTGCCTTCTTGTAAAAGGGGTTGTCCCTGCCTTTTCTGCAGGGCAGGTAGCAGGCTGGTACAGAACAATAAAATTAATTTTGACAAATGATTCTTCTGCATTTTCTACCTAGATCCTCTTTTGGAGCCACTTAATAAAACTAATGCATCAGTGAGCAAAGTGCATGCAGTTTTGCAATCTCGTGTTTTCAAAATGTTGTTCTGTGCACCTGAGTGGAAAAATCAATTATTTAAGAGTCAAGAGCTAGAGTAAACTCTTCAGAACAAGAGAGTGTGTTTGTGGGCCGGGATGGGGTGGGGTTAGTGGAATCAACAGTGAAAACAAAAACCCTACAAATGTGTCCCTTGATGTCAGTTGAAAAGCTAACTAAGATGAATAACTAGATTTACTATCCTGAAGAAAGTAGTTTAGGTCAGTGTTTTTCAACCTTTTTTGGGCAAAGGCACACTTGTTTCATGAAAAAAATCACGAGGCACTCCACCATTAGAAAATGTTAAAAAATTTAACTCTGTGCCTATATTGACTATATATAAAGTAATTCTCTTGAAACACAAAGAAAGTATTTTATAATTACTTTTCAATTTTTCCCACGGCACACCAGGCAACATCTCGCGGCACACTAGTGTGCCGCGGAACAGTGGTTGAAAAACACTGGTTTAGGTAATATTAAGCTATGTGTGTCAAACCATTTATATCAGGTTCCCACCCCCCAAAATCTGGTCTGCCTTTGTCTGCATTTCCTGGCCTCTGTATTTATGAAACAAGGTTAAGAAAACAGAAATGGATTTAGAGATTATTAATTACCATAAAATTCTCACTTTCTTTCTTCAACCTCTGTAATATTACCTTACGAGGAACATTTATAAAATGTATAAAATCTACTTTTAATAGATAGATAGATAGATGATAGATAGATAGATAGATAGACAGATAGACAGATCTGGAACAGGATGATTTAGTTTAAGGTATCTGTGAATTTTAACAACACTCCCCAAAATTGTTATAAAAATATAATTTTTACCATTTTAAGAAAACATAGCACGAGGATGGAAATGACAAATATTCTTTAGCAGAATTTGCAGCAAATCTTGAAAATCAATAAAAAAGAGCTTAACCATTTAAAAAAACAACATAAATGATGTATATGTATATGAAATTTAAAAATGAACAAAACCTATTCTTATTTTCTACTACATAAAAATGTTACTCTTACACTTTGATTCTTAGCCTGCTTCACAAGGCCATTACATTGTCTCACATATTTAGATGGACAGAAGTCTAATGCATTATAAAGTTAAGTAATTTGTCTATTCCTAATCTAATTTATGCAACTGTGAAGAATTTTATTTGACTTCCATTTCCCTGATTGACAGATACCAAATAAACTGCCTGCTTTTTAAATGCTGAAAAAAGTCATATCAACAAACCAAATTGATGTGTCTAAAAGTGCATAAACACAACAACATTTTATTTAGCAATACTGATATAGATAATGCTATATATTTGTAAAGCAAAGCCATGCTTTATTCACCAACGTGCAGTGTCTGTATTACTCACCAAGTGGAATTAAAAACTGCACTACAGTTACCATGACGACTAGCTGTCTGCAACATACAGGATCAGTTTGGATTTATGCAAACCATTTCTAACAAAGATTAAAGTCAACAAATTGAGTCTCACCCTGAGGTAAAACCTGGTTTAAGAACAAGCAAATAAAATTATAGAACTGAAGTTATTTAAATTTCATATATTTTCCTTTTGTTTATTGTTTTATTATGGGTTTCTCTGGCTCGGGGCAATAACTTTGACCATAAACCTATGAGTAAATGTACAAGACAACCAATTAAACGAATAATCTGGGTTGAGTGAAAAATCAATCCAGGGCCCAATCATTTTCACGTATAATAAAGGCGTGTCACAAACTTGAATCCTTACCTCACAAATTACATTATTATAGAAGCTGTATATTAAGCGG
The DNA here is from genome assembly GCF_964194415.1 of Vipera berus. Classification (NCBI taxonomy): domain Eukaryota; kingdom Metazoa; phylum Chordata; class Lepidosauria; order Squamata; family Viperidae; genus Vipera; species Vipera berus. Next base: position 71,017,874 of record NC_138207.1, on the reverse strand, counting down.
GAATAGATGTACACCACAAATATTTACAACTTTGGTTTATGTCCATGTGATTAAAAAAGTATAATTGTGAAAGAAGGTGCTGTTTATTCTGCTTTTTTTTTTAGAAGTTTGCAAATTAGTTGCTAAACTGAAAACTAAAGCAAAGCTTGTATAACTAAATGAATAATTTAGAGCAAACTTGTGAGGAAAAATTAACAGTCCAATATATCACATGCTAATATTTATCATCTAATTATGTTGTAAAATACTGTATACATTTTCTTTCACAAAGTCAGAATATTAGAGGAAAGTTTGGTACTATTACTTTCTTTACTTTCTTTTCAATAGAGAAGAAGACAAAAGGAATAAGAGGGCTAAATTCATGTGCCAATTTCCTGCAATCTACAGCAGGGGTCCCCAACCCCCCATTCTTGGACCGGTACTGGGCCGCGGCATACCAGCAACTTTGTAATAATGCCGCTTGGGGGTGTGTGTGTGAAAGCCCTAATAAGCAGGCATATACATAGAATGAAGGCTACTGCTAAGCTTGTAAGCCGCCCTGAGTCTTCGGAGAAGGGCGGGATATAAATGGAATTTAAAAAAAAGCTAACTCAAAAGTTTAAAAACAATACATAGCACAAATTAAAATTCTTTTCCATCCATGTAGTGATATTCTCCTCTCATCACAAAACTAGCTGCTAATTCTGTGGGAAATAGGCAAAAGAACAAGGATGACATGACTACTGATCATAATTTCCAAATAGGATAGTCAAACACATTTGATAAAAATATTTTCCATTTTTTTATTACCATTAACACTCTTTATGTAATTTAGAGTCCCAGCATGACATTCTAAATACCCTACCAGCAAGTCAAAGGACTACCTTAAAGCCTCACAAACACTGGTTTGATAAAGAATATATAAAAACTAAAGCTAAATTATTTATATTTTATAGGTTTATAGGAATTGTGTCTACAATCTTCAATATAACTTTGAAAATTAAATAACTTTATTGAATGTTTTAATAATTACAAATTGAAAACTGGGGAAATTTGGTACAATCAGTTAAATAGAAAAATCCTTTTGCCTCTTGGCAGTTGATTGCCAAGTCAACATCACAAGTCATTGCCATAGAATGAAGGCTACTGCTAAGCTTGTAAGCCGCCCTGAGTCTTCGGAGAAGGGCGGGATATAAATGGAATTTAAAAAAAAATCAATCTGCAGAACAAGCAAATGCAGGCAGCAAACAAAACCACGCCCTCTCCAGTCCACGGAAAAACCTCTTCCCATGGAACCAGTCCCTGGTGCCCAAAAGGTTGGGGACCTCTGCTCTACATGATTCTATCCTCTGAAAATTACTCAGAAAAGGTGCTTTGGGAGACACTATGTAACACCATGAGCTCCTAAAGGAAAAATGGGAGACAGGCAAACTGAACTGATTTAAAAAATAAAACTTTTTTTCAGAAGAAGATGACTGCCACAACAATTTTAGCACAAACACCAACATCTGCTCTATACTTTCTTGCCTTTTTCTAGTTTAAAAGTGTATTTAATTAAAGAAAAACAACAACATCAAAATCTTAGTTTAACAGTCTTTGGATAACACAATCTAAAATACAATTTTTACTTTGAAAGGAAATGTGCATTCTTGTATGTACATTAATTATAAGGTTAATTATTTTGAATTTAAAATGAATCTCCATGCTCCACGTGGAAAAATAGGTCTGTATTTGTACGTCTATATGGACACATGCACCTATGTGAACTAATCAGCAAGAAACACAAGAATTAGCTTTGAAGAATCAAAACAATTGCAAAATGTCTAAAAATAATCAATGAGGAAAAGGGCATGAAAATTATTTACAAATAGAATACTCCAAAAGCACATTGATCATGTCTGTGAAAATCACCTTGCTTCTTTCTTTGTAAAAAGAAAGAAAAGCTAACTCAAAAGTTGAAAAACCATAGCACAAATTAAAATTCTTTTCCATCCATGTAGTGATATTCTCCTCTCATCACAAAACTAGCTGCTAATTCTGTGGGAAATAGGCAAAAGAACAAGGATGACATGACTACTGATCATAATTTCCAAATAAGATAGTCAAACAAATTTGATAAAAATATTTCCCATTTTTTTTATTACCATTAACACTCTTTATGTAATTTAGAGTCCCAGCATGACATTCTAAATACCCTACCAGCAAGTCAGACTACCTTAAAGCCTCACAAACACTGGTTTGATAAAGAATATATAAAAACTAAAGCTAAATTATTTATATTTTATAGGTTTATAGGAATTGTGTCCACAATCTTCAATATAACTTTGAAAATTAAATAATATAACTATATTGAATGTTTTAATAATTACAAATTGAAAACTGGGGAAATTTGGTACAATCAGTTAAATAGAAAAATCCTTTTGCCTCTTGGCAGTTGATTGCCAAGTCAACATCACAAGTCATTGCCAAAGCACAAAATACAATTCCTTTTGCTAAGTAGGTTGAATGTTTTAACAGTCTTTTTAGTGTTAAATGAGTCTTGTCACCCGCACCCTCAAGTTAACAGTAAACTCTCTTTCTGACTGGCCTCCTATTGAAAACTTCCAAACTCATAGTCCTGCTTTCCAGCTCTGGCGTGTTTCTCTCCTGCTGCAGGGAAATGGAGTTTGTGGGACTAAAAAAAGTTCAGTCAGACCTTCCAAGTTCTTGCAAAAAAAAAAAAAAAAGTTGTGAAAGCAGCGTGATGTGCCGCGTGCGCCAGTTGCGGCCCTACCTGGACCGAGATGCCCTGCGCACAGTCACTCATGCGCTCGTGACCTCCCGGTTAGACTACTGCAATGCTCTCTACATGGGGCTGCCCTTGAGGACCACTCGAAGGCTTCAGCTGGTGCAGAATGCGGCCGCGCGAGTTGTGATGGGAGTTTCCCAATACTCCCATGTAACACCTCTCCTCCGCGAGCTGCATTGGCTCCTGGTTGCCCTCCGGGTGACATTCAAGGTGCTGGTGATGACCTATAAAGCCCTAAATGGCACGGGTCCGGGTTATCTTAAGGAGCACCTGCTGCCAGCATCAATCTCCCATCGTCCTGTGCGCTCCCACAGGGAGGGCCTCCTTAGGGTGCCGCCAGTCAATGAGTGGCGGCAGGTGATCCCCCGGGGGAGGGTGTTCTCTGTGGGTGCGCCTGCCCTGTGGAACGACCTGCCTGTGGAACTCCAGACCGCCCCCGACCTTCGTTCGTTTCGCCGGGACCTAAAAACTTGGTTGTTTGATTTATCTGGCCTGGACTGAGGGGTTTTAAATTTTTAAGTTTTAAATTTACATTTTAAATTTGGGCTATTGTTATTTAATCCTATTTTAATTTTAACTTTATCTTAACCTTTGTACTGTTTTAACTGTTTTTAACTTTGCCCTGTAAACCGCCCTGAGTCCTTCGGGAATAGGGCGGTATAGAAATCTAATTAATAAATAAATAATAAATAAAATTTATGATTGTTGTTAGTATGTACACTGAAAGCTTATGCACCATAGACAGACTCCTTGTGTCCAATCACATTTGGCCAATAAAGAATTCTATTCTGTTCTGTTCTGTCCTGGGTTAGGTTGTCAAGTGTTCAAATTTTGATAATTTGACCATGGAGACATTACAAAGGTTGTAACTTCGAGGACCATTTGTAGTAACCATTTGTTCAGCTCTGTTGTAACTTTGAACAATCACTTAATGAATGTTGTTAAGTGAAACTACCTAGTAAATGACCCCAAGTATTCCATACAAAGCATTTTTTCTATTAGCTGATCAATCCTTAGAAATTTCAAAAAAGGTAGAGAAATACTGTTTAGTCATCACTGTATAAGGCAACTCTGGATATAATTAAGTTCTCAAAGATTGGTTCATGTCAAAAGCCAATTAGTTATATTTTTCTCTTTTAATATTGTAGTTTATAACATGTCTGTTGTTGTTTCCCAGAATGTAAATATATATATATATATATATATATATATATATATATATATATATATATATATATATATATATATATATATATATATATATATATATATATATATATATATATATATATATATATATATATATATATATATATATATATATATATATATATATATATATATATATATATATATATATATATATATATATATATATATGTGGATCTTTGGTTATTCGGGTTTATCCCCGCGTAGAAATAAAGGTGTAGGGGCGACGTTTCGACGGAATCCCATCCGTCATCATCAGGCTGGTGGCTTCTGCTTCCTTCTTCTGGGAGAAGCATGTGGCTGTTTGTTCCTCTTTTTTAAACTGCCAGAGGGGGTGTGTTCTGTGGGTGGAGGTGTGCTCTGATTGGGTGGGGGAGTAAGTGTGTTCTGATTGGGTGGGAGTGTGTTTTGAATGGTGGGTGTGTTCTGATTGGGTGGGGGTGTGTTTTGAGTGGATGGGCTGGTCTCAGCTGCCAGCCTTAGACCTGAGCTGGTGAGTTGTGCTGCTTTTGTTCGGCTTCGTGTTTGTGGTGGTGCCATGTTTTTATAGTGGGTGTCAGTTTGCTTATTGTGTGGTTTGCAGGGGTTTAAAGTGGCTGATGTTGCAGCTGTAGTTAGGTTTCTGTTTTGTGGTTGTGCCTCGTTGTCATTGTGGGTTCGGATTTGCTTTTTGAATGGTTGTGTGGTGGTGATGTCATGTGGTGTTATCATGAGTTTGGGTCTATCATTCTTGGTGGTTGGGACTCGTCTGTCAATCAAGGCGGGTTTCCAAATGGTTGGTAAGTGAGAGGTATCATCTCGTTTGTTTATGCTGTGGGGGCGTTTTTCTATCTCAATGGCTTCTCTGATTATTCTGTTGTTAAAATGTTCAATTTTGGCGATAGTTTTGGTTTTTTTAAAATCAATTTCATGTCCCGTGGCTTCAAAGTGTTGGACCAGGGATGAAGTTTGTTCTCCTTTTCTGAGTGAGTTTTTGTGCTCTTCAATGCGTGCACTTATTCTTCTGTTGGTCTGTCCGATGTATGTGGTGGGGCAGGTGGTGCATGGGATTTCGTATACTCCTTGGTTTTCTAAGCCAATTATGTCCTTGGGGTTTCTTAGGATGGTGGATATTTTTCTGTCTGTGTAGAATGCTGTTTTGATGTTGTGTTTTTGGAGGACCTTGCTGATTCTGTCTGTGGTCCCTTTTAAGTATGGGAGGAGGGCTTTGCCATTTTCTTGTTCTCTGTCTTGGGTTTTTGTGGGTGTCTCTCTTCGGATTAAGTTGGTAATCGTGTTTCTTTGGAATCCATTGGCTGTTAGTACATTAGTGAGAGTGTGTAGTTCGGTTTTTTGGTGTTGTTCGTCAGCTAGGTGTTTTGTTCTGGAGATGAGTGTCTTGGCTACGGAGTTGATCTGTGCTGGGTGGTGGTGTGAGAGTGCGTTCAGATAGCGGTTTGTGTGTGTTTTTTTATGGTAGATAGTGTGTCCTAGGGAGCCGTTGGATTTCAAGGAAGGGAAGTTAATTGTTAGCTTCTGTTTCCATGGTGAATTGTATTTTGGGGTGTAGGCTATTGAGGTGTGTGAGGAAGTCATCCAGTTTTTCTTTGCCGTGTGGCCAGATTACGAAGGTGTCATCTATGTATCTGAGCCAGAGTTTGGGTTTGTGGTTGGATTTTTCTAGAGCGAGGGTTTCAAAGTGTTCCATGTAGAGGTTTGCGATGACAGGTGAAAGGGGTGATCCCATGGGTGCTCCTTCCATTTGTTTGTATCTTTGTCCATTGTAGATGAAGTATGTGTTAGATAGGCAGTGGTTGGTCAGATCTAGGATGTGTTTTGGGGGGGTTGTATTTATTTAGGATAGCTGTCAAGGCTTCTTTGATTGGCACTTGGGTGAAGAGGGATACGACATCGAAGCTCACAAGTAGGTCACAGGGCTGTAAGTTTAGTTTACTTATGATCTCTATGAATTGGAATGAGTATTGTACGTGTGAGGTGATGGAATTTGCGTAAGGCTGTAGTTGTTTGGCAATAAATTTGGCTAGATTTTGTAGAGGTGAGCCTATGGAGCTGACTATGGGTCTGAGTGGGGTTCCTTCTTTGTGTATCTTGGGCAGACCATAGAGCTTAGGACATCTGGATGATTTTTCTCTGGGAATGATTGTTTTCTGGATCTCTTCACTGATGGGGGTGGCTTTTATTTTGGATTTTGTGGTTTTTTCCAGGTAGGTGGTGGGATCTGTCTTGAGGAGTTTGTATGTGGAGTCTCGGAGTAGGTTGGATAATTTGGTATGGTAGTCAGATGAGTTCATTACCACCGTGGCGTTGCCTTTGTCTGCTGGCAGAATGATTATGCTGGTGTCATTTTTTAGGTTAAGTAGTGCTGTCTGTTCCTCTTTGGGTAAGTTGCTTTTGGGTGGTTTGCTGGTGCAGAGGATGTTGGTAACTTCGAGTCTGATTTTGTTGGCGTCATCAGGGTTAATTTTGGTCAGGCTGGATTCGACACCGCATATAATGGTTTCCGTGGGAATGTGTTTGGGAGCGACTGCAAAATTAAATCCTTTAGACAGGACGTTGGTTTCGGCTTTGGTGAGAATCCTATCTGAGATGTTGTGCACAGTTTGTTTCATGTGTTGCTGTGAGAGAGGAGGGGTTTGTTTCTGGCGTTCCTTTATATATATATTTGTGTGTGTGTGTGTGTGTATGCACATATGTATATGTATATATATGTGTGTGTGTGTGTGTGTGTGTGTGTTTGTGTATAGATAGAGAGAGAGACAGAGACAGAGACAGAGAGACAAAGAATTTTGTGCAATGCTCAGTTAGCTTATCAAACTAGGCTTACCAGATTGAAACTGGAGATTCTCCATCTAATACCTGATCAATGTGCAAAGGTGAGATTCTACATAAATGTGTGCAAATATGCAACCGTGCATACATAATTGCCAGAAGCCCATTATTTTTTGAACTGCTACTTCAAACAATCTGTATTTATTTATACTAATCAAATGAAAATACCTCATAAAGAGAAGCATGCAGGCATGCATAGTCTTCTCTCTTTTTGAGCAAAAGAGAAAAAAAGATGATAGAACAGAATTGGGTTAAGAGGAAGTGATAAGGGTGGGAATGAAATTAAAATAGAGATTAGAGGAAGAGATGGGTGAACAGGAAATGAAAGGAAAGAGAGAAAAGGCCTTAAGAAGAGTTCGGTTTGAAGAACTTCTTGCTCATTTCCTTATTTTAACAAACTCTTGTTCTCAGCAAATGCACGACGACCTCTTTCAATTCATCGGTAATTATCTTGGGGGCGGGGGGGGGGAATTTCCAAAAGAATAAATAGGATATATATTTTTACACATTTACTGTGCAATCCTAATTTTATTAATATGTATGTGGGAGTGCATCACTGAAACTGGACAAAGCTTATGAGCAACCATGGATATTTCCTCTACTTGTTGGAATAGTTGTTTAAAACAAGTAAAATAAGGACCCTTTTCTGTTATGGCATCCACAACATGAAATACCTTTCCTGGGAGATCAGCTTCTCAAGAGTCACTACAGAGATTTCATTTGTACATAAAAAAGCACCAATGTCACAGATGGCAAACTCATTTTTATTGCTCAGTTTAACTTCTTACTGCCTGCATGTGATAATTTTCAGAGAAACAACAGGTAAACATGCAAAGAATCTGAAGTGCCGATCACCTCTTCATGTGTAGGTTTTTCAAATATAAGGTTGAGCATGCCTGAAAACTGATTTGGAAACAGTGCCCCTAAATATCCAGGAGCGTTTGTTTCTCATTACTGTTTCTGTCCTGACCCACCCCCACATAAACCTGAAAAAGATCTAATCCTTCAGTGACCCACATAAAAAAAACATGCTCTGATGAACCAACTCACCAAACTTGTACATCAGCTTGAACCCTGAAAGATTGGAAAAGTAATTCACACATTTAACACATTTAATATTTAACTAATTATGCAACTGGTCACTAACTATTAACGTAGTCATTTTATCTTCTTGAAGCAGCAATCCAGGTTTCCCCCAAAGTCTCTGAAACTGGAGGGTTATCTGGAGTAATATAGCATGAAAAATTGTAAAGAATTACACTGGACTCTGGATAGCAATAGCATTTAGGCTTATATATGACCCTATCCCGAGTGCCGCGTAACAGAGTGAGCGCCTGTTACTCGTCCCAGCTTCTGCCAACCTAGCAGTTCGAAAGCCCGTAAAAAAAATGCAAGTAGAAAAATAGGGACCACTACGGTGGGAAGGTAACAGCGTTCCGTGCGCCTTTGGCGTCTAGTCATGCCGGCCACATGACCACGGAGACGTCCTCGGACAAGCGCTGGCTCTTCGGCTTTGAAACGGAGATGAGCACCGGCCCCTAGAGTCGGAAACGACTAGCATGCATGTGCGGGGGAACCTTACCTTACCTTACCTATGACCCTATAGTGCTTTACAGCAATCTCTGGGCAGTTTACAATGTAAGTATTATATGCATATTGCCCTCAACTGACCTCGGAAAGATGGAACGCTGAGTCAACTTTGAGCCAGTCAGGATTAAACTCCAGGCTGTGGGCAGTTTGCCTGCAATACTGCATTCTAATCACTGCGCCACCAGGGCTCGTAAACAATATATAGGCCTATAATAAATTTTCTTTGCCTATATTTTTCACAATTGATACTTAGGCACTAATAGTTTTAAAAGGCATATCAAAAAGACTTTGCCAACTGAAATAAAAATACACTGAAATAAAATGAAGATTAAATTGGGTGCTAAAATAGCTGTTGTATAAAAACCAACTGTAAAAATATCCACGTCAAACTCAAGGGAGAGACTATGAGAAAAGCCAGGGGATCCTCCATAAAACAAAAGGTTGATTTTCTCATTCAGCCTTTCTACTACAACTTCTCTTTGAGTGTTAGATGTTCCCCTATGGGTCGATCACCTACACAGAAAGGGTTAGAAAGGGGTACATTACACATGATTTCATTTGTATATTAATCTGAGGCATTTTCAGATTCCACTCATACCATCCTGTAGTAGCAACCTGAGCTATTCAGCTCTTTTATATGCACACAATGTTGAAATCGTATCTGTCTGTCTGTTAGGTGGGAATAAAAAGGACACTGGCCACATTTTATTTCAAAGAAAAACTTGTGTACTAAATCATCAGAAAGCTAATGTTTTAATATTTGCACAGATCAAGCATAAAATTCCATAGTTGTTAAATTAATTGTTAATTCTGCTGAACTGGTACATACTTATTATATCTTGGAGTGTTATACCAGATCTCACTGTCCCGGAGAGAACAGCAGAGTTGCTCAAGGTAGCTCCTTGGCTATCCTAAGATTCCACTATTGAAACCGAGCATCTTTTCCACCTTTTCTCAGCATCTGTATTTTCTCAGCATCCAGAGTGTCCCCAGCTTTGTATTTTTACAAAGCTTGACATCCTTGAAGCTGTTCAATCTAAATTTATTAAAGCTATTCTTACAGTTCTAAAATGTACTTAGGACGTTGATTTCATTTAGAGATGAATATGGTCTCTGCCTCTGCTGGAACTTGATACAGGTAGTCCTCAACTTACAACAGTGAGTTTCATGACCAAAGTTCCAAAGGCAGTGAAAAAAGTGATTTATGACTGTTTTTCACAAGACCATTGCAGCATCCCCGTGGTCACGTGGTCGAAATTCAGACGCTTGGCTACTGACTCATATTTATGACTGTTGCACTGTCCTGGCGTCATGTGATCCCCTTTTGTGACCTTCTGACAAGCAAAGTCAATGGGGAAGCCAGACTCAGTTAACAACTGTGGCAAGAAAGGTCCTAACATGGGGCAAAACTCAACTTTAAAACTTTTGGGCTCAATTGTGGTTTTAAGTCAAGGACTACCTGTACTATCTCTTAACCTTTGGCCAAAATTAACTTTCTGCCCAGTGGATTTGGCCTCACTGGTTCTTATGGACAATGGCTAAAAAGATAGTCTATTGGTACTCCCTAAGACTCCTTGCTGACCCTCTCCCCAGTGGTCTTTGACAACGGCCACAGTGTTCTCAAGCAGTGTATCCTCACAGCTTGTGGGATTTTTCCTGAAGTGTACATAATACCCGCCTTCTTTACTCTCCTTCATCATATTTCTGAATTTCATCCTGTTTTTCTTTAGCCAGGTTGGATGCATTACCCTCTGTCACTTTCCCAGGATACTACAAAAATGCTCAGTGCAGATATCTATGTGGGGACAGTTCAACCATGTCCCTGAGCTATATGCTCTTTTTTGTACACTCTTTACAAAGAATCCCAGATGACAGCAATCTGTCCTATCCTGAAGAAATTCCCTGGTAGAGAGCATGACTTCTATCTGCTTCTGTTGCTTCTTTTATCTGACTATGACCTAATACTGTATAGCCTCCCAGGTTGCTCAAATTTGTGCTTCCATGTCTGCATCCGTCTTTCTGTGCGACAGAAGAATTGCTGGATGGTACTTTAATGTAATGTATCTGTGTTTGTATATGCAAATATTGTACATGTGCATGTATTGTGTAGATATCATTTAACTTATGACCTTAGGGCATTAATAAAATTGATTCTAATATTCAGATTAACTACAGAAGTTTTGTACTTGTGTGTTTGCATACACACACTTATTCAGAAAAGAATAACTTTGAGGTACAATGCTATTCAAATGGAGTATAATAAAATGTTAAATAGTATGGTATTATAATTATCTGTAATTAACTGAAGTATAAAGTAGTGTACCCTCAATTACTAGACTAGACTAGATTACACCAGAGCAGACTATAGGTAGTTATCGATTTATGACCACAATTGAGCCCAATTTTTCTGTTGTTAAGTGAGACATTTCTTAAATGAGTTTTGCCCTCTTTTGCGACATTTCTTGAAACGTTTGTTAAGTGAATCACAGCGGATGTTAAATTAGTAAACCGAGTGTTAAGTGAATCTGGTGTCTCCATTAACTTTGCTTGTCAGAAAGTTGCAAAAGGTGATCACATGATTCCGGGACACTGCAACTGTCATAAACATGAACCAGTTGCCAAGCATCTGAATTTTGATCACACAACCATGGGGATGCTGCAAAAGTAGTAACTATGAAAAATGGTCATGTCACTTTTTCAGTGCTATTGTAACTTTGAATAGTCACTGAATGGACTGTTGTAAGTTGAGGACTACCTGTATACTAAGAGTAGATTTAGTATTGAAGATTTACTATAGGCAACCTGCTAGTATTTATATTCGCAATCAGGTTGTTGCAGGTCAATGGTTCACAATTTATCGTATGAGCTGATATACTGGATAAAAATAACACAAAACACAAAGTTGATAATCAACATTTTACCAGCTATCAAGGCTCATAAATATAGGCCTGTGGGTAGGTGCATACCGAAGTTCTAACTGTGAGATCATAAAATGGGCAATCACAGCCCTATCACAAGCAGGAGAAAGACATCTATCAGTTCTGTCAAAAAACATTCTGAGGAAGGAGAAGATAAGAGAACAAAGTCTAGGATGAAAAATTATTGACATAACAGAAGACAAGGAGAAAGACACTTCTCAGAAATGACAAGTGAAAGGCACTTGGCCTTAACAAACAAGAAGACAAAAGGAGACAACCAAGTGACTTTCTTATTGCTTATTCTGGTCACAAATTCCCATCCAGGAGAAGAAATCAGGTCTGTCAAGTTAAAAATCTCAAAATGCTGGGAGCTGAACTGAAAGAAGCAGCAAGAATAACTTTTTTAAAAACCATAGCCTCCCAGAGATCTCTGACTGGAGAAAGAATGTCAGTTCCTATTGTTTGGGTTACTCTAGGAGAAATAATCTGGATGGAAGTAGAAAAAGCTATTTGAAACTGGGTTGTAATTAGGGAAATAAACTTGGTTAAGGTAATAAGAGAAATGGGAACTGATACTAGAAAACATTACGCTGCATTCAGATTTTTTAGAATGAATGATTATCCCTCTAGAACAGACATGTCAAACACAAGGCCCGGGGGCCGGACCCGGCCCGCGAAGTGGTTTCATGTGGCCCGCGAAGTCATCCTGGAAACAGTGAGGGAACAGCCCCCACTGCCTTGGCCCTGGCCCAGAGACCCTCCTCCTGCCAGAGACCCTCAGATCTATCCCACTCCTGCCCAGGCCCCCATAGGCACCCTTGATGCGAACGATGTAGAGCTGGCCACACCCACCCAGTAGGCCATACGCACTCTAGCCACGCCCACCCAGTAGGCCATACACACTCTAGCCACACCCACCCAGTAGGCCACGCCCACCCTGGCCATACCCACCCGGCCCCTTGAGCAATGCTGATGCGGCCCTCAATGAAATTGAGTTTGACACCCCTGTAAATCTAGCAGGTTGCACTAACAAATAGTTGACAAGACTACTAGCAGACTTCCTTGAACACCATGATGTCAAAACAATCTTCATACTGCAACTATGCCCCAAGCAGAAACTCTTGGATTTTGTTGTTGTGGATGAGTAGGAACAGGATTAGTCCTAGTAGGAAAAAGGCTTATAGTAATAGAATAACCCTTGAAGGATGCAACCCAATGACATCTCAACAGGGGGGCTTTTGCCCAGGTTCGCCTGGTGCGCCAGTTGCGGCCCTATCTGGACCAGGATGCCCTGCGTACAGTCACCCATGCGCTCGTGACCTCTCGAATAGACTACTGCAATGCTCTCTACATGGGGCTGCCCTTGAGGACCACTCAGAGGCTTCAACTGGTGCAGAATGCGGCCACGCGAGTTGTGATGGGGGTTTCCCGATACTCCCATGTAACACCTCTTCTCTGCGAGCTGCATTGGCTTCCAGTTGCCCTCTGGGTGAGATTCAAGGTGCTGGTGATGACCTATAAAGCCCTAAATGGCATGGGTCGGATTACTTACGGGAGCACCTGCTGCCGGCGTCAACTTCCCTTCGTCCTGTGCACTCCCACAGAGAGGGCCTCCTCAGGGTGCCGTCGGTCAGGGACTGCTGGCTGGCAGCCCCCAGGGGGAGAGCATTCTCTGTGGATGCGCCAGCCCTTTGGAATCAATTGCCTGTTGAGCTCCGGATGGCTCCCGACCTTCGCTCTTTCCGCCGTGATCTGAAGACCTGGTTGTTTGAACAGGCCGGCCTGGACTAAGGGTTTGGGTTTATTTTTAACTATTTATTGTTAGGGCTAAATTAATTTAATTTTACTTTTAACTTTTGTACGTTGTATTTTATTGCCCTGTACACTACCCTGAGTCCTTTGGGAGAAGGGCGGTATAGAAATTCAATTAAATAAATAAATAAATAAATAAATAAATAAATAAATAAATAAATAAATAAATAAATAAATAAATAAATAAATAAATAAATAATATGCAGTTAGGAGTAGAAAACTGTTTTTAAGAACCATTAACCTCTAGGGTATCTTACAGCATCAGCATCCACATCTTCACATAGCAGTGATATAGACAAGCACATTGGGAGACAGAGCTTAAGAGAGGGCAGGACCACTGCCCCAAATAAACATATAATCTGGAATGTACTTTCTTGAAGATCTGCACAAACATACACCAGACACACTCTTACTCGCTGAAATAGCTCTTATGGTCAGGTCAACTCACCACGGGACAAGGGATACACTAGTATCGAAGAAACAGGAGCATAGAATCATTACAGAAATGATGCCAAAGGAGGGGCAAAATGATTAAAAATTAAAAAAAAAATTATTTTTTTTAATTTTTTTATTAAAGTAATTAAATTGAATTGCTGAATTGTCCTGCAACGAGTTATCCTCTGATGAGTTGGCCGCAGCAAGTTGGCTACAGCGAGTTGTCCCATTCTGCTCACCGTCAGATCTACCTCCATTTTCCCTGGTCACAAAGATAGTTTATAAAAGCTTGATTACAATATGGCACAAGAAAAATCAATGATGTCTAACATATAGTTCTTCATCTGACCAGTGATTGCTCCCAGGGTGTGCAATTTTTAGGCTAGATAGCTAACCCAGAAATAATATACAGCCTGCAGAGCAGATATTTTCCCTGCCTATTTTATGATCATACCCATACTACAGAGTAAAATTATACTTACCCAGACCAGCATATAACTAACAAGATCAGTTCTGTAAGCATCTTTCTCCCCAAATTCTATCTTCTGCTGTTCTTAATTAGTATTAATGACTACAGTCCTTTGAAACTTCACTAAATTAATTAATTGGACACAGATGATCATCAGAAATATGACCTCTGAAGCCTGACCTGAAATCAACACTAAAGAAAAATCCATTATTTATGGATTATGAACTGGAGTGTATGCATGTGTGTGTGTGACAGGGAGGGAGGGGAGTGGGAGAGGGAGAGAGAGGGAGAGGGAGAGAGAGAGAAAGAAATTAGGCACATTTTAAAAAAACAAACGTATCTAAAAATAGAATTTATTCAAAATATTACACAGACTGTGAAAGACAAGGTAAAAAAATGCTATGCTATACTTATATAAGTATATATAAAATAAATTTCAGAAGTGATATGTACTGAATGCAATGAAAATCCAACTTGCAGGTATGCTTATGACCATGCCGCTGGGCGAGATCATTCATGGTTTCGGGGTGGGGTATCATCAGTATGCTGATGATACCCAACTTTTTTTCTCCACCCCGAACCAACCCAGTGATGCCCTCGCCGTGATGTCCCTCTGCCTGGAGGCGGTCCAGGTCTGGATGGGGAGAAACAGGCTTCGTGTCAATCCTGCCAAGACTGAGTAGCTGTGCATACCGGCATCTTGGACTAACCAGTCCATTCCATCTCTAATGATGGGGGGGGTGAGGTGTTACCCCCCGTCAATAGGGCTCGCAACTTGGGTGTCCTCCTGGATTTGCGGCTCAGTTTTGAAGACCATATAGGAGCCGTCACCAGGGGGACTTTTGCCCAGGTTCGCCTGGTGCACCAGTTGCGGCCCTACCTGGACCAAGATGCCCTGCGCACAGTCACTCATGCACTCGTGACCTCCCGATTGGACTACTGCAACGCTCTCTACATGGGGCTGCCCTTGAGGACCACTCGGAGGCTCCAGCTGGTGCAGAATGCAGCCGTGCAGGTTGTGATGGGGGTTTCCCGATACTCCCATGTAACACCTCTACTCCGCGAGCTGCATTGGCTTACGGTTGCCCTCCGGGTGAGATTCAAGGTACTGGTGATGACCTATAAAGCCCTTAATAGCTTGGGTCCAGGATATCTGAGGGAACACCTGCTGCCAGCATCAAGCTCCCTTCATCCTGTGCACTCCCACAGGGAGGGTCTTCTCAGGGTACCGCCGGTAAAAGATTGCTGGCAGACAATACCCAGGGGGAGGGCCTTCTCTGTGGGTGCGCCGGCCCTTTGGAACCAGCTGCCTGTAGAGCTTAGGACTGCCCCTGACCTTCGCTCATTCCGCCGGGACCTGAAGACCTGGCTCTTCGAGCTTTCTGGCCTGGACTGATAGTATTAACTGGGGTTTTAATTGTATTTTAATTGTAATTGGGGTTTTTAGTTCAAAGTTAGTGTAATCATTTTAATTGTTTTTAATTTTTGTAACTTCTTGTCTTGTTTTTAAAAAACCTTGTGAACCGCCCTGAGTCCTACGGGAGAAGGGCGGTATATAAGTCTAATAAAAAAAAAAATAAGTATCTATATGGATGTGATATCCTTAGAGAAGATGAAAATCCTTTTTGTTTCTTCATAATCACAGTATTTGACACAAGAGCAATATTTAATAATTAATGGACAAAATGTAATCCCAAATCCCAGAACCTCTGGAGAAGCCATAGCATTTTTCACAAAGCACTTCACCTTGATAGTACTGAACTGGCTCTTTCAGTCACAGCTGGCTGACTACTTAATAAAGACAATCTAGGTCAATTGCTACATGTTCCTCTAGCTTTGTGTGATGCATTTACACATGCCCAAGAGCTTGATTGCTACTACTATAGGCAACTAATATCAATTCACATTTAAGATGAATCCTGTATATATGCATAAAATCAAGGAAAGGAGTATGTTAAAAAGAGAGAGAGAGAAAAAAACATTTCTTTTTTGTGCTTAAGTTAATTTAATGTACGGAGTTACTCATTTAAATGCAGATTTAAGCCATTATTTAAAACCCCAACAACAATCTGAATATGGATAGCTGCAATCAGCAGGGGTTGGATTAGATGATATCCAAGATATCTCTCGCTTCTTCCAGTCTAGGATTCTATCTAATATCTCACTGATAAACTGAATAAATGTGGACCATTGTTGTGTAATATCATCAGATTAGATGGATAGCATGGTTACTTTATTAACCACAAGAATTTGACATGTAGTAACGTTTCCATTTAATTTTTAATTCTAAACATTAAAAAGGTAATGTAGGATTTGGAGGGTATTGAGTTAAAGTGATTTATAATTTGCTGTGATAGTGACAAATTGTATAACTAACAGAAGATCATAGGTAGAAAAATTGTTGCTCAAAATACTGAAATAAAGCACATTATTTTTTAATTGCTGCCAGGCATAAAACGTACTGATCCAGCTGTTCAATACAAAGCCATCTTTCTTAAGGCATCAAGTTCTGAGGAAGAAGGAAGTAATAATTAGTGCCCTGTGAAGAGGAGACTTTATTGCCTGAGATTCTAGAAAGCATTTTCTAATTAAATGGAGGCAGAGGTGGGACTGTCCGCCCCAAATTTGCTCTGTGTGGCTCATTCGCTTTATTCAAAATCATTCAGAATGTTATTACACTCTGAATTGATGTGGCCAATAGATTTAATCTAATAACAATGTACTTGTATGAACACAAAAGACCAATAAGCAATTGCAACGCTAGGAGAGAGGAATATACATTCTGCTGTTTGTATCTCAGTTCTATGTGGGTAATATTCATAATTTGTTCTATATTAAAAGATGACAAATTCAGGGGGTGAAAAATGTAGTTTCTTCCCAAAGGCAATATGCCAAAGTAAGGTACTATAAAGAGACCGGTGTGTGGTGTAGTTGGGTCACATGGTGTGGTAGGATGGAGGGTTTGTTGTCACTGTGTGTTGGGGGGAGAGAGCACGGGGGGAGGCTCAGCTAATCTCAATGTACACATGTTGTACTTTGACAATAAAGGTTTATTTATTTATTTATTTAAGATAATGGAAAGTATTTTTATAAACAGCCCTTCAAAATAAAATTTCAAAGATCATCTGCTGCTAGTCTTCATTAACAGAAAGCCAGTTTGGTATGGCGGTTAAGGCACCAGTATAGAAACCAGGTGACTATGAGTTCTAGACCCATTTTAGGCAGAAAGCCAACTGGGTGACCTTGGGCCAGTGCATCTCTCTCAGCCCTAAGAAGGAGGCAAGGGAGAACCATTTCTGAAAAATCTTGTCATGAAAAGGGTAGGGACTAATCCAAGCAGTCAGCAGGAATTGAAGACTGACTAGAAAGCACCAAAAGCAAATTCTTCATTATCGGAGGCTTCAGCTGGTGCAGAATGCGGCCGCGCGAGTTGTGATGGGGGTTTCCCGATACTCCCATGTAACACCTCTACTCCGCGAGCTGCATTGGCTTCCGGTTGCCCTCCGGGTGAGATTCAAGGTGCTGGTGATGACCTATAAAGCCCTAAATGGCTTGGGTCCGGGATATCTGAGGGAACACCTGCTGCCGGCATCAAGTTCCCTTCGTCCAGTGCGCTCCCACAGGGAGGGTGCCACCGGTAAGAGATTGCCGGCGGACGACACCCAGGGATAGGGCCTTCTCAGTGGGGGCGCCTGCCCTTTGGAACCAGCTGCCAGTGGAGCTGAGGACTGCCCCCGACCTCCGTTCATTCCGCCGGGACCTGAAGACCTGGCTCTTCGAGCTCTCTGGCCCAGGCTGAGGATTAATCTTATTTTAACTGGGGTTTTATTTATGCAGGGACAAATATATATATATATATATATTAAATTTGTTTTTAACTTTTGTATCTTGGTTTTTTTTTAATCACCCTGTAAACCGCCCTGAGTCCTTCGGGAAAGGGTGGTATATAAATGTAATAAATAAATAAATAAATAAATAAATAAATTATACTATTAACATTTTTCTAGTAGAGATATAATTATGTGATTACTATTTGAAGGTTTATATGGAGAATTAGACCATTTGTGTTTGTCCTATAATGAAGATTGTAGTTGAGGTTCTAGAACACAGGTATCAAATTCGCCGCATCACGTGACATGTCGCAACGTATTGCGACTTTTTTTGCAATGACGGAGCTAGGGTGGGCACGGCCTCCCTATGATGCAACTGGCCCAGGGCCGACAGTTTGACACCCCTGTTCTAGAAGGACACTGAATAAAGGTAAGTTCTCCAACTACAACTCATAAAGTGCTCAAAATCCAATTTGGTCTTATAGCTTTCCTTCAAACACAGAAACGCATAAATAGTTTTTGCTAATATCGAGAATTTGGTGGATACTTTACCCAATATATGCCTTGCATCTCTCCTAAATATTTGGGGAAGAGGAGTTATTTTAAAAAAAGAATTACAGGTACTAGCAATCTCCATTACTATCGGTTCCTGTCCTGCTGGAGTCCCTTTTTTTGTGAATCAGTCTGATCCATTCCCACTGAAACCAGATTGGATTTCAATTTATATCCTTATTTGTAACAGAGTAATTGTGTTGGAAGGGACATTGGAGGTCTTCTTGTACTCCCTGTCAAATTACTCTGAAAAATGGCAATTGTAATTAATTAAACTGAGTATAGCCTGACTGAAATTTTATGATATTTAATAAGAAAATGTGATTCCTCACTGTTCAAACATTTTCTACATGTTATAATCTTAAATAACAGTGATAGGAAAGTAGTAATTTTCTTTTTATGTTAGCTTCTAAATGGATTTGCCAGCTATTGCAGGAATAACTGATTAAACCAACATTACAAGACATCCAAAAATTTTACCTATTTTAAAATAGTGTATTATATTCCACATGAACAGTCAACAGCCAAGTTTCCTAAATTATGTTTCTGAGCCTTCATAGTTCTACAGATTGAATATTCCAAAGGAAATAAATAAAACTAAGCACAACTCTTCAGATGGGTTTCCTTTATATAGGATAACATTCATGAACAGTATCTGGGGGTTCTTCCCAAGATTGTTACCTTGGAATCTGG
Source organism: Vipera berus (assembly GCF_964194415.1). NCBI lineage: Eukaryota > Metazoa > Chordata > Lepidosauria > Squamata > Viperidae > Vipera > Vipera berus. The sequence goes on along the minus strand of NC_138207.1, from coordinate 70,998,770 downwards.
GCAATATTCTTTCACCAGTCTAGTTTGATGCTATACTATGTTTACTAATAGAAAAGAATATATGTAGCTCATGGTTGAATTTTGCTGCTCTCTGAGCTTGATTGTTTTCTTGCAGACATTTCGTTACCTGACCAGGTAACATCTTTAGTGCTAGAAGAGAGTGGAGTTTGCTCTCTGTTTATATACACTGACTTGTCCTGTCAATCTAAAAAGGAAATAAAAAAATCAAGAACACCTCCTCACCAACAATCAACACCCAGATAAGCAGGGATTAACAACAGACAATCAAGCATCCTAATCAAGGAATTCCCAAGGAGAAAACAATACCACCAACACAAGACAAGTAATGGAACTTCTGCAGGTAAACAACCAAGCTCAGAGAATAGAGAACCTCATATACTATGTTTTCGGGTTAAATTATGTAAAAAGATGCTAAATCACATTCATAGTTAAATATAATAGGATGTATTATTATATATTGATTGGACTTAGGCTGAAGTTAGAATTTGGGACCAGCTAAGGTGGCCCCTTCATGGATTACTGCCTTGTCGTGGCGAAGGGGCTTGCGTAATTCAATGAAGCTATGAGCTATGCCGTGCAGGGCCACCCAAGACGGACAGGTCATAGCAGAGAGTTCTGACAAAACGTGATCCACTGGAGAAGGAAATGGCAAACCACTCCAGTATCTTTGCCATGAAAACCCTATGGACAGTACCAAAAGGCAAAACGATATGACGCTGGAAGATGAGCCCCTCAGGTCGGAAGGCGTCCAATATGCTACTGGGGAAGAGCAGAGGGCTAGTACTAGTAGCGCCAGAAAGAATGAAGCGACTGGGCCAAAGCCGAAAGGACGCTCAGCTGTGGATATGTCTGGTGGTGAAAGGAAAGTCCGATGCTGTAAAGATTTTTTCTCCATAGGAACCTGGAATGTAAGATCCATGAATCAAGGAAAGCTGGACGTGGTCAAACAAGAGATGACAAGACTAAACATCGACATCTTAGGTATCAGTGAACTAAAATGGACAGGAATGGGTGAATTTAATTCAGATGACCATCAGGTATACTACTGCGGGCAAGAATCCCTCAGAAGAAATGGAGTAGCCTTCATAGTCAACAAAAGAGTAGGAAAATCAATACTGGGATACAATCCTCAAAATGACAGAATGATCTCAGTTCGAATCCAAGGCAAACCATTCAATATCACAGTAGTCCAAGTCTATGCCCCAACCACCAGTGCTGAAGAGGATGAAATTGACCGGTTCTATGAAGCCCTACAGCATCTTATAGAAGTAACACCAAAAAATGATGTCCTTATCATCATGGGGGATTGGAATGCTAAAGTAGGAAGCCAAAAGATAACTGGAATAACAGGCAAGTTTGGCCTTGGAGTACAAAATGAAGCAGGGCACAGGCTGATAGAATTTTGTCAAGAGAATACGATGGTCATAGCAAACACACTTTTCCAACAACCCAAGAGACGGCTCTACACATGGACATCACCAGACGGTCAACACAGAAATCAGATTGACTATATGCTCTGCAGCCAAAGATGGAGAAGCTCTATACAGTCGGTAAAAACAAGACCAGGAGCTGACTGTGGCTCAGACCATGAGCTTCTCCTTGCAAAGTTTAGGCTTAAACTGAAAAAAGTAGGGAAAAGCACTAGGCCACTCAGGTATGAATTAAATCATATCCCTGTTGAATATACAGTAGAGGTGACAAATAGATTTAAGGAATTAGATCTGATAGACAGAGTGCCTGAAGAACTATGGAGAGAGGTTCGCGACATTGTACAACAGGTAGCAACCAAAACCATCCCAAAGAAAAAGAAATGCAAGAAAGCAAAATGGCTGTCTGAGGAAGCTTTGCAAATAGCTAAGGAAAGGAGGGAAGCGAAAGGCAAGGGAGAAAAACATAGATATGCCCAATTGAATGCAGAATTCCAAAGAATAGCCAGAAGAGATAAGAATGCCTTCTTAAATGAACAGTGCAAAGAAATAGAAGAAAACAATAGAATAGGGAGGACCAGAGATCTTTTCAAGAAAATTGGAGAGATGAAGGGAACGTTTAATGCAAAAATGGGCATGATAAAGGACCAAAATGGCAGGGACCTAACAGAGGCAGAAGAGATTAAGAAGAGGTGGCAAAATTACACAGAAGAACTATACAAGAATGAGCTTAACGTCCCAGATAATCACAATGAGGTGGTCACTGACCTCGAGCCAGACATCCTAGAATGTGAGGTGAAGTGGGCCTTAGAAAAGCTGAGCAACAACAAAGCTAGTGGAGGTGACAGTATTCCAGCTGAGCTATTCAAAATCTTAAAAGACAGTGCAGTAAAAGTGCTACACTCAATTTGCCAGCAAATTTGGAAAACTCAACAGTGGCCACAGGATTGGAAAAGATCAGTTTACATTCCAATTCCAAAGAAAGGCAGTGCCAAAGAATGTTCAAACTATCGCACCATTGCACTCATTTCTCATGCTAGTAAAGTCATGCTTAAAATCCTACAAGCTAGACTTCAGCAGTATGTGGATCGAGAACTACCAGAAGTACAGGCAGGATTTCGAAGAGGCAGAGGAACTAGAGATCAAATTGCCAACATACGCTGGATCATGGAGAAAGCTAGGGAGTTCCAGAAAAACATCTACTTCTGCTTCATTGACTATGCTAAAGCCTTTGATTGTGTGGATCATAACAAACTGTGGCAAGTTATTAAAGAGATGGGAGTACCAGACCATCTTATTTGTCTTTTGAGAAACCTATATGCGGGTCAAGAAGCAACAGTGAGAACTGGACACGGAACCACTGATTGGTTCAAAATTGGGAAAGGAGTCTGGCAAGGCTGTATACTGTCACCCTGCCTATTTAACTTATATGCAGAGCACATCATGAGAAAGGCAGGGCTAGATGAATCAAAAGTTGGAATTAAGATTGCCGGAAGAAATATCAACAACCTAAGATACGCAGATGATACCACTCTAATGGCAGAAAGTGAAGAGGAACTAAAGAGCCTCTTGTTGCGGGTGAAGAAGGAGAGTGCAAAACTTGGGTTGAAACTTAACATTAAGAAAACCAAGATCATGGCATCTGGCCCTCTCAATTCCTGGCAAATAGATGGGGAAGAAATGGAGGTAGTGACAGATTTTGTTTTCCTGGGCTCCAAGATCACTGCAGATGGGGACTGTAGCCAAGAAATTAAAAGACGCTTGCTCCTAGGGAGGAAAGCCATGGCAAATCTAGACAGCACACTAAAAAGCAGAGACATCACCCTGTCAACAAAAGTGCGTATAGTCAAGGCTATGGTCTTCCCAGTTGCAATGTATGGCAGTGAAAGTTGGAGCATAAGAAAGGCTGAGCGCCAAAGAATTGAGGCCTTTGAACTATGGTGCTGGAGAAGACTCCTGCGAGTCCCTTGGACTGCAAGGCGATCAAACCGATCAGTCCTAGAGGAGATCAATCCTGACTGCTCTTTAGAAGGCCAGATCCTGAAGCTAAAACTCAAATACTTTGGCCACCTAATGAGAAGGAAGGACTCACTGGAGAAGAGCCTAATGCTGGGAAAGATCGAGGGCAATAGAAGAAGGGGACGACAGAGAATGAGGTGGCTGGATGGAGTCACTGAAGCAGTAGGCGTGAGCTTAGATGGACTCCAGAAGATGGTAGAGGACAGGAAGGCCTGGAGGAATGTTGTCCATAGGGTCGCGATGGGTCAGACACGACTTCGCAGCTAACAACAACAAGGTGGCTGATATGTGCGGTGTGTATAAAGTGGATTGGATGATGAGGATTTTTTTATTTATTTTTTTATTTTAATTCCATTTATATCCCGCCCTTCTCCGAAGACTCAGGGCGGCTTACAAGCTTAGCAGTAGCCTTCATTCTATGTATATGCCTGCTTATTAGGGCTTTCACACACACCCCAAGCGGCATTATTACAAAGTCAGCTTAATTGCCCCCAACAATCTGGGTCCTCATTTTACCTACCTCGGAAGGATGGAAGGCTGAGTCAACCTTGAGCTTGGTGGGACGCGAACCTGCACTAATTGCAGGCAGCTGGTGTTACTTAAGGAGGCATTAGCCCACTGCTCCACCAAGGCTCTATTGTGAAGTTGATGATAAGAGGAGGAAAGGACTTGGGCCAAAGATTTACCACTATCCACTGAAACTGTTTATTGATCCATCAGATTTGCTAGATCCATAAGAGCTACTGAAGCTGACCAAGCTGCTACTGGAAACACTGGTGAGGAGTTCCCAACTTATGAGTGACTGGCATATGAGAGGAGCAATGTGCAGTTGCCAACCAGAAACAATGGCTGCATTTGTTGGAGGTGGTCAGGTAGAATTGGAATAGCAGCAGCAACAGCAGGAATAAAGACAACATTGGACAGATGGGCATGGTGTCCACTATTACTAACGTGCCATTAGCATTGCAAAGTTCAGTGCTGGTAAAGTAGCAGAAATGGTGAAATTGGAATAGTAGCAGTAGAACACAGCATGGCTACCACTACCCAATAAGCTGACTTTGTAATAATGCCGCTTGGGGGGGGGGGGCGAAAGCCCTAATAAGCAGGCATATACATAGAATGAAGGCTATTGCTAAGCACATTTGATTTGTGCTTAGATTGTAAGCCGCCCTGAGTCTTCGGAGAAGGGCGGGATATAAATGGGATTAAAATAAAAAATACTACCAGAAGCTACTGGTTAGAGCTGAAGGGGAAGCAGAGATAACTGTGATACTAAAACAGTGGAAGGAGGTAGTTATTGCTGTTACTAACTGATGATGTGAGGGGCTGATGTGATGTGTGGCTGTGATTGAATGGAGGTTGAATGAATTGCCTGATGACTTGTAGGGAGTGGTTGGGTTGTGTGATCAGACTAACATTTATGTTTCGGGTGCATAGAGTTTGGGAGAAGGCATCCTGGTAATTCAGGTCAAGGATTATATAATGGGTGGTGCTGAATGGGATATTTCAGGGGATGCAGCTGGTTAGTTTTGGCAGGCACTTCAGAAATTTGTCAACAAGCTGGCATGCAGATTCATTGAGGCAGAGTTCATTGTTGGCAGTGTGAATTGACTTGGTTCCTTGCTTAAGGACACTGATCCCAAATGGCTCCTTGATTTTTTGGGAACATCTCAAAACAAAGAGTTCTTCCAAAGGGTATTTGGGCTACAGTACCAACTTGGTTGAGTTAAAGATTGTCTTTGTCAGCTATTTTGCATTCTATATTTTAATTTGCCTATGGAAATTTTAATTGTATATTTATCCTTGTGACGTTTTAATTTACAAAGATTACTCTTGGGCTTTCTTTCCAGGTTTTTGCTGGAATTCAATGCTAACCATAGAAAATCTGTGGTCACACAAAGGTCCTATCATAAAGACAGAACTTGGCAACTGACTCATATTTATGACGGTTGCCATGTCCCAGGGTCACATGATCACCTTTTGCGACCTTCTGACAAGGAAAGTCAATGGGAATGCCAGATTTACTTAATAATGGAATTACTAACTTATCAACTGCAGTGATTCACTTAACAACTTTGGCAAGAAAGATCGTAAAATGGGACAAAATTCACTTAACAACTGTCTTGCTTAACAACAGAGATTTCGGGCACAGTTGGGGTTCTAAGTCAATGACTTATCTGTGTTAAAACTTCTATAAAGAAGTGAGAAAAATGTAATCCAAACTTTTCTGAAATCATGAACAAGTTATCCTGATAATCAGCTTTTAGGAAATTACCTATCCTTCTATATGTAACTACAGTATATTTGCTTATTTTTCATAGTTGGTTGACCAATAAATACAAGATGTCATAATTTTCAAAATTATGTATTGCCATACCTACTTAGTAATATTTTCATATATATATACTGTAAATTTGTTTTGGCATAATTATGTCAACATAATCCTTAATCTAACTCTCCAGGACTTTTGCTGAAGTCTATATTAACAATTTTTAAAATCACATTTTGTGTAGTTTATTATCTAGGTGACTATCATATTGGTTTGAGGTTCCCCACACATTCAGGAGAGCTACATCCTGCTCTTTTGTTCATTTCAGAAATGTGTTAAATATGATGATAATAAAAACAGTAAAAATGGTAAAATAACTGACATATAAAATAATTTCAGCTTCTCCCCATCTTTGTTAAAATCTTAATATGTAAAAGATATACTAGAAGTTCCAGGTAGTTGAAGCTAAAAGCTAGCAACTTTAATTTTCTAACCATTTTTGGGATAAAACAAGTTGTTTGCTTTAAACCTATTTAAATGTCTTGGTTTCCAATCTAGCACATATAGTAAGTAGTTCACTTGAGACAGCACAGCATTAAAGGTAAAAGGGAGAATGCAGTTCAAAGGAAATGAAGGAGGCTTTAAAGGAGGTTAGGTCTTGCACTCATTAGTTATGATCACATTTTTGTGCTAATCCTCATCATTGCTGAATAACTTGCTATTATAAATTAATTATACAAGAGTATATTTAGGAAATTAAAATTAAAATCAAGCTATGTAACGTGATACAACTCAGTGTGCTGTGCTTGTTAATCAAAAGAAAATTAATCATAGCACAGTCAGAAAATACTTTTCCACAGTTCAGTCTTCCATAAATACTAATGTAAAGAACCTTATTACTGATTAGACATTTCATTTCAAAGAGCCAAGGCGGTGGGGTGGGGGCAAAACTGTTCCATGGCTACAGGTTATGACCCAGATCTCCACTCTGAAATTGTGTTTTAAACATTCATCAGAAGTTAAGAGTTGAATTCTACATCCAAAAGTTTCTTCAGGGTTCACTTTCAAACACATTTAATAATTCTTACAGATTACCTTGCAGAGAATTTCAGCCTGTTTGGCAGGTGTGAGGGGGAGTGTGATGATTCTATTGAATATTGTTGACCTTAATTATCTCTTCTGATTGCACAAATACAAATACAAATCATAAATAGAATAAAGTATTCAAACTTGCCTCTTTTGTTAATTCAAATAAAAGTGTCATGCCAGTGAATGTTTATGTTGTAATAAAAATAACAACATTCAAGCAAGCACACACAAGGAAAGGAATGCATATCCAATACTATGCTAGTATAAATCCTTTCCTACTTACAATAAAATTAAAACTAATAAAAATAAAAGGATCACAGGGTAATAAATATGCCAGCCTCTGGAAAAAAAGTGAACAATAAATCAGCATACAGTATCAAATGTTCTTTACTGCCATTAAAAACAGACCGGTGAGTTTCCTTAAAAATAAGTTTCAGAATTGAAAAGGGTCTGAACTTATGTACCCACCAGCCTGGATTCTAAAGTTTTGATGACAAATGCTAGTTATTGGTGGATTTGTCTGGAAGAAGCAGTCCTTCATTTAGCTCCGGCACAAGCCATTTACACTTTTCTAAGTTAAAGCTGGAACAATGAACTAATTAAGCAAAGCCAGCATATTTGTTCCCAGACCAATGAAATACCATGTACAAAGTGCATTTCTCACCAACTCTAGCTCCTATATTTTCATCTAAGTGTACTCGCTGAATCTTTTAAAAAGAATAAATCATAACAGAATATAAATCAGAGCATTAGTTTGAAATGGAAGCAATTCATCATTAGCCACTGTAGCCCATTTTCTTTCCATTAGAAAAGTTGAGGAAAGACATTCTTGCCCATGTAGGGGTGGGGCACAATGTCACGTGACCACACAGGCTAAGATGGCAGCTGCGGCAATTCTGGTCAAGTGAATCCTACATAATTAAGCGGGATCACCATTTGTAACTTCCTGCTGGCTTCCCCATTGACTTTGCTGCTTACAAATTGGCAGTGAAGGTTGTAATTGTAATTGAGATGTAGTGGAACTTGGCATTCAGAAATAGCATTACTAAAGAGAGAGGATCAGAAGTAATGATACCAGATTCTGGACAGGATCTGGCTCTTCTGGTCCTGAATGTCACCCCCTCCCAACCTGTTATTGTCCTGAATTAGGGCACTTCTCTCCTTTGTCCAGCTTTATATTCCTAGGATATCTCGTTCTTTACATCACAAAACTTTTATACACCAATATATATTTTATTCATTCTCCAGAAAACCAAAGGGCTCTCTTGCACCTTGGAAACAGTCCTGAATTGTTTCTTCAAATGCGGATTCTCTTTGGCTGTGTCACTTGTTTGGATTGCCTGACAATATTGAACTGCTTTACATGTGGCTCTGTTTGTGAAACATCCAATGACTGGGTGGTATGGAAAATATCCATCAGACCTCTAGTTCCTTCAAGAACCAGCAATGAGAACTTTCTCTCCCTCTTCCTTTCTTCAAGGTCAAACTGGGTGTCATTGATGTGATGGAAGGAAAAGGAGATTGTAAATTCCCCAATCAAGCACATGACTCTCATGTCATTAATTATATTGAAGATAGCTTGAGTGAGACCCCAGTGCCTTTCAGGGATTCTTCAAAAAGCAGCAAATTTTAATTTGGTCAGCAATTATCAGGAATCGTGGATGTTGCTGAGGACTACTTAGAATAAAAAATCATGCTATTCATCCTTTACAAGAAATTAAACATGTCCAAAGAACATATCACAACAGGTCCCAGAATTATTTTATTCATTATTTCTTAGTCAAAACCATGGAAACATTTAACTGAAATGAATATAAACATCTACCTTTAAGTATCAGCAATGCAAATACGAATCCTAGACTGGAATTAGTTCGTGGTGGAAAAAAAATCTAAGTAATTGTCATGCAAACAAAAGTGAAAAATGCTTTGTATTCGCTCATTCCAGAGTTTGATTAAATGGGTGGAAATGCCAATAAAGCAAATTTTAGCTTTTTTGAAGCATTAGGAAAAATTTATCAGTGATAAAAGTTTTTGCCAGTGGAAGAAGTTAAAACCAGAGGCTGAAATAAAAAGCTGTATTTTTTTTTTAGAATGAATGGCTGAAAATTTAACATGTCATTGAAGCAACAGTTGATTCACCAGTAAGACACGTCATTAGTTTGGGCATGAGCAACTTCAAATCTCTCCTTATTAATAGCAAGTGGTATAACTAAAAGCTTCAGTATTTCATTTTATCATGGATAATCATAAACAAATCCTAATAACAGATCACTAGTCCTCTCCCTGTTCTAGGGGACAGTAGAGAATGAATTACTGTTTCCCTGATTAATTATTATTTACTGGACGTCTAATATTGTAGATCAGAATTATCTGGAAAACCACAAGAATCAGATGATTATGCCCTTAAACTAAAAAAAAATCAAAGCTAATTCAAATGTTAAATTATATAGCATGGTTCCAAATTTTACAGAGCCTTGTCTCATAATAAAATGTTAATGTTTATTGAGAATATTTTCTAGATGAAGTACATTATGTGGCTTGGTTCCCAAAGCTAGCAGTGATGCTCAAGCCCATGATCCTAGAATTTATGGCATTTATCTGATTCATGATTCTCCATTGCAGATGTTTACTTTATCTATAGCAGCAAGAGTAGGACCAGCCTCGGAGGTACTTATATAAACAAAACAACACTGCTCAGTTCTTTTATATATCTGAGAGTAAATAGCACAGAATTGGCATTGTTTCTAATTTTCAGTTCATAGGTTTTCTAGGAGCCACAGTATCTTTTTCAGGAACACGTTTTACATTCTGCCAGATGTGAGCTATAAATCTTCTGTTTTCTCTTTTTCTACCATTGACTTTCTGAGGCTCAAGCATCTCTTTTCCTTCATCTTTCCTACGGACTACCTTTTAAAAAGAGAAATGTTTCTTACATAATGGAAAACTTTGTAGAACACAAATCTCATAGTGTGAAGCTCACAGACTGCTCTCTTTCAGCCAAACCCACCTCACGTTGTTGTGGGGAAAACAGAAGGAAGTGCGTTGGATATATTTACTCCCTTGAATTATTTGTAAAAATAATAAATGCAGGATAAAAATCAATTCCTTCCTTGTTGCATAGTGTTATAGTGTTGTAGAATTATTTGGTTGACTAACATTTAATACTAATACTTGCTACAATAATAATTCAACACTGCATATTGCATATTGTCATATGGAATTGATACCTTATGTGTTTATTTTCTACATAAAGTGATTCTTTGAAAAATATGGCTATCAACCAAATATGTTCCTCATACTTTCAAAGTTATGGTACAATATAAATAAGAGTCTACTATGCAAATTAAATCAATCAATTTTTGTTTACTGTTTATAAACTCAACAAAAACCATTGCATTCATTTTTCCTGATTAACAGCAACAGCTCCCCTTATTCTTTAATTTTAATCAACAGCATGGATTAGACTAAAATGAAATCTCTTTGGTTCAAGTATTTCAAGACATATTAAAAATGGGATAGAAATTAAGACTAACCAACATAGTGGTATCTGGAGATTTCAGTACCTATTTTTAATGGTGTCAAGAAGATTTTTTTATTTATTCTGGCTATGCAGCTCTAAACATTTTTTTTTTGCTATGTATATCTTCAACCACCTGTTTGCATTAGGTTTAGTGGGATTCCTATAGGCTTCAACCCTTCACACACTTTTCTAAGGTTTGCAGCAGATGTACTTTATTAATTCAATCAACATAATCTAGCTATGAAATGGTTTTTGCAATAACTAAATCATTGACTTTACAGATTCTTAGTTTAATCAACTCACATTTTAAAACAATAAATGCTTTGTGAAAAATAAAAACAAATCAACAATCTACATTATGTAGGAACAGTGGCTTTCCTACCCATCAAGCCTTTTTCTTCCCTTACCAACCCTGAATAGTTCATGGATACATATAAAAACTACATATTTTAAAAAATCAAATTTATTGACAGAAATTTATTAATTTGCATCGTGCTTTAGTTCATAAACTGGGGCTGTTATTTTTCTGTATTATTCCAAGTGCTAATTTATTTTCAACTTCAGTGTTCCAGTCTCCTAGAATTAACATGTCACTTTTTATTGTGGGTTGAGTTGAAAACATTGAAATGTAATTATTCAAGTTCTGTTTCCTCTGAATCTATGATTGGAGCACTGGCTTGGATTCTCAGTTCAGTCTTGAAATTTCTACTGTGACAACATCATGTTTGACTTGGTTCATAGTTCTGACATTCCATGCAACAATGGTATACATATTTTTACAGTATCAAACTATCTTTTATCTTTGGGCATATCGGTCATTAGACATCCTTTTGGCTTCATTCCAGCCACATGATAAACAGTGGTGTTAATCATCCATGCCCTCTGCTGTTCCCCAGTAACTCTATGAATATCATTTCCTTTAAGAGAGTCGTCTTCCAGTGTCACACAGACACTGTCCTTGTTATGAATTCCCATTTGATTTTCTTGGCTGAAAACTAGTTGTTATTCCTTTTCCAGTGGATAACATTTATTTGGTTCTATATCTATGACTTGCCTGTTATAGGTAAGCTCTAAAAGGTAATGATCCATGGAAAAAAAGCCTGGGCCATTGAAAAGCATACCTGAATCAGCATAAAACATATAGCACAAAATTCTATTGATAGGGTAAATCTGTGACACTGATATTCGTAAGGAATAAGGCAAGTTGATGGACTACAGCTCCATCCATCATTTATAAAAGATATAGACTTTTTAATTAATTTTAGTTTTAAATAGATGGAATGCGAATATATAGTTAACTAATTAAAAATCAGCAATGAGCTGATTTTTTGGCAAGTGTTAGACATCTTTCCTTTAATGGGAGAGTCCCAGCTATTGATGAAAAACAAGCTTGATTCATAATCCATATACACATGATCATTGGCTATTATTTTAATGCCTGGAAATAATAAAAAGAGAAGATAGATGCATCACTTGGGGAACTTATAGCTACAGAACTATATCTTCCCAGGGGAAGATAACATGGATCTCAACCAAAATAAAAACTATATAAACTGAGTGGGACTTAATATACAGTGCCCTACACGCATATTTAAGATCTACAAATATAATAGGAATGAATACCAAGCCCTACATAGAATTGTCCTGTCAGGTTTTAGTGATACGGGTGTAGGATTAAAATCAAGGGAGTCTTGTACATAAAATATTGGCATAATAAAGGATGTTTTTCCAATGAAGGTGGTACTTAAATCCATTAATTAGGGAAAATCATACTTTTATATGAAAACTGAGAATTATTTAACTAATGTCATCCTACCAATTTCCATTCAGGAGAAAAGTATACTAAGTTCATTGGAACTTTGTCCCGAGTAAGCAGGATAGATTTATAGCCTCAAATCTGTAATAGCCTTCAAATGTTATTTGATTTTAAAAAGTTATTATACAACAACAACACATTTATTAGCCATTGGGGGGGGAAAGAATATGAGATACTGTAAATAAGACAAGAGGGAAAGGGTCCTCTCATTGATAATCCAGCACACCCCTCTAGTTGCTAAGCAACTGCTCAGCAGAGAAACATTCAAAGAATCTACACCAGAGGAAAGTTCTTCCATTTGCCAAGCGGTTTAGTTGTTGCTTTTGTGTAGATGCACAGTACAATATTCTGGAAATATTTGAAACAAAAAGCCCTCAAAAAGAAGGGTAGCTAACCTCCTGGTTGTTCGATGAAGGGGAAAGAAATTCAGATGTAGGGACAGGAATTCAGGCGAAGGAAAAAGAATTCAGACCTGAGTCGATAGAGAGCTTTGAACCAGCCAGGCAGCCTCATCTCCAGAAAAAGAACTCCCCCGAGCACTGCCCGCTGAACTTTTATTCACCTCCATCATTACAAAAAGTTACATCAGTCTCACACAAAATAGTATACATAGAAATAATTGGATTACTCAGGTGCCTATGAGATCACACAAAAAACAAGGTAGAATAAGATGTATGTGAAGGCTTTATCATAGCGTTTCCCAAACCTCCCACATGCTAGGCTCCCCGCCAGCCAGGAGAGTGTGCTCTCACTGAAGCTAACAGAGAGGCCCAACTAGAGGGGAACGGAAAGGCTGAAAGGTGAAAAACCAAATTCTTGAGAGACCAAATTCTGGCCGTTCCCACATTCCTCTTATTCTACATCTAAGTCTCATGCAGAATACTCATGAGCTGCCAGTAAGGCTGGCAAGGGTAAGTATAACACTACTTACCCAACCTAGGTTGAGCCAGATGTATTTAAATATATGGCTACACTATTTGGTACAACTGTACAAATTCAGATTTCCCCAAAGATTTCTTACTCAGTAAAAGAGAATTTTCTTGGTTTTTTTTAAGTCTCATGTTCTGAAAGCTTCTGAAAATGTTGGATGTTTGTTTTTAACCTTACTGAAGTGAGGCTTCTCTGTTTGTGTACATTTTGGAACTGCATGTATCTCCACTACTTGGTATCTTACTTCGCTACATTGGTTGCATAATCTTACACAGCCCTGTCAAAGGTTCTCCCTTTGGGATTTGATTAGAAATCAGTAGGCTGGGGAACAATGGAGACAGAGTTATAAAATTAGAGACATTAGTAATTTACACAAATATATGAACTGTCCGGTGTGACTACAGCCTGTTCGATGGCCTTTGAGATAAGGCTGAAAACAGGAAATAAAGATTTGCCCCATGTTTGGGGCCTAGCAAGGTAATCTAAGAGTTAACATATGACACATATTTCTCCCCTTGCAAAAAGGCTAACAAAGCGAGAGAGAACCTGTGGCTCAAGAAGTGAAAACACTGCCTAACGTGCAAGCAGCCCAGGTTTGAATCTCAGAAGGGTATGACTGACTGATGAGGACTAATGAGTCCGAAATGCATTATCAGCCTCCCTAAATTCTTTGTTAGTAATTTACACAAATATATGAACTGTCCGGTGTGACTACAGCCTGTTCGATGGCCTTTGAGATAAGGCTGAAAACAGGAAATAAAGATTTGCCCCATGTTTGGGGCCTAGCAAGGTAATCTAAAAGTTAACATATGACACATATTTCTCCCCTTGCAAAAAGGCTAACAAAGCGAGAGAGAACCTGTGGCTCAAGAAGTAAAAACACTACCTAACGTGCAAGCAGCCCAGGTTCGAATCTCAGAAGGGTATGACTGACTGATGAGGACTAATGAGTCCGAAATGCATATCAGCCTCCCTAAATTCTTTGTTAGTAATTTACACACACACACACACACACACACACACACACACACACACACACACATATTTTTTGGCTTGCTAACAAAGAATAAAGGGAGACAGATATGATCACTTCAAACTTATTTGTTCTCATCGGTCAGCCATACCCTTCTGAGATTCGAACCTGGGCCGACTGCATCTTAAGCAGTTGTTTTAACTTTGTTAGCAAGCCAAAAAAATTTACATACGGTAACTATGAGCTGCCACTGCTGTGGCTACTGCCTGCCTGTGGATGGCCTTCGGTTAGGCTGAAACAGGAAATAAAGAGTTGTCCCATGTTTGGGGCCTAGTAAGGTAATCTAAATAGTTAACAAGCATTTAACACATATCTCCCTTGCTTCTCAGCTAACAAAGTGAGATAGAGCTTGTGGCCTAGAGGTTAAAACAACTGCCTAATGTGCAATCAGCCCAGGTTCGAATCTCAGAAGGGTATGGCTGACTGATGAAAACAAATAAGTTTGAAATGCATCAGTCTCCCTTTAATTCTTTGTTAGCAATCTAAAATTTACACACACACACACACACACACACACATATATATATACACATATACATACAGGGCTTTTTTCTCATAGAACGCTCAGAACGAAGTTCCGGCACCTTTTTTGGATGGAACCTTGTAGGGTAGGCAAGGCGGGTTGTATGACACGTGTGAGTTCCGGCACCTTTTTCTTTTACAAAAAAGCACTGTGTGTGTGTATATATATATATATATATGTGTGTATAAATAAAAGAGAACCTAATTTGTTTTCTCTCAGATTGCAAGAGAATGACTACAAAATACAAAGGAAATCTTGTCACTGTCCTGTTATTAACTTTATCTATGGACAAATCTTGTAACCTCTCCATCTAGGATTTCTTCCCCAAGGATAGCTTATGGGCTTCATCAAAAACCCTGATTCTATTTAGGTTGCAATTTATTTTCTCTCTTAAGTAATTCCCCCCCCCCATTTACATCAGATGGGAGAGGGGAGGAGGCTTAATTCTATTATAAAATAGGATAAAAATGAGTAACTCTCATTTCCGAATTGCAGAAAACAGAAGGCCGTAGTGAGACTATGCAAGCTGCTTCACTTTCAAAAGGTAGGCTGAAAAATGAATATTTTATCAGTTTCCCTGATACACTTTGCTAATAGCGAAATGTCACCAAATAAGTAACTTGTGTAGAGTTAGAAGCAAGTTGGTGTACTTGTTACTAACAAAGAGTGATTAGTTCACATAAGAAAAAGTCAATGAGGAATTTGTATTAAAGGCATTTATAGAGATGGGACTCTATCCTACTGTATTTCATTGTGAAACAGGGTATTAAATTAGTGAAGTAATTTTTAATGAGAGAAATGTTGATGTCCCCAATCACTAACACTTACTTTAAAATAACTGGATGATTTAAAAGTTAAAAGATTAAAGTTATTTCACCTTGAAGACACTTCGGGCCATTTAGGAAAAGCTACTGTACTCTACAGTTACAATACTTAGGAAGTGGATTATTCTTTCCTCCAATGATATAAAATTATTTTTACCTCTGGCCCTCTTCTGCCCCCACCGCCAGAAACTCAACAAGGTTTAAGAAAACTTTTCAACTGCCACTGATCATTAGAAAAAGATGCTGTAACATAGCTAATTTTCCAGAAAAAAATGATTAACTGGAGAACAATTTAGTTAACTATTCTGTTTATTATTTAGTGCAACTGTTGGGGGACTTTTGTTTGTTTATTTATTTATGTATGTATGTATGTATGTATGTATGTATATATTAATCACATTTGTATGGGCAACCATCTCATAAGAAGTGACTCTTGGCAGCCTACAGCAATCAATAAGAAGAAGTATACAAAAATCATCATAAAGATTAGTAGATACTTTAAAGTAGATATCGAGCTTGTTATAGCTGTCATCACATGAACTTTGCTGTGTACCTAACATGAAGAGGTTACTAAAAGAATCTCTATTGTTTGTGAAAAAATGATGCTGACAAATATGTGGAGCAATATAAATCTCCAGGTGAATATGTTTTATACTTATGAGTTTAACTGTAAACTACACAGAGTCGCTTTGAGAATGAGATGGGTGACATATAAATTTAATAAATAAATATAAGGTTACAGAGCTTCTCAGTTACATTTACATTCTTATCGCACAATTTTATTTA
The DNA here is from genome assembly GCF_964194415.1 of Vipera berus. Lineage (NCBI taxonomy): Eukaryota > Metazoa > Chordata > Lepidosauria > Squamata > Viperidae > Vipera > Vipera berus. The sequence continues at coordinate 70,982,513 of NC_138207.1, read as the reverse complement.
TTTATTTATAAATTTTATTGGCTGTCCATCTTACAATAGGGTGAATTCTGGGTGGCTTACAGTAATAAAAATTTATCTATGCATGTACATTAAAACATAAATAGATTAATAAATTGATATTCCTGGTTCATTCTTCAAACTTTAATGGGGCTTGGGAGCTTCTGACATAGTCAGCTTCCTTTTGTAACATCTTGCTCGCAAGATTATTCCCACATACCATTAAAATGAATATAGAAGCCAAGGTACATATTAACTAAATATGGGTCAAAAGAAAGACTTTGCTATGAAAACTGATTTGCCATCAAGATGTCATAGATCTTATGTGAATATATCTGTTCACATTTCTTCAGTTTCACCTGGAAGCAAAAAATGCAGAATGTGCATTTTTCTGGCCTCCTTAGCCTGCTATGGGAACAGATTTTCACGGTCTACAATCAACACAAAGCTAGAAAATGAAAACGCTGGCCAAGCTTGCAGATTCCTGTTCAGCAACCTGATCCTCAATCACCTTTTCTTCCACTGTAAAAAGCTTCACTATGATTAAACTCCTTGCATTTTAAATATCGATCTTGCATGTACAACTTTCAGATCACATGTTTAAATCAGAGCTCTAGAACTCAAGTACCATTTAAAGAATTGTACACTGGAGTGAACTACAGACTTCATTCCCATTCTATTTTCTTTACTGAGATACAAGAGAACAGACAGCAAAACATACTGATTTATAATCCATTGCTTTTCTATTCCTATAAAAAGGGAGAGAGGAAAAACCAGGCACAAAATGCTATAATCTAACATTATATTAGAAAGTCTTTTATTGATTCATCAGTAAAGGGAATCCATAAATTATGCATACATAAATTCAGATTTTAAACTGTGATTAATACTGTTTCCGATGAAGGATTTCATATTTATCCTGCTTTATAAATGAAGCTGAGTCTTAAGATTCTATTTTCTGATCCATTATGTACTGATTGATTAGGTGTCAGGAAGTCACTATACTGACTCTTAGCAATCACACAGACAAATTTTCTCCAGGACAATCTGTCCTTTAACCTGGTCCTTAGGTCTTCCAACAGTACAGTGCACTCATAACTGCTGTCGATCCATCTGTGGATGATTGCCTTCTTGTTCTTTTCCTTTTTCCTTGAAATCCTTGGGAGGGTGATTCAAAATTGTCCAAGGATGTCTCCGTAGTCATGTGGCCGGCATGACTAGACGCCAAAGGTTCACGGAACGCTGTTACCCTCCCAACATAGTGGTCCCTATTTTTCTACTTGCATTTTTACGTGCTTTCGAACTGCTAGGTTGGCAGAAGCTGGGACGAGTAACAGGTGCTCACTCTGTTATGCGGCACTTGGGATTCGACCCGCCAAACTGCCGACCTTCTGATCGACAAGCTCAGCGTCCTAACCCACTGAGCCACCGCGTCCCTTTTATAGATATATAGATGTAAGTATATAGAGACTTGCATTAAAATATATAGATTATTATTGAAAAGTTTTGATTTTTATATAATCTTCTTAATGCTGTTCACAGTGGTTAGTCTGAATAATCAGAGGTTTGACGCTAGGGATCTTGGAAAAGTAAAGTTACTCATCTTTACATTCAGCAAAGCAGAATAAAAGTCCTTTGAGAAACCTTGCCGAAAAAACACACATCTTTATGAAAACCGATGGTAAGGGCATGTGGCAAAATGAAACATTAAAGAATTCTTCTATGTATGTGTACATGTGATAAACCAGCAGATGTTCTTTGCTCTTTCCGCTGAAGCTGCACACAGCAGTATTCCTTGTTAAAAGGTATCAACTTTGTTTTGAGTTAGCTTGATATCAGTTTGGTAAACTTAACATCGGCACTGTAAACCTAAAGAACAAAGACTCTGACAAATACATTAGTAACTGGCTGTTCTTTTAAGTTACTGAAATAACATAAAAGAGATAAAATGTCTATGGTATTCTTCCTATTTCCCCAAAGCCCTGAAAAGATTTTTGAAAGAAAGCAAGGCATTCAAGCGCATAGTTTCAAAGAAAGATAAGAAAAGTTCTGTAGTTCTTAAGGTGAAAATCTGCGGGAAGCAAGGGAAACAGAACACAATGTGACAGAACAAGTGACAGAACTTACGTATCTATATCTATATGAATGCAACAGCATCAGCGAAACTTCAAATGAAGCATCACTTTACATATTGGGAGGGATGAAGGTGAGAGAGTAGCAGAATGTTATTTTCCTTTCAGATGCACAAAAGAACTGGCAACATCCTGATCAAGTTATTGAAAATACAGAGCAGTTTTTCATGTACATTGGAATATATGTCCTTGTAGAAACATTGTTGTCATCTAGATATACTCCTGGATTTGTCTAAGGCAGACATGTCAAACACAAGGCCCGGGGGGCGGATCCGGCCCGTGAAGTGGTTTCATGTGGCCCGCGAAGCCATCCTGGAAACAGTGAGGGAACGGCCCCCACTGCCTTGGCCCTGGCCCAGAGACCCTCCTTCTGCCAGAGACCCTCAGATCTGTCCCACTCCTGCCCAGGCCCCCATAGGCACCCTTGATGCAAACGATGTAGAGCTGGCCACGCCCACCCAGTAGGCCATACGCACTCTAGCCACGCCCACCCAGTAGGCCACGCCCACCCAGTAGGCCACACCCACCTGGCCCCTTGAGGGCACCCGCAATGCTGATGCGGCCCTCAATGAAATTGAGTTTGACACCCCTGGTCTAAGGGGAAATAAATATGTTCTGGTCCCCAACTGAAGAAAGAATTGTATCTTGAAAATATTGTCTGAATTTATTCTGAAAGTGTTTTATGTCCCTGGTATGCAGATTTAACTAAGATTGACTGAAGTATTATAGTCACATAATGAACACAAGTCAGCTTATGTAAGTCTGAAGGTACAAATGTTCAGCTACACTAGTTTTTTTCTGTGACTGTGATTGCACGTTCCTGCCCCCCCCCCTTGTATGAACGTTTCCTAGGCAGTAACTCTTTCCCCCTTTCCTCAAGGTCACCCCTGCATTCCATTACAGAAGAATAGATAAGAAAGAAAAAAATAGTAAAGGAAAAAGAGAAGAAACATATTTATTTATTTATTTTTATTATATTTGTATACCGCCCTTCTCCCGAGGGACTCAGGGCGGTGAACAGGGCACATATAAATAGAGAATACAAAAATTAAAAAGAATTAAATAATCGCCCAGATAAGAACAATAACAGTATAAAAACCTCATTAAAAACCCTAACATCCCCCATCAGGCCAGGCCAGGCCAGCTTGTTCAAATAAATGGGTCTTCAGACCGCGTCGGAAGGAGCGAAGGTCCGGTGCCGTCCGGAGCTCGACCGGCAGCTGGTTCCATGAAGCCGGAGCGCCCACAGAGAAGGCCCTCCCCCTGGGGGCCGCCAGCTGACATTCTCTGACCGGAGGCACCCTGAGGAGGCCCTCTCTGTGGGAACGCACAGAGCGGAGGGAAGGAATAACCTATTTTGCATCTTCATCATAAGTATGAACAATTTTAGTAAGTTATCGCCTCTTATTCTTCTTCTTCCCCTATTCCATCTCTTATTGATAAACAAATCAACAAAACTTCGTCATTTCAGTACTCATGTCCTTTTAGTTACCAGACATAACAAAATATCTATTTTAACCTTGATCAAGTAAACCAATTTTACATTTCTTCCTTTTACTTCTAACAATCTTGATCTCTAGTTCCTTCAAATACTATCACAGAATTATTATTGATTTCTTTTCATTTTTCTTTATTCTTTCTCACAAAATTATTCAAGACTTAGCAAGCTTCTTTTGTAAACCCAATATAAGAAAATTTCCCATGCCAGTCTCTTATTTGTTGTTTGTATATCCTTTTAAATCTTCTTTTGCCTTGTCCAGTGTAATGTTTTTCTCCTATGTCATTCTTGCAGCCTGTCTTTTTAAAAAAATCTACTTTCAACTCAGTTCAGTCTGCTGCAATCTCTCCTGAACAGAGAAACACCAGCCACATCTCTTATAGTTATATTCTGTCTGGACTACTGACCACCTGAAGCTATCTGTAAACAGTGCTCTCAAACTGCAAAAATTAAATATAGATTGCTCTTGAATTAGATAACGGAATATTTCTGGTTATAAACAGGAATTCACTACACAGGTCCAGTGAAAGTTGCCCGATATGTTTGAATTACCCACTTTATGATTGAAACTAAGTGACTAGCCTGAAATCTGGAGGGTAGTACAAATCTCCAGGCCTGATTGCATCTAGACATTTTGGTTGGTAAAATTGGGAAGTGGGGATTGCAGGGAGGGTTTTTGTTTGGTGTAATTATTCATTAACAATTAGGTTTCTTTGTGTGTCATTCAGTGTCCCCTACCTCTCATATAAATACAATATATTTCTCAAAGGAAGAAAATATTTTCATTTCAACAATGGTACCTCCAATTAAAACAATTTATGGATGGTGGATTGGAAATATATTCACGTAAGTTCTTGGAGAGCTGCTAACACAATAGAGTGGTCATTTATAAATATATTTTTAAAATGGTCTCTAGAAGACCTAGTTTGGCTAGTGGTTAAGGAATCAGGCTAGAAACTGGGAGACCATGAATTCTAGTCCTATCTTAGACACAAAGCCAGTTGAGCAATCTTGGGCCATTCACTTTTTCTCAGTTTTAGGAAGCAGGCAAACCACTTTACAAAAACCGTGACAAGAAAACTGCAGGAACTTCTCCAGGCAATCTCCAAGAATTGGACACAATTGAATGGAAGGGAAAAATATGGCCTATGTATCATTGCGTATCTCTGTGTATTTAAAAAAAGTAACTCTGGCATCTGAAAAAATGAAGATAACTAAACACAAAATTAGTATCAGAAATACTTTAGTTTATCTCATATATTAGACTTCTGAAAGAAGGAGAACAAATATTTGAAAGAACAGATAAATTAGTCATACTAGATGGGGTAGACTACATCTCTCTCTTGCATCTTGATGCTTATGCATATAAGATAGCTACTTTGATCTAATTTTAAAAAACTAATTGAAACTACTGCAAGTGCAGAGTTTGCTTTTTTTCACCAAATGATGTAGCTGAAATTATTAAACATGACATTTTGAAATTATATGTGGCAAGAGCTAAATGACTGTAAATGCCACTAAAATCAATGGGATTTGTTCAGGTTGTAGGTCTGTTACAGTTTATATTTTACATGATCTTAAGGTAAATCTTTAGTACATTTGAGAGAATGATATCAATTATATTTGTTCTCAGTTTTAGAATCTATCCTGGTATCATATGAACTATAGTTGAACATAGTTTGTTGTTTTTGAATGGTTAAAAGAGAGTTATTGATTTAACAGTCATTAACACTATAAAGTATATACTATATGTATATTTAAACTATATTTTGTCTATCTGTCATTATATATAATGTGTATATAATATAATGCATATACAGTATGTACCCACATCTGGTACAGATTCTTAACATTTTGAATCTGCTGTTTTAGAGCAGCTTTTAATATATTATTAACATGGGCAATCATTTTTTGTGTCACTAGAAGCTCTCTCCACTACACTGTAACTCAGGATAAAATGTCTATGGTTGAAAAGGGGTTGCATTTTGTGGTGGCTCATAATATACACATCAAAGCACAAAATTTATACGGTCCATTTTCTACAAAACAAGGCACATTTATTGTAAGTGGAAATATTCTACATACTATATATGTATATGTATTCTCTTCCCAAATGTTACATTTTAAATGCAGGGAACAATAGATACATACTTTTTATCCTACAAAAATGAAAATTCTGAAGTATTTGTTCATTTTTTATTTTGTTCAAGGATTAATAGTTAAAAATTACATATTTCCTACCTAGGATTTAGCTTTATTGGATTCATTTTTCCCCTCTAAGGTAAATATCTGAGGAGTACATATTCCTTTAGTACGGAATGAAACACAAAAAAACATATTCAAGTGCTCATAGTGGTTCTTTTTTAAATTAAGGAGGCTTAAGTTAGCATTGATTACTTTAGTATTGATCCAATTCTCTGGATTTAGATAAACATACTCCTGAATGAAGTTTGAATTGTAGTTGTTATATGGAAAATAGGAATAGCAATTATTGGGCCATTGTTAAGAGTATTTATTTGCAATGGCAGACATACTGTGAATTTAAAAACTGAACATTATTAATTTGATCTGTTGGCTACTGATTAAATAATTGATTAATCTGTTATAGTAATCAATAAAACATTTTTATCAGCTAAAGCAAACGTCTTGATTAATTGGTCAGAAATTTGTAACTTTTTACAGAATAGGTAAAAGGTAAAGGTTCCCCCGCACATGCGTGCTAGTCGTTTCCGACTCTAGGGGCCGGTGCTCATCTCCGTTTCAAAGCCGAAGAGCCAGCGCTTGTCCGAGGACGTCTCCGTGGTCATGTGGCCAGCATGACTAGACGCCAAAGGCGCACGGAACGCTGTTACCTTCCCACTGTAGTGGTCCCTATTTTTCTACTTGCATTTTTACGTGCTTTCGAACTGCTAGGTTGGCAGAAGCTGGGACGAGTAACAGGTGCTCACTCTGTTACGCGGCACTCGGGATTCGACCCGCCAAACTGCCGACCTTCCGATTGACAAGCTCAGCGTCCTAATCCACTGAGCCACCGCGTCCCTTTTTTACAGAATACATTACCTAAAAATTATGCTCAACTGCAAAGCATATATGATATTAGAAAAGGTGGAACAGCACTTCTAAGATTCCTGTCCAGTGCAGGAATCTGCTACTATAATAGTGTCAACTTGCTAAAACTTGGTTTACATACTGTATCTCAACGAACAGCTGTTATTGTTAAGTTTCTAGCTGAAGTGAACTTGTAATTTAAACTATTATTTCTTATCCTGGAACAGTTCTAACAATTTTGTCCCATCTTTTACCCAATGCCTTCTATACTTGAGACCACCAATCATAATTCACACAATTTTTTCCTGGCTAAACATTTCCAATCCCCATCAGGCCTTTTACAATCTTGGTTGTTGAGTTTCGGTGCCCTTTCTAAAATATGATGCCCCAAATTGGACAAACTATTTTAGGCATACTGTAGTCTGACTAGTGCAGAAAAGAGAAACAAAATACTTATTTTGACTGGGGTAGAGAAAACATTTCTATGGTTTATTGGAAATTTGGGAAATGGGAATTACATATAATCTTATGTATCCTTTGTTGCCTATAGAAGAATGATGTTTTACCTGAGTACCTATAGAAATTTTAACCATTGTGGCTGTCTACCATCAATATTTTCTAAGTGATGGAGAAGGAAAATGGGTGACTAGAACACCCATCACTGATTCATAGCATCCGAGCTATGTCACAAAAGAGAACCAGACAATATACAAACCCAGGAGGAATTTTTAGGAAGTAATATTTTCTACTCAAAGGAATGCACCCACCATTTTAGGACTGCTTTTATTGATTGATAAATGAACTGACTCACCTAAGTAAGTTGAGCAATAGTGCTTTAAACAAATAATATCCCTAACTAAAAACTACCTTCACGTGGAGATTAAGAGAACTTAATAAATAACCTGAATGCTATATTTACCAAATGTCAGCTGTGTTCCTCTCATTGATAATATATAGGCTGCTTCCCTTTTCTCCTAATATTCCTTTTAGAAAAGGTATACATTCAGCTTTAAACATCTTTATATGTAAAATCACCACTGTTTATGTTTTAATTTAAGGAAATAAAATGATGTATTAGGAATCAGGTTAAGTAATATATAGAAGAAATAGAAATACCAAGATAACACCGAGGGGCTATGGAATCCATTGCAAAATGTCAGTTTTTTCTTATTAAAAATAATGTTTGAAAATTTCAAGACAATATCCAGCATCTTCTATGCTCAGTAGGAATTTGGATAAACCAACATATCAACTATATGGTTTTCAGGTGTGTGTGTGTGTGTGTGTGTGTGTGTGTGTGTGTGTGTGTGTTTGTGTGTGTGTCTCAAACTGAGCAACTCCAGCAAGTCAGCAAAGTGTACATGAAAAAGTCATAAATAAGATTTGTATAAGCGGAAAATATAACAGCATTTATACTCTATATAAACAAGATAAGGAAAGCATGCAGAGCATAGCTCTAAAACTGTTTCTAAACTTTCTACTAGCAGTAGCCCAAGGAGCCATCTATATTATCTACTAGATAATGAAATAATTAATGTATTGTACCTTTAAGTGTCTGTGCTTACCTTTGTTTGCATTGTGTCTACGTTGGTGTGAATGTGTGCACTGGGAAGCATGGGGTCTGCTCTGGGTCATATGTCTGGGGAAGCAGCTTAGAAGGGAAATTTGGTAGCATTCTGAGACACCTTTCCTTTAGGACAGACATGTCAAGCACAAGGCCCGGGGGCCAGATCTGGCCCACGAAGTGGTTTCATGTGGCCCGCGAAGCCATCCTGGAAACAGTGAGGGAATGGCCCCCACTGCCTTGGCCCTGGCCCAGAGACCCTCCTTCTGCCAGAGAACCTCAGATCTGTCCCACTCCTGCCCAGGCCCCCATAGGCACCCTTGATGCAAACGATGTAGAGCTGGCCACGCCCACCCAACACCCTGAGGGCAATCACAATGCTGATGTGGCCCTCAATGAAATTGAGTTTGACACCCCTGCTTTAGGACAAATGGAGGGATTTATTATGGATTTTTTTTCTTTGCAGTCCTCAGCTGGATTGATTCAGTCCATTTTTCAACTTAGTTCTTTTGTCAGTTTCTCCTCCCACACCAAATTTGGTATAATTTTGTTTCGTTTTCAGATTTTTATCCTGCTGAGGAAGAGCCTGGAGTCCCTGTAATTCCTATTCAACATTTCATTGCACTCAAAAGAAATCAAAACAATCGAAATCACTATGAAAATGTTAGAAAAGTCTGAATGCATGAATTATTCCTAACTGACCCAATCTCAAAACTTATAGTATAACATTTCTGAAATATATGACAAGCTTGGTAAAATTCCATCCTTTCTATTGAGTATTTCTTCCAGGCAACAGATGCAGATTTTGTGAGAAGTATACAGCTTTGAATCATAGACAACATAGTATTTATCATTATCAGAAGACCTTACTGTTATTATATTATTAAATTATTTTCTGTAGCGGTAACTGATAGGAATTACTATGTTAGAAAGATGTACAAGAAAGGCAATTATGACCTTCCATTTCAAATTTAAAAAAATGATGAATATTTGCTATTTGAGAGGAAATCTGTGTGCAGGGGGCCTACTGAATACATCTATTAACATTAACATGAATGTATCATTTAAGATAAAGTTACTGCACTTTGCATCTCTGCAATATTGTTCCTAGTTAATTCTTCAATTCCTGGGATGCTATTATTATGCTATTTGCAACCTTTTCCAAGATCAAACATATACTTTTAAGGATGCTAAATCACTTATTTTGTTAATGTAGAACAACCAGTCATAAAACAATATGTGGTATTTATAATTATTTGCATGTTGTCCTCAGGAGCTAGTGAGGGAGAACAGATTAGCTAAAGTAGATGATATTAGACAATCATCGTAGAAAAAGCCAGAGAGCTGTAGTTGGTGGAATTAAGAGACCTACTCCATAGCAGAAATTTATTACACATATAGCCCATGGTCATAGTAAATTGTTGCATATCAGAAAAAATGAACATATTAAAATAGATAAATATAAGACTGCAGAAGAAGCAAGAATTGAGACCTACTGGCATTGGGATTATAGTTTAACCAGCCCTTAAATACCTAATATAATGGAAGAAAGGACAGAATAGAGAGAACAGAAGCTAGTTTAGGGACGAAGTACAGAACTAAGTCAGAAACCTCCATGTCAGAAGTGGGGGGAACACTGAAAGAAGAAAGGATGGACATCTGAAATCAGCAGGATGAGGAGCTCTAAGACTATCCTCATGAATTAATAAGAGATAAAGAAGTCATAAGATGCAAAGAATACTGGAGTGATGACTGGCAGCTTGTTTAATGTGGAAAATGAGAAGAAAAAAGCTTCACTTATGAGGGAATTGTTCAGTGGATTTGGCTGGGAGTGGTATTTGCAAGGGAATGAGGAAACCTGGTTTTTGTTTAATATATTCTGAGATTCAGAAATATACTGCACATTCATTCATCCATCTAATTTTAAACAACTCTGTGTACTTACAACAAATTTAAAAATCAAGATAAAAGCATCAAACCTCAAAATCCAAAGGTTACAGCAACCAAAACCATTCCTTTAAAACAACTCTGCAGCGTCTCTCAGAGTTAGGTTCACTCAGCCTCCTGGCCTTACGCCTATGAGAACAACTAGGTCTTCAGTGCGTTTTAAAAGCCCAATATAGTTGGGTCTATCCAAATTTTGGGGAATAAGCTGTTCTATAGGGCAGGTGCCACCACAGAGGAGGCATGCTTCCTGAATCCCCTCAAATGACAATGTAATAGAAGCAGCCAGGAGCATTTCAACTCAAGCACCACTGAGCACCAAATAGTTGGTCCACTGTACCACCCAACTCTCTGGGCAGCTCAGTTGCCCTGTCCCAGAATTGTGAAAGAATTATTGCTAACTCTGATGGGAGGCTTTTATTGCCATTGAGTTCAAGGGGACTATATCAATTAAACTATTGTATTAGTGTGCCCCCTTCATCAATTACTGCCTTGTCGTGGCGAAGGGGCTTGCATAATTCAATGAAGCTAAGAGCTATGCCGTGCAGGGCCACCCAAGACAGACAGGTCATAGCCGAGAGTTCTGACAAAACGTGATCCACTGGAGAAGGAAATGGCAACCCACTCCAGTATCTTTGCCATGAAAACCCTATGGACAGTTCCAAAAGGCAAAACGATATGACGCTGGAAGATGAGCCCCTCAGGTCGGAAGGCGTCTAATATGCTACTGGGGAAGAGCAGAGGGCTAGTACTAGTAGCGCCAGAAAGAATGAAGCGACTGGGCCAAAGCCGAAAGGACGCTTTGCTGTGAATGTGTCTGGTGGTGAAAGGAAAGTCCGATGCTGTAAAGATTCTTTTCTCCATAGGAACCTGGAATGTAAGATCCATGAATCAAGGAAAGCTGGACGTGGTCAAACAAGAGATGACGAGACTGAACATCGACATCTTAGGAATCAGCGAACTAAAATGGACAGGAATGGGTGAATTTAATTCAGATGACCATCAGGTATACTACTGCGGGCAAGAATCCCTCAGAAGAAATGGAGTAGCCTTCATAGTCAATAAAAGAGTAGGAAAAGCAATACTGGGATACAATCCTCAAAATGACAGAATGATCTCAGTTCGAATCCAAGGCAAACCATTCAATATCACAGTAGTCCAATTCTATGCCCCAACCACCGGTGCTGAAGAGGATGAAATTAACCGGTTCTATGAAGCCCTACAGCACCTTATAGAACTAACACCAAAAAATGATGTTCTTATCATCATGGGGGATTGGAATGCTAAAGTAGGAAGCCAAAAGATAACCGGAATAACAGGCAAGTTTGGTCTTGGAGTACAGAATGAAGCAGGGCACAGGCTGATAGAATTTTGTCAAGAGAATACAATGGTCATAGCAAACACTCTTTTCCAACAACCCAAGAGACGGCTTTACACATGGATATCACCAGACAGTCAACACAGAAATCAGATTGACTATATGCTCTGCAGCCAAAGATGGAGAAGCTCTATACAGTCAGTAAAAACAAGACCAGGAGCTGCCTGTGGCTCAGACCATGAGCTTCTTGTTGCAAAGTTTAGGCTTAAATTAAAGAAAGTAGGGAAAAGCGCTAGGCCAGTCAGGTATGAATTAAATCATATCCCTGTTGAATATACAGTAGAGGTGACAAATAGATTTAAGGAATTAGATCTGATAGACAGAGTGCCTGAAGAACTATGGACAGAGGTTCGCAACATTGTACAACAGGTAGCAACCAAAACCATCCCAAAGAAAAAGAAATGCAAGAAAGCAAAATGGCTGTCTGAGGAAGCTTTGCAAATAGCTGAGGAAAGGAGGGAAGTGAAAGGCAAGGGAGAAAAAGAAAGATATGCCCAATTAAATGCAGAATTCCAAAGAATAGCTAGAAGAGATAAGAATGCCTTCTTAAATGAACAATGCAAAGAAATAGAAGAAAACAATAGAATAGGGAGGACCAGAGATCTTTTCAGAAAAATTGGAGAGATGAAAGGAACGTTTCATGCAAAAATGGGCATGATAAAGGACCAAAATGGCAGGGACCTAACAGAGGCAGAAGAGATTAAGAAGAGGTGGCAAAATTACACAGAACAACTATACAAGAATGAGCTTAACATCCCTGATAATTACAATGAGGTGGTCACTGACCTCAAGCCAGACATCCTAGAATGTGAAGTGGGCCTTAGAAAAGTTGAGCAACAACAAAGCTAGTGGAGGTGACAGTATTCCAGCTGAGCTATTCAAAATCTTAAAAGACGATGCAGCAAAAGTGCTACACTCAATTTGCCAGCAAATTTGGAAAACTCAACAGTGGCCACAGGATTGGAAAAGATCAGTTTACATTCCAATTGCAAAGAAAGGCAGTGCCAAAGAATGTTCAAACTATCGCACCATTGCACTCATTTCTCACGCTAGTAAAGTTATGCTTAAAATCCTACAAGCTAGACTCCAGCAGTATGTGGATCGAGAACTACCAGAAGTACAGGCAGGATTTCGAAGAGGCAGAGGAACTAGAGATCAAATTGCTAATATACGCTGGATCATGGAGAAAGCTAGAGAGTTCCAGAAAAACATCTACTTCTGCTTCATTGACTATGCTAAAGCCTTTGATTGTGTGGATCATAACAAACTGTGGCAAGTCCTTAAAGAGATGGGCGTACCAGACCATCTTATTTGTCTCTTAAGAAACCTATATGCGGGCCAAGAAGCAACAGTGAGAACTGGACACGGAACCACTGATTGGTTCAAAATTGGGAAAGGAGTCCGGCAAGGCTGTATACTGTCGCCTTGCCTATTTAACTTATATGCAGAGCACATCATGAGAAAGGCAGGGCTAGATGAATCAAAAGTTGGAATTAAGATTGCCGGAAGAAACATCAACAAACTAAGATATGCAGATGATACAACTCTAATGGCAGAAAGTGAAGAGGAACTAAAGAGCCTCTTGTTGTGAGTGAAGAAGAAGAGTGCAAAACTTGGGTTGAAACTAAACATTAAGAAAACCAAGATCATAGCATCTGGCCCTCTCAATTCCTGGCAAATAGATGGGGAAGAAATGGAGGTAGTGACAGATTTTATTTTCCTGGGCTCCAAGATCACTGCAGATGGGGACTGTAGCCAAGAAATTAAAAGACACTTGCTCCTTGGGAGGAAAGCCATGGCAAATCTAGACAGCACACTAAAAAGCAGAGATATCACCCTGTCAACAAAAGTGCATATAGTCAAGGCTATGGTCTTCCCGGTTGCAATGTATGGCAGTGAAAGTTGGACCATAAGAAAGGCTGAGTGCCAAAGAATTGAAGCCTTTGAACTATGGTGCTGGAGAAGACTCCTGCGAGTCCCTTGGACTGCAAGGCGATCAAACCGGTCAGTCCTAGAGGAGATCAACCCTGACTGCTCTTTAGTAGGCCAGATCCTGAAGCTGAAACTCAAATACTTTGGCCACCTAATGAGAAGGAAGGACTCACTGGAGAAGATCCTAATGCTGGGAAAGATTGAGGGCAATAGAAGAAGGGGACGACAGAGAATGAGGTGGCTGGATGGAGTCACTGAAGCAGTAGGCGTGAGCTTAAATGGACTCCAGAAGATGGTAGAGGACAGGAAGGCCTGGAGGAACGTTGTCCATAGGGTCGCGATGGGTCGGACACGACTTCGCAACTAACAACAACAACATTAGTGTGCCATTACTTTACTAGTCATGTATTTTAAGCTGTTTCTTAATGATATAAATAAAAGTTCACACTTCTACTTCCAAAAGAGGGGCTTTTAGAGGCCTTTTGCCAATGGAAAGTTTAGCACCAGACTTTCCTAAAAGATGGTGAGAAAATAAAAGATGACAATTTGTTAGAGATGAAACACAGCATTCTACAGAGGAACTATTCTCCCTTTTATTACCATACTAATCACGTATTCTTGGACATTTATTATTAAGTATCAGAATAGCAAGTTTATCAAGGCAGCTTAGTCCTGAACAAACCTAGAGGATTTATAAATCTTCCTGCATGTTTACATTTTCTCCAACTCAACCATTGTAGAAATGCTTTTCCAAGATTGACAAGAGCCTGCTGAGCTAAAACCTTGAATTTTAATTACATTTTTTACACCAAAAGGAATTAAGCAATTATCTTTTCAGTTACATTTTAACCTTTACTAATATCTTAGTCCATTTTTATAACCTCAGGTTTTATTGGCTTTAAATTAATGATCTGTGACACATCTCTCTCTCTCTCTCTCTCTCTCTCTCTCTCTGTGTGTGTATGTGTATGTTTGTGTGTGTGTGTGTGTGTGCGTGTGTAAAATGATAGAAAAGGCGATATTTATCAGCTGTTTGGGCTTATATGTACTTTCATGAGAACGCTGATTAAGAACATATTGGATTAAATAGCCACATTTTTTTTGAAGTAATTATACAAGCACCTGACTATATTTAGCTTATCTTATGTATTTATTTATTTATACTTATTTTACTTTGAATGTTCTTTTGTGCATTTATATAGTAGAAATTTCATCCATACTTTTGAAATAGGCTTTATTTTCATCAGTTGTCAATACCTGATTATTTTACAACAAGCTGTCCAATTGGGATGGGGATGAGGGCTAAGGACACTTGGACCCTGAATGACAGTTTTGAGATGAGCAATCATATTTAATGATTCTAGAAGATTATGAATCAAGACCCGTTTTTCTCCTGTTTTCATGACAGAGGTACAATAGTCATGTGAGCAACTGCTCCCAAGCATCTGCTATAGGAACCTAAAGCTATTTGTAGTGAGTATAGGGTAGAATACTTTATCAACATTAATAAATTGAAATGGGTTCTGTTCCTGTGTAGATTGTGTACCTCTCTGTTCTTCCATGTATCTGCAGTTGAGCTATTATAGAAACCAACTATTAATTTTCTCATGACCTTGTCTGTAGGATATCAAAGCTGGACGAAGGCAGTGGAAAAGTGATGTGTGGGTATGGGTTGAAGCATGCAACAAACGATGAGGCTCAATGTCCTGGATAGGAACGTTAAGTTTCCATAAGTATATCTGAAAGTACAGATATGGCTTGGCCAATCCCATAAGGAAGCCTCGTCACTGATATAAACTTCTTCTTTACATCAGTGACACATACAACTGGATCATGAAATGTGAGAAGGTGGCCAGTATAACGGGTGAGCCAGAATTCCGATCGCTTTTCTGAAGAACCTTTATAGTGAACAAGAAATAATTGTAAGAATGGAGTTTAGAGAAACAGTACGATTCAAAATAGGGAAGGAAGTAAAAAAAAGGTGACTATTGACCCATATCAGATTAATTTATATAGCAATAATTAGAGTGACAGGATTGAGTAAGATGACAGCTACAGTAGAATCAAACTTGTACACCACCATTTTGGGATCTGCATGCAAAGAAACTTATTTAGCCAAATAGAAAGCAGATTTAGAAGAGCTCAGCATGTGTCCATGTAGTGACCAGGGCATAGCCAAATTCAACAGCACATATTCTGGTAGAGAGAAGCTCCATGAGGATGGGCTCCAGCACAAAGCTGAAAGCTCGGAAGATTAAACCTCTGGTCCTGGTGACCAACCCAGATTGGATCCTGCCACATTATCCTGGGACAAGTATATTTGCCTTCATTGAACGGCATCTAACCAACTAAGCAAAAATTCTCCTGCAATAGGTTTCTTTTTCTTTTTACTTACTCCAGATGCAAGCTTCATTTAATAACTGTTTTCCCCCAATTGTTTACAAAAATTTTCTCATACTTCATTTGATAAGAGCCATTACCTCTCACCAAAACCCAGATCAGTATTAAAATCATTATATATTGAAGTGGGCTCTGCTCCCTATGTAGGTGGTAAATCTCTGTGTTCTTCCATGTGTCTAGTTTAACTAAACAACTAGGCATCGTGCAGGTACTACACTATATGTATATATGCACACAAATATTTTCTTTAAGTCTTTTTGGTCCTCAATTAGTGATCTAAACTCTTCATTCAGTAGAGTCAAGGTCATGCTTATTACACTAATTTCAGTTCACATTAATTACGCCCATCATTGAAGGTGATACAACTAAAATCCCATCTAATTAGGTTTGCTTTACTGTGTTGAAGTGTTTAGTAAGGCTTGTGGGGAGAATCAGGTTAACTCTGACACTTTCTACTGCACTGACATATTTTGTATATAAACAGTCAATAGTTATGAAACATTATGGGAAATTTCTCTCTCTCTCTCCCAATTCACCCAATGGCATCATAGTTGAATTTTCAGCCTCTGTCAACATTGTGGAATACAAACCAGTCAAGTGTTATTCCTCTACTGTTTGTGGTGAAAACAGAGGGATTATTTTATTATCTAATCTCAGTAGTTTTATTACAATCTCTCAAATCCTGAATATGTGTTCATCATGGACTTTTCCTCCCATGCTCAGTTGCAAATAATTTTTAAAATGTATCATGATCACTCTGAATACTTGGGATGAAATAGATGACAGAAAGAGTAGTCCATCTAAATTCCTACTAAAAGCTGCCATATTAAATTTAATTATATTATTCTGGAAAAGTAAATAAAAATGGCATTACTTACAATGTCAACAATAATGGCAAAACGCATCAATCGTAATAAAAATTATAATTGACTCTCCTTGTATAATCTATCCTACACTGAGTTGGCAGAAAGGAAACAGCAAAGAAATATTTATATAATTTATATTTATAAAAATGTTTCTTATACAAAAGGTCAGTTCATTTTTTTCATAAAATACTTTCCTTAACTGAACATTTGCATATTTGAGAACTATATTAAATACCTCAATAGGTTTTTGAGAGTTAATATAGTGTTCTGGCTAAGATACTGAATAAGAAATCATAAAATACTGGCTTAAATACTAAATGACAAGAATTCACTCTGTAGCTATAGGCAGGTCCTTATCATTTTATTTTAAGGAATACTGATCCACTCTATAGAACTAATCTAAGTATTACAAACATGTCTGTTAGGAGCACCTAAAAATGCTTCAGACATAGGTATTTTTATCTCTTATTGTTGGAGGTGACTAAATTGCTGTTGAGTCACTGACTTCATAATAGCATTAAAGATATGAATTTTCATTAACATTATTTCTGTGCTTACATTGAATAATAAATGCTACAAATTCCACCCATTATGTGATGAATCCAAATGCAGCTGTTCCTGTTTAATGTTAACATATGTTTAATACGTATGAATAATTATATGAACATAGCACTATTATCATAAGAGTACCAAGCTTTCCATCAACTTATTAGAAGATAAATTAATATTCAGCCCATGCCACTAAGAGAATGTCATTAATTATGCCAAGACAGAGGTGTCAGAGATAATAGGTGTCTCCGAGAAGGCCATATAGAAGGCTTTACATTCAGCTTGATTTAAGGAACTGACTGGGTAGCACTCTGCAAGCATTATTTGGAAATATACTATCTTTTTAGTCCTCCTACAAAAAACAAAAAAAAAACCCCAAAAAAACCCAACAAACCCAGCTGCTCATTTGATAACCCAAACTGAATTAATCTGTAAAAACACTCTTTACAGAACTACCAAGTTCTTGCATCAGAATGTTATTTTCCCTTCTCTGGGCTTCCTACAGAATTTCCATTTATACTGCATTTTGTCATGGAACAGAGACTACACTATGCAAAATGAGAAAGGATAGAAGGTAGTGGATTCATGGGAGCCTGTTGCCTGCGCCGCTGGCCGTGGAGTCAGACAAAGACTGGAGACTAAACTGTATGATGAACAGTTAATGGAAATAGTATGTCTGGCCTAATGAAGAGAAGGACCAGGGGGTGACATGATAGCTGTCTCCCAGTACTTGAAGGGCAATACTGGGAGACTACTGAAGAGAAAAGAGGGAGTCAACTTATTCTCCAAAGAACGAGTTGGGTTTTTTCCCCTATCCCTTGAGGTTTTCAAGAAAAGATTGGACATCCATTTATATAGGATGGTATAAGGCAGGGGTAGGCAACCTCGGCTCTTTTATGACTCATGGACTTCAACTCCCAGAATTCCTGAGTCAGCTTTGCCTACCCCTGGTATAAGGTCTCCTGCCTTGGGCCGGGGGTTGGACTAGAAGACCTCCAAGTCCCCCAATTATATGATTCCAGGTGGAAAGAAAAGGGTTAGTTGACAGCTTCATTGCAAGGCAAGGAAATGCCTGCACTTTTCCCAAGTTTTATGAATTATGGGGTCATAGGATTGCATCACTGCACTCTTGATGTACCAGTGGGTAATAGTTATTGAATACTACTGTGACTTGAAAGATTACCTAAACCACTAAGAAACCAGTAAGAAAAAGCAAAAGACTCCTCAGCTAAGAGATATATTAGTAAAATACAACTTTGCTATGTTCTTTACTAGATGTATCGCAGTAGTTTCATGTCATTTCTCTATCTCATTAACAGCTACTAGAAACCATAACATACATACATACATACATACACACATACATACATAGTGTGTGTGTGTGTTAAATATTTGTCAAGTCATTTGAATACGCCTTGCTAATTAAATCTTTCTTTCCTGTTTGGCCTAACTCAAGGCTATCCACAGGTTATAGTCACAACTTATGACAGCTCATTATTTGTGTAAATTATTCAAATTGCTAATAAAGAATTTTACGGAGGCTAATATGTTCATTTCGAACTTCTTATGTTCTCATCAGTTAGTCATACCCTTTTTATCTGAGATTCGAACCTGGGCTGATTATATATTAGGCAGTTGCTTTAACTTCCTGAGCCACAGGTTCTTTCTCTATTAGCTAAGAAGCAAGGGAGATATATGTGTTAAATATTTGTCAAGTCATTTGAATACGAATCTCAGATAAAAAGGGTATGACTAACTGATGAGAACATAAGAAGTTCGAAATGATCATATTAGCCTCCCTAAAATTCTTTATTAGCGATTTGAATAATTTACACAAATAATGAGCTGTCATAAGTTGTGACTATAACCTGTGGATAGCCTTGAGTTAGGCCAAACAGGAAAGAAAGATTTAATTAGCAAGGCGTATTCCAATGACTTGACAAATATTTAACACATATATCTCCCTTGCTTCTTAGCTAATAGAGAAAGAACCTGTGGCTCAGGAAGTTAAAGCAACTGCCTAATATATAATCAGCCCAGGTTCGAATCTCAGATAAAAAGGGTATGTATATATATATATATACACACACACACACACACACACACACACACACACATATACATACTTTATTCAACAGACTCACTTTTTAAATCTTTTTATTTCTAAAAAGCTTGACCTTTAATCCCATCAAGTATTGTCCCATAAATAGATTTCTTATCTGTTTCTGTCTTCTTGAGCAATTCCTCTTTGCACCTTTTCAGAAAGAATTTTCTTGGTCCCACACATTTCTTTTGTAAATTCAGAACAAGAAGGCTTTCCAAGATACTCTTCTAATTTATTTTTTATGTCTGCTTTGATTATTAAGACAACAATTGGTTTCATTAGCAAATCCATTTTGTTTCCCATATCATCTATTCTGACTTTTTCAATCCATTTTTGGAACCACATCTTTTTCCATATTACTTTTATAATCCAGCATTTTTTTAAAATCACAAATTCAAATCAGCCTCAGTCTCTGTTTTTTATCCAATAAAATCTATTGTTTTTCTATATCCTCTTCTATAATATCAAACAATGTTGTAAGCAACTTCTGAGAAAACTGTTCCCAAACATCCTTAATTTCTTATACAGTCAAATAGTGTTGCTCCATTGTAATTATTGGTCTGTTCTCCTAAGAATAATCCTTCATTATTTCTAGTTCCCTGTAGCCAGCTTTCCGGTCCCTTCCTACCATCTGTTTATTTTCCAAGCAACAGGATTTCTTAATGATTTATTTCAAAGATTTCATATACTATTTTTTAAATACCCCAGGAAATATTCTTTCAAGTCCATCTAGTCCCTTAACTTTCCTCCTTTTGCTATTTTTCAAAACTTAGAGCTTGTCTTAATCCTTAAAATTACTTAAGAGCTTTTTTCATCAACGGTGGAAGGGAAATCTCCTGCTGTAATACAGTGCAGAGCTTGTCTTTCAGAAGGTTTTTATCTCAAAGAGAAATCAATAATAAGCAGCTTCCTAAAGTAATTAAAAGAGGAAGTAGGCAGATCCTGCAGCTGAGTTTAGTTTAGGCAAAGTTAATACTGGCCTGGCCCCCAGACTTGTCAAGCCAACTGAAGAACACTATTTTGCATTCTATTTTTTTAATCCCATTTATATCCCGCCCTTCTCTGAAGACTCAGGGCAGGGAGAATCTATAAAGAGTCAAACATGGGCAGTCCTTATCTTCTTCTTAATCTGGAGAGGAGTTCTGGGGAGCTGATCCCTTCACCAGCTCCTGTTTTGGACACATTCATTAGTTCTGCAAAAGGCAGAGTTGTGCTCCATCCACCATGCTGCCTCAGAGGTCCCTCTTCATGTAAGTTGTCCTAAACCTTTAAGCAATATTTGTAATAAAGGAATAATTACTACATAGATTGGTTTCCACTGCAGTGACAAGCATTCTTCAAGATGTAATCAGAATAGAACCAAAAGTGTTGCTGAAGAGGTCCCAAAATTTTTGAGCATTGGAAAGCAAGTTCAGTATCATTTTTCCTGTCAAAGCAAAAGGTGCCATATTAATGGGAATGGATCCCAGTACAGGTAGTCCTGAACGTACGACCACAATTGAGCCCAAAATTTATGTTGCTAAAGTGAGAAATTTGCTAAGTGAGTTTTGCCTCATTTTATGACTTTTCTTGCCACATTTGTTAAGTAAATCACTGTAGTTGTTAAATTTCTAACATGGTTGTTAAGCGGGTCTGGTTTCCCCATTGACTTTTGCTTGTCAAAAGGTTGCAAAAGGTGACCACATGACCCCAGGACACTGCAACTGTCATAAATATGAACCAGTTGCCAAGCATCCAAACGTAAATCATGTGACCATGGGGATGCTGAAACGGTCATAAGTGCGAAAAACGGTCTTGTCACTTTTCCAGTGCCATTGTAACTTTGAACGGTCAATAAGTGAACTACTGCAAGTTGAAGACTACCTGTATATGAGTCCCTCGGGAGAAGGGCGGTTTATAAAAACTAATAAATAAATAAATAAAATAAATAAATAAATATGAACGGATATTTCTCTCCATTATTCCAAAGAGAGAATGGAAAAAACAACAACCCAACCCAATATTTTTATGGCTACAAACTTTTCCCTACCAAAATGAAATGGATATTTGAATATTTTTTTTAAAGGTTACACTTTTTCCATAGTTATTTTTTACAAATAACAGTGCTGACAGTGAAATACGCTTTTTGTTCTTACTGCTGCTGCAGAATAAATTCCAGTCACAAGTCTTTGGACAGCCAAATTTGTCATGAGTTCTCTATAGCTGACCTCAGTTCTTAATATACAGTTGGCTCTTCAGTTGGATTGTGACCATGCACAGCCATTTTACCATGTAAATCCTAGCCATGAGAAGACTTTCAAGAAGCAGATATATAATTTCACTGTTTCTTGTTCAATATTCCAGCAAATATCATTAATTTTATTTGAACGGCAAGTTCTAAAAACTAATGCACTGTATTATTAAGTGTTGCAACATCAGCGTAGTTAATTAGTGTTTGAGCTATTATTTACCATCAAATTGCGTGTGAACGAGTTTAGCAATTCAGCTGTCTTGTCTCATAATATATAAACCATCTGGATAATCCATATGGGGAACTCTTATGAATAGCTTTTCCATTACTACCATGCTTGAAATTTTACATTATGTTTTGGATTATGAAAAATCAGGGAGTTTAATTGATTATCCTGAAAGCAGATTATCCTGCAAATTTGAAAAAGTCAATGGATTAGAGATGCACTATCCACTATCCACAATTTCAAGGCTATGGTCTTCCCAGTTGCAATGTATGGCAGTGAAAGTTGGACCATAAGGCTGAGCGCCAAAGAATTGAGGCCTTTGAACTATGGTGCTGGAGAAGACTCCTGCGAGTCCCTTGGACTGCAAGGCGATCAAACCCGTCAGTCCTAGAGGAGATCAACCCTGACTGCTCTTTAGAAGGCCAGATCCTGAAGCTAAAACTCAAATACTTTGGCCACCTAATGAGAAGGAAGGACTCACTGGAGAAGAGCCTAATGCTGGGAAAGATCGAGGGCAATAGAAGAAGGGGACGACAGAGAATGAGGTGGCTGGATGGAGTCACTGAAGCAGTAGGCGTGAGCTTAAATGTACTCCAGAAGATGGTAGAGGACAGGAAGGCCTGGAGGAATGTTGTCCATAGGGTTGCGATGGGTCAGACACGACTTCGCAGCTAACAACAAAATCCACAATTCCATTGATAAGAGGATAAAGACTCACCAGATCAAACAAAGGAGACACTATGGAAATAATTGATAGAGCTGGCCACTATTTATAAGGAAAAATATAAATTAAATTAGTAAGTCCAATGGATCAGAGTAGAGTACAGTAGAGTAGAACAGAAAAGAACAGAAGTAGAGTGAGGATGAGGACGAGAATGAAGGTGAACAGAATATAATAGGATGAGGGTGAAGCAAGAGATATAGACTATCTTCTGCACTACTGGAATTGAGAATTCACAACTTTCAGGATTTTGCAGAAGAAACAAGACATAATCTTTAGTTAGAAGAAAATGGTGCTTTAGGAAATAAAAGAAAAGATGGTGAAGCTCTGAATGGCAGAGGAGGAGGTGAAGTTGTGGTCTCCTGGAAGACAGAGAGAGGTCATGAGGAATTAAAGCAAATGTGGCACATGATGTGTATTGTTTATCATGAGCGAGGATAAGGAATGTGACAGAACAATTTTCAAGATTTATAAGGTCTTGTGACAATTAAACTTCCTTGCTATTACATCTGGGGGACAAATTACAGTGCAAAGAACAAAAGAAAGATAGAAGGAGGAATCTTATTACTAACAATCTAGAACTAAATCTCTGGGCTTAAATAATGTTTTCATTCATCCTATCAGACTATGGGAAAGACTGAAAAGCAAGAGAAAAATTCTGCAAAGAAATGAGTGGCTCTGGAAAAGGCGATAGGACAGACTTGATCTGAATTATCTGAATGGTGGACTGCTGACATGGATGTAGGAGTAATTCATAAGAACTGGTAAAAATGATTTTGGCTGAATCAGCTTGATAAGGAGGTTTTTTTTTCTTACACTAAATCCAGAATCCTGCTGAAAATACAGAGAATAGGCAGAGGTAAGCTAAACTTCTTAGCATAGAAAAGCAACTGTGATTTAACAGACATAATAGAAACCTGGATTCCCATGACTGGAAAATAGAAAATGATCACACAATTTGTTCAACGGGATCAGGATAAAAAGGAATGAAAGAATGGCTGTACGTTCATATGAATGAATTTATTGGTAATGTTCTGAGCATATGGGTTTAAAAGAAGTAGAATAAATGCTACTTATGTCTACTATTATTTTATCCTAAAGAGAGGATAGTGACAATGCCTTCTAAAAAAATAAATGGCAGATCTTTCAGGGTCATATGAAATGGTAATAACATCTTTTGGGATAGAATAGCACTTGCAGGAAATTTGTGAAAAAGTGCAGGAAAGCCTAAGAGAATTACTTATCCTTGCCACAAGCCGAAGAAAGAGGGGGTGGGTTTTGAAGAACCCGAAGAAGAGCCTTCAAAGGCAATGGTCAGATAAAAGGTTGTGAGTCTGAGCCAAGAAAGTAATTTGAGTAAACATCTCAGATAAGCCCCTCTCGAATTCACATGACAATAAAGGAAGAGAATAAAAAGGGCGTTCAGATTTTCAACTTTCGATTTGTTGTTGTTAGTTGCGAAGTCGTCTCCAACCCATCACGACCCTATGGACGATGTTCCTCCAGGCCTTCCTGTCCTCTACCATCTTCTGGAGTCCATTTAAGCTCACGCCTACTGCTTCAGGGACTCCATCCAGCCACCTCATTCTCTGTCATCCCCTTCTTCTCTTGCCCTCAATCTTTCCCAGCATTAGGCTCTTCTCCAGCGAGTCCTTCCTTCTCATTAGGTGGCCAAAGTACTTGAGTTTTAGCTTCAGGATCTGGCCTTCTAAAGAGCAGTCAGGGTTTGATCGCCTTGCAGTCCAAGGGACTCACAGGAGTCTTCTCCAGCACCATAGTTCAAAGGCTTCAATTCTTTGGCGCTCAGCCTTTCTTATGGTCCAGCTTTCACTGCCATACATTGCAACTGGGAAGACCATAGCCTTGACTATACGCACTTTTGTTGACAGGGTGATGTCTCTGCTTTTTAGTGTGCTGTCTAGATTTGCCATGGCTTTCCTCCCAAGGAGCAAGCGTCTTTTAATTTCTTGGCTACAGTCCCCATCTGCAGTGATCTTGGAGCCCAGGAAAATAAAATCTGTCACTACCTCCATTTCTTCCCCATCTATTTGCCAGGAATTGAGAGGACCAATCAAAGTAGTACTGGCAATGTCCCAATCTAAACGGTGCATAGAAATGTAAATAGCAGGAACACTGGGAGAAGTGCTTATTTAATGTTCAAGGCTTCTTTTTATGATTTCAAGGGAAACTCTATTTGAATGTAGTCAAAACATACTGTATCTTGGATTTTAAACAATTATATTTAGTACTCAGATTAATGATAATTAGTACTCCACGACAGGAGAAATTAACAGCAGCACACAGCTCAAAATAGATGGAAGTTATAAAAAGGAGATACTGAAAGCACAATTGTAAACAATTCTACGATAGTGTAACAATGAGAAACTAGGCTGAAGTTGCCATAACCTAAAAATGAAGCAGGCACATACACAGAGAGGACAAAAGCCAGGAATCACATAAAAAAAAAATCTCTCCAGGACATAGATAAAAAGGAACCAAGTCAAAGGACAAATATCATGGACAAAGGCGGTTGGGTGCTAAGCACATGTAACCCCTCTAATCCCGCTGAGAGCTAGCAGTTTTGTGAATCAATAAAGCAAATACTTTTGGCAATAAAAGGGGTCCTGGAGTCTGCCCACTCTTTTGAGTTGTCCTGGATCTGGCTTGCCTCCAGAAGTTGTAGGAGCTCCATCATGTTTGTAAGAGAATGGATAGAGAATGGATAGCCATTTATTTGAAATAGTATAGGGTCTCCTGCTTAAACAGGGGGTGGACTGGAAGACCTCCAAGGTCCCTTCCAACTCTGTTATTCTGTTAGTCCTTGGAAGACTAGTTGAGAAAGATGTGGGTAAGTGGAGATAAGCATGTGTGCGGGAGAGATAACAAAATACATTATAACAGTAAAGTTTTACTGCCAAGCCTGACATGTCTCAGTGGTTTGTTGAAAGTGATTTGTGTGTATTCTTATTCATTTCCTGGATGTTGATCAGGGCTATGTGTTTTTTATACTGTAGCCACCCCTATGTAGAAGGCCCAGGTAGAGAATAACTGGGGGGGGGGCTGACAGCTTCACAAGTCTCAACAGGCTAGGGTGTTCATGAGTGAGTGACAAGCCAACCCTGGGCATGTATAGAAAAAAAAACGATGAATGATGATGATGATGATGATGATGATGATGATAATAATAATAATAATAATAATAATAATAATAATAATAATAATAATAATAATAATAATAATAAAGTTGGAAGGGACCTTGGAGGTCATCTAGTCCAACCCCCTGCTCAGGCAGGAAACCCTATACCATTTCAGGCAAATGGCTGTCCAGTCTCTTCTTAAAAACTTCCAGTGTTGGAGCATTCACCACTTCTGGAGGCAGGTTGTTCCACTGGTTAATTGTTCTAACTGTCAGGAAGTTTCTCCTTAGTTCTAGGTTGCTTCTCTCCTTGACTAGTTTCCATCCGTTGCTTCTTGTCTTGCTTTCAGGTGCTTTGGAGAATAGCTTGGCTCCCTCTTCTTTGTGGCAGCCCCTGAGATATTGGAACACTGCTATCATGTCACCCCTCACCCTTCTCTTCGTTAAACTACACATACCCAATTCCAGCAACCGTTCCCTATATGTTTTAGCCTCCAGTCCCCCAATCATCTTTGTCGCTCTTCTCTGTACCCTTTCTAGAGTCTCGACATCTTTTTTACATCGTGGTGACCAAAACTGGATGCAGTATTCCATGTGTGGCCTTACCAAAGCATTGTAAAGTGGTATTAGTACTTCACTTGATCTTGATTCTACCCCTCTGTTAATGCAGCCTACCACTGTGTTGGCTTTTTTGGCAGCTACAGCACACTGCTGGCTCATATTTAAGTCATTGTCTACTAGGACTCCGAGATCCCTCTCACAGTTACTACTATTGAGCAAGGTACCACCTATACTATACCTGTGCATTTGATTTTTCCTGCCTAAATGTAGAACCTTACTTTTTTCACCATTGAATTTCATTTTGTTAGATAGCGCCCAGTATTCGAGTCTGTCCAGATCCTCCTGTATTTTAAGCCTATCTTCTGGAGTGTTGGCTGTTCCTGCCAGCTTGGTGTCATCTGCAAATTTGATGAGTTCCCCATCTATCCCCTCATCCAAATTGTTGATGAAGATGTTGAAGAGCACTGGGCCCAGAACAGAGCCCTGGGGCACCCCACTACACACCTCCTTCCATGTAGATGCCGTTCCATTGAGGACCACATGCTGAGCACGGCCAGTCAGCCAGCTATGAATCCATCTGGTGGTGATGCTATCTAACCCACATTTTTCTATCTTATCAAGTAGTAGGTTGTCATCTACTTTATCAAATGATTCTGTGTTCTCCAACAAGAGAATTCTCTACTAGCTAACTGATGTTACGGTATATGTCAGCATCCCAAATGAAGTATTATTTCTGAATTTTTAGAAGGGACAGACATTTTTGTGGGTACCCAGAAAGATGTCTGTGAGTGCACTGGCTGATCCCATATGACACATTGAGGACTGCAGGGTTAGCATTTTGCAACTTTCTATTACTGAATATAAAAAAAACACCTTAGGTTCAGCTTCAAACAAGTTTCTCAAAGGCAATCACGCTGCAAGTAAATCCTGGTCCAAAGCCTATTAGTGTACAAAGGAAAAAAAGGTATTCATTTACTTGGAATGCTAAATAATTTTGGAGTGCATTACATCTCTTCAGTGAAGTGAGTTGATTAAGCAGATCATTGCCAATCCTGTGGAAGAGTGTTTGAATTTATAAATAAGATCACTGCATATTACAGCAGAATACAGATATCCTAAGTGGCAGTTCCTCTTACATATTTTCATGGGCTTATTTTCTGACTGTAGGACTGCAGAAAGCTCTAGAGAAAATCAATTATCTGAGCCTTATCAGTCAGGCTTGAGGGCTGGGCATGAAATTAATACAACTTTGGTTGTGCTAGTGTTTGGCCTTTGTCAGGTTAGGAGGAAGGTACTACACTTATCCATCAATCGTAGTATTCTTTTGGATATTATTTCAGAGGTTAGGGATTTACAGTGGTCCCATTCCTTCTTCAGTGGACAGTTCTGGTTGGTGGCAGTAGGATTTGTTCCTATTGAGATGCCACAGAGATCAATCTTTTCCCCCTACCACTTAATAGCTACATGAAGACACAGGAAAAGGCCATTTTTTTCCAGTTGGGATTTGATAATCTGATAATACTGAGCTTTATATCTCTACCCTGGGCCATACTGATCAGGTTTTTGAGACATTGTTCTAATACAGGGGTGTCAAACTCAATTTCATTGAGGGCCGCATCAGCACTGTGGTTGCCCTCAGGGGGCCGGGTGGGTATGGCCAGGGTGGGCGTGGCCTACTGGGTGGGCGTGGCTAGAGTGCATATGGCCTACTGGGTGGGCGTGGCCAGCTCTACATTGTTCACATCAAGGGTGCCTATGGGGGCCTGGGCAGGAGTGGGACAGATCTGAGGGTCTCTGGCAGGAGGAGGGTCTCTGGGCCAGGGCCAAGGCAGTGGGGGCCGTTCCCTCACTGTTTCCAGGATGGCTTCGCGGGCCACATAAAACCACTTTGCGGGCCGGATCCGGCCCCTGGGCCTTGTGTTTGACATGTCTGTTCTAATATCCGCAGGCAGTAAGAGCCTGAATAGGTTAAAAAGTTTGTTCATCGGTGTTCTCAGGTGGCTCCAGATGGAGAAGCATTATCTCTGAAGGAGCATATCTATGACTTACGGGGGTATTTTTTCTGGACCTGTAGTTCCTGCTATGGCCAGGGAGGCCTTTGCCCAGCTTCAGCTGATACATCAGTTGCAGCCCTACCTGAGATGAGAGGACCTTGTTCTTATCATCGCTTGTGTAGATTATTGTAGCATGCTCTATGTGGGAGAATTCATAATGACCACTCGGGACTTTAGATGGACTGACACATGGGAGCACATTACACTTGTGCTACAAGACTCACATTGGTCTTTCATAGGCTTTTATGAGCAATTTAATGTGCTGATTTTAACTTATAAAATACCTTTGTGGCCTAACACCCACAAATCTTCAGCCTTGCCCTTCAGCCCCACCAATTTGACCTTGCTGGGAAAATGAACTGGGGTGGTGGTAGTGTTTTCCCACCTTTGAGGACATCCAGGCTGCCAATAGACCTTTTTACAGCAATTGCTGCTCTCTAGAATGGCCTCCGTTTCTCCCTGAACTCAGCTGCTTTCCAAAAGTTTATAAAAATGAAGTTTTCCTAAAAGGCATTTGAGACACAATGATTTTTATTCTTGTGATATTAATATTTTAACTATGTTTTAAAGAGGACCATAGCGGTCTTCATGGTTTGTATACTTCTAGAATACAAGAAAGAAGTTTGGTGTAGTAGTTAATGTGTCAATTCTAGAAACTAGGACACTGTGAGTTCTAATCCCATCTTAGGCACAAAGCCAGCTGGGTAATTTTGGGCCTGTTGTTTTCCCCCAGGAAGGAAGAAATGGCAAACCATCTTGCCAAGAAAACTGTCCAGGTAGTCTCCAAGAATTGGATATAATTGAACAGAAGGAAGAAAAATCTGTAAAGCTACAAAATTGTGGCAGGGTATACAGGTGAAACTCGAAAAATTAGAATATCGTGCAAAAGTTCATTTATTTCAGTAATGCAACTTAAAAGGGGAAACTAATATAGGAGATAGACTCATTACATGCAAAGCAAGATAGTTCAAGCCGTGATTTGTCATAATTGCGATGATTATGGCATACAGCTCATGAAAACCCCAAATCCACAATCTCAGAAAATTAGAATATTACATGCAATCAATAAAACAAGGAGTGTACATAGAACAATATCGGACCTCTGGAAAGTATAAGCATGCATATGTACTCAGTACTTGGTTTGGGCCCCTTTTGCAGCAATTACTGCCTCAATGCGGCGTGGCATGGAAGCTATCAGCCTGTGGCACTGCTGAGGTGTTATGGAAGACCAGGATGCTTCAATAGCGGCCTTCAGCTCTTCTGCATTGTTCGGTCTCATGTCTCTCATCTTTCTCTTGGCAATGCCCCATAGATTCTCTATGGCAGACATGTCAAACACAAGGCCCAGGGGCCAGATCCGGCCCGTGAAGTGGTTTCATGTGGCCCGCGAAGCCTTCCTGGAAACAGTGAGGGAACAGACCACACCCACCTGCCCCCCTGAGGGCAACCGCAATGCTGATGCGGCTCTCAATGAAATTGAGTTTGACACCCCTGCTCTATGGGGTTCAGGTCAGGCGGGTTTGCTGGCCAATCAAGCACACTAATCCCACGGTCATTGAACCAGGTTTTGGTGCTTTTGGCAGTGTGGGCAGATGCCAAGTCCTGCTGGAAAATGAAGTCAGCATCCCCATAAAGCTCGTCTGCGGAAGGAAGCATGAAGTGCTCCAAAATCTCCTGGTAGATGGCTGCGTTGACCCTGGACTTAATGAAGCACAGTGGACCAACATCAGCAGATGACATGGCTCCCCAAATCAACACAGACTGTGGAAACTTCACACTGGACTTCAAGCATCTTGCAGTGTGTGCCTCTCCATTCTTCCTCCAGACTCTGGGTCCTTGGTTTCCAAATGAGATGCAAAAGTTGCTCTCATCAGAAAAGAGGACTTTGGACCACTGAGCAACAGGTTGAAAAACAGGTCTGTTTTTCTTTAGCCCAGGTAAGACGCTTCTGACGTTGTTTGTTGTTCAGGAGCGGTTTGACAAGAGGAATACGACATTTGAAGCCCATGTCCAGGATCCGTCTGTGTGTGGTGGCTCTTGATGCACTGACTCCAGCCTCAGTCCACTCCTTGTGAAAGTCCCCAATACTTTTGAATGACCTTTTCCTGACAATCCTCTCCAGGCTGCGGTCATCCCTGCTGCTTGTGCACCTTTTTCTTCCACACTTTTCCCTTCCACATAACTTTCTATTAATGTGCTTTGATAGAGCACTTTGGGAACATCCAACTTCTTTTGCAATTACCTTTTGAGCCTTTCCCTCCTTATGGAGGGTGTCAATGATGGTTTTCTGCACACCTGTCAGGTCAGCAGTCTTCCCCATGATTGTGATTCCTACTGAACCAGACAGAGACCATTTAAAGGCTCAGGAACCCTTTGCAGGTGTTATGGCTTAATTAGCTGATTAGAGTGGGACACTTTGAGCCTAGAATATTGCACCTTTTCACAATATTCTAATTTTCTGAGATTGTGGATTTGGGGTTTTCATGAGCTGTAAGCCATAATCATCACAATTATGACAAATCACGGCTTGAACTATCTTGCTTTGTATGTAATGAGTCTATCTCATATATTAGTTTCACCTTTTAAGTTGCATTACTGAAATAAATGAACTTTTGCACGATATTCTAATTTTTTGAGGTTCACCTGCAAATGTAAAAGGGATGCGGTGGCTCAGCGGGTTAGGACGCTGAGCTTGTCGATCAGAAGGTCGGCAGTTTGGCGGGTCAAATCCCGAGTGCCACGTAACAGAGTGAGCGCCTATTACTCGTCCCAGCTTCTGCCAACCTAGCAGTTCGAAAGCACGTAAAAATGCAAGTACAAAAATAGGGACCACTACGGTGGGAAGGTAACAGCGTTCTGTGTGCCTTTGGCGTCTAGTCATGCCGGCCACATGACCACGGAGACGTCCTTGGAAAAACACTGGCTCTTCGGCTTTGAAACGGACATGAGCACCGGCCCCTAGAGTTGGAAATGACTAGCACGCATGTGGGGGGGAACCTTTACCTTTATAAATGTAATAAGTAATTCAGGTTGCTAGCTAACTCCATGGTGGCAGTAAAGGTAACTTTTTCCTTTCTTTAGTTTTGAAAAGTGAGTTTGCTTGCACCAGTTGACATTTCTGCTGACACTTGTTCATTCTGCATGGTTTTTTTTCTATTAGCAGGCAAAAACGACAATTGTAATTATTACTCATGAGTTATGGATTTTTGCTAAATATAGCAAGCTGTGAAAATTGCTCTCTTCTGAACTCTTTCTTCAATAGTATGATAACTTGCATAGCCATTAATAAATCCAAAGTTAGTGGAGATTGTTATTATTCTCATTTAACTGTCTACAATGCCAAATTTATAAAGGAATCCTAGAAAAATAGAACAGAATCTGAAACGTTTTGGGGTTATTGTAGATAACATATACAATAATGAAATGTGTAACATGTTATTATTATACAATATAAGTATTTGGCAAACACATCATGATCAAGAACTTACTATCACATTTCTAATCACCAATATACATATGTTATTTCTATGATATTGGACAAATAAAGTGAACAGGATTTCTTACAATAAATCAATGGCCAATCTACTCATAGGAACTAGCGCAATAATGAAAAAATACATAGCAGAAGTCATCATTCATCTGCCTTTTGCACAATAGCTCAAGACAGCACCCCCTCCTATTTTTCTCCACAACAACAATCCTGTGAGGTAGGCTGGGCTAAGACAGACTGACTAACCCAAAGTTGCTCCTAGTCCAGCACTTTAGCCACGATATAAACTGCCATATGGCAGGTACACAAAACTCCTTTTCACATAAAAGTGCTCTTCTAGTCCAACTCTCTGCCCAAGGCAGTAGTGCTAATTCCATCCTGAACAAATAGTTGTCCAATCTTGTCTTGAAAACCTCAAGCGATCAAGCACCCCCAACTGGGAGGCAAACTATTCCATTGATTAATCATTCTCCCTGTCGGGAAATTCCTTCTTTCCAGTCTGAATCTCTTTTTAACCAATTTCCACCCATTGTTCCTTGTGCTAAACTTCAAGCACTTTAGAGCAGTGTGCCTGGCTGAGGAATTCTATTAGATGAAGTCCACAAATCATAAAAGGGCCAAGTTTGAAGACCCCTGCTTTAGAGAATAAGTCAAACCCTCTTCTCTGTGACAGCCTCTCAAGTATTGGAAGACAGCTATCATGTCACCCCTTAGCCTTCGTTAGGCTAAGCCCACCTAGTTCCCCTTAACTGGTCATCATTTAGCTTCCAGACCCCTTATCATCTTTGTGGCTCTACTCTGCACTCTTTCTAGGCTATCAGCACCTGTTTTCTATTATGATGAGCAGCACTGGACGTAACATTCCAAGTGGGACCTCACTAGTGCAGTATAAAGCAGTATTATCATTTCTTGTGATCTTGATGCATTGGATTTTTTTGCACACTGCGGACATGCAAGTCAACACATCTTAAAGTTATCAAGGTTGAGAAACACTGCTCTGTGGGATGACATTTCTCCTTCCTACTTCCTTCTTTTGCCACAAATATAGCAAAAGGAGGTGACCAGAATAAGAACGGTGAGGTGAATAGGTATGCATGCAGGTATGTATGTGTTTATAGGTACACCTCTATTCCCCAGGCTAGATTCAGCAATATGAGAAAAGGATATTTAAACTTTCTCCTCAGGTCCTGTACACTGCACTCAGCAGTGGAAAATAGCTTCCACTGGAATCAACAGATAATCTTATGCGTGTTAACTCAAAATTAATTAGAATTCTGGATATGGTACTCACATAATAACTAGAACAGGGGTCTGTAACCTTGACAATTTTAAGACTTGTGGACTTTAGCTCCCAGAATTCCTCAGCCAGCTAGGAATCCTGGGAGCTGAAGTCTACAAGTTTTAAAGTTGTCAAAGTTGCAGACCCCTGAACTAGAAGATTTATTTTTATTTATTTATTATTGGGACTTATATGCCGCCCTATCTCCCGAAGGACTCAGGGCGGATAACAACAATAAAATAAAATAATACAAAAGTTAAAAAGAAATTAAATTAATAGCCCCAGTAGAATAAATTAAAATTAAAATTAAGTTAAAAATTAAAAACATAATTAAAATCCCTGTCAGTCTGACAGAAGATGCCTGACTGGAAGGATAAACTAAGAAGGATAGCTTGAGTAAACCTATGCATTCTTCATGACGTTTTAGAACCCTTTTAAGTGTTGCTTTCTAATAAGAAAATAATGAAATTCTACTGATACAGTAAGTGGTCAAAACTATTTTTTCTTACTTAATGGTTTGGGGACAATTTTTTAGGAAAGTGTCTCATTTTCCAGTGGAGTGAGTTTACATAATGTCATAATCCATTTATGTTCCAAGTATAACAATTTCACTTTAAGACGTCTTTCATAGCAGTAAGAATAACTTGAATTCCAATTTAATGGTATGTTTTGCATAAAATGGTACATTTCATTATAATTTTTAAATGTTGTTTGACAATTGTAACTACAGTTTTAAAAATATTTTGTTCTCTCCAATGAGGCATAACAGTTTAAATCTGGCCAGGAATCTGACTTGAATAATTCAAAGAAACATGACAATTATGAATAAGAAAAGATTAAATCACTAAAGCTCTTTTACAGTGATTACTGCAAAAAAAATTAATATTCTTTCAAAACCAAATGTTTTGTTATAGTTTTAGATAAATCCTAGATGCTTAGCTTGCTCCTGGGAAGTATGGGGAAAGAGAAAAGGAGAGAGATTATAATTTTTCCCTTTAATTTGGAAGGACACAATACTTTGTCATAACAAAAAATTGTATATTTTATGAAATGGCATATGTTATGAAAGAATATACTTTTAAAGAACATATGTTCCTCTGTCTGAAAAAAGTGTTCATCTCTACCACAAAACAATTCCAACTCAACACAGAAAAATGCTGATATGGGAAAGCACAATTTTTTGCCTGACTTTCTAACATAGGTCTCTGTTCTAAATAAAGGTACAGTATATGCAGTAAGGAAGCCAATTTACTGCTAAGTTGAATAAAGGTTTTTCTCTTCTCTATATTTCAAACTGAGGCTTAAGCATGGAATGCGAGATCCTACTGGCCATCTTACAGTGGGTCAGTTCCATGTTCAAACATCCCTTATCTCCATTACAATTTTTGAGATTTAATTTGGTAATACACAAGAGTCCATATATTGTAGTGTTGTTCTTAGAAAAAAAATCCTAAAATGTTTATTCAAGACTGATTTGCTTACCATAGCTACAAAGAAAGGATTTTCATGAACATGCTTATCTAAGCCATGCCCAGTTGGACCATAAGTTCCTTAGAATATATCCAAGATTTACAAGTAAAAGAAAATTTCATGGGGAATTGAGATAAATGAAGAACAACTATTTCTAAGAACTTATGCCCTAATTAAAAGAATTAAGATTCGAACTGTAGAATCCTTCAAACTGCTATATGTTCCCCAGCAAAACAATATCATTTTCAAAATAGCATTGCCATTTGCCAAATTATGTTGATGAACTAGGAGCAGTTTCGTTAACATGATTTTTCCCCCCTTATTCTTCTCCAAATGTAACAATTATTATGGATAACTATTCAGAAAGATGTCTTCTCATGATGCTCCACCCCTCTGAAACTCTTCTCTAAGGCAGTCCTCTTCCTTTGTCACTCTTCAAATCTTAGCACAAGTTGTTGGAAAAGATGACGAGTGCCAGTGGTGGGATTCAGCAGGTTCACACTGGTTTGGCAGAACCGATACCTAACTTTTAGTTGAGTTTGGTGAACCAGTTACGATAAATCTGTGAGGCACATCATGCTGGTGATGCCGCCGTGACGTGTGTTGCACCAGTGATGATGTCAATGTAAAACACATCATGCTGGTGATGACAATGCGGTGATGACAAATATGCAAGGGTGTCACGCCAGTGATGATGACGAACAGAACCAGTTGTTAAATTATTTGTATCCCACCACTGACTAGTGCTGTGTATATTGTTTAGAAGGCCCTTGAAAAGGCCATGCCAAACTTTTGGAAGAACAGAGCCACTTCAATGCCATGAACAGCGATTTCAGAAAGGCTATTTCTTTCAAAAGGCCTCCAAACAAACAAAATATTCATTTATTTATTACATTTATAAAACTGCCCATCTCAGAAGTGTGACTAGAATATAACTGCAAATACAGTCATAGCATATTTTTCCTTTTATTAAATCCCAATACATAGTTTTGCTCACACTAATCAAAAATGTGATTGTAGCCCCCTCCTTTTTGTGAGTTAACTAGTTTCCCTGATCAGAAATGATAATAATGTTAAATACTAACTGCCACCTTATACCAAGTTTGAGAAGAGCAATATGGTATCCATTACAGAAGGAAAGCAGAAAAAACAATGTCGGATATAAATTGCTGTGGAAGAAGAAAGAACTGAATTCTCATATGGATATAGAGAAATCAACTGTTTAAGTACTCTTACCCTAATATGCAATAAAAAATTACTTATGTATCATACTGAGGATGTGGGTTGTTTCTGAGTTTGAACCCTAGCCCTTTTATTAAAATATAAAATATTTATAATTTAAAAATAAAATATTTATACTTTCGATTGCAAAACTGTCTAAGTGTCTCACACAAGATAATCTACATCAGTAACACAAGATCATATAACAAATGAAAAAGGCATAAAACCATTACTAATCCTAATTAAAGAAATAGCAGGAATTATTCTATATTACAAATGTTTTTAATAACAGACATTTTTATAGTTTTTATATAATACTGTGATCTTACCATAAAAATTTATTTTTCCTGCTGTCCAGAGCACCATTGGTACATATTGTAATAAATTTCTTAGCAACTTATTAAGCACAAAAGATCAATGAGAAACTGAAGTGGAATTTAATCAAATGTATTTAAATGGGTTTCAAATTATCTTTGACTAGAATGTGACTTTCATTCATGAACTCAGGTAAACTGGGACAGAAGTCAAGTAAATTCAAAAAATCTGTACTATTACTCATGCATATTTAATTGTGGTGAAATCGGAGAATAAAAATCAATGCTATAAGATTGAATTATAAGATTTCTAGCTTTGTACCTTTGAGTAAGTACATGCAGACTCTACAAGAAGTTAAAATTTTCACCTAATGACTATGCAAAATCAGAAGGAAGTTTAATCTATCTTCATTTTTTAATCTTTACTCTGAATAGTGATTTTAATACAAATCTTAAGGAATTTTTAAAAATATAAATTCAGTGCATTCATTGGTTATAGTTATACCACTCACCATGGATGAGAACTTCACCAAAGAGGTATTTTGATTGCCAGGGTGGCATTTAAAATTCAAGGGTTGGTCTGTCTCTCTGCTCTTTATGTCAGAACTCAGTGACCGGTCTGGATTAGCAGGTAGTTTTTGGAAAGCAATACAGGTCATGCCCATAAAAACAGATGGCTTGATCCAAAAAGCTTCCAGAGCAATATTAAGAGAAACCTGTCAAAACAAATGTGAAAAATCTTATATTTTAAATGTATAAAGTTAGTCTTTTCACGTCCATATTTAACATATCTCTAAACTATATACCACATTGAAAAGCACTCATATAGACCTTTTTAAATCTCAAAGAAGATTGAATTTACCACATGTAACAAATATAAAATTGGAACTATTTCCCATTCCATGTTTTATTTATGATATATGATCACTATTTTATGTAATCATCAAATATTTTGTTATATTTACACTTCAGTTCAATTACACACCAATGTGTGGAAATGGAGTAGAAATTTCCCCACTGTAAAACAGAGTACTATGTCAATAATTTATCATGGAATTATCATCTGAAATTAGGTAAGACATCTTGAAGAGGATGTTATGGGAAAAGATTCTCACATATTTTTACAAGCAGTCAGTCTAATAACAGGTATGTCTATTACTAGATTACTAATACTAGAAGAATGGAAAACATTCCTCCTGCCTAAAAAAGAATGGCTTGTAGCCTGTTATATTGTTTTGGAAAAGAAAAGCGCTAAGAATTTAAATGTTGGTTTCATTAGCTTCCATTTAATGCAATGTTGAGCTTGCATTACATATATAGCAGTTACTAGAATTCTTTCATAACGGTTTTATTAATTATACATAAGATAAATCCAAACAGAAATCCTCATACTTTAGGGAAGGTATAATTCACACTAAATGAAGAATCTGGTAACTTTAAAATAATTCGAACAAACTTGGCCATGCAAGGAAGTGGGTGCTTGGTATTTAAGGGCAGTGGCAGCTGCTGCAGCAGGTGCAACAGTTGCCAGATTTTGTTTGGTGCATCTGGGTTGCAATTGGGTTAGGAAAATGGTTAGCAGGGGCTGCAAAAGGATCATGACCCATTTTTTAATATCAAAGTCAGAGTTACAGGAGTATAGGCATAGGCAGATCCTGTTTGCCAGACTTCATAACACACATGGCAAAAAATACCACTTCTCCAGAAATTCACCTTCACATTCAGTAACAGAATGTGAGTAGAAATAATAATAACAATAACAATAATAACAAGAAGAAGGAGGAGGAGGAGGAGTAGAAGGAGGAGAATAAAAAAGTTGGAAGGGACCTTAGAGGTTATCTAAGCAGAAAAGGCTCTTCTACTGGACCCACCAGCCAGAATTCCTTGGCCAATGGGACCAGGGGGCCCAGAGCATGCCTCTTCTGCCAGCGCATGTATAGTATATATCTGCACAACTTAGTATAGTAATAAAGTTGGAAGGGACCTTGGAGGTCATCTAGTCCAACCCCCTGCTCAGGCAGGAAACCCTATACCATTTCAGACAAATGGCTGGCCAGTCTTTTCTTAAAAACTTCCAGTGTTGGAGCATTCACCGCTTCTGGAGGCAGGTTGTTCCACTGATTAATTGTTCTGACTGTCAGGAAGTTTCTCCTTAGTTTTAGGTTGCTTCTCTCCTTGACTAGTTTCCATCTGTTGCTTCTTGTCCTGCTTTCAGGTGCTTTGGAGAATAGCTTGACTCCCTCTTCTTTGTGGCGGCCCCTGAGATATTGGAAGACTGCTATCATGTCACCCCTCACCCTTCTCTTCATTAAACTAGACATACCCAATTCCAGCAGCCGTTCCCTATATCAGGGCTTTTCAACCTTTTCACCCATTGTACCACTTTTAGGATAAGGCAGTATCCGAGTACCACCAGTCACCCAGAAAGTTGTCAAAAACTTGACCAAAAAAAAAGGGGGGAAAAACTTGACCAAAAAAAAAAAGGAAAAAATTCACTTATTGACTGTTCAAAGTTAAACCGGCACTGAAAAAAGTGACTTATGACCATTTTTCACACTTGTGACTGTTTTGATAAGCAAAGTGAATGGCTGGGGGGGGGGGCATGGCCAGCTCATCACTCAGGTTGCAGGGTGCCTGTGTGTGTGGGGGGGGAAATGCGTGGGTCTCTGGTGGAGGGGGTGGGAGTGGGGTAGGTGCCTTCCTTCCCTCTCTCTCTCTCCCTTTGTCCCTACATTTCTTCTTTCCTTCCTTCCATTCTTCCTTCCCTCCCTCTTTGTCCCTTCCTTTTGCAAGCAGGAAACACACAAACATACTTTCCCTGGCTTGCTCCCCACCTGAGGTTTCTTCATTTCTTCTTTTCTTCCTTCCTTCCCTCCCTCTCTCCCATTGTCCCTACATCTTTCCTTCCTTCCTTCCCTCCCTCTTTGTCCCTCCCTCCCTTCCTTCCTCCCTCCCTTTCCTTCCCTTTGTCCCTTCCTTCCTTCCCTCCCATTGTTCTTTCCTTCCTTCCTTCCTTTCCTCCCTCTTTGTCCCTTCCTTTTGCAAGCAGGAAATCTTGCACAGGAATTGCAGGATTTCTTTTCTTCTCTCTCTCTCTCTCTCTCTCTCTCTCTCTCTCTCTCTCTCTCTCTCTCTCTCTCTCTCTCCCTCCCTCCCTCCCTCCCTCCCTCTCTCTCTCTCTCTCTCTCTCTCTCTCACACACACACACACA
Organism: Vipera berus; assembly: GCF_964194415.1. Classification (NCBI taxonomy): domain Eukaryota; kingdom Metazoa; phylum Chordata; class Lepidosauria; order Squamata; family Viperidae; genus Vipera; species Vipera berus. The sequence continues at coordinate 70,943,188 of NC_138207.1, read as the reverse complement.
CACACTTTCCCTGGCTTGCTCCCCATCTGGGGTTTTCTTCCTCGCGAGGAGACCCACCCTTGCAAAAGGAGCATCCGGGATGGGGAAACGTGATTGATTTGCCATTGGCCTATAGCTGTCTCATTGCAATGGGTTATTAATGTACGTGATGATGTGTTATTATGCTTGCTATGTTCCAAATTATTAGAAAAATAAACCTCTGAATCTTAAAGTAAGAATTATTGGTTTGTGTTGCTGTCTCTTGTCTTTTCCCTTGGGTTTTTTCCACGACAGTATATATGCAGAAGATGTCTTACAACGGCATATTAGAATGAAGTCTTGAAAGCCAAAGATATAATAATAATAATAATAATAATAATAATAATAATAATAATAATAATAATAATAATAATGTTGGAAGGGACCTTGGAGGTCATCTAGTCCAACCCCCTGCTCAGGCAGGAAACCTTATACCATTTCAGGCAAATGGCTGTCCAGTCTCTTCTTAAAAACTTCCAGTGTTGGAGCATTCACCACTTCTGGAGGCAGGTTGTTCCACTGGTTAGTTGTTCTAACTGTCAGGAAGTTTCTCCTTAGTTCTAGGTTGCTTCTCTCCTTGACTAGTTTCCATCCGTTGCTTCTTGTCTTGCTTTCAGGTGCTTTGGAGAATAGCTTGACTCCCTCTTCTTTGTGGCGGCCCCTGAGATATTGGAACACTGCTATCATGTCACCCCTCACCCTTCTCTTCATTAAACTACACACATACCCAATTCCAGCAACCGTTCCCTATATGTTTTAGCCTCCAGCCCCCTAATCATCTTTGTTGCTCTTCTCTGTACCCTTTCTAGAGTCTCGACATCTTTTTTACATCGTGGTGACCAAAACTGGATGCAGTATTCCAGGTGTGGCCTTACCAAAGCATTGTAAAGTGGTATTAGTACTTCACTTGATCTTGATTCTATCCCTCTGTTAATGCAGCCTAGCACTGTGTTGGCTTTTTTGGCAGCTGCAGCACACTGCTGGCTCATATTGAAGTGATTGTCTACTAAGACTCCGAGATCCCTCTCACAGTTACTACTATTGAGCAAGGTACCACCTATACTATACCTATGCATTTGATTTTTCCTGCCTAAGTGTAGAACCTTACTTTTTTCACCATTGAATTTCATTTTGTTAGATAGTGCCCAGTGTTCGAGTCTCTCCAGATCCTTCTGTATCTTAAGCCTATCTTCTGGAGTATTGGCTATTCCTGCCAGCTTGGTGTCGTCTGCAAATTTGATGAGTTCCCCATCTATCCCCTCATCCAAATCATTAATGAAGATATTGAAGAGCACTGGGCCCAGAACAGAGCACTGGGGCACCCCACTACACACTTCCTTCCATGTAGATGTGGTTCCATTGAGGACCACACGCTGAGTACGGCCTATCAGCCAGCTACGAATCCATCTGGTGGTAATGCTATCTAACCCACATTTTTCTATCTTATCAAGTAGTAGGTTGTGATCTACTTTATCGAATGCCTTACTGAAGTCCAAGTAAATTATATCTACAGCATTCCTCTGGTCCACTAGTTTTGTCACTTGGTCAAAGAATGTAATAAGATTTGTCTGGCATGATCTGTTTTTGACAAACCCATGTTGACTTTTAGTGATGACTTTGTTTGCATCAAGGTGTTCGCTGATTTGTTGTTTGATTATCTTTTCCAGAATCTTCCCAAGTATTGAGGTCAGGCTGATAGGTCTGTAGTTTCCTGGATCTATTTTTTTCCCTTTTTTGAAGATGGGAACTACATCAGCTCTCTTCCAGTCCTCTGGTAGTTCCCCAGTGCTCCAGGATCTTTGAAAAATATAGTTCAGTGGTTCTGAGATCACGTCTGCCAGTTCCTTGAGAACCTTGGGGTGTAATCCATCTGGTCCTGGTGATTTGAACTCGTCTAGGCTGGACAGGTGCTCACTTACCATTTTCTTGCCTATCTTAACTTGCGTTTCTATTCTGTTTTTTATGGCACTGGTTTTGGTAGGTTGGACTGTTTTTTCCCTTTGTGTAAAGACAGATGCAAAAAACGAATTAAATAGTTCTGCTTTCTCCCTATTGCTTGTCACCTTCTTGCCACTTTCCCCCACTAATGGACCAATCATTTCCTTAACTTTTTTCTTGTTTTTTATATGTATCTTACACAGTAGTTGGTTTTCAGCTTGACACCTTCAGCACTTACAGCAAATTCACAAATATCAGATCAAATACTGGTTTAATACTCTGATACTGCTGTAACCAGAAGTGAATTTGTTAAGATGGTTTATACTTTAGGCAAAAATCACAGAATGCTATAAATATTTAAGACTTTGACTCCAAACCACCAAACAGATAATCTTACAGCATTTAGTATCAACCAAATACCATTATAGAGCTTTCTAGGATTTATTATTGCAGCTGAAATAATAAATCTCTTGACAAAAATTAGTTCCTATGATACTACATATCTTATTTTATCTGCAAAGAATGATTTGATTGTATAGCCATTAAGTTCAGTATTGTCTACAGCTCTTGGCCACAAGCAGCAATACAGAAATTCTACAATAAAGAAGCTAATCAGAAACAGGTTTTAGAATACTGTTTTGTAAGTCTCAAGTACTCCTACAAGTTTCTAAATCAGAAGATATTTGTACATATAAGATTAAAAAAACCCTCCTTGATGTTTTTCCTGTACAATATTATATGAATGATGTCTGAGGTCTTCACAATTTAGCAGGCAAACTAAATTGTGGCCTGCATGTAGCTGGATAGGTTCCCATCCAAAAATATACCAGGAAGTCCCTTCATTTGCAGTGCTACAAGAAGAGCCTAATGCTGGGAAAGGTTGAGGGCAAGAGAAGAAGGGGACGACAGAGAATGAGGTGGATGGATGGAGTCACTGAAGCAGTAGGCGTGAGCTTAAATGGACTCCAGAAGACGGTAGAGGACAGGAAGGCCTGGAGGAACATTGTCCATGGGGTGGTGATGGGTCGGACACGACTTCGCAGCTAACAACAACAAAGACACCTATTCTCAATATACATCCTGTGGTTCTGCATCTGTGAATGTCCTAGAACTAAGACCATGTAGCAGGACTAATATCATTCTGGCTGAAGGGATTACTTTGGAAAAGGGTTTTCCTTAAAGCCTTAATTTTATCATGAAAATTCCTATTTTCTTGCAAGACTCTGTAAAGTTCTTCCACATGGTACCAGTTATACAGCATTTTTTAACTGTAAAGTGCACGTTTTACTGTCAATAGTTTGTAAGAGATGCTGTACACAGATTCTGAAATCACGGCTATTCAGTTCCTATTCAGTGTCTGTATCAGTTTTAAACCCTACTGAATGGGCACTGATTTGTAAGGTAGTTCTTATTATATGGCAGAACCATGTGGTGTCAGATCGTCATCACTGTATTTTTCACTGTCAAGAACCACAGAGAGTTGCAAAGTGACTTGCTTTCTTACACCAAGGACGTTCTGCCCTCTGTGCATGACATTTCCCTCTGTGAATACCCATTTCAGCTACACTGTTCAGATTGCAGAGACTGTGGGGAAAAGCTCGTCTGGCTTGGCTTTGTTCAATGCAGACTTGCCAGGTAGTTGTAGTCTTTTAATAACATCATTTAAATTAGAATAGCAAAATATCTATTCACATACTGTATCTTAATCTTTTTTCCCAGGTGAAAACCTTCCTCCCCAGCCAATTGCTCTTTCTGCTCTTTCTGGCTCCTTCCTTGGCCATTTCTTCCACTAGTCATTAATTGGGATCCAACTATTGTGCTATCTTGTTATAATTCTATAACTTAAAATGAAAAAAGTGGTACTTTACCATTTGTTTTGCTTTACTGAAATCATTTGTAAGTTCTGGCAAGGAACAAAACATATGAGAAGTTGTAAAAATGGTTCAGTGTGTACTGTAGACAGAGACACATTTTTCAAGGAGTGTTTGCTTCTTCCTACTGACCAATATTTTACCAAGTCAGGAAGCCATATATAATAATACCTTTGATACAACTTGCGTATTGCTGCTCAAAGTTTGATTTGAGATGCGTGCCACACACTGGACAATTCTTGCACAAGCTTTTTTGTCCTTTTGTGCCATCCATAATACATGGTCATCTACCAGCATTAAATTGCTGGCTATCTCTATGACAGCATCTGCAAGCTGTTAAGAGAAAAAGACAAAAGGAAAGGAAAAAAAGAGTATAAACTATCTAACTTCTATACAACATAAGGGCAAAATTGAAAACAGCTGTAATCTGTGAAGAATTCAGAAACTACCTGTTCTAGGAACATCAGCTTATTTTTAAACATGGTAGTCAAAAGATTGATGGATATGCCTCTTTGCAAATCAATGATTAGCAAGTCAAAATTACTTCAAAGTTACATGAGTCCAAGCAATTGTTCTATTGAGAATAGATTTTTCTTAGAGACTATTCAGCAAGAATTTTAGCAATAAAATATAGATGCAAAAAATAATAATCCCTGAAGCAAACACAAGAAATTCAGTTATAAGAATTTGATCGTAAACATTTTTAAAAAAGCATTAATTGCAGCTCATAGTAATGAAAAGGCCAAATTATATATAAATGATACAGAAAATAGCAATGTAATTGTTAATAGGATAAAACAGATTAGGTTTTGTTGGAACACTACTCTCATAAGAAGGCTTGGGTATCTTCATCTTCAGATAAAACTATCATAGAAATCAATACTCATAACTGAGGTAATAACTGATTATGCTATGCATTGGGAACAGCATTGGTCTGACCATAGTTAATAGCTGATTTATAGAAATTTGATAAATAGTATCTCAGTGGCTCAGAAATCAGCCCAAACCATAGTTTTCATTTCACAAGAGTCAAATCCCAAACCCTTGCTTTAATTTCCAAATGTGTGGCTGGTTTAAACCCTAATATGGTTAGTCCTTGTATTTGCATCTACTATGAACCCATCCACTATTTAATGGCTAATTTCTCAAATCACATATGTTCCTAATTGTTGAATTAAGCCACAGTGACTGAATTCACGCAAACATCAGCACCCAAAGTGAAAAACAAACCACAATTTAATGTGTATGTACCATCAGACACGGTACTTCAAAATCAGATGACATTCTATTAAAAACACTTTTAGAGTGATTTTAAAAATAGCAGTAAAATACTTTTGATTAGCATTTTAAATGAAAATGAAATATTTAAACTTGATTTCTAAAAAGAGGTTTTTTTTTCATTGACAGATTACAATAGTTTTCCTAATAGTAAGTTCACTTAATTTAAAAAACTTATTCTTTAAAAATATAGTCTGGTGCCTAAACTATTAACACTTTACCTCTTTTTATTTCATTTAACATACATATAACAGATCTTTTAATGGGTACTAGAATTGAGCACATAGGACTACTACACTTTAATGAGGTGGGGATATACGTTTGAAGTGGTCCAGAGTTAATTATCCCACAAGCTCCATGATTATTGGAGCACATAGATTAACCCAGTTCATATTCTACAATATTAAACATAACAGATTACAATACAAGCTAACACATTTTTTCCCCAGAAGTACCATTTCTGCTTACAGGCTGACAAGAGTAGGGAAAAGATCAGTCACAAAGAGCTCCATGGTGAATCCATTCAAGAATATAAGTAGAATAATCCAAGTGCTCCAATGGCTTCCCACTTTTATTTTATTGGGTTTTTTCCCCCACTACTGATTTATCAGACCACCCAACTCAACATGACTCAACAAAAAGCAAACTATCAACCAAAAAGAGCCACATAAAATATACAGAATATATAAATATGAATATGGGGTTATTAATGCTTGGGTGACTTAAAGAGGGTTTGGAAAGCACCGGACATTTATTTATTTATTTATTTATTTATTTATTTATTTATTTATTTATTTATTTATTTATTTGTTTGTTTGTTTGTTTGTTTGTTTGTTTATTTATTTATTTATTATTGGGACTTATATGCCGCCCTATCTCCCGAAGGACTCAGGGCGGCTGACAACAATAAAATACAATAATACAAAACTCAAAAACAAATTAAATTAATAGCCCCAATAGAATAAGTTAAAATTAAAGTTAAAAATTAAAAACATTATTAAAATCCCTGTCAGTCCAGGTCAGCCTGATGGAAAAGGAGTGTTCTGAGGCCATGGCGAAAGGATCGGAGATCCCGGGCCATCCGGAGCTCAAGGGGGAGTTGGTTCCATAGGGCTGGCGCTCCCACAGAGAAGGCCCTCCCCCTGGGGGTCGCCAGCCGACACTGTCTGGCCGACGGCACCCTAAGGAGGCCCTCTCTGTGTGAGCGCACTGGGCGATGGGAAGTCGTTCCCGGCAGCAGACGGTCCTGCAAGTATCCCGGGCCTAAGCCATGTAGGGCTTTAAAGGTAAGTACCAGACTCTAGTTTGAGAATGGTCACATTGTGAGTCAGGAAATATATCCTAGGGGGGAAAAAACACTGACTGCAGTTTCTTCCCTCTCAGTGAAATATTTTAGATAGATCATTAATTTAGCTACTTATGTTTAGCTGACATCTAAAACACCACTGTGAAAATGTTTAAAATCCAAGCCATTTAACATCAAGCTACCACGTGAATTAAAAAGCATAAGACATTTTACTGGCATGAATTCTAGTTTCACATGAGTTTGACAAGGTCAGAACCACAGGAAGCTTTATTCAGCTCTTCAGAAAAGAGCAATGAATGGTATGAGTCTAGGAAAATGTGACATTGAACAAATGCTCAGAAAAACTTCACCTGTTTGAAGCAAAAATGCTAGTACAGTCAATATAAAATGTTTTTATAAAAAAGTTTTAAGTTTTAGCTCTGGATCACCAAGGCTTCGCATTCAGTAGTACATTTGCTGAATTACTCCTTCCAAGATCAACTTTGCAAACTAAACAGGTAGCAGGAAATTAACAAAGCCAAAACAAATTTTAAAAAGTATTTCAACATATAAGAATCATCAGCCCAAAATACTGCAACGAGTGTTTTATTCAAATATTATATCAGAATTAGATGAAAATATTATTAGGTACATTATTGCCAATAAGACAAAAACAACATTTGCGGTCTCAAGATTAGTGCCTTCTTTGAATGAGAATGCTTCATAAAATATTTTGGTTTACTAAGCATTTAACTTTCTCTGGAGAAGGCTCTAATATTGGAAAGGTCAGAAGGAAAGAATAGGTACACATTTGGGCTTTTTAGAAATACAATGAAAATATGTCAGATTAATCTTAAAATGAACATACTTAGCAAAAACAGATTTAATCCTAAACTCATACAATCACAGAAAAGTCTATAATGAGTAATACATTTTTTTAGGTACAAGTAATCCTTAGGTTACAAAGGCAATTGGAACAGGAAACTCTGTTCCCAGCCATAAAGTGCAACATTACATGATGTCACTTAAAGTGGCAAATCTGGCAGTTCCTGTTGCTGTTCTTAAATGAAGACTGCATAGGTCGTTAAGTGAGGAGCTCACATGATCACATCATCAGACTTCCTGTTGGCTTGCCCACTTACTTTGCTCATGAGAAGTGATAGGAAATGTTGGGAATCTGATTCACATAACTGCAGGGGAAGGGCGTTCTCTGTGGGCGCGCCAGCCCTTTGGAACCAGCTTCCCACAGAGCTTAGGACCGCCCCCGACCTTCGCTCATTTCGTAGGGACTTGAAAACTTGTTTTTTTGAGTTGTCTGGCCCAGACTAAGGGGTTTTAATTATTTAATTAATGGGGTTTAAGTTAATTAATGAGCCTTGGTGGAGCAGTGGGCTAATGCCTCCTTAAGTAACACCAGCTGCCTGCAATTAGTGCAGGTTCGCATCCCACCAGGCTCAAGGTTGACTCAGCCTTCCATCCTTCCGAGGTAGGTAAAATGAGGACCCAGATTGTTGGGGGCAATTAAGCTGACTTTGTAATAATGCCGCTGGGGGGAGGGGGCGCGAAAGCCCTAATAAGCAGGCATATACATAGAATGAAGGCTATTGCTAAGCACATTAATTTGTGCTTTAAAATTGTAAGCCGCCCTGAGTCTTCGGAGAAGGGCGGGATATAAATGGGATTAAAAAAACAACAACTGGGCACTGAGCACCCACACTGCAATCACATGACTACAGAGGTGCTGCAATTGCTGAAACTTGAAGGACCTATCGTAAGTCCCTCTCATTCAATGCCATTATAAAGTTGAATGAATGGTCATAACTCAAAGACTATACATTATATAATTCAATTTTTTTAAAAAAATCTTGAATAAGTTGGAATTACTATTTTAAAAAGATTCCACCCCCTCCTGAAAAACCATTACTGGACATTAAATTAAATCCAACATTAAATCATCATCATGTTAACTGAATAGAGTCTTACTTCTTTGACTTCCTCCATATATAGAATCAGCTTTTCCAACATGTAAGCTAAATAAGTAACGCCCTCTTTATCTGCAAATTTGGCAGCATCTCTTGTGAAAGCTGCTAGTTGATGGGAAAATTCAAGTGCATTGCTAGCATTAAGATGCCTCTGGAAAAAAAATCCCAAAAGATAAAATTTGGTTAAAAGTTTAATTCCATTTTTTACATTTTAAAAAATTAACATTTTATTTTCTAGAGATGAAGAACATTATTGATGTATAATTCAAACTTGCAAACAACATTATATTGTAAAATATTTAAATTGTCTAATAAGAACACTATGTTTTAAATACTTAAAGGTCCAATACTTGTAACTTAAATAATTTTTTTTGTCAAGCAACTTTCCCCTGACAGAACCATTTATCAGCACCATGAATACTGATCCAGTGTCAATAATTTAAATGAATAAAGATAAGGAATAGTACCATGAAAATCATGTTTGAATCAATGTCACAATCTATTTATGCTTATTTCAAAATAAAATAGTTGAATACAACTAGAGTTATACTATATACAGTGGTGGGATTCAGCCAGTTCGCATCAGTTTGGCCGAACCGGTAGCTATTTTTTTGTTGCCCAGGCCCAGAATGGACTTCCAGAAGCGGCATCCACACAGAGAACCGGTTGCTCAGATATTTGAATGCTACCACTGAGTATATATGTTTGGATAGTTCAGAATCTATTCTTGTTATACAGCTTAAGATAGCAAAGACTTTCTCTACAGAAACTTGGTAAGAACTGTGTAACATTTACACATACAATAAACTCTGTGCATGACAGTGTGGTTTACCTGACTGAAAGCATGAAGGATTTGAGTTACTTCCTGTGAATAAGGACATTTAGAATAATCTTCTTCGGCCCACCAACCTGTACGGTTACAATTACGCCACGCTTTTAACTCTTCTTTCCCATTCAGAAAGGAAGCTGATCTTAGGGAATGCTGAAAACATGAATGGTAAGCAGTTACACCTGCCACAGTTTTAGGCCACCTGTGAAAAAAAATACAAATAAGCTACTTGCAATGTCGCGTGGTTGAACGGAGAGGCGGACACTTGAGCTGGGTAGTATTTCTTTATTGAGTCAGAAATGAAGCTGGAGCAAAGGGGTTACCTGGCGTCTCTTTATACCTGCCCAGGTGAATGGTGACCAATAGATTTAAACCTGGGCTTCCCGCCAGTGCAGGTGGCCAATGGATTTAAACCCTGGCTTCCCGCCAGAGCTGACCATGCCCTGGGGCTGTCAACGACTCGCTCTATTCAGGCTTTCCCGCCAAAGCAGTTATAGCCTGGAGCTGTCCAGCCCCCTGTTGTGCTGACATTTCCGTGTATGCTTTAAAGGCATACACTACACCACTGCAATGCTACGCTAATACATTAACATTAGATAAAGTTCCAACTTAAGGCACACTTCCTACAGAATACTGCATATTCCCCTGAACTTATGAGAGGTAAACTAGGAACAGACAAGCTTTTCCCCCCGATCAAAAGCTACAGTATTACAGCTGTATTTTGTTTAGGGAAACAGATTTGTTTAGGGAAACTTCCAATGATGAGAACAGCTAAAACAAATGGTGGCCAAGGTCAGAATAAAAAATATAGGGAGAGGGAGAGGTATCCATTTTTTGTCTTCTTTCTAGAATTTCTACTTCTTTCTTCAATTGCAACCCTCTAGGTGAGTGTGTTTTTGATGTCTTCATTTCCCTCTTCCTTTCTCCTCACATGAAAAGCTTGTTGTTGCTAGAGCATTGAATTTTTTGCTTGCGAAAGACTTCTGAACTTAGCAATGGATTTTTAAAATTAGGCCCTAAAGCTACAGGTTGCCCATCCTTGTAATAAATAATGCAATACATCATCTGTCTTGAAGTAGAACCCATAGAGCAATTCCCTTGCCTGCTTTATATTGAATAATGGGTTCTTCTATTTGAAATCATTTTAACTGGTATATTTATCAATTAAAGAGGCTAGATCTTTTGGTCTTAAAACTGGCAAAGCTTACTTCCACACCCACCCTGGCCATACCCACCCGGCCCCCTGAGGGCAACCGCAATGCTGATGCGGCCCTCAATGAAATTGAGTTTGACACCCCTGGTATAGCTGAATATTTATTTTTAGTTTCTTTTATAATATGAAGACTTTTTTCTTTAATGAATGTAAGACCAAGTTCTCGAATTTCCCCTCACACATACATACATTATCAATATTTTACAATGCCACCATGATGATTTTTTTGTCTCATTATCTTCCCCTCTAAAATTCCATATACAGTATAGGAAATTATTATGTCAGGCAGAAGGATAGAACAGAGCCTTCCTCATAATGTATTATGTGCAAATATGCAGTAACATTCTGTCAACCAAGAAATCTTCTCCACTCCAGTCAAGATATAACTTTAAAACCTGGGTGAGGAGCAAGTCATGTTCATAAGTGGCACTGGCAATCTTTAGGAATTTGTAGAATTTTTTTTACATTATCAGCATCTATAGGAAAATATCTGATCAATAATTCTATATAATACATTGGCAAAATTGAATTTTATTTTCTACCATACATATGAAACTAATGATCTTATTTTCCATATTTGACAACTACTAAAATAACACATTCTGAAGATAAAAGTCAGTGCATACAAAATTAATCATGGCAAGGATGTTGTAAGCAATTAAAATGCATTATGAAAGAGCATTTCTGATCTACTCCTAGATTGTATGTTACTTGAATTAAAGTGATGAGATGTTGCTTTTCACCCATTTGCTTCACACTCAGAGTCTATGAACAGAGATCCCTTAAATTAGAGGTCTGCAACCTTTCTGGGCTCATGGACCAGAGGGAAGGACAGCAGCTTCAAAATTGGTGTGCACGGGGCCACACACACTAGCGCGGCACTAGCAACCCCATTTGCACATGCAGCATGTGCTAGCACTGTAAGAATGCACGAATGGCCGCACACCCACGGCAGCGGCTAGCACCCCATCTGTGCATGCACAAATGGGCTGTGCAACCGCCCGGGCTATTAGCCTTATTCGCGCATGTGCAAATGGGCCACAGACACCTGCACTACCGTCCCCGTTTGCACCACACACAGGTGCAGATGGGGCCTTGAGGGGGAATGCATGGCCATGTGTACATGCACCGGCCAGCCATTTCCGCGGCCCACTGGCCAAGAGCCCACGGCCTGCTCCCAGACCGTGGCCCATAGGTTGGGGACCCCTGTCTTAAATCAATGATCAATTATGTGAACTTCAATTCCCAAAATTCACAGCAATGATCATATTGTCTAGAGAATTCTGGGAAAGAGTGCACCATTGGGCTATCCTTGCAAATTGGTGAAAAATCATTTATCTATGCTGAGACTTGAACTGTATAACATTTATTGTCTTGGGATACCTTATGGCACTGCAGTACTTAAGGCTTTTCCTAGACTCCCTTTTGCATTCTGATCCCATCTTGGCATTAAGATGGAAAGAGGTCCCCTGCCTTCAGAGCCATGCAGCACAGGAACTTTTCTTGTGTCACTCCAAACTAAGGAACAGCCTTAATCAGACCAAGTAAGCTGCATTTAAGGAATTGTGTTAGGATTCTGGTATTAATTTTAGTTATGCTGGGACTATAACTCTCTATAATTGTAGCCTGGACTGCCAGCATATTGATGTAATATTTTCCACTCATCTGAAAACTACAAAATTAAAAATTATCTTAGAATCATAAGGCTGTAAGGGGCTGTGGAGATCTTCTAGTCCAGGGGTAGGCAACCTCGGCTCTTTGATGACTCATGGACTTCAACTCCCAGAATTCCTGAGCCAGCATAGCTGTTGAAGTCCAAGTTGAAGTCGATGAGTCATCAAAGAGCCGAGGTTGCCTACCCCTGTTCTAGTCCAACTCTTTGCCCAAGGTAACAATCCTTAACCATCCCTGACAAATGGATGTCCAATCTTTCTTGAAAACCTCCAGCAATTGAGTAGCCACAATTCCAGGAGGCAAGCTCTTCCATTGGTTAATTGCTCTTAATGTCAGAAAATTTCTCCTTAGTTGCAGACAGGATCACTTTTTAACTAGCTTGCACCCATAGCACAAGAATGCTACACAAGACCGCTCAGTACTGATGGTTAATATTTGGAAAAACCAAGACACAGACATTTTTTTTGCTCACTTAAAAGTATCTTACTATGAAAGGAGAAAGAAAACAAACATAACCACGATCGTATAATAATAGCTTTTGTTCACTGAAGCTTGCATTACAAATCCTTGCAGCGAGATTTCAATTACACATACCACCTGGACCTGTCAGCTCAAAAGAGTCAACCTTTTCATTTTATTCAATGTGTCTTTCTTTTTAAAACAAGGTGATTTTTTTCTCTCCAGTTTTCTTTTGTGCTTGTAATAGATTGCTTCCAACGTGTTTGCCATAATATCAAAAGATCAAAGACATTTTCATGATACATTATTGGCAGGGAAACTCATCCAAAAAGAGAATTTTTTTTCAAAAACACTTCAGGTGCTAATGTTAACTTTAGCTCGAAAGATATTCTCTAGAATTCTGAATTCCTTCATTACTTTGAAATGCCAAAGGAATATACGGACTCAGCATGCTTTTGATGCATGTTTCCAAAATAAATTTGTGCAGAATGTTTGAATGATGATCAGTAATGAAACAAATATGAATCCTTCAGTTTTCTGATGTAGAGAAAATGAAACAGCAAAAGGCCTCTCATCTCAGCTGAACATTTATTTAACATTTATTTATTTATTATTTATTTGAGATGACATTTATCAGCCATGGAGTGGAAGGGTGGTTAATGAAAGCTGCAGTCAGTACAACTTAGCTTATTTGGTGTATTTTAAAACTGACTCATTAAAGAGCACCTCAAGTTGAGCTTTTCTGTGCCGAGTATAAAAGCAGCCTATCCCTGGGGATAATCGTGTCTTGAACTTTGCAAAGAAAAGCAAAGATTTTCCTCATATGGTTCTTTCACATATATTTATCATAATACCTTTTGGGTGAAATAAGGACATTTTTACTTTGTTTTGTTTTTTTTAAGTGGAAAGTGAAAACACTAAGCAAAATACTGCTAAGGACTGAATATCCCACTTAAGGATAATGTAATGGGCATATGATTTCCTTTCCAACCAACCAACTATATTGTACTTGATCCATCCTGAAAATTTTAGTCTAACTCTCCTTAGCCCTTAGTCATAGTTTTAGTCAAGAGTCCTTAATTTTATAAAATGCATGGGAAAAAAAGATGCCAAATAGAACAGAATATGTGCCTTCAGGAACAACATAACTCTTAGTAGCAAGAAGCTTTACTGTTTTCTCATATGCTAGTAAGTATCCCAGTATGATTTATTTCTAAAAAAAATCACCCAGGAGAATGTAGGGCAGAAATCAGCAAGTTGTAGCCCTCCCAGATTTTTATAGACCTTGGTCAAAGTTTATTTTATTTTTTTATTTATTAAATTTGTTTGTGCCCATCTCACTTTGGGCTGACTCTGGATGGCTTATAACATTAAAAGTTATAAAACCATAAAACATGAGTATTTCTAAAAACAATAGAATAGCATTGCAATCAGAGAAAGATTACAACTACAATTAAAAGATGGGGGGAGGGAGCGGGATGTGCGGGGGCAGATGAGATCTCCTTTTCATCCATCAATCTCTTCCAGTGTGATGCTCCCTAGTTGGGGTCCCAAGACCACTGGCAGAAACAAGTCTTCATGCTCTTATGAAAGGCCATGAGGATGGGAACAAGTCTCACCTGAGAGGGGGGAGGATGTTCCAAAGGGTAAGACCCATAGCAGAAAAGGCTCTTCTCCTGGATCCACCAGCCAGAATTCCTTGGCCAGGGGGCCCAGACCATGCCTCTTCTGCTGGCGCATGTATAGTATATATCTGCACAACTTACTATAGTAATAAAGTTGGAAGGGACCTTGGAGGTCACCTCATCCAACCCCGTTCAGGCAGGAAACCCTATACCATTTCAGACAAATGTCTCTTTGTTAAAAACTTCCAGTGTTGGAGTATTCACCACTTCTGGAGGCAGGTTGTTTCACTGATTAATTGTTCTAACTGTCAGGAAGTTTCCCCTTAGTTCTAGGTTGCTTCTCTCTTTGATTAGTTTCCATCCGTTGCTTCTTGTCCTGCCTTCAGGTTCTTTGGATAATAGCTTGACTCCCTCTTCTTTGTGGCAGCCCCTGAGATATTGGAACATTGCTATCATGTCACCCCTTGTCCTTCTCTTTATTAAACTAAACATACCCAATTCCAGCAACAGTTCCTTATATGTTTTAGCCTCCAGTCCCCCAATCATCTTTGTTGCTCTTCTCTGTACTCTTTCGAGTCTCAACATCTCTTTTACATCGTGGTGACCAAAACTGGATGCAGTATTCCAAGTGTGGCCTTACCAAGGCATTGTAAAGTAGTATTAACACTTCACGTGATCTTGATTCTATCCCTCTGTTGATGCAGCCTACCACTGTGTTGGCTTTTTTGGCAGCTGCAGCACACTGCTGGCTCATATTTAAGTGATTGTCCACTAGGACTCCGAGATCCCTCTCACAGTTACTACTATTGAGCAAGGTACCACCTATACTATACCTGTGCATTTGGTTTTTCTTGCCTAAATGTAGAACCTTACTTTTTACACCATTGAGTTTCATTTTGTTAGATAGCGCCCAATGTTCAAGTTTGTCAAGATCCTTCTGGATCTTAAGCCTATCTTCTGGAGTGTTGGCTATTCCTGCCAGCTTGGTGTCATCTGCAAATTTGATGAGTTCCCCATCTATCCCCTCTTCCAAATCATTGATGAACATGTTGAAGAGCAGTGGACCCAGAACAGAGCCCTGGGGCACCCCACTACACACTTCCCTCCATGTAGATGCCGTTCCATTGAGGACCACATGCTGAGCACGGCCAGTCAGCCAGCTATGAATCCATCTGGTGGTGATGCTGTCTAACCCACATTTTTCTATCTTATCAAGTAGAAGGGTATGGTCTACTTTATCAAATGCCTTACTGAACTCCAGTAAATTATATCCCCAGCATTCCTCTGGTCCACTAATTTTCTCAATGATCAAAGAATGCAATGATTTGTCTGGCATGATCTGTTTTTGACAAACCCATGTTGGCTTTTGGTAATGACTTTGTTTGCCTCTAGGTGTTTGCAGATTCGTTGCTTGATTATCTTTTCCAGAATCTTCCCAGGTATTGAGGTCAGGGTGATAGGTCTGTAGTTTCCTGGATACATTTTTTTCCCTTTTTTGAAGATGGGAACTACATCAGCTCTTTTCCAGTCCTCTGGTAGTTCCCCAGTGCTCCGGGATCTTTGAAAAATATAGTTCAGTGGTTCTATTAACTTAAGGCCCAGACATTCTAGGTCTTGTCTTTTGCAATCACACTCTCAATATCACACAAGTACATTAAATTACAAATTTAATTTTGGGGTTGTAGGCGTGTGTTGGGGACTGTGGGCATGATGAGCTTTGTGGGTTGTTTAGAATTTAAGGGATAGCGTATCAAGATACTCCTTGTATATTTTTCTCTTTTTATTCAGCAAACAGAGTAACAAAAGCATTTAGATTTTATTGCACTATTCAGTTTTATAACCACTATTCAGGCATTTTAAAATGAGTTCTTCCTCTACTAGGAAAACAATATTTTCTGCTCTTAATAAAGTTGATTTTGTTATGTATATATTCTGAGTGTTTGGCACAGTCCTCCACTTCTAAGAATCTTCCTCTGGCTTCTCCTCAAACTAGAAATTTTCACTGCCCAACTCTGACTAGCTCCATGTTGTTTTGCTTGCCAGTTTGCTTCCAACTCTGTGCATAAAATGTCCTCCTATCTATAAGCCTATAAGCGATATTTATATGACTAATATTGTTATCAGCAGCTATTAAATATGATAAATCTTTGCTTCATAAAGCTCAAAATTTTGTTCCATGACTTAACATACTGTATGTCTCAACAGCTCTTTAAAATGGCCTGGCTTCAAAAAAACTAATTCAAGCCCACTCAAAGTCTTGATTATAATTGATGGGTTTTACATACAGCGAAGCACTATAAATTATGTCATATTGGGGTTTTTTTCAGATTCATAAGTGATTATCTACATGGTTGTGAAGCTTTTATTTGAAATACTCAAACCAACATTTCTTATATGCAACAGATCCTTTTAGGTACATGATTTATGTGCTTCATATTTGGGGAAAAACTGTACATGTTAGAATTAGCTTCTGTTCCTAAGGCACTGAAACAGGTAAGAATATAACCTTCTTAAAATAGTTCTAAAGCAAAATTGAAGGCATGTGTAATGTGTGTCTAAAAATAAAAGTAGATTTTGAAAGATTCACGAAAAATGTTATTTTGAGAAAAACATTTTCTTTATCCAGGGACGAAGGATATAGGTAAAGAGGTATCATGAAGTCTCCTTCAGAATTCACAGTGGTTTCATGCTTAATTCAAATAGAAAAACACTTACTAACTAATCATTTTGTCTTTTGGAATAATATATCAGCTGGACTGGTACTCTGCAATGAGCCAAAGTTGATTTCGCTTTTAAAGAAAAGATGAATAACTCACAATAAGCCATGGTTTAAAAAGTCCAAAGCTGGGTTTACACAGGTTAAACTAGCAACCAGCCAACCATAGTTTGTTTTGATGTGCAAATGCAGAGAAATTATTATTTTTGCTTGTTCCACTGTATAACTGCTATTTGTAACTATAAAGCTTTCAAAACTAACATGACCCAAGAAACAAATACAGCATAATCTGGTTTTACTTGACTAGTTACTAATCCAAATGCTCAGTCTGAAAAACTTTTCTGTTCAGGAAAGGCAATCTGTAGTTTTCACAAGAAAAAAGAAAATTATTGTAATCTGTTAACTGAAATATTTTTTTAAAAAAGAAAATCTTACCTGAAGTCTCCTTTATTGTTAATTATTCTCTCAGCAGGACAATAAGGTGCAGCAGTTTCTAATACAACAATTTCCACCTGCTTAGAAATGCTTCCGTAGGAATTGCTAACCATGCACTCCCACATTCCAGTTGCATCAATATCAATACTGGACAAAATAAGTTCACTGCAAAGAAATAATTTTTTTTTTAAAAAACTAACTTAAAGTCACATAATGATGAAAACTTGTATACAGATTAATTTGCAGTATCTCCTGGAAAGCCAAATACTTGATATTGGGTAATAGTGTCATTATAACAAAGCTACTTATGAATAGCTATATTACTATGCTGGAAACTTCAGGGATGCAAAAGACAAACTGCAGTATACTTATTTTTTTTTCCTATTTCCCCTAAAGTCTAGTAAATTCAACATCCAAAATAGATCTATTGTGAAACCTGCCACCTCTTAGAATTTAAAAAATTAATAATAATCTTATAAAAATTTAGATTTTCAAATGATCACAATTCTCAAATTAAGACACCAAGTTCAGGATAAATCTGTTTAGTTCCCACTGAAGTCCATGAGTTTCAACTAACTATAGTAATACATACAAATAATCCATATAGTTTTAGAAAAAATAGTGGTTTCGGAACATAAAATAAAAGTTTACTTAATAGCCTTCTGGATATTTTATTTTATTTAAAAAAAATAATTTATATGCCAGTCAGCTCACTATTGAAAGCCACTCTGGGTGGTTATTTTTTCCCCAGCTATCTTATATTATAGGTCATTCTATGAATGTAAAACATTTACTTCTTTGGGATCTTGTTGTCATTTCTCCTGAGATTCAGTCTCCAAAGATGCAAAATGCATTCAACTTTGAAATGAGCACTCAGCATCACTCCCAGAACAACATCCCTAACAGGATTCTTAACTCTGGACTGAGATTCATAATTGCGAGAGTTTCCTCTCCCAGCCCATCTCCCAAATCTGTCCCAAAATTTCCCCCCCTCTAACTTTCAAGAAATAGTCATGGTTCTTTAAGAATCAGTGTCAACATTCAGAAGGAGTAGGACTCCTATGACCACCTTAGCCAGCCCTTTGCAAACAACACTACTATGAGAAAAAGATGTTCTGTGCTATCCAAGGTCCTGAAAGTTCCTGGCCTTTTGAAGATCAAGATCTTGCAGGATACTGCATTGTGACTTATGAGTATCTGAGTCATAACTACACATCCTCTGGTCTTAAAACAGCCCCAAGCATGAGAATCCAAGCTAAAATATATACAAATATTTTACTAATATGAAAGTGAAAAATCAAATAGCAGTATTTTATGCCATGTTTTCTTTTAGATTAAATAATATCTCTGTGAACCAGTGCGTATTATTTTGGATTCTTAGAATAAACCTCCTAGGAATTTGTGATAAAATATTCTTTGGTTAAAATGATCCTGGTAGATACATAGTATCTTTATGAGCATTCCATTCAATGATATTTTCAGTTATGAGTTTAAATAAAGCGTAAAATTTATTCTTTTTTGTTCCAGCCATGATCTTACAAGGATGAAAAATCCCAAGTGTATTTTTATAATTTCATTTTGACCTCTATTTTCTTCTGAGTGATACACTAGAATATTTAATCCTTACAAGCATTGCTAGAGCCCAACATACAGGATAAATACAGCACAGCTACATTCTATAAGTAGCTGTAGGTTTGTATGAGATTCAGGGCTGAACTTTGTGGCACCCCACACAATGCTTCATTCCAGTTTGATGAGTAATCAAGGATCAGTACTTGAGAATGAGTTTTGAGTCAGCTATGTTAATGTTCACACTATCCAGCTACTCAACATAATACAGAGCATTTTATCAAATGTTTTGCTAAAATCAAAATATATCCGGCCTACAGCATTCCCATAATTGGCAAAGGATATTACCAGTCAAAAAATAGCCTCGAAAAATATTTTTGACAAATCCATTATGACTTCAAGTAATTATCACATTGTTCATTCTCCAGAATCTTCCCAGCTATCACAGTTAGATTGATTGGTTGTAATTCCCTGCGCTATTCACTTCCCCTTTTTGAAAATAAATATTATATGCGTACTCTGCCAATTGTCTGACATTTCATTCAAGCTGCCAGGATGAGTCAGGCACAATGGGTAAACAATTAGCCAATCCATTAATTTTATTTATTTATTTTGCTACTCTAGGATACAGCTCATCTGGCCCTGTAAACTTAGTTAAAATAAACAGGTGTTCTGTTTGTTTGTTTGTATAAACCCTAGACTTCAACCCTGCCCATTCATTCTTGTTACAGTTGCCCTGGTAGAACATGTAAATACTTCTCCTACAAGATTGAGTCAAGGCTGCTCTGCCTTTTCTATCACCATATTGTCATCTTCATACAGCATATCAACAGTTGGTTTGTTTACTTCTTTATCCATTTAGTTCAGATAGCTTCCCACTTGACATGTGAGTCAGGGCTGTATAGACAATTTAATAGAACAAAACCTAAAATATAATAAAAGACGCTGCATCAGAGGCCCAGCGGTAGATTCAAGGTGGATTTACAAAGTCTCCTGACTCAGTAACTGGGGGACAGCCAGATATTTAGAGCTTTTCAGAAAGCAAGCAGGATCAAGTCATCTGCATGGGGAGGGGGAATGTTATTCCATAGTGACAACACAACAGGCACAAGAGAGGATCCTTTCTGTGCCGCTTCCTGCATAGCAATGATTCAAGTTTCTCTTTATTTCTCCCTCCTGTAACTCAGTGCCAGATTCTTTCATAGGTGGCACGTTGCTGAGAAAAGGCCCCTCCCTTAGGGCTCATCCAGGGCTCATTAATGCACACTAAGCCAGCTCTTTCATCCATGATAAGAACCTATTATAAGCTAACCTGGCACAAATGAGGCACAGCCTAAAGCCAGGGCCACTGATAATCTTAGATACCAGAACGGAGCCCAGAGGTTGGAAGGTGCCCCTTTCTCTGCATCAAACCAACTTGTCAAAATCCTCTAATCTCTCCCTAGGTCCAAATATCCTATTCAACTTTCAAATGTTAAACTGCCACTCCCAGACCAGCTACCTTGTCAGAATCCTTTATCTACATCTTCTTCTACAATCAGTGGTAATCTAATCATGCCAGATTTTCATCACCATACATGTCACAACATACATCCTGACCTATCAGGGAATTTACACAGTCCTCTCCATACCAACTTTAGCCTGGGGTGATCTAAGGAGGACAACATTGCCACCATTGTTTGACACCAAGGGAGTAAGCCACAGTTGCACCCCCCCCCCAGTCTGGAAAGAACTTCTACAATTTTTCTAAACTACAGATCAAAAGTCCTAGTCTTCTCAGAACCTAGATTCCTCTGATGCTGCAGACAGACACAATGTAAAAGGCCCTGCTAGCAATTGGAACAGACAATCCAATGACCACTTTCCTGCAATCCCAATGACACGACGTGTGGAAACTAAGATAGCCACCACTTATGGATTCTATAGAACCTGCAGGATTCTGGCTAACCTTCAACTCAGCTGTCAATCTGACCCTGTTCCTGTTGCTTCTATTCCTAGTACTTGCCGCCCGCCCCCCTAGCAATCCAGCATCTGAAGCCAGTAATGGCTCACTGCCATTACCAACACTCAGCAGTCAATAGCAGATGCCTTTTCCGCAACTGAACAAGCACTCAGTGCCACCAGCCAGCAAATTAGGGCGTAGCAGCTGATTGGCAGCATCTCCAGTCAAACACACATCACTGCTCATTGCTGTCGCTGCAGATGCACAGCTGATCTGCAGGTCCAGATCAGTCTCTGACATCTTCTCCGGTTCTTTGATATATTTTTTTCGGTGTATCAGTTGCATCACTGAGCTGGGTTTCCAGTGAGCCAACCAATCACCATCTGCAGAGCCTCTACCACTACCAACGTTTTAAATAACTGTTGATAGTTCCAGTGGCAGTAAAAGACCCTGTGCTCTTTCCATAGCCATTATCTTATCCAGAGATTATTTTTCCATCCGTTTCCTTTTTTCATTTTTTTAATGATTATTAATCTTATTGAATGTTCTTACTGAGTAAAAATACTTTTAAAGAAGGAAAAGAAAAGTGAAGTAAAGTGTTAAGTAAATAAGAAATAAGAGAGAAAAGGACAAAGAAATGGCTTCCAAACTTCTTTGCAGCAGTTATAAATGAATTTATTATCTCCTCTGTGTCTTCTTTCATTTTCGCTAATACTTTTTGTGTGCTATAAACCTTATTGACTTTTTCCATGGTCTTCCACTGCTTCTGGAATTCTTTGCAATTGTGCTTGAGCTTCCTAGATTTTCAACGTCCATTGAAATAATGTAGCTGTTTTTGCAATACCCTATATCCCTACATGGATTAATAGAAAATGATATTTGTTAACAAACTTTGTAAATTTTGGAAAGTTTTCTCTCACATATATGCCTTTTGACCCGAAGACAGCCCATTTCACAAGCAAATAAATTCCCTCAGCATACATTTGTTTCAGTTCCTAATAGCTGAACAATAGGTTTTTTTGCAGGACACAGTACCGTATATGTTCTCTGGCCCTTTGCTTTAAATGGCCTTGTTTCTTTTTTCAATGATCTCTTTTTATTCCCCTGAAATACAGAGTATGAAAGAAAGTAGATTTGACCTTAGGAAGTGGGAAAAGTATAAAAACTGTTAAGAGCAGAGAAATGACAACTCAGTCCTGAGAAAGTGTAAGGTTTGAGAAATAAATTACACTGCCTTATCGTTCAGTATAAGAAACTCTGTCGACTTATAAGATTCTGTTATTTTACCCTGTAAGAAGAAACAACGTTCTTGGAAACCCTGCTACTTTTGTATCTCAATCTTGCCTACTTCAAAAGGCTGCCACAGAGCTTGCTTCTTCCTAGAAAGCATGAAAATTGGCTCTAAATTCCAGTATGCAGAACATCTTCTATGTCATTTGCATCTGGTCATCATTATTGTCCACTCAGCTGCTGCTCTGTAACTGCTCATAGAAAATGACTTTCTATGTTACCTCCAGTTTTGGGATCCATTTTAAGATGATTAGAAATCTCGAAGAAAATATGTATGTTCCATCACCTTCCAGCACCTCTCTGTATAAGAGATTTCATCACTTATCTTGAGCAATTACAGTAAGACTAAATCTGTCTTTAACATATGTAGTTGTAAGAGGTGATGCTTTGTTTTTCATGTGCTAATAAAAAATCCCTGCATAATTGCAGCCTTGCTTAAATTCAGTATCTGGCATGACAGCAATTGTTCAATAATGTACAGTGAAAATTAATTCAGGAAAACCATTATGATGTTGAACTGTAGCCTACAGCATTGGCCATTGCCAAATGCAGGCATTCAGTTCAATCTCTTTTAAATGGCTAATCTGGGGTAAACTATTTTCCTTTAGAATAATACATTTTAATCAGTGTAACTATATATAACTAACTAAGCAGACTATTTTGGCCTTGCTCTGCAAAGATATTTCTTTATTGTTTTGCAATAAGATACTTGCAGTGATTACTTGCATTCTGATGGTCATTTAAATATCACTAATAGAAGGAAAAAGGGACGCGGTGGCTCAGTGAGTTAGGACGCTGAGCCTGTCGATCAGAAGGTCGGCAGTTTGGCGGGTCGAATCCCGAGTGCTGCATAACAGAGTGAGCGCCTGTTACTCGTCCCAGCTTCTGCCAACCTAGCAGTTCGAAAGCACATAAAAATGCAAGTAGAAAAATAGGGACCACTACGGTGGGAAGGTAACAGTGTTCCGTGCGCCTTTGGCATCCAGTCATGCCGGCCACATGACCACGGAGACGTCCTTGGACAAGCGCTGGCTCTTTGGCTTTGAAACGGAGATGAGCACCGGCCCCTAGAGTCGGAAACGACTAGCATGCATGTGCAGGGGAACCTTTACCCTTACCTAATAGAAGGAAGCAATTTAATGAAGAATAATACATAGTACAGCACTGACTTTTCCATTCCCCAAGGGAAAAAATTGACCGAACTGCCTGTTGCAAAAATCAGAGGATTCTGGCGGAACAGGAAAACAAGCTACATTATACTACTTTTCTACAGGTAATCTTCCACTTACAAGTTATTTAGTGACTGTTCAAAGTTACAAAGACACTGAAAAAAGCAACTAATGACCGTTTTTCACACTTACGACCTTTGTAGCATCCCCGTGATCACGTAATCAAAATTCAAATGCTTGGCAACTGACTCACACTTATGACCGCTGCTGTGTCCCAAGATCATGTGTTAGACAAGAAAAATCAAAGAGGAAGCCAGATTCTCTTAACCACGGCATTACTAACTTATCAACTGTGGCGATTCACTTAACAACTGTGGCAAGAAAGCTCATA
This sequence comes from Vipera berus, assembly GCF_964194415.1. Classification (NCBI taxonomy): domain Eukaryota; kingdom Metazoa; phylum Chordata; class Lepidosauria; order Squamata; family Viperidae; genus Vipera; species Vipera berus. Next base: position 70,919,504 of record NC_138207.1, on the reverse strand, counting down.
AAATGGGACAAAACTAACTTAAAAATTGTCTCATTTAACCATGGAAATTTTGGGCTCCGTTGTGGTCGTAGATACTCTGCAAATACTGACAAGAGCATATTCTGCAGTTCTGCATTGCCTATCTACATCGCTTGAGCTCCTCTCAATAAGAAGAATTTCAAAAACAGGCAGAGATGAATTGATACACAGTATTGTACAAAATGACAGCCAAGGGTTAATACATGAAGAATCAAGAAAATGTACGGTAAATGTAAAATTGGGTATGTAAAATGAATTGAATCCATCTGCTTTAAATCATAAAATAAAGGGGTACTATAAAAGTTGCTCTACTGATTGGGTTGTATCAGGTGATTAAAACCTGCCCATCTATAGAAATTATTTGGAAGTTTCTAACATAGAAAAATTATGTAGCAGGAAGTTTTTAAAGCAAAGCAACCCTCAAGACTCTCTTTCTCTTGCCATGACTTTTGCCAAAATATTCTGCTCAAAAGCAGCAACATCTGTTCAATCCCCATAATAATCCAATATTCAAAAGCAAACACCAACATGCAATATTTAGTTATTATAATTAAATTGATTGGATATCACTGTAGTCCTATGCACAGGCCACATTAACTTAAAAATGCTTACTTTTGCGTGTGTAGATTTAAATTGTCATATGTGCTGAGCTTCAAAATAAAGCCTTTGGTCAGCTAAAATGCAGCTTTTAATTAGAAATGTAATCTTCTAAGTAAGCATTACCCATCATTATCAAAGGAAAGGCAAAGAATATAGCCTTCACTTGATTGTCTTAATTTTCAGACAATCACTATTTCACTCAGCCAGAAACACAGCATGGCCTGAAAGATAGGCTGTTATCACTTGGCAGAGAAATTGTCAATTAGCTCCTACCCAAAACATATCCTACAGCTGCATTCTACTCAATCTCTACTCCACTCTCTACTATTTGTATGGAAGCAAAAATACAAATTCTTGGATGACTGTGCTGAATCCTCAGACACAATACCTTGAAGCAAAAATTAAGAAGCTTCCAGATGGGCAGCAGAATATTTAAATAGGGAAACTTCTATCTATCTATCTATCTATCTATCTATCTATCTATCTATCTATCTATCTATCTATCTATCTATCTATCTATCTATCCATTCATCCATGCCATGTTTTTCTTCAAAAGCCAAATAGGAAGATGATGATATACTATACTATCTTATAACAGAATGAAGGAAACAAATTTATTTGCAGCTCTTACATATTTTTGCATACTCAAACCTACGTGTTATCAGAGCTACCAAACATGCCAATTTGATTCATGATCTTTTCATTAGATGATAAATAAAAACAATACTGGTCCAGTCAAACATACGATTAGTAATTTAATATGCTACTGACATTGTTGATCTCATCTTATTGGATTAGGTCTTATCCCATGATCCGCACTAACTTTTGCATATATAAGCACTGATCAGCTAGTTTGGTTTAGAATCAAATCTTATCAGATACAAGATTGTGAAGTCAAGACTTCTTCAAGTCAGATTCAATTCATGTTGATTTCATATTGTTTTTGGCAACAATATGGATTTCTTTCTAAGGGGTTCCTGGTGTTCTCCGAACCTTCTTTTCTTACGAATGTTTCGAAGTAGATTAACTAGCACTGATGATTTTACCTAGTCTGGGTAATGAAAGGTCTGCAAGAAAACAACCAAGTTCAGATAACACCAAGGATGCCTCATTTCAACCCTGAGGTACAAATATTCTTCTTTGTTGGGACTTCTTTTTGCTTTGCCTTTTCCTAGAACACACATTTTTGGCTTTTCACTTTTGATTAAAGCTCCGGGATTTGTGACAGTTCTCTCACCCAAGGACTCACAGGGTTCAACTGTCTGGTAGATGCTGCCACCTAGCTGAGCTTAAATAATTGAATCTTGGCTTTAACTTAATCGTTGGTCACTTATGATTATCACATATCTGTATAGTTTGGTCTGAGGTAGGCTAGCATTGGTATTTGAAAAATATTGTATTACTTACACAAGCAATTGCCATGTCTTTATCAATTTCCAGCATTTTGCTACATAACTACTCTTAGCTGATCACTTACCCAGAGACACTAGTAGCTTATTAGATTATGGTACTTATTTTTTGTTATTGTTTTTGCACCACATTTTCAACACAGATTAGAAATAGTAATAAAATAGTGTGTAGAATTTGCACACAATTACATTTTCTAAAACTGTTCAACATCTAAAGATATTTTGGCTTCAAAATCTTAAAAGGACTGTCATTTCTATTAATGAGTTTTGCTGACAGTCTGCTAGTGAAGACATTAGCCTCTCCACCAAAGTGGCTTGCCTATTTTTTTAAATCAGGAAATCATCACATATGGTGCAGAATATAAGGCAACTAACTTTTCATAAAGTTTTGAAATAACGATGGTTAGCAAAACAATCATAGCCACCGGAAGTGACTGAAAGGTATATTTTAGTCTTACCAGGTACCTGATAATTCTAACCATATGTCAGAATAGACCAATAATACCATCCAGCGAAGCACAGTAATATAATTTTGGCATGATTTTGTTATATTTGATGAAGATATTTGACTATAATTATCATTACAGCTTTATATCACCGGAAAGACTGCATGGTTTATCATATAGTTGTGTTAGACGTGAAGTCAGTCTTGGAATATCAGTTATGAAAATAAACTGACATTTTTCAAAAGGAATATTTTTTTTTTCCTCTCCTAGTGTCCAATCCTTATAGCTGATGTGCACTTTAAAATAAATGTAAGTTTTTTTCTCCATCGAGATTTAATTTTTGCAGTCTGTTTTTAAAAGAGACCATAGCATAGAACAAATCCAAATAATTTTAATGAACCTATTGAAATCTCAATCCGAGTAAAAACATCCACAAGATTGTGACTTTAGCACATACTGTGACTTTAACTCTGAAAGAAATGGATGTCAAAAAACAAGAATATAATAAAAATATTCTTAATGTATATATTATCAAAATATTGCAGTTGGATGCTTGCCATTGTTCATTTTTCATCAACAAAGAGAATAACCTAGTAAACACAAGAATATTTACATATTTTGAACTGTACTGATTGCAACTCAATTTAAATATTGCCTAACTACTACTTTTTCTTAAAAAAAAAACTTAAACAAAATAAACAAACAAGCCATACAAATCTAGCATACTTACCTTTATAATTGTTTGCCCTAGAATGATTTTGCCCTTCTCAAAAATCTGCTTCAAGCAATTTGGAACAGATTTATATTTCCATCGTGGTTCAACCATATCCTTTTTACAAGCAATAATGCATTTTGAAATGATATAGTAAACAAAAACACATGGACTTTAGCTAATTGTAGCATGTTTACCATACGTATGAAATATAAATTATTTTCAAATGCTTTAAAAATATGTGGGTAACTCGTAATGGAAACTCATAGTTTCAATGCCAGTATTATGTAACTTCTAAACAAGTCTGGCAGTTCAACACAATGCAAACACTATTATATGCCAAAATTTTAAAATGTGATCTACGTATAAATTGAAAGCTTCTTGAATCAGTGATTCAAGAAATTCATTTTTTTATCTGCAGTGTCCAGAGGACATGTCTCCAGTTTCATCTGTATCACAAAGTAGCATGTTCCTTTTCTGCAGGGAGCAATTGGGTTGAAGAATAAATGTTGTTATTGCTGTTGCTATTGTATTTATACCTCACCTTTATTTTGCACAACTTAAAATGATGTAAGTACATGATGCTCCCTACCTCATATTTTCCCCACAACAGCCATCCTGTTCAATGAGTTGGCTGAGACAGAATGACTGCCCCAAAGTCTTCTTTCCTAAAAAAGAACTACATCTCATACTTTTCTAGTTTCTAATCCAGCACCTTAACCACAAACCGGCACTGCATTGGCTCTATTTTTTTTAAACTGTGAATATCAAAGGGTCTAATCTAGGGAGATATATATGTGTTGCCTCTCTGTTTGTACATATGTAATGGCCCTCTTCCATTTCCTGAAGAGATGTCTTCACAGTCACTTATATCCCCTAACAAATTGCTGCTAAGGCAGCCCAAAGATAGGTTTGGGTGTATTGGTGTAGAATAAATGTTTTGAATGTTATATCACAAGTCATTTCATGTGGTCATCCTAACGTGCATGGAAGAGGACCAAGACTTGAGGACCTAGTTGGTGTCAATGATTTGTTTTGCCAATTGCTTTCAACTGGTCAATCAGTTCTGTTCTGGGGACACCATTTTCTGTGCAGTTACTGGGCTAGGAGCCTTTTCTACAGTTCTGTTTTGGCTGTGATGGACACCAGAACTTTAGCTTTCACAGACAATTTCTTTGCGTTTTCTTCTCTTTCTATGAGTAGATTTCTTGTCTGACTTAAAAGTAGTTGCTGCCTTAACTGACATATAGTGCAACCCAAAGCTCATGATAAATTGTCACCACACACCCATCATTCTTTATCTTGAACACCAGTTCTATTTGTGCTAAACTATAGGGCAGGTAGTCACAGGGATTCCTACACATGTTAAAGATAGACCCTCCTCTGCATTCAACATACTCTCGCTACAAAGGAGATCAGAATTCCAGTTTCTGCAGTTACTTTATTCAATGTACTTTGAAGGGTAGAACCACCTTTGCAATAAAGTATTTTCTTAAGCTCAATGTCTCCAATACCATTATCCAGGGATAAAATTTGGGTTGGATAACTCCAGCTGACCACAAGAAAGCTTGGTGAGAGCCAGTTTAGTGTATTGATTAAGGCGACTGTGAATTCTAGTCCCGCTTTAGCCATGAAAAAACAGCTGGGTGACTTTGGATCAGTTATTGTCTCTCAGCCCAATTCCACCTCCTTGGATTGTTGTTGTTGTACAGAAAATAAGAGCAGAAAGGAATATTTTTGTTACCTTGAGGTTTAGATGAAAAAAGAGTGGGTTAAAAATCTAAAGGAAATAAAAGAAGAGCACCAAAATACACTGAACCTACCTACTTTTTGTTGCCCTCTAGTGGCCAATTGTAAAGGGACATGGTGGCTCAGTGGGTTAGGAAGCTGAGCTTGTCAATCAGAAGATCGGCAGTTTGACGGGTCAAATCCTGAGTGCTGCGTAGCAGAGCGAGCACCTGTTACTCGTCCCATGCAGTTCGAAAGCATGTAAAAATGCAAGTAGAAAAATAGGGACCACTATGTTGGGAGGGTAACAGCGTTCCGTGAACCTTTGGCGTCTAGTCATGCCGGCCACATGACTATGGAGACATCCTCGGACAAATGCTGGCTCTTCGGCTTTGAAACGGAGATGAGCACGGGCCCCTAGAGTTGGAAACGACTAGCACGCATCTGCGGGGGAATCTTTACCTTTACCTTTTAGTAGCCAATTGATTATTTTGTAAAAAAAAATTGTGGGACACCACTATTATTTACATATTTATTTTACTGGGCTTATAATATGCTCCAATCATGAAAAATCTGAATTATAATGATGTACAGGTAATCCATGGGTTATGATGGATCATAATTTCTGTCCCTAAGCAATACAGTTATAAAGTCTAGTGACAAATGACAACATCACTTAATGATGGCAATGCCAGCAGTCCTGGTTGGTTTTTTATATAGTATTTTATTAATTTTTCAATTTTACATTTAAGTATTTAAAAAGCAACGTGGTGGCTGGTTAATCAATAGTTCCTCAGGGTCCCGCCAGTCAGGGAATGCTGGCGGGCGATGCCCAGGGGGAGGGCGTTCTCTGTGGGCGCGCCTGCCCTATGGAAACAATTGCCGGTGGAACTCCGGATCGCCCCCAACCTTCGTTCGTTTCGCCGGGACCTAAAAACCTGGCTTTTTGAGTTAGCTGGCCTGGACTGAGGGGTTTTAAGGTTTTTAAATTCTAATTTTAAATTTTGGGGTTATTGATTTAATTTAATTTTAATTTTTATATTGTATTGTTTTAATTTTGCCCTGTAAACCGCCCTGAGTCCTTCGGGAAAAGGGCGGTATATATATTGAAATAAATAAATAAATAAATAAATAAATAAATAAATAAATAAATAAATAAATAAATAAATAAATAAATATAAGTAAGTAAGTAAGTAAGTAACAAAATCTTTAGTACAAATCTCAAGTTACAACATCAAATATTTCCTCTCTTTTTCCCTTAACATTTACTGTCTCGTATTTAAGCTAATACAGTTCTTATTATATCAACTCAATAAAAACATCATTATTACATTTATCAATAAATTTTAGCCGATACATATCTTATTTTTTACATTCAATCTTCATAAACAATCCATATCCTATTAATTTTTCCCCAATTTTTAGTTTCCCATCAATATTTCAATTTAACCTTTAATATTTATAATTTTCAGGCTTTAGGTAACCAAGATTTCCCTTATCTCAATTCATAACAGAATCTAATATCCAAAATACACATTTTATCTATTCGAATATAATCTTGTTCTATTTCCTAAAAGTTAGCTATTTCCCACCATATTAAATGTACTTAATAATACAATATCCCCTTTAATAAATCAAAACCATTGTATATATTACCTGGGTTAATCAATAAATCAAACGTATTCATAATAATTAATTGTTTTTAAGGTCTAATTTTAAATATTAAACAGATAAAATCCTTCAACTAATTTCCAAATATTTTAAATTTAATGACCAGAATTCCCCTTATCTCAACTCCTCCCTTTAACCATCTAATTAATAATATGAAATCCCCTCTAATAAATCAAAACCCCGATTTTTTCAGCCTTATTCTGGCTTTCTTCCTTTGCCAACTAGGCTTCCATATCAGTGCTTTTAGATCGTTAAATAGATCTCTATTATTATATATGTTATTTGAAATAAAGGACACCACTTAATTGTCATTTTTTGTATTCATTAAGATGTCTCCCTATTTTACTCCAATTCCCCATGATTCCCCTGATATGTTTATCTTCCATTCAATCTGTTCTTCTTTCTCAAATTTCTTCTGATTTATATAGAAAGTCTTTTCCATTTTCAGTGTTGTCACTCCTTTTTTTGGATTTTCCATTAACTGTATTTGTTGGTCAATTGAGTCCTCTACCTTAATATTTGATTGTTCCACTTCTTCTGTTATCTTTTGTGTTGTTAGTTCTTTGGTTGTAGTCAAAGTTTGGTTTTGTGTATCTAAGCTGGCATCCTGATCTTTTATGTTAGGTCTTATTTTATCACAAGCTGAAAGAATGGTTTCATGTATTGGTTTCAACATGGAAAGGATCTCTTCCTGGTCTTCATCCATCTCTTTCACGTGTTTATAAATAGTCTTTGTAATAAAAATCGCTTGTCAAGCAAGATTTTATAGTCCAAAGTATTTCATCATCTCATATAGTAACCAATATTCCTCAGATAAAGAGATAGGAAGGCAATTCCCCACATAAAATTCTGAAAGTCAGTAAAGGTTTACATTCACAGTTCAAGTAGGCCAGTTATGCTGCCCAGCTGTTCTCTTACAGCTGAGTTTCTCACAGGTGATGCCAAGGTCAGAAGAGTCTTATCTAAGGTCTGGGCTTCGAACCAAGTCTCTTTTAGGAAATAACAATAATACCAAACCTCGCCACAAGATGTCACCGATGCCATTTAAAATTTTTAAGTCCAAAATTTTTATAATCCTTTTTCCAATTTTATTTCTTTTTTGTAGATAAACGCAAAAGTCTCCAATAAAATAGGAAAATTTTTGGTCCCCAAATTTCAGGAACATATAAATCCAATTAGATTAAAGTTGTTCTCTTAGTGCTTTAATTTCCCTGGGTACTCAGTCGCCACTATTCTTAGAGGGTGGGATAGAAATTCCCTTCCCTCTCTCCTCACAGGGGGAAAGATATACTTCAGGCAGCTTTTATAGGAAAAAAAAGTACTTAGGGTAAAGAGAAGATCGGATCTCACCCAGTTTCATTCACGTTGCTTTTGAAGTGCTTGGTAGTAAGTTTGGGCCATATTACTATGGCCAGTCTTTGCCGGCTTAGAGGACTGCCCCGGATCGAGAGGAAGGGCTGCTGCCCTACCGTGATCAAGCGGGGGTCCCCTCCTTGCTCATCGCCCCTACAAGACGACTTTCAACCCTTTCCAGGGTCCCCCAGCAGAGTGAAACCGAACACGGAAGATGGAGCTCACCTTCCAGCGGCCCCAGCAGCCACAATGGGAAACCAGAAGTCCCTGGTTGCTTTCTTTAACCCCAGGACTGTGCAGGTCTTTTTGGGAGGACCTCATGTGACTATGACTGAAAGAACTACAGGTGGAGGGTAGGGGTGCACAGGTGAGCAATTCTGCAGGTGGACACTACACAGCATAGGCGTTACGGATCACAGGGAAAAGTAGATGACATGGATGGGCAAAACAAGTTGGTGATATTATTTATCATCATTGGCATCCTTCAGTCTCAAAAGGCTATGGTATCGTGCTCTGGAAAGAGGTCCTAAAGCAGCATCTGGTGTGGCTAAAAAGGCCAATTTGAGAGTGGCAGTCCCTTCCACACCGAGGACAGATACAATCTGTCCCCTGGCCAGCCCCCAGATTTCACTAGTTCCGGGACTGCCTCTTTGCCTCAGCCTGCTGCACAAGTGTCTCTTTGAATTGGAGAAGGCCATGCTGCGTCTTTAGCCTCCAAGCTGAGTGATCAGAGGTCAAGGTTTCCCAGCTGTTAATGTTCATTCCCAAGGCCTTTAGATCCCTCTTGCAGATATCCTTATATCGCAACTCTGGTCTCCCTCTGGGGCGCTTTTCCTCCACTAGTTCTCCATACAGGAGATTTTTCTTGCTTAATTACTTATAGAACTGAAACAATTGCTAATATAACCAGAAATCAAAAGATCTTCTACTGCTAGACAGAACAGGTTTAGAGCATTCCAGTCCCCAAAACCTAATGGAATAATTATGATATAATAGCCTTCCTGAGGGAAAAACAAAACAGGAAAGAAAGAACCATCTGAGGGAATATTGTACCATAGAAATGGGGCAGTGATTGGGAAAGGCGCACTTCTATGGTCTGTAAAAATGGCACAGCTTGAATGAAAGGGCCACTCTGCTTTGTTGGATAGGCAGATATCAACTGGAATTCAGAGTCCCACAGATGTCCAAATATGAAGAGCTTTAAAGATCAAAATCAGGACTTCCGGTGGCGACGCGGCGCCGAAGACAGCCGTCTCCGGGCTGTCCGCTCCGCAGCTGTGTTTATCTATCGTAAACAGCGCCGATCAGCTGTTTAGATGGATTTGAAGCCCCCTCCTCGGGAGAAGAGGAGGGGGTGAGGCCCCAGGTAGGGGTTGAGCTCTCCGGGGCCGCCTGAGCTGTGAGTTTTGGCGGCTGAAGGATTGAGCCCCCCCGAAGCCTGGGTTGCTCCGAGCTGCGCAGCGTCTCTGCTCCGTGATTTTTGGAGCAGAGCCAGGCGTTAGCAACCACCCCTGCCAGAAGGAAATACCTTTGAGTATCAAGATGCAGGCAGAGCAGTACAGGAGGTCATGGTGATGTGGACTTTTATTTTTATTCTCTAGCTCAATGGATTTTATAGCTTTAAAGTGAAAGTGCGCAACAAGTGAAAGTGGGGAAAGATGGCGGCCAAAACTTCTAAAGCTCTTCGGAGTGCGGGGTCTTCCCCGGTGCAGCAGACCTCGTTGCAAGCTTTGCTTCCTCCTGCACCTCCTCCGGCATTGACGCTTATGGATTTACAAGATGCCTTTGAAAAGCATTCACAATTAATGTCTGATACGATGGATGAAAAGTTGAAAAAGCTGGAGGAGAAATTGGAGAAGATGGAAGAGAAGTTTAGAGCAATGAGGGTAGACATGTTGTCTATAATTGAAAGTGTAGCTGAATGTGTGCAACAGCTGGGGGAAAAAGTGGAGGATCTCAGTCAAAAGAACTCTATATTAGAAGTAAAGGTATTAGAGAATGAAAATATAAGGGACAAAATGGACGGAGAATTGAGCCTTGTTCAGTACCATCAGATGCAGTATGCTATTAGAATCAGGGGCTTAAAAGAGAATCCTAAAGAAGATTTAAAGCAGCTGATCTCTGAGGCTTTGGAAGTGGTATTGGGCCAGCCAGCATCTGAAATTGAGGGAAGCATGGATAAAATTTTTCGTGTAAATTCATGGATTGCAAGACAGAGGAAGTTACCCAGAGATGTGGTGGTCTATTTTACAAAGAGAGTAATTAGAGATGAAGTCATTCAAGCTGCTTATGATACTAAATTGGTAGTTGCTGAGCAAGAAGTCCTGGTTTTAAAAGAGATTCCTCCAAAGATTTTAAGGAGAAGGAAAGATTTTGCATTTCTTACACAGGAACTTAAGAAATGTGATATCAAGTTTAGATGGGAGATTCCAGTCGGACTGGTGGTGATGCACGAAGGTAAAAGACATCGTCTGGTTACTGTGGCCCAGGCACGTGATTTTTACAGCAACGTATTAAAAGCAACCCCCCTATCACTTCTGGAAGCTGCAAAGGGGTATGGTGAGGGAAAGCCTCAAGATGTTGCAGATAGACAGACAGAGGAGAATGGTGTTGGAGGGGATCAAGTTACAGTCTCATCGGATGCTGCTGGAGAGCAGAGGATGTCGCGTGCCGCCCTAAGACGAGTTGGACGAGAGCAGGAGCGAGACCAGCAGAAAGTTATGGAACCTCCAAAGCGTACTTACAGTGAAGCTGTGGGAGGGGCGCGGTCCAAAGAAGTTACAGGGGCCATTTCAGACGTGCTCCAAAAGCTTTGGGGTGTCAAGATTGGTGACTAAATTTCTAATTTAGAATGTCAGTGGATTAAATTTATCATAGAGGAGAAAGAAAGTCTTTCAATATTCAAAACAATTTAAGACTGATGTTATTTGGTTGCAAGGAACGCATATTAGGGTTATGGTCCAAAAGTATTTATTGAATTTAAGATTTGGTGCGCAAGCTCCTAATTAACAAGTTGACTTTACTTAATTTACTACATATAAAGGGTACTTAATTGGATTATAAAAAATTTTAATTTTTTTATTTTTTTTTCATTGGAGATTGGAATGGTTTTTTTTTTTATTTGAACTCAAGGATGATCTGGAATTGTGAGACATTTGGCGTGATATACGCAAGAACTATTTTTGATCATAGTTCAGTTTGGTTGAGATTAATAAGGTTAATAGAGATAGGCGCTTTTGGCGCGTAATTGAGAATTTGTTTAGAAATTAGAGGTAAATAGTAGATGAAAGTTTTTTTTTCTTTTTTGAAATTAATATGAATAAGGATTGGGACTAAGAAATTTCATTTAGCATTTGAGTAAAGCTCCTTTTCTGTTTTTCTTCTTTTTTTATCTGTAATATTAATATTGTTTGTAATCATTTTACATGAGCTAGAGGGTGATAGAATTAATAGTTTATTGTAGATAGCATATGGATGCTTATGTTTGTCTTTTGTTTCTATACCCTGTATTTAGCTCTGGAAAGTCGGGGGGGAGGGGGGAATGGGGGAGAGGGATAGGGAGGGTTAGATAGGGGTGGGGGAGGGGGGGATTGATAAAGTTAAAATGTACTGTAAAACTTTTTAAATAAAAAAAAAGATCAAAATCAGCACTCAGAATTGCTGTCAAAGTACTGGTGTTCTTTGGGCAAATCAAGGAGTGCTTGTAATTATTCAAGCTGCCACATTCTGCACCAACTGTACCTTCTCCGTGTTCTTCAAGAGCAGCCCAATGTAAACCAGAGTACAATAACCCAATTGAGGCTAACATTGCTGCCACCCTATGATCATTAATATGGAAGAAATTCCTTTGGAAAAAATGAATGTGACTGGGCGGCACATCTAGACCACAGAGTGCCTGCCCTAGGACTCTTTCTGTATGGCAGTTGATGGTGGATCTTCTTATCGTTGTTCTGTACCAGCCTACCGGCCCTGCAGATAAGGCAGGGACAACCCCTTTTACAAGAAGGCAAGAGGCTGGAACTAAGCCTGCCAAATTTATTAACATAAAAACATAAACAGAGCAAAGAGAGCAAACACGAACCATGAAACAGGAACTATTCAAACGGTTGCCTTCAGCAAACCAGCCCTCCCACGCATTCCCCTTTTATACAGTTCAGGGCGTGGCTTCTCTCTGCCTCCTTCCGAGGTGCCCCATTGCCTTCCTCTGTTTACTCCTGATTGACTGCCTCCTGCGTCGGGCGTCCTTGAACAGGGCCAGCTGTGGGTCATCTTCATCCACGCTGTCAGGCTCACACAGCTGGGTCTGCGTCGTGACCAGGTGGGAGGGGCCTGGCTGAGGGCTCTCATCAGCAAGCTCTCCAACCGCCTCAGCAACCTCTCCAACACCCCCCTCCTCCTCCTCTGAGTCGTCCGACCCAAATGCCGAACCCACAGGCTGACCCTGAATCACAACAATCGTTGATTATATTCAAACCTTATTTAAGAGCAACTATTAATCATTCCCCTTATAGCACCATGCATTATAACTGCATGGACAGCAATACAGCTGCTAAGTTCTTAGTAAGGTGTGCTGTCATGCAGCAAGAGTTAAGACAACAGGAGAATTTTCCAGCTCCGGGACACAAGGAAAGTATTATGAAAGTTGTTATGTAGATCAACCTTAGAAAGCTTAATCAGGATGGATGTCTTTGTGCATGTGTGGTTCTAATTAGAGTGAATACATCTCTGCTGCACCTATATTTGAGTGTACTAAAAAGAACAGAGCGGATTCATATGTTCTGGACCAGGTCATGTGACCAGCAGGGTGGACTTAGAAAAGTGGTGGTAAACCTTTGGGCTCAGTGTGTCAAAAATTTGGGAAAAAAAAGCCTAACTTCACTCTCCTCCCCCACCCCATGTACACACACACACACACACACACACACACACACACACACACACCAAATAAAAGATATTATCTTCCCCCTGCTCTAAATCACTTTACATAGTGCACTTGACAGCTGCAATGAGGCAGCAATGAGAAAATAGAAGCTTTGACTTCATCCTAAGTGCCACCACTGCCACTCAAAAAGCAGTACTTCAGGAGGACACATCCCTTTCTTGGGTGGCCTTTGCAGCTTCCAAAAATTGCACAAGAATATAGTTGGTGTGGGATACTGGTGAATGCTGCCCTATCACTCAAATCATTATGGCATATCACCTTTGACATGTATGTCATAGGTTCACCATCACTCGCTTAGAATGAAGCCATCAGCAACATTCCATGCTTCTACTCGTTTGCATTTCCCAAAGGAAGGAAAAATTGTAATTTAATTTTTCCTCTGAAGCATCTGGATGGATCCTGCCAATTTTTAAACTAAAACTTTTTAGGGGAGGGGACTAGTTTCTTTTACCACCATCAGTTTGGTCCCATTCTGTTTTGTTGCCTGCTGATTTATCTTACTGATGCACACAGGCAAAGATAGGCAAACAAAATCCTGGGAGTCTTTACATTCTTTCTTTCCAATAATCCATTAGATTGGAAAGAACAAATTAGTGTCTATATGTATTAAACAATCAAGTGTGCAGTAAATACTGCTCCGGTTTCTATGACAACACTAAAAGAAAAAGTTAAATTAGATTATATGCTCAGTGGGTTAGGATGCTGAGCTTGTCGATCAGAAGGTCGGCAGTTTGGCGGGTTGAATCCCGAGTGCCACGTAGCAGAGTGAGCGCCTGTTACTCGTCCCAGCTTCTGCCAACCTAGCAGTTCGAAAGCACGTAAAAATGCAAGTAGAAAAATAGGGACCACTACGGTGGGAAGGTAACAGCGTTCCGTGCGCCTTTGGGGTCTAGTCATGCCGGCCACATGACCACGGAGACGTCCTCGGACAAACGCTGGCTCTTCGGCTTTGAAACGGAGATGAGCACCGCCCCCTAGAGTCGGAAACGACTAGCACGCATGTGCGGGGGAACCTTTGCCTTTTTATAGTTAAGGGTAACCTGAAAAGACCTCCCTAATTGGAGTTTTACAGAGATAAATTATTTTTTCAGATATCAAAAGCACTATAATGATTTATCAGTTTGAACTATGAATTATGCCAGACCTATTGCTTTAAAAAATAATCAACAGAATTCTGAAGTGTAATGTTAGTTAACACTCCTGAAATGCCTGCATATATAGTACAAATAAGGGTAACTAGCTACAGGAATACCAAGAGGGGAGTAATTTGGTTGTCTTATATGTTCTCAAGTCATTGTAATTTGATCACATTTATTTATGTAATCACCATAATAAAGAAGTCAGGAATCGCAGTTTAATAGCTTAGGTTTCTTTTACATATAAAATGGTGCAGCTCCAAAAATGGAACTAAGGTCACTGTAACAACATTGTAATTTAAGCACTGGTTGATGACGGAATCAATTAAATTATCAACATTAACTGGATTTAGATCTGATCTTAGCAGAAGATCTTGGAATAGATCCGCTGACCTTAGAAGGGTTTAACTTAGTCAAGCCTAAAAGAACTGGTTTCAATTAGACTACTGTAAATGTAATTAGGGCTGGAATCTAGCATATCTTTTTACACAAATTGATTTCTTGTTAACATGCTGCAATATTAAGTATGTTCCATGTTCGACATTTTTAAACATGTATCAAATCAATTCTGTAGACCATAAAATATAATTACCATATAATAAAGAACATAATTCAGCATTCTACTGTATATCTCATTGCTACATTTTATTGCTACAGTGTCCTGCAGTTGAAAAATGATCTGAATATAATAGTTGCCTTTTGATATGAAGGAAATACACACAAATTAAAACAACTTGGCAGGTCCTCATAGCTCTGGGACCATTTTATTCAACAAAAACTTTATAAACCATGAAGATTCAGGATCTTAACACATTTATATTAGCTGCTCCAATACACGTAACTTTGAGAATTATTAGCAGGGACTGTTGCTGAACCTATCCACCTCCAAGGTTTCTCATATAGAAAGCAAATGCTAAAAAACTTTTTTTAAAGTTGTAAGTAATGTGGAGATGAATTTATTTGTGAAGAACAAAATAACTGAATGTCGACTAATGTTTCAGGCAAAGTACCATTACTGGAAAAATGGTACAGCAATATGAATAAATAATAAAGAAAAATAGGCACATTTTAAGTTACCTTTTTATTTTATTTTTTAGTAAATTTAATTTTTATTTTTATCTAGCTCCCAGTGGATTACTGCATCTATGGAGACACTGAGCAAATACCATGGGTAATTTTAACAAGATAATCTGAGTCATAATTGCTGCTTTAGATTAGATTAACTGGATTAATATAGATTAATCTGTAATCTAAATCTTTAGATTAGTATAAGCCAAAACCAACCCAGCACTTCATGACTTACATAACAGAAATTCAGTGAGAAAAAAAAATCTGGCTTTCCCCTGCAGTTATTCATGCAAAATTATGGCACAGCCTATCCAAAATTGGATTATAGAATTACTCTATAATAGAAATATTCTATTACTTATTTATAAAGTCTGAGAGTGGAGCATTTTAATATTCAGTATACAAAACCTGAGACATATTTTATTGACTACTTAATTAAACACAGTACTGTACATACAGAAAGCATAGACACTGAGATAAGCACCCAGAGAAAAAAATAAATCAGTATTTCCCCTTTTATGATTAAACTGGATTTGGAGAGAGCCAATCTGAGGGTGAGCAAGAAACATATATGGTTTCTCTAGTGCAGGATAGTTTTGGATTTGCATCAAGAAGAAAGTTCATTTCAATAGGTGCTATAAGGGTTTTATGGATGACTGATTTTATTTGATATTATTGACATATATTGTAACAAATTTCAATAATTAAATTTTAAAAATTGCCTGTACTAAATGCACTGTGTCTGCTAGAAGTGGCTTCTTCATATTTTGTTTGAATATGAAGGGAAGCTAATAAATAAGAAAGTGTTTTTTTATCAACATACTGATAGGAGAACTACCTTTTCAGGCTCCAATTTTCACATGGTTAAAAGCGTAGCATAAACAATCTCAGTCATATAACACACATCTATTAATAAATACAGAAATAAAAATACATTACCGGGTAACTAAACAGCAGTCATGTATTATGGTCTCCTCCACAAACATGCCTCTTTCATCATCAGTTTCAACCAAATGACCATCACGATACCAATGTACTTGTGTCGTAATGTCGAGGTACGTTGCTGTACACTGAAATGGCAAGCGATCACCATGAAAAACCACCTGTTTTTGTGATGGTATCAATTCAAAAAGAGGCAACTCCAAAGGACCAGCTATAGATGGGAGTACAAAGAAAATTATTTTTTATTCCATTATTAACAATACTGTCCTCTTTTTTAAAAAAAACAAGATATCAATGCTAGTTTCATTAAGTACAATGTGAATGATATTATTATTTACAATGCTGTTGTAAGCATGTCTGTTCAGAAATAACACCTACTATTTTTAGTGGGAACATAGGATTATAGCCTTAATTTACTTTAATACACTTTTTTAAAAATACACAATGCACCGACTTTTCAATTTTCACTGTTCATCCTGAAAACGAAATCTACACAAGAGTAAGAAATTATAGTTTTCAAGTTACTACTTATGATAATTGATTTCATCTAATGACCATATATATTCCTGGCTGCATGGTTCAGAAAAAAAAGACCTCTCATTGCCTACCTACATTTAAGTGCAGATAGCAGAAGATAAGAGATACTAACATCATTAAGATTGAAAAGCAAAGGAGAGTGAGCATGATCTAATAAAATCAAGAAAGTTGAGCTGTTTTCCATTCCATAAAAGAAATGGAAAATTGAAATCTTTGTTCATAAGCTGCCCATGGACACTTATTCATGCCATGAGTCTGCTACACGCTTTAGATTCATTATATCATAATCAGTGAAGATATGCTAAGGGTTATCACAAGGGAAGAATACTGTATATCTTGTGTTGGGATATAAACATACAGATAGCCCTTGACTTATGACCACAATTGAGCCCAGAATTACGGTCAGAAGTTGCAGTTGTAGGTAGAGGGATCACATGACTGGCCACAATTTTTAAACATTTTTTTTCTGGTGATCATTAAGTAAATGCCACAGTCATTAAGCAAATCAATTTCCTCAATAGTTGTTTTTCTTCTTTGACGGAAACTAGTAAAAAACATTGCAAACTGAGTTATGTGACTGGGGGACATTGCAAATGGCAGTAAAGGTGAGCTGGTTGCCAAGCACCCAAAATGTGATCACGTGACTGTGGGGAGGGTATGTATCACCACTGCAACTTTGTAAACTTTGTAACTAGTTTTTGAGGGGTCTATCATAACTTTGTACAGTCACTAAGCAAACAGTCAAAAGTAGAGGACCGTCTGTACTCTACAACCTCATCAACACTTCTGGGATTAAAATATGGTTCATTTCAAGGTAATGCTAGCTATATGTTTTCATCTTTTTACCTAAGCACAAAATGTTTTATCAGCAGAAAAAGTTACTGATTCAAAGATGATATTTGAAAGCTAATCAGTTCTCAAGCGTACCAATTTGTTTATCCACATTAGAAGTCAAATCAATAGCATGTCCCAACTGATGTCTACACATACACACACAAATCCTTTCCTTCTTTCCCTGCTTCTACAATGGGATAAATCCAAGCTATTGTAATATTAAATTCTATCTGAACAGCATTGTAGAGGAAAACAATGGAAAGGACTTTTTTGCTGTAAAAAATTGAAAGTAAGTAAGACCCCACCTGGAATACTGCATCCAGTTTTGATCACATTACAAAAAGATCTTGAGACTTGGAAAAAGGGCAAAAAAGAACAACTCAGAAGATTAAGGGCCTGGAGACAAAAACATATGGATAATAGTTGCAGGTTTGGCTAGTCTAGAGAAAAGAAGGATTGGGGTGACATGATAGCAGCATTCCAGTATTTGAGGGGCTGCGACAAAGAAGAAGGGGTCAACTTACTTTCCAAAATACCAGAATGCAAGACAAGAAACAATGGATGGAAACTAATCAAGGAGAGAAGTAATTTGGAATTAAGGAGAAACTTCCTAACAGTGAGAACAATTAACTAGTGGAACCGCTCACCTTCAGAAGTTCTAGGTGCTTCATCACTGGAGATTTTTAAGAAAAGACTGGACAACCACCTGTCTGAAATGGTATAGTCTTCTGCTTGAGCAGGGGGTTGGATTAGAAGACCCCTTCCAGCTCTAGTCTGATTGACTGACTGACTGACTGACTGATTGATTGAAATATCATGTCTTCTCTGAATAGGAATTTTGTTTCATATCTCATGATAACTATATACTTCATAAAAAAAAAACAAGATGGTAGTGCTAACTTAGGCAAAATGCATTTTTAGTCCTATGTGATTTATTTTTATTTATTCATATGTTATATTACATACAGGTACTTTCTTATCTGCTTAGAAAGGATATTCCTAGTTTGGGCTACAATAAAAACAGATGCATATCTTTCCTAAACAAAAATAAAGTTTTTCTTTATTGAAAAAATATTGAGAAGATTCTTATATCTACTGGACAGTATTAAAAGGGCTAATAATATAATGTAAATTTTATATAATCCATAGCACCAATTTATATCCTGTAAATTTGTTCTAAAATATGTACTTATAGCCAACTACAATTTTTATCTATGTTCATTTCTTCATAGCAGATACTCAAACTGATATTTATACTTTGGACAAGAACTCCCACAAATCCATGCAATCATCCAACTGGCAGGACAGCAATCTATCCAAAATATTTAGTGGTCATTAGCTTGCCTTTATATAGAACATGTAGATACCAGCATTCATTTAATCTATCAACATATCACATATCAGATTTTTTTTTCATGTTGAAATATCTTGTAGAACTGAGTTGATTCATTTGGTAGCTATCCATGACTTGTTTTTTGTTTTTTTTCCATTTTCTGCTAAGTACTGAAATACACTGATACATTAAAGAAAAACCTGAGAATTTGTGATAATCATAATTACAATGTTAAATGTTTTACTTATTCAAAACAAGCATTTCTATTTCATTTCAATTCTAGTTCCAAAATGTATCACTGGAACATTTCTGTTCAGGAAATTATGATTATTATTTCCAGAAATCCAATTAGCATGGACACCAATGATGGCTATTGATAGATGATATGGACACTGTTGATGGTTATTGATAGATTGATGATAGAAGATATAAACTCAAAGCACCTGAAGAATCCCAAATTAAAGAAGATATTATGCTATCTATAAGTTTCTACTAGAAAGTATCCTCCTTTTTATATTAACATGGAAGTATTTTAAACTGCAAATTATCAGTCACCACAATATCTTGTCAAAACAACTAGAGATTGAAGATTGGAGACATGATGAGTGCTCTGTTAAAATCTTCAGGATTAGGTGATGACATTACAAACCAAAATCAGCTTCACTTTGTAACCAGTGGTGGGATTCAACTATGTGAACAACCAGTTCTCTGTGTGGATGCCGCTTCCGGAAGTCCATTCTGGGCCTGGGCAACAAAAAATTAGCTACTGGTTTTGCCGAAGTGGTGCAAAACAGATGAATCCCACCGTTTGTAACATTTACATTGTTGACAATACAAATATTCCACCTTACTTTTTTAATTGTGTTGATGTTGGTACCATGCAGATGTGAGAGGTGAGAACTTTGGGGAAAAGAAATAGGCTTTCCCTGTGGTATTTTTCACTGTACCCTTCTCCAGAAATCTAGTTGGTATCTTATGTTTATTTTATTTTTTTTATTGAAAAGTTTTAAAATACAGTTTTCCTTAAGAAAACCCCCCTTCCCCCTCCCTCCTCCCCTCCCTACCTCCCCCCTATCCCCCCCCTCCCCCTCTCCCTCCTCCCTCCCCTGCCTCCCCCCCCTACTTCCCCTCCTCCCCCCCTCCCCCCCCCCCGACTTCCCAGAGCAAAATACAAGGTATATATCTAAAAAGCAATCATAAACAATCATATACTAACAATTATAAACTCTAAAATCCATCACTCTCTAGCTTATATAGAGTAAACCAATCCTTAAAAATACTAAATATGTATAAAGAACTAAAATAAAAGAAAACTAGCGTCATTCCCATCTATGTTCTTCCACAATTCACTATTTCCTAAACATATTCTCATTTACACATCACAAGCACCTATCCCTATTAACCTCTCTAGCCAAAATAGGCTATAATAGATAATTCTTACACAAATTAACCCACATTAACCCACAAAACTTTCTTCCTCTTTCTCTGTAGTAAATTGTCCATTAATTCCATAAAAATTCTGTTACCATACATATCATCCCAAAACTCTTAAAAACACAACTACCACTTGACTATCAGTATGTTGTGGAAGTTCCATAGATTTCTAGTTGGTATCAATCTGGTATCTTTTCATAAAGTTTATGAGGCATTTAAAAGAATAAATTGATCGTTAAGTTTAGAAAATGTTGGTTATTTATAATTGTTTTTAATATTTTAATGGGTGGTTATTGTAAACTGTTATGAACAGCAGCATGAAATTCTTTTCACTCCTTCAGTCTCACCCTACTGAAAATACCATACAGCCAAAGATTCATTGAGCAATCATGCATAATAATTATCTCTTTTGTTACTTCTAAGATAGACAATGTGCATCTTTCATAGTCATAATGGATCTTAATTTTCTAAACATCAAGAAAAATGGCAGATTTTAATTATTATTTTTAATTATTAAATAATTTTAGTATTATTCTAATATATTTTAATTTAATTTTGTCCTGACTCTGGAAATCAAAGCTGTGTTACAACCACAACTACTGGATTGGGGAAGGTAAAGTGTCTGATAATGGATTGTTTACAGTTGAAGAATCTTGTTTCTTTTGCTCCAGTGCATTCTGAAGATGTGAACTCACTAGAGGATGCAGATGTAAGGATTAAAGCTGGCAAGGTAGAAACCAGGATTTTCCAGACTAGAAAATCTATTCACTTCTCTGTCGTAGCTGTGATTAAGCTAAACCACTCATGTTGACCTGTTCTCAGCTCCCTTCTGCTGCTATGCACGTATTAATGTGAGGGAGTCATTATCAGGTGGAAGATGGCTGGCTGGCCAGCTGTGCGGGAGGAAAATAAATTGATGTCAAAAACTAAGCCTGAGAAAGAAAATTCTAGGGGAATCACAGTCCCCTTCTACTTCTTAAGATGTGCCCTCAGCTATTGGTTGAGGTCTGAAGCTGTAATTTCTTGTCTGTAATCTTTATTTTCCAGTGATAGAAATGAGTACGGATAGTGGTGAATTCACCCCGTTCGCACCACTTCGGCAGAACCGGTAGCTAATTTTTTGTTGCCCAGGCCCAGAATGGACTTCCAGAAGCGGAATCCACAGAGAGAACCACTTGTTCACATATTTGAATCCCACCACTTTCCTCCTGGATGTCTATTGTTCTTTCACTAGTTATAATATATTCCCGTTTTTAATCCTGTGTGCTATCCAAAACTGTTATGGAACTAGACCACCTTAGTAATTTGATAACTAAATAAATGACTGAATGGATGTCAGAAATAATTTAACATATACTTCCTTTTTAGTCCTTTCATATTTTAAACACACATCCCGCAATTCAAAATCAATTCCATTTGACTGATGAGAGAGCAAATTTCATTGTCTTCCACTGTATATCCATTAAAAAATGTTTATTTGTAGCTTCCTAGGAAACATAACATGTCAAGTGAGTTTATTTGTAATAGAAAACCATTCCCCTGGAAAGAGCTGCCATGTATCCCAAAATTTTCTGGAGGGCGAAACAAGATAATTCCTGAACAAGCAACCAACATTACAATAGAGAAACACATGCATGTTTCAAGCTAGAGAAACATTTAAAATATTTTCCTTTTACAGAAATACAGAGATATTCTGGAAATATAACCATTTAAATATTTTATATTTTAATAATAAATATCTAAGTATTAAATATTTTAAATATTTAAAGATGTATCCTTGCCAATCATATTCTGCTTTTAAAAATATTGAGTAGAAATGATATGGTCATAGTGCAGTTCAGCTCCGCTGTACAGACTATAATTGTTATGTATCCAGAGCAGGCAATTGCATGGCAACAGCCACTAGGGGGCGTTGGTCTGGACGGTTTTGGCGGGAAACCCAGTTTCGGCGGGAAACCTAGGGCCAACCCCATTGGCTAGCCGCCTACCTGGCCAGGTATATAAGGAGGCCAGGTAGCCCTTGTTCCTCAGTACGAACCCCCCCCACAATAAAGAGCTGAACTCGTACTCCGGCTGGTGTCTCTTCCTTACGTCGGACCCACTACATAACAATAATCCCTCAAATTCTAGATCTGAGGGAGCTGATCTGGCAAAATCAGTTCCTAATTAAAGCTGTACGTAATTTGTCTCTTGGGTCATTCTAAATAAGAAATCATTTACAGAACTGCTTCCCTTCATTTATAGAAGTGAAGGAAGCGAGGGATGCAAAGTATTTAAGTCTCCACCTGTTAGCCCTGCAAGGCAGTTCACACAAAAAGCATAACTAGGAGTAGAAACTCTTATCTTTATTGTAAATTTATTTTAACAAAATGTTGCAAGACTGAAAGTATTTCTCCCCTCCTTTCTGTTAGACTCCGAAATCCCCCCTTCTGTGGCCTGAAGCATTTTCATGCTGGTTGTTCCATCTTTGGTCTCCCTCCTATCTCCCAAGATCATTCCCTCATACAATTATACCAAGCCCACTGCAGTCCAAAACCTGAGTAAATTTTTGAAGTCACAACGTTACTTAATGAAGAAGGAAGAGGGGGAGGAAGAAGAAGATGCAATTCCTAAAGAATCCTACCTTTCAGCTCAGTATTCTTGATATGTCTTTTTCACAGAAATTGTATGGAAGTTGGGTAAGCTGAGTAATATTAACTGGGTTAACTTACTGCAAGAAATCACAGTTTATACATCATTTGAATAAGCCATAATTGTTTAGTTTGCACATTACATTAAGCCATAACACGTTTTCTAAATGACAATGGCTTGCTTTATGTAATGAGCTAATCTAAAACCGAAAAATTCAGAATATAAGTTATTGCAACATTACTTAGCTAATTTTATTTGCTGAGGAAAAATAAGTGCTTTTTGTGGTATTAGCAGGCTTTAGATCGATCTGCATGCCTACAATTATAAACATATCTTCATAAACTAAGAAAAAGTCAAGAATAGCCCTAAGCATAGATTAAAAAATAATATAGTTGCTCTCTGAAAACAGAATATATAAAAAATGGAACAGGAAAACATTTTCTACAAGTAACAAAATTAAATCAGCAAGTAAAAAAATTCTCATAAACAAGAGTTCACTCATCTGTTTTCATTGATTTTTATTAACCCTATTAGCAGGGTAGGATAAAATATGCTAACATTTTAACAATGCAGTACTTTTTTTGTCCATAGGGTCGCGATGGGTCGGACACAACTTCGCAACTAACAACAACAACAATAGCTGGATTATAAATTGCTACACTGGTACCTTAGTACTCATCATTAATTGGTTCTGGAAGCCTCAATTAGTACCAAAAACAATTACAAAATAATTTTTTCCCTTAAGGAATAATGTCAATCACAAGGCAGCCAACATCGACAAGTTCTAGTTTGTGCGTTGAGTACCAAACAAACAATGAGTACTGGGACAAAATGTGTTGAGTAACAAATTTGATGGTCGACATTTTCTTGAAGCTGTCTATAGAAATTTTTTACACACACACACACACACACAGAGAGAGAGAGAGAGAGAAAGAGAGAGAGAGAAAGAGAGAGAGAGAGAGAGAGAAAATACAGTGAAGATGCCTTCACAAATGCAAGGCAGAAACTTGGGAATAAATAAAAACAATAAACAAGTAACATAACCAATATTAAAAATATGCAAGGCATTCTACTATTTTTTTTCTCCACCAGCCCTCATTCTCATCCTTTCTTTCTGGTGTATCAGTATTGCTTTAAACTACAAAATCCTTGGAGGTGGGACTCCATCTGTGTTACTCATGACTCTTTTCCAAGGCAACAAGAGCAACAAGTGCAGAGCAACAGCAGCAAAACAAATTTCAAAATCAGAGAACATAGGTTAGAAACCACTATTATATGACTAATTCACCAATGTGTTGCTATTCATAAATTGTTACCCACCAAAGTAATTGCTTTGGACTATATGCATATTTTCATACTTAATTTAGATGTTCATTCAAATAGCAACATGTTGCCAGTCTCAAAAGGCTAACTACTTGTGCATAAAACAAAAGTTAATCTTTTAAAAATTATAGCTAAGTAGCATTGCATGCCATTCTTGGTTTTATTTGTTTTCAAATAATTTTCTTATTGTTGTTGTTGCTGTTAGCTGCGAAGTCATGTCCAACCCATTGCGACCCTATAGACAATGTTCCTCCAGGCTTTCCTGTCCTCTACCGTCTTCTGGAGTCCATTTAAGCTCACACCTACTGCTTCAGTGACTCCAAGAATGTCGTCCCATTCTTCTATTGCCCTCAATCTTTCCCAGCATTAGGCTCTTCTCCAGAGAGTCCTTCCTTCTCATTAGGTGGCCAAAGTATTTGAGTTTCAACTTCAAGGATCTGGCCTTCTAAAGATCAGTCAGGGTTTATCTCCTCTAGGACTGACCGGTTTGATGGCAGGAGTCTTCTCCAGCACCATAGTTCAAAGGCCTCAATTCTTTGCCTCTCAGCCTTTCTTATGGTCCAACTTTCACAGCCATACATTGCAACTGGGAAGACCATAGCCTTGACTATACGCACTTTTGTTGGCAGGGTGATGTCTCTGCTTTTTAGTGTGCTGTCTAGATTTGCCATGGCTTTCCTCCCCAGGAGCAAGCATCTTTTAATTTCTTGGCTGCAGTCCCCGTCTGCTGTGATCTTGGAGCCCTGGAAAATAAAATCTATCACTACCTCCATTTCTTCCCCATCTATTTGCCAGGAATTGAGAGGGCCGGATGCCATGATCTTGGTTGTCTTAATGTTAAGTTTCAACCCAAGTTTTGCACCCTCCTTCTTCACCCGCAACAAGAGGCTTTTTAGTTCCTCTTCACTTTTTGCCATTAGAGTTGTGTCATCTGCATATCTTAGGTTGTTGAATATTTCTCCCGGCAATCTTAATTCCAACTTTTGATTCATCTAGCCCTGCCTTTCTCATGATGTGCTCTGCATATAAGTTAAATAGGCAGGGCGACAGTATACAGCCTTGCCGGACTCCTTTCCCAATTTTGAACCAATCAGTGGTTCCGTGTCCAGTTTTCACTGTTGCTCCTTGACCCGCATATAGGTTTCTCAAGAGACAAATAAGATGGTTTGGAACTCCCATCTCTTTAAGAACTTGCCACAGTTTGTTGTGATCCACACAATCAAAGGTTTTAGCATAATCAATGAAGCAGAAGTAGATGTTTTTCTGGAATTCCCTAGCTTTCTCCATGATCCAGCGTATGTTGGCAATTTGATCTCTAGTTCCTCTGCCTCTTCGAAATCGTGCCTGTACTTCTGGTAGTTCTCGATCCACATACTGCTGGAATCAAGCTTGTAGGATTTTAAGCATAACTTTACTACCACGTGAAATGAGTGCAATGGTGTGATAGTTTGAACATTCTTTGGCACTGCCTTTCTTTGGAATTGGAATGTAAACTGATCTTTTCCAATCCTGTGGCCACTGTTGAGTTTTCCAAATTTGCTGGCAAATTGAGTGTAGCACTTTTACTGCATCGTCTTTTAAGATTTTGAATAGCTCAGCTGGAATACTGTCACCTCCACTAGCTTTGTTGTTGCTCAGCTTTCCTAAGGACCACTTCACTTCACATTCTAGGATGTCTGGCTCAAGGTCAGTGACCACCTCATCGTAGTTATCAGGGATGTTAAGCTCATGCTCGTATAGTTCTTCTGTGTAATTTTGCCACCTCTTCTTAATCTCTTCTGCCTCTGTTAGATCCTTGCCATTTTGGTCCTTTATCATGCCCATTTTTGCATGAAACGTTCCCTTCATCTCTCCAATTTTCTTGAAGAGATCTCTGGTCCTCCCTATTCTATTGTTTTCTTCTATTTCTTTGCACTGTTCATTTAAGAAGGCATTCTTATCTCTTCTAGCTTTTCTCTGGAATTCTGCATTCAGTTGGGCGTATCTTTCTTTTTCTCCCTTGCCTTTTGCTTTCCTCCTTTCCTCAGGTATTTGCAAAGCTTCCTCAAGACAGCCATTTTGCTTTCTTGCATTTCTTTTTCTTTGGGATGGTTTTGGTTGCTACCTGTTCTACAACGTTGCGAACCTCTGTCCATAGTTCTTCAGGCACTCTGTCTATCAGATCTAATTCCTTAAATCTATTTGTCACCTCTACTGTACATTCAACAGGGATATGATTTAATTCATACCTGAGTGGCCTAGTGCTTTCCCCTACTTTCTTCAGTTTAAGCCTAAATTTTGCAATGAGAAGCTCATGGTTTGAGCCACAGCCAGCTCCTGGTCTTGTTTTTGCTGACTGTACAGTATAGAGCTTCTCCATCTTTGGCTGCAGAGCACATAGTCAATCTGATTTCTGTGTTGACCGTCTGGTGATGTCCATGTGTAGAGCCGTCTCTTGGGTTGTTGGAAAAGAGTGTTTGCTATGACCATCGTATTCTCTTGACAAAATTCTATCAGCCTGTGCCCTGCTTCATTCTGTACTCCAAGACCAAACTTGCCTGTTATTCCTGTTATCTTTTGGCTTCCTACTTTAGCATTCCAATCCCCCATGATGATAAGGAGATCATTTTTTGGTGTTAGTTCTATAAGGTGCTGTAGGGCTTCATAGAACCAGTCAATTTCATCCTCTTCAGCACCTGTGGTTGGGGCATAGACTTGGACTACTGTGATATTGAATGGTTTGCCTTGGATTCGAACTGAGATCATTCTGTCATTTTGGGGACTGTATCCCAATATTGCTTTTCCTACTCTTTTATTGACTATGAAGGCTACTCCATTTCTTCTGAGGGATTCCTGCCCGCAGTAGTATACCTGATGGTCATCTGAATTAAATTCACCCATTCCTGTCCATTTTAGTTCGCTGATTCCTAAGATGTCAATGTTCAGTCTTGTCATCTCTTGTTTGACCACGTCCAGCTTTCCTTGATTCATAGATCTTACATTCCAGGTTCCTATAGAGAAAAAAATCTTTACAGCATCGGACTTTCCTTTCACCACCAGATATATCCACAGCTGAGCCTCCTTTCGGCTTTGGCCCAGTCACTTCATTCTTTATGGCGCTACTAGTACTAGCCCTCTGCTCTTTCCCAGTAGCATATTGGACACCATCCAACCTGAGGGGCTCATTTTCCAGCATCATATCTTTTTTTCCTTTTGGTACTGTCCATAGGGTTTTCATGGCAAAGATACTGGAGTGGGTTACCATTTCCTTCTCCAGTGGATCACATTTTGTCAGAACTCTCTGCTATGACCTGTTCGTGTTGGGTGGCCCTGCACGGTATAGCTCTTAGCTTCATTGAATTACACAAGCCCCTTCACTACGACAAGGCAGTAATCCATGAAGGGGACAATTTTCTTAAGAATTATAAATGAACAAAATAAAAGTCAAACTACAAAAAGGGAGGGAGGGAAGAAAGGAAGGAAGGGAGGGAGGGAGGGAGGGAGGGAGGGAAGGGGGAGGAGATGAAGGGAAAGAAAAAGAAAAAAAGAAGTAACTTCACCCTTCATCCCAGCAGGTAAAATTAACTTTAATACCATAACACTATTAAGCTTATCATGTTTTATTTAAATAAGATATAACGTTTCTTCTTCCCATGGATAAGGAAAACAAGATCCAAATGCTATGTCAACCAACCTTTGTCAACAAAAGTTCAGTAAGGACAATCAGATATAACTATTTTCTTTTTTAAAAAGTCCTGATTGAAAAGGCTGATCTTATAAATCTTCACTGATTTATTGGACTGGAAGCTTTTCCTGTTTTGTAGATTTAATTATGTTTATTATTTCTTGGAACACTAATACAGTATGATCATAAATTGCTTTAGGAAGACCTCTATTATATAAAGATTTATTTCTTCCTTAGTTACATTTGTTAAGGAGTTACATAAGTGAGAATAAAAATAACAGGATTGATAATTTACTGAGTCAGAATCATTACTATATGTAATTTAACCCAAGAGTCCATAACATATTGTAACAATGCTGCAAGTACAATTCAAAGGCTAGTATTTTACCAAGTCTTTGACCTTATTCCTAATATCTAAATCTAATATAATCCTGAATGAAATTACATCTACATGGAGGGAAATATGCATTGGGGTACCCCAAGGTTTTGTCCTAGGTACAGTACTCTTCAATTTCTTCATAAATGATTTAGACGAGGGAATAGAAGGTGAACTCATGAAATTTGCAGATGACATCAAGCTAAGAGGAATAGCCAACATTTTAGAAGATAGGCTCAAGATCCAGAAAGAACTTGACAGACTTGAATACTGAACCCTATCCAACAAAATGCAATTCAGCAGTGAGAAAAGAAAGGTTTTACAATCAGGTGAGAAAAAGCAAATGCAGAGGTATAGAATAAGTGGGACCTGGTTCAACCGCAGTAACTGTGAGAGGGATCTAGGAGTCCTAGTGGACAATCACTTAGGAATGAGCCAGCAGTGTGCTGCAGCTGCCAAAACAAGCCAATGCAGTCCTAGGCTACCTCAATAGAGAAATAGTATCAAGAGCATGTGAAGTATTACACTGCTATATACTGTCTTGGTAAGGCCACACTTGGAATACTGGATCTAGTTTTGGTCACCATGATAAAAAAAAAGATTTTGAGACTCTAGAAAGAGTGTAGGCAAGAACAACAAATATGATTAAGGGTCAGGGACACTATTTCATGGAAAACTCATAAAAATTACAACAGAAAACAACAACAAGCTATTTCATAGAAAACCCATAAAAAGTTGAAAACAGAAAAAAAATCAATTGTTTCAGGAAAATGCATGGAAAGTTAGCATAAAAGAAAGAAGTCTCTTTATCTATTGTAAGGTCTCTCCTATAACTAAAAATATCTGAAACAATACGTTTGTTTCAAAGAGATTTCTTTCATCTACATTAGGGGTGTCAAATTGTCGGCCCGCGGGCTGGATGTGTCATGCCCAAACTGTGCCCACCCCATTGCCGGCAATGGGAAAAAAGTTGTGATATATCATGGCATGTCACGTGACACCCCTGATCTCCATAAACATCCTTCTGGACAAAAATATTAAATACAAACGATTAAAACATTTTTATTTCTCCATAAGATTAACAGTATATATATATGTAAAAGGTAAAGGTAAAGGTTCCCCCGCACATGCGTGCTAGTCGTTTCCGACTCTAGGGGCCGGTGCTCATCTCCGTTTCAAAGCCGAAGAGCCAGCGCTTGTCCGAGGACGTCTCCGTGGTCATGTGGCCGGCATGACTAGATGCCAAAGGCACACGGAACGCTGTTACCTTCCCACTGTAGTGGTCCCTATTTTTCTACTTGCATTTTTACATGCTTTTGAACTGCTAGGTTGGCAGAAGCTGGGACGAGTAACAGGCGCTCACTCTGCTATGCGGCACTCGGGATTCGACCCGCCAAACTGCCGACCTTCTGATCAACAAATTCAGCGTCCTAACCCACTGAGCCACCGCGTCCCTTATATATATATGTATACAGGTACAAATTTTGTTTTATTCTTGTTGTTCTTGTTTATTTATTATACTGTTCCTTTTAATTCTGCTCCTCTGTTCATTTCAATTAAAAAGCAAAGAAAGCCCAAAGATATCTACTCAAACATGATAATCATTACACAAACAGTAGCAGCAGAGAAATGACATGAGGAATGTAAAACAAGCAGGTGATTGTTAGAAGGTGTACAGTGGAGGAGGGAAAAGTCAGCTAGAGTAAGCAGAAGCATAAATTAGATTTATCATTACACCCAATTAGAAGCAAAATCACCCAAAATTAATCATTAGAGAGCAAGTTGAAACTTTGAACAAGTCTATTCCTATTAGTGGGTAAAGATACAACCATTTGTTTCTGGTCCATTTTTAAACGTCTGTTTTTAAAAAGCAATACACTGAAAGGAGATTATTCCTGTAATTTAATTAAGGACTATATTTTTCAAGGTCCCTTCTCCTACCATTTCAACATATTCTACAACACATTGTATAAACTCATTCAAACGCATTTCATACACGATCTAAGTGGTGCAATCAGTAAGCAAAATAAAACTCTACAATTAGCTAAATGTCAAGAAAGCCAAAGAGTAAAAATAAAACTAATTCAATTAAGTTTTAAAAGCATATCTCTATAAGATCATACAGTATTTCTGAAAAGCATTTTTCCACACACGAAAGGCATAACAATTCCAACTCAAACTTCAGCTTTTTCCCTTTCTAACTAAAAGTGAGCTTGTGAAACTAATACTTTAAAGATGTTAAGTGCTAGAACATATATACTGAATTCCACCACCAAATGCAAAACACATTTTTTTTACCAAGAATAAAAAAAGCAGATTTCTTCATTTCTATACCATTACAATTCAAGTATCATTATTCAAGTTTGATTTTGTTTCCACTGTTTGTTTTTCAGGTAATTTTTTAAACATCTCCAACCGCTTTTAAGCAACTAGAATGATGCTTAATCTTTATGCTTTTGTGATGGCTGCTATAGGTTTGTAAAAGTCCAGTAATGAATACAATATATATAATTTTTCAGGAAGGCCCATTTTTCCACAAGATTCTGGTATTATAAGTTTCTGATAAGTTTATATCCAAAATCCAGAAAGGAATTTGGCAAAAAATAACTTGGAATTGATTTCTGGTCTATGCATAGTTTTTTTTTAAAAAAAATAGAACAGCAATGAATAGCTCTGTTTGAAAACCTCAGCAAATATTCTTCTAAAAGCATTTATGTTCAGAGCTATTGAAGCTTTTTAAAAAAATAATCTCAAGTGCCCTCCTGTCAGTAGCATTAAACCACAATAGCAGGAATTACTGATGCGGCCTAAACTATCATTATAATAATTAAAGCACTCTTTTTGCTATCTTGTTCACAAAGTACTCCTTTGTGTTGACTGAAATTCAGAGCGTTTGTTTCAATGATTTAAAAGGTATGTTCTGGATTAGCATTTTGAACAAAAAGTAGTTTCCTTTTATATGTGAACCTGAAATGGTGATTAGCCTGACAAATCAAATAAAACATAACAAGCAGAATCACTAGCCATGCTCTGAATTTGGTTTGCTTGCCAAATCACCATTAGTTACCATTAACCAAGACTTGTCCAAGGTCACACATCACAATGAACTACGATTGGTTGATAATTGCTACCTGTCTTCTTGGACCTGCAATAATATGTGAAATGGTAAAATAAAGCTGAAAACAAAAGGGTTGCCAAGAAACTGCTCTCTGCATAGTTTTCAGGGTTTAATCTGTTACAGCAAAATAATCTGGAAGTTATCTGAAAAGTTAAGGAGAAAATTCGATATCAATTTTCTACTCATGGAACTGTTAGTAGAACCCACAGCATGACATTTTCCCCTTACAACTGTTGTCTCCTGCACATTTCTGCTGAAGGATGGGAGTTTCTCTTTTTTCTGATATAGGGTAAGGTGGGGAATTCCCACAATATGAAATTACAATTCTTTTACAGCATCACCCTCTCCATTCAATTCTATCAGGGTATATGTATGTGCTTATAAGTGAGTGTATGTGTACACACATTACACCAGGGGTCTTCAAACTTGGCCCTTTTATGACTTGTGGACTTCAGCTCCCAGAATTCCTCAGCCAGTATGCCTGGCTGAGGAATTCTTGAAGTCTGCATTAAACATACACCATATTGCTTGCTTTGATAACAGAAAGAAGATGGACAACAAATGGAACAATATAATAATACCTGTGCCACTGACTCAACCGATCCAGGAATAAAACATATTGGATCATGTTTATTTATTTAAAATAATAATTTTAATAATAAACAAAATATTTAAAATAAATTATTTATTTCGCAACAACTAAAGATGCAAAATAAAAGTACGATATAAATGCAACATATTAAAAAAATACATTTCTCACCCAACTAAACACAAGTGGCTCCCCAAAACATCATACATCAAGCAGCGTGGGCTCAATTACTCTCCTGCCCCTTCTGCCTGAGCAAACAGCCAGGTGTTCAAGGTTTTCTGGAAAATAAACAAAGATGGTGCCACCCAAACCTCAGTGCTATGGTATCCCAGAGGGCATGCACAGCTATGGAAAAGGCAAACTGCCAGATGACCATCCTTGACTGTCATGACTTAAGAGCTGCTCCTCTTATCCAAACTAATGGAATGGGTAGAAGCAATGGGATTAATGGGCTTTAAAAAAAACACAGCACCTTGCATATGAAAGCAAAGAGCCAGTGTAGCTCCTGGACCACAGATGATGTACCATGGACATAAAGAAACACAGTGGTCCATGCCATTGCATTCTGGACAAATGGAGGCATCTTCTTCAAGGCTAGTCCTATATAGACTGCTTCACAGTAATCCATTCAAGAGGTGACCAAAGCATAGTTGACCACGTGCAGTGCCTCCTGATCCACGAAAGGGTGCAACTGCAGACGCCTCACACATCTATGTTGTATAATTGTAGAGAACAAGGCATTTCAATGGGCGAAAAAGCATAGTGGTGATATCAGGAAACATCATTATAAAGAAGGTGGAGGAAAACTTAAATGCGTATCTGTGCAACAATAAGTGATTCTTTTAAGGTTGTTATTGCCAGGGCTTTTTTTCTCATAGAACGCTCAGAACGGAGTTCGGGCACCTTTTTTGGATGGAACCTTGTAGGGTAGGCAAGGCGGGTTGTATGACATGTGTGAGTTCCGGCGCCTTTTTCTTTTACAAAAAAAGCACTGGTTATTGCTATACCATAAACACTACTTTGTGATTCCTTTGGATTTTATATATTGCCTAGACTTTCTGAACACATGAGGAAAAAAACCGCTTTGCCAACACTGGGTTTCTAAGGGGATAGAAACATAGAATTTGTGTTTCCTCACTTATTAACACAGTCATTAATCTAACTAGTTGTTTTGGTTTTAGAATAATGTATAGAGATTTTATTGTTCACAGTATGTTATGAAGGACCACAACACTCTTCTTGCCTCACAGTGCAGAAAGAATGAACACTAATATCATTAGCATAAAGTAAATTAGGAATTTTTCTACCACCCACAAGTGATGTTGGTGTTTCTAAGCACCTGGATTGCACCGTTAAATAAAAATAGAACACAAAAGGTGCCAGTATTGAACCCTATTTCAACTACTTATTTTGAGAGTTGCTTTGTCTGAAGTGTCCTTGGACATTAAAAGGACTTTAAGAAAATTATTCTCATGCAGGTTTGTATCAGAAAATAAAATCTCCAATCTATCATTGAAGCCTCCAGCT
Source organism: Vipera berus (assembly GCF_964194415.1). Classification (NCBI taxonomy): domain Eukaryota; kingdom Metazoa; phylum Chordata; class Lepidosauria; order Squamata; family Viperidae; genus Vipera; species Vipera berus. The sequence goes on along the minus strand of NC_138207.1, from coordinate 70,886,113 downwards.
TTTTCCAAAGTCTGTCACATGGGATAAAATCAAAGGTGAGTTTAAGATAGATAAGGGCTACATGAAGGGTCCCATGAGGTTAATTCTGTTGGTTTTTTTTGGCTGGATATTGAAATACCTGGCAATTATGAAATGTAATTCTAAAACTGGTAACTCACCTGCAAGAATATCTTTAGATTCTATCAAATTGCAACTGATAGGGCCCAGTCTTTGGGGATCATCAGGGAAAAATCAATGACAGAAAAAAGTGTTGCAAAAATTGGTCCACAGAAATCAATATTAATTTTGAAAAATTCAGTGAGGATATATTAAAACCTGTCTGCTTTAAACTGTGCCTCTAATTTCTTAATTTCTGCAGTTGTGAGTGGAAGCTAGACTGGGAGATTGAGGTATGCTTGTTATAAAATTCTAACAAGCAATTAAGCCCAGGAATATGACAGGTTAACCTAGAGTCTTACTTTTCATCTTTTGAGCCGTAACCCACAAAAAAAGATATGTTAATTTGTTTCGGTGGCCTGTGTATGTTTAGCCTATAACTCTTTTAGCTCCACATTTTTTTATTCTTAAGAAAAATTTTATATGATCTTTCCTGTTAAGAATAAATCAAAGGGAAGAGAGCTGCAGTTTTGTGCCTTTTGGACTTGAGCCTGGCTACCAAAGAAGCTGTGGCTATTCTACAAAGCAAGTCAAATTTATTGACCTAAAGGTCAAGCTTTAGAGCCCTGGAGGTAGAGTGGTTAGAATGCAGTATTGCAGGCTAATTCTGCCCACAGTCTGGAGTTCGATCCTGACAAGGCTTGAGGTTGATTCAGATGTCCACCTGGTTGATAAAATGATGGCCCAAATTATTGGGGGCAATATGCCGACATTGTAAACCACTTAGAGAGTGCTGCAAATGCAGTATATAATCTAAGTGCTATTTATTTATTTATTTATTTATTTATTTATTTATTTGTTTGTTTGTTTGTTTGTTTGTTTGTTTGTTTTTATATACCGCCCTTCTCCCGAAGGACTCGGGGTGGTGTACAGAGCAAGGTAAGTATACAGTAAAACAAAAGTAAAACAAATGAAACCCCAAAATCTATCAGGCCAGGCCGGCTTGCTGGAATAGGTAGGTTTTTAAGTCACGCCGGAAGGTGCGAAGGTCGGGGGCCATCCGGATTTCGGCAGGCAAGCCGTTCCAAAGGGTTGGTGCACCCACTGAGAAAGCTCTCCCCCTGGGGGCCACCAGCCGGCATTCTCTGACCGGTGGCACCCTGAGGAGGCCCTCTCTGTGGGAGCGCACAGGACGGAGGGGTGTTGACGCTGGCAGTAGGTGCTCCCGTAGGTAATCTGGACCCATGCCATGTAGGGCTTTGTATGTCATCACTAGCACCTTGAATTTCACTCGGAAGGTAACTGGAAGCCAGTGCAGCTCACGGAGGAGAGGTGTAATATGGGAGTATCGGGAAGCCCCCAAAAGTGTTCGTGCAGCTGCACTCTGTACCAGCTGAAGCTTCCGAGTGGCTCTCAAGGGCAGCCCCATGTAAAGAGCGTTGCAGTAGTCAAGGCGGGAGGTCACAAGTGCATGGGTGACTGTATGCTATTGCTAGTGTCATTGCTATAGAACCATCATGTAATGTTGTAAGTCGCAGACCACCAGTTGCATAGTAGTGGCCAGACTGAAATGCTGCTTTATAGCCCATTTAAGTTTGATAATAAGTGAAGATTTTTGGAATTCCCAGTGGAATTATTTAAGATTCTATTTATGAGTTCAGATGCTGAAGATATGTTTCAATAACAGTTCAATAATATGACTGATAGCAAATGTAACAAAAGAACTTACAAATATAAAAAATCTTTTATGTCAGGAGTGTCAAACTCAATTTCATTGAGGGCCGCATCAGCAATGCAGTTGCCCTCAGGGGGCTGGGTGGGCGTGGCTAGAGTGTGTATGGCCTACTGGGTGGGCGTGGCCAGCTCTACATCGTTCGCATCAAGGGTGCCTATGGAGGCCTGGGCGGGAGTGGGACAGATCTGAGGGTCTCTGGGCCAGGGCCAAGGCAGTGGGGGCCATTCCCTCACTGTTTCCAGGACGGCTTCGCGGGCCGGATCCGGCCCCCGGGCCTTGTGTTTGACATGTCTGCTTTATGTTATTCTTTCCTGCAAATCCATATTGAGATGAATGAAGCAACAAAGAACAGACACAGACATATCAATATGAATTTTAAAGATTTAGGAAGGAAATTCAAGAACACAGGGGTACAAGAGGCATTCTCATATATCCTATCAATTTTTGAAAGCTGTCTGAAAAAAAAAGAATTCTACAAAGGAATTTTATACACACACACACACACACACACACCCATATACACATACACACACACACACAAGTTTCTAAGGCCATGGTTTATCTGGATAGTCGATTACTGTCCAGGATGTATTGAATCTCAGAAAGACTAGTAAAAATATTGATTAATGTTGCCCAAAACATAACAAGTTGATAAGGAGTGTTTTCCACTATGAGAATTGGACACAAAACAAAAACTCTGAAGAAAGAATTCCAGATAAAGATCTGTACTCTGCAGAAGTAAATAAGTGTGTTGTTCTAATGGGAGCTATTAAATCACTGAGGGAAAAATTAGAAAGAAAATTGGTTCACAAAGTTCAAAGTCTTCCATTTCCTATATACTGCTGCTCACAGTATGGAAGATAAGCAAAATTCACTAGAACTATTAGTAAAGAAAGACAAATATGAATAAATAAGTATAACAGAGCTTTAGTGAGGTAACGCCCATGAAGGGAATGAAGCCACAGAAGGGTACAATTGATTGAAAGGCACAGAAGCAGCAAAAAAGGAAGAGTAGTCTCTCTGTGTTAAAAGAACTCACACTTGCACAGAATAAAAATCAGTGAACTTGAAGAAATTGTTGAGCTCATTTGTCTAATAACAAATAGAAAAATGGTCAAAAACAGTACTGGTGTACATGTCTATTAACAGTCACCCAATCACCAAGACATTGTGGGTGATTATCCTTTTAAAAAACAAACTGAAGATCCTTCAAAAGAATAATGGTGGACTTTATTATACATTGACAGACAAACCCTATCAAGATGATGCTTTAAAATCTTTCTTTGCTGACAATCTTACAAACTACCAAGAATCACTTTGTTTAAGGCAGCAGAGAAGTAGGACCAAAGTGACAGACTCAGTTAAGGAAGTAAAAGTATCTTGAAGAGTGCTATGTGTCCATGCAAGAATTCCCAAGAATTCCCAAGCAGTAGCATGTACCATCGAGAAACATGTGAATTAAAATTCCAATATACATGTATGGTTGTCTCAGTGGGTATGAAAGAAGCATGGCCAAACTTAACAGAGAAAGACTGGAAAACATTTAAAAAAATATTCCAGATTAAAAATGACAGAAAAAAAGGAGGGGGAAAAATGTTGTAGTGTTTTGTCTGGGGTCAAGTTCAGACCTTTTCTCTGCCACATGCTCCCCAGCTGCAGCATTTCAGAAAATCTCATCTTTTTGCTCAAAGGCAACTTTTTGTCTGAACATTTGTTACGTCTCTTTGCAAAGTTGGTGCTTTGCTTACTTTCACTGTGTGCAACAAAAAGATGGCTGTACAGTTACAAAAATCCAAAGATAAGATGTCTTTGTCCAACAATATTTTTCACACTATGTTTGCTCTTATAAATCTGATTATAAATCTTTCACAGACAGACAGACAATAAAAGAAATTCTCATCTTCAGTCTTATTTGCAATAGTGTTTCAAAGATTTCCACAGCTGGCCTTCTCTACATCATTTCATGTGTAGAAAACGAGAGCTGATGCATTTAAAGGATAAAGAGTAAGGGATTACATTTCAAGGATTTGGTTCATGAGTGAATTTGTACAGTTTGGAAGAAATTCCACTCTTACACCTAGATTCATGCACAGTCCTGATTGGGGCATCTACTTACAAAATAATTATCCTTGAAGATCCGTATGTACATCTTTAGAATATAGCAGGCTACTGATTAATTTAGAAATGCACTTAGCTGGCATGTTATATGACAGCTAAGACAGACCAAGTGTGCTCTATATAATACCGTAATTGTTTTACATGGCAAAATGATCAGCAAATTCCAATGATAGAACATCCGTATTTTATTGTCCTATCATTTCAAATAACAGATTCAACGGCTACAATAATTTGTTCTTCCCAGTAAGGAGAATTGGAAAAGAAATTATTAAGTAACTTTCCCCAAATTATTAAAAGCAACCTATAACACCCACTACTAGTTACCTGGGGATTTAGCTGGCTGTCAGGAAAGTGCTAGGCAACTGTCAAGTACATGAGCCTCCTATGACAACCGAAATATCATTCAGGAGGCTTTTCAGAGCAAGGGCTTACCCTATTACTGTAGTTTTCCACCTCGCTTAGAAGTGCAATGCCCTGAGCATAGATTAGCTACTGCCCTTGACATTGCCAGTTTCTGAAGTCCCATGAAACACTGCAATTATATTTTGTTGTTGTTAGTTGCGAAGTCGTGTCCGACCCATCGCGACCCCATGGACAATGTTCCTCCAGGAATTATATTTTATAAGACTATAAAAGAAAATGCACTGACATGAAAGACAGCTTTTGGGATAATAACTATTCACACACAAAAAATAAAAACAATTTATTTGAATGTAATTCCAATGGGAAACTACAATAAAAAAATTGATAGAGCAATATTCAGGGAGACAACATTTAAAGATTCTAAATGGATAAATTAGCAAATACTTATCATTCTTTCCTATGATGCTCACAGGGTTCTTATAGACTCATTCAATATTAGCTGAGATTCCTATACACTACAATCTTCTAATTTCCCTGAAGCTTGCTCTCATTGCTGATTGCCACTTGCAAGCTAGCTGTAATATTTTGCACCATACATATGCCTATTTAGCAGATATGCCTCAAAAGTAGCTCCAAGGAGAGTCCACTATGATAATCTAAATGAGATAATTATTGAAAGCAGATATCATTTTTCCAAATCTTCTATCTTCAGGAATGTTAATAATTGGAACATTGTTGAAGGACTAAAAAGGAGTTCCTGATAAGAGAAACTTCCTGAGCACCCTGAATCTAGAACAAATCACTGAAAAGCTCCAAGTTGAAGACCTGACATTTTAGAAGAAAATCAACTACATGCAGATTGGCCTGAATCCAAATCCCAGATTATACTTGTTGTGTATTCACATGTTAGTTGTTGTATTCACATGTTAATGTTACGCACCAAAAAGATTATTAAACAAGTTCATGAGCTGAGGTAAAAGCCGCGGCAGCTTTTGACAGCTGTCAAAAGCTGCTGGAGAGCAACTACGCAAGCGCAAGCCATTTGACAGCTCTTGGCTGTCAAATCTGCCGGCTACCGCGCAAGCGCAACCCGTTTGACAGCTCCGAGCTGTCAAACCGGCTAGACTCCGATTGGCTCCAACAAACAAGCGGGAAACCGGCACAGCCCCGATTGGCTGACGGTCGGTCAGCTATAGTATAAATAGAAACGCTGTTAACCTGTTCTTCGCCTGGTTCCTTAATAAAGGGTTTTCGATAGCCAGCTGTCCTGCCTGCTTCTTACTTTAGAGCAATACTCTTTGGTGACCATCCTAAACTGAGTCCACCACCTCTTTTGGTAATTGGTTCCAGTACTGAATTGTAATATTAGGAAGATGTAACACCCAATCAGAATTATTGTTGTTAGTTTAAAAACAAAGACTCCATCACTGGAGATTTTTAAGAAGAGACTATACTTTCACCTGTCTGAGACAGTATAGGTTCTCCTGCTTGAGCAGGGGGCCAGACTACAAGACCTCCAAGGTCCCTTCCAGCTCTGCTCTATTCTATTCTATTCTATTCTATTCTATTCTATTCTATTCTATTCTATTCTATTCTATTCTATTCTATTCTATTCTATTCTATTCTATTCTATTCTATTCTATTCTATTCTATTCTATTCTATTCTATACTATTCTACACTGATAGGTGATTAACATCACTCCAGTGATTAAATGTAACCCATAATCCCTGGCTTAATGGTAATCTTAAAAAGCAAAGGATCGGAAGTAGAGGCCTGAGAATCTCCAAATCAACTGTGGTACATTAATCCTCTGTATTCCTTCCAGGAATGTTCAGCCAAATAAAAGAAAAGCTACTGCCTCAAATGCAGTACAGTGCAGTATAGTTATAGAATAAGTAGTTAACCTATGGTTCTCCAGCTACTGGTGAGCTATAACTCCCAACTTCCTTTATTATTGGCTAGTTTCAGGAAGATGAAGTTAAGTAATACCTGGAAAGCTATACATTGTCTATTGGTGTTTGTGAGGTTTTGGTGGAAATGATTAAGAGATCTAGAACTTGTGATTTATATGCTACTTGTGTTTTGTAATAATACAATAAAACAACATATGGTGGGGGGGATCCAGACCCAACTGAAAAGGCAAAAAACAAAAAAAGTGGTTTTATTGTGCATAATTTGATGGTTACTCTTAGCCTTTTTATAATAGTATTTTTTATACTTTTGGTGTATTTTTAAAAAACTTAATGGTCTGTTTATATGCCACCCAGTCACATCACATGATAGAGACAGTCACAAAGTATGATAGATTGATGATAGATAGATAGATAGATAGATAGATAGATAGATAGATAGATAGATAGATAGATAGATATAGACTTTTGAAACTATCATTCTCATTCTTTAACATCCCAAACCATAAAATTCTAAAATAAATGATAAATGATAAAATAAAATATCATAGAAATAATAGCATCCAAAATTAGAAGATTAGAAGTTAAAAATTATATGGTTTTATGGAAAAATGGAAAAAAATGTTTGTAGGTTACTGGTTCTTCCCAAATCAGTATGCATACTGAAATTATCTTTCAGTGTTTTACACTGCTAAAAAGCAGCAAAAAACAGCCCATAATATAGGAAAAACATAGCCCAACATATGTATATTAGTACACAAACTGAGTACTAACGTGTAGACTAAATAGAAAAGTGTAAGTAGCAAATTGTAGAAAAGAGTTTTAACACAGGACTAAGAAAAACTATTAACTTCTAGAAAACCATAATATTTTTGGATAACAGGAACAGATTGTATAGTCGACTTAGCAGCCTCATCTACTTAGCAATTCTATATAAATCCAATAAAATAAATATATAAATTGTACTCTAAATGCCACTATGTTCTTCTAATAAAAGAAGAGGCGGTTGATGGGGGGTGTTCCTCAGGCTAAGGAAAATGAAGTTTATATTTTCCCAGTCTATATTATCTGCAAGTCCTCAAACTAACAAGAACTCTAAGATTCAGCCCTCTGACCCAAAGCCCCAGGACAACAGGAGTCAACGTAAAACTGATAAAACTGACAAAAAAGGTAAAGGCAAAGTGGTCCATTTCAACAGTAATTTACTATCCTCTTTTTTGTTCTCATTATTATATTTGCTTATTTGTTAATTAATGACTACTAGCTCTTGTATGTACATCCAGGCCTCAAAACATGGCTGAGCTATCTTATTTCCCACATATTTACTTTCTTGCTACTATTTTAAAAACTCCTTTTATTCTGAGTTTTTGGACTCTTGTGTTGGCACCAAGAACTCCAAATTCACTTAGTCCTGGTAGTCAAAAGAGAAACTGGGGCCACTTTGTGGAAGCTTAATCCTAGAGATGGAATATGTCGTCTTTTATCTGTTTACATTCCAAGTAATGTTGGAATAATTCTTCATTCAAGAATTATGGTAGTTTAACTACCTGTCCCTGGTGAAATTGTTCCACTTGGTAAAACAGCTATCTCCAGATATTTCAAAACTTAGGAAAAGACTTTGCAAGCTTGTATGATATATTTGTAACAGACCTTCTGAAGGCTGTTTGGGGGGAAAAATGATAGTTAACACCATTAGTAATAAGTGCCTTGGATACAATTTCACAACATCTGGAGCACTACGTGAACACTATTAGCATTGACAAAATCACATCAGTAAATTGCAAAAGGCAGCTTTACTTGGCACAACTTAATTCTACGACCATACCTTTAACATTATTAAATAATAGCATCTGCCCATCCCAGGTCCTTGGGAAAGATTCAATAGACAGATAAAAATATCATATCCAGTTCAAACTTCTATCTGTGCAACCAACAATAATAATAATAATGTGTATGTCACCCAACTCCCAGCAACTCTGGGTGATTAAAGATTGTTAAAAACATTTAAAAACAAATAATAATGCAAGAAAGACAAAACAAAAATGGCAGAGAAAATGGGACAAGAAAACGACAGGAAAGGGGCATCAAAGGCCTGAGCGAAGAGCCATGTCTTATATGAACAACCATTCTTTGAACTACAGTAGAATTCCATTATGAACTGTTATGGAACAAATGTTTCATAATGGTAAAAGTCATCCATCTCAATGAAGCAGAGCAACTTTCACTGCAGTTTTTACCAATAGTGCACAACAGTATGTGTATTTCCATCTGGGCTAAAAAGTTGAGTTCTGTTGATGTTATTGTTTGAAACTAATGGATTCCAGGTTCATCCTGTAAAACTGATGCCTTTCACAATGACAGATAAGTCATGCTGAAAAAGATTTTATTTGTGTGAAACAAAAAAGACTTCCCAAAAATTTGTTAAAATGTTGCTTAGTTTGTATAAAGTGGCTAATTTGTTCTTTTCAATTTGCATTCAATTAAGAAAATCACAAAAACACATCTCTCACTATAACAGAGAAAAACATATTTTATTTACTTAGCATATGGCATATATCATGCATTACCTAGCAATATATATTAACATTTCTTATAGATTAGAAAAACACAATAAAATATAAATGTTAAAAAGATCTAGATGTCTAGGCCATCTAACCATTGAAGCACAGCATTGTTTATATTTTAAAAAATCAGAATTAAAAATATACCAGGACTGGTATATGCTGTTAGCTTACAGCTGGTCACAATGTGAGCTACAGTTTGACGTGGAACCCCACGGTAAGACTGAGGGGAAGATATCATGTCCCAGCAGATGCTGTTGAGATGCAAATCCTATTCTGGATTGTCCATTGCTGACGGGGTAGTTTAAAGCCTGGCACCATTTTTGTGGGGCCATTTATATGCCTTCCTATCTGGGTGTTCAGTGACCATTTGGCTTTCCATTGGGAATTGAGGTTAAAGTTGTTGGGCAGCTGTTGTGCAAGTCCCAGTGGAGGCTTCCTGGATTTGAATCTTCCAGCTTACAAATGAGGAAGGTCGGCATGCACCAGTAAGATTTATACTTATACACATATTAACAATATTTTGGTATTTTAATGTGTGTATAAACAGAGGCATATTTTTCCTCTGATCCACATTAAGAGAGATATATTGAGTCACATGTCCACTTCAAACTTGACAAGATCTGTGTATTTTATAGAGAATATAATTATATTCAATTTATCCTTTTGTACTTTTCTCATTTTTATAAAGCAATTTTTCAATTAATTTTTTTTAGAAAAAAATATTGAAAGAATGTATATATCAGAGGTACTATATGTAAGAGTGAAGTGCTTTAGGGCAAATGTCTATACTACTAATTGTGAAAACAAAAATAAATAATAATTGTCATGTGTTCTTGAAACGAAGTATTTAAAAAACACAAACATTTAATAAACTTGTTCCTGAAAATCAAACATAAAATGTTATAGAAATATGATTAGAGGAAACAAATTACTCACTCACTAGAATATTGTAATCAAATATAAACATGAAGACATGAAATGACATGTATCTTTGTCCACAATAACACAGTTACAATTAGAAATTTATAAAAGTGCCATAGAGCACAATTTCATGGGTCATTCCAGAAAAATGGAGCACCCATATTACTACTGCTGCACTTCCTGCCACTCCTGAATAAAGCTGTAGTGCTTTGATTTGATTACTTCAATGTGTCTAAGCAATCTATTTTCTTTTTTATTATAGTGATTTTTATATCTCCCCAACCAAAGATTATGATTAGCACACCAATACTGTACTAAAATAACTTCTACATGGTAAAATATTCTGTAGCATTCACTTGTGATGGTTTCCCATTACAGAGACCTGAAACTGTCTTGCTTTGTCTGGTTAAAATAAAACATTAGTGATAATGAATAAACTTGGTACCTCTAAAACAGTGGGGTCAAACTAGCAACATCACATGACGTGTCGCAATTATCGTGATTTTTTTTCCCATTGCCAGCAATGGGGTGGGCATGATTTTGCTATGATGCATCGGCCCCATGGGACGGCAGTTTGACACCCCTGCTTTAAAACATCAGTATCAGGCATCAGTTCTTCAATCAGCAAAACAACAAAGATGATTTAACTGAAGATCAAGTAAATGTAAAAGTTTATTATTTGGTTAAGTTTTTTCCTCAGTACACAACTCTGACTTCACAATGACTTCTGAATGGAGTAAGAAAAGTGATTAGCACATTAAAATTCACCTTCATGCACCACTACAAACAATTTCTTTAAAATACAAGTGTGCTTTTTTGGGATTATGAAAACCTTCTAAGAAATGTATGCCACACATTTATGAATAGTTGTAATAATTCAAAAAATGTTTCCCCATTTACACTGACTGTACAGTATTCCAATTTAAACACTGAACAATATATAAAAGGAATGACTCCAAAAGAATATGAAATAGTAAATCAGCTTCATGAAATTTCTGACACGGCTTTATTTTTTTAAAGTTCTTTCAAAATAAAAAACCTACCTCTTTGAGATAATATTCCATGTGTCAGCCCCTATGTGCTAATTTCACTCATGACTTGTCTGTTAAAATTAGGATGGTTTTCAGAATCGATGGGCTGGAAAGTCATTCAAATAGAAGCAACCAAAACAGCTCTCCCCCTTTCTTTCATCTTTCTTTACAGCCTGATATAGCAATTGCTTTCAGTATTGCCTAGTAGGAATTCATGGTCTACGTACTATGGCTGTGAATGTTTAAAGTAATCAAATATAGCTCTGAAGAATAAATAATTTACCACAGTTAGTGTGATGAACAGCTTTTTCTTATTTTGGTTCTATTTTTATTTTACTAAAAAAAAACTTAAAATACAAAATTCCATAAAGATTTTTTAAAAAAAACAACAAGAAAAAACAAAAGAAACAAGACATTCTAAAAGTGCATTTAAAAAAACTTAACACAGGGATCCCCAACCTGTGTGCCGCAGCCCACTACAGGTCCATGGCCTATTGGCCACCGGGGCCCATGAGTGGCTGCTGAAAGTGTCGCTGCAAGCATCGCAGGTGCACATGGCCCGTGTGCGAGAATTCATGGCCCCACACATGAGCAATGAGTGTTCCTGTGCATGCACAAACACACGCATGCATTCACATACACACACACACCATAAAACCATCCCTTCTTCCCCTTTCCGGGCCGCCAATCTCAAAAGGTTGGGGAACTCTGTCCTAACACATATACATATATTATCCCCCCTAGTTGAATATATTACTATAATACTAGTTTCCCACCATTTGCGAAAGAGGCGTCCCAAATTTTTAAACTACTAAATCTATCTGAAAATAATTAACTTGTCATTTATATACTGTATTAATGACAAAATAGTTAACAAGAAGAACAATAAAAAAGGCAAGAATAAAGTTTCAAAACCTTCTGTTAGCAAACTGTTATTGTAATTAATTCGTAAAAAATTTACCATGGCATCAAATTGTCCCAAGAGTTAACGTTAATTTGTCCTAGATTAAATATCCATGTTTGTTTCTTAATACCATCTCTTATCAATTGTCTGGTAAAATATAGTAAATGCAATCTACAAAATCGGTCTGTCTTCCTGTCATGGCCCCCTCAGAGGCCAGCTCCGAGAAAGAGGAAGAGTTGGAGCTGGGACTGTCTGGCAGGCCCCTCAGGCATTGGGGAGGTGGTCAACCAGGAGTCATTCACTTCTCCACTCAGTCAGGTTTCTGCTGTTGTAAAAGAATGCAGGCTTGAATTTCAGGGAGGCCTATGCAATCAACTCAGTTAGTTCTAAGTCTGTATAGCTCATAGTTCTTTCCAATGCTTCTGCTGCTTTCAAATCACATTCTTTTTGTGAATCTAGTTTATCCAGAGCTACATGCATCAGGCATATTAAATATAAATGGAATAATATAGGTAACTTTGTTCCCTAAATATTAGATTATCCGGTTTGCATTCATAAAAACATTACTATTAGAACTATTATTACCACAGCAGTTCTATTTTTATATAAATAATCATTTTATTTTATTTTTCTATTTAGCATCCCTTCCATTCAGTCTCATACACAACAGCCAAAAAAGTGCAGGGCCTAAATCAGGAGTTACAAAGAATTTGGCAGAGTCGTTCTTAAACAGCATACTACTGACATTCTCTTGAAAAAAAAAATCCTGTCAAGAAGTCCTGAATTGGACAGATCTGACAATATGTCTGTTTTTCTCATTGACTAAACAACTAATCCAGTTCAAGCCCAACCAAATGGTACTTTACAGGTAGTCAGTGACTTAAACCATTTGTTTAGTGACCAAAGTTACAATGGCACTGACAAAGGTGACTTGCAACTATTTTTCACATGACCATTGCAGCATCCCCAGGGACACAATCAACATTCAGATGCTTGGCAACTGGCATGACAATTGCAGTGTCCTGAGGTGGGGAAGCCAGATTCACTTAACAACTGTATTAACAATTTAACTGCAGTGATTCACTTAACAACTATCTTGCTTAGCAACATAAATTTTGGACTCAATTGTGGTCACAAGTCAAGGACTACCTGTAGGTTGACTAAGTGTCACATTTACCACAAAAATAAGATCAGTCAATAGTTCTTGCTGAGAAACAATAAGACCTGGAGAAAGATGAGAAGAGGTAATATAAGCCAATTACTCTTTTTCTTCATCCCTATACAGTCCAGTATGTCAATCAGTGTAATATACTAGCTGCTTTTGGAATAACAGCTAGAACAGAGGAACATGAAAGTCAGCATATCAAGTACATTATTTATTTGTCAGCTTCTCTGTTAAATTTATATAGCTGCACATCTTACAAGAAGTGGTTCTGGATGGTGAACAGCAAAAAATATAAAACAAATGAGGGGTCCTTAGTGCTCTCTGAGCTTGCAGAGGTTTCATTACCCAAACTAGGTAACATCATCAGTGCTAATAAGTGGGATTTGCTCTCAATTTATATTTTAGTGGCTCATCCTGTCAGCGTTGGTGGGGATCATCTTGCAGATTCTTTGGTTTGGCTGTTCACTGTTAGCTTGTTTGGTAGTTCATTGGTTGGTCTGATATTAATCTCTGTGTTAATCTATGCTTATCTGGGAATTGGTTATGGATTATTTATTTATTTATTTATTTATTTATTTATTTATTTATTTATTTATTTATTTATTTGTTTGTTTGTTTGTTTATTTATTTATTTATGGGACTTATATCCCGCCCTATCTCCCGAAGGACTCAGGGCGGCTAACAACAATAACTTATAATAAGTACAGAAATTAAGATAAAATTAAAATTAAAGTCATCTGTGCAATAAATTAAAATTAAAAATTATAAATAAATTAAAAATTGTAAACATAATTAAAATGCCTGTCAGTCCAGGTCAGCCAGGTGGAAAAGGAGTGTTTTGAGGCCGCGGCAAAAGGACTGGAGATCTGGGGCCATCCGAAGCTCAGGGGGGAGCTGATTCCATAGGACTGGCGCTCCCACAGAGAAGGCCCTTCCCCTGGGGTTCGCCAGCCGACATTGTCTAGCCGACGGTACCCTGAGGATGGGGTGATGTTTTGGTCTTTTTTGTTTACTTTTTGACTTGACTGGCTCTTTTGCACAGTGTGTAGATATTGTTTATGTGCCTATTGATGACTAGTTTATCAAACTGCCAGGCTTTATAGGCTGGGGTGTTTTAGTGTTTCTGATCACTGGGTTTTGTGGGTGTAAGGAAGCTTGACCTCTCCTGAAAATATCCCCACTGCTGACTTCAGTAGAGCACCAGGCAAGGTAAAATACATTGGCACAGCTTAGCCTCTTCTGGGAAGGAACCTATAGTCATAGTTTAGAATAGAATAGAGCTGGAAGGGACCTTGGAGATCTTCTAGTCCAGCCACGATTAAGCAGGAGAATCAGGTGAATATCCAGTCTCCTCTTTTTAAACTATACCCAATTTTATTGACTCAAGCTCAAGAGATCCATCAAAAGCATGAGACTCTAGATCAGGGGTGTCAAACTCAATTTCATTGAGGGCCGCATCAGCATTGTGGTTGCCCTCAGGGGGCCGGGTGGGCATGGCCAGGGTGGGCGTGGCTAGAGTGCGTATGGCCTACTGGGTGGGCGTGGCCAGCTCTACATCGTTCGCATCAAGGGTGCCTATGGGTCCTGGGCAGGAGTGGGACAGATCTGAGGGTCTCTGGCAGAAGGAGGGTCTCTGGGCCAGGGCCAAGGCAGTGGGGGCCATTCCCTCACTGTTTCCAGAATGGCTTTGCGGGCCACATGAAACCACTTCGCGGGCCGGATCCGGCCCCCGGGCCTTGTGTTTGACATGTCTGCTCTAGATTTTCCCTCTTAAGAGTTGGGAAAATTATTTTGAAAAAGTATCCAAGATACAAACATAAAACATGCAAACCTAGGTGCAAGTTCTTTCTGTGTCTATTCTATTATACCATACTCTATTTCTATTACTATTTATACTTTACAATGTTCTCTAGACTATATTCTACCATATCCTATTATTTGTATTATATTATTTGTACTGTATATTGTACCATTTCTACCACAGATATACTATTAATTTTGCTACTATACTATACTATTATTAGTATACCACAGTATTTCAACTCTTAAAGACCCTGGTCTGTCTTTAAATCCTCTCTCTCTCTCTGGGATTTCTTCTACTGTTTTTCTTACTTATTAATGTGCAGCAGATAAAGCACTGGCACCTTCCCAACGTTGTGCTTGGTTTGGCTTTGCTGTGCCTGCTCTGAACCCTTCAGTCCCTGCTAAGAAAATTTGTTTTATTTGGCTGCTTTCTGCTTGCTGCTGTTGCTCCATTTTCGAAACCCAGATTATCTCCTCCCGCCACCTGTTTCTTTCTCTCTTTTTTTAAAATTGCAAATTTTATTATTTAATTATTTAAAACTTTGGACAAGGTGTTAACGGTCTGACATTCCTTCTTGTCTTACATCATTTTTGTGTTTTATATACATATATACACTTTATGTACATATCATTTACATACAGTTATACAATATCAACCACCTTATTCTAGTAATATGTGAAATCAGCATCCTGTATATTTCTATTGAGACCTTCCTTTCTGTTCCCACCATAGGTAAAACTTATTCCAAATTTTGTAGTAATCTGACTGATCTTTGTTTTTAATTTCCAAAGTTAACTTGCCCATTTCTGCGCACGCCCAAATTTTATTTATCACTTCACTCTCGTCCGGTATTTCACTATTTTTCCATTTCTGGGTGAACGTCATTCTCGCTGCTGTGATGATGTGTATCATTATATATAACTCTTCTTTGGTATGCTTCTCTGTTGTTATGCCTAGTAGGAAAAGTTCTGGTCTATAATCTACTCTCCGTCCTGATATTTCTTCTAACCATATCCATATCCTTTGCCAATACTTTTGCATCTTATTACAGGACCACCAAACATGAAAATAAGTACCTAATTCTTTGGAGCATTTCCAACAGCTTGGGGATATTGTCTTGTACATTTTGGCTAATCGTGCTGGGTGGAGATGCCACCGGTAAAACATTTTATATAAATTTTCTTTATAAGCTGAGGCCAGCGTTATCTTTTTATTTCTATCCCAGAGAGTTTGCCATATATCAAGATCAATGCCTTGTCCCAAATTTTTAGCCCATATCAGCATTGGTTCTTTAACTTGTTCCTCAATCATTTTATACCCCAATAGCAAACTATACAATTTCCTTATTTGTTTCTCATCTGGCCCCAATAAAATTTTATCCAATGCAGTTTCTTGAATATTTATCCCCCACTCTTTCTTATCTTTCCCATATCGTGTTTGTATCTGTAGGTAAGCCCACCATTCCAATTTTATCCCTTGTTGTTCTAATTCCTGTCTAGATTTCAATTCTCCCACTTCATTCGTAATATCTTTGTATGTAGTGCTGTTTTCCAAATTAAACAAATTTCGGTAAACTATCGCTTCAAGGATGGACAACCAGACTGGTACTTTAATGTAATTTTGTTTTCTAATTTTATTCCAAATTTTAAGTAGCACTTGTCTAATCCAATGGTTTTGAAAATGTTGATATAGCCCTTGTTTCTCATTCCATAGATTATCTCCTCTCCCCACCTGTTTCAAGGTTGCATCTTTTATAACAATTCTGCCATGCTACAGCTGTGGAGTAGGTTTAAGTAGGAGAAGAGAAAGGCAGCACAAATGCCTGGAATTTTTTTTCCAGCCTGTTCTTCCCCATCTCTGGGTTTTAGGCAGGGTGCAGGAAAGTTGGCATAGTTGGCAAAGCTAAGCAGTTCCTGGGGGGGGGGGACACTGACAATCTCAAGCATATCAATCATATATTGTTATGGACCCAGTCAGTTAAAGAATTTTGACTAACAGGATCCAGGAAGAGGGCCTTCTCTGCCCTCACTTCCAACTTTTTGGAATATCATCGGTGGCTCAGTGGGTTAAGACGCTGAGCTTGTCGATCAGAAGGTCGGCAGTTTGGCGGGTCGAATCCCGAGTGCCGCGTAGCAGAGTGAGCGCCTGTTACTAGTCCCAGCTTCTGCCCACCTAGCAGTTCGAAAGCACGTAAAAATGCAAGTAGAAAAATAGGGACCACTACGGTGGGAAGGTAACAGCGTTCCGTGCGCCTTTGGCGTCTAGTCATGCCGGCCACATGACCACGGAGACGTCCTCGGACAAGCGCTGGCTCTTCGGCTTTGAAACGGAGATGAGCACCGGCCCCTAGAGTCGGAAACGACTAGCACGCATGTGCGGGGGAACCTTTACCTTTACCTTTTTAAAGGTGAGGTGGTCTCCCACTCTCCTGGCCTTTCAAAAGAGTTTGAAGACCTGGCTGTGCTGACTCACATGGGGCCAGCAGAGAAGCACACAGCCTTGGGCTTGGTCAGTGCCTTTAAGCTCCTCCCCCTGCCTTTGTAACTATTGATTTATTCTATCCTTGTTTTAACTGCCTCCTTTTATAAAGAGATAATGTTTTTATGTGGTTTTTCTGTTTTTAATTATACATAAGCGTTACTCTGAGAATGAGAAGGGCAGCCTCTAAATTTGATAAAACAAATAAATAAACCCAAAAAACATTGTTGATTTTCCATCTCCGTGGCAAAATTCACTAAGGTGATGAAATGCATTGGAGAGTTACTCATGAGAAAGGTCATCATATATAAAGTAGCCTCTCCTTCCCACATCAGCATTTAAAATCAGATATTTTAGGTGAAGACATAGTACTGAATATTATCTATCAAAAACATAAAAATAAACAGAAAAGCCAATGAGTCTCTGAAGTGTTTTGCACCCACCTGCTTCAATCTGCTGATTCATAAATGTGCTTTGACAGAAGCATTGTCAATTCAAAGCATTGTTTGTGAATTTTTGCTGTTCTAGTACACACACGCAGAGAGAGAGAGAGAGAGAGAGAGAGAGAGAGAGAGAGAGAGAGAGAGAGAGAGAGAGAGAGAGAGAGAGAGAGAATATTTCAGTTTTAAATCTGTTAACTGTGGCTGACTGGTATGGCATAAGCCCCATTCTCTTTGATGAATATTCTTGTTTCTGTTCTGTTCACTGCATGCTTCCTGTCCACAGAGTAATACTACTGTGATGTTGTATTTTTTCTGGGCTGTTCTTCTGTCATTTCCTTTTTTTTAGAGCTGTTTTCCAAAGTAGCAGTTGTGAGGATCACAAGGGGATTTGAACCCTTGCCTGTAGGGATGTCTGGGGAACTAAAATTCAATTGAATTCCTAGGACTGGTAGGATGGGACTGTTTTGTAACATGTTTATTTTACATTACAATGCAGGTTTGGCTGCATTGTCCCTGGCATACACTCTCATTGGAGGGCATTAGTGAGTTTCCAAGAATATTGGAATGGTCTTGTGTTTCTGTTATTTTATGAAAACTTGCATCTGCGTTTTTTCCCTCTAGGGCTGAACATCCATTGGTTGCAGCTGTCATTCTGATGTTATCTAAGTGTAAGATGGTTCTACCAATTATTCAAAAAACACAGCTAGGCTTAAATTAGTAATGATAAACCAGAATATTTATGAACAGAATCATCTTATACGCCTTGCCAAAGATCTGAAGATAATGTAAGAAATCACTGGCAGAAGTAAATAAAATAATATTAAATAAAAGTTTTTAGAAATGTAGAAGACTTCAAGTTTCTGAGTTCTATAATCTCCCACGATTTGAAATGGACACCTAACATTAGAACCATCACTAAAAAAAAAAGCACAACAAAGAATGTTCTTCCTGTGTCAACTTAAGAAGTTCAGACTGCCCCAGGAGCTGTTGATACAAGTCTGCAGAGGAATTATTGAGTCTGTCATCTGTATTTCGGTAACTGTCTGGTTTGGTAGAGCAACCACACAGGGCAGGTACAGACTCCAACAGATAGCTAGAAGTGCAGAAGAAACAATTGCAACCAGCTTGCCTTCCACTGAAGACCTGTATATTGTGTGAGTCAGAAGGAGAGCTGAGAAAATAGCTACAGACCACTCACATCCTGGACATACTCTGTTTCAATTCCTCCCCTCAGGATGCCGCTATAGAGCATTGCATGCCAAAACATCTAGACACAGGGACAGAATTTTTCCCTTGTGCCATCACTCTGCTGAACACCCAATCCCCACAGTATTGTTTTATGTAAATATATTTACCCATGTTGTACAGATGTAGTATTATTGTCCTTTTCATCTTCTCTACTACCTGCTCTTATTGATATTATATTATGATTATTATTACTCTGTTGCTTTGCACGTACATTGAGACCTTCTGCACCAGAGACAAATTTCTTGTGTGTCTAATTATACTTGGCCAAATAAAGTATTCTATTCTATTCTATTCTATTCTATTCTATTCTATTCTATTCTATTCTATTCTATTCTATTCTATTCTATTCTATTCTATTCTATTCTATTCTATTCTATTCTAATTTCTATTCTACCGGTATGATGTCATAATATTCTTTAAAAGCACAGCCAGAGCTTTTTGCAAACTTTATGAGCAGCCTAAACTATTACATATGTTAATATAAATAACATAAATATTAAGTTACAGGATACCTCCAATTCACAGACCAAATCAGCTCAAGTCTAATTAATCTATCCATCTCACGCACAAGCCTTGCTTGTATTCCAGAGCCCTTGATATACTTTTCCCAGGTCCTGAACCATATCCCAGAAACCATATTTCCCATTCAGTCCTATCAAGGAGAGGGATACAATGATAGAAATCTAACAAATTAAGATCATCAAAAAAATAAACCAACCCCCCCCCCAGACAGCGAGGATAATCAATGTCCAGTTCAAGGGTCAGATTAACAGTGGAAATACCATTAAATTCAAAGGAAGAAGTCTGCAACTTAAACAAGAGTCAGAGGAAATTTCAGAAATTCTGGTGAGCAAGCCAGGGCATCAATCTAAGCACATAGATACAGGCTATAACTATAAACAATGTTGTTTACAGCACTAAACTGCATTCTACTTTTATGTCAAAGAAGGAAGGATTCCACCCAAACTCAGCCAGTGCTTATGAACTTTGAAGAGAACATCCAGTTTACAATGAGCTTTTACTCCCAAGAAACATATCCCTGAAACCTTGTGGCTTTGTGCCATTTTATTTGTATCACTCAGAGGCAATACAATTCTCATCATCTTGAGGACTGTGGTGTCAGTATCAGATGTTGGACTAGCAGATTTTAAATAAATAAACTTCTGGTCCCATTCAGATCTGATTTTTCAATTGCAGAACTATACTGGGTCTGTTCTCCTCATCTCGTCTCCTCTCCTCCTTGCGAATGCAACCAGAAGGGGCCATGGCATATGCCTACCAATATGGGAAATGTTCTTGTTTTTAATCATTAACTTTCCAGCCTAGGGAGGCTTTCTTGCTCATTCCACAAGATTTTAAAATAGTCTCAGTTGTTATTAGTAAAAGATTTAACAAGTCATACAGAAGAAGGCTCTGCTGCCTAAAATAAAGCTAAATCTCCCTTCTCCAACAGTGTAATCCCCCAAATCACAAATCTATGTCACACATACACACATTGCAATCAAGCTTAAAATAACCTCCATCGTTGGCAATGAAAAGTGAACTGCCTAATTTTAATATGTATGTAAAATATGTAATTTTAATACCGGTATGAGTATTTCCTTTTCTTCCTTTTCATTTCTTTTCTTTTCTTCTTGTTTTGATAAAAAGAGAAATACTGAGTATCAAGTCTGAATTATCACACATGCAGCACACAAGGATTTTGTTTTTGTATGGAGTAAGTTTTAGATTCTCAAACAAACAGATGGTTCTATTGATCCTAAATAAAAACCAATTCACAATTGAGACCCATACTTATGGTGCTTCTAAGTATATTTGGTGGGTAGCTCCTTGGCTGATAAGACATTGTTAAACAGCAGCGATAAAGACAAATATGATGATGGCAATGTTCCTTTTGTACCAGAAAGTGTTATGTAAATATATGGTTAAATAGTTCTTATGACCTTCCCCCACTGCTGAACTTTAACACTATCCACTTATTCTTACATTAGCAGAAAAGTGACTGATGTGAAATGCGTTTTCCCATTCCCGATTCCTACTCTATACTGCAGTCACCAAAGGCTTCAAAAGTGACAGATTTTACCCACCCTAAGGCTGAACTTGGGCAATGTTGGGATAAAAGGGAAAAACGTAAAATTAATACAGCTTAGGACAGCTGAATCATGTTTCACTCGTAGGCTAGAGACAGGATGAAAGCAGTGTCATGAGGCCAGAACAGAAAAAAAAGATGTTGTTAGGGCATGTTTGTTCTGTGTTATCAGATTTTGAGCCAGATATGGCTATACATCTCTACTCATTTCCATTTTTAGTAACAAGATAACAGCAAAAAAGGTCTCTGATTTAATATTATTACTTGCTTTAGTGCAAACAAGAAAGAACATAACAGAATAACAGCATTGATAGAGAACTTTCAAGTCTTATACTCCAACCCCCTCCTTGAGCAGACTTATACCATTTTCTTGCAATTGTTTCAAACCTTACTGTTCTCTCCACTCAATTGCATATTGTTGGATAGGGCCCCATTGTTCAAGTCTGTCAAGATCCTTCTGAACCTTGAGTCTATCTTGCTATATCTTCAACATTCAGTCTTAAAATGTCTACAAAGAGGGTATTTGATGTTTATCATGCCAAACATATGCTTTAAGCATAAGTTAAATGTCTGACTTTAAAGGAACAAACTAGTTTTCTAGGTACCAAATAATCTAAATGCAATAGATGAAAAAAAAATAGAATTCATAAAAATCGAATAACCATGTCATATGTTTACATGTGAATACATTCTGTGAAATAAATTTGCTTTTATACTGTGAATAAAATGCACTATGAATCATTAACTCCTTTAATTGGAAGGTAAAGGATAAGGGTGAAGAATATTTTATTAAAAAAAATAAATTCAAGAGTGACTTCTGATCAAGATGATACTGAATTAGAACTGGCATGATAATGCTTTGGCACTCCCTATAGTATTTTTACCTTGATGATCGACAAATTATCTCTTATTGGCATTAAAAAGAGATGATACATGGTTTTTATTTTGGGAGAGGGTTTGTTGACTGCCTCCATCCCTGATAGGCAATAGTTAAAGCAGGTCAATTTAATTTAATTCATTAAATTTATTATGGCCGCCCACTTCATTAGAGTTTAGATGCAGGGAAGGATAACATGTCTATTATTATGATTATGTAAGAGTACTATATTGTTATTAAACTAATCATTGTCTCATTGTGGAAAATGAAATATCTCCGCCAGAAAATTATTAGCTACGTATCAGGTTGATTCATCATCTTCTAGGCTTTCCCTTTTGTACAGCCTCAGCCATTTATTGTGAACTTTCTTAGCTTTGCCATGAGAAATGAACCACTGCAAAAAATATGTACCAGCAGAAAAAATTGAATGGGAGGAAATAAATCTCACATAACATTCTTTCTAGATAACACCAACAACTTGCTAGGATACAGAAAGTCATTCTCCACCAGAAGAAATTTGACTAATGAGAGAAATCTTTACATGTGTAGCTTCCCACCCCCCACCCCCCCAAAAAATTGTCTGACGTCATCTAAAGATCCTTTTCAGCAATGATGAAAACTGAAAATCAACATACGTTTAAATTTCCACTAAAGGCTTTTGGGAGGATTAAAAAGCCTGTTTTCCTACGTTGTTTGATCCGCACCTCAGGTTGCCAAACATTTTATCTCTAATAAAGACTTTTGCTTGTTCTAAGTATTTGTCCTTGAAATTGTAGGAAAATATTATATATTCCCCTGCAATTGACTCTCCTCTTTGCCCTTTATTTTTTTTTCTCTATAGGTCAAGCAGAGCATAGTCATAGGACCTCCCTATATTGCCCCCGTTACCAGAATGGGACAGCACTGTGCAGCCTTTCCTTCCAAGGATTTTTGTCTGTTTAGGCTGAAGCCCTTTACTGTTTTACAGGCTAATCCTAGCAGTTTATTATCCATAGAGGAAGGAAAATGCCTTCAACTGAGCCAGTGCTTATCACTGGTCTACATAACTTTATGACCTCTTCTTCATCCTGATTGCTGCCATAGGCGCAGTTATTGTAACTCTGGTCTTGTAAGTTAAATGTTGCTGGTTTGAAACCAAGCAGAAACAGGACTTTTTCTCTCTGAGTTTCCTATGTGTATCCTAACTTTCTTTCTTTCTTTGCAGTTCCACTACTTTGCACTTTTTTCTCAGGCACCTGGAATAGAAGGGCTTCACCCTCAGTTCCCAAATACCAGACTGAGAGCTGGCACTGAAACCCTTCAATACCAGGTGAATGAAAAAATGAAATGATGTCTTTGCCGTCTTGAAACTTGCAGATACCATTAGAAATTTGAAAAATATTAACAGAATTAGAGTAAAATCGCAGTATATATAGTTGCAAGAAAAAGTATGTGAACCCTTTGGGATTACGTGGAGTTTTGCATGAATTGGCCATAAAATGCGCTCTAAACGTCATGTAAGTCACAACAATAGAAAAACACAGTCTGCTTAAAATAATACTACACAAACATTAGCTGTTGTCATGTTTTAATTGAACATAAGATGGAAACATTCACAGTGCAGGGTGGAAAAAGTATGTGAACCCCTAGCCTAATGACTTCTCCAAGAGCTAATTGGAGCCAGGAGTGAGCCAACCTTGACTCCAATCAGTGTGATGATATTGGATGTGTTGCTGACAGCCGTCCTGCCCTTTAAAAACACACACCTGTTTTGGGTTTACTGGTCTCAAGAAGCACTGTCTGATGTGAACTATGCCTTGCAGAAAAGAGCTCTCAGAAGACCTACGATCAAGGATTGTTGACTTGCATGAAGCTGGAAAGGGTTAAAAAAGTATCTCCAAAAGCCTTGATGTTCATGTGTCCACGGTAAGACAGACTGTCTACAAATGGAGAAAGTTTAGCACTGTTGCTACTCTCCCTAGGCGTGGTCGTCCTGTAAAAATGACTGCAAGAGCACAGTGCATAATGCTTAATGAGGTAAAGAAGAATCCTAGAGTGTCAGCTAAAGACCTACAGAAATCTCTGGCACATGCTAACATTTTTGTTGACACATCTACAATAAGGAAAACATTAAACAAGAATGGAGTACATGGGAGGACACCATGGAGGAAGCCATTGCTGTCCAAAAAAAATATTGCAGCACGTTTGAAGTTTGCAAAAGAGCACCTGGATGTTCCACAGCACTACTGGCAAAATATACTGTGGACAGATGAAACCAAAATTGAGTTGTTTGGGAAAAACACACAACACTATGTGTGGAGAAAAAAAGGCACAGCACACCAACATCAAAACCTCATCCCCACTGTAAAACATGGCAGAGGGAGCATCATGGTTTGGGGCTGCTTTGCTGCCTCAGGGCCTGGACGGATTGTTGTCATTGATGGGAAAATGAATTCCAGAGTTTATCAGGACATTTTGCAGGAAAACGTACGACCATCTGTCCGCCAAGTGAAGCTCCGCAGAGGATGGGTGATGCAACAGGACAATGACCCAAAGCATACAAGTAATTCAACAAAACAATTGCTTCAACAGAACAGAATACGCCTTCTGGAGTGGCCCAGTCAGAGTCCTGACCTCAGCCCGATTGAAATGCTGTGGCATGACCTTAAGAGAGCGATTCACACCAGACATCCCAAGAATATTGCTACACTGAAACAGTTTTGTGAAGAGGAGTGGTCCAAAATTACTCCAGATCGTTGTGCAGGTCTGATCTGCAACTACAGGAAACGTTTGGTTGAGGTTATTGCTGCCAAAGGAGGGTCAACCAGTTATTAAGTCCAAAGGTTCACATACTTTTTCCACCCTGCACTGTGAATGTTTCCATCTTATGTTCAATTAAAACATGACAACAGCTAATGTTTGTGTAGTATTATTTTAAGCAGACTGTGTTTTTCTATTGTTGTGACTTACATGACGTTTAGAGCGCATTTTATGGCCAATTCATGCAAAACTCCACGTAATCCCAAAGGGTTCACATACTTTTTCTTGCAAATATATATATATATATATATATATATATATATATATATATATATATATATATATATATATATATATATATATGTATGTATGTATGTATGTATGTATGTATGTATGTATGTATGTATGTATGTATGTATGTATGTATGTATGTATATGTATATGTATATGTATATGTATATGTATATGTATATATATAAAATCATTACACGGTATCTTTAAAAGATAAGGCATTAATTTCCATCCCTATTCTCATTTTACTAATACATGAGTTTGATATCCTGTGAGACTAAAATCCATCTCTATTAATGCAATATAAGCATTTTGTTTACTATACGGCAAATACTCAAAAAATGTTCAACTAGTACAGATTCCAAAGATAAGCCATTAATTTGCAGGGTAAGGACTTGCAATTACAATTGCAATTATTTTACATGAAAATGGATTTATACTAATTCAGGTATGTGAAGGATATATAAGACTTTTTGGCTATATTGTACCCCCATTATTTGGAATCTACCAAGACATCAAATCAAATCTTTATTATGGTCATAGACCAGCATAAATCAAGACATCAAGATCATACAAAAGACTAGAGCATCACTTTCATTCTTTCTTAAAACTAATTTTGTTTGTATGTCATATATCTCCAGATAGATATTTAAGTATTCTAGATATTTAAATACTTTAAATATCACTTTTAGGCTTTACAATAATGAAACAGATTATACTTGAATTACATATCAAGGTATTCAAATATATCATTTCATTTTACCTCTTTCCCATCCAATTAGTTTTTATGATCCCAAACCTTTCTTTAAAAAAAATTACTTATCTCTGTGATCTCTTCACTGGACACATGCATGAAAGTTTATATATTACAATATTTTACAAATATATGGATGATGTTTATAGGTTCATGTTTTTCTGCATGGATATAAAAGTATGTGTGCGTCTGTATAAGAGTATTTACCAACAGCTTTTTCATAGATCTCTTCATTTCTTCTTTCTGAAGCATTTTTTTTCAGTACATTTTTGTTTCAATTTATGATGCTGAAAAACAAAACTATAACTCACCACATATCAACTGATTTTCTTTCAGATTGCGAAATGATGTTCCTTGTAAACTCCTTGGAAAAGCACATACTGTTTCCTCTGATATCCGCACTGAGGAATTTGTAGCCCAGTATAAGATCCATTTGAGATTACAATCACAAATGAGGGAATCAGTGTAGAAATGTCTGAAAACAAATCCCAAACATTTCCTTTTTAAAACAAAACACCATATATCAAATTGATTATATCAACCAAGATATAGAACTTGCAACTGCCTTGCTCTCAGATTAACTGCTAGTGGGGGAGGGGCTGAAACAGTGTCCACACTTTCAATAGTTACAGCATAAAATAAATCATATGGATCATCCACATTCAAATGTGTATAAATGTATATGCTATGTATGTAGGTGTGTGGGTGTGTGTCTATACATATACATACTGTACACATATATACTGTATATGGTGTGATCGTTCAGAGGGTAAGACTCTGGACATGTCAGTTGGTTTGAGGTCTGAGCACCACAGAAAGAGGTGAAGCCTGAGCACCACACGAAGAGGTGAGCTCCCATCCTTGCCCCAACTCCTGCCAACCTAGCAGTTTGAAAGCATGCAAATGAGAATAGATAAATAGGTATCACACCAGTGAAATGATAATACAGTAGCATTCCATGATGTCATGCTGGCCACATGACCACGGCAATGTCTTCAGACAGCACTGGCTCAATGCTCTTGAAATGAGATGAGCATCGCCACGATAGTCGGCAACGACTACCAGAATAAAATCTGCACTGACTCCTTCACCTTCATCTACTGTACACACTGTATTTATTTAACAAAAATGTTCCTTTTCTCCTTAATGATCACCTATGAAATGGAAGAAGGGTCATCTTACATTTTCTGGTAAGAATTGCAGAGATTTATTTTCTGTGTAATTTTCCTTGGGGTAAAGAAAATCATTTTACATTCACAATCATTTTCCTTTTGGTTAATGTGGTATTTTTCATTTGGGTAACTTTATGTTCCCTCAAGGTTACATTACACACATTTCTCCCAGCAATATGCATAGTTTGCACTTTGAATGCTTATGATATGTGCAAATGGGAAAAGGCCTGCTCACTTGATATATTTCTGGTTATCGTTAATTTCCCAAGACATGTTGTGCTTCTGCTTTCCTATACAAACAGTGCTGCCATCTAGTCACACTGATGGTTATTTAGATTTTGGGTTGTAGTGTTAGACAGTAAGATGGTGATTTACTATTCAGTGTGCAGGTTTCAACTGCTGATGGATACACTATTACACTTTATGCTTGATCAACAGAATGCATTTAGCTATTCAGAATAAAATGAATACTTGGAATCATTAACTTGATTATTCTAAATGACATTACTTTCACTTATCAATGAGGAATAATGCTTTATACATCATGTTTAATGAACCTATGATTTCACAAATGGGGTGTATGACAAATGATGTGTATGAATATCTCATATCCAGTTTGCAGCAGACGTTTATGTCACCAAATGTGCAGTTTCTACTGAAGGATCAGCATACTGCAGGAAAATCCTTTTATCGGATATGTAGAACTTCAACTGTCATAATCTCAGTGATAATCTTTTCTGTATTGACTGACAAATATGGAAATTTCCAGCCAACACAGCTGACTGAAAGGTATGTTTGAAAGGTAGCTAGTGGGACAACCCACACTTCTCTAACAATATATAATTACTGCAAGTCAAATGTTAAGCGCTGGGAAAATCAGAATATTCAGGCAGTTCAAATGAATATAAAGATTTATAACAAGCTTAGGCTCTCTACAAGAATCTGACCAACTAGCAATCAAAAGAAATGAGCGGGAGGTAAGAAAGAAAATCAAGGTGGCCTGGACTTATATCTCTTGCAGGCACGCAGGGACTCATGACTGATGATGCATTTGATACCTCTCTCAGGTTCAGCCTAGTCATCTCCTACATCAGACATGTCAAACTCGCGACATCATGTGACGTCACGCAACGTATTGGGACGGTTTTGCCATTGCCAGCAATGGGGTAGGTGTGGCTTCCGGATGATGCGTCCAGCCCGCAGCCCAGCAGTTTGACACCCCTGTCCTACATCATTAAAGATTCAGCCTGCAGATTTGCTTCAGAATTCTTAGAAATATGTTTTGCTTTTGGGAATTTGAAATTACCAGTTTGGCTGGAGAAAACTGGGCACACCCTTTAAAGTTCACCTGGCCATGATGTCTAGCCTTTAAGGTCTAATCCCTCTCTATCAGCCCAACCCACTTCACAGGGTTGCTATGGGGATAATAAGAGGAGGAAACAGTACTAGGTATGTTCACCACCTTGAGTTACTTATGAAATAATAAAGGCAGGATAAAAAAAAATCTAATAAATCCATTTCTAAGCAAAAATAAAAGTATTAGCTTCCAGGAACTTGCAATTATAAAAATACTATTTGGCCTGTATGCTCTAATTAATTTTTCATCACTCTTTTTTATTGTTTAATAAAATCCTAACAAGGAGAAAAATATAAATATTTTAATGTAATAGGTACATTTAATATAATCACAATTATAATGAGCATCTAATATATTTTATGCAAACACTATAATGAATTAATTTGTATGTTTTTGTTTCCACTCAGACTTTTATAAAATTTAAGGCAAATTAACCATGACGCTTTAATATTTTTTAAAGGCAAGTTCAAATAATAAACATTCATAAAATATTACTGTAATACTATTCAGCTGCCTTAATATTTTAGAGGTATGAAATTATTTCAAGATTTAGGAGAGCACACATATTATTTTCAGAATAACACTGGCAATACTAATATTTGTGCAAACGTTACATAACAAAGACATACTTACAAGGCTTTCAAAGTGAGAAGCTCAGAGAAAAGTCCATTCACCAGACTTGAAAAAATGTTTCCTGATAAATTCCTGAAGGGGAAAACAATCATTTTTAAAAAATGAAAGATATTTCTGGTTTGATATTATTTGGGATCATTAGTAGTGTATTTAAAATATGCATGTTTAGCATAAAACAATGCAACATATGCAACTACTGTAATCTATTTTTGCCCCCCCAAATATGCAACTGCAGTATTAAACGCATGTTACCTATGTCTTAAGCAACCAAGACTCTACAGTAGGGAACCACAGGTAAACGTGAAGTCTTTATGGACAGGATACTAAACTTCTGACAATGTTTTACTGATCCATCCAGAAATCATACAATTGGTGCATGTATGCCTATAAATAAAGTGAAGAAGAACTAAAGAGCCTCTTGTTGCAGGTGAAGAAGGAGAGTGCAAAACTTGGGTTGAAACTTAACATTAAGAAAACCAAGATCATGGCATCTGGCCCTCTCAATTCCTGGCAAATAGATGGGGAAGAAATGGAGGTAGTGACAGATTTTATTTTCCTGGGCTCCAAGATCACTGCAGATGGGGACTGTAGCCAAGAAATTAAAAGACGCTTGCTCTTGGGGAGGAAAGCCATGGCAAATCTAGACAGCACACTAAAAAGCAGAGACATCACCCTGTCAACAAAAGTGCGTATAGTCAAGGCTATGGTCTTCCCAGTTGCAATGTATGGCAGTGAAAGTTGGACCATAAGAAAGGCTGAGCGCCAAAGAATTGAGGCCTTTGAACTGTGGTGCTGGAGAAGACTCCTGCGAGTCCCTTGGACTGCAAGGCGATCAAACCGGTCAGTCCTTGTTGTTGTTAGCTGCGAAGTCGTGTCCGACCCATCGCGACCCTATGGACAACATTCCTCCAGGCCTTCCTGTCCTCTACCGGTCAGTCCTAGAGGAGATCAATCCTGACTGCTCTTTAGAAGGCCAGATCCTGAAGCTAAAACTCAAATACTTTGGCCACCTAATGAGAAGGAAGGACTCACTGGAGAAGAGCCTAATGCTGGGAAAGATCGAGGGCAATAGAAGAAGGGGACGACAGAGAATAAGTGGCTGGATGGAGTCACTGAAGCAGTAGGCGTGAGCTTGAATGGACTCCAGAAGATGGTAGAGGACAGGAAGGCCTGGAGGAATGTTGTTCATAGGGTCGCGATGGGTCGGACACGACTTCGCAGCTAACAACAACAACAACAACAACAACAACATGACTATAAATGGAATATTATGCAAAATGTTCTTTCCATTGAAGACAGAGGACTATTTTGCGGGCTGCAGATCTTTTTGGTAAATATATAGATTTAGAGACAGAGATATAGAGATACATGTCAACTTTAAAAATGAGCATGGCTGCAGCATTTTTCCCTACTCATTTACGGTTGACACATAGCACGGAAGGAGCAGGTTTTACCAGGTGCATCGCTAGAATAAACAGATTTTCTCCCATGGGAACCAAGGTCATCGACTGCTCCCGGGACTACAGGTTGGGCATTTCGTGAAAAACCCACCAAAAAGATGTACTGGGGAACATAGTAGCTTGCATAGCTTTAGGGGAGGGATTTCTTAACTTTGTATTGGGGATTGTTACTTGTCTGTTCAGACTTGGTTTCACTTTTGATGTGCCGATACTTTGTATCAATAAACATGTTTTTTTTTTGAGGAACTTGCAAGCCTCGGAGTTCTGCTTTATTTGTCTCTGTCTGTCGGAATCATGACAGACAGACAGATAGATAGATAGATAAACGAAAATGGGAGGACTGGAAGAGGCAACATCTGAAATCAGGAGTGAAGGCAGAAACATGAATAATCTGAGTTATGCAGACACCACCACTTTAATAGTTGAATATAAAGATGACAGAATTCAGAATTAATGCAAAAATATTAACCATTTTTGAACTAGTTAAATTTTAAGCAAAGACAATGTGAATCAACATACTTAGCTGACTGCAAAGAAATGAGGGTAGTACAGTTTTGTTTTCTCAATCAAGAATAATTAAAGATAAGCAACGTGTTGGAGAAGTAAAAAGAAATAATTACATAGAGGAAGGCTGTGACAAACTTAGAATCAAAGAATGAAGGATGAAAATTAAGACAGATATCAGTACAGATGAAGTAATGGTCTTTCCATTGATATGAATAGTTGAAAATCCTAGATTGAGTAAGAGCAAATCAGAAATATCCTTTAAAATTCACCTTGACCAATTAATAAACAGTTTCCATAAGAATTGGCAAACAAAATCTTTTTTGGGATATGTGATGCAAGAAGGTAAGTGATGACTATTTTGCCTGGCAAGATTGACAGAAAGTTCCATTAAAGGATAGAATATGATTCATGGATGGGACTGAAGAAATTACACACTGGTTTGGAAAGAGCTATTAGATATTGCTAAGACTGGGGAAAATAGTATGCAGTTACCAGGAACTGAGCTTCACTTAATGGTACCCAGCTTTTTTGAAGCATCCCTAAACTTCCATTGAAATGATAGTGTTGTGACAGATCCATCCTTTATCCACTTAGGATGGATAAATATCAGCCTTCCTAGGTAAACTAGACAGGAAACCCAACTAGACTAGCTAAATATAGTTTACTGTAGGACTACATTAACAGAATCTTACAAGCCTAAAGGCACAAACTTCCCACCACCACTTTTAACCATCTGATCACAATTATAGCAAGTCCATCCTCAGTTTCTTTCTGTAACACAGCAGCTCCCAACTTTTTCTATATCCCGCATCCCTAGAACGCTTCTAATATATTCTCGCACCCCTTACAAAAGTTTGAAATAACAGCAACGTATTATGCATATACACGATAATTTTTAACTCAATTTTTTTCGCCTCCTGGAATATCGTCTCGCACACCCAAGGGGTACAAGCACCCCTGGTTTAGTCCTTTGGAGTTCCTTCTCTTGTCTGATTGTTTCCTAGACAGCATCTCTCCCTCTTGTTCCTCAAGATCACCCACACATTTCATTGCAATACCAGTATAAAATAAAGTATCAATAATTAAAAAGTAATAAAAACAGAAATTATTGTAAGTCCAGGTCTTAATTCCATAGCATTGGAATTCCAATGCATGGTATGGTCCCTTATGTACGTTTAACAGATTAACCTCCCAAAGTATGGGCATCTTTAAGAAGGTCTGTTTTGAAGATAATGTCCATTGCCCAGCTTCATACTGAGATAAGCAATTGCTTCTATAGGCCTATGCTTTATGAGAGCTTTAAAGGTTAATGTCAAAACCTTGAGCAACAGTTGAATTCTTGGTAACCAATGAAGATTTTATAATGCAAGTGTAATATGATCCAGATGTTATATACCAGTGAAGAGTCCAGCTATGGCACTGTGGCAAAGTGAGTTGCCCTGATGGACACAGAATTGTAATTTGTTCCCAAAATTAGGATTTTGTCTTCTATGCTTAGATGCTGAGAAATGTTTTGCTTCATTAAGATAACAGGTGAGCATGCAAGCTTCCTTTTGGGAAAGAATATCAAATATATCAGAAATTGATATGTTTGTGCTTTGTGTATCAAGAAGTAAAGACTGGAGCCACTGGAGGAAAGTAGATGAAGAGAGGATTCCTGAGTGAAGGAAGGATTTGTAACTGAGGATCCAACAGAAGCAAGCAGAACTGGAAAGAAAATCCTGTAAAGTAGACTAACTTTATAGAAATAACTTAAGATTCTATTTGGAACAGACAGAAGTCAACAGAGAAAAGCTTGACCAAAGTGCTGGATTTCCAAGAAGCTAGTTTAAAAGCCAACCTGAAACTATAACCAAAAGAGTGATAAGAAGCATCCTTGTCAATAAGGGAGCAAGCAAGATGATCCATAAAAATCTCGGTATATAAATGTATAATACTTTGGTAACCTTAGGCTTAGAAATAAGTATAAATTATTTACTTGAAAAGATTGTAACAATAAATATCCCTTCAGTCTAGAGAAGAAACCAATTGTGCATGTATAAGTTCCTGCTCCTTTCCCACCTTCTAAAAGGCCTTTTACTTCAATTGAAGCTTGTGGGCATTTTTGAAGAGTACATCTATACACAAGAGTATCACTTCATCAAGTTTCAATAGCTAACAAAAGAAATCCTTTGTTGTTGTTGTTAGCTGCGAAGTCGTGTCTGACCCATCGCGACCCTATGGACAACGTTCCTCCAGGCCTTCCTGTCCTCTACCATCTTCTGGAGTCCATTTAAGCTCACGCCTACTGCTTCAGTGACTCCATCCAGCCACCTCATTCTCTGTCGTCCCTTTCTTCTATTGCCCTCGATCTTTCCCAGCATTAGGCTCTTCTCCAGTGAGTCCTTCCTTCTCATTAGGTGGCCAAAGTATTTGAGTTTTAGCTTCAGGATCTGGCCTTCTAAAGAGCAGTCAGGATTGATCTCCTCTAGGACTGACCGGTTTGATCGCCTTGCAGTCCAAGGGACTCGCAGGAGTCTTCTCCAGCACCAGTGTATCCTTAATACACTGCAAATAGCCACTAAAACTACTTTCTTTTAAAACTAAACCAAAAAATAACTAATACTTGCAGCAGCTATAATAACTATGTGGTACTAAAAATTTAGGCCACTAGTCATTGTAAGTGAAAAGCCGTATTAGCAAAACATAGCAACAAAATATTACGAGCACCTTTGCTGACTGACAAATTTTATTAAAAGGGAATATAAGCTTTTGTGAGCTGCAGCTCTCTTCATCAAGTGTGTTATATTCAATAGAATTTTATACATACTAGGATCTATACATTTAGGTAATTCCAACTGGAATATAACATTTGTAGTGAAGTCTTCATTTGAATAAATAATTTGAATAAAAACCAACTTTCCCACTTGTCCTGGAGACTCTCATCTCTACAAAACTATACTCCTTTAAGTTTATACATAGGAAGAAGCCTTCACAATATAGCAGTCAACAGAAAAGATGGTGGCAGGAACGGGAGAAGAGACATTAGGCCACAGTGCTTATGATGAAACTTCTTACCTTAATTCCAACACACACACACACACACACACACACCTTTCTTTTTGCCCAGATTGAACATCAAAGATGATAGATAAAATGCAGGGAATCTCACTAAAATTTGATTATTTACAAATGTTGTAATTTCCAGTCATATTAGGTGGAAGAGAAGAGTAAAAATACAATACAATCATTACTATAAAGCTTTTTAAAAGCGTTTTGTCCCTGGGCAAGGAGTTGACCTGAGAAATCCCTCTGAATAACCAACATAGGGCACGTGACATGTTGTGACTTATCGCAACTTTTTTCCTATTGCCAGCAATGGGGTAGGCGCAGTTTCGGCATGATGCATCCGGCCCGTGGGCCGGCAGTTTGACACTCCTGTTCTAAATGGACTGGATAAGTCCAGCCAGCATGATTATGGAACAGGTCAGATCCTCCACTAAACTGGAGTACAGTTTCAAGTGAGGGTGAAAGTTCGTTATTTGAGTTTGTGGATTGGTTTCCGAACCTTTCATTACCAGGCTAGGTAACATCTTCAGTGGCGTACTGCATACCACAACCATAGGTTGTGAATATGTTGCCTCCTGAGACTGTTTGATCCTCGAACAGCCCCTGCTGACTTGTTTCCATACCATGGGATAGCCACTCAGTTTTGTCTATTCAAGAGTCCTGACAAAGGTCCAAAGAACAGTATCTCAAAACCCCAACTTCAGGAGAACCATGGTTTTAGTTAAACTGACCAAGCCAAAGGAATACTGGTAAGGAATTAATGGTATCTTCCTTTCCCTGCTTCCATGAACTTCTTTTTTTAATTTCTGTATTTTATCTCTCTTAATTTTTATTGTTGTGAGCCGCCCTGAGTCCTTAGGGAGAAGGGCAGCATATAAATTTCATAAATCCTAATCCTACAACTTCATCTACCAGCAATCTTCAAAAATAGTGCAATGAAAAGATATCCCAGCCCATCTTCCCCTTCCCTTTCTCCTTGTCCTTTCTCTACCATTGTTCCCTCATCTACATGTTACACACAGACTGCAGACATTCTCTGAAACTCTTGTCTCTTTTTCTAAGGAAAAGAAAGGGGCTTCCACCTGGGGCATGCTCTCTTAAAATCTGCTCTATTCATGCTGTTCACTACACACGTTGCGCTACTCCTAGTCCCCGAGGACCATTTGCTGTTCCCTCAGTACTCCTTAAATGCTATTTCCACACTGAATGGGAACTGAATGCTTTTCCCAATGACTGCTCCTTTCCCCTTCATTGCCATTTTCCATTGACTGAAACTTCCCCCCACTGAATGCTTTGTGAATGTTTTTGTGTTTTTATTGTATTTGTTCAGTGCTGTTTATTACTTTTAAGGGCTACTTCTCTATTGAATGATATTTCCCCAATTATTGCTATTTTCTCCTTCAACTGCTACAGTATTTCCACTGACATTTTCACTGTTTTGTTCCTCAATAAAACTTAACGTCCTTTTTAGAGACATGTAGGGCTGCCATTTTGAGGTACATATTCTTTCTTTAATGAATAGCTTTTAAATACTTACCGGTCCCTGTGTAGTAAGAACTGCTTATGAAACAGACCAAAACACTGTAAAAAGAGAAGCATTTTTAAGCTTCTATGACAGTAGGATGGTTACTCTAACCAATAAATTCCCAAATAGGTTTTTAAGAATAATATCCTAGCATTTCCGGAGGGCATCCATTTGAGTAAGGTGATACAAATAACATATAGGATTACCTCTGAACTGTAAAAATCCACGGGGAATTTAAGGGAAGTAGATAATGTTCAATAGTGGCATAAAAGTTATTACTCAGAATCAAATTTCCATGCATTCTGGGCTTCATCATATGACAAAACATTAATCTTGGTGTAAATCCTGTCCTGTATGCATGTGTCTATGTGTTCACAACATACATATGAAAGGGGGAGGGTTGAATCACAATTTTGCAATTCCAGATTGTCATTCAGCTCTACCTTCATGGATGCCTTTATTACAAGGTAATTATAATCTAAGCTGAAGATTTTTTTAGCCCTCTTTGTTCCTACAAAAATCCACAATGTCTGCTACAGAATTGAGAAAATATCTCTCGCGGATATGCTTGCAGCCTGTTATTTCTTCTGAAGAACTCAAGATATCATTGATAGTTCCAACTGATCTTCACAAATCACAAGGACAATAAAAAAGATAAAAGTAATTCTAAATGCACTGAAAGAAATTTATTTTCTTCCTTCCTTTCAAAGTGCCTTCCACAGCACTCCTGCCTTACTGTAAGATTGGTTGGGTGACTAACTGAGATGTGTCAGAGAAAAACCATACCACACTTCAAGATGACACTGGACAAAAAGAGATTCATCTTTGTGTGGCTAAGATTTAAGTTTCTATGAGAGAGGTGCTTCTAAAATGGCCTGTCCCTTAGCCCTTGATACTGAATAAACATACAAGTAGTATATTGTTCAAAGATTTAAAATTTAAAGCTAACATTTTTAACTGATCCTGGAAAGCAATTGAAAACTAGTGCACATCTTTCAATATCAATACTGGTAGTCTTTGTCTTATGATCAGTCGCTTAGCAAATGTTCAAAGTTATGGCAGATCTCCCTGGGACTGCCTATGACCTGGATATGAAGTTCTGGTAGACCAAGCCCCCATCACAATGATCGCATTTTATGAGTTCAGCAACCAGCTGGTATTTATGACAGTTTGCAGCATCCTGCAATCATGTGACCACAACTTACATTTATTTGCCAAAACACTGGATTTACTTGCAATGCAAAAAAACGTACACTGCAGACAATTTTGTTAATGACAGCGAAGTTTGCTTAACAATGCTGCAAAACAAAAAGCCATAAAATTGGGCATGGTCACATAGTAGCCCACTTAATGACCAATACAACTTATGACTGCAATTCTGAGCTCAATTACAGGTATAAGTCAAGGACTTACAAATATGTAAAATATCCATGTGGTTTTTATTGGTAAAAAGAAGAGGTCAACCAACAGCAAAATGGATAGACTAAGTTACAAAAACAATGGGTGCATCATTGGAAGAGCTGAAGGACCAGGCTAGGGAAAGATCATAATGGAGAAAGTGAGCAGTCACTAAGAGTTGAATATGATATACAGTCATGGCCGAAATTGTTGGCACCCCAGAAATTTTTCCAGAAAATCAAGTATTTCTCACAGAAAAGTATTGCAGGAACACATGTTTTGATATATACAGGTTTATTCCCTTTGTGTGTATTGGAACACAACAAAAAAGGGAGGGGAAAAGCAAATTGGACATAATGTCAAACAAAACTCCAAAAATGGGCTGGACAAAATTATTGGCACCCTTTCAAAATTGTGGATAAACAAGATTGATTCAAGAATGTGATGCTCCTTTAAACTCACCTGGGGCAAGTAACAGGTGTGGACAATATAAAAATCACACCTGGAAGCAGATAAAAAGGAGAGAAGTTCACTTAGTCTTTGCATTGTGTGTCTGTGTGTGCC
Source organism: Vipera berus (assembly GCF_964194415.1). NCBI lineage: Eukaryota > Metazoa > Chordata > Lepidosauria > Squamata > Viperidae > Vipera > Vipera berus. The sequence goes on along the minus strand of NC_138207.1, from coordinate 70,848,918 downwards.
ACACTAAGCATGGACAACAGAAAGAGGAGAAGAGAACTGTCTGAGGACTTGAGAACCAAAATTGTGGACAAATATCAACAATCTCAAGGTTACAAGTCCATCTCCAGAGATGTAGATTTGCCTTTGTCCATAGTGCGCAACATTATCAAGAGGTTTGCAACCCATGGCACTGTAGCGAATCTCCCTGGTCGTGGACGGAAGAGAAAAATTGATGAAAGGTTGCAATGCAGGATAGTCTGGATGGTGGATAAGCAGCCCCAAACAAGTTCCAGAGTTATGTAAGCAATCCCTGCAACTGCCATCAAACTGTACATTCATTCAATCATGTATTGAGTGTTATAAACACAATGTTTCAAACAAATTGAATCCCAGTTGAAGAATCAGGCTTGTTATATCATCTAATCTGAATTCAATCTCACCTTGCTCATGCATTATTAAGCTTAATTATTTGAATCCACTCCCTGGAAGCAACACTTTCTATTTATGTAGGTAATCAATGGCTGTTTTAAATATTATTACAGTAAAAAGCTCCCACAAGGCTGTCTCAATTTAATATGAAGAATAAGCAGAGCTGGCATTCCATAAACACCGTTAAAATGCACCATACTTACGACAGTATTTTTGCCTCAGGAGGCCTAATTGATATGTAAAATGGGTACTAATCTCAACCCGTACAGAATCTCAAGGCATAAATAAATTCTGATTAATTCTAATGTACCCAGGGCGGAAATAGGATCTGAAATGTCATTACCATACAGGGAGTGCAGAATTATTAGGCAAATGAGTATTTTGACCACATCATCCTCTTTATGCATGTTGTCTTACTCCAAGCTGTATAGGCTCGAAAGCCTACTACCAATTAAGCATATTAGGTGATGTGCATCTCTGTAATGAGAAGGGGTGTGGTCTAATGACATCAACACCCTGTATCAGGTGTGCATAATTATTAGGCAACTTCCTTTCCTTTGGCAAAATGGGTCAAAAGAAGGACTTGACAGGCTCAGAAAAGTCAAAAATAGTGAGATATCTTGCAGAGGGATGCAGCACTCTTAAAATTGCAAAGCTTCTGAAGCGTGATCATCGAACAATCAAGCGTTTCATTCAAAATAGTCAACAGGGTCGCAAGAAGCGTGTGGAGAAACCAAGGCGCAAAATAACTGCCCATGAACTGAGAAAAGTCAAGCGTGCAGCTGCCAAGATGCCACTTGCCACCAGTTTGGCCATATTTCAGAGCTGCAACATCACTGGAGTGCCCAAAAGCACAAGGTGTGCAATACTCAGAGACATGGCCAAGGTAAGAAAGGCTGAAAGACGACCACCACTGAACAAGACACACAAGCTGAAACGTCAAGACTGGGCCAAGAAATATCTCAAGACTGATTTTTCTAAGGTTTTATGGACTGATGTAATGAGAGTGAGTCTTGATGGGCCAGATGGATGGGCCCGTGGCTGGATTGGTAAAGGGCAGAGAGCTCCAGTCCGACTCAGACGCCAGCAAGGTGGAGGTGGAGTACTGGTTTGGGCTGGTATCATCAAAGATGAGCTTGTGGGGCCTTTTCGGGTTGAGGATGGAGTCAAGCTCAACTCCCAGTCCTACTGCCAGTTTCTGGACGACACCTTCTTCAAGCAGTGGTACAGGAAGAAGTCTGCATCCTTCAAGAAAAACATGATTTTCATGCAGGACAATGCTCCATCACACGCGTCCAAGTACTCCACAGCGTGGCTGGCAAGAAAGGGTATAAAAGAAGAAAATCTAATGACATGGCCTCCTTGTTCACCTGATCTGAACCCCATTGAGAACCTGTGGTCCATCATCAAATGTGAGATTTACAAGGAGGGAAAACAGTACACCTCTCTGAACAGTGTCTGGGAGGCTGTGGTTGCTGCTGCACGCAATGTTGATGGTGAACAGATCAAAACACTGACAGAATCCATGGATGGCAGGCTTTTGAGTGTCCTTGCAAAGAAAGGTGGCTATATTGGTCACTGATTTGTTTTTGTTATGTTTTTGAATGTCAGAAATGTATATTTGTGAATGTTGAGATGTTATATTGGTTTCACTGGTAAAAATAAATAATTGAAATGGGTATATATTTGTTTTTTGTTAAGTTGCCTAATAATTATGCACAGTAATAGTCACCTGCACACACAGATATCCCCCTAAAATAGCTATAACTAACAACAAACTAAAAACTACTTCCAAGAATATTCAGCTTTGATATTAATGAGTTTTTTGGGTTCATTGAGAACATGGTTGTTGTTCAATAATAAAATTAATCCTCAAAAATACAACTTGCCTAATAATTCTGCACTCCCTGTATTTAATTCACAACTCTGTAATGCATGAATCAGTATCAGCAGAACAATAAGGATCTACAAAGAATATAGTTCAGTAGAGCTACATTGGTTTTCTACATGACTGGGTTGTTCTGTATATTCTTTTGGCACCAATGACCATAATTAGATGCCTTCTCCAGTGACATTATTACAGTCATATGTTATAATACTGCTAACTGTTTGCGGTTATTCATGTTCAGGATTAAATAGTAATCAGATGCACTTGACTCAAGTAAGTGAATAAAGTTTAAAGAAGCTTAATTTGCATCACAAGGCATGTCTGTGTTATGGATTCAGTAAATCCATTAAATTTGGCTGATATACATTACTGAAGGAAAACAGCCAATCTGCTACATCACCTGATATTCAGAGCAAAGAATTCCCAAAAGACAAATAAATTATAAAAAGTCCCATTACATTTTCAAAATTACTCTGCATAGATCATCTGCAGGACAAGCAAGTTTAATGCTGATTGAAAAATCCTTTTGGTGTTTGAAACAGAAAAAAATGAAGAGGATATATAAATTTGATGACAAGGGGGAAAAAGAGTAGATGATAGAAAAAAATGAAAGTTATATAACCATAGTAAGAATTAATTTAAATTTATACCTATAATTATTGTAGAAGAAAATTGGAAGTTGTTCCTATTTTTTTTCTTTCCTGTACATTTGGCTTTGTTTTTTCTTTCTTCCTTTTTTCTTCTCTTCATCTTCAATATGAGTTTCTGTTGGTTTTTGTCTTGCTTGTTTGCAAATCTAATTAAAATTGTTGGAACAGGCAACATGGCCGCAAACTTTTAAAAAGTATATATGAAACAGAATGTGCTGCCTTAAGATGTGCCATAGAGAGAATCTGAGCAGTTCATGAAAGATAAATATGGACAAGAGATAAAAAATCTAATCAAGAAATGTCAGACTGGTATATTATTCCGACATATTTTTTGCTATCTGCTACTATCTCCATATCTGTCATATAATGTGAATCATTTCAGGAAATGTCTATCAATATAGTAATGCCAATAATCATACACACAGACACACACACACACTCACTCACACTCAGGTCCTTAAGGGCATTCCACATAACATCAAGTAAGGGTGTTAACAAACACAAGTAGGCTTTACCGCATATGAATGTGAGTGCCCAGTCTGCCATTAACTAAAGAAAAAATTATTTCTCTCTGTGGAAGTTATGCATACAGTTTAAAAACAGAATTCTTTTTGAGAGGTCAACTAAGAAGAAGATTATATTAGTGTGTTCATTCTTTCTGCCACAGCTTACATGTAGATATCTTATGTTTTTTGTCACATTTTGACTATCCAAACACTGTAGTACAAGAGATTTATATTACAAAAATGGGTAAGATGGAGAGGAGGTAGTCATTTTCATAATGAACATGAGTTTACTGGCTAATTCTTTAAATGTAGAAGTGTAAAAGGCAGGGGAAAATGGACATGCCAGGAAGCAGGATTTAAGTGGGTTATCCAAATATGGATAAGAGCAACAGAATTTCAGGCTTATGACATTATATTAGGAATCCGGTCATAAATAAAGACACAAAGCTGGCCATGGTAGAAGATAGTAACATTATAGAAACATACTTCTCTGAAGCAACTTAGTTAAAAAGACTTTTTCTGGGTCACTTCCACACCATAAAGTCTCTCTCTAAAGGTAGCTTGGGCACTGTTATCCTAGACCACACTGTTTCCTCTCCCAGATTCTTCTGAAGAATTTTGAAGATGGCTATGAAATTATTTTCATTCCTGTTAGCCTCAGAACACTAAAAGGAGCCAGGCAACACAATGATGCAACCAATGCTGCCTCCCACTGACCAAAAATAATCTTGCTCCCATCCCAAATATATATTGTAGCCCTCCTTGCTAGCCACAATATGTTCATTAATTCTGGGTGCATCTGTCTCGTCCTTTTTACACAAAAAAATATGAACATCCGAACTCTTGGTATAAGTAGAAAGCTTCTTGGCCATTAAGACATTATTTTTCCTCTACAGAAATTCTCTTTGCAAATTACTATACATAACATTTTAGTTTTGCAGCTGACTGGTGTCCTGACTACTCTTCTCCCTGACAGTGTAGAGCAGACATGTCAAACTTGCGACGTCACATGACGTCGCGCGATGTATCGGAGCTTTTTCCCCATTGCCTGCAATGGGGTGGGGGCGGTTTTGTTGTGATGTGTCCGGCCCGTGGGCCGGCAGTTTGACACTCCTGGTGTACAGCCTTTTCCTGAAAGGGAGGGGGAGAAATAATAACATATTTGAGCCCAGAAATCAATAGGTGGAATGAGGCAAAATTTCAGTGCATGTTGTTTATACATAAATGAAGAAAATCAAGGTAAGTGCTTTTTACAGGAATTGTGAACCTGATTAGCAACTGACTAGAAGATAAATTTCAGGCACTCTCATAAATTGCCTGGGAAATCTACCACAGAGACTGAGGTCTGATGGCGGGAGGCAGAGTAGACAAAAGTTCCTGCAAATTAGTAAATCATCTGCCCTCAAGGGATAAGTACTGTGTATGAAACCATGTCAGAAATACTGATTTTTGAATTGTTTTGGTGTAGTTCTACAAAAGGATATAACCTCTTAGTCTATTTTACTTGCTTTTCTCTCTAAACTGACCAGTTTAGATTTTACAGGAAAATAGTTGTTGAGTCGTCAGAAGAACAACTGAGAACTTGGTATATAACAAGAAGTTAAAATACCTAAAGCCAGTTGATTATAGACTGTCATGAAGAGAACCAAAATGTCTACCCACAGAGCCAGCTACTGTCATGTGCACATGCAGATGGTTGAAAAAGTAGGCAAGAGAGGTATGATGGAACTTCTGTAAATTGAGACATGTGGATTTTAAAAAATCAATGGGAGTATCTGTTGAAATAAGAAGAATGTCCAATCTTAATGGTCTGAAGAGAAACATATTCAGAAGAAGACAGCCAACCTTCAGTGATAAATAAGCTCAATTGGGTTACTGTATGTTTTCATGAGCCTTATACTATCTCAGAAAAATCAATGAAGTACAGTAAATGATAAGACCAAATGTAGAAAGGGAAGACACTCCGTCTTAGAAACAATTTTAAAGATATTTCCCATGTCCTACTCTCCCTCCTCTTTCTTCTCCTTTCCTTTAGATTAGGATAAACGCTGAGCCTTCCAACCATTTACCAAAGTTTAAATGCTCAATTTTATGATTATTTTTATGAAGCTTTTGAGTAAAAAAGGGCCTAAAATCTAGTCTAATCCTTAAACTCATGCTATAACTTACTCAAGAATCTAAAGACGTCTGTGGCTTGAATGTTGTGACTCAGTCATGGTGAGAAGAAAGGAAAAGTTGATTGAATGAGCCATGCATGGTATATTGGGGCCAAACTGAATATTGTTGCAAATATCATAGAAATAAATTTAGCTAAAATAGCCAAACAAATACAGCGGTTTGGGAATCAGTCAGCCTGATGAAATGCTCATGTTTCATTGGGCACAAAATGTTATACAAACATCCTCTGGTTTCCTTGGGTCAATTTTAATACAGATGTACCTGAAAGATGGAGTTTACATAGAGATCACCCTACTAAATGTGGAAGACCTAGGGATATACTGTATTCTTGGTGCTGAGTTAATGAACAAATCCTACCACAGGACACACAAAGAATTATATCAGTGGAAAGTGTGTATATGTATCCCTAAAATCCAGTTGGAACCAACAGAAGCAGGACAATGCTGCAGCATTATAAGTTACAAAACAGAAACTTGGTAATTTAAACTAACTGCATTTGCACTGGAAGGAAAATAATTTGACTGTTCCCAAAAGGTGCAATTATGAAAATGGATCAGTAAAGCTGGTAGGTGTAAATTCTCCATGGGAAGACCCCCGATCAAAATATAGTTTCCTTCAAAGAGCAGAACTGAGAAAGTGTCTGCTTCCTACAAGTTTACTGAAGCAGATTCTGCCCTATAACAGCTCCCTCTTAAAAAAAAGGCATTCTAAGGGTGACTGACCTCAAATGAAATTAGGAACATTGTGAATGTTTGCTGTAGCAGCAGTTTAAAAACAGATGGGGGAAGAAAGAGAAAGAGATAAGAAAAAAATCTACAGACAATATGGCAATGAAAATATGAAAACAGTTTGGCTTAGTGCAACAAGAAGAGGCAGCCAGCAAGAAGGGAAGAGAAGAATTAAACCACAACAACCACCTATCAAGGGTAAAATATATGACTGAGGTAACATAAAAGTGAATCCCAAAGTCCCCTTCTGTTCATGAAAGGAATCCAGAACATGCTTGTTACCATCAGAGGTTTCCATGAACAGAAAAAAATCAAGGCACCTCTTTGCAATTTGGCTATTTCCTCAAAAGAAGAACCTTTGGCCTGAGTTTAATTCTCTTAAGAAGAAAAATGTTTTTTCAGTAATGGAGAGAGATAAGATGGCGAATGATGGATGGGAAGGCAATCATTTCCTCTAGTGTTTGAGTAAGACAGAGGGACCTGAGACTCAGTGTGTTTCACTGTAATACTGGAAAACTACCAATCAAGGTAATAATGCCGCTTGGGGGGGGGGGGGCGAAAGCCCTAATAAGCAGGCATATACATAGAATGAAGGCTATTGCTAAGCACATTGGTTTGTGCTTAAATTGTAAGCCGCCCTGAGTCTTCAGAGAAGGGCGGGATATAAATGGGATTAAAATAAAATAAATAAATAAATAGATTCAAACAAACTCTTTTGCCACATTTACTTGTGTTTCATTATGCTATTTTAACTTAATGTGTGAAAGTTATTGCGATAATTTATTTTTTAAAAAATACCATACTTACAATTTATGAAGGTTTTTAAGACCCACAAATATTTCAGGTGTTAAACAACCAATTCTGTTATTGGAAAGATCCCTAGAAGGAAAAAAATATGAAATAGCATTAATTATAATTACAACATGAACTCATTTTAATTGACTCAAATAGTCTTTAAATAATCTACAGTGTAAAACAAATGTATTTACATATTTTATTAACTCAAATAAATATGCCTACCCATCTTGTGAATGCAACTCTGGGGAACTAAAAGCACATTAAAAAAATATAACACAATTTTCACGGAATTAAAAAACAAGAATGATTACCAAGAATGAACCCAACAAGACAGTAACAGAAACTTCTCAAAGGGGCATCTGATCTCCATCCAGGTCTTCAGTGCTTCAGTGCATAATATGGGCATATCGAGGTATGCCCACCACCGAAATATTTATTTTATTTATTTATTATTTATTATTGGGACTTATATGCCGCCCTATCTCCCGAAGGACTCAGGGCGGCTAACAACAATAAAATACAACGATACAAAAGTTAAAAAAAAATTAAATTAACAGCCCCAATAAAATAAATTAAAGTTGAAGTTAAAAATTAAAAAACATTTTAAAATCCCTGTCGTCAGTCCAGGTCAGCCTGATGGAAAAGAAGTGTTTTAAGGCCGCAGCGAAAGGACTGGAGATCTGGGGCCATCCGGAGCTCAAGGGGAAGTTGGTTCCATAGGGCTGGCACTCCCACAGAGAAGGCCCTCCCCCTGGGGGTCACCAGCCGACATTGTGTAGCCGACGGCACCCTGAGGAGGCCCTCTCTGTGTGAGCGTACTGGGCGATGGGAGATCGTTCCCGGCAGCAGACGGTCCTGCAAATATCCCGGGCCTAAGCAATGTAGGGCTTTAAAGGTAAGTACCAGCACCTTAAATCTCACCCAGAGGACAACCGGTAACCAATGCAGCTCACGCAGGAGGGGTGTAATATGGGAGTATCGGGATGCTCCCATCACTACCTGCGTGGCCGCATTCTGCACCAGCTGGAGCCTCCGGGTGGTCTTCAAGGGTAGCCCCATGTAGAGAGCATTGCAGTAATCTATACGGGAGGTAACGAGTGCGTGAGTGACCGTACGTAGGCCATCTCGGTCCAGATAGCGGCGCAACTGGCGCACCAGGCGAACCTGGGCAAATGCCCCCCTGGCCACAACTCCAATATGATCTTCAAAACTGAGTTGTGAATCCAGGAGGATGCCTAAATTGCGTGCCCTATCAACGGGAGGTAACACCTCTCCTCCCATAACCAACGATGGAACCTCTTGGACTAAACAAGATGCCGGTACATAAAGCCACTCAGTCTTGGCCGGGTTGAGCCGGAGCCTGTTCTTCCCCATCCAAATCTGTACTGCTTCCAGGCAACGGGACATCACGTCAAGGGCATCACTGGGTTGGTTTGGGGTGGAGATGAAAAGCTGGGTATCATCAGCATATTGATGATACCTCACCCTGAATGATCTCACCCAGCAGCTTCATATAGATGTTGAACAGGAGGGGTGAGAGTACCGACCCCTGAGGCACACCACAACTAAGGGACCTAGGGGCTGACCTCTGCCCCCCTGCCAACACCGTCTGCGAACGGCCCGAGAGGTAGGAGAACCACCGTAAAACGGTGCCTCCCACTCCCAACCCCTAAAGACGTTGCAGCAAGATACCATGGTCGATGGTATCAAAAGCCACTGAGAGAGCTAACAGGACCAGGACAGAGGAATAACCCCTATCTCAGGCCCGCCAGAGATCATCCACCAGCGCAACCAATGCCGTCTCCGTGCTGTACCCGGCCCTGAAACCTGATTGGTACGGATCCAGATACTCAGTTTCCTCCAGGACCAAAGGGAGCTGCCGTGCCAAATAATTTTAATAAATGAATTAATTTTCATAAATGAATTGATTTTTATAAATGAAAATAATTCATAACTTATAAGAATTTTTTTAAAAAAAATCTTGCTAAACCGATATTTCAGTTTGTTTTATTAATGTTTTAAATATGGCTTGTGGTTTGGCTGACCTTTTGAAAAATCTCAAAGATAGTTTGAAAATAGACTTCTTCCCTCCCAAAGTTAATAGAGATGAAAGTATCATGAGTACGGGGGTGGGTGGGTGGACCTATAGCTATGCTTGCCATAAGATCAAGAAGGATTTATCCTTTAGACCAGGGGTAGGCAACCTTGGTTCTTTTATGACTCGTGGACTTCAACTCCCAGAATTCCTGAGCCAGTCATAAAATTGCCAAGGTTGCCTACCCCTGCTTAAGACCCAAGGTAGCTTAGATTTGTCTCAATGAACCCATGCTGGAAATGCAATATGATTTGCATCACCAAGACAACAGCCAACATGATTTGCATTACAAGGGACTTCAGATCACTTTGCTTGCCACAATCAGTACTTGCAATTGCTGAAACACATTTCTGTCGGCAGTTGCCAACCCACTAGGTAGCCCAGACCAGGACATCAATTCTACATGAAAGTTAAAAGTATTTTGATTAGAATGCCTATAAAAAGAAAATCTTGCAAGTCTGATTGTGCTGTCCCTTCCCTCCGTTTTTATACTCCAGTGAATTAGGGAGGTGTCCCCTTGAGTTGTTTCCAAACATTATCTCTGTTATTCTGGACTTTAAAAATGCTACAGTCCCTTTTGCTTAGGACAGGGGTCGGCAACCTAAAAAAGAAAAAGAGCCACTGGGAACCGGTTCCATCACAAATTAAAAAAAGAGGGAGCCGCGTGCGTGTGTCCATGCACGCGCATGCGCAAAAAGGTTTTTTGCGCATGCGCGGACGCACGCGGCTGCCATTTTTTAAAAAATGAGATGGAACCGGTTCCCAGTTGCCCGACGGCGACGGCCCGTCTGCAAAGCTGCCGCTTCCTCAAAGAGCGGCACCGCTGCCCCTTCGCGCGGAGGTACGCGCGCACCTCCCCAAAGGTTTGGGGAGGTGCGCGCGCAACTCCGGTCGTTCGGAGAGGTGCGCGCGCACCTCTCAGAATGGGCAGGGGCGCCGCTCTTTCAGGAAGCTGCCGCGGCCCGTCTGCTAAGCTGCCGCTTTCGGCAGCTTCAGAGACGGGCCGCGGCAGCTTCCTGAAAGAGCGGCACCGCTGCCCCTTCGCGCGGAGGTGCGCGCGCAACTCCGGTCGTTCGGAGAGGTGCGCGCGCACCTCTCGGAATGGGCAGGGGCGCCGCTCTTTCAGGAAGCTGCCGCGGCCCGTCTGCTAAGCTGCCGCTTTCGGCAGCTTCAGAGACGGGCCGCGGCAGCTTCCTGAAAGAGCGGCACCGCTGCCCCTTCGCGCGGAGGTACGCGCGCACCTCCCCAAAGGTTTGGGGAGGTGCGCGCGCAACTCCGGTCGTTCGGAGAGGTGCGCGCGCACCTCTCGGAATGGGCAGGGGCGCCGCTCTTTCAGGAAGCTGCCGCGGCCCGTCTGCTAAGCTGCCGCTTTCGGCAGCTTCAGAGACGGGCCGCGGCAGCTTCCTGAAAGAGCGGCACCGCTGCCCCTTCGCGCGGAGGTACGCGCGCACCTCCCCAAAGGTTTGGGGAGGTGCGCGCGCACCTCCGCCCATTCGGGGAGGTGCGCGTGCACCTCTCCAAACGGGCGGTGCCACTCTCCATTTGGAGAGGTGCGCGCGCACCACTGCCCGTTGGAAGAGGTGCGCGCGCACCGGGCGGCTGGGAGCCGCAAGAGACGGCTCAAAGAGCCGCATGCGGCTCCGGAGCCGCAGGTTGCCGACCTGTGGCTTAGGATTTCCTATCTCCATCAAGGTCACCTTCCTTACTCTCTACAGCAATGTTCAAAATCCTGAACGATACTACCATTCAGGGTAAACAATTATGAAATGAGATGTATTATAGTGAAATATTTAAGATTCTAGAAGCGGACAAATCCAATTTCATTCCACCTTAGCCAGAGAAACCCACTGAGTGGTTTTGGGCGAACTACTAGGTACTTCTCAGGCTATCCCAGTTCGCAGGAATTCTTGTGTATAAAATTGTACGAGAGGGGGTTATCTATGCTGCTTTGAGCTCTCAGAAAAAAGATAGGTAATCAATCAACCAGACAAATACTTGTGGACCAGACTCAAATGAGACAGCTGCCTGTATTTTTACAAGTCAGGGATAATTCAGAAAAAGAAAAATTGAACATCGTGGAAATAGTGACATAACTGAATTAGTTCTAGAACCTACTACAGTATAATTCATTCTTCTGAACTGCACCATCATAATATGAATTAAAATGAACACATTGAAAAGGGGGTATTGGTCTGTACATGCAGATATTTAAGGACAAATATATTATCATGAGACTGTGGGCCTATTGGGCCTTCAGTAACGACACAAAATAATTGGCAATGATTTCTACAGTGCTGTGTTGTTTTTTTTGAGAACCTATACAGAAGAGTTAATTGAATTTTCACTAACTTTTGTTTTTCAGCCACAATACCTACAATCAGATAACATGTATGCCACAAACAAGCAGAGTTTTGCTACGTGAACCCAATCAATAGAATTGGATTTTAATGATATTCTGCAATTAGAATCTCTAAATTAAATACTACAAAAATATTTATCAGTAGAAATATAGGTCTTTAGTATTCTGCTAAGTAAGTTCTGTTCAATAGAATTTCTCTTTAAGAAAAAATCATCTATCTAGCACCTAACCCAAATGTTCAAATATTTATATGAACTACCTTCTCACTAAGTATGGAGATTCATTAATTCATTAATTATCTTGCAAATTTATGTTATTTCATGTGTCATACTACAACAATTGAAAACCGTGCTATTCCCCCCATATAACAAATATGCCATAAATTTTCCTAATGAATCATTTGCAGAAACATAAATAAGAAAAAGGAAAATATCAGTATTATCAGCTTATTTCTAGACATCTCTCAATTCCTCCCTATTATTTCAGATCAAATCTATCTTATGTCACATAAATATTTTTTTCTTTTCTAAATGCTTATGTTAGAAATGTTGATTTATGAAATTAATCTTATAAAGCAACCAGACATGTGGCCCACATCCTGGCATCTTTTTTGCTGGTAGACATTGGTTTGCATTGATTCACAAGTTCTACCACTGCAACTACAGTACTAAATTACTGAAGTGCTGCAAAATGTTCCAAATGAAATTGTTAATTTTATAAATTAAATTAAATTAAATTATTCTTCTTATCCTTCCTATTACCTATTCCTTATCTTATGACTATAACTTTGTTGCTTGTATCTTATGATTTACATTTTTATTTACTATCCTAGTATGATTTATGTTGATTGCTTTTTAGTATACTATGACCATCACTGAATGTTGTATCTTATGATTTATGATGAATGTATTTTATGATTATAATCATGATTTATCACTTGTTGCTTATAGAGTTGCTTGTAGATACACTGAGAGCTTAGGCACCGGAGAGAAATTCTTTGTGTGTCCAATCATACTTGGCCAATAAAGAATTCTAATTCTAATTTGGCAGCCTGTGGTTTTCCCAACTGATTCACAAAGCCTCCTGTCACTTTCATATGTCTGCATTACATTAGCTGCCTACTTTATCCTCTCTGGGAAAGATAGGAAAGAATAAGAAACAGTCAGCATAGGAGGGAGGGAGGGAGGGAGGGAGGGAGGGAGGGAGGGAGGGAGGAAGGAAGGAAGGAAGGAAGGAAGGAAGGAAGGAATTTACTGATCTTGTAAGATAATCTATTTCTAATCATAATTTATGAGACAATAAAGCATTCTCAATATTTATAGAAAAATTTTAACTTAGTTAAAGCAACAAGCTTTCTTTAGTGTTGTAATCAGCCAATTCCCTGCCTCTATAATGTTCCACACAGGAATGAAATCTATAAGACTGTGATAACAAGAAAGATTTTTGTACTTAAACATTATAATGAGTTCTTGCTTTAAGTATGCATATTTCAGAATATTTTATCCAATTATCTTCAAACTAAAAGATTCTATTTCAATGACCTCTGATTTTCCTCATTCTCATGCTTAAGAGTAAGCAATACCATTTCATAGCTTTATAACTTCTCTATTTTTCCCACAAGAGGTCAGGGTTGTGTTATTATAATACATCCATCTCCACAGCAGTAAGTTTCAATTGTCTTATTAAATTTTTCATATTTTCACATATTTTGATCATTTAAAAGTCGTTCGGATTCACAGAGTAGGTCTGTCTGTACATATGTTTAATTCCTGCTAATATCTTGCTATTATTTTCTATTGTTATTATTCTATTTTCTATTGCTATTATTTCTCACATTTGTAATTCTAAAAAATACGATGTGCTAACTTTCTATTTTTGAAGTAGAACTTTTGTGCAATCTTTTAATAGGATATAGCCATGCTGAGATATAAACATGTATATATTTTATGTGCCTACCTTTTGGTGTGAACTATAATTGTACATGTAATTGAGAGGTAAAATATGGTGTAGATCACGGGTCGGCAACCCGCGGCTCCGGAGCCGCATGCGGCTCTTTGAGCCGTCTCCTGCGGCTCCCAGCCGCCCGGTGCGCGCGCACCTCTTCGAACGGGCAGTGGTGCGCGCGCACCTCTCCAAATGGAGAGTGGCACCGCCCGTTTGGAGAGGTGCGCGCGTACCTCCGCGCGAACGGGCCGTGACGTCGTTCTTTGAGGAAGCTGCCGCGGCCCGTCTGCAAAGCTGCCGAAAGCGGCAGCTTTGCAGATGGGCCACGGCAGCTTCCTGAAAGAGCGACGCCGCGGCCCGTTCCGAGAGGTGCGCGCGCACCTCCCCAAACCTTTGGAGAGGTGCGCGCGTACCTCCGCGCGAACGGGCCGTGGCGTTCTTTGAGGAAGCTGCCGCGGCCCGTCTGCAAAGCTGCCGAAAGCGGCAGCTTTGCAGATGGGCCACGGCAGCTTCCTGAAAGAGTGACGCCGCGGCCCGTTCCGAGAGGTGCGCGCGCACCTCCCCGAATGGGCGGAGCTGCGCGCGCACCTCCCCAAACCTTTGGAGAGGTGCGCGCGTACCTCCGCGCGAACGGGCTGTGGCGTCGTTCTTTGAGGAAGCTGCCGCGGCCCGTCTGCAAAGCTGCCGAAAGCGGCAGCTTTGCAGATGGGCCACCGCAGCTTCCTGAAAGAGCGACGCCGCGGCCCGTTCCGAGAGGTGCGCACGCACCTCCCCGAATGGGCGGAGCTGCGCGCGCACCTCCCCAAACCTTTGGAGAGGTGCGCGCGTACCTCCGCGCGAACGGGCCGCGGCGTCGCTCTTTGAGGAAGCTGCCGCGGCCCGTCTGCAAAGCTGCCGAAAGCGGCAGCTTTGCAGACGGGCCATCGCCGTCGGGCAACCGGGAACCGGTTCCATCTCACTTTTTTAAAAAATGGCAACCGCGTGCGTCCGCGCATGCGCAAAACGTTTTTTGCGCATGCGCGTGCATGGAGACACGCACGCGGCTCCCAGTTTTTTTAATTTTTGATGGAACTGGTTCCCGGTGGTTCTTTTCCTTTTTTAGGTTGCCGACCCCTGGTGTAGATAGTACCCCCATGCATTTTGATTGATTTTGTTATCCAATAAGCCAAGCAAAACAGCATCCTATGTTTCATAACAAACTTTTTTTTATAGTAATCTTACTTAGTGTAGTATAACAAATGCTGCAGTCTATATATATATTCTAATTTGTAGACTATAACTAGACAACTGTGTCCTATTGGGTCTTCAGTTCAGAAATATTCTGTTTTTTTCCTACAGAGATACAGAATGACCGCACTGATAATGTTATTAGTTTGGTAATGGAAAATCTGCAAGAAAACAGCCCAGCTCAGAGAGCACCAAGGACCCTTCATTTCACCCCGGGGCTACAAACATTATTTCCTATCGGCAGAATGACAACAGGAGGGCAAAAAAGCAGTGGGAGCAGGAGAGATTTCTAACTTTCTGCCAGCTTCTCCGTAAGTTTCATCGTGGGAAGCTAGCAGGGAACGCTAGAAATCTTCCATCCTTCTTTCCCTGTTGAGGTCTTGTTATTCACAGTGGATATTGTCATGTGGAGGAATTTTAGCAGCCATTACGTGTTTGCCACAACTGAGCCCAAAATTTATGTGGCTAAGCAAGGCATTCGTTAAGTGAGTTTTGCCCCATTTCACAACCTTCCTTGCCACGGTTGTTAAGTGAATCACTGCAGTTGTTAAAGTTAGCAAGATGGTTGCTAAGTGAATCTGGTTTCCCCATTGACTTTTGCTTGTCAGAAGGTCGCAAAAAGTTATCGGCTGACTCCAGGACACTGCAATCATCATACTGTCAGTTGCCAAGCCTTTTAATTTTGATCGCCTGACCATGGAGATGCCGCAATATCTTTAAAGTGTGAAAAATGATCATCAGCCACTTTTTTTTAGTGCCGTGGTAACTTTGAGCGGTCACTAAATGAACTTCTGTAAGTCGAGGACTACCTGTATTCTCAGGTTGGTCTTTCTTTTCCTCCTCCATCTTTCCTTGTCTCTTCATTTTGTACCTTTCCTTGTGATTTTAGAGATGTATAGCCCTTATTATGTCTTTCCTCATCTCTTCTCCTCCTCCTCACCACACACCAACAATGTTTGGCATCATCCCTCCTCTCTTTCTATATGGCATAATTATGCTGACATTATTTTGTTTTGTTTTAACTTTTTTTTTACAATATTGCCATTCTCACCTCAGAACAGTTTAGAATCCCTGCCAGCTTTTCCGTTGAGTTGAAAGAAGCTGTCAGACACAGTTTAAAAATAGAATCATGACCTCCTGAAGGTTAGGATAGGAGCAAACTACCTAATCTTCAGCAAGGAGAGGCAATCTACACTCACTTTCAGTGTAGAAAACAGTTGAAAAATAAATCAGGATGGGCAAGAAATAAGGTATAGTGGATAATGTACTTGACTAACACCAGAGATCCAGTTTCTATTCCATCTGCAGCCATAGCAGTTCATTTAGAGACTGTCAGCCCAACCTACCTCACAAGGTTGTTGTGAAAAAATATAAGGGGATGATTCTGAATGAAGATGGGATACAGACACATGTATATGTTTTTGTGCCAGAGGGGGGGAGCATGTAAAATAATAAAAGTATCTAGGCCTTTCTTCATGCATCTTAAAATTGTTGATTCCTTAAGAGTCACATGATGAGTCAATTCCTTGTTGCTGGGTAGCGGAGGGAGTGAAGGATTGTGAGAGTGACAGGGGAATTGTCCCAGAACATTCAGAAAAAGCATCGTGTGACTGCACCAGCAGCCCAACCACAGCAGGAGCCTGAAATAGTCAGAACTTTCTCAAATTTCATTCCCATAGGAGTCATGGATTTTAAATACAGGAATTCGATCCTGACCAGCTCAAGGTTGACTCACCCTTCCATCCTTCCAAGGTCAGTAAAATGAGGACCTAGATGCTGGGGGCAATATGCTGACTAGGTAAACCACAAAGAGGCTGTAGGGCACTCAGTTAACAAGGCTGTAAGGTAGCGGCCCCCAACTTTTTTGCTACCAGGGACCATTTCCATGGAAAAAGGTTTTTCCAAGAACTGGGGGGAGGGGCGTTGTGGTTTTGAGTGCTGCCTGCATCCTGCAGAGGCTTCATCTGTTTGCGTGGCCCAGTTGGTGGCATGCTGCGGCCCGGTACCAGTCCATGGACAAGGGTTGGGGACCCCTGCTGTAAAGCACTATGAAGTGGTATATAAGTCTAGGTGCTATTGCTAAATATTTTAGGATTTTTATTATGCTGAACCAAATATTGTCACTGAATCTTAATACTGATTAATAATAAGTGTTTCAAATTTAAAAAATTTAGTGTTTAATATTTGCTGAATTAACTGATTTTCTAGGTACATTACTTTATCAAATTAGGTGATTAATTTTTGGAGATATTAATACCACATAAATATTTTAGTTTACAATTCCCTTTATGTAGCTTATTATTGCACTATTAGCATGCAACTTTAATCTTTTTTTGCACTTTTTTGCACTTGCTACTTTTATTTGTAAGGCAGGAAATACCTAGCTCTATTCAAAAATACACAATGTTAGAAGGGGTAGAAGAAATGAGAAGAACAATCAGTGAATGTATAATTATGAGTGGTGATAGAAAACTGGGAGGACCAAGTAAATCATCCTGGAGAAAATCTATCTACATGGCCACCAAGCGCCAACGCAAACTTAATGGCATATAATTATCATCAATTTTAGATGTAAAACTGTAACTTGTCTTGTCAATGACCCTCATAAAGCCTATGCATTCTTCATTCCTTTATTCTTTCACCTGGACTACATTGTTTTGTCAATATATATTTATGATACTATCAAGCATATGTTGCAGGTAAACCTGAGTCAGATGTTCAATTTCTTCTATGATTGTAGTAAAGATTTGTTTTTATTTAATACATAACAATAAATCATGCACAGAGAAAAAAAAATCAAACTGGTGTCTTTGGTTCACATATAAAATCCTATAATCTTGTAATTGCATGGTGATAATATTCTCTGGAGATCAAATATCAATATCAATGCAGGTGTAAATTTTAAGATAATTTCAGTTGCAATTAATACTTACAGACGTTTCAGTTCTGAAAGTCCATAGAAGGCTCCTGGTTCTATGTTACTAATTAAGTTATTCTTCAAATCTCTGGAGATAACAGAAAAAAAACCCAATTAATGTTTAATACATATGAAGCTTTATAGTCATCTAGAAGAAGGAGGGAGAACCAAGCTTTGAAACCTCCTCTGCATATATTAAAATCAAGGAAAAGATTCTTTTTAAAATTGCCCTTTTCCCCTTACATTAGTAAAAGTAAAGGTAAAGGTTCCCCCCGCTCATGCGTGCTAGTCGTTTCCAACTCTAGGGGCCGGTGCTCATCTCCATTTCAAAGCCGAAGAGCCAGCACTTGTCCGATGACGTCCCTGTGGTCATGTGGCTGGCATGACTAGACGCCAAAGGCGCATGGAATGCTGTTACCTTCCCACTGTAGTGGTCCCTATTTTTCTACTTGCATTTTTACGTGCTTTCGAGCTGCTAGGTTGGCAGAAGCTGGGATGACTAACAGGCGCTCATTACGCGGCACTCGGGATTCGACCCGCCAAACTGCCGACCATCTGATCAACAAGCTCACCATCCTAACCCACTAAGCCACCGCGTCCCTTACATTACATTTACATTTACATTACATTTCTTACATTAGAAACCCTAATTAAAATTTTTCATCTTCGATTCACCATCTTTGGGGAAAATGTACAATTAAACTAGTCAGGGAATAACCCTATGAACAGTTGCATTACACTACATCAATACACTACTACAGATAGTCCTCGACTTACAACAGTTTGCTTAGTGACCATTCAAAGTTACAACATTGAAAAAAGTGACTTACAACCATTTTTCACTTATGACCATTGCAGCATCCCCATGATCATGTGATTTACATTCAGATGCTTGGCAAATGACTCATATTTATGACGGTTGCAGTGTCCCAGTGTCATGTGATCTGCAACTTTCTGACAAGCAAAGCCAATGGGGAAACCAGATTCACTTACCAACTGTTATTAATTTAACAACTGCAATGATTCACTTAACCAATCTGGCAAGAAAAAGTTGTAAAATAGAGCAAAACTCAGTTAACAAATTTCCCACTTAGCAACATAAATTTTGGGCTCAATTGTAGTCGTAAATTGAGGACTACCAGTAATATCTATGTTCTAATCACTAGCACTATGCATAGATTTATGAGGAATAAGTATATACAGGCAATGTTCCCTCTAATTTCTGACCAGCCAAGTAGTTTTGTGCAGCTTTTTCCAAACCAAGTATAAATTTGTACGTCACAATACCAGTATACTAGTTGTTCCCTTGAATCATTTTTTACTCCGTGCAGTTTTCAGAAATGATGTGCCAGTTAATTCATTTCCAAAGCAGGACAATTTTTTAACCTTGATTCTAGAGTAGCCTGCAAATAGGCATTGCTGCATTTTTACACTCTGAAGAGGTTGATGGGTAAGCATAGATTGCAGATGGTTGCAGTTGGGCCAAAGTGCATGTCCCAAATCCCAACTGTGCCTTGTGCAGAGGGGCGTGTTCTGTGTGCTGATTGATTGATCTGACTTCCTGTTCTGTTCTTTGCTGTGCCCCCTAGCCAGAATGTTACATTTGCTGGAGTGTAAATGGAACACCTATTCAACCTCCCACAAACAACGGACACATCTGTTTCCTGACGTGCAGTGCCAGAGGGGTCTGGTGCTGATCCTAAACAAGCATACCTGCTTACAGATTTTAGTCTGAACTCAGTAGTCACTGATAGCTGATAATTGGAATCAATATTTGTTAATCATTTTAAATTATTTGTTTTTTAATGCTGTAGTGAAGTGTTTTTAGAGAAAAAAACAGGAAAGAAAAGCACACAAAAGCATTTGCATAGCCCCCTCATTTTCTTCTTCCCTCATTCTTATTTCTCTGAATGGATTTTGACTTATTTCAAATTGAATTCTTTTATACAGTTAACAATGACCATGGACTTTGCAAAATCCAAACTTCAGGAGATCATTTGGAAGGGAGAAATAAGGTATCTCTCTTCTAGCAAAATTTAGAGCAGGTTGGGTGCAACTGCAAGACTGGGAAAGACCTGCACGCTATCAAGTGCAAAAGGATTCTCCCCACGTCTACAAGAGAAAAATCTTCAAAAATACAGAAAAGGTTTTTCAAATTTGAAATTAAAAAGAAAAACTACAAAAAAAAGAACTAAAACTACTTCTGTGAGTGTAAATTAATCCATTCCATCCAAGTGGAATAATTAAGGCAACTCACAATATATTACAAAGAAATGAAAGATAATGGAAAAATCTGTCCTTCATATTCAGTGAGAGGGATTTTTCTTACATTTAAATATGTTTTTACACAACTTTCGTTGCATTGCACTCTGCAAATTTTGCTTTTCAACCTACTTCGAAAATTACAACAAGAGCTTATCCAGTTTACAAAATGCGTGCTTAAACCCTATTTTCATAAGGCATCAGTATACATATGAGAACAAGAAGAAATTCCGAGATTTTTGTAAATTCTCTCTGTTACTCACTCACCAAAACAGACCTCAGATCTATTTTGATCTCCAAAATAGCGATTGGTATTATTATCACTCCGGAGCAGTCTTTCTCAATCTTGACAACTTTAATATGTGTGGCCTTTAAGATGTCTTATAAAAGTCATCTTAAGTTCACACATCTTAAAGTTGCTGAGGTTGGGAGAAACTGGTCCAAAGACCATAAGAACCCCATTTGCTTCCTTAAAGGCCCCTCTAACTATAACTACATCATTTAAAGACCCCAATCCTGCACTATTTTGAGAAAAGAATCATGAAAATATAGTGGAAGGTCCCAAAATGGATATTATAACTCAAAACCATAAGAAACCTCCAAGCATAAATGAAGCCACTGGTCAACAAAAGATTTCCTACCTTTGTACTAAATGGAATAAAAACCAGTGTTCAATTTCTTATACTTCACGATTTGAAGGCTGAAGTAAACATTTATGGAGCCAGTGATGTGCAGTATAGTAGTTCAGATGTTATCTTGAGACTGGCTGACACATAACTGGGTGATCCTAATCTGTCGCACTCTCTCTACCTAGTTTACCTCACTGGGCTGCTATAGGAAAAATCAGGGGAGGCTCCCACAAATAGCATCTGGACCTTCCAGAAAATAAATATGTTGCCATCATTACATGATAACTTATGCTTAAAAGGGAAGGAAAAATAATGGACAATATTAGCTATATTATTATTTACAAATTAATTTTGATGATGTTATCTGTTCAGTCAAGTCTGACTTTTGGTGAGTCAATGGGCCAGGTCGCTCCAGATCTTCCAATCTTGCACTATTTCTTCAAGTTTTTCTATGCTTTGTCTTGTGTCAGCTTTAATAGTGTCCAGTCACCATGTTTTCTAATCACTGGTATCCTTTTACTGCAAACACTTCCGAATATAATTGCTTTCTCCAATGAATTCTCTCACATGACATGTCCAAAGTAAGTGAAAGCATTTTTGATTTTGCCAAGAGTACTTGCTTGTTAGTCACTTTTGCTGTCCAAGCAACATGCAGGAGCCTTCTTTAGCACCACAGCTCAAACAAGTTGATTTTCTTCCAGTCTTACTTTTTAATGTCCAATTTTTACAACCACAGGTAACTATGGGAAACACAATAGAGTAAACTAACCTACATTTGGCTACCAAGCTGATGTCCTTGTTTGTCCATATTCAAATTAGTTTTAGGTAGGTAAATCACTAGTGATATAGCTTTGCTTTCTCTTACGCCGGCCCCTCTCCCCAAGTTCCTGCCTCTGACAGCCTCCCCGTGGGGCCTACCACCAGGCGGCCGTATCCATCTCCCTTCTCTACAGATGCCGCCGGCCTTCCCGGGCATCCTGCTTCTTCGGCCGACTGCCAGCTGCTCCCTGCTTCTTCGGCCGACTGCTGGCTATTTCCAGAAATGCTTGTAGGTGCGGCTGCACACATGGGCCTCCCTGCTGGGTCTGCCACCGAACAGCTGGTCCGGGAGGTGTTGGATGGTGCAACAGCTGATCCAGGCGGTGTCGGAGAGGACTGTGCGGCGTTGGGAACGTCCCGGTGGCTCCGCTGCTGACCAGTTAGGCGTGGGGACCTCGGGGGAAGCAGCACAGCATTTGGAGCTCCCTGCTGGGATGGCCGCCAGCCAGAAGAACCCAGAAACAGGCGTCCCCGGGTTTGCAGAGGGTAGTGTGGGCTGTGGCATGCCTTGTGTAGCTGGGCACGGTGGGGCTGGACGTTTAGGAATATGGGTGGGGGTTACCTGCTAGACAGGGGGGAGACGGGCTGACGAATGTCCGTGAGGTTGGCGTCTGAAGACAGCAGCAAATGGAGCTGTAGGGGGGGAGTAAGGATTATATGGACGCGGGGGCGGATGTTGGTCTATGGCTTGAGGGTGGAGCCCTGTACCTGGCGACTATGTAAGCATTGGGAGCGATGTGCTACCAACGCTGACTTTGTTTTCACTTTATGTGCATTGGAGCTGAATAAAGCAACCTGTTTTGTCACACGATCCTGCTGGAGATTCGTGTTTGCTTCCATTCAAGGACGTGTATTGACAACTATAACCAATGAGTTATATGGCCCATACATGCCTTATCATTGGGGAAATAAACATTTACTTTTGATCTCTTTCCTTCTGTTCTTCAAAAAATGACCCTTCACTTCTGCTTCTATTTTCCAGTAACAGTCCCCAGATGACAATACATGCTTTGCTACAAAAATGTAAACAAAGCTCTAACAAGACCATGCAATTTAGGGTTTTAAGTAATTGCTGTGGGGCTGGTACATTACGACTGCTATATTAGCTGGGTTGCTATGAGCACTGAGCTAATTCATTCCCAGGCTCATACATAAATCAGAAAACTATAATTCTTCCACTGTATATGCCTCTGAAATTTGTAATTCAGTTATCCTATAAAAATACACATCTTTGCAAATGTATGTTTAGTGGAATATGCATTTAAAATGTGTACTTTGGGGAAAATGATTAGGATATCTTTCTATTTTTCATTTGCAAAAATAGATGCTATAATTATATACTGTAAGGGCATTCAACTTCACTTGACTCAAGGGACCAGAGTAGATGGACCCAGGAGCCATTTTGGGAGAAAGATTCATGGTTTTTAAGGGATAAATAGGGTATACTAGGAACAGAAAACTAATACTGGCTGCTCCTAACCTACCTATTTTGCATCTCCAAAAGCCTCTTACTGCAATATGACTTTAACTAAGTAATTCTGTATTCATCTGGGAGTGAGCCTCAATGAATTTAATGAGATTTATTTACTTATCTTAAGTAATGTTTTGATCTTTGTCTCATGATATGAATAAGAGAAAGATAGTGAGGCACACTCACTATGTCATTCACATTCTCTCATTCAATCATTCAATCTATGATAAGACAAATTATTTTGGATCTAATTCTCACTAACAGAGATGAAATGATAGGAGGTGTTGAAGCCACAGGAACCTTGGGGGGAAGTGATCATGCAATATTGGAATTCAACATTATGGAAGCACAAGCAATAGAATACAGTCAAACTAGAGTCTTGGACTTTAAGAGAGCTAATTTGAATAAAGTTAGAGCAAGCTTGGGAAGGATTCCATGGATGAGAATCCTCAAGGGGAAAACAACTCAAAAAGCTTGGGAAATTTTGAAAAGTGAGATAATAAAAGCCCAGTCTAGCACAATACCAACTAAGAGGAAAAAACAACAGGTCTCAAAAGAAACCAGCATGGCTGCATCAAGAACTCTCTGATAAATTGAAAGATAAAAAGAGCAAGTATAAAAAGTGGAAAGAGGGGCACATGACTAAGTCAGAATATCAGCAAATAGCCCGAGCCTGCAAAGACGAAATGAGGAAAGCTAATGCTCAAAATGAACTAACGCTTGCGACCAGTCAAAAATAACAAAGCTTAATTCAACATGTAAAAAACAAGAAAAAAAGTGAAGGAAATGATTGGTCCATTAGTGGGTGAAAGTGGCAAGAAGGTGACAAGCAACAGAGAGAAAGCAGAACTCTTTAACTCGTTTTTTGCATCTGTCTTTACACAAAGGGAAAAAACAGACCAACCTATCAAAAATAGTGCCATAAAAAACAGAATAAAAACACAAGTTAAGATAGGCAAGAAAATGGTAAGTGAGCACCTGTCCAGCCTAGACGAGTTCAAATCACCAGGCCCAGATGGATTACACCCCAAGGTTCTCAAGGAACTGGCGGATGTGATCTCAGAACCACTGAACTATATTTTTCAAAGATCCTGGAGACTGGGGAACTACCAGAGGACTGGAAAAGAGCTGATGTAGTTCCCATCTTCAAAAAAGGGGGAAAAATGGATCCAAGAAATTACAGACCTATCAGCCTGACCTCAATACCTGGGAAGATTCTGGAAAACAAACAACGAATCAGTGAGCATTTAGAGGCAAACAAAATCATTACTAAAAGCCAACATGGGTTTGTCAAAAACAGATCATGCCAGACAAATCTTATTGCATTCTTTGACCAAGTGACAAAATTAGTAGACCAGAGGAATGCTGTGAATATAATTTACTTGGACTTCAGTAAGGCATTTGATAAAGTAGATCACAACCTACTACTTGATAAGATAGAAAAATGTGGGTTAGACAGCATCACCACCAGGTGGATTTGTAGCTGGCTGACTGGCCGTACTCAGCGTGTGGTCCTCAATGGAACCGCATCTACATGGAGGGAAGTGTGTAGTGGGGTGCCCCAGGGCTCTGTTCTGGGCCCAGTGATCTTCAACATCTTCATCAATGATTTGGACGAAGGGATAGATGGGGAACTTGTGAGGGATCTCACGAGGACGATGGATCGTTAAAGGTGCTTCCAAGTAAAAGCATCACGCAGAGATGCAATCATATTAGCTTTATTCAATGATAGATCAAAGAGAAAGAAATACTTGGCATGAAAGCATTCATGCCTGCATGTGAGAGAGAAATAAAAGAAAAGAAAACAAGCTAGCATTACATGACTAAAACAGAAGAAGAACTAGGAGTAGAAGCAGAAGTAGAACAAAGAGCAGCCCCTCGTGCAGAGGTATTTATGGGGGGTCTTGGTCCCTCCCTGACCATAAAACTCTCTCGCCAATGGGGCTGTCGGGGTCTGAGACCCTTGGCTCATCAGTGGAAACAAAGAAGCCTCTTTGCTCCCATCTGATGACTTTTTGGGGAACTGCCATGGCTGGCACAAAACATCTAACAATTCCCCTTCTTGCCAGCCAATGACAGGGACCAGTGAATGTATGTGAGGGGCGAGCAGGTGTCATAGACATGCATAAAAACATTCAGAAGGCCAAACACAAACGCTTACACAGAAGGTTGTGCCGGTCAATGGGAACAGGTTTGGTGAACAGATCAGCTATCTGGTCAGTTGTGTTACAGTGCTCAACATGAATGAAACCCTTTTTGGTAAGCTGCCTGACATTTTTATAGCGTATGTCTATGTGGCGAGACCTAGATCCTACTGCATAAGCGCCCGAGATTGCAATTGCGGCCGTGTTGTCCTCTAGAATTTGGATGGGCAGAGGAGGAGATGCCCAGATGCTTGTTATCAGCTCATTGAACCAAGTCAAATCATTGGCCGTGTCTGACAGGCTGGCATATTCAGCCTCGGCCGTGGAGCAAGAAATAATTTTTTGCTGCCTAACATGCCAATGTATTGGACAGCCATTTAGCAATATGAGGAAACCAGAGGTGCTCCGTCTACTTTTGGTGTCGCCAGCCCAGTCTGCGTCTGAGTAAGCGGAGAGCTGGGCCGTCTTCCCCTTCTCTGGTTCTAGCATAAGGAGGGCATCAGCTGTGCCCTTAAGGTATCTAAGCACCCTTTTAACAGCAGTCCAGTGGAATTCCTTTGGGTGTTCCACATGCCTGGACAATAGATTCACGGCTAAAGCTATCTCAGCCCTGCTCCAATTGCTGATGTATAGCAAGGAGCCAATCACAGATCTGTAAAGCGTATTATCTGAGAACTCAGGACCGTCCTTGTGGGTGTGGTTGTAAAAGTCGCTTTGCATTGGGCTATGCATAGGATTAGATTCTGTCATTTTGCATTTGGCCAGTAATTCCTCTATCTTTTCTTTTTGAGATAGAGCGAACCCCCCCTTAGTGGCCAAAATATGCACACCCAAGTACTTGTCAACCCGCCCCAAAGACTTCAGAGTAAACTTTTCTTCCAGGGCCTTGGCAAATTCATCACACCCTTCCTTGTCAGGCCCTACATATAATAGGTCGTCCACATAAACTAACACCCGTTCTGTGGTACCCTTGGAATTGCGTGTGAAGACACATTCATCTGCATGGGATGCTGTGAAACCACCTCGTTCTAAACTCTTTCTAAGACAGTCATACCATAATTTCCCTGACTGCTTGAGACCATATAACCCTTTGTGGAGCAACCATGTATTTCCCCCTTCTTGCTGGTAGCCAGGAGGAGCCCTCACGTAGATCTGCCGGTCCAAGTTGGCGTGGAGGTAAGCCGTCTGGATGTCGAATTGGAAGACTTCTTCTCCCAGAGCGGCTGCAGTCACGAGGGCGGCCTTAACGCTCTCTGCGCGGATGGTTGGAGAGTACGTCTCGGTGTAGTCTTCCATATAGCGCTGAGCGAAGCCCTGGGCTACCAAACAGGCCTTATATAGTTAGAGGCCATTGGCAAGTGGTTTGGCTTTGTAAACCCACCTTGTGCCAATGACTTTCCTCTCCTTTGGTGGTTGCTGGGGGGTGAAGACTTTGAGTTTCTTTAAGCTCTGCATCTCCTTCTCCATCGCGAGCTGCCATTTCTCCTGCTCTTCGATGGGCAGCTCCTGGATGTCAGAGAAGGATTTTGGGGTGACCACAACGCTGTTGACAGACGCGATGTGGCCAATGTCAATTCTCTTTGGCGGGACCCCTTTGTTGGACCGCTTTGACCTCCTTACCTTCTGCCACTCACCGCTCTTTTCTTCCGCGGGTCTCTGAGGCGTCGCTGGGGGTGAAGACGGCGTGTCTTCCTCCATGGGACTCGAAACATCTTCGCCTTGTTCCTCACTTTCGTCGGTGGCAGGGTATGTGGTCGTCTCAGGTGATGTCGTGGTCGGTGTGTCCTTGCTGGGTCGGTTGGCATATGGGCTCAGATCATTCGAGTGGATCTGGGTCCAATTGGAGTCCTCTTCGAAAGAGGCAGATTGGGAAGTCACAGGCCTGGCCCCTTCTCCCAGGAAACGATAGGCCTTGGAGCCAGGAGCATAGCCCAAGAACCTTAGTCTCTGGGAAACAGATCTCCCCTTCTTCCGCAGCTGCTTGGGGATGTGCACCCATGCGTAGGAACCAAACACACGCAAATGTCCCAGATTTGGTTTCCTACCGTGAACCAGGAAATATGGGGTCTGGTTCACAACACTGCTCCAGGTGCGGTTTAAGGTGTAATTGGCGTAGTGGACTGCTTCCACCCAGTATGATTCTGCGACATTTGCGTCTGCAATCATACTACGCATCATAGTTTGTAGGACTCCATTTCTTTTCTCTGCCACACCATTCTGAGCTGGGGTGAAAGGCGCGGTAAGAAAATGGCGGATGCCCTTACGCCTTACCCAGTCCTGGAACTTTCGGGACATGAACTCAGCCCCGCGATCGCTCTGCAGTTGTGCGATCTTGGTCTTATACTGGGTTTCTATAAAGTTGTACAGTGACTTTATGGCGTCAAAAGCTTCGGATTTTTCTGTGAGGGTATACACGTGGCCGTATCGTGAAAACTCATCAAAGGCAGTGAGAAAATACTTTTTCTTTCCTAGGGATGGTGTAAAAGGCCCAACCAGATCAACATGTACTAGTTGGTACGGGTACTGAGCTTTACGCAATGACACCTTTGGGGTAGGGGCAGCCTTTCTCTTTGTTTTCTTGCAAATGGCACAGTCCAGAAACACGTCACAATCCTTGAGCTGGACTCCCTCAGCAAATTCTCCCATCTTTTTAACTACAGGGAAGCTCGCATGACCTAATCTTCTGTGTAATATGTGGGCACACTTCTCGTGGAGTGGCTTCCCCACTGACACCCTCTTGGCTCTAGTTGCTTTGAGTGGTGCTGTAGGTGCCTGCTGAGATTCAGGTTCCTTGCCCACACTGCCCTTGGAAAGCCTTGGGGCAGGCTGTGGTGTCTTAGGAGAAAAATATGGGAGACCATTTATGATGGCAATATTTCCAATGACCCTCTGGTTCCGGGTGACATGACCTCCCCCCTTTCAAAATAAAACTTCCACTTTGTCATCGTCACATAATTTGGTAATGCTTAATAGGTTGTTGGCAATGGAGGGAGCATGCAAAACACCTTCAACTTTTCCAAGTCCAGGTACAGAAACAATCCCCTCCCCAACAACTAAAGCTGTATCACCATTTGCCACTTTGACAGATGAGTTAATTTTCTTTAACCTTTTAAAACCTTGACTCATATTAGTAATGTGAGAAGAAGCTCCAGAGTCCAGTAACCATAAGTCAGTGGAGCTATCAGCCTTTGTTGTGGGGGTGAGGGAACAAGTATGTAGAAAATTTCCCTTGGTATTTCCTTTGCCCCTGCCACGCCCCCTTTCTTGCCCTTTGCTCCTTACTTGATTGGGACCACGTTTAGGGGCTTGTTGTTGATGGGGGCAGTCTTTCTTTAGGTGCTCCTCAGAGCCACAGATGAAACACTTAAGTAGAGCATTAATTTGCTCTGAGTTGTGGCGCCCCCTTCTGGCTTGCTGAGTGGTGACTCTGGCGTACTCCCCTGCATCTCGTCTCCTTCTATCCTCCTCGATGAGTCTCCCTGTGAGGTAGGACAGATTTATGTCTTCCCTCTTGACCGCTTCGAGTGAAACAATGAAATTGCTCCAACTCCTGTCCAGGGAAGCAAAAATGACCGCGACCATGTTCGCATCAGTTACTGGGAAATTTCTGGACATCAATTCTGCCCTGAGTGCCTTTAATTTTGCAAGATGTTCAGGCATGCTGGCACCAAACCTCAGTCTGGTTGTATAAAGCTCAGTTGTATGTCTGGTGATGGAACCAATGGTATCGCTGTTGAATAAATTGTATAATAGCTGCCAAACTTCATCAGCTTTGAGTCCTGCTGGAATGCTGGAGAACAAGTTATTATCCAGCGAACTGAGCAGAGTCGAGTAAGCCTGCAGATGTCGCCACTCTTCTCGAGGTCCCCATGGGAGAGAAGGCGTTTTCTAAACCATTTCTAGAGTCCCATTCTTTCAGAGATATACCTGTATATCTCTACTCCAACTGTTGTAATTCTACCCCCCAAGTTGCAGCTTTTTAAAGTCGCTCGGAAGATTTGTTGTTGGGAAGAAGTCCTTCTCAGCTCCATTAGCATACATCTGAGAAGTGTCCATCGACATAAAAGGTAAAGGGAAAGGGGTCCCTCTAGTGGTCGAGGAGGGAATTTTTCCTTGATTATTTAGTAACTCCATATGGGCGTGCCCGGAAACCATGTGATCCGGGGGAGGGCGTTGTTCAGGATTTTTCCCTTCTTCCCATGAGGCATTGGGGGGGTGGAGCCCAGATTTGCCGGTTTGCATTTGCTGCAATGATTCCTCCTGAGAATTGCAAGCACATGGATTGCCTGATTTCCCTTGAGAAGCCCATCGCTGGTCCTGAAGACCTGAAGAGAAGGTGGGAGGCCGCGGGGGTTGATTATTGGGAGGCTCCAGGCTGGACCCCCCCCGGCAGTTGGGCCCCGGGGAGAGGGTAGGAGGCCTTGGAGGAGGCTTTGGAGGGGGGGTGGCTACCCCCGACATCTTTTTGGGCCCCAGGGCAGCAGTTAGAAGCTGGATGGCTGCTTGAATTGCTGAAGCATTTGTATTAGTCTCGGCTGGACAGACCTCATTGCCATCATAGGATTTTAGGCTTTGTGGAGGGGAGGACCCAGGAATTTGCATGCTACTTTGGCTGGATGCCAGGGATTGCATGCTATTTCGGCTGGATGCCAGAGATTGCTGGCTTTCCAGGCTTAATTGAGGCTTGTCTTTGTTAGACCGTGTGGGGTTACTGGGGGCCGCCATCTTGTTTCCTGTGCCAGACCATGTGGGTGCTGTGGGCGGAGTCATCTTGTTTCCGCTTGCCCCAGGAAGCTGTAGCTCACAGCTGGGCGGGGGGGTTCGCGCCAAAGGCCCTGGGGTCCCGGGGTCACTAAGGGTGGCGGGCGCCATATTTGGAAGCCTCGTGGTCGCTAGGGAAAGACTCACCAGGGGTTCTGAGGCTTCCTGCGCGGTTTCCTGGGCTGCCTTCCCCCTCCCCTGCATTGCAAAGATCTTTACAAGCAGCTCTTCACGTTCTTGTGCAGTCAGCTTACTCACGCGGCGTTTGGCTTCAGCCAGGTCCGTCTCTGCAGCATCTGAGCAGTCTTGGGCAGTCTGCAAGCCTTCTATGCTCTCCTCTGTGGCGTTCAGGGGGAGAGAGGCATGCGAAGGGGTCCTAGATGATCTGCTGGATCCTCTGACGGGATGGAGGTCATCTGTGCTCTCACCTGCAGCGGAGATTGCTTCAGGGGCTGAAGGCTTGGATGCAGGCAGGGACGCCGTCTTTGATCGATGACTTCTGGTCACGATGGGAGAGGTCCTGCCATCTGTTATAAATGGATTAGTGCTGGATTCCCCAGACATCTTGTAAGCATTCCTTTAAACCATGCTCTTGCTACCAACTTGTGAGGGATCTCACGAGGACGATGGATCGTTAAAGGTGCTTCCAAGTAAAAGCATCACGCAGAGATGCAATCATATTAGCTTTATTCAATGATAGATCAAAGAGAAAGAAATACTTGGCATGAAAGCATTCATGCCTGCATGTGAGAGAGAAATAAAATAAAAGAAAACAAGCTAGCATTACATGACTAAAACAGAAGTAGAACTAGGAGTAGAAGCAGAAGTAGAACAAAGAGCAGCCCCTCGTGCAGAGGTATTTATGGGGGGTCTTGGTCCCTCCCTGACCATAAAACTCTCTCGCCAATGGGGCTGTCGGGGTCTGAGACCCTTGGCTCATCAGTGGAAACAAAGAAGCCTCTTTGCTCCCATCTGATGACTTTTTGGGGAACTGCCATGGCTGGCACAAAACATCTAACAGAACTCATCAAATTTGCAGACAACACCAAGCTGGCAGGAATAGCCAACACTCCAGAAGATAGGCTTAAGATAATGGAGGATCTGGACAGACTCGAACACTGGGCGCTATCTAACAAAATGAAATTCAATGGTGAAAAAAGTAAAGTTCTACATTTAGGCAAGAAAAACCAAATGTACAGTTATAGTATAGGTGGTACCTTGTTCAATAGTAGTAACTGTGAGAGGGATCTCAGAGTCCTAGTGGACAATCACTTAAATATGAGCCAGCAGTGTGCTGCAGCTACCAAAAAAGCCAACATAGTGCTAGGCTGCATTAACAGAGGGATAGAATCAAGATCACATGAAGTATTAATACCACTTTACAATGCCTTGGTAAGGCCACACTTGGAATACTGCATCCAGTTTTGGTCACCACGGTGTAAAAAAGATGTTGAGACTCTGGAAAGAGTACAGAGAAGAGCAACAAAGATGATTAGGGGACTGGAGGCTAAAACATATAAGGAATGGCTGCTGGAATTGTGTATGTCTAGTTTAATGAAGAGAAGAACTAGGGGTGACATGATAGCAGTGTTCCAATATCTCAGGGGCTGCCACAAAGAAGAGGGAGTCAAGCTATTCTCCAAAGCCCCCGAAGGCAGGACAAGAAGCAACGGATGGAAACTAATCAAGGAGAGAAGCAACCTAGAACTAAGGAGAAACTTTCTGACAGAACAATTAACCAGTGGAACAACCTGCCTCCAGAAGCTGTGAATGCTCCAACACTGGAAGTTTTTAAGAAGAGACTGGACAGCCATTTGTCTGAAATAGTAGAGGGTTTCCTGCCTGAGCAGAGGATTGGACTAGATAACCTCCAAGGTCCCTTCCAACTTTACTATTATGATTATGAGGCCATTGGGGCAAATGTTGTCCAACTATCTTTTGAGCTAATAAGAAAGGTGCATTAGTGAATCAGATATAATCTGAGCTATAATAAACCAATTAGATAATAATGCATATAGGTACTATGGTTGATGATACTTAAAATATATGAATAAAGAGAGTTTCTCAACTAGTTTTCAGCAAAGGTTGTCAGTCAACACATTCAAACTTTCAGCTTTCTGTCATTCATTCATAAAATCAGTTTACAGTTGCAAGTCTGAATACACAACTTCTTAAATTGATCTTGAATTTCCATTTTAAAAAACCCCAACAAACTGCATTTGTTAAAATAAGGTATTTAGGAAAAGGAAATATCAATATGCGCACAGACTTGTCTCCCCTTTTCTGTTTCAGTTATCTGCAAAGAACTATTGCCTTATGAACCCAACCAAACACATCTAAAAGGAAGGTACTTTTAGTAGGGTTATGTACTATGTATCTTAATAAAAGCTGTATGTAAAACTTCTTGTGTTTTCTAAGAAGGTAATCAGGGCAGATTTGCTACAGCTTGAAGAAGAAGAAAAAAATCCAATTCTGCATACAGAAATATCCATGCCTCATATTTCTACTGACAAATACTGCAACTCCTTGTGTAAAGCAAAAATATTCATGCTTGTTGAACTCCAGGGAAGAATATGATACCTTGTTTGTGGATATTGTGATCTCCATCTTATCCTTTTAAGAATCTATACCTTAACCTTCAACAGCATGTATTTCTCTTGGCAGTCCTGTTATTCGCTTTATGTAAATATCAACTAGTTCTCAGAACTTTCATAAATACTAAAACTGTAACTGGTTGTAACTCTTTCCTGAGTACCCACAAAGGCAGAATAAGTGCAGCAACTGAATGAATTCCTCCCCATTCATTAATCATCCAAACGATGAGGCTGACCCTACTTTTGTGAACAAGGACAATGGTTTATTACTATAAGAGAACCAAGTTAGCCTTTGGTACTTGTCCCTTTCAGCACAGGTGGGCCAACTTTAAGACTGTAAAGTAATATACTCCAATGTTACGGTGATCAAATTGTGACACATTTGACCAAAGTTCCACTGGAGAGTAGGTGGAGAATAGGTAGATAGTTGGGAGAAAGAAAGACATCAAACTCAAAGAATCAAGTATCCTAATTTACATGTCTTTATTATTTTTCATGGAAATTTGTATTTAATACAAAACTTACGTATATTTATACATATATGCTCATGCCAATGATGCTGTAATCATTAACCCCCATTGGCCTTAAAAGAGCTTTGAGATCACTTATGCATTATTGTATGGAGGAGGAACTAATAATAAATTACACTAAGATTAAGATTCTTACTTTTTGAAATGTCCCAAACTGAGAAGCTGGATCTTAAATTGGCAGTCCATTGAGCAGGTTAAATTTTTTAGTTATCTTGGAATAGTTTTTCAAGCCTCAGGAAGCAGAAATGTCCACCTAGATTATGTATTCCACAACGCACAGAGATCTGCAACAGCTATGCAAACTTATTATTTTCCAGAGAAGCAGAGTTTATCCCTGCTGCAGTTAAGCTGTCTGCAGCTAAAGGCCAAGCACAATTGCTATATGGAGCTCAATTAGGACCATATAACAGCATGATCACTTTAGAAGGGATTCAAACAACCTTTCTAAGAAGTATCTTCCAGGTAACCATGTTTCAAAGGTAGTACTTCGACGGGAAGCAGGAGTCAGTAAACTTGAATCTAATCTCTGGATAAATGTTTTTACCTGCTGGTTGAAACTACACTATGCCTCTAATGGACTGACCCATCTAATATGGCAACTATGAATCTTCCCGGGAAATAGGATCCCAAAAAAAACCAACTGAGCCTCTGATTTCTCCAGTCATGCCATCACTAATCTAACCTTAGAGTCAGATCAAGCTAGATCGATACTAAGGCAAAATAGGATCTTAGATTTAAGTCAAACCAAAAAAAATGCTACTTATACCCATGCTTTTGATCTACTATGATTATCATCAAGACAAAGCAGTACTCCCAAAGAGATAAAGATGTGGGGGCAGGAACGTAAAAATATAGAGGGATCCCCAACCACTAACCCCCCCAAGGTAACTGACATTATGCACTTTAGCTTAAACTGTCTGGAATATTTTGAATATTCATTAAAAGCTTTATACTCCTTTGCATCAATTTTCTACAGAGCTAAATAAGAAAACCAGAGTAATATTTACCAGAGCATATTTACACGCTCCATTCCACATCCTTCCACAGTTACTGCTGAGATTGGCAAAAACTGTTTGGTATTAATTACACCAAGCAGCAACACAGATGGGGCCACACACAGAGCACAAGTCGTGACCAAACGTAGCCAAAAAAATCCTATTTGGGTCATTTTGCAGAACTATTTTATACAATGTAAGCCATTCTTTTTAAAATCCCCAAATTACTAAAACTTAAGGGTTAGTATTGTTTTGGCAGAGAATTCTGAGTTAAATACCAATAATATGTCATTTGTGGTATGTGCGTACACATCTGAAAATAAATCAAAACCAAACTTCTGTTATAATCCAACCATTGGATGCTACATTAAGTCAATGCATGCTACAACAATTGCTCAGTTGTACAGCTGCAAAAATACTGCCGAAATATTTATTGGAAGCATAAAGCTTTTTGGCAGTTTTATTGCTATTTTTAGAACAGTAATAGCACCACAGCTGTAATTAAACACTCAAAATGATGCACTTTGCAATTCTCAAAGCATCAGGAAGATAGTGATTATCTGTACCTGTTTCACATAGGCCAGAATATAGATATGGAACTTCTGCTGGATATTCTACTTTTGATAGATGCTGGGAAGTAAGGAACTTTACTTGTTCTCTGGTGCTTCTGAATAATTTTCTCCTTCCCTGTACTCCAAATAGCCTTTTTACCTTAGCATCTGGCACCACCAAAGAGCCTTACTTTTTAAATCCTGTTGTTAAGATTTTTTCAGCAGTAAAGCTGAATTTCAGCAGGACAGCAACTTCTGTATTCATGCCATTAATTTACTACACTAACAGCAAATACTCCTTAGAAGATATGTTGTCTATGTGTTTACCTATAATTTGTTAGTCGTGATTAGCCTGCTACAATATATTAAATCACACTTGAAGTATGTTCCAAAAATACAATTGCTGCAAAATGTAGCACTTAAGTCGAACACAATATAATGATCATATTGTGCCTATCATGACAAATCTGTGCGGATTGTTTTCCAAGATGAATTCAAGTTTTTTAAACTTTAAAGCCCTAATCTGTTTAGCGGCTGGATACTATTTCCCTATGTCAGTGATGGTGAACCTTTTAGAGACCGAGTGCCCAAACTGCAACCCAAATCCCACTTATTTATCGCTGGGTGCCTGGTGGAAGTGGCCTACTGGATGGGCGTGGCTGTGGTGATCATGGCAGATTGGGTAGGTGTGGCCAAGGTGGGCATGGTCACCTCAATGTTGCTCATGGGGATGGACGCCTGTGGGGGGTGGGCAGGGATGGAGGAGATCCAGGGGGTCATAGGCAGGAGGCTCGTCCTGCAGAGTGAGACGAGGAAGGGTGGGGGTGCCGTTGCCATGGAGCAAGGCAAGGGCCAGGGAAGCTGCTGCCTGACATTGGCCCCCACACACAGAGGCCAGTGAGCACATGGGGGCTGACGGTGTCCGTCAGCAGCCACAGCCTGCCGGGCCCTCAACCAATGCACTCTGGGGCTCCGCAGCCCACCGCCAGCAGTTCAAAGAAGCCGCCTCTGAGCTGGATGGCCGGCCAACAGCTGAGGAGGTGATACAGTGGGTCATGCCCAGGAAAAGGAGAGCATGCAAGGCCAGGAGGGATGGGAGGGGAGGGAAGGAAACCAGCCGTGCCAGGATGCATCCGGCCACGTGGGACCTTGGCAAGTTAGTGGGTGGTTGCTTGAAGAGGGACAGTTGCCATCTCTGGGGCATGGCAAGAGTGCCCACAGAAAGGGCTCTGAGTGCCGCCTCTGGCACGTGTGCCATAGGTTCGCCACCACTGGCCTATGTCATTAGTAACATGCCATAAATTTAAAATCTACAGGGGAGACCATCATATTCATTTATCGGTATGAGAAAAGGGGTTTTCTCTACAAATGTATAAAAGAATTATCTCTGGAATTGTGACTGATTCATATTTTCCCTGCTTCGATGTGCATACCTTTTTATGCCAATACAGGTCGTCCTTAACTTACAACAGTTCGTTTAGTAACTGTTCGAAGTTACAAGGGGACTGAAAAAAATGAATGACTGTTTTTCACACTTATGACCATTGCAGGATCCCCATGATCAAGTGATCTTGACAACTGATTTATATTTATGACGCTTGCAATGTCCAGGGGTCATGTGATCCTCTTTGGCGACCTTCTGACAAGCAAAGTCAATGGAAACACCAGATTCACTGCACAACAGTACTGCTAATTTAACAACTGCAGTGATTCGCTTAACAAATGTGGCAAGAAAAGTCAAAAAATGGGGCAAAACTCACTTACCGTATATACTTGAGTATAAGCCGAATTTTTCAGCCCACTTTTTGGGCTGAAAAGCTCCACTTCGGCTTATACTCCAGTGAACAAAAAAAAAGAACTGTCCCTTCGTTCGGAACAGGCTGCTGAGAGAAGGGAGCGGCAGAGCCTTGCAGAGCTGGCGGCAGTCCAGCGTTGTTTCTCCCCCTCGTGTGTGCGTGTGTGTGTCAGACCCACGGGAATGGCTGGTAGGGAAGCGGCATTCCGGCATTCCCCCCCTTCCTGTGTGTCGAGCCCACGGGGCTTGACACACAGAGAAACGCAAATGCCGGACTGCCGCCACCTTTACTAGCCATTCCTGCGGGTCTCACACACACACACACACACACACACACACACACACACACACACATGCCGCCGGGCTCGGCTCCTCGGCAGGAGGGGCAGCCCCCGCCGCGCCCCCCTCCCCTCCCGGCCCGCAGCGCCGCGCCGCCGCCGCTTCCTCCGGGCAAGTCGGGGGGGCTTGCAGGGCGAAGGCACGGGCCAGGGGGCAGGCAGGGCGGGAGGGCGGCCGCGCAGCTCAGCGCCGCCCCGAAGCCACAGCCAGCCGCCGCTTCCCCCCCATCGCTCGCTCGCCCGCGCAGCCCCGAACTCGCCCCAACTCACCGCCAGCCGCCGCTTCCCCCCCATCGCTCGCTCGCTTGCCCGTGCAGCCCCGAACTCACCCCAACTCACCGCCAGCCGCCGCTTCCCCCCATCACTCGCTCGCCCGCGCAGCCCCGAACTCGCCCCAACTCACCGCCAGCCGCCGCTTCCCCATCGCTCGCTCACCCGCGCAGCCCCGAACTCGCCCCAACTCACCGCCAGCCGCCGCTTCCCCCCCATCGCTCGCTCGCGCAGCCCAGAACTCGCCCCAACTCACCGCCAGCCGCCGCTTCCCCCCCATCGCTTGCTCGCCCGCGCAGCCCCGAACTCGCCCCAACTCACCGCCAGCCGCCGCTTCCCCCCATCGCTCGCTCGCCCGCGCAGCCCCGAACTCGCCCCAACTCACCGCCAGCCGCCGCTTCCCCCCCCATCGCTCGCTCGCCCGCGCAGCCCCGAACTCTCCCCAACTCAACGCCAGCCGCCGCTCCCCCCCCGCTCGCCCGCGCTGCCCCAACGCCACAGCCAGCCGCCGCTCGCAGGCCTTTCCGCCTCCCTCCCCTTTGGGCAGCACTCCGCCCGGCACCTTCCCTCCCCCGCTCTCCGCCGCCTGGCGACGCACACACTGGCGCAGCGGGGCTGAAAGGAAGCCGGTCCCTTCCCTTCGCTCCCCGCTTAGTGCCCGAGTCATGGCTGCTGACGGGGTGGATGAACGGTCCCCGCTGCTGTCAGCGCCCAGTTCGGGCAATGTGACTCCGACGGCCCCGCCGTATTTCTCGGACAGCAGCCCGAGAGGTAAAAAAAACCCTCATCTCTCTCCCCAGCCTCGCCGCGGTTTTTCCTGCCTTCTCCCGGCACGTTGGCCCCAAACTCCCCATCGGCTTTCCCGGCGTCGCTGCCAAGTTCGAGGGGAGAAGAAGAAGAGCGGGGCGCGGGGGTGGGGTGGGGGCTGACGGAGGAACGAGCGGACGAGCTTGGGCGGCGGGGCAGAATTCCGCGGGTCGCTTTCGAGGCCGCGGGAGCGAACCGTCTCCAGTTCTTCCGTTTACTCCCGGCTTTGGGCAGCTCCAGGCGCGCTGGGGAGTGAATTTGGGGGCGGAAGGGGTGCGTCTCTTTGCGCCCCCCAGGCCTCCCTAGCTGCTTTGTTGATGGCAAGGGAGAATTGGGGATCGGAGTGGGGGGCATCGGCTTAGAAGGGGGCAGGGACGCGGCTGCTGCGGAGAGGACTCCGCTGTCCTTGAGGCAAGGCTGAAGCTCCTGAGCCTTCTTCCCATTTGCCTGGCTCTCTGCGCTTCCCTCCTTTCCCTCCCCCCCCCCAATTTTGCTGAATCAGGGGGCTTCTCTTGAGAAACGGGCGGAGAGAAGCCCGGCCCGGAGGGGAGGGGAGGGAGCGGAGTCGCCGGGGGCGCAGCCCGGGGCCCACGTGGAAACAACGCTTGACTGCCACACACACACACACACACACACACACACACACACACACACACAAGGAGGGAAACAACGCTTGACTGCCCCCCACACACACACACACAAAAGCGGCAAAAGCGGGGGGGGAGAAACACCTTGTTCTCTCGTCTCAGCGGAGACTTGTTTCGGGGGATCCAGCCTCTGTCACCCCCTTCTCTCAGCTGGGCAGCTGACAGAAAGGGGCGGCAGAAGCTGCATCCCCCGAAAGAAGTCTTCGCCGAGAAAATGGGCGCTGAGATTTTCTCGGCGAAGACTCACCTTCTGCCGTTCACCTTCAGCAGCTCCGCCAGGCCCGTCCAGTGCCCTGCTAGCAGAGCTTGACAAATGCAAAAGCTGCTTTGGTTAAACACTGGAAGGTTTAGTGATTAACCCACCCCACCCCACCCGGTCTTCTTGCTGTTTCTCCCCATCCTCACTCCTACCCACAGGGGCTCTCTGCCTCTTCTACTACTTCTTTTTCTTTCTTTCTTTTTTGCTGAGGTCTCTCTGTCTCTCTGTCTCTCTGTCTCTCTCTCTCTGTCTGTCTCTCTCTCTCTCTCTCTCTCTCTCTCTCTCTCTCTCGTGTGTTATCTCGAACCAGATGGGATGGCAAAGTCAAATGCAAATGGGGATCTTGCAGATCTTGCCCTGCCTTTCCCCCCACGGTTACCTTCTGTTCCTGATGAGCTCACGAGTGCTCAAGGACAAAATAGGGCTGGGCAGAGCCGGCAGTTAAAAATAGGATGCAGATAAAAGGAAAGGTAAGGAGGGGTTCAGGTTGAGAGGAGAGGCTGCGTAGCCTTAGTGTAACTCCTGTTTGGGCTGACTGGGTTGCCTCCGATGGGCTCTGACAGTGGAACAGAATGGAATAGGAAATATGGAATGGATTGGAACAGAACGTAGAACAGAACAGAACAGAACAGAACAGAATAGAATAGAAATATAGAAAGTGAATAGAATAGAATAGAATAGAATAGAATAGAATAGAATAGAATAGAATAGAATAGAATAGAATAGAATAGAATAGAAATATAGAAAGTGAATGGAATAGAATAGAATAGAATAGAAATATAGAAAGTGAATAGAATAGAATAGAATAGAATAGAATAGAATAGAATAGAATAGAATAGAATAGAATAGAATAGAATAGAATAGAATAGAATAGAATAGAATAGAATAGAATAGAATAGAATAGAATAGAGAATGGTAATAATAGAATAGAATAGAATAGAATAGAATAGAATAGAATAGAATAGAATAGAATAGAATAGAATAGAATAGAATAGAATAGAATAGAATAGAATAGAATAGAATAGAATAGAATAGAATAGAATAGAATAGAATTATAGAAAGTGAATGGAATAGAATAGAATAGAATAGAAATATAGAAAGTGAATAGAATAGAATAGAATAGAATAGAATAGAATAGAATAGAATAGAATAGAATAGAATAGAATAGAATAGAATAGAATAGAATAGAGCTGGAAGGGACCTTGGAGGTCTTCTAGTGGTGGTGAACCTATGGCACGCCTGCCAGAGGTGGCACTCAGAGCCCTCTCTGTTGGCACGTGCGCCACCACCGCTGCCAGCAGCAGGTCCTTGTCGGTTGGTGGACTGGAAGAAAAGGGAGGGGGAAGCATTTTACATGCGTGCATGCGTGCACGGGGCCACGAGCAGGCACATGCTGCAAAGGGGGCGGGGCTAGTGCCTGCATGATACTCACTAGCCCAGCCCCGTTCTCACGTGGTGCGGTGCCTTGTATCTGCACCCTGCGGCGCGGCGGTTGGCGTTTTTGTGCCTTGCGGTACGGTGGCCCATTTTTTGCTCCCCCTTTTTTTTCGTGCCAGAGGCGGCACTCAGAGGCGCCTCCCTGTCCCCTCCCCCGAGGGCACCAGAATGCCGATGCTGCCTTGGCACTTTGTGATAAACAAGTGGGTTTTGGCTTGCGGTTTGGGCACTCGGTCTCTAAAAGTTTCGCCACCACTGACCGATACCATCTCAGACAGGTGAATGTCCAGTCTCTTCTTAAAAACCTCCAGTGATGGAGCACTCTTGATTTCTGGTGGCAAGCTGTTCCACTGGGCAGCTGAGAGAAAGGGGCGGCAGAAGCTGCATCCCCCGAAAGAAGTCTTCGCCGAGAAAATGGGCGCTGAGACGCCTCATTCTCTCGCTCAGCGGAGACTTCTTTCGCGAGATCCAGCCTCTGCCGTGCTGCACCGAGAGAACAGCAAGCCGCCCCATTCTCTCGGCGGAGCACTCCACCGCCCCATTCTCTCGGCGGCTTGCCACCCCGTTCTCTCATCTCAGCAGAGACGTCTTTTGGGGGATCCAGCCTCCAGCTGCTGCATTTCCCAGCCTCGGCTTATACTCGAGTCAATAACTTTTTTCAGTTTTTGGGGGTAAAATTGGGGGTCTCGGCTTATACTCGAGTCGGCTTATACTCAAGTATATACGGTAAATTTCTCACTTAGCAACATACATTTTGGGCTCAATTGTGGTCTTAAGTTGAGGACTACCTGTACTTTTAATAACTTGCTTACTGCTTTACAGAAAGCAGGAAATCTTTGATACTACAGTGCAATACTTTGAACTGCAAAGTGGAACAAATAAGCAATACATTAAACAACTGGCTGCTGAATTAGGGTTAAGAATGCAATAGCAACAATCCTGTTGCTCCTCCAGTAGTAAGTCTCTTTTAGATCATCTTTCAAAAGGAAGATAAATCTTTGGCCAAATTATATTAAAGGCATTTTGTAATCCCCTGTCTCTTGCATTAAAAAAAGCCAATGTAAATCTCTGGGCTTAATATTTTCATTCAGCATTAATCCATCCAAGTAAAATATATAAAGTAATTATAGATGAATATCTATAATCTATAATCTTTGGTTGAGAGAGACTTGGCGGCATGCACTCTTTTTATTTATTCAACCTATGCACTGAATAAATATTCAGGGAATTTGGATTGGGAAGTGGCATTAAAATTGGAAGAAGAAACAAAAATTTGGGTTCTTCCCAGAGTCTTTGCTGCAGCTCCTGCCCTTTGAAGCATCTTACCCTCTGAGACAGGGGTGTCAGACTGCTGGCCCACGGGTCGGATGCGTCACGTGGAAGCCACGCCCACCCCAGCTCCGGCAAGGGGAAAAAAGTCGTGATACGTTGCGACACGTCACGTGACTAGTTTGACACCCTTGCTCTAAGGTAAGATTTGCCCCCACTCTTCTCTTCTTCCATACAAGCTTGAAGACCTGGCTCTGGCAATCAGCCTGGGACCAAAAAGGGGTGGTAGTGGCTGCTGGACTGATGGCAGACACCACCTCTCCCCTCCCCTTGCTTTCAGCTCTCCACCTATCCATTTTTTTGGTTATCATATTGATGTATCCTTGTTGTGTTCCTTTTTCCATCATTTATTTTATGGGTCTATTATTTTCTTTCAGTTCTGTTTATACTTCTTTCATATTTTTTCCTTTTTTATTATTGTAAGCCGCCTAGAGTAGCCCCATGGTAAGACAGGAGGAATAAAGGTAATAAACAAACAAGCAAATAAATAAAAATACTGTATGCTATGCTGATAACACTAATCTGATGGCTAAAAATGCAAATATTCTGGAAGCTCTAATAATAAAACTCAATGACCCTAGTAAAAAAAACCCCTAAGATTTAATATAAATAAGACCCAACTCATGACAACATGTATAACAATTAGACATAAAGGCATACTGGACTTAATCCTTACTAATAGAGAAGTGACAGAGCAAATTAAAATTACTGGAAACTTGGGTGAAAGTGACCACATCATACAAAATAATATAATGCAAACACTAACAATAGGAAACAATCCAACCAGTGTCTTAAACTTCAAAAGAGCTGACTTTAACAAACTCAGAGAGAACCTAGGAAAGATCCCATGGATGAAAATCCTAAAGGGGAAAACAAACCAAGAAGCATGGGAAACCCTGGAAAAGCAATCATAAAAGCCCAGACCAGCACAATAACACTGAAAAAGAAAAAAAAGAAAAAAATTCAAGAAGAAACCAGCATGGCTGCACAAAGATCTCTCTGAAAAAGACAAAAAGGACGAATACAAAAAATGGAAAGGGCGGCACATAACTAAGGCAGATTATCAGCAGACAGCCAGGACAGAAAGATGAAGTCAGGAAAGCAAAGGCTCAGAATAAACAGAGACTTGCAACAGAAATCAATGATAATTAAAAAAAGTTTCTTCCAACATATTAACAAGAAGAAAAAAGTCAAGGAAACCGTAGGTCCACTAAAGAGAGAAGATGGCAAGGAAATTTATTTATTTATTTATTTATAATGAGACTTCTATGCCGCCCTATCTCCCGAAGGACTCAGGGCGGCTAACAACAATAAAATACAATAAATACAAATATTTAAAAAGAATTAAATTATATTGAAGTCCTACTAAAACCAATAAAAACATTTAAAATCATAATTAAAACCCCATTATCATCAGTCCAGGTCGGCCTGTTGGAAAATATATGTCTTAAGGTCATAATGAAAGGACCAAAGGTCTGGGGCCATCTGGAGCTCCCGAGGGAGCTGATTCCACAAAGTAGGTGCCCCAACAGAGAAGGCCCTCCCCCTGGGGGTCGCCAGCTGACATTGTCTGGCCGACGGCACCCTGAGGAGGCCCTCCCTGTGCGAGCGCACAGGGTGATCGGAAATCGTTCCTGGCAGCAGACGGTCCTGCAAATATCCCAGGCCTAAGCCATGTAGGGCTTTATAGGTAAGGACCAGCACCATGAATCTCACCCGGAGGGCAACCGGTAACCAATGCAGCTCACGCAGGAGGGGTGTAATATGGGAGTATTGGGATGCTCCCATCACAACCCGCGCGGCCGCATTCTGCACCAGCTGAAGCCTCCGGGTGGTCTTCAAGGGCAGCCCCATGTAGAGAGCATTGCAGTAATCTACACGGGAGGTGACGAGCACATGAGTGACCGTACATAAAGCATCTCGGTCCAGATAGGGTCGCAACTGGCGCATCAGGCAAACCTGTGCAAATGCCCCCCTGGCTACGACTCCAACGTGGTCTTCTAAACAGTCGTGCATCCAGGAGGACGCCTAAGTTGCGCGCCCTATCAACGGGAGGCAACACCTCTCCCCCCATAACCAAAGATGGAAGATCTTGGACTACACGAGATGCCGATACGTAAAGCCACATGGTCTTGGCCAGGTTGAGCTGGACCCTGTTCTTCCCCATCCAGA
Organism: Vipera berus; assembly: GCF_964194415.1. NCBI lineage: Eukaryota > Metazoa > Chordata > Lepidosauria > Squamata > Viperidae > Vipera > Vipera berus. The sequence goes on along the minus strand of NC_138207.1, from coordinate 70,805,410 downwards.
TTCGTACCGCTTCCAGGCACCGGGACATCACATCGAGAGCATCACTGGGTTGGTTCGGGGTGGCGATGAAAAGCTGGGTATCATCAGCATATTGATGATACCTCAACCCGAAGCCACGGATGATCTCGCCCAGTGGCTTCATATAGATGTTGAACAGGAGGGGAGAGAGGACCAACCCCTGGGGCACCCCACAATCAAGGGGCCTAGGGGTTGACCTCTGTCCTCATGCCAACACCATCTGCAAACGGCCCGAGAGGTAGGAGGAGAACCACCATAAAACGGTGCCTCCCACTACCAACCCCTGGAGACGTCGCAGCAGGATACCATGGTCAATGGTATCAAAAGCCACTGAGAGGTCTAATAGGACTAAGACAGAGGAATAACCCCTATCCCGAGCCCACCAGACATCATCCACCAGCGCGACCAATGCCGTCTCCGTGCTGTACCCGGGCCTGAAACCCGATTGGTATGGATCCAGATACTCAGTTTCCTCCAGGACCAAAGGGAGTTGCCATGCCACCACATTCTCAACAACCTTCACAAGAAAACGAAGGTTGGAGACAGGACGAAAGTTATTGAAAATGGCTGGGTCCAGGGCAGGTTTCTTGAGGAGGGGCCTCACCACCGCCTCCTTCAAGGCGGCAGGGAAGCACCCCTCACTCAGAGAAGCATTAATCACTGCCTGGAACCAGCCTTGTGTGACCTCCCGAGCCGCATAAACCAGCCAGGAGGGACACGGGTCCAACAAACACGTGGCGGCACTCAATCTACCCATGATCCTGTCCACTTCATCCGGCGTCACAGGGTCAAACTCCTCCCAAATAATATCGGCCAGACCCGTCGTTTCCCCGTCAGATGCTGGCCAGTCAGAGTCCAGACCAGTCCGAATCTGAGCGATTAACAGGCAACAGGAAGAAAGCAGAGCTGCTTAACTCATACTTTGCATCAGTCTTCACACAAAAAGAAACTACAGCCCAACATACCAAAAAAAACCACTGCAAGAGACAAACTAGAAACAAAAATTAAAATAAGCAAGGAAATGATAAGAGAACACCTATTTGACCTTGACGAGTATAAATCACCGGGACCCGACAGATTATATCTCAGAGTTCTGAAGGAGCTGGCAGATGTTATCTCAGAACCATTGTACCACATCTTCCATAAATCCTGGAGCACCGGGAAAGTACCTGAGGATTGGAAAAGGGCTGATGTGGTTTTCATCTTCAAGAAAGGGGGGAAAAACAGAGTCAGGAAACTACAGCCCAATCAGTTTAACATCAATACCTGGGAAGATCCTAGAAAAGATAATAAAAAAACAGATCTGCAAACAACTAGAAGCAAAGAAAGTTATAGTAGCCAGCACGGGTTTGTTAAAAACAGATCTTGCCAAACCCATCTTATTTCATTCTTTGATAAAGTGACTAAGTAGACTACCAAAATGCTGTAAACATAGTGTACTTAAATTTCAGTAAGGCATTTCATAAAGTAGACTACAACCTTGTTGCTGTTGTTAGTTGCGAAGTCGTGTCCAACCCATCGCAACCCCATGGACAACGTTCCTCCAAGCCTTCCTGTCCTCTACTATCTTCTGGAGTCCATTTAGGCTCACGCCTACTGCTTCAGTGACTCCATCCAGCCACCTCATTCTCTGTCATCCCTTTCTTCTCTTGCCCTCAACCTTTCCCAGCATTAGGCTCTTCTCCAGTGAGTCCTTCCTTCTCATTAGGTGACCAAAGTATTTGAGTTTCAACTTCAGGATCTGGCCTTCTAAAGAGCAGTCAGGGTTGATCTCCTCTAGGACTGACCTGTTTGATCGCCTTGCAGTCCAAGGGACTCGCAGGAGTCTTCTACAGCACCATAGTTCAAAGGCCTCAATTCTTTGGCGCTCAGCCTTTCTTATGGTACAACGTTCACAGCCATACATTGCAACTGGGAAGACCGTAGCTTTGACTATACGCACTTTTGTTGGCAGGGTGATGTCTCTGCTTTTTAGTGTGCTGTCTAGATTTGCCATGGTTTCCTCCCCAGGAGCAAGCGTCTTTTAATTTCTTGGCTGCAGTCCCCATCTGCGGTGATCTTGGAGCCCAGGAAAATAAAATCTACTACCTCCATTTCTTCCCCATCTATTTGCCAGGAATTGAGAGGGCCGGATGCCATGATCTTTGTTTTCTTAATGTTTAGTTTTCTTAATGTTTAGTTTCAAAACCCCATGGACTACAATCTACGCCTTGGTAAACTAGAGAAAGATGGAATAGACAACATCACCACCGGATAGATCTGTAGCTGGCTGGCAAAGTGTACTCAATGAATAGTCCTCAATGGTACTACATCCACATGGAGAGAAGTAAGCAGTGAGGTACCACAAGGCCCAGTACACTTCAATATCTTCATAAATGACTTAGAGGGGGGAATTGAAGGGGAACTCATCAAATTTGGAGATGCCACCAAACTGACAGGACTAGCCAACACCCCAGAAGACAAACTCAGGATCCAAAAAGATCTTGACAAATTTGAACAATGGGCCCTATCCAACAAAATGAGTTCCAGTGTGGAGAAAAGCAAAGTTTTACATTTGCAGGAAATCAAAGGTACAAGTACAGATTGGACAAGACCTGGCTAAAAACAGTAACTATGAGAGGGACCTTAGAGTCCTAGTGGACGATTATTGACTATGAATCATCAGTGTGCAGCAGCAAACAAAAAACACAATCCTGGGTTGCATGAGGTATAGAATCAAGATCACACGAACTATTAGTACCGCTTTATAAAACCTTAGTTAAGACCACACCTGGAATACTGCAGCCAATTTTGGTCACCATATCACAAAATAAAATGTTGAGAGTTTGGAAACAATTCAGAGAAGAGCAACTAAGATGATCAAAGGCCTGCAGGACTTGGGTCTGGCTAGTCCACGGGTCGGCAACCCACGGCTCCGGAGCCGCATGCGGCTCTTTGAGCTGTCTCCTGCGGCTCCCAGTCGCCCAGTGCGCGCGCACCTCTCCGAACGGGAGGAGGTACACGCGCACCACTCCGAACGGGAGGAGGTGCGCGCGCACCACTCCGAACGGGAGGAGGTGCGCGCGCACCACTCCAAAGGTTTTGAGAGCTGCGTGCGCACCTCTCTCGCACCTCCGCCCGAACACCCGTTTGGAGACCTCCTGGTGTTCGGGCGGAGGTACGGTTTGGAGACCTGCTGGTGCCGGTTTAGAAAGCTGCCGCGGCCCGCAGCAGCTTTTTAAACCGGCACCAGCAGGTCTCCAAACCACTGTTCGGGTGGAGCTGCGCGCGCACCTCTCCAAAGGTTTGGAGAGGTGCGCGCGCAGCTCCACCCGAACACCCGTGTCGAGACCTGCTGGTGTTCGGGCAGAGGTGCGGTTTGGAGACCTGCTGGTGCCGGGCGCTGGGTTGCGGCGCCGCCTTCGGCCCAGGCGTCGCTGGAGCCACCCCCGGGACCTCCAAACTGCCGCCTCCGCCCGAACACCAGCAGGTCTCCAAACCGCTGTTCGGGCGGAGCTGCGCGCGCACCTCTCCAAACCTTTGGAGAGGTGCGCGCGCAGCTCCACCCGAACACCTGTGTCGAGACCTGCTGGTGTTCGGGCGGAGGTACGGTTTGGAGACCTGCTGGTGCCGGGCGCTGGGTTGCGGCGCCGCCTTCAGCCCAGGGGTCGCCGGAGCCACCCCCGGGACCTCCAAACTGCTGCCTCCGCCCGAACACCAGCAGGTCTCCAAACCGCTGTTCGGACGGAGCTGCGCGCGCACCTCTCCAAACCTTTGGAGAGGTGCACGCGCAGCTCCGCCCGAACACTCGTGTCAAGACCTGCTGGTGTTCGGGCGGAGGTGCGATTTGGAGACCTGCTGGTGCCGGGCGCTGGGTTGCGGCGCCGCCTTCAGCCCGGGCGTCACCGGAGCCACCCCGGGACCTCCAAACTGCCGCCTCCGCCCGAACACCAGCAGGTCTCCAAACCGCTGTTCGGGCGGAGGTGCGCGCGCAGCTCCACCCGAACACCCGTGTCGAGACCTGCTGGTGTTCGGGCGGAGGTACGGTTTGGAGACCTGCTGGTGCCGGGCGCTGGGTTGCGGCGCCGCCTTCAGCCCAGGGGTCGCCGGAGCCACCCCCGGGACCTCCAAACTGCCGCCTCCGCCCGAACACCAGCAGGTCTCCAAAACGCTGTTCGGGCGGAGCTGCGCGCGCACCTCTCCAAACCTTTGGAGAGGTGCACGCGCAGCTCCGCCCGAACACCCGTGTTGAGACCTGCTGGTGTTCGGGCGGAGGTGCGATTTGGAGACCTGCTGGTGCCGGGCGCTGGGTTGCGGCGCCGCCTTCAGCCCGGGCGTCACCGGAGCCACCCCGGGACCTCCAAACTGCCGCCTCCGCCCGAACACCAGCAGGTCTCCAAACCGCTGTTCGGGCGGAGGTGCGCGCACAGCTCCGCCCGAACACCCGTGTCGAGACATGCTGGTGTTCGGGCGGAGGTCAGGCAGCAGTTTGGAGGTCCCGGGGGTGGCTCCGGCGACGCCCGGGCTGAAGGTGGCGCCGCAACCCAGCGCCCGTCACCACGGAGACCCGTCGCCGCTGGCATGCAGGTGCATCCACGTGCGCGCATGCGCGAAAAAACATTTTGCGCATGAGCAAAACATTTTGTTTTATGCGCATGCGCGTGCATGGATGCACGCGCGCGGCTCCCACTTTTTTTTATGTGTGACGGAACCGGTTCCCAGTGGCTCTTTTACTTTTTCAGGTTGCCGACCCCTGGGCTAGTCTAAAGAAAAGAAGAAATAGGGGAGACATGATAGCAGTATTCCAGTATTTGAGGGGCTGCTACAAGGAAGAGGGGGTTGCATTATTCACCAAAGCACTGGAGGAAATGATGAGAAACGATGGTTGGAAACTGATCAAAGAGAGAAGCAACTTGGAATTAAGGAGAAACCGGCACCAGCAGGTCTCCAAACCGCACCTCCGCCCGAACACCAGCAGGTCTCGACACGGGTGTTCGGGTGGAGCTGCGCGCGCACCTCTCCAGAGGTTTGGAGAGGTGCGTGCGCAGCTCCGCCCGAACAGCGGTTTGGAGACCTGCTGGTGTTCGGGCGGAGGCGGCAGTTTGGAGGTCCCGGGGGTGGCTCCGGCGACGCCCGGGCTGAAGGCACCACAACCCAGCGCCTGGCACCAGCAGGTCTCCAAACCGCACCTCCGCCCGAACACCAGCAGGTCTCGACACAGGTGTTCGGGCGGAGCTGCGCGTGCACCTCTCCAAAGGTTTGGAGAGGTGCGCGCGCAGCTCCGCCCGAACAGCGGTTTGGAGACCTCCTGGTGTTCGGGCGGAGGTGGCAGTTTGGAGGTCCCGGGGGTGGCTCCGGCGACGCCTGGGCCGAAGGCGGCGCCACAACCCAGCGCCCGGCACCAGCAGGTCTCCAAACCGCACCTCCGCCCGAACACCAGCAGGTCTCGACACGGGTGTTCGGGTGGAGCTGCGCGCGCACCTCTCCAAACCTTTGGAGAGGTGCGCGCGCAGCTCCACCCGAACAGTGGTTTGGAGACCTGCTGGTGCCGGTTTAAAAAGCTGCTGCGGGCCGCGGCAGCTTTCTAAACCGGCACCAGCAGGTCTCCAAACCGTACCTCCGCCCGAACACCAGCAGGTCTCCAAACGGGTGTTCGGGCGGAGGTGCGAGAGAGGTGCGCACGCAGCTCTCCAAACCTTTGGAGTGGTGCGCGCGCACCTCCTCCCGTTCGGAGTGGTGCGCGCGCACCTCCTCCCGTTCGGAGTGGTGCGCGTGTACCTCCTCCCGTTCGGAGAGGTGCGCGCGCACTGGGCGACTGGGAGCCGCAGGAGACAGCTCAAAGAGCCGCATGCGGCTCCGGAGCCGTGGGTTGCCGACCCGTGGACTAGCCAGACCCAAGTCCTGCAGGCCTTTGATCATCTTAGTTGCTCTTCTCTGAATTGTTTCCAAACTCTCAACATTTTATTTTGTGATATGGTGACCAAAATTGGCTGCAGTATTCCAGGTGTGGTCTTAACTAAGGTTTTATAAAGCGGTACTAATAGTTCGTGTGATCTTGATTCTATACCTCATGCAACCCAGGATTGTGTTTTTTGTTTGCTGCTGCACACTGATGATTCATAGTCAATAATCGTCCACTAGGACTCTAAGGTCCCTCTCATAGTTACTGTTTTTAGCCAGGTCTTGTCCAATCTGTACTTGTACCTTTGATTTCCTGCAAATGTAAAACTTTGCTTTTCTCCACACTGGAACTCATTTTGTTGGATAGGGCCCATTGTTCAAATTTGTCAAGATCTTTTTGGATCCTGAGTTTGTCTTCTGGGGTGTTGGCTAGTCCTGTCAGTTTGGTGGCATCTCCAAATTTGATGAGTTCCCCTTCAATTCCCCCCTCTAAGTCATTTATGAAGATATTGAAGTGTACTGGGCCTTGTGGTACCTCACTGCTTACTTCTCTCCATGTGGATGTAGTACCATTGAGGACTATTCATTGAGTACACTTTGCCAGCCAGCTACAGATCTATCCGGTGGTGATGTTGTCTATTCCATCTTTTTCTAGACTAGACAGCCACTTGTCTGAGATGGTATAGTTTTCCTGCTTCAGTAGGGGGCTGGATTAGAACAGGGCTTTTCACCCAGTGGTACAGGTACCAGCTGTGGTACATTGGCACCTAGAAGGTGGTACTCGACCATCCTAGAAAAGTGGTACCGGGCGAGAGGAATGAGCTGAACCAATGGTAGCACCGCACAGAGGGCCTTCTCTGTGGGCGCTCCGGCTTTATGGAATCAGTTGCCGGTCGAGCTCCGGATGGCACCTGACCTTCGCTCCTTCCGACGCGGTCTGAAGACCCATCTATTTGAACAAGCCGGCCTGGCCTGATGGGGGATGTGTTGGGGTTTTAATGGGGATTTTTATATTATTTTTATATTATTATTGATTGTTTTAGCTGGGCTACTATTTAATTCTTTTTAATTTTTGTATTCTGTATTTTTATATATGCCCTGTTCACCGCCCTGAGTCCCTCGGGAGAAGGGCGGTATACAAATATAATAAAACTAAAAAAAACTAAAAAAACTAAAACAAGCCTGAGCGAGAGATGGCTGGAGCTGCAGGGCTGTCAGGCCCCAGCGGAAGGGCCAGGATGAGTGCCAGTCTCCAGCTGGAGCTCGGCGCTGATCCTGGCGCTTCTGCTGAGCCCAGAAGAAGTGCCAATCAGCTGGAATGTTGCAGCATCTCCAGGATCTTGTGATTTACATTCAGATGCTTGGAAACTGATTCATATTTATGATGGTCACAGTATCCCAGGGTCATGTGAAGTGACCAAAACCTGCTGCAAGCACTCAGCAGATGGGGGGGATAAAAACCAAACACCCCCACCCTACCCCTGCTCACAACAATGAAAACCTCGGACAGGAGGAAGAGTGCCACCAGGCGGGCAACCAGGCGGGCAGGCATGTGTCTTGCTCGGCTGTGGCTGGGGTGCGGCACTTTTTTCAGTGCCATTGTAACTTCAGTCACTAAGCGAACTGTTGTAAATCGAGGACTACCTGTACTTCATCACTTTTTTCCTTTTTTTTTTTTTTGGTTTGGTCATCAAGTTTTTGACACCTTGCTGGGCAACTGGTAGTATTCGGATAGTGCCCTATCCTAAAAGTGGCACAATGGGTGAAAAGGTTGAAAAGCCCTAGATTAGAAGACCTCCAAGGTCCCTTCCATCTCTATTCTATTCAATCAGCCTTACAACTGACAATGAAAATAATGAAATGGTGTACAGTTATGCCTTTTAGGATTGGTTATCATCAGTAAGGAACCAGCAGAAAAAAATATATGCCACAGACACAAAAAGAAACAACATAAATAAAACATAATAGGAAAACTTTCTAGTGACACTTGGCGGAATAGTAAAGGTGGTTTTGGAAAAGAGACACAGATGCTAGGATGTGTCCATGCCTGCAAAGATCTAATCATCCAGGTAATAATTTTTCTGTGACACTCCATGGAAGAAAATGTTCGACATTTAGAGACGTAGGATAGGAAGAGTATTGCTCCTTTCTATTGGCACTTTAGAAAACTTCTTGGAGAACCTTGGATAGTGAAGAAAACAAACAAATGGATCACAGAACTCTCGTTTGAGATATAAATGACCAGGTTCAAATCATATTCTGAATAATTATTTGAACAACACCTAGTTTTCTTGAGAAGTCTACAGTGCTTGGAAATGTGGAAGGAAAGAAAAAAGGGGGGGATGACCAGCAGTCAGGTCAGTTACAGCAGCAATGGATGCACTGTTGGAAGATCTGAAGGACCAGATTAGCAAAAGATTGTTCTCCTCACCCATAAAAACAATCCGTCTGTGCACTTGCCGTAAGCCAGTATCAACATAATGCCACATAATCTATTGTAAATTGAATCAATTGTTTTTAATGCAAAGTAGTTTTTAAAAAGCAGAAATTCAATTTGTTTCCTTGAGTTTCTAAATCACATTTTGATAGTGGTTTTCTCAGGGTTCAGGCATGTGTTTTCAGCCCTTTCCTAAAATGCTAAAAATATGAACTTGGGACCATCTCCAAATGAAATAATTGTGCACTTTTGATATATATAATATTCTCATTATCTCTCCAGCCACTTTTTTAATTTAATCATTTGGCATATATTAAGAAATCAGACAGTTGCATATTATGGTATAGCAATTTCTATTCTTAGATAAGGAATAGAAAGACATTTGTGCTTTGAATTATATATTTTCCTGTATTTGAGGAAATTGCATTATTGGATTTGAGATTTCTGCATCATAATTATTATTTTATTTGGAACTAGCTTAAATTCAATCCCCCATTCAAGATTTGATCCCCTAAAAATGGCAATGCGCTAAACTACATAACATCAAAGTTAGTACAATTTAAATCTATTGTTCTGTTTGCAATGTACTGAAGGTGGCTGATAGTGCAAATGAAAATAACAATTAAAAACTGATGCGTGCTTAAAAGTATAACCTAAAAGGTCTGAGTAAAATTAGGAAACAAGTACAACACAGGAAACAGCAATGCAAAAGACAGCCCTCACCTGCATAACCAACTGAACTTTGAAAACCTGGCATCTTTTTAAAAAGGACATGTGCTGTTTTAATGACCCAGAAGATTCACATCAAGATAGAGAGTCCTGCTGATAGTCAGATTCTAACTATTTAGAGATCTGACGATTACAGTTTGAATTGCACCCAGAAAGAAAAACTGACAAGAAATTAGTTCCAAATTTTTATTAGTTTATCAAAATATGAAATACAATGAAAAATTAAAATAGTGGGAAAGGGAGAGAAAAGGGAAGAGAAAAGGTATACAGGGAAAGGGGGAAAAGAAAGAAAAACATTGACTTCTGACTCTTTTTAGTGCAATAGAATAAGATACAAATATACAACCTCAACCTTTTTTTTACTTTTACAGAATAGTATATACTAGCCATTATCTAATCAGCAAAAGCCAAAGCCAAAGTTTCAATTTTTCCCCACTTCAAGCACAAAGGCCAGAAGTGGTTCTAAGTGGAAACAAACTTAGTTGTATTCTTTTCTTTGATTAAGGAAGTTAATTTAGACACCTCTGCTAATTCCATCAACTTTTCCAGCCAGCAACCAATGTGAGAATTAAAGTATCTTTCCTTTTTTTGTGTTGTATGCACAAATTGTAAAAAAAACTGACAAAAAACTTGTATGAACATAAAGCATTTCTCAGCATCTGAGCCCAACTCTGTAGATGAATTTGGGGTGGTTGCAATGATAAAACTTCACTCTACACAACAGAAATATGCCCAGAAAAAGTGTTAATTGCACTAAAGTGAAATCTGGCAGGATCCCGCTTTGTTCTTTTTTAGTGGGTTCTCCCCGCCCCCGTATGAAACTTATGATTCACATTTTTGGGGACTGGATGGAATTCTCCTGTTGTTATCTGGGACTAGATAGGATTGGGAAATTTAATCCTAACAAACCATGGTCACTATAAATTATTTTCTCCAACTCAAGAGGAATAGCATGTAGCCTGATCTATTCAACCTGAAAGAATAAGTGCCTGGCATAAGGTACTATTTAATTCAGGTTTGTCACTTGATTCCTAGATAATCTCCAGCCAGTGTAATCATAATGTGTTCATTTATGATTTCATTTATAATTTCTTTCTCTTTATTTTTGTAATTGTATTCACTTTAGAGAAAAGTAATAGTTTGATTAACTAGACATTTCCGGAGAATAAGAGAACCTCTTAATATTTAAAACACCACAGTTCAGTCTCCTTCTTCCAATTCAACTGCAATTAATGAAATAGAGGAGCAGACCTCAACAGACTGTTCATAGTTCCTCTTTATTCATTGTTAAAATGAGTGTCCAGTTAATATGGGAAGACAGATTCACTATTGGAAGGAATATTCTCAAGGAAATCTTGTTTTTTTAAAGGTAATTAGGAGGGAACCAACATAAGAATGATGTTGCCTAAAATAACAGACTTTAAATAACTACAATTATTTGTCAGTACAAAAAAGTTGAGGAATCTGATTTAATTTGATTCAAATATTAGTATCTTGGCACTCACTGCCTACTGTGAACTTGATTTAAGACAAAAATGGCTGTTTATAGTTGATTTCCAGATTCTAAAGTAATTGTTTCTCTCCAAACAATGCAGCACAAATAATTTTTTATAGTAATTTTATTAAGCATTACAATTAAAGACAAAAATAATGCAAACCAAAAAATAGAAAGTACAGAAAAGAAGAAAAAATAGAATATTAGGAAATAAAGACAAAAATAAAGCGAAGAAAAAAAGAATATATAAAGAAGTGACTTCCCCATCACGAATAGAAACAATTTTAGTAACATCATCTTCTCTTAAAATACAACAAATATCTTCTTCCCATATTCCATCTATCTGCAAAAAATCCTTAAATCATTCAGTTCTAGTCAGCAAAAGTTGGTGTTCAATCTAGAACTTTGTTTTTATTTTTTACTTTGTTCCTTCTCACAAAATCCTTCCAAAACTTTGGCAAATATTTTTGCAAATCCAATATTCAAGTTATCCAAGTCATGCTCTTAGTTTGTCATTTGTACATCCCTTCTAATTATTAAGACATAGGATGGTTTCATTTGTATATCCACTGTAACGTTCTTTTTCCATATCATTCTTGTAGCATATCATTTTAAATCTGGCCAACTGTTCATTATGCTGCAATTGTCAGCTTTGCTGTTAGTGGAGCTGTCTTCAATTCCCATTTCTTCCCCACAAACAACTCTACAAATAACACCAAAGTACATTTTTAGATATCTCAATTATTGACACAATTATGTCCCCAGAAACTTCTTCTTTTTTGGGTGGAGACTGTAAATTCTAGTTCCTCACCATAGGTCTGAAAGTCAGCTGGGTGATTTGGGGCCAATGACTCTCTCAGCCCAACTCACTCAGAGTTGTTGTTATAGGGAAAACAGGAGCATCATGAGTTATTTATAAACGCTTTTTAAAGTGTTTTTATTCTACCTTTATTCAATAAATAATAATTGGCAAGATATTTTTTTTTAAAAACCCTACTGCTTGGAATTGAGAAAAATAAATTGTTTAGAAACAAGGATCTAATTCAGAATTCACTTAAGGCAGGAATACAGAACGGTGAAAATCCACTTAACGAATCTGAAAACACCTTCTAAAATATCTTCTTGGGCCTTTGTAATTTAGAAGTTATAGTTTACCGTATATACTCGAGTATAAGCCGACTCGAATATAAGCCGAGACCCCTAATTTTACCCCCCAAAAGTGGGAAAAGTTGGTGACTCGAGTATAAGCCGAGGCTGGGAAATGCAGCAGCTCACCTTATGCTCCTCTCCAGAGATCTTCCCTCAGCAGCGGCCGGCAAAGTAGCTCGCACGCGAAACAAGCCCGGCAGAGGAGCCGGAGCGGCGAGCAGAGGCGCCCGGCCCAGATCCTGCAAGGCCTGGCCGAGACACGCCCCCAGCAGCGGAGCTGCTCCGGCTCCTCTGCCGAGCTTGTTTTGCATGTGAGCTACTTTGCCTGACGCTGAGAAGACCCGCTTGGGCACTCGGGTTGGTGTCAGTCTCCACAGGCCCTTCTCGTTTCCAGGAACGTCAAGCGCGCTTGGCTCCCCACCCCCACGGCAGGGCAGGGCAGGGCAGAGACTTGCTCGCCCTTCTGACGGCCCTGAAGAGAAACGAAGGGCTTGCAAACTCCCCGCGAGAAGCTGGGCGAAGCGCGCGGCTGGGCGAGTGTGTGCCTGCGCGCGTATTTACGAAAGAAACGCTCCGAGAGTTCTTTCTCCGCCCCCTTGGGGGGAACTCTAGCGACTGCTGTAGCCGCGCTTCTCTTCTCGGCTACGAAAATAGGGATTTCTACTCTCTCTCTCTCTCCCCTCCCCACCCCGCATTCTCCTGCCTCTTCGATTGCGACAATAAAAGGGCGAAGGGTGCGCTGGTTTCTTCCTCCTTCCTCCCCCCCTCCCCTCCCCTCCCCGATTGTCAGGTGAGGCAGCTGGAGGTCTGGCCGGGAGATTGTAGCCGTTTTGAAACGCCACGTCTTGAAACGCCCGATCAGCTGATTTTCGGGTGGAAGAGCCGCGGCTTGAATCTGTTTGCATCTGCCTGAATTAGACCGAAACGGCCTGAATTTGACCAGAGTTGCTTTGTAATGGCTGGAGGAACTGCAGAGGAGGTCTTGCCGGGAGATTGTGGCCGTTTTGAAACGCCGCGGCTTGAAACGCCCGATCAGCTGATTTTCGGGGCGGAAAGAGTCACGGCTTGAATCTGCTTGTATTTGTTTGAACTTAACCAGAAACGGCTCGTAATGGCTGGAGGAACTGCGGAGGGAGTGAATGCTCCAGCCTGGAATATTTGGAAAGGCTGGGGGAACCGGATGAACTGCAGCTTAAGCGACTGTTGCCGGAGGAGCCATGGCTTGAAACGCCCCAGTTTTGGGGCAGCGTTTGCTTGTTCCGGGTAGAAAAAACGCTGTCGACCCCGGCATCTTTTGCGGGGAGGGGTGAGGTGGGGTGGGGTGGGGTGGAGGAAGCAGTTTGCGAAGCAGCCGAAATGGGGGTGTCAAGCCCTACGGGGACCAGGGGAGCACTTCCAACAATGCCCGCGCAGCACCGAAGGCCCATTGGCGCCCGCACCCCCCAACTGTTCGGCGGGCGAACGCCAGACCCGCTGCCGCACTTACAGCTGATCGGCAGCCGGAGGAGATTGCGAGCGGCTGCGGAGGTTCCGCGCCGGCACAAACAGCTAATCGGCGGCTGAAGGAGACTGCGAGCGGCTGCAGAGGTTCCGCGGCCACATCAACAGCTGATCGGCGGCCGGAGGAGATTGTGGACGGGCGCAGAGGGTCCGCGTCAGCACAGACAGCTGATCGGCGGCTGAAGGAGACTGCGAGCGGCTGCGGAGGTTCCGCGCCGGCACAAAGAGCTAAGGGGCAGCCGGGGACGTCTACCGGTGGTCACGCAGCGCGATCAACTGAGCGGCAGTTAGAAACAGCCGCCGACGGTCGCACGGGCCTCACGGGACTTTTCGGGTCCGATGGCGGCTTTGAGAGTGTGGGTGGCTGCTTCGCAGACCTGGCGGTTGTAGCGGCATGCAAGGTCTGCGAAGCAGCCACCCACACTCTCCAAGCCGCCATCGGACCCGAAAAGTCCCGTGAGGCCCGTGCGACCGTCGGCGGCTGTTTCTAGCTGCCGCTCAGTTGATCGCGCTGCGTGACCACTGGTAGACGTCCCCGGCTGCCCCTTAGCTGTTTGTGCCGGCGCGGAACCTCCGCAGCCGCTCGCAGTCTCCTTCACCCGCCGATCATCTGTCTGTGCTGACGCGGACCCTCTGCGCCCGTCCACAATCTCCTCCGGCCGCCGATCAGCTGTAAGTGCGGCAGCGGGTCTGGCGTTCGCCCGCCAAACAGTTGGGGGGTGCGGGTGCCAATGGGCCTTCGGTGCTGCGCGGGCATTGTTGGAAGTGCTCCCCTGGTCCCCGTAGGGCTTGACACCCCCATTTCGGCTGCTTCGCAAACTGCTTCCTCCACCCCACCCCACCCCACCTCACCCCTCCCCGCAAAAGATGCCGGGGTCGACAGCGTTTTTTCTACCCGGAACAAGCAAACACGCAGGCAACCCTGCACTATTCAGCTCAGTGAAGTCACGCTTGAAACGGCTTGAAATGCCCGATCAGCTGATTTTCGGGGCGGAAAGCATGCGGTGTTGTTGTGTTTTTTTTTCCTCCCCCCGAAAGTGAACGGCAGCTTTCCGTACTAGTGTATTTGTACTGCCGCGAGTGACAACTGACAAAGCTTGCCGGTGTGATCTTGATTTTGGAACTGATGAAGTCTGTTAACTAATTGATTGGCACTCCGGTCGCTCATCGCCGTGAAACTAGACCTTGTTTTTGGGGGTTTTTTTTTGTACTTTGGGCTGATCAAATGGAATAAATGGAATAAATAAAAACACTGGCATGTCAAGACACCAGCACAAAGACCAAGGTACAAGCAGCTCTCCTTCAGTCATTATTGAAACATTTGATCAGCCCAACTTCTTCTTCTTATTATTATTATTATTAAATCTGTTTTTTAACCAAGCGTGACTTCACTGAGCTGAATAGTGCAGGGTTGCCTGCGTGTTTGCTTGTTCCGGGTAGAAAAAACGCTGTCGACCCCGGCATCTTTTGCGGGGAGGGGTGAGGTGGGGTGGGGTGGGGTGGAGGAAGCAGTTTGCGAAGCAGCCGAAATGGGGGTATATAGAGGATGGGAGGTTCCCACCGAGAGAGCCAGCAGAGTTGTTGTCGAAGCGCGTCACACGCCTTTCCAACCACCAGAGAAGGGAGGAATAAGAAAGAAACACACACACACACACACACACCAGGAAATCGAGGAAGCTTGCGTAAGATCTGAAGGAGACACGATCGTGGGAAAGGCCGTGCCGTGGAAAAAAAAGAAAGGGTGGACTTGGGCTTGGCTGGTTTCGCAACGGGAAATGGGAAATCCCCGCAAAAGATGCCGGGGTCGACAGCGTTTTTTCTACCCGGAACAAGCAAACGCTGCCCCAAAACTGGGGCGTTTCAAGCCATGGCTCCTCCGGCAACAGTCGCTTAAGCTGCAGTTCATCCGGTTCCCCCAGCCTTTCCAAATATTCCAGGCTGGAGCATTCACTCCCTCCGCAGTTCCTCCAGCCATTACGAGCCGTTTCTGGTTAAGTTCAAACAAATACAAGCAGATTCAAGCCGTGACTCTTTCCGCCCCGAAAATCAGCTGATCGGGCGTTTCAAGCCGCGGCGTTTCAAAACGGCCACAATCTCCCGGCAAGACCTCCTCTGCAGTTCCTCCAGCCATTACAAAGCAACTCTGGTCAAATTCAGGCCGTTTCGGTCTAATTCAGGCAGATGCAAACAGATTCAAGCCGCGGCTCTTCCACCCGAAAATCAGCTGATCGGGCGTTTCAAGACGCGGCGTTTCAAAACGGCTACAATCTCCCGGCCAGACCTCCAGCTGCCTCACCTGACAATCAAGGAGGGGAGGGGAGGGGGGGAGGAAGGAGGAAGAAACCAGCGCACCCTTCGCCCTTTTATTGTCGCAATCGAAGAGGCAGGAGAATGCGGGGTGGGGAGGGGAGAGAGAGAGAGAGAGAGAGAGTAGAAATCCCTATTTTCGGAGCCGAGAAGAGAAGCGCGGCTACAGCAGTCGCTAGAGTTCCCCCCAAGGGGGCGGA
This sequence comes from Vipera berus, assembly GCF_964194415.1. Taxonomy (NCBI): domain Eukaryota; kingdom Metazoa; phylum Chordata; class Lepidosauria; order Squamata; family Viperidae; genus Vipera; species Vipera berus. Next base: position 70,789,695 of record NC_138207.1, on the reverse strand, counting down.
GAAAGAACTCTCGGAGCGTTTCTTTCGTAAATACGCGCGCAGGCACACACTCGCCCAGCCGCGCGCTTCGCCCAGCTTCTCGCGGGGAGTTTGCAAGCCCTTCGTTTCTCTTCAGGGCCGTCAGAAGGGCGAGCAAGTCTCTGCCCTGCCCTGCCCTGCCGTGGGGGTGGGGAGCCAAGCGCGCTTGACGTTCCTGGAAACGAGAAGGGCCTGCGGAGACTGACACCAACCCGAGTGCCCAAGCGGGTCTTCTCAGCGTCAGGCAAAGTAGCTCACATGCAAAACAAGCTCGGCAGAGGAGCCGGAGCAGCTCCGCTGCTGGGGGCGTGTCTCGGCCGGGCCTTGCAGGATCTGGGCCGGGCGCCTCTGCTCGCCGCTCCGGCTCCTCTGCCGGGCTTGTTTCGCATGTGATTCCGGGCCAGGTGCTGCTGAGGGCGAGCAGAGGCGCCCGGGCCGGATCCTGCAAGGCCCCGGCCGAGACGCGACCCCAGCAGCGTCAGGCAAAGTAGCTCACATGCAAAACAAGCCCGGCAGAGGAGCCGGAGCAGCTCCGCTGCTGGGGGCGTGTCTCGGCCGGGCCTTGCAGGATCTGGGCCGGGTGCCTCTGCTCGCCGCTCCGGCTCCTCTGCCGGGCTTGTTTCGCATGTGATTCCGGGCCAGGTGCTGCTGAGGGCGAGCAGAGGCGCCCGGGCCGGATCCTGCAAGGCCCCGGCCGAGACGCGACCCCAGCAGCGTCAGGCAAAGTAGCTCACATGCAAAACAAGCCCGGCAGAGGAGCCGGAGCAGCTCCGCTGCTGGGGGCGTGTCTCGGCCGGGCCTTGCAGGATCTGGGCCGGGCGCCTCTGCTCGCCGCTCCGGCTCCTCTGCCGGGCTTGTTTCGCATGTGATTCCGGGCCAGGTGCTGCTGAGGGCGAGCAGAGGCGCCCGGGCGACCCCAGCAGCGTCAGGCAAAGTAGCTCGGCCGCGTGCAAGTCCTCGGTAAGTTCTTTTTTTTTTTGTTGACTGGAGTATAAGCCGAAGTGGATTTTTTCAGCCCAAAAAGTGGGCTGAAAAATTCGGCTTATACTCAAGTATATACGGTAACTAAATTGTTTCTATCTTAATTAGAACTTTCTTAAAAATGTGGGCTAGAAAGAATCAAATAGCAAATGAATATCCAAAATTTGTGGCAGCTTATTTGTCCTGCTTTGGGCAAAAAAAACACCCCAAATGTCTATCTATACTTTATTTAAACAGCACAAACAATTTAATATTTTCTTTACAGAATTGTATTCCACTACTGGCCTACTCCCACAATTATATTCCCAAAACTATAGCTAAAGCATTTTTTAAAAATAATCTGACATCCTAGTGACATTACCATATCTCGAATGCTGATATTAAATGGTTAAATCTTACTTGTTTTTATAATATGAACTCTATACAAGCTCCATTCTTATCCCTCCTCTCTGGCTGATAAGTGGTGGGAAAGGGCAGCTCTTAAACAATGACCTTCCATATCTGGCTTCTATTCAATATACACTAAACACATTCTTCCCCATCTCATCACATTGTTCCAACTCATTAAATTCAAGTAAAGTCTGAGAATTGAGATGTGCCACTAAATGTGCACAGTTTGTGTTTACCAGCTAAAACAGTATAGAGTGTTGCTTACAATCCTCTAATGCGGAAGCAATTTTCCTGGCATGCTCTGACAATTTATCTATTCATGTTGGAGTGGAACAGCGTCTGCTTTAAAATTTGAGCTGCTAATGGAAAAAACAGGGATATTAAAATTCATCACAGTGAAATCTTTGCTGCCATGAAGGGGTCATTGATCCAAGAGACAAACAACTTAGTGTTGATGGTTTAACAAAACATTTTTCACAGAGATTACATGCTCATCCATCAATTTACAATATTTTCCCATCACAAAACAATAATACTTGCTCCACAGTTGCCAATTATAAATATTAGCAACTAAATCTAATGCTGAAATCCTTGCATTTTATACTTTCCCATATGAACTGAGAAACACTGGCATATTAGAACTGGTGATTACATTTAAAAATCTAGACACAACAAATCTAGACACAATAGGCATGTTACAAATTAAAAGGAAAAGTGAATATAGGAACATTGTAAATTCCAGCTCTGGCTCTTTGAATAAGCCAAGTATTCTGAATAACCAATGCTACTGTGGGGCCTGAACCTGGGTAATTTTCTGCCATCTGGTTTTGCAAGACAAGGAAGAAGATTATGATTCCTATTCTAGGATTCAAGGCCAAGCGCAGTAACCCTTTCTGGCTAGAGTACATATGGCATTCTTGACTGACTTAACACAAAACAGTGTGTATTAAGAAAAAAATCCAGTGGAACAGACAAGGCTGCCTCTATTTCTGGCAGATGATGAGCACAATCAGAAACAGAGGATTAAGTTGTTTTGGTTAGGACAGACCTATTTTTTTCCATTTCATCTAGTTAATAGTCTTTATTTTCTAAATTGTTTGAAGATGCTGAGAACCTCAATACACTCAAGATCCTTGAACACCCAAGAAAAAGAATCCTAATAAATTCAAGTATCACTTGACAATATGTGGACATGAAAAAGCCAACATTACTTGAATTTGAAGATAAGAATCAAAATATCATGCCTGTAACTCATGCATTCATATTTCTTATCACCTCATTCAACTTTAGAACAATATTTCTCATAAATTATAAAGCAAATAGATTAGCAGTATTTTCTTCTTAGTAGTTACCGGTAAGTAGATTCCATTTTGCTGATGATTTACAAATATTGGGGAACAAGGAATGCTTCTGTTGCATATTAGCTTAGTAACTAATTTCACTTCTGACACACAGCAATATTTTGTGATATTAAAGAAAAGCCTCTTTATCACAGAGCTAATAAAAACAATGTATACAAGCTGAAGGAGAGGAAATTAAACATTATCTTATGAATTCTTGCATACTTTTTAATTAGTGTTATTATTACATTGTACATAGCCAAAGAAAACTCCAGATCTATTTTTACTCTCAGAAAACAACTTTAAAATAAAAGATTTTCATTTATTTTAATATATTCTATTGGTATTTAGCTGAAGTCCATGAGCAGAAAATCATTCTCTTGCTACTGTTTTTCATTAAGGAGAATTCTCCCAGACTACCTCCCTTCTTCCAAATAAAAAGCTATTTTCATTACTTTGAAATCTTTATTGAAAATCAAGTAAGTTTTCTTCTGAAGAGCAGAACATTTAGCACATAACCTTAACAATTCATAGTGATAGTTTATTTCTAATGCAGTAGCAAAAGATAATTGCTGTGTGGTAATTATTATTACTGTAATAATCATGTAAATTTCTTCACTGCTCCTATGTAGTTAAATCTCCAGGAGCCAGTGGGACCTGTAAACACCATCATAAATATTCGCACAATGAATGATAGAATTTGACCATACAATTTATAACTATTTTCATTTGAAAATTCATTTATGACTGCTGAAAGCCTTCTCTTTGTCTCCTCAGTTGCATTTCTAATAGCACGTGGTAGAGAAAATGCTTTTTCTGGTCTCCCTCATTCTACTTGTTTGTTCTACCACAACTTTTGGGAAAGGTAATGAATTAATTAGGCTTCTATTCAACGTAGCACATCTTTGTCAAGACATTCCTTTACTTTCTCCATTTTAAATGTTGTTATTAAAATAAAACTCACAAGAGGAAATAAAATACCTTAGAACATTATTTTCTTTGTGGTTATGAAGGCAGTTTATTATTCTGAGAATATCAATTAAGTCTAGTTCAGTTTACAGTTGGTAATTATTCAGTGAAATACAAATATTTCGAAAAGCAATTCTGTATATTTAAATTTAAAAGTGACACTGTATTAAATATACATGAACTTCAATAATGCATAATGGCAATTGCCAAAGGATAATTTCTTGCCAATACAGCCTGTATGACTTCAATAAAGTGTGGAATGCAATGCTGTTATGTTTAGTGTTATAAGAGATTTTGTTCTACTTGATCTAATCAAATTTGGCTTAAAAGATTTTCTGCTCATAAAAATAACTAATTACTAAAGAATGCATTGGAACTTGACAGGATTGTTTTCCCCCCACTTCACTACAAGTCCTTCCGTATCAACTAAACTTAGAAACTGATCATCAAAAAACTGTACATCCTGAGGGCTCTGGCATTTATTACATTCTAAAATAATTAGTTCAGCTGCTATATGATTTTCTCACATTTCAGGAACAGCTTTTAAAAACAAAACAAAACATTATTAAAGTAATTTAATACACATCTTAAAGCACTATATTTAATAATGCTTTGTTTTTTAAACAAATCAGCATAAATTTGGTCTGTGCTCAGAATAATCTCTACTGCAAACAAATTCTAATAAATTTTAATACTGACTGCCATCTTTCCACTGAAATCTATCATTATTGATACTAATAAAATGTCACTGGCAGGATCAAGACAATTCTGAGGTTTGTAAATGCTCCCAAAATCTTAAGTTTAGAGCAGGCATATCCAAGCCATGGCCCACAGGCCACATGCAGCCTGGGACAGTTAGTGATACTGTCCCTCAAGATCATAGATTTTTAACATTATTATATGATTTTATAAAAGTATATTATATATTTTATATGCAGCCCATTTTCTATCCAGTCCAAGCAAGTCAAAAGATTGGACAAGCTTGGTTTGGAGGGGAAAAAAGCCACCTAATTAGAAGGAAACCTCCTCATCCCAAGGTTTCCATGAATAAACAGAATAAAAGCTTTAAATCTTCATACCTATGAAAAATCAGTGTTTTACTGAGTTTTTTCTTTTTCTAGTTTAATGCAGATATCAATAGATTTTTAAGCATGTTAAATTCAATATATCTGCAGATTCCAGAATTCAGCCAATCAGTATTCTCTCTTTAGTCATTTAAATCAGGCAGGTTTTCTGTTCTCTTGACTTCTACAATATCTACAAATAAACCAACATTTTACACAAAAGAAAAAAAAATTTCTATCATTTTTCATATACTGCCTAGTGTTTCCATATATTTTGTGTATGTGTATAAATTACAATTTATAAAAAAAATCTAAGAAGAGGCACCCTAATGTAGAAAGATAACTGAAAAATGTAAATAAAGCTTGACTGACACTAACCCCTGGCCTAGGAATACAGACAGGATTTATGGGCCTTCTGGAACCTAGAAAAATGGGGACACAGGTCTCTTGGAGGATGCTGTTCTTTGGGGGGGGGGAAGAGCCACAAAAGAGAAGAAATGTTTTCTTAATCTCATAAGATGACAATTGAGGGGTCCCTGGTTGGGCCCACTCTGTCCAAATGTATTAGGCAGACAAAAATTATTGGAGACAGATGGACCCAGCAGATAATCAAATCCTACGCCATGCAAATCTTTAGAGGTGATAACACCTTGAATTGCACATAGAAGCTAACTAGCACCCAATAGAACTGTCATAGCAGCAATGACACATGGGCATAACAAATATACATTGCTGCTCATGCCAATGCATTTTGGAGCAGATATATTTCCCAGATGGACTTCAAGGGCAGCCCTATCTACAGTGGTACTTTGGTACTCAACTGCTTTGAAATTCATTGAATCTGGTACGCAATACATTTTGTTCCAGTCTCATTGTTTGTTTGGTACTCGATGCACAAGCTAGAACATGTCGATGTCAGTGACTTATGACTCACTACATTATTCCTTAAGGGAAAAAATTGTTTGGTACTGAGCATTTTTGGTACTCATTACACCTCCTGGAACAAATTAACTATATGTATTGAGGTAACAGTGTAGAGTGCATTGGAAGCATCCGATATGTAAGATGTAAGCAACTGTCAGAAGGGCCTCTTGGTCAAGGAAAGGGCAGAAATGGCTCACAAGTGGAACCTATGCAAAGGCCACAGCTATCACTGGCTTAATAAGCAGTAGCAGTGAGTCTAGAACTCCCAATTTGCACACCAGTCTCAAATGGGGAAGTGCAACCCCAACACAGACCACTGATGAAAATGTCTCTAATTCAAGAGGCCAAAACATCTGTAGCCACTAGGTCTCGTCAGGAATGAACTAAAATCTGCTCTTCCTCATGTAAGAGCTTCTAATACACTGACATCTTCAACTGCACATTCCAGATTGAGATGTATAGTTAAATATTATCAATATATTCATACTGAATCCTGAATTGATAGATGACCTCACCTCACCTCACCCAACACTTTCACGTAGATCTTAAACAGGAATACAGAGAGTATAAGCAAGAGGTTGGTAGTATTATATTTCCCCTCCTGTCAACATTGACTGGAAATGACCAGTGAGAAAGAAGCAAAGCATTACAATTCAGTGACCCTTTTCCTAAGCCAATCCAGAGGTATACTATGGCGGTATAAAAATTTAATAAATAAATAAATAACAATACCAAAAACTGTGAAAGTTCAAGGAGCACATGAGTGTATGCCCCACCTCCTTTCAAGCCTTATTAAAGGTCACTGACAAGCACAAGCAATGCTGTCTCCCTACTATACCCTGATCTGATTAAAACAGGATCTATGTGGCTATGCTGTTGGATATAAATAATATACCAAGGACTTAGTATGGAGAAATGTATAAGAATTATAAAAATACATCCCTATGGAATCTACCATAGGAGAAGTGATAATATGTGTCCGCTGGAATTGTTGCAGAACCAAGGTCAATATAGTAGAGAAAAATTGGCTTATGGGGCAAAATGACATAGAAGAACAAAGATTTAAAATGATTCTCCTGATTACTCTATCATAGGTTCAATAGAAGCACATCCCATGCTTGGGTGCAGTAGATGTGCAGACATAATTTTGCAGGAGGAAGAAGCTGACAATTGTATAGAAGAGAAACACATTTGAGGGACTGAAAAGGAAGGAAACAGGAATATGCTAAATGATAGAAAGAACAATCAGGAATTAAACTGAAAGTTTCCCTTTGGTATTCAAAGTGATCAGCAACTATTGGGGGCACAATTGGCAAAAGAAAGCTCAGGACCGTATTAGATGGAAACATGAGGAAGAGGCCTTTATCCTGCAGTGGATAGACAACAGCAATGATGATGATGATGATGATGATGATGATGATGATGATGATGATGATGATGATTCAAGGTCATTACAGCTGCAAATAATATACTGTGTCCACCAGCATCCCACCCACCCACAAAGCCTAATTAATAGAGAAAAATCCTCAGACAGATCATATTCAAATGATACCAGTGAGTACACTGAGAATGAAAATATACTGTATTTTCCGGCGTATAAGACTACTTTTTAACCCATGAAAATCTTCTCAAAAGTCAGGGGTTGTCTTATACGCCAGGGCTGGCTGGAAAACCTGGAGCGGATCTCCCATTTAGTCTGTGCAGGGAAAGCGGGACCAATTGGAGAAGCAGCTGCAGTCTGTGATTTTTTACAGGCTGGGGTCTGGGCGTCTTTCCTTCTAAAGTTGAAGAGCAGCTGTAGTATATCCCAACTTGAAAGGCAGGTGGGGAATGTGTAGCAGAGCAGCAGCTTAGCTCTAAGGACACATTTGACTCAGGAACTGGGCGAGCTGGCTGGAAAACCTGGAGCGGATCTCCCATTTGGTCTTTTTTTTTAAAAAAAATCCCATTTATATCCTGCCCTTCTCCGAAGACTCAGGGTGGCTTACAATTTAAAGCACAAATCAATGTGCTTAGCAATAGCCTTCATTCTGTGTATATGCCTGTTTATTAGGGCTTTCACACACACCCCAAGCAGCATTATTACAAAGTCAGCTTATTGCCCCCGACAATCTGGGTCCTCATTTTACCTACCTTGGAAGGATGGAAAGCTGAGTCAACGTTGAGCCTTGTGGGATGCGAACCTGCACTAATTGCAGGCAGCTGGTGTTACTTAAGGCTCTGCGCAGGGAAAGCTTTAGAGTGAATTAGGAAAAGTGAAAAAGTGAATTAGGAAAATAGGGAACGGTTGCTGGAATTGGGTATGTGTAGTTTAATGAAGAGAAGGGTGAGGGGTGACATGATAGCAGTGTTCCAATATCTCAGGGGCTGCCACAAAGCAGAAGGAGCCAAGCTATTCTCCAAAGCACCTGAAAGCAGGACAAGAAGCAATGGATGGAAACTAATCAAGGAGAGAATCAACCTAGAACTAAGGAGAAACTTCCTGACAGTTAGAACAATTAACCAGTGGAACAACCTGCCTCCAGAAGTGGTGAATGCTCCAACACTGGAAGTTTTTAAGAAGAGACTGGACAGCCATTTGTCTGAAATGGTATAGGGTTTCCTGCCTTAGCAGGGGGTTGGACTAGATGACCTCCAAGGTCCCCTCCAACTTATTATTATTATTATTATTATTATTATTATTAGTAGTAGTAGTAGTAGTAGTAGTAGTAGTAGTAGTAGTAGTATAGTTTAATCCACTTGCACTGTTTTATGTTTACATGTTTGATGACAAACAGCCTTATGTTTATAAGTGACAGTTTTCCTACTAAGCACCTGCATGTCATAAGCATTTGAATTAAAATTACCATATTAAAATCAAATCTGATGTTTTTTAATTTTTATTTGGTGTGCGTTGGAAGAGGGGTAGTCTTATACGGCAAGTATAGCCCAAACCCTATAATTTAACAGGAAATGTAGGGGGTCGTCTTATACACCCAGTCGTCTTATATGCCGGAAAATACGGTACTTATCTCAATGAGTGACCTTAAACTCGAGACTATTCTGTGATTCCTGAGACAGTTTTTCAGAGATAACACTTCAAAATAACAATCAGGAAAAAAAAGATTACAAAAATGTATATTTTGTTCTCTCTTCTGTTCTTTATCTGAAGTTAGATATATTTTTCGTCAACAGAAACTGTATTCTGTTTATTAAATGCACCCCAAGGCTTTCAAGAGCATTATTACAAACTTTATTATTGAGTATATTTCACTATGAAAACATATTAACCAATGTCAGGTTTACTGAGAAAACAAATACACCAGAACTGTATAAATAATTTTAGAAAACTTCCATATGTGCTGCCAAAAAGCCCAAATGATTGGTTCATGAACTCTTCCACTGCTTACTTTAATGATATGAGGAGGGTGTGTGTGTGTCTGTCTTTTTATTGCTTTTAAAATAAGTGAGCATTACATTTTAGCACAATCTCCATCAATGTACAAATTTTAAAAATGCATTCCAAACTTTTAAAGGTCTGACTAAATAAAACAAATTGGTGGCAAGTGACAGATATATATAAGAATTTGTTTAGAGGATCACTATGCACAACTGCATTTTACTCTATAGTGTATTTGCAGCAGAAAAAAGACCATACTTAATAAAAAAAAAGTCTTCAATTTTTTAAAGAACAAAAAGAATCAAGATCAGTCCTCAATCCCTGAAATGGAAATAAAAATATTTCCATGCAAGCAGCTTGATTTTATTCATATTATTTTATTCATGAATAATATTGTTTTAAACTTAAGCAACCACTCCTAAACCTATTTGATATAACAATGTTAAAACTTCTATGTTGCCTTATTTTTAATAATGACAGAATGGCATAGCTATAAAATCAAAGCTGCACTTCCATCAAAGAACCCCCCAACTTGACTCAGAGTTGAGTGCTGGATTTAAAATACCAGCTCATAATAAGTTACCATAGTTGTAACCAGCTTATTATTATTATGGTTGGTCACACAATCAGTCAGATGCTTAAATTGGATTTGGCATTTTTGTCCACTTATCAAGTCCTTACGAAAGAAGTGAGATAGGCTGTGGTGTTGTGTGGCAGATGCTCATCTGTTTGAAGCTCTTCCATTTTCCCCACATTTTGCATTGCTTTGTCTGTTTTGTGATCCTGCCAGTTCTTGCTTGTAGGCAAGTGATATTTACCTGATGCTCAATGACTTTGGGTGGCTCACAACCATCAAAGAAATTACAACAAAAATCAATAAAAAATGACAAAAGAAAACAAACATGATGAAGTGAGGTGTCTTACTCTCTCTCAAAGCTTAGTCTAGGTGAACAGTCAGTTGTGGCAAAGAGCTACTGAAGAAATAAAACCTTTCTTCAAGTGATCTATGAGTTAGTGGTCCCAGGCTACAATACTGTATTTTGATAAAATACTGTTGTAGATGGAGACAGTATGGGGATCAACTTTATAGTCTGGAATCATCAGGTAATGTGGAATAGAGCTCTACAAGGCTTCAAATTTTATTTCCAAAAGTGCTTAACAGACCATCTAGTTACAAAGCCTCGTGGCAGGAATGGAAGTTCCCATTCAGCCCTTCTGACATTCAACAGGCACAGCTAGAATAGCAAATTTGGAACTGTTTTATTATCACTGGTTTCTGTTCATGTTATAGTTATTGTGCAGATTGACTTGGTTATTTATCTTGCTTTATATTTATTTATTTATTTATTTATTGATGGGATTTATATCCCGCCCTATCTCCTGAAGGACTCAGGGCGGCTAACAACAAAACATATAATAAGTACAGAAATTAAGATAAAAATAAAATTAAAATCATCTGTGCAATAAATTAAAATTGAAAACTAAAAATAAATTAAAAATTGTAAATATAATTAATTAAAATGCCTGTCAGTCCAGGTCAGCCTGGTGGAAAAGGAGTGTTTTGAGGCCGCGGCGAAAGGATTGGAGATCTTGGGCCATCTGAAGTTCAGGGGGGAGCTGATTCCATAGGACTGGCGCTCCCACAGAGAAGGCCCTCCCCCTGGGGGTCGCCAGCCGACATTGCCTAGCTGACGGTACCCTGAGGAGGCCTTCTCTGTGTGAGCGTACTGGGCGGTGGGAATTTGTTCCCGGCAGCAGATGGTCCTGCAAGTATCCCGGGCCTAAGCCATGTAGGGCCTTAAAGGTAAGTACCAGCACCTTAATCTCACCCGGAGGGCAACTGGTAGCCAATGCAGCTCACGCAGGAGGGGTGTAATATGGGAGTATCAGGGTGCTCCCATCACTACCCGTGCAGCTGCATTCTGCACCAGCTGAAGCCTCCGGGTGGTCTTCAAGGGCAGCCCCATGTAGAGACCATTACAGTAGTCTATACGGGAGGTAACGAGTGCGTGGGTGACTGTACATAGGGCATATGTATATGTAACAAGGCTGTGCAAAAATGTAATCAAGATAGTCCATCAAAGCAGATTTATGAATCAAGCGGAATCACACAATTAACTGTCATTTCTGAGGTTGTTAAGAGATAATATGCAATGTTGCAATGTTCCATTTCATAAATGGAAATTTCTAACACAGTCTAGTTGTGTGCTTGGGTCTCTCACACTGTCATGATCAGCTGTCCAAGCAGTTTTGGTCCCTCATTGAATTTTATCAATCAATTCTGCATCTTCAGTGTAGCCATTCAGAAGCCTTCATTTTCTCTTCTCTCCTGGGATTTAAGATTCCTGTACTGCTCCTCTCAATACCAGTAGGAATTCAGCTCAGCCTCATTACTTTGAATATGGGCTTATCATTTAGGTATGCATTCTTCTGTGAAACCTTACTTTCACATTCTATACGTCAGATGGAGGTTAAACTCTCATGATAATGAATGAACAGATAGTCATCTAGCATTTATTTATTTTACTATTAAACTTTTACTCCCCATTTCACTTTTTAGGATAATTTTAGGTGGCATCTATATAAACATATACTTTTTTTAAAAGTGTGGAGCACAAGGCTACAGATGTTATTTTTGTCTATGCCAACTTCTTTTTCTGTCACCTGCCTGTCTCTAAAGATGCACTTCTATTGCCAGCAATTATGCCAGCAATTATGCCAGCAATGAGCAAGAATGGGCAACGATGCCAATTAGCTCTGCCAAGTCTCTTGAAAGTCCTGAAATCCAGCAATCAGAGGAAGCAAAACTTTTGACTTCACAAGGCCAAGTTAACAGTCAATCTTCCTTGACTGCACCAGAAAAGGCCAAACTTTGAGTATTATTAAAAGAAATGGCTAACACATCATTCCAGAAAGGTATGTGAAAAATAAAAAAGAACGGGATACTTACTCAAAACTTTCTGAATATTTTTTTTACTGTTTTTGCTTCAAAAAAGATGATTAAAAAGTATTTGAAAATGAATTGCATCGAAATCCAGCCAAAACATTAAGTTTGCCTCACTGCTGCTTTATCCTAGTCTTGCCCAAAAATATAAAATTAAGCAAGGCATTTCAATACTTGCTCATTACAGTCTATCCTCAACTTTTTCAAAAAATAAAATCTTTAAGGAACTTCAAATCAGTTTGAGCTGGGTCTTAAAGTGCAAGCTTGAACTGACTCATGCCTCCTTGGGATCTTTAATCTCCAATTTGAACTGAATTAAGGCTGATTTGTATAATGTTAAACTTCTAGAATGATCTAAGAAATAAAGAATTCTAAAATGTAATGCTGGAGATGCCATCTGAATTTGAACTGAATCCTCTTTAATGGTTTAACAAGAACATGTTTCTTGGCTATAAATAAATGCCACAGATCCACAACATTTTTCCCTTATGACTATCACATAAAAAGAAGGGAATCAATTGTAGCATGTATTCTTCATATACATGGAGTGTATGCATCATCGAAAAGGAAAAGAAATACACCGTGTATTTTTAGTAAATAGCTTTGCTAGTCTAAGGGAGCAATGGGAAGCCAAGTCAAGAACAAAATTATTATGAATTCAGAAGAAAATCTGCTGGATCTATCTCCCCACTCTACTCCCATTATGAAGCAATTTTCTATTTGTGTAACATTTTGCTTTGATAAACAATTAAGTCATGAACACTTATGTAAGCAAGAATACAGATTTAATTAACATACTGTACGTACATTATTAGATGCCTTATTTGGAATTAATGCATAATTCATTATTTCCAAGTGCACAAAATAACATGCAGTAAATGAGTCATGGTTTCCTCTTGAATTCTGGCACTAATCAGAAGCTGTCAGTCATCCTTCAAGAACATAATTAGCAATTTTATTTACTGAATAAATAAAAATAGAATTATATAGGAGACATATTTGCTCTTTCTCAGAACTACCAGGGCTGTGAAAATCTTCAAGGGATAGTGCAATTTGATGAAAGTTTAAGCAAAGCAGCCAATTTTGAATGAGCTGGAGCACCCTAAAAGGAGGCTGTACTCATAAACAGAGGAGTTAGGTCTTCCATCCTTTTTTTGTTTCTATCTAGAAAAGTTAGATGTTTGCAGTCGTGATCTGGTAATCTTACCAAACTAACAGCACTATTTAAATTGTAAAAATCTGTTCATCTTAAGGAAAGTAAAATTACCAAACAAATGTCTCACCTTAGCTCTGGGGATTTTCTTAGAAATGGAAGGAAAACCTGCCAGGAGCTGACTTTGACTCATTTTTAGCTGAACGATTTCTCCTTCAGTGCTCTAAATCAGGGGTCCCCAACCCCTGGTCCATGGACGAGCACTGGGCTACGGCATGCCAGAAACCAGTCCACATAAACAAGTGAAGTCCCATCTATAGGATGCAAGCAACGGGTGAAACCATGTTCCCTCTGGTCCGTGGAAAAACCTCTCCACAGAACCGGTCCCTGGTGCCAAAAAATAAATTATCTGGAGCATAAAAATTCACATTTTTTTTATAACTGTGCATAAGTATTCCATATGCAAAAATAGTTCACTGACACTGCACTTAATGATTGATAAATTAGTCCCAGTGCTTAAGAGTAGCCTATATTATGCTGACAAAAGACCTAGGCAACATGTGTTCAAGCTTTAAGAGCTTGCCTAAATTATTCCTTCACATGAAAACTTTGTAAATGTTTACAAGGAATGATAAACACATTTCCAAAGATTTCCAAATGCTATCAAAACTATTCTTATTCAAAGGTGGAAAAAAGGCATAAGTTTTTATTATCATTAACAACTCTAGTGTTTTTGTAATACATATATAATAGTTTAAATAACTGAAATCACACATTGGTGAGGTAATGTTCGGAGCTTTTCTATCCTTATTTCAATAATGCAATGCGAACTGCCAAATATACAGGTTGGATTTAGAAGAGGCATCCAATAAATATGATGGGTATTAGGAATAGATTGAGAAGAATTTGAACAACATACTATCTTCCTAACTCAAAAATTCACAGATATGGTCACTGCAGTCATGAAATACAGCAGTATGTGTTTTACAGACATAAATGAAACAGAGTATTTATTTCAAACAGTCACTTATTGACACCTAAATTGGAAAGAAACAGATTTATGTCCATTATCTACTTTCACAAAAATTAATTATCTGACATTAAAACAAAGCAGCAGAAAAAAAGAAGGCATGCATTATTTATCTCCAAACAATTAAGTAGGAAGATAGAATAAATAATGAACTTCTGGATTAATTAATAACGTCCAATATCACAAATGTGTATCAGCAAAGTTGAAAACAGGACTGTTATCTCTAGATTAGACAAAATTGGATCCAGCGTCTCTTCCCCACGCCAGCCAGAACCACAATTCCTCACCAAAGTGCACACACACATAGTGAGTTCACTTCTCCTCGTTCTTCCCGATTTCCTGGTATTCAAGACTGATTACTCACTAATTTCCTCTCCTCAAGCCCCATTTATTGAAAGCCCTTTTTTTTCAGCTTATAAAAATAAGATGCAGTGAGCAGGCCTCTCATCACAAGGAGTGGGTGCACTTCTTGTATATAGTGCTTCTAGCACTTGAGCAGCCATATATGTTCAGCACCATGACCCGGCATAGTACCTATGAAAATGAGAAAAAATTAACCATACGTCAACTGCAAGCAACAAGATCCACTCATGAACGGTCCAAATCAGCACATTTATTGTGTTCTACTATAATACAAGAATCTCCCCAGATTGCTTGCCTTCTCTTGGGAACAACCAGATTAGGTTCCATGGAACTTACGGAGGGTCAGGCTTATGCCTCTTCAGGCTATGCAAGGATTCAAGGCTAGTTCCTTGCTTGACCTCTCTCTCCCTGGCTGGGAGTTTCCCAATATAATGGGGTCTTACAGCTCAGACTAAAATAACTTGATAATATCAATGGCTGCCTGCTATTACTGTAAATATCACTATTACAGCATTACTTTTACATTATAATTTTATAATTTATTTATTTATTTATTTAGTAAATTTTTATACCGCCCTTCTCCCGAAGGACTCAGGGCGGTGTACAAGGCAATAAATATCAAAATGTAAATACAAAAGTTAAAAAAGAGATTAAAAAGAATTAAATAATTATGCCCAATAATACAATACTAAAAGTGTGTTAAAACTAAATCCAACCCCAAACCCATCAGACCAGGCCAGATTGTTCAAATAAATAAGTTTTTAAATCACGCCGGAAGGAGCGCATGTAGGGAGCCATCCGGAGCTCAACCGGCAAGCGGTTCCACAGGTCTGGCGCGCCCACAGAGAACGCCCTCCCCCTGGGGGCCAACAATCGACATTCTTTGATCGGAGGCACCCTGAGGAGGCCCTCTCTGTGGGAGCGCACTGGACGGAGGAAAGTTGATGCCGGCAGCAGGTGCTGCCGTAGGTAATCCGGACCCATGCCATGTAGGGCTTTGTAGGTCATAACCAGCACCTTGAATCTCACCCGGAGGGCAAGCGGCAGCCAATGCAGCTCGCGGAGCAGAGGTGTAACATGGGAGTATCGGGAGACCCCCAACACAACTTGCGCGGCTGCATTCTGCACCAGTTGAAGCCTCCGGGTGGTTAAGGGCAGCCCCATGTAGAGAGCGTTGCAGTAGTCCAAACGAGAGGTCACGAGCGCATGAGTGACTGTACGCAAGGCATCCCGGTCTAGATAGGGCCGTAACTGGCGCACCAGGCAAACCCGGGCGAAGGCCCCCCTAGTCACAGCTCCTATATGATCTTCTAAGGAGAGCCGTGAATCTAGAAGGACCCCCACATTGCGAGCCCTATCTACGGGGGTAATAGCTCACCCCCCATAGAAAGAGATGGAATATTCTGAATATCCCGAGATGCCGGCACGTACAGCCACTCAGTCTTGTCAGGGTTGAGTCGAAGCCTGTTCCTCCCCATCCAGACCCAAACCGCCTCCAGGAAACGGGACATCACGTCGAGGGCATCACTGGGGTGGTTTGGGGTTGAAATAAAAAGCTGGGTATCATCAGCGTACTGATGATAACCAACTCCAAAACCACAAATGATCTCACCCAGAGGCTTCATGTAGATGTTGAACAGGAGAGGCGAGAGGACCGATCCCTGAGGAACTCCACAAACAAGGGCCTCAAGGTCGACCTCTGCCCTCCTGCCAACACCGACTGCGAACGCCCCAGAAGGTATGAGGAGAACCACTGAAGAACTGTGCCTCCCACTTCCAACCCCCTGAGGCGCCGCAGCAGGATACCATGGTCAATGGTATCGAAAGCCGCTGAGAGATCTAATAGGACTAGGACAGAGGAACAGCCCTTGTCCCGAGCCCGCCAGAGATCATTCACCAGCGTGACCAATTCCGTCTCCGTGCTGTACCCGGGCCTGAAGCCCGATTGGTACGGGTCTAGATAATCAGCTTCCTCCAGGAACAGAGGGAGCTGATGCGCCACCACGCTCTCAACAACCTTCGCAAGAAAGCGAAGGTTGGAGACCGGACAAAAGTTATTTAATACAGCTGGGTCCAGGGCAGGCTTCTTGAGGAGGGGTCTCACCACCGTCTCCTTCAAGGCGGCGGGAAAACTACCCTCCCTCAGAGAAGCAGTTATCACTACCTGGAGCCAGCCTTGTGTCCCGTCCCAGGCTGCATTAACCAGCCAGGAGGGGCACGGGTCCAACAAACACGTGGTGGAGCTCAGCTTCCCCATGATCCTGTCCACGTCTTCAGGAGTCACAGGATCGAACTCCTCCCAGATAACATCGACAAGACTGCCCGTATCCTCATCATCAGACTCTGCCCAGTCGGAGTCCAGACCGGTCCGGATCTGAGCGATTTTGTCCGACAGATATCGACTAAACTCCTCGGCACGACCCTGCAAGGGCTCCTCCCTCACCTCCTGATTAAGGAGGGAGCGAGTTACTCTAAATTATTATCTGCGGACGCGATGAGGGTGGCAAAGTGGTTAGACCTTGCCACCCTCATCGCCACGAGATAAGTTCTCGTGAACAACCTTAGTCGTAACCGGTCGGATTCGGATCGGCTGGACCTCCAACAGCTCTCTAGGCCCCGTCTCCGACGCTTCATCTCCCGGAGCTCCATGGAGAACCATGGAGCCCATTGGGATCTGCGCCGGGTCAAGGGCCGCATGGGTACAACTCGGTCAAGTGCCTCTGTGGCTGCCCTTTCCCAGGCTTCCACTAGGGCATCGGCCAAGCTGTGGGCAAAGGAGGCCGGTGGGGGCCTACATGAAGGATCATCATTCATTCATTCATTCATTCAGTTTGTTGCCCATCTTGCTTCAAAGCATTCTGGGCAGTTTACAACATTAAAACAATAAAACCATAAAAAATAAATATTTCTAAAAATAATAAAAAATACAATTGCAATTCAAGTGATGTTGCAATTAACAGATCGGGAGAGGGAGCAGAATGTGCGGGGGAGGGAGGGCAGTAGGTGGGATTTTCTCTTAATTCATCAACTACCTCCAGGGTGATAATCCAGTTGGGGCCCCAAGCCAGCTGGGCAAGGCCAGGTCTTCAGGCATTTAAGGAGGGTCAGAAGTGTGGGAGCCAATCTCACAGGGATTAAGATGTTCCAAAGGGCAGGAATCATGGTAGAGAATGCTCTTCTCCTGGACTCTGCCACCAAAATTCCCTGACTGAAAAGGCTTGCAGCATGCAATCTTTGCCAGCACAGGTGGGGTGATCCAGTCCCATTGGAGTGAGATGGTTCCTAAACCCATTTTATCCTTATCTTAGGTTGAGAGACAGTGATTAAACAAAAATTATCTTGTGAATCCCACAGTAGAGCAAGAACTCAGTTCACTCAGTTGCAACATCATTAACTTTTTTAGTATTCAATGCAGATTTCTTGATAGCAAAAAAAAAAACCCACAAGACTTACAGGTTTGACTCTTAACAGGGATGCACTAATGGCAACCTATAGACCATTTCAGAAACAATAGATTGAAAAATATTAATTAGTTACTGTTTAGTAATAATATAATTAATGCCAATTGAACTAGTTCACATTTTTGGGCCTTCTCTTTTCAGTCAAAAGGGGCTCAATCTAAGGAGCAGCAGATTATCTTTAAGCTTTCCAGATGTTGTTAGAAGCCAACTCTACATTGTTCCAGCAATTTAACTAGTGGTTAAAAAAAAACTTCAGTGCAGCTATATTTAAAAGTTCCCTTTTCCAGTTTGAGAGATATGTTACTTTTGGTGTGGTGCCTGAGTCAACTGAGAGTGAAATATACTAAATGAGAATAGCAATATTAATATTATTCCATAATTCATTTGTAGATGACAAAATCTTTATTACAAATGTACATACATGTACCATCTTAATATCACAACCTACTACTGCAACCATTTCATTGCAAAATAATTCAGGCCCTTACGTTACCACTGGCATTGGTTAATTAGGTATAACACTCTTGACTTTATTAATCCAGGTTTATGAAGTTGAAAACAATCGATCCTTCCTTGATTCTACCCATGCCTTGCTGGCAGTAAATCATAGAATCAAACAGATTAATTGCCAATGACAACAAATGTGAGTAGGTAAGAAAGGGCAGTCGCAATACAGCCATTTTCACAGATCCATGATTTACAAATCCAGGATGATTACATCAGAGGAAACATCAATTTTCTTAAGGCATACTATAATATTAAACTATGTGAACCAAGCTTAGGCACATTCACGCTTCCCTTACACTTCTTTCTCTCTCTTTCTCTTATGATGTTTTTTCCCAAATACCCAATTATTGTTTCATTTCTATTTTGTTTTTTTCCAAAAGAAATCCACTTGAAACCATGCTTCCGATCCCTTGCAATTAGTTACAGTTTGCCTGTTTTCAAATGAAATTACTAATGAGTATCAAAGGATAGAATCTGGGAAGAAACAAGAATTACATAGATATTATTATATGGTCCATAGTTCAACAAAATATGCCCACTGCACTGTTTTATATCACCGTTTATAGGACAAAGTTCTTTTGGGAGAGAAATTCAATAGATTTTAATATACTTTATATAATTTAATGAATAGGTTTTGACTTCCTAAATTAGTAAAACTCTGAAATCTATTAATATACAATAAAAATACAGCAGTCTCCATGGGGATTAAATGGACAAACTTTGTTGTGTCCATTTATGTCCACTTATTTTAATTTCAAATAACCAGTTATTTTGTACTATCTAGAACTATAATAAACAGCTCTTAGGTAGATAAGTATCTAAGCAATTTGGTTCTGGAGTGTTTTTTATCACTGGAGGGCCGAAAGTATAGCCAAAATGCATAACGATTTTGTGAATCTAAAGATTTTTTAGCTATACACTCAACAGATACTGAAAACAGATGTTTTTGCTGGTTCTTTTTAATCTAATGTAAATGAAGCCAACTCCATGGCAAAGAAATACTTTTCAAGGGAAAATATTTTTATGTTTTATTAAATATGCGGGGCAGCAAATAAAGACTAAGAGATCAATTTCTAAAATCTCAGTGAATAGAAAACAGCAATCCTCCCCAAAACTAATACAAACATATGTAAATTATTATAATTTGGTATTGTGTTCTGCTGAAATAAAATAATTCTCAGAAAAATATCTCATTATTGGATGTGGGATACAACAGGAAAAACCTATACTGAAACTTTCATTCCATACTAAATTACTGGAAACACTTTTGAGAAGTCATTGTCTATTTCATTACACTGAACTAGAATGTCTCCCTTTGAGATGATCCAAAAGAAGCAAAGTAGGATCCAAAATTTTATAGTAAATTTCAGGAATGGAAACTTCAACTATAAAAGTGGTTCTGTATTACCCTATATCATCACTTCTAATGAAAAATTCTGTGAAAAGTTGTAAGAAAATTCACATAATTTTAGCACAATGCTTTTTTCATTATTTAATAAACAACTTCAGGTTTATGTCATTTATTAGGCTCGATATGAACAAATTCTCTAGATACTTTGTAGATAATACTTAAAATATAATATATATTGCAGTATTTCTCAAATTTGGCAACTTTTAAGATGGGTGGATTTCAACTGGGGAAGGGCTTACTGGAAAATTTAGGGAGATGAACTCCACCCATTGTAAAGTTGACAAGGTTGAGAAACACTTGTATATTGTAAAGCACAAAAATTAGATTTCCAAATTTAATCTCAGTAATTCAAAGTCAATCTTGACCTTTTAATATTACTTTGAAACCAAGTAAATGTTACTTTAAAACTAAGAACTGAAAATTAATTATTTAACATTATCACTGAGATTGGAGAAAATTTTGAAAATTAAATTTAGAATATTTTCTAGAAATATTTTTTTCATAAGTCAACTGCTTGCTTCCTTTCACATTAAATAAAACAGAATAATTATAATATCAATCTGAAATGTATTTTCAATATTGAATAAAATATATATTCTCATATTAATTCTGATCATTTGCTAGTCTAATCTGAAACTTGAAATGCCATTTACTATTTTCTACATATACTATCTTACCATTCTTGTTCTTAAACCACAACCATATAGAGAACTACAATATAAAACTCAGTTGTGGGATTCAAATTTGTGAACAACCGGTTTTCTGTGTGGATGCCATTTCTGGAAGTCCATTCTGGAACTGGGCAACAAAAAGTTAGCTACCAGTTCTGCCAAACTGGTACGAACCGGCTGAACCCCACCACTGATAAAACTATAAATTCAGGTTTAAAATAGCTTTCAAAATAATACGCATAATAAAAAGCCAACATCAATAAATACTAGAGTAAAATCATACTTTAAAAATCCTTTAACTTAGTGGATAAAGGCTATTAAATAGAAATGGGAAAAAACCTCTAGCTCTCAGCAGGGCTATGTATTCTGCAATAATCCTAACACAGAACTTAAGTAAACAGTTTAAGACAGCGGTGTTAAACTGCTGGCCTCTGGGCCGGTTTTATCATACCGAAGCCGCACCCACCCCACTGCCGGCAATGCAAAAAGAGTCGCGATACATCGCAACATGTCACACGATGTGGCGAGTTTGACACCCGTGGCTTAAGACAAATACAGCTAGTTCTCAGGTTAATTTGGCACCTCTTAAAACCTCTTAATTTTAAAGTAACATTTACTTGGAATTTGTATTGCAAAGCAATGCAGTCATAAAGAGTGACATCACATTACTATATTGCTTAGCGATAGTAATACTAGCAGTCCCTCTACCTACAAAGGCTTTAATAGTAATTTCATGCATCCATTTATTTTTTTTTTTACAGAAATGGAAGAAGTATGTTTTGGTAAATATATCAAAGGCAAGATATGTAATCTTGGAGGAAAAACCCAAGCAAATGGGCAAAACGCTGCCCCTGAATAAATAGAACACATTTGAAAAAATGCCTACCAACTCAGAAATGGGAAAGAATCTCTAGAACTCAGCAAGGTTATCTATTCTGCAATATGGAGTTCGGTCACTAAGAAGGCCCTAACTCTTAACCACGTTAACAACTCACTTCATCTTAAACTTGACAGAAAAAAGTAGCTTCTGATATTAGGAGAAGGCTGATTGACATGAGGCTAGGCAGACTGTAACTGCAGCAATGATGCCTCCAGCATTGTGGATGAAGATCTTTAGCAGTGATTGAAAGCTAATTATCTATTTGAATGGTGCCAGAAATGAACTGGTAGTCAAGACAAAAGATGCAATATCGGCCAATACATTTGATGCTGCTTTAAGGAACCAAGTTTAGCCTCCAAAGATTCTTCCAGGAGAGGCTCAATTTAGAGTGTGCTGCAGAAAAAATACATAACACCATCATCATCCCCTGGGACAGGAACTTACTTTTTCATGAAGTATGCATCAGAAATCCATATGAGGTACTGAAAATACTCTTGCTAGGTACAGCTTGGGACCCCCAGTGTGACAATGTTCTTGCTGATACATTCTTTAATACCTGCCAAGCTCCCTGCCTTGCCTTTTAAGATTATTTAATTTAAAAACAAAAGAGCAGCTAGTTCTGCAACGCACCAGCTTCCAGGTTACATAAATCCCTTGGGCTTTCTTAGAAAATGAAATAAGTGGGTACAACAGAATGTTTTCTTTCCTTTCTGGTGTCTTGCGATTGACCATAGACACCGTAATAACCTTTCATGACAGTGCTAGTCTTGCTGCCTAGTAACTTTATTAGGGGGGGGTCGTCTACTAAATTTAGTGGTGCAGTCATAACTAACATCATAATGGAATTTTCAGGTCTAGCTCCATTCAGAAACTCAGCAATGATTCAGTCAGAAACTAGTTTCATTTTCTGAACTTTTACACTGTAAATGTCCACTACATAGTCACAATCTATCACCAAACCATGTTTCCCCCCCTAATAATAGTATAACTACATGGTAATTTTTATGGTAGGGCAAGTTTGCAAAGACAATTTGCCTTACCAGACGTTAGAAAAGTTGCAACTCTGACTTTGGGATAGAGCTGATTGTTCGATATTATTTAGTAAATAATATGACTGTTGATTGCCCATTTGAATTCAACAATGACATACACAGAATAAAGGTAGAACACTGTTTTTGGGATGCTATGATCGATGAGGTTGCAAAGAGCCAGATAGGACTTAGCAACATAAGGTTGCTAATAAACCCAATGTTACGAAAAATATGGCTTAACATATTGTTGCAGAGATGATCCAACATTATTTTGTTTTGTTTTATAAAAGAATCAGTTCATCAGATCAATACTTTACAATAGACTTGGAATGTAAGAATAAGTCATGCTGGACTTGATCATACTGAATATACATTTGTTCCTTCCCTCTTTTCATATCTGTATTCTTTGGCACTTCACTCACTATAGACAGATCAGTTAAAATCAAGCCAACAATTCATTTCCAATGCCAACTAAATTTAATGGAATGTGCATGTGTAATTATGTAGTACATCAATGGAGAAAATCATGCCCCAGGGAAATCAAACATGTCTATCATTAATAAACTAAACTAAAAGAAAATAGAAGAGAGGCAATTTACATAATTCTGAGGTATCTATATTTTGTTACATTTCTTTTTAAAGAGAAAGGTCCATATGAAATGTTTTAGGGAAACTCCAGTGATTAGGACTGGAGAGATGGCTAATTCAAACAAATTTTGTTCAACTGAGAGATCTAACATTAATCAAATCATTATCAGTTTGTACTTATGAATTTTTAAACAATGACATAAGGATTATAATCTTAGCTGTTACTATGGTACAATCACATTAATTGTAAATGTAATAAATATTATAGATTTATTTTGGCCTTCCTTCACAAACTTAGCAACTTTAATTCTCAAAATTTAGAGAGCCGAGAAATATTCCCTCTCCCACACAAATTTAGAATAACATGATATAGCTGTGGAAAACTAGGAGTTGAAGTCCTCACATCTTAAAAGTTGGCAAAACCTTAGTGAAAACTCAGTATTAAGTAGTGAAAAACACTGTCCCAAACTACTGTATGTCCTTATCTCTGGTGCAAATTACCTTCAAAATGGATTTAGATAATCCTAACACAGAACTGAAGTAGACTGCTTCAGAAGTAGACCGCATTGTCCTACTAAGGCATTTGGGAGTGGAATTTATATTGCAAAGCAATGCAGTCATAAAGAGTGACATCACATGATTGTATTGCTTAGTGATAACAATCCTGGCAATCCCCATACCTGTGAAGACTTTAATAATAATTTCATATATCAATTCAATTTTTTTTTATAAAAAGTGAGATAAGTATACTTTGGTGAATATATCAAAGGCAGGATATATAATCATTGGGGAAAATCCAGGCGGAGGCAAAATGTTGCCCCTGAATGAATAAATAAAAAAACACCCTACCAACTCAGTTCAGAAATGCAGATAACATAAAGTCATTTTCTTTGGCATCCACTATACCACCTACACCTGCAACCTTTATAGCACTGTTAAGCATTTAAAACTGTATTTAGTATTGTTTCACATTTTCAATAGAAAACATATATCAAATGATTTCTTAGTAAATAATAATCATAGTGGACTAATAGGAAGGGAAGGGAAGGAAAAGGCAGGAAGGCTGTGAGGTTAAGGTATATTCAGATGAACTTTGAAAAGTGTGGGAGAAAAATCTCACCAATTTGTGCTTGATAAAATGGTTGTTTTATGACTCACTATGCCAGCCATTCTGTAGACATGTCCATGACATTCTTCAAAAATTCTGAAGAGTGAAGGCAAAATGCTATTATCCTTCAAATGCATTCCATAATTATAAATTGTTTTCTCTGTTACTGCCAAATATCCATTTCTTGTTTTGGGATGATCATAAAGATATGTGAGATAGACTCTCCAGTAATTTTTCAGTACTACCATACAAAATAGTCAAAATACAAGTAGTTCTCCACTTACGAACACAATTGAGCCCACATTTTCTGTTGCTAAGTGAGACATTTGTTAAGTGCATTTTGCCCTATTTTATGATCTTTCTTGCCACAGTTGTTAAGTGAACCACTGCAGCTGTTAAATTAGTAACATGATTGTTAAGTGAATCTGGCTTCCCCATTGACTTTGCTTGTCAGACAATCACAAAAGGTGATCACACGATCCTGGGACACTGCAACCGTCATAACTATCTTGCTAAGCATCTGAATTTTTTTCATGGGACCATGGGAGTGCTGCAATGGTCTTAAGTATGAAATTAACAGGCATAAGTCACTTTTTCCAGTGCCACTGTAACTTCAGTCACTAAACGAAGTGTTGTAAGTTGAGAACTACCTGTACTTTAGACAATATAAACATCAAGTTTGGCTTTTTCAAGTCATTTTGCTTATTTGCTTTGGATATGACTGTTTGGTCCTGGGATCAAGGTATGACTCATTAGTTTATCACAAGGTTTCAACCTCCATTCAAGCGTAAATTATCTAATTTACCTATATACTTGAGTATAAGCCGACTCGAGTATAAGCCGAGACCCCCAATTTTACCCCCCAAAACTGGAAAAAGTTATTGACTCGAGTATAAGCCGAGGCTGGGAAATGCAGCAGCTGGAGGCTGGATCCCCCGAAAGACGTCTCTGCTGAGATGAGAGAACAGGGTGGCAAGCCGCCGAGAGAATGGGGCGGTGGAGTGCTCCGCCGAGAGAATGGGGCGGTGGAGTGCTCCGCCGAGAGAATGGGGCGGCTTGCTGTTCCAGCAGAGGCTGGATCTCGTGAAAGAAGTCTCCGCTGAGCGAGAGAATGAGGCGTCTCAGCGCCCATTTTCTCGGCGAAGACTTCTTTCGGGGGATGCAGCTTCTGCCGCCCCTTTCTCTCAGCTGCCCAGTGGAACAGCTTGCCACCAGAAATCAAGAGTGCTCCATCACTGGAGGTTTTTAAGAAGAGACTGGACATTCACCTGTCTGAGATGGTATCGGTCAGTGGTGGCGAAACTTTTAGAGACCGAGTGCCCAAACCACAAGCCAAAACCCACTTGTTTATCACAAAGTGCCAAGGCAGCATCGGCATTCTGGTGCCCTCGGGGGAGGGGACAGGGAGGCGCCTCTGAGTGCCGCCTCTGGCACGAAAAAAATGGGGGAGCAAAAAATGGGCCACTGTACCGCAAGGCACAAAAACGCCAAACGCCGCGCCGCAGGGTGCAGATACAAGGCACCGCACCACGTGAGAACGGGGCTGGGCTAGTGAGTATCACGCAGGCACTAGCCCCGCCCCCTTTGCAGCATGTGCCTGCTCGTGGCCCCGTGCGCGCATGCACGCATGTAAAATGCTTCCCCCTCCCTTTTCTTCCAGTCCACCAACCGACAAGGACCTGCTGCTGGCAGCGGTGGTGGCGCACGTGCCAACAGAGAGGGCTCTGAGTGCCACCTCTGGCAGGCGTGCCATAGGTTCACCACCACTGGTATAGGTCCTCCTGCTTGAGCAAGGGGCTGGACTAGAAGACCTCCAAGGTCCCTTCCAGCTCTATTCTATTCTATTCTATTCTATTCTATTCTATTCTATTCTATTCTATTCTATTCTATTCTATTCACTTTCTATATTTCTATTCTATTCTATTCTATTCCATTCACTTTCTATATTTCTATTCTATTCTATTCTATTCTATTCTATTCTATTCTATTCTATTCTATTCTATTCTATTCTATTCACTTTCTATATTTCTATTCTATTCTATTCTATTCTATTCTATTCTATTCTGTTCTGTTCTGTTCTGTTCTGTTCTGTTCTACGTTCTGTTCCATTCCATTCCATATTTTCTATTCCATTCTGTTCCACTGTCAGAGCCCATCGGAGGCAACCCAGTCAGCCCAAACAGGAGTTACACTAAGGCTACGCAGCCTCTCCTCTCAACCTGAACCCCTCCTTACCTTTCCTTTTATCTGCATCCTATTTTTAACTGCCAGCTCTGCCCTGCCCTATTTTGTCCTTGAGCACTCGTGAGCTCATCAAGAACAGAAGGTAACCGTGGGGGGAAAGGCAGGGCAAGATCTGCAAGATCCCCATTTGCATTTGACTTTGCCATCCCATCTGGTTCGAGATAACACACGAGAGAGAGAGAGAGAGAGAGAGAGAGAGAGAGAGAGAGAGAGAGAGAGAGAGAGAGAGAGAGAGAGAGAGAGAGAGAGAGAGAGAGAGAGAGAGAGAGACGCACACCTCAGCAAAAAAGAAAGAAAGAAAAAGAAGTAATTTAATTTAATTTAATTTATTAATATTTCTATACCGCCCTTCTCCCGAAGGACTCAGGGCGGTGTACAGGGCAAGAATAAAACACAAAGCTACAAAAATTAAAAAGTAATTAAATACATGCCCATAAAAAACAATAAATACATTAATAAAACCCCAATAAAATGATAGTAAAAACCCCAGCAGTAGTAGAAGTGGCAGAGAGCCCCTGTGGGTAGGAGTGAGGATGGGGAGAAACAGCAAGAAGACCGGGTGGGGTGGGGTGGGTTAATCACTAAACCTTCCAGTGTTTAACCAAAGCAGCTTTTGCATTTGTCAAGCTCTGCTAGCAGGGCACTGGACGGGCCTGGCGGAGCTGCTGAAGGTGAACGGGAGAAGGTGAGTCTTCGCCGAGAAAATCTCAGCGCCCATTTTCTCGGCGAAGACTTCTTTCGGGGATGCAGCTTCTGCCGCCCCTTTCTCTCAGCTGCCCAGCTGAGAGAAGGGGGTGACAGAGGCTGGATCCCCCAAAACAAGTCTCCGCTGAGACGAGAGAACGAGGCGTTGGAGCACTCCGCGAAGTATGGGGCGGGGAAGCTTGCCGCCCATTCTCTCAGCGACGAAGACTTCTTTCGGGGGATCCAGCCTCTGTCGCCCCCTTCTCTCAGCTGCCCAGCTAAGAGAAGGGGGTGACAGAGGCTGCATCCCCCGAAAGAAGTCTTCGCCGAGAAAATGGGTGGCAAGCTTCCACCGCCCCATTCTCTCAGCGGAGGCTTGCAGAGGTGGCGGCGGAGCTGCGCGCGCAGCTCTCCAAACCGCCGCAGCCCGTTTGGAGAGCTGCTGCCTTCGTCCATGTTTGATGAAAGCAGCAGCTCTCCAAACTGGGGGGTGGAAGTTCTTTTTTTTTGTTCACTGGAGTATAAGCCGAAGTGGATTTTTTCAGCCCAAAAAGTGGGCTGAAAAATTCGGCTTATACTCAAGTATATACGGTATTTCTTAGAAATAGAAACAGCCACCTAATGATCTTCAGTTTGCTACAAATATGAAAGCAAAGTTATAAAAAGGAGAATGTGCTTCTCGATATATGTTGTTTTTAGTTTTCAGAAGCAAATGTTTCTGAAAGTTAATCTTCTATTTGAAAGGTTGCCTGCACTTAATATTTCTGTAGAATCTTGACATGCTGTGAGCAAAACGTTCTGCATCTCTATTCAGAAGTCTTTACATTCATAAGTTACAGTGCTATAAAAACATTTGCAAGAAAACCTCCTGCTGTGTAGCCGAAATTAACAGAAAATTAAAGATTAATGACTGCAACTATAAACCTCCTTCGGAATCTAGTAGACATAAAGCAAACAAACTATAGATATACTGATGCAGGCTTTCATGACCAGTATCACTCCAGTAAAGATGAAGCTTATCACCACTGCATGAACCACAGAAGTTAGAATGAGCAAATATTTCATTCCGACCGTGTGCTAATTCCATATTGCCACTACAAATCTTGATTTTATTTTCTTCCCTCAACCTACATATAAAATATTTCAAAATGCTCGGCATGGAATTCCATGAAGAGTTAAGGCAAGAGCACATTGGTATGTTATAAATACAGTTGTATTATATCTAAAATAAGGGTTTCTCAAACTTTCCAGGAGGGTTGTAAGCAAATTTGATGAGATGTTTCCAATTTTCAAGGTCTACAGCACTCCGTACAGACTAACCATCAGTCCTGCTCTGCCTGAACAATTCAACAGCTGGCTTGTCCAAGCAAAGCCTAAAGTGCATTTTGACAGGGTTCTGGCTGATGCACTCAAAGTTGGATTGCTATCAGAACTTTCTCTCACTCAGCTTGGATAAACTGGCATCCAGTTTGTTCAAACAAAGCTCAAAATACAGCCTAAATGCTTGCATATGTAGAGCTGGATGTTGCAAGGAGATAATTTGTCCAAGTAAAACCTGGAGCAAATTCTGATAGAGGAACAGCTTTAATGTACATTTACAAATCTCACGGTATACATTCCTTAAGTGGGATCACTGTAAGAGTCTGCTCCTATTCTGCCTAGACCCTAAACTCTTCAGCTCATCAAACCCTTCATGAAGTTCCAGATTTTTCACCAATCCTGAAACATTATATGAAAATCATTTGATAATTGCTATTTTAACTAATAGTACTATGGTTAATGAAGGGACGCGGTGGCTCAGTGGGTTAGGACGCTGAGCCTGTCGATCAGAAGGTCGGCAGTTTGGTGGGTCGAATCCCGAGTGCCGCGTAACAGAGTGAGCGCCCGTTACTCATCCCAGCCTCTGCCAACCTAGCAGTTCGAAAGCACGTAAAAATGCAAGTAGAAAAATAGGGACCACTACGGTGGGAAGGTAACAGCGTTCCGTGCGCCTTTGGCGTCTAGTCATGCCGGCCACATGACCACTGAGACGTCCTCGGACAAGCGCTGGCTCTTCGGCTTTGAAACGGAGATGAGCACCAGCCCCTAGAGTCGGAAACGACTAGCATGCATGTGCGGGGGAACCTTTACCTTTACTATGGTTAATATTCTCTGATAGACTTTCAGTCAGATAAGGATAAAATAAGGGATGAGTCATCATGCATGCTGCCTTGAATTCCTGGAAAAGACATGGTATAATTGTAATATAATATTAACATTAAATAAATTGTCACTGCCACATATAGAATGCAAAATTCCCTATCCAAGAGAGATTAATTTTCTTCCTCTTACTTCTCTGTTTTGGTTTTGCCACAAATCTGTGGTATTTGTGATTACTGGTTTGTACAATTTTATTTTTAAAGAGAATTTTTCCATCAAAGCTGACCTAGAAATATGTTCATTAAATAACGTTGTGTGTAAAAAAGCTTTAAGCTAGGTGTTATCACCTAGTGTTATTTGTGTGTGTCTGTGTGTGCCTATAAAAATAGTTTTAAGGCTTTATTTTTTACTTTAGTCACACTTGCTGCATTTTCACTTCATTCGAAGCTTAAAGACTAGCTAATATTAATGTATCCACTTGGGGCATGCAGCTTTCTTTTCTTTCCCCACCATATCCAAAGTAGCATAGTTAACAAACCACCCATCTATTGCTTGGATTAAATGCAGGTTGCTTTATCCCAGAATTAAACAGATCTATGGTTTGTTATGCATTTGCCTATGGTTATGTTCTTTAGCAAATATTAATACAATCAGCATCCATCCTGCACTTAAATGGCATGTCTGACAATACAAAAACCACGAATGGGTGGTTTGCTAGCCAAACCAATTTGAAAAAGAATCACAAGTGGGAATTTTCAAACTAGGCATGCTATATAGTTTAGAATAACAAACAAATGCTGTCACTAGTGGCTTCTCCCAAATTCAAATGAAATCTAGGTTGAAATTCCTGCATTAACAAATAAATCTGAACCCGTTACAAAGATAATGTACACATCTAATAAGTAATTAAGCAAGCAAGCAAGTAAAGAATTGTTACCCTAGCCTACGATCATTTATTCATGCAATGGTAGAATACTTCTACAGAATCAGTGTAATTCTGCAAAAGAATTAAAAACTAAAGCATCCCAAATGGTTGCTGATAAGTTTCTAATTGAACATAACCACTTAGGATGATCACAGCATCATACAGGTTAATTAGGGACGTGGTGGCTCAGTGGGTTAAGACGCTGAGCTTGTCGATCAGAAGGTCGGCAGTTTGGCAGGTCGAATCTCGAGTGCCACGTAGCAGGGTGAGCGCCTGTTACTCGTCCCAGCTTCTGCCAACCTAGCAGTTCGAAAGCACATAAAAATGCAAGTAGAAAAATAGGGACCACTATGGTGGGAAGGTAACAGCGTTCCGTGCGCCTTTGGCATCTAGTCATGCCGGCCACATGACCACGGAGATGTCCTCAGACAAGCGCTGGCTCTTTGGCTTTGAAACAGAGATGAGCACCGGCCCCTAGAGTTGGAAACGACTAGCACGCATGTGCGGGGGAACCTTTACCTTTACGCTATGGGAAAAATAGACGTTATCAAAATCACTGTAAAATTCCCCAGACTTAAAAACTATTTGCTTACTATCACTATCAACACTTAGAAAGACGACATTGGACCAAAATTTGATGGGATCCTTATATATGGGGTTCAGGTCAGGCGAGTTTGCTGGCCAATCAAGCACAGTAATCCCACAGTCATTGAACCAGGTTTTGGTGCTTTTGGCAGTGTGGGCAGGTGCCAAGTCCTGCTGGAAAATGAAGTCAGCATCCCCATAAAGCTCGTCTACAGAAGGAAGCATGAAGTGCTCCAAATTCTCCTGGTAGACGGCTGCATTGACCCTGGACTTAATGAAGCACAGTGGACCAACACCAGCAGATGACATGGCTCCCCAAATCAACACAGACTGTAGAAACTTCACACTGGACTTTCTTGCAATGTGTGCCTCTCCATTCTTCCTCCAGACTCTGGGTCCTTGGTTTCCAAATGAGATGCAAAAGTTGCTCTCATCAGAAGAAAGGACTTTGGACCACTGAGCAACAGACCAGGTCTGTTTTTCTTTAGCCCAGGTAAGACGCTTCTAACGTTTGTTGTTCAGGAGCAGCTTGACAAGAGGAATACAATATTTGAAGCCCATGTCCAGGATCCGTCTGTGTGTGGTGGCTCTTGATGCACTGACTCCAGCCTCAGTCCACTCCTTGTGAAAGTCCCCAATACTTTTGAATGGCCTTTTCCTGACAATCCTCTCCAGGCTGCGGTCATCCCTGCTGCTTGTGCACCTTTTTCTTCCACGCTTTTCCCTTCCACATAACTTTCTATTAATGTGCTTTGATACAGCACTTTGGGAAGATCAAACTTCTTTTGCAATTACTTTTGAGGCTTTCCCTCCTTATGGAGGGTGTCAATGATGGTTTTCTGCACAACTGTCAGGTCAGCAGTCTTCCCCATGATTGTGATTCCTACTGAACCAGACAGAGACCATTTAAAGGCTCAGGAACCCTTTGCAGGTGTTATGGCTTAATTAGCTGATTAGAGTGGGACCCTTTGAGCCTAGAATATTGCACCTTTTCACAATATTCTAATTTTCTGAGATTGTGGATTTGGGGTTTTCATGAGCTGTACACCATAATCATCACAATTATGACAAATCACGGCTTGAACTATCTTGCTTTGCATGTAATAAGTCTATCTCATATATTAGTTTCCCCTTTTAAGTTGCATTACTGAAATAAATGAACTTTTGCACGATATTCTAATTTTTCGAGTTTCACCTGTACTGTAAAAGAAGATGCTCTATGTACTGTAAACCACCTTGAATGGTGAAATGTCAGAATATAAATGTAGCAAATAAAATACATTAATAACACTTTTTTTGCCAAGTAGGCTTCATTTCCCTTTGATTACAGCACACTTTTTCAATACTGAAATATGTATTTCTACTTCGTTCACTGTCCTAATGATATCAGAGCAGATTACAAGCCATATATTTATGATAAAATCACAAAACATGTTTGAAAAAGAAACAGGAATGCAATTTAATCATAGAGAAGCACTTATTGTTTACAATAACTGTTATCTCATGGGCAGATTGGAATAGTTAAATCCCAAATGCATAAACAAATGTATTATGTAACTACAGCAGAAGTATATATATGGAGCTCATAGGGACTGTTCCCAAAACTTTAGATCCAATTTGGAAGGTTACTTTAATATGTACTTTCTTTTCTCTTGGCCAAGTGAAATGTTTTCAGACTTGCTTTAAAGTTCATTTGGCAGTGATGTTTTTCATATAGAGGTTTCAATATTTGCAGTGCTGTTTTGCAAGTTTATTTTTCTAGAAGCTGCAAAGTTGAAATAGCTGATGATGACATTTCCACTCCTTACATTTATTTCTCTTGAGTGTTAATTGATTCCCTTCATATTATCCACATGACCAAGCTGGTCACACCAGTGCTAACTATTTGTAGGCCTCTCACTGTGACTAGTTCACATAGTGCACTACGCCATGATATTTTGCTTTTTTTTTTTAAATTCCATTTATATCCCGCCCTTCTCCGAAGACTCAGGGCGGCTTACAAGCTTCTTGTGGATTTTTTGGCTGTTTATTATTTTAGATTAGTTACAAATGACTCTTAGCAACTTATAAGATCATCCAATCCAATCAAACACCCATAGTATAATTTTAATAACATATCAATATAAAATATGAAAAGCTTACATATTATATCATACATTATATATGCAAAAAATATTTTAAAAAATAACAATCAACTGAACCCGAATCACTGTAGTTTATAAATCATAGTACGGAGTACATATCTTCTTACAATGTAAGAACTAACCTATTCATAAACAGTGGCTAAACAAAAGGTACCTTTTTAAATGAAAGCAGCAAGTTTTGTTTTGTGAGCATGTTGTAATGCTTCTGCTATAAATGGACACCTATATAAATATTGTCTCTCTCAAGTCCAGCTGGGCTGTTTCACCATGGCAGCAAAATGTTCCTGAGAGGAATACTGCACTGTAGAACACCAGGAATTTGCCAAGAGTATATACTCCAAGGAAGGTTACTCAAGGAATAGCTTAGTTGCCCAGCTAAACCTAGTGTTGTGACTCAGGGCCAGCCTGTGGGTCCGACAGCCGGCTCCGATGTATCGGAGGACTCAGATGTGGGGGAGGAGGGAAACGAACCGGCTGATGATGATGATTTGGAGGCTTTGCAGAGCCCTCAGCCGGGGACCTCTTCTCAGCTGTGTGAGCCCGAGAGTGCGGAGGATGACGACCCACAGCTGGCCCTGTTCAAGGACGCCCGACGCAGGAGGCAGACGAGCAGGGACAAACAAAGAAAGACTATGGGACTCCTCGGGAGGAGGCACAGGGAGACCACGCCCTGAGCTCTCTATAAAAGAAGTGTTTGGGGAGGGGCTGGTTGCTGAAAGCAACTTTTTCCGCTTGAGAAGACAAGCTCTTGTGTTTTTGTTAACTGCGTAATTAAATCTTGGCAGAAGCCTTTTAGCCTTGGACGCTTTCCAGACTCTTCTTTTGATTAGGGGTGCGAGAAGAGGGCTGGTTCAGAACACCTAGGAGGCACCTATGTTGGGCATCAATAATATAGTTACATCCTAGTGGTTATCAAGTCTAGGTAGTTGGTAACTAAAACCTGTATGGAAGACTGTATTGTTCTTATATTTCAGGCATAGTGGTGTAATCACTTCATTTCTGGATTATAGTTTGCGAGTATGTGTTTCAAATTTTCCACTGGAAAATATCAGTGACAAGTGTTTAACTGGATGTTTTCAAGTGAGAAGTGTCAATACTCGTCCTGCAGCAAGCAGGGCAGAGTGCCGAACACAGGAACGAGAGACTTCCGCTGCGATCTGCAAGCACTTTATTCTTCAAGGCAACAGCCGCAACAAGAAACAAAGCCAGCGTTGGCCGCTACCTGCAGCCAACGCTATTATATACACACCCAAAACACCCACCCATACTCCACCCAAACGCGTCCACGCCCTCCCATTCCCTATAACTTCCCCACCCCTCCCCTACAAGTCCCTTCGCCCGTCGCCCAACCAGGTAAGCCTCCTCCCGTGCGCTGCCGCCACCGTGCTCCACCCCCTCACCACCTCCCTGCCGCGCCCAACTCCGAAACCCCCCGTGGTCGTTCACACCCGAGGCTCCCAGCCACCCAGGCACCGCGGTGGGAAGGGGCCTGTCTCCCAACGGACCCGCCGGCTCCCAGGCCATACAGCCCTGCGCCCAACTGTCCAGTGTCTCGGCCTGCCTTGCCAAACGTAGTCCCGGTAGCCAAAGCCGGGGAAGGGCCAGCGTCGTGCTGCGGGCTCCCGAAGCTCTTGTACCCTCCTAGGCCGCCGTGAGTGGGCCCGAGCCTCCGCCGGTCAGCTGTGGCGCGCAAGAAGACGACCGGGGCGGCGGCGCGGCCTCCCGAGCCTTCCGGGCCGCCGACGCACCGCCAGGCGAAGACAGGTGCTGCACCGCGGAGGAAGACGGCCGAAGCGGCGGCGCGGCCTCCTGAACCTTCCGGGCCGCCGACGCGCCGCCAGGCGAAGTCAGCTGTTGTGCGGCGGGGGAGGAGGACGGTCGAAGCGGCGGCGCGGCCCCTGGAGCCTTCCGGGCCGCTACGGAGCCGATCCCGTCCGGTGCGATCTCAGGAGCCTCGCAGTCCGCCGGGGAGGCAGGCAGGTCCAGCGGGCGGCAGGCGGGGGGTGCTGGGGAGGTGGAGGGGCCCCCCCTCGAGTGTCGGGCTCCCGAGGCCCAACAAGAAGACATCTAAGTTCCTAAAATATATTTACCAAACCTTACCAAATGCTATACCATTATCTTGGACTACTTTGTAGAACTGGGACAGACACATGCTACATAGGCAGATTTGGAAGGAAAGCTTCTTTTTTCTTCTTCATATAAGTCTTCCTTCCAGAGCTCAAAACCAACAGTCTACAGCAGGGGTGTCAAACTGCCGGCCCGCGGGCTGGACATGTCATCCCAAAACCGCGCCCACCCCATTGCTGGCAAGGGAGAAAAAGCTCTGATACGTTGCGCAATGTCACGTGACATCGCGA
The DNA here is from genome assembly GCF_964194415.1 of Vipera berus. Taxonomy (NCBI): domain Eukaryota; kingdom Metazoa; phylum Chordata; class Lepidosauria; order Squamata; family Viperidae; genus Vipera; species Vipera berus. The sequence goes on along the minus strand of NC_138207.1, from coordinate 70,754,405 downwards.
GTTTGACATGTCTGGTCTACAGACTGCCTCTGGGATTGACGGTCACTGATAATTACAACTATCAGCATCAAAATTCAACATTTTTGCATTAAGTTGACACATACACACATATGGAACGTAAGTTATAAATACATACATGAACTCTGTGCAATGCTCATCTTTCTCACCTGATCAACCTAAGAAAACGATAGATGACACACCACAAAATATGGAGGTGATACATTATCTAGCAAGAGGATCAAACATTCTCTATGTTTTATTTCTTTCTTCTTAAATTCTAACACTTAGGATACTAAATAGCACAATTTTCCTAACAGACAAAAAAAGCCTTTAAATATAGTACACCTTAAATAGCCTTTAAAGTTTACTACCTCTTCTCCATGATTTATAAAAATCTGAAACTGGAATGTATTTATTTGCATTATTTTTTCCAAGCAAATGAATGAACTTTTCATTTGTGATTTAGAAATCTTAAAATCAAAAATCTATATACTTTTACAAGAATTCCCAAAGTGATACAATATCAATCTGGATGAACCTTTTAGAGATTAAAAAGCAGAGTAAATTATTGGTTGATATGTTGCTATTCTCTGTACTCTAGAAAGAGTACAGAGAAGAGCAACAAAGATGATTAGGGGACTGGAGGCTAAAACATATAAAGAACGGTTGCTGGAATTGGGTATGTGTATGTGTTTAATAGTTTATAGTTTATAGTTTATAGTTTATTAAATTTTTATACCGCCCTTCTCCCGAAGGACTCAGGGCGGTGAACAGGGCATATAATAAAAATACAAAAGTACAAAAGTTAAAAAAGAATTAAATTATTGCCCAAAATAAAACAGTAAGAATATACAAATATTAAAACCCTAAATTAACTCCCCATCAGGCCAGGCCAGCTTGTTCAAATAATGAAGAGAAGGGTGAGGGGTGACATGATAGCAGTGTTCCAATATCTCAGGGGCTGCCACAAAGAAGAGGGAGTCAAGCTATTCTCCAAAGCACCTGAAGGCAGGACAAGAAGCAACGGATGGAAACTAGTCAAGGAGAGAAGCGACCTAGAACTAAGGAGAAATTTCCTGACAGCTAGAACAATTAATCAGTGGAACAACCTGCCTCCAGAAGCAGTGAATGCTCCAACACTGGAAGTTTTTAAGAAGAGACTGGACAGCCATTTGTCTGAAATGGTATAGGGTTTCCTGCCTGAGCAAGAGGTTGGACTAGAATACCTCCGAGGTCCCTTCCAACTCTATTTATTATTATTATTATTATTATTATTATTATTATTATTATTATTATTATTATTATTATTATTATTATTATTATTATTATTATTATTATTTATTCTGCCTAAAATATGGTTATTTTAATGGAGAAAATATAATACAGATACATAAGTAATCATAATCTAGTACAGTCAAACTGAATTTGTATCAAATGTACAGAGAATAAATCCTATCCTCCAATATATAGTATTCCCTTGTTTGTTTCTCAAAGATTTTTGTTGTCATATTGCATTCTTCTGTTTCATATTTCATGTCTGTAATGTTTTCCTCTAATGCATAAACTATACAAGCACGTAGACAATGTACTTACAAACAGAAACCATACATAATAGTATTTTTATATCTTTAGGGCAACATTATGTCAATGACCTTGGAAGCAGATGTGGGTAAATGAGCATGGCTTTCAAATAGATAAATGTTACAGCCTTTCATAAGTCTCCAATCAATTTTACATTAAAGTGTTGCATTGTTCCATGAAAATGGCACCGAGATGGAACACATACATAACAGAAGGAAAGGATACTTAAAAATTACAAAGGAAAACAGAATACATAAGAATGTAAGGTTGAAGGGATTCAGCATTAGTATATTATTTAAGCAAGCCACGTCTTTACAGCTTGCTTACATTGATACTAATCACTCTTTCAATCCTGATAAAAATATTTATTGCTCGTCCAACTTTAATTATCCATAATTCAAAAGGATGAATACAAGATGTAACCATTCCAAAGAACAAATTCATTCTCATGGGAACCTATACAGAATATTATAACATTCTACATCAGAGGCAAATTAATAAAATAAATGTGAATCAACCAAGTTAAAAAAATAAAGTAACAACTTGGAACGGGGTGTACAAAGAGGAAAAAAACCTAAAGAAAACAGCCATCTTGAAGCGGTCAACAAATCTGGTCACATGATTATCCACTAAAAGTCAAGTGGGTACGTAGGAAACCGATTGTTCCTGCCTCAGTTGCTGCCATAGTCAGCAACCCAATTCTACTTTTCCTCCTGATTAGTTGGATCACTTTCAGTTGGGTTTCCTGAATCAAGAAAGGGCTAAAACAGGCATTATATGTGTATATGTGAAAATATAATGAAAATTGTTCTAATTGATTGTGTTATAATTAGAAATGTATTAATTTGATTAATTTGACTATGTTATCATAACTAAGGCAATTGGAGAGGGAATTTTTGTTGATGTAATTTGACCTATCTACAAGTGACTTTGTTATCTACTATTGTTTACTTTTAATTACCCAACCACCGTTTTGCTTCATAAATACTTGGATGTAAAACTAAAAAAAATTTAATAAAACTTGTATTAAAAAAAAGAAATTGAATCCTCAGAGGCCTTGTGTTCTTCCTGGGGTTCAGTGTCTTGGGGTGATGAAGAAACAGCCATGTGATCCTCCACATCCTCCTCTTCCTTTCTCCTGTCAACCCTCAAGTGGTGCAGCCTGGTGCAGCTCACTGAAGGGGAATCTTATTTAAGAAATTTGCTTTGGAACTGCACAATTCTACCTATTTTAAGATAAGATAACCTTTATTGTCATTTTTTTTTACTATGGGCACAACGGCACACATCAAAAATGAAATTTAGTTGCCCGCTCGCAAAGTGAAACACATACATAACACACACCTAAACATACTATATACAACATATGTATAGACCCACACCCTTACATATACATAACAAATATATATTAAATACTGTCCATCTTGAATATATAACAGAAGGAGGAAGCTTGAGAGTTCACCATGTTAATGCGGTATGGAATGAAACTATGGCTGAATCTGGATGTTCTGCTACGGATACCACGAAGCCTCCTCCCAGAAGGTAACAAGGAAAACAGGTCATGAAGAGGATGTGTAATGTCCCAGATAATCTTACGGACCCTGCTCAAGCAGCGCTTCTGTGCTATGTCCTGGATGGGAGGGAGGGAACTGCCAATGATCTTTCCAGCCATCCTTACCACTCTCTGCACCGCCTTCCTGTCTGAAGCAGTGATGCTTCCAAACCAGACTGTGATACTGTATGACAGAATACTCTCGATCGTTCCCCTGTGGTCAGGACAGGGGAAGGAAGATGTGCTTTTCTCATGCGACACAGAAAATGCAGGCGCTGCTGTGCCCGCTTCACCAGTTTCTCACTGTTGAGCGACTAAGACCCTTGGTGGAGCAGTGGGCTAATGCCTCCTTAAGTAACACCAGCTGCCTGCAATTAGTGCAGGTTCGCATCCCACCAGGCTCAAGGTTGACTCAGCCTTCCATCCTTCCGAGGTAGGTAAAATGAGGACCCAGATTGTTGGGGGCAATTAAGCTAACTTTGTAATAATGCCGCTTGGGGTGTGTGTGAAAGCCCTAATAAGCAGGCATATACATAGAATGAAGGCTACTGCTAAGCTTGTAAGCCGCCCTGAGTCTTCGGAGAAGGGCGGGATATAAATGGAATTAAAATAAAATAAATAAAATAACCCAGCCTACTCGTCAGCTGCACACCCAGGAATTTGATGCTGGTAACCATCTCCACAGGTGAATCATTTACGCACAGAGGTGTGGCTGTGCCTGCCTTTTCTGAAATCAACAATGATCTCTTTGGTTTTTATTTATTTATTAATCAAATTTATATAGGCACGCATCTCTCTGCTTCTGCGCTGGTTTAAAAAATGAAACACCATACAGTAACCAGCTAGTATGCTAATTTATTTGTTTTAAAACAGTGGCTATTAATGGAAAGATACAATATTTAAATTGTGAACCTTTAGTCCAGAAGTAAAAGTTTCTTCAATAAGAGACTAACAAATCTTTTGTTCATCATTTCTGATATTTAGAAATAAACAGAGCAATTTCCCTTTTGTCAGCTTTATAAAAAATCAACTATATTACAACATTCTGTCATTGAAAAATGGGTATTTAAAAATATGGCATTCTTTTTCATGTACTTCGGAGAAGGGCGGGATATAAATGGAATTAAAATAAATAAATAAATAAATAAACCATTAATATTGTAAAGCTGAACAAAATGATAGAAATCACCATTTATCAAAGAAAGCAATATTAAGTTCTTTTTAATAGGGATATAAATAACACAGTCTTTCAAAATAAATGTTTAGAACAGTACTTGAATGGGTATATTAAACTGGCAGTCTTTGTGTAGCAAGGAAAAAGGGTTTTCAAAAGTTATATGGCATGGGAACAACAATTTTTAGATAATGCCAGAAAGACGAGTTTTCAATTGAGTTCCAACAATATCTTGAGCTGTGGATAGAAAACATACACAGACACGCACACAAAAATCCAGCACAATACTTTATATGGAAAAAAAGAAGTTTAAATATTGTGTCACATTTTCACCATCATTCACCAAGGAGGCAAATTTAAGGGAGTATTCAGATGCTCAGTGTTATAATAATAAATATATCAGGTATAGGAAAATGAAAATGAAACTTTCTTCTAAAAAATATGAGCTATTATTACATGATCCTGTTTGTGAAAAGCCAGTTATTTTGTAAGACATAAAATAGTAGCCTACCCATGTATTTGACACTCAGTAATAAGTACAAGGTAGTCCTTGATTTACAACAATTCATTTAGTGACCATTCAAAGTTACAATGGCACTGGAAAAAAGTAACTCATTGTTTTTCACACCTGCAGTGAGGGAAAAAAGTATTTGATCCCCTGCTGATTTTGTACATTTGCCCACTGACAAAGAAATGATCAGCCCATAATTTTAATGGTAGGTTTATTGTTAACAGTGAGATATAAAAAAAAATCCAGAAAACTACATTTCAAAAAAGCTATCAATTGATTTGCATTTTAATGTATTTAATCCCCTATCAATCAGCAATATTTTGAGCTCCTAGGTGTCTTCTATACAGGTAACGAGCTGAGAATAGAAGCACACTCATAAAGGGAGTGCTCCTACCCTCAACTTGTTACCTGTATAAAAGACACCTGCCCACAGAAGTAATCAATCAATCAGATTCCAAACTCTCCACCATGGCCAAGACCCAACGGCTGTCCAAGGATGTCAGGGACAAGACTGTAGACCTACACAAGGGTGGAATGGAATACAAGACTATTGCCAAGCAGCTTGCTGAGAAAGTGACAACAGTTAGTGCAATTATTCACAAATGGAAGAAACACAAAATAACTGTCTATCTCCCTCGGTCTGGAGCTCCATGCAAGATCTCACCTTGTGGAGTTTCAGTGATCATGAGAACGGTGAGGAATCAGTCCAGAACTATATGGGAGGATCTGGTCAATGGTCTCAAGGCAGCTGGGACCATAGTCACCAAGAAAACAATTGGTAACACAGTACGCCTTGAAGGACTGAAATCCTGCAGCGCCCTCAAGGTCCCCCTACTCAAGAAAGCCCATGTACAGTTCCATCTGAAGTTTGTCAATGAACATCTGAATGATTCAGAGGAGAACTGGATGAAAGTGTTGTGGTCAGATGAGATAAACATTGAGCTCTTGGGCATCAACTCAACTCACCATGTTAGGAGGAGGAGTACTGCTGCCTATGACCCAAGAACACCATCCCCACCATCAAACATGGAGGTGGAAACATTATGCTTTGGGGGTGTTTTTCCGCTAAGGGGACATGACAACTTCACCGCATCAAAAGGACGATGGATGGGGCCATGTACTGTCAAATCTTGGGTGAGAACCTCCTCCCCTCAGCCAGGGTATTGAAAATGGGTCATGGATGGGTATTCCAGCATGGCAATGACCCAAAACACATAGGCAAGACAACAAAGGAGTGGTTCAAGAAGCACATTAAGGTCCTGGAGTGACCAAGCCGGTCTCCAGACCTTAATCCCATAGAAAATCTGTAGAGGGAGCTGAAGGTTTGAGCTGCCAAATGTCAGCTTCAAAAACTTAATGACTTGGAGAGGATCTGAAGAGGAGTGGGACAAAATGGATCAATCTGAAGTCCTAAGACCTATTTAGCATAGAAACAATTTCTATATACCAATAACTTTCAAAAATTTATATACTCAAATGTAAAGCATGCCGGATTACCCAACTCCCCCAGGTTTTGTAGAATCTGTTTTAATTGCATTTTTTGAAAGAATAATTATTTTTACCCAAATATCAAATTAAGTGAAAATAAATGTTACTTCAGCACTAAAATTTGTGTAAGAAGAATGTGTCATCTAATGAAAAGCATGGAAGCATCTACTGCCTTAAATGGAAAAAGTACATTTTAGTTTATCAGTAAGGCACTAAAAAGAAATAAAAATGACATGATGGAATGGGACATCCCTGTCCAGAAATGAGCTGGAGAGTTGCATACAGAACTGATTAATCTTCATTTCTGTAGACATATAAACTGTGTATTCAGACAGTTCAAACAGATGTTTACACAGCTACATGCAGCTGTATAAAAAAACTCATAACAAAACTGCTGTTACAAAGCTATACTGGCATATTGTACATTTACTATTAAACTACTTAACATATAGGCAGCTGCTTTATGATGCCATAAACCTACTTTTTTTAAAGACAAGATTAAAATTAGCCCTCCTTGAATTTCATTTCTCAAATTTAACAAAATACTTCTTTTCAATTTATGCTCCATTAATCTTTTTCCTCCATTATCTCCTTGAATATAATCTTTAGGACAAAATTTACTTCACTTGAAAAATTTCTAAAACATATATATCTACTTTTCACTCCAAAGTACCCTTGCCTGCTGCAATCTGGAATCCATCTAAAATGTCTTGGTAACAGCATTCCGTGCACCTTTGGCGTCTAGTCATGCCAGCCACATGACCACGGAGACGTCCTTGGACAAGCGCTGGCTCTTCGGCTTTGAAACGGAGATGAGCACCGGCCCCTAGAGTTGGAAAGCACTAGCACGCATGTGCGGGGGAACCTTTACCTTTATGCTAGAAAACAATGAATCTGAAGCAGCCAGTGTGAGATGAATTACTGTAAGTGGTCAATTGGCACAAATAAGCTAAAGGATTTTCCCATTCCTTCCCAATAATTGTGCTGAACTTTATTTGTTTCTACTGAAGCATGAAGAGACTGCCAGAGCCCAAATGCCTAAAAATACCCAAAAAGGAGAAGAAAATGCTTATAGTGAAGGACAAGAAAAATCATAGGCAGTTTTACAAATGAAAAATGATAAGCTCACCAAATGGCTTGTAGAGCAAAATCTATGGCAAACATTATCTGTTCAAATTCCTCATTAAATCAGCCATCAAAATATCTACAGCATTGAGTGGCTTTCAAAATTTTATTTTTTAAAATTCCATTTATATCCCGCCCTTCTCCGAAGACTCAGGGCGGCTTACAAGCTTAGCAGTAGCCTTCATTCTATGTATATGCCTGCTTGTTAGGGCTTTCGCGCCCCCCCCCCAAGCGGCATTATTACAAAGTCAGCTTAATTGCCCCCAACAATCTGGGTCCTCATTTTACCTACCTCGGAAGGATGGAAGGCTGAGTCAACCTTGAGCCTGGTGGGACTCGAACCTGCACTAATTGCAGGCAGCTGGTGTTACTTAAGGAGGCATTAGCCCACTGCTCCACCAAGGCTCCTTAATAATTAATGGTATATAGCTATCATAAAAAAATCACTAACTTCTGTAAAACCACATAATTCATCTATTACTATAATGCTGGACTGACCTTGAAACAAGATCAGTTGTGTTACAAACTTCTTTATATAGCCAGTGAACTTAATATAACCTCTGTTCTGTAAAAACCAAAAAGAAAATAAAAGAAACTTGCAACAGTCTCCTACTCTACTGGTATTGACTGGGGAAAAGATCTGCTGAAGACCTTAACAACAGCACTGTAACAATAATATTGTATTACCCATAATAATATACTATTAATAGTATTACCCATAATGGGTCAGGTAAATTCATAGCCCCCTTCATGGATTACTGCCTTGTCGTGGCGAAGGGGCTTGCGTAATTCAATGAAGCTATGAGCTATGCCGTGCAGGGCCACCCAAGACGGACAGGTCATAGCAGAGTTCTGACAAAACGTGATCCACTGGAGAAGGAAATGGCAAACCACTCCAGTATCTCTGCCATGAAAACCCTATGGACAGTACTAAAAGGCAAAACGATATGACGCTGGAAGATGAGCCCCTCAGGTCGGAAGGCGTCCAATATGCTACTGGGGAAGAGCAGAGGGCTAATACTAGTAGCGCCAGAAAGAATGAAGCGACTGGGCCAAAGCCGAAAGGACGCTCAGCTGTGGATATGTCTGGTGGTGAAAGGAAAGTCCGATGCTGTAAAGAATTTTTCTCCATAGGAACCTGGAATCTAAGATCTATGAATCAAGGAAAGCTGGACGTGGTCAAACAAGAGATGACAAGACTAAACATCGACATCTTAGGTATCAGCGAACTAAAATGGACAGGAATGGGTGAATTTAATTCAGATGACCATCAGGTATACTACTGCGGGCAAGAATCCCTCAGAAGAAATGGAGTAGCCTTCATAGTCAATAAAAGAGTAGGAAAAGCAATACTGGGATACAATCCTCAAAATGACAGAATGATCTCAGTTCGAATCCAAGGCAAACCATTCAATATCACAGTAGTCCAAGTCTATGCCCCAACCACCGGTGCTGAAGAGGATGAAATTGACCGGTTCTATGAAGCTCTACAGCACCTTATAGAACTAACACCCAAAAATGATGTCCTTATCGTCATGGGGGATTGGAATGCTAAAGTAGGAAGCCAAAAGATAACTGGAATAACAGGCAAGTTTGGCCTTGGAGTACAAAATGAAGCAGGGCACAGGCTGATAGAATTTTGTCAAGAGAATACGATGGTCATAGCAAACACTCTTTTCCAACAACCCAAGAGACGGCTTTACACATGGACATCACCAGACGGTCAACACAGAAATCAGATTGACTATATGCTCTGCAGCCAAAGATGGAGAAGCTCTATAAAGTCAGTAAAAACAAGACCAGGAGCTGACTGTGGCTCAGACCATGAGCTTCTTGTTGCAAAGTTTAGGCTTAAATTAAAGAAAGTAGGGAAAAGCGCTAGGCCAGTCAGGTATGAATTAAATCATATCCCTGTTCAATATACAGTAGAGGTGACAAATAGATTTAAGGAATTAGATCTGATAGACAGAGTGCCTGAAGAACTATGGACAGAGGTTCGCAACATTGTACAACAGGTAGCAACCAAAACCATCCCAAAGAAAAAGAAATGCAAGAAAGCAAAATGGCTGTCTGAGGAAGCTTTGCAAATAGCTGAGGAAAGGAGGGAAGGCAAAAGGCAAGGGAGAAAAAGAAAGATATGCCCAATTAAATGCAGAATTCCAAAGACTAGCTAGAAGAGATAAGAATGCCTTCTTAAATGAACAATGCAAAGAAATAGAAGAAAACAATAGAATAGGGAGGACCAGAGATCTTTTCAAGAAAATTGGAGAGATGAAAGGAACGTTTCATGCAAAAATGGGCATGATAAAGGACCAAAATGGCAGGGACCTAACAGAGGCAGAAGACATTAAGAAAAGGTGGCAAAATTACACAGAAGAACTATACAAGAATGAGCTTAACGTCCCTGATAATCACAATGAGGTGGTCACTGACCTCGAGCCAGACATCCTAGAATGTGAAGTGAAGTGGGCCTTAGAAAAGCTGAGCAACAACAAAGCTAGTGGAGGTGACAGTATTCCAGCTGAGCTATTCAAAATCTTAAAAGACGATGCAGTAAAAGTGCTACACTCAATTTGCCAGCAAATTTGGAAAACTCAACAGTGGCCACAAGATTGGAAAAGATCAGTTTACATTCCAATTCCAAAGAAAGGCAGTGCCAAAGAATGTTCAAACTATCGCACCATTGCACTCATTTCTCATGCTAGTAAAGTTATGCTTAAAATTCTACAAGCTAGACTCCAGCAGTATGTGGATCGAGAACTACCAGAAGTACAGGCAGGATTTCGAAGAGGCAGAGGAACTAGAGATCAAATTGCTAAAATACGCTGGTTCATGGAGAAAGCTAGAGAGTTCCAGAAAAACATCTACTTCTGTTTTATTGACTATGCTAAAGCCTTTGATTGTGTGGATCATAACAAACTGTGGCAAGTCCTTAAAGAGATGGGCATACCAGACCATCTTATTTGTCTCTTGAGAAACCTATATTCGGGCCAAGAAGCAACAGTGAGAACTGGACACGGAACCACTGATTGGTTCAAAATTGGGAAAGGAGTCCGGCAAGGCTGTATACTGTCGCCCTGCCTATTTAACTTATATGCAGAGCACATCATGAGAAAGGCAGGGCTAGATGAATCAAAAGTTGGAATTAAGATTGCCGGAAGAAATATCAACAACCTAAGATATGCAGATGATACCACTCTAATGGCAGAAAGTGAAGAGGAACTAAAGAGCCTCTTGTTGCGAGTGAAGAAGGAGAGTGCAAAACGTGGGTTGAAACTAAACATTAAGAAAACCAAGATCATGGCATCCGGCCCTCTCAATTCCTGGCAAATAGATGGGGAAGAAATGGAGGTAGTGACAGATTTTATTTTCCTGGGCTCCAAGATCACTGCAGATGGGGACTGTAGACAAGAAATTAAAAGACGCTTGCTCCTTGGGAGGAAAGCCATGGCAAATCTAGACAGCACACTAAAAATCAGAGACATCACCCTGTCAACAAAAGTGCGTATAGTCAAGGCTATGGTCTTCCCAGTTGCAATGTATGGCAGTGAAAGCTGGACCATAAGAAAGGCTGAGCGCCAAAGAATTGAAGCCTTTGAACTATGGTGCTGGAGAAGACTCCTGCGAGTTCCTTGGACTGCAAGGCGATCAAACTGGTCAGTCCTAGAGGAGATCAACCCTGACTGCTCCTTAGAAGGCCAGATCCTGAAGCTAAAACTCAAATACTTTGGCCACCTAATGAGAAGGAAGGACTCACTGGAGAAGAGCCTAATGCTGGAAAAGATTGAGGGCAATAGAAGAAGGGGACGACAGAGAATGAGGTGGCTGGATGGAGTCACTGAAGCAGTAGGCATGAGCTTAAATGGACTCCAGAAGATGGTAGAGGACAGGAAGGCCTGGAGGAACACTGTCCATAGGGTCGCGATGGGTCGGACACGACTTCGCAACTAACAACAACAACAAAATTCATAGCCTGACTTGATGTACAGCAGCTTTCTATGCTTCAATGCTACCAGCAAAATATCAGAATATTAATAAACATGAAAACTTTACATATCTAAAGAATTTAGTATTTTTGAATTCTGAAAACACTTCAACAAAAAGACATTGGTCTTTAGCAAATAAAGTTTTTTTGAATCAGAAGATTATTACCTTCTTTAGAGTGGCCATTTAGAAGAAAGTCTAAATGTTGCCACTTAAGGTTCAGTTCATTAGAAGCATCCTACAAGACCAAGTAATAAATAAACCTAGTATTAGGCAAATCCATTAATACAATTTACTATGAAAAGAGTAACTTAATCCAGTTCAAACTGTGGGCCATATAATTAAATCTAATGAATCCAAACACAGCTGTCGCATGATCTAATTTTCTTTTGAATTTTATTTGTTCCTGATTAATTCCTGCACTAAATTACAATCAGTAGCAGTATTGTCTTGGTAGCTGTAAATTTCCTTCATACATTTTTAATACTGTATTTCTGATATCAAATCTGGATATACTTAATTTTATATAGAAAGTATCCTATTTTGTCTAGAATGCAGAAGGACATCACTAAGTACATTCAATATGGTTTGGAATTGTAACAGTGTTCGAGAATAAGATTTGCCACACTTGATCTCTTGATGTTTTACAATCTGTTCTGTTTGGGAAGGGTTGTTGGCAAGCAACTGAAGATCTATCTTCTGTGTGCGAAGTTGGTTTCTATCTGACTTTAATGAAATTTTCAAAGATGGTCTTACAAACAATATCAGAAATTTGGGGGGCAGGGGGGTTTCACCTATCCTGAGGTTTATTTCTATAGGTCACTTAGTTATGGCACAGTTTTGGTGACAATTTACTAGCTATTGTCATTCTTCGATCTGCCCAATTTTAAATGAGATCAGTAGAGACTTCTGAAAAACTTAATGGATTTATCATAAATACATTTGGAACTGGGTATCATCATTAAAGTGATGGTTTCAGATAACATGGGATAAATTTAATTGAGGTCTCATAAAATTCATGAAAGCTCATGTCACAATAAATGTGTTTTTTTAATAATGCTATAGAGCTTTTTTGCTTTTGTTCTAGTTAGCTAATATGGCTACCACTGGAGGAAATAACAGAAAAATCAAAATCAAAATTTATAAAAATAAAATTATTTTCCTATATACGACAGTCAGCACTGGTTGTAGAACAGATTAACCCTTAGTTATCTAACAAGATACTTTTTAAAATAAGAATTTGTTTAGCACAAAGAAACAAAACAAAATAGGCATGATGAATAATTGTTATTCTGGCATCTGTTTTGATAAATATTTCCTCTGCTTAAGAATATCACAGCTATGACAGCTATGATGGGCCTGGGTGCAAGCCACGGTGGCAGAGTGGCCTGTCCTACACCTGCAGCCCCATAGAGGTGAGAGCTCTATGGGGTATGCTTCACCCAGAGTGGGTCCTGGACCACCCCAGAAGCAGAGTCACAACCCATCGTGAGAGGATGGGGAGTGGCCTGCTTCTGGGGTTCACCCAGCTAAGTGGCAGTGGATGGATGACGGTCCAGATACGCACCTACCCAACTCGACCCTCCTTCCAATGCTCCACCCAGGGGACCGCCTTCCCAATGCTCCCTATGCTTCTCCAATATTCAAGCATAGACCTACTCGCCCTCAGGAGTTCCCCCCTCTCCTGGGTTCGTCCTGCCTTCAATACATCGAACCTCGATGACGGGCCCGTCCATTGGGCCTCTGAGAGATGGCCAGGCATGGTCAGGGGCCTTCATCACAAGACCAACAAGAGGCCCCTGGTTAAGTTTCTAGTCAAGTTTTTTGTCGGGTTAGGGAGGGGGGCGGGAAAAGACTATGGTTGCTCGGGAAAGGCAGGCCTTCCAGCTACCATAACGCAGGCCAGGCCTACGACCATTCGCGATGGTGAAAAACGAGGACCAGTCGCCGACAAAACCCAGTGGCGAACTGACGAACAGCCTATTCCCAGGATGGTGGGGAACGGCAGAAGGTGCACAAACAGAGGGCCGTATCGTCACCGGGAGTGTCATCTCCGCTCTGTACAAGCGGTGAGACGCTCCGACCCTCTGTACTTCCCCGGAGGACCCGGGAGCGAAGGTGTGCAGCCTCCTATGCTAAGGCTGGTCTACCTGAATGCCAGGTCCGTAGCTAACAAGGCTCACCTCGTTCGTGACCTAATGGAGAGCGAGCACGCGGACCTGGCTTGCATCACGGAAACCTGGCTGGGCCCAGAGGGTGGTGTCCCTTTGGTTGACCTCTGCCCGCCAGGTTTCCAGGTGCTGCACCAGCCTCGGACCCATGGGAGGGGCGGGGGAGTGGCAGTTATCATCAGGGAATCCCTTAGCCCGCGAGAGACCACCGTCCCTCAGATAGTTGGGTGTGAGTCTCTCCTTCTGAGATACGGCCCGGGGGCGCAGTTGGGCCTGCTGCTGGCGTACCTACCACCTAATCGTGCAGCGACAGCCCTGCCCAAGCTACTCGATGTCCTCTCAGGGTTGGTGGTTGAATTCCCAAAACTCATGGTCTTGGGCGACTTTAACCTACCGTCCCTGGGAGGATCGTCCGAACTGGCTCGGGAGTTCATGGCTTCCATGGCGGCCATGGACCTGTCGCAAATAATCTCTGGACCGACTCACGAGGAAGGCCACACCCCAGACTTGGTGTTCTTGTCTGGACGGTGGCGTGATGATATCGGTGGGGGTGCCACGACTGTTACGCCCCTGTCATGGACCGATCATCACCTCCTACGGCTAGACTTCCCCTTTGCCACCCCCCGCCGTGGGTGCACGGTGCCAACCAGATGGTACCGCCCTAGGCGCCTAATGGACCCTGATAGGTTCCAGGCAGCGCTTGGGGACGCACATGCACTCCCTGCTCACAGCTCGGCGGATGCCTTAGTGGAAGCCTGGGAAAAGGCAGGCACGGAGGCTCTGGACCGAGTTGTACCCCTGCGGCCTCTGACCCGGCGCAGATCCCAGCGAGCCCCATGGTTCACCGCGGAGCTCCGGGAGATGAAGCGTCGCAGACGGGGCCTAGAGAGCCGTTGGAGATCCAGTCGATCCGAATCCGACCGATTGCGATTAAGAATCCTCACCAGGTCTTATCTCGCTGCGATAAGGGTGGCAAAATCCAACTACTTTTCCACCCTCATCGCGTCCGCAGATAATCGCCCGGCTGCCTTGTTCAGGGTGACTCGCTCCCTACTGAACCAAGAGGTGAGGGAGGAACCCTTGCAGGGTTGAGCAGAGGAATTCGGTCAATATCTGTTGGATAAAATCGCTCGGATTCGAACCGGCCTGGACTCCAACTGGGCGGAGTTGGAAGAACAAGACATGGACAGTCTTGTCGACGTCATCTGGGAGGAATTTGATCCTGTGACTCCTAAGGAAGTGGACAGGATTATGAGGAGGTTGAGCTCCTCCACATGCTTACTGGACCCGTGCCCTTCCTGGCTGGCTTATGCGGCTCGAGAGGGGACACGAGGCTGGTTCCTGGCGGTCATCTCTGCTTCTCTGAGTGAGGGTCACTTGCCCACCGCCTTGAAGGAGGCGGTGGTGAGACCTCTCCTCAAGAAGCCAACGTTGGACCCATCCTCATTGAATAACTTTCGTCCAGTCTCCAATCTTCGCTTCCTTGCGAAGGTTGTTGAGAGCGTGGTGGCGCACCAACTTCCTCAGGTCCTGGATGAAGCGGTTTATCTAGACCCGTGCCAATCGGGCTTCAGGCCGGGCTACAGCACGGAGACGGCATTGGTCGCTCTGATGAATGATCTCTGGAGAGCCCGGGACAGGGGCCATTCCTCTGTCCTAGTCTTATTAGACCTTTCGGCGGCTTTCGATACCATCGACCATGGTATCTTGCTGCGGCGCCTCAGGGGACTGGGAGTGGGAGGCACGGTTCTGCGTTGGTTCTCCTCCTTTCTCCAGGGTCGCTCGCAGTCGGTGCTGGCAGGGGGACAGAGGTCGACCCCGAGGCCTCTCGTTTGCAGAGTCCCTCAGGGGTCGGTCCTCTCGCCTCTCCTGTTCAACATCTACATGAAACCGCTGGGTGAGATCATTCGTAGCTTTGGAGTAGGGTACCATCAGTATGCTGATGACACCCAGCTTTTCATCTCAACTCCAAACAGCATCAGTGATGCCCTCGACGTGATGTCCCGCTGCCTGGAAGCGGTTCGGGAATGGATGGGGAGGAACAGGCTTCAACTGAACCCGGACAAGACTGAATGGCTGTACGTACCGGCAAGCCAGGATACTCAGAGCATCCCACCCCTTAACATCGGGGATGAGTTACTACCCCCTGTTGATAGGGCCCGCAACCTGGGTGTCCTCCAAGACTCACAGCTTTCCCTGGAAGATCACATAGGAGCTGTGACCAAGGGGGCCTTCTCCCGGGTTCGACTGGTGCGCCAACTACGGCCTTATCTGGACCTGGATGCCTTACGTACAGTCACCCATGCCCTTGTGACCTCTCGCCTAGACTACTGCAACGCTCTCTACATGGGGCTGCCCTTGAGATCCACTCGGAAGCTTCAACTGGTGCAAAGTGCAGCGGCACGGACACATTTGGGAGCCTCCCGATACTCCCATATCACACCTCTCCTCCGTGCGCTGCACTGGCTTCCGGTTGCCTTCCGAGTGAAGTTCAAGGTGCTAACAATGACATACAAAGCCCTACATGGCATGGGTCCGGACTACCTACGGGAGCACCTTCTGCCAATGTCAACACCCCACCGCCCTGTGCGCTCCCACAGAGAGGGCCTCCTCAGGGTGCCACCGCTCAAGGAATGTCGGCTGGTGGCCCCCAGGGGGAGGGCATTCTCAGTGGGTGCGCCAGCCCTCTGGAACTGCTTACCAACTGAAATCCGGATGGCCCCCGACCTCTGCACCTTCCGGCGCGACTTAAAGACTTACCTTTTCCAGCAGTCCGGCCTGGCCTGATAGCTCTAATTGGGGTCCCAGTTTGTTTTGATTATTGTTTTTCAGTACTGTTTCATTATGTTTGCCTACCTTACTCTGTACACCGCCCCGAGTCCCTCGGGAGAAGGGCGGTTTATAAAAACAAATAAATATAATAAATAAATAAATAAATAAATAAATAAATAAATAAATAAATAAATAAATAATGAAGTTTTAAAATGAATGATACAAATATACTCTTATTTTTTGCTATTTTAAATTTTAGACGGAGGGAGCCCTCTTTCAATTACTCACACATTTTTACAGTAAGACATATTTGGCTGTACAATTTCATCTTGACTACATTTGCATTATAGTACTTTAGAGAAAATGTATTTTTTGCACTTTAAGAAATTCTTTCCATTAGAACAGTATACATGGTTTATTTTTAAAAGTTCACGCTCTTACTTACTTAATGTAATCATTTCAAATACAACTAGACAACAATTTTTTTCAAACTTTTTGTTATCTGAAAAACGTTTGGTCCTTATGATAGACCCTTTCAACCTGAACACATATATAGTTTCAGAATGAGTGTCATGTAGGAGTCTTGAGAAATATGAAATTAACTTTTAATAACTATAATATAGTTAATTGCATTATGTTTCTGACATGCTCCATGAATTCAACAGGGCTAAAAACATTTTACTGCTGATTTTTGTTCGTACTCGGTGTCCAATGCATCTCACTGCAGTGCCCAACAGTAATCAGCCAGAATTGATGGATTCGTTACCCTAATATCGTTTTTCCATTGTGGCGATGTCCCTTTGAAACTCTCACAATATTTGTCACTGAAGGCACCTAGATTTTCAGGAAAGAAGTCCAAGTGTGAATGCAGAAAATGAATTTTCTGTAAGAAGTTTCTCAACCAGTTGAATATAGTTTGGTGCTCTGCGGTTGCCAAAAATATTCTCTACTATATCCTTTCTCTCATTTCTCCATGAAAATTTATCATTAACTTGTTCTTTTAAATCTACCAACGGTGCATTAATTGTCACTGTAATTGAGTCCATCCACTTTACTTTTGGTCATTCTCTGTTCTCTTTTCTTCCATCATTCCCAGCATCAGAGGTTTTTCCAGAAAACCGAGTCTTTCCATAACATGTCTGAAGTATTATAATTTGAGCCTGGTCACCCATTTAAATAGCAGCATTGGGTGCTCAAATTTACCATACCTGATATCAAGCAGTTAAATATTCATAGCCCTCTTTCATTATGATCACAGTGTATGTGCTTTTGAAGTCCAATTTCATGAAAATGAATGCCTTTTGAAGGTGTTCCCAATAAGTCTGAAATAAGAGGCAATGGGCAGTGATCTCTAGTAATTATACTGTTCAGGAATCTACAGTCATGCACCGTTCTAAAAGAATTATCCAACCTAGGGATGAAAAATGAGTGGTTCCCAGTGTTTTCCTCTGCCCCGCTCATGTCCTACAGAATCAAATTATGATTATTTTATCTCTTTCTTATGCTCCATCCTTTACCAGGGCTGATATATATTCACTATTTATTTTATCTCCTAAGGTGTGTTTTTTCATATCTTTGCCAGTTTTATTTCTTAAAGCGTTGGACAGATCAGGAAACAGACTAATAAGTAATAGTGGAACTCTACAGATATAGTCTTGGAAGCCTGACAGCATTTTCCCTTCCTCCCTACTCAAACCAACGCTGGTTCGAGTTTCTTTCTAATATTTTCTTCCTGTTGTAGATTTAGATCATATTTTGCTAAGAGCCATTACATACTTCTCCCAAAGCTATCTCTATTATCTACTGCTTCCCTGTACAATTTTTCCTATATATTCTGCATTGGCCAGTCCACACCTAAAATACTGTGGCTAATTTTGGGGACCATATATTTGGAAGGAAATTAATAAATCAGCAAGTATTCAGGGAAGAGCAATCAAGAGGATAAGGACCTGTAGAGATAATTTATGAGGAACAGTTGGAAGCAATGGATATGTTTTAACACAGAGAGGAACAGACTGGGAAGAAGATGAAGATGAACAGAACATGTTCCAGAATATGGGAGAAAAAAAACTAAATTACAAGAAGCAGTTGATGGGACTCTCCTTTATTGGAAGTATATACAGAGGCTGGATAGTCAAGTGTTGAGGATACTGTAGTAGCGGAAACAATATTACACAAGGAGCTGAATAAGATAATTCTTTCAACACTTATGTTTTATGATTTTATGAACAATGTAACACTCATTTTCTCTGTTATAATATTGAACAGCAACAATAAGACTTCTGCTGATAGTACATTAAAAATTAAAAGGAAAATAAATAATACATACAATACACAAAATCGGTCTCCCATCCCAAGTACCATTGTTCTACCTACTTGTGAAAGACCAACACTCAAACAATGGACCTCTTTAGAGTGTTCATCAACTCAAAAAAAGGTGTTTTTTTTTAAAAAAAGTCAACACTGTATAAGCAGATCATTGGAATCCACTTATTATAATGTACAACATAACAAATGCCATGAAAGTGTGTGTCTGTACCTTTGAATCAATCTTGATTCCTGATGACTGCTGGACTAGACGTTACAGTTTTCTTAACGTTTTTGGAAGTGGTTTGCCATTGCCTGCTTTCTTGGGCTGGAAGAGAGTAACTGAGGCAAGACTAGATCTATGTCTCCTAGTTTCTAGTCTGGTGTAACCATTACACAAAATGTGCTAGTATTTCAGCATATAGTTTTAGCCACAAACTAATAACAGGAGAAAATATCTCTAACAAAAAATGTGACTTCTCTGTGAGGAAGCTGGCAGGATAATCAGAAGGACAAGATTGACAGGAGCAGATGTGAAGCAGATGAGACTGATTTCCTTCCAAGCAGAGAATGTCTGTCTCAAAGTAACAGTGACAGATTGAAAGGAAAGCTGGGAAGGCAGGTCTGAGAACAGGAAAAGTCAGAACGCTCACAAAATGATACAACAGAAACAGTTAACAAGAGAAAATCGATTTCAGTTTATTGGCCATCTGCCATAAAAAATATAACAAAGCAGGATTATTCATCTTCAAGTGTAGGTCTTCATGGCTGCTATTCACTGGTAACTTATTTCTGAGTTTATGAGACAATAAATGGATTATTAAATGGATTAAATAAATGTATTGTTTATTTTTCTTTTCAAGTATAAGGTAGTAGTTTTGATTATTGGCAAAGTAATAATGGTGAGTTTCCAAGTAAACAATTGCATCAGATGCTGGAAGAATCCATTATTGTACTGGATTAAAGAATTCTTGGCTTGTCTCTTCTTTTGTTCAAAAACACACAGACAAAAATAACCGTTCATTTCTTGCTAAAAGTCTACAGAATCTTCAATTTGTAGCAGCTTATCCTTAACACTGATGTCCATGTATATTCTAAAGATACAGTTGTAATTCTTTATCAGTATGCAATGAATTCTTCAATATGAAATGGAATATAAAGACTCATGATTCCTTTGGAGAGTGGGGAAATGAAATGTGCCTTATTTACAGGTCAATATGCTAATACGTTTTTAAGAGAGTGGAATTTAATATTAACAAAATAAAATGTTTTTTAAAATATCTAAGATACGTCTAAACACTACATCCAGTGAGCACAAACACAAGACTCAAAATGTTAAATGAGCAGGAATCAAAATACAGCATTTGGACACTTTTAGCAAGTCAGAATAGATAATGAAAATTCAAAGAATACAGTGTCTTTCTGCTTTACCCATGACTGTTTTTCTGTAATTGTCTTACATGTGCATTTTTAATTTGAT
This sequence comes from Vipera berus, assembly GCF_964194415.1. Taxonomy (NCBI): domain Eukaryota; kingdom Metazoa; phylum Chordata; class Lepidosauria; order Squamata; family Viperidae; genus Vipera; species Vipera berus. The sequence continues at coordinate 70,734,260 of NC_138207.1, read as the reverse complement.
TATTATATGCTGTGCAAAGTCACTTCGTGTAAGATGGGTAGACATATAAAAGAAAGATGAAAAGATGATTGGACAGACGGACGGACGGACAGATTCTACTGATAATAGCAGGACTGAAGTTCTGGATGGCCATAAGGAGCTATTGGCGTCCTCTTTTCTGTGTTTACAAGCAGCCCAACCCTTTTGCTATACTCCAAAGACTAATACCAGTTGCCCAAATACTTTTCTGAACTGATTCCATTTTTTTAAATTTTCTAATTACTCATATGAAGGAGAAGCACAACGAGTACTACTCTGTCAATTCTCCTAATGCCTCAGGAACTTTTGGTGCCATGGTTACTGAATCTTTCTGACTGAGCAATTCCCAGTATTCAAATAAAGAGATTTTCAAAACATACTACTAGAAAATGAACATCTACAGAAGTAAGGTTTTTGAAGCAGTGACATCTACTACATCTTACCAATGTTTGTTTTTCATCAAATTAAGGCTAAAGTACTAAAATATTGAACCCACTACTAGTCAGTGGGTTTACATGTAGGCCACTGCTATAATTCTCTACCTCAAACTCAAATTGTATTCAAGAACTTTCATAGGAAAATCAGGACAAGCTGAGTAGATATAATGAAGATAAATGTAGCACAACTATTACCAATGAAGACTAATACAGCCACATATACATAGAAGAAAGGATTGAATTAGGCCACGCTGTTCAACCTAAAATAAATTACCATTTATTTTCCATTATTCCTTTTAAAAGGTCCTGCAGACACACATTTCCCATTTCCTTTCCATTTATTTTGGATCCAAATTGACACTTACTTTTGTGCAGTTTAATTTGATTTAGGCTTATTTATCATCGAAAAGGCTGAGCACGGAATTCCAGTACTCATTACGGAGCTTATATCTTGCATAATTATTTTGAAAATTCAAATCAGTACCTGAAAAAAAGTAAGAAAGAACACTGAAAAGCTACTTACAGTCTCTCTAGGGATCTCAGTCCAATGAAAGAGTTGCTCTTTAGCCATAAGATCTTGTTATTGCTCAGAATTCTGAAAAGGAATTGAAAGATTTTTTTTTGTTAGCAGAACACAGTAGCAATTTTACTCATTAAAAACATGTAATTATAGTAAGTGACAGTTCTGTTAAACACTAATCACAGACTTTTCTGCTTCATTTACATTTCCTCTTAAGCAGCAAATAAAATCATTTGTAAACAATTAGGTCTTTAACCTGTTCCTATTTAATCAACAACTAGTAAAATAATATATGGTGCTTTAGTTCATAATGAAATTTAGAATAAAAATTTTAACACCTGCAGCTGAGTAACATGCTTAATGAATGCTTTTTTTTAGAAGACATATCAGTTGAGGGAGCAGTTGTTTCACGAAAATAAATAACATTAACTCCCCACTGAGATGTTTATTATAGGCTTTCTCCACTGTGTTAACTGCCATGACACTGTGTTGGTTCAACATAGTATTTCATTTCCTAAATCTCCCTTCAGAGAATGTGCATTGTGACAGTTTTGTAAACTATAAGTAAATGTGGGGTCACTGCTCTCTGAGGTTGGCTGTTTTCTTGCAGATGTTTCAGTACCCGACTAGGTTAACACCCTCAGTGCTGATGATGTCACCTAGTTTGGTAATAAAATGTCTACAAGACAATAGCCAAGCTCAGAGAGCATCAAGGACCCTATCATTCAACCGTGAGCTACAAATATTCTATCAGGATCTGTAAATGACCATCCACTAAGGCAGGGTGTCAAACTGCCAGCCCATGGGCCAGATGCATCATGCCGAAACTGCGCCCACCCCATTGCCGGCAATGGAAAAAAAGTTGTGATACGTCACGTCACGTCACATGACGTTGCGAGTTTGACATCTCTGGCACTAAGGCTTTTTCCTCCTCCATCACCACTTACTCCTCCTCCAAATTCACTTATGTGTCAAATAAACTGACTCTAGAACAAAATAGTCCCTTATTGCTTAAGCAATTCTGAGAAGGAATTAATTTTATTTAAATACTGCAGTAATCCATGTTTTGCCTTTCTCCTTCACATACGATAAGAGTAGAATTTCTTTTCCCCTTCTCTTCCTTCCCTCCATTTATTTTGATGAAATAAAATCTCTGCATCTTGGAGGCTTCTGAACAGTTTCATTGTTTATGTCAAGAGATAGAAACATTATGTTTCCATGAAAAGCATATATATTAGCGTACTCTTCTCATTAAATGCACAATTCTGATTATTTGCATTTCCAAGAACGAAAATGAAAACTTATCTATTTTAACGGAATGATGTAAGGAGTTAGAAAACCTACTGAGAAAAATGGGCACAAACAGTTATAAAGAACTACTTGGACATGTTCCCACTGCCTATATGTCCTTTAACACAGCCCATGTAATTTGGTTGGAGATTTGAGATTGTTCCTGGGTTTCAGATACAGTGCTTAACTTGAAAAAAAAAGAATTCCTTGGCTCAAACTTATGGATAGGGATAATGAAACTGTACAGGAAACAACTCCAACTAGGCCATAAGCAGATGTACATACTGAACTGGCGGTTTTTAGTTTTGGGGGGTTTTTTGTGGTGTTTTTTTTTTTTTGGTCTTTTCTTGCTTGACAAGAGTTTTTTTTAAAAAAAAACCCTATCCAGCTGGCAGGAATTACTATTGATGGAGCCATTTTAGCAATTTCCATTTCTTAAGGTAAGGCTTGGCAATCTTTTTGGTACAAAACATAAACCAAGTGCTCTAGCAAGATTTCTTCCCTTGTGACTCATCTCTCCCATTCCAAATGCATATACAAATAATGTTCATTTAGTGTTTGCCTTATTTAGCAATCATTTGCACTTATGACAGTGATGGAATGAATTTGCAATGAATCCTCATATTTACAATCTTTTCAGATTTCTGAAAAAAAGGAAAGCTGAAGATGTAAAATCATAATGTTCCACTTAGCGATTACTTTGCTTAATAACTGTGTTGCTGATCGCAATCATGGTCATTAAGTGAAGACCACCTGTACACTTTCTCTTCCTCACACCATGAACATGCACACATTTCCCCTGTCTGAACCATACATACTTCCGCTACGCACAAACATACATAATCTTCTGCCTCTCTATATATGCATTACTCTCTTTCTGTCACAGATTCACACATACACCCAAACTAATACATTATAAAACAGCCAAATGGAATGATGGTTTTTACTCTTTTGAATTTAGAAGAGCTGCCAGCTTCAGGGAAAAATTGAAGTCACCATTCCAGGGTCGCAAGCAGTTAGTACTGGGATCCGAAAATATATAGTTCTATCATTGCCAAAAAATATGCAGAATCATATCACTATAGAATTGGAAGTGGCCATTTACACCATCAAGTCCAACTACTGCTCTGAAAAAACTGTACAAAGGATTCTGTAAATCGTATTAAGTTTAAGCTAGTTATATGAAGGGACTTACTGCCTTCTATATTTAGATATATTCTCAAGGTATCCTCAATTATTTTGAGGCAAAGAGAAGCTTCACCATGCTCTATGTAATCATCTTTTTTCAATTAGACAGTTTGCATTTTTATTGCTCTAATATCAAATGGAATCTTGCTTAGATTTTTCAAGTAAAAAAAGTGGTAACTAATAAGAATATAAGATGTATCGTGACCTAGTTATGAAAAAGAACATATAGTTGTTCATCAAAGTATGAAAATTGTATGGTAAGACTGGAAAATAACAGAAAATAGTGGTAGAGTTTTGGTTTACTGGTATAATAGCTGTATTTGAACATGGGATTAGATATTTCACTGAGATATATTACACTTATGAAATAATTGGAATTCCTATAATCCTGATTTGTTCAATTAGTTAGACTGTTAGTCTCTAGCTGGATTCAGTTTTGATTCATCAAGGACACTATAGTGATTCAAACTGAAAAATTAATTCACATTTTTAACAACAAAACAATGTTAGGTATAAATAAATCAATGCATCATACTGAAAGGTTTTTTTTATTTAACAATACTTCTATATCTTAAATTTGATTAAACATCAATAACATTCAAAACCAAGTAGAAGACTATCTTTTAGGAAAAAGATATAACAAGAACTCTGAGTGAGCAGCAATATATTAGAGATAATTTAGAAGAACAATAAAATAGTTTTAGGTAGGCCACTTAAGGTGTGCCATTAAATTTTTGAAATGTGCCTTTTCTTTCCTGATTCAACACAATTGAATGACCACAATGCCTTCATTTTGCATACTATTATTATTCATTATAATGGAGGAAGCATAGGAAGCATATACTTTATATTATAAAATGTAAGAGATGGTATTCGGGAGATGGTAGATACATCATGGAAGAAAAATGAAAATATGGAGAATGTAATTTAGTTGCCTACAATTGCCTACAGCATATACCAGGGGTAGGCAACCTTGGCTCTTTTATGACTCGTGGACTTCAACTCCCATAAGTCATAAAAGAGCCAAGGTTGCCTACCCCTGGTATATACAATAAAAGATTGAGACTATTACAAAAGATACAATGTAATAAGATGTTCTATATGTAGAACAGACTTGGTATTGCTGAGAGTAGATCTTGAAAAGAATGGACATGGAAAAAAGGGAAATATATGGAACAAAGAAAAATACAAGCATAGATTTACCTAGATTGAACAGAATAAACAGCAAAGCAGGGGGAAGGAAGGAAGGAAGGAAAATCGTATCTAATGAATGGTAGTCATTTGTCAGCAAGCAGAATTGAAAGACATGGATTTCATGCCGGCATTTTTATGAAACAGAACTCATAAATGCTGAAAAATGATAAAGTGGTAGGCATGGATGATAAAGTTTAAAATATTTTACAATACTAGCTTATGAGATGGCTTTGTGATTTGTTTAGCATGCAGGGAGACGGCTTCTGTGCTTGTGAATAGGAAGAATGTTATATTTTTCCACTGTGCCAGTGGAAAGCAAGAATGAAAACTAATACTGCAAGCAGATTAGTTCTGATTCAAAGGCTACAAGAGATGCAAATAAATAACATTTGAGAAATGAAGTGAGGCTTTATAACCAGGCAGAAGATGCAAACATGCACACCAGGTTTTTCTTCTTCAGCAAGAAAAGTACACGAATCTACGTAAGGAAGATATTTCTCTCTTAGCAAATGCCATCCAAGAGGAACCACGAGGTCAGGCCTTTTTAGTTGCTCCCTCACTTGCCTCACCTGCCTGAAATTTGAGTGGCCCAACCTTGCTGTGATTTACAAAAGCCAAACTTTGAGGTTCCAGCAGACTATGGACATGGATATGGTATAAATCTTTTTCTTCTTGCAGTTAAGATAGTCTGTTTGTTTGATGGTAATTGTTCTGAGGGGCTTGAAATGGACATAAGCAATATGTTGTTCTAATTACTGTTTATTATAATTTATTTAATTTGTACACTGTCCAATGTTATTACTTCTCTATTATTCAACTTGGTATGTAAGCTGTTTAGAATTGGTAGCCATTGGAGCAACATACTATAAGCCAAATAAAATAAAATCTGAAAAATATGTTTAGTCTTGCTTTAAAAACATAAGAAGTACATAACAGGCCTTAAAACCCGAAACCAATTATCTCTTTCTTTAAAAAAAAATCTAATGCATTCAAAACCATAGGAGTCTTGGGGGGCAACTATGACATTTATATCGAAGGGCTAACAACTGATTTAACAAAATATATTTCTATTCAGCTGTTTTTGGTAAATTAAACTCTTTCTTTACTCTTTCAGTAGTTTTTAAGCTATCATAGATAAGTGATTCAGCATACCAACCCCTACTTTCTGCCCATATTTTCTCCAGAAGGAATTCTGTCATTTTTAAATAGTTATAAATCATACCAACTTTTCATGATACGGTAACTATAATCAGATTTTAATTTCTTATCCATCAACACCATTATTCTTATCTACTATAAGTGTTGGAAATATCAAAGAATTTCTATTATACCTAGAATTATATTTGCCAAGATTTCAAAGATGCCAATAATAACTTTTAAATTGGGTCAACATTTGTAGATATTCTGTATCATTTTCATTTCAGAAACAGTTCTAAATACACCAAATATTATAATTTAAAGTGGAGATATTACAATATCAATTTTCACATAACTTTGAAAGGTTGCTCTGACGTGATCATTCTATAGGAATGTACTTATAAATTTATTTAATTGGCTAAATATATTAAGTGGAATTAACACAGCTAACCTTCTAAGCATGTATAGCACTCTCTAGACCAGACATGTCAAACTCGCAACGTCATGTGACGTTGTGCGACGTATCGGAACTTTTTCCCATTGCCGGCAATGGGATGGGCGTGGTTTCTCTGTGACACTCCGGCCCGCGGGCCGGCAGTTTGACACCCCTGCTCTAGACTGTTCATTTGCACTGTATTTATTCTTCTCACAAACCTATAGATATTTTCATCCACTTATTGATATTCCCATTAATTGTACTAATCTGAAATACCAAAATAGGTATTTTTCTACAAATACGGTAGCTATCCTTAAGCATTGATAAAATCTGAATAGAAAACACTCTTATTTTTTGTAAATTGCATAAATACTTTATTACAATTGGCAAAATGACAGGATTATTCTAGTTTACATTACTCTAGTAGACAATAGAGTATACAATATAGTATACTATATATTTATAGTATGCAACATTAGAGCCTAAATTAATATCATCCAAGAAATCCATTTCATAACTTTCAAAGGAAGAGAGGAAAAACAAACATACATTAGATAAAAAATAAAATTAAATAGCCTAGGAAAGCTTGCCAGAGCTTAGAAAACAATGAGCTTGTCAGAAAATAATGAGAAGTATTATCATGGATCTTCCTTACTCTATCCAGGGGTAGCAACCTTGGCTCTTTTATGACTCATGATGGCTCAGGAATTCTGAGAGTTGAATTCCACGAGTCATAAAAGAGCCAAGGTTGCCTACCCCTACTCTATACAGTCCTAGTTACAGTAGCTCTGTACTATAATCAAGTCTTCTTTGCGTCCACCTCAACTTCTGGTAAATTCATGAACCCAACATAAGGAAATGTTTGGGATTTCTGGCTGTCTCCCATATTACGGTCAACCCTGCTTAGATTTTCATGATGAACTAAAGCTGACAAGGTGTTGCTACCAGCTAAGCACAAGGTAATATAATGAATCGTAACAGGCAAGAGAATACAGTACTCAAAAATGACTTGCATCCCAGTCAATACATTTTTTAAAACTGCATACAGTACTAAATAATTCAAGTCATGGAAATAGATTGGGAACATATACAATGCATGTCTCAATGTAGGAAAAAGAGATTTAAAATTTTAAATTAAGTTTGCTATTAAATATATTTGCCAACGTGGCATACATAATTCATTTGAAAGTTGGAATGTTCCACTAGACTGAAGCAGTATTTACTAAATTAAATCAGCTGTTTCAATACAGAAGCCTGCAGAAAGGCTAGGAAGACTCTGCTACTGAAAATCACAGCCAACATTATCACTAATATTAAAAAGCAACAACTAAAGCAAAGCAATAGGATGTGTAAATCTGAATAGATCTTTAAAAGCCCAAGGATCTAAACATGCAAAAATCATGTAGCTCAACACACTTTTGTTGAGATTTATGGTCAACAGCAAACATAAGGAGTAAATAAAGAGAGAGGAATAAGGAGTAGGGTTACCAAGTACAGTTAGGAAAAAGCACTAAAATTAGGAAGAAATCTCAGAATGAATATTAGATGTGCTCTCTCTGTGATGTGGATTGAATGTTTTAATGGATAGTAAATATGACACATTGAAGTGAGCAACTTTTCAGTCACAAGGATTTTCACTTTTTTTCACAGCGGACTACTTCAGAGGGATGATGTATTTTTCATTTTTAGAGCTTTTTATTGTCAGTGGGAAAAATAATCAAGAACTCAGCTTCGACTCAACGACTTGCTATGCAATTAAAATAGCTTTACTTCTGGAAGTATTGATTGCCATAAAAATCATGTTCACACTGGTAGATTAAAAAAAGGACAATGTTCTCCATACACATAGCTAGCATTTCAAAGATAAATTATTATGTGGATCATTTCCCACAAACACTGACAGTTTGTTATTTGTTTTTAAAATGTGGCCAGTGACCAACAACCTTTAGACTCAAGCACATAATTGATACATATGCAATAAATAATTAACATGAAAAGTAGAGGCTATAAGGTTAGCACTATCAAATGTTAAAAACTTCAGCATATCATCTTTCCAAGATAGATTTCCATAACTTTTAGAAAGTTAGAAAGTTAAAAAGGCAAGGACAAATACTGTAAAGCAACTAGAACAAGTTCCAGACACTACAACTGAATTTGTATACAGGTAGTCCTCAACTTAAAATCATTCATCTAGTGACTGTTCAGAATTACAACAGCATTGAAAAAAGTGACTTATAACTGGTCCTCATACGTACAGTTGCAATATCCCCACAGTCGCGTGATCGAACTTCAGTTGCTTGGCAACTGGTATGTACACTATTTACGAGAGTTACAAGGTCCCCAGGGTCTTGTGATTGCCATTTGCAATCTTCCCAGCTGGCTTCCAACAAGCAAAGCAAATAGAGGAAGCCAGATATGTTTAACAACTGTGTGATTCACTTAACAACTGTAGTGATTTACTGTGTTTAAAATAATAAACAATGTTTATTATTTTAAACACTGAACAGTAATTTGGATAGATCCCCCTGTATAAAAGGAGACCAGGAAATATGCCTAATAAAATCCCAACCTGCCTCCCTACTTTTAAGCCTACTTGTAAAAAACCAGTTACAGTTAGTCCTCGACTTATCACAATTCTGTTGTTAAACAAGGTGGTTTATTTATTTATTTATTTAGCGTATGGCTGGTCACACACAGAATTAAAAGCACTTCATATTTACAAGTTAGAACAGTTAAAACAATTTTTTTTAAAAAAAGATGCAATTATAAAACCTAATTGCTTTTTTTAAAAAAAATGTTGCACCCAATTTTACGACCTTCTTTGCCACAGTCATTAAGTGAATAACTGCAGTTGTTAAGTGAATCACATGGCAATTGCAGCTTCCTCCATGGACTCTGCTTGTCAGAAGCTGACTGAGGATGCAAACGGTGATCATTTGATACTGGGATGCTGCAACCTTTGTAAATACATGCTGGTTGCCAGGCACCCGACTTTGATCACGTGGCCACTGGAACACTGTAACAATTATAAGTGTGAAGTCCAGTCATAAGTCACTTTTTTCAGTGCTGCTGTAATTCTGAATAGTTGCTAAATGAATGGTGGTAAATAAAGGACTACTTGCAATTCTTAAATACATCTACCTAGTCCCTAGGACATCATAGCTAGTGATGTTGTAAACTAATACAGGCACTCTCCATTCTTTTGCGATAAAAGAGGAAGTATAATATGAATAATCATTGATAAAATCTTATTTTATTTATATAATAAAATTATTATACAATTAATTTTTGGTGATTTTAAAAAAAACCAATTATTGATATAATATTCTATTTTCTATACATATTTGAACACAGTGATGGTGATAGGCACTTTTGGTTTCTTTTTGAAGGAAAGTCTAGATATACAAATAAGGGAGGAAAAGAAGAAGAAAAAATATAGAACCTAGGTAAAAAATAAAGTTTCATTTGCTTAATTTCAAAACACAATACTAATGTCTTTTCTGTAATATTTGACAACATTATCAGCCTTTCAACCGTTAAACATATTATTTCTATTTGTTCCTGAAAAATGAATTTTTTTACCCAGCTGTGGCAGGGTAAACAATAGAGAAAAAAGATAGAGCTAGACAGTATTTCAATTAAAAAATCATAATACTTCCAATTATAAAATCATGCATACTCTGAATCACTGTTCTACTTCATTCCTTTCCTTACGTTTACAGCTTTACTTATATTCATATCCAATTTTCATTTGATTTGTTTCGTTTACAGTCATAGACCAAAAAAAGAAAGAGAATTCATACAGTATTTTTCAATTATTGTTTAATAACTAAAAGACTAGCTGATATAGCTCTGGCTCATATAGTTCAATATTTGCTTAGGAACAGCACATTTTAAGCACAGATTCAATTTAATAATGCAAACTATTTAAACAATGGTTGGGAGACAAAAGTCCAAACTAAAATCCATCATTTAAAAAAAAGTTTGCCAAATCCTGTTAGATACTCCTTTATCTGTTGCAAAAACTCACTCTATGCCTCATCACTTGTCTATGGAGGTTTTTAAGTCATCCAGGTCATGGTTGCCCCAAAGGTGCTTTTTCAGGAGGCAACTAGACTTTCTTGTTTTTCTTTGAAGACGTTTCGCTTCTCATCCAAAAAGCTTCTTTAGCTGTGACTGGATGGTGGGGAATGGAAGGATTTATATTCCTTGCAGACAGCTGGGCATTTACGTTCTTTTAGAGCAGGGGTGTCAAACTCAATTTCATTGAGGGCCGCATCAGCATTGCGGTTGCCCTCAGGGGGCCGGGTGGGTATGGCCAGGGTGGGTGTGGCCTACTGGGTGGGCATGGCTAGAGTGCGTATGGCCTACTGGGTGGGCGTGGCCAGCTCTACAGCGTTCGCATCAAGGGTGCCTATGGGGGCCTGGGCAGGAGTGGGACAGATCTGAGGGTCTCTGGCAGAAGGAGGGTCTCTGGGCCAGGCCCAAGGCAGTGGGGGCCGTTCCCTCACTGTTTCCAGGATGGCTTCGCGGGCCACATGAAACCACTTCGCGGGCCGGATCTGGCCCCCGGGCCTTGTGTTTGACATGTCTGTTTTAGAGAGTCGTTGAGGCCAATTGGAGGTTTACCTGTGTCCTCAGAGTCACCTGAATGAAGGGACACAGGGCAGAAAACAGCCTGTAGCCAAGAAGGCTCCACACATATTTGCACTACTCAGGTGACCCTGAGAACACAGGTAAACCTCAAAATGGCCTCAATGACTCTAAAAGAATGAAAATGTCCATCTGGCTACAAGGAATATAAATCCTCCCATTCCCCACCATCCAGTCAGAGCTGAAGAAGCTTATTGCATGAGAAGTGAAACGTCTTCAAAAAGAAACAAGAAAGTCCAGTTGCCTCCTGAAAAAGCACCTTTGGGACAGCCTCATCCCTTATGCCAACTAGAGAGTTTCTTCTCTGGTTTCTCTTCAGATCGTATAAATCTCTCGCCTTTTACAACTACAACATATCTTAACTATATCTTAGTTTTTGCCATTTTCCATCTTTATCTTAGGGCATCATTATCATTTGACTTTCAGTTCTGTTTCTCTTGCTTCTAATTTATCAGTAAGATGGTATTCTGGATGTTTTAAATAGTTTTATTTATTCTGTGTAAACTGCTGTGGGAGTCCCTTTTATTGAGGCAGGAGTGAAATACATTAAATAAATAGACCCCATATTAAAAACTCTTTTGAACAGCTCCTTTAAACTGTTTTCCTAATTACCAGGAGGAAGTGTATCATATGGGTTTCTAGGGAGAAGACTTCAACATCAATCAGAATAGAGTTGGAAGTGACCTTGGAGTTCTTCTAGTCCAGGGGTAGGCAACCTTGGCTCTTTTATGACTCATGGACTTCAACTCCCAGAATTCCTGAGCCAGCTATGCTGGCTCAGGAATTCTGGGAGTTGAAGTCCATGAGTCATAAAAGAGCCGAGGTTGCCTACCCCTGTTCTAGTCTCAAGCAGGAGACCCTATACAATTTGAGACAAGTGGCTGTCCAGTCTCTTCTTTAAAATCTCCCAGGGATGAAGCACCCACAATTTCTGAAGGCTTGTTCTCATTGTTAGGAAGTTTCTCCTTAATTCCAGGTTGCTTCTCTACTGGATTAGTCTTCCACTACATCATCAGCTAATACTGATATTACCTTCTACAAAACCGGTGGGTAATATGACTTTTTCTAGTAGCTTTGTCTAAAAGTTAAAAAGGAAGGAAGGAAAAAGAAATGTCTTGTTAGCACTCAATGGATGGATGTCTCCCCACACCCTTGGATTAAACTGCTGAGGGAGGAAGGAAAGAAGGAAGGACTGCAGAAGCATTCACCGCTTCTGGAGGCAGGTTGTTCCACTGGTTAATTGTTCTAACTGTCAGGAAGTTTCCCCTTAGTTCTAGGTTGCTTGTCTCTTTGATTAGTTTCCATCCGTTGCTTCTTGCCCTGCCTTCAGGCAATTTGGAGAATAGCTTGACTCCCTCTTCTTTATGGCAACCCCTGAGATATTGGAACACTATCATGTCCCCCCTTGTCCTTCTCTTCATTAAACTAGACATACCCAATTCCAGCAACCGTTCCTTTTATTTTTTAGCCTCCAGTCCCCTAATCATCTTTGTTGCTCTTCTCTGTACTCTTTCCAGAGTCTCAACATCTTTTTTACATCGTGGTGACTAAAACTGGATGCAGTATTCAAAGTGCGGCCTTACCAAGGCATTGTAAAGTGGTATTAACACTTCACGTGATCTTGATTCTATCCCTCTGTTAATGCAGCCTAACACTGGGTTGGCTTTTTTGGTAGCTGCAGCACACTGCTGGCTCATATCTAAATGATTGTCCACTAGGATTCCGAGATCCCTCTCACAGTTGCTACTACATTTGGTTTTTCTTGCCTAAATGTAGAACCTTTTTTCAGAATATTGCTTCCAGTCCATGTCCTGGCCTAAAATCTGGCTGATAATCTGCTGTCCACTAGGATTCCGAGATCCCTCTCACAGTTGCTACTATTGAGCAAGGTACCCACTATACTATACCTGTACATTTGGTTTTTCTTGCCTAAATGTAGAACCTTTTTTCAGAATATTGCTTCCAGTCCATGTCCTGGCCTAAAATCTGGCTGATAATCTGCTGTCTCTAGGATGTTCTGTATATGGCACCCCAACAACAACCTTATCTAAGGCAAAAACTGAGGGCAGATTTATTTTATTTTAAACATTTATACAGCTTCCCAACTTAATCAAGATGATTCTGGATTGCTTACAAAAAGAAAAAGCAACAAAATCTAACAAAAGAATGCAAAACTGTATACATACATCAAGAATCAATCATGTAAAAATAATAAAACGATGATCCATACAGCGGTTACACCACGAACCAATCAGTGTTCCAACACATTATGACTCAGAGGACAAGAGAAAGAATGATGTCTAGACAATCTTTCTAAAGGCCAGCGGGTTAACTATATGTCAAGAGGAAGATACTAACCATATGTCAAGAGGAAGGTATTTCCATTAAACAGGAGCCCCCTTCGAGAAGACCTATCTTCTGGTTTTACTCCAAAGTAATACCGTATTTTTCGGACCATAAGACACACCTGACCATAAGACGCACCCAGTTTTTAGAGCAGGAAAACAAGAAAAAAAATATTCTGAACCAAATAGTACCGGTATACTAGGAAGGAAGGAGGGGAGAGAGAGAGAGAAGGAAGGAAGGAAGGAGGGAGGGAGGAAGGGAGGGAGGGAGGAAGGAAGAAAGAGAGAAAGAGAGAAAGAAAGAGAGAAAGAAAGAAAGAAAGAAAGAAAGAAAGAAAGAAAGAAAGAAAGAAAGAGAAAGAAAAAGGAGAAAGAAGGAAGGAAGGAAGGAAGAAAGGAGGGAGGAGGGAGGGAGCAAGGAAGAGAGAGAGAGAGAGAGAGAGAGAGAGAGAGAGAGAGAGAGAGAGAGAGAGAGAGAGAGAGAGAAGGAAGGAAGGAAGGAAGGAAGGAAGGAAGGAAGGAAGGAAGGAAGGAAGGAAGGAAGGAAGGAAGGAAGGAAGGAAGGAAGGAAGAGAAGGAAGGAAGGAAGGAAGAAAGGAGGGAGGGAGGGAGGGAGGGAGGGAGGAAGAAAGAGAGAAAGAAAGAAAGAAAGTTAGGTACCGGTAGTTTCTTTTCCCTGAATAGGTTTTCTAAGATGCTGAAGCAATTTCAAACAATTAGCAGTATTATCTTGCAAATGGGAAATCACTTCCAATACACTTCGCAGAGAAACCTGCAGGGACAACTCCTCACGGCTTTGCCTATGAGGTTTAGTTTAGCAAAAACTTTCTTTAGCAGCAAGGTAAAAGAAAGAAAATGTGTGCGCGCAGGGAGGGGGAGGCAGTCAGAAGGCATGGCAGGCACGTCCGTATTTCCTCCCCTGCCAACCAATCACAGGGGCGGGGCGGAGAATTCCATGTCTTCATTCAATCACGTCTCTCCAATGGAGCTGATGGACTGCGTTGACTGAACGGGAGACAAGTGTTTTCGCTTACCTTCAGACCATAAGGCGCACCTCGTTTTTCCACCCACTTTTGGGAGGGGAAAAGTGCGTCTTATGGTCCGAAAAATACGGTAACTAGAAAATGATAACAATAGAAAACCCTTTTGTTCCCTTTGCCTAGGTTTAGTCAAAGGAGAAAAAAGAAATGTAATATTAACTGATATTTTTTTTGTATGTAGGAGTTTCCTGTATAAAAGTATATATCTACATAACAAGTTTTAGCAGTGGCAGGAATGAGTAATTACAAAATCTAAGTATGTTCTTTTCTAGTTTTGCTCAGAATTGCATTCAATTCGTCCAAATTACACTTTGGTTTGCCTACTTATACAATGGATAAATTATTATTTTTTATCTTGGAATCTGAAATTTTATACACCCCCTACATACAACACATTTTCTACTATCTTATTGAAATTAAAAAGTGGAAAGTATTGTATGCCAGTTTAGTTGAAGCATGCTAGGAATTAGAGTAATCCTACTACCTGATAATTACCATTTAGTTCCTCCAATAGAAGGAGTGATTAAAAAAACAAATAATTTCTGAAGAACCATTTATCCACTTTTCTTCTAAGATATGTATATCAACCATGCATGGTTTCCTCCATATGGTATTCCTTTATCAGTAAAAGGTAAAGGTAAAGGTTCCCCCGCACATGTGTGCTAGTCGTTTCCGACTCTAGGGGCCGGTGCTCATCTCCGTTTCAAAGCCGAAGAGCCAGCGCTTGTCCGAGGACGTCTCCGTGGTCATGTGGCTGGCATGACTAGACGCCAAAGGCGCACGGAACGCTGTTACCTTCCCACCGTAGTGGTCCCTATTTTTCTACTTGCATTTTTACGTGCTTTCGAACTGCTAGGTTGGCAGAAGCTGGGATGAGTAACAGGCGCTCACTCTGCTACGCGGCACTCGGGATTCGACCCGCCAAACTGCCAACCTTCTGATCGACAAGCTCAGCGTCCTAACCCACTGAGCCACCGCGTCCCCCTTTATCAGTAGCACCATGTAAATTAAGTTAGATATTGAGTCAGTGACTTTATTAAAATTATGGGCCCAATATAGACAAGGACTACATTTCCTAGACCGCTCTAGCATTCTGAATATTGCAATGTACTGAGTATTAAGGACACAAATTATCACAACAGAATCATACTGAGTTAGCACAAAGATAAAATAAATCACTATTGAATATCAGAATAATTTCTGAGACAATTTTCGATGGATATATTTATAACTATCCCCATTCTAATAATTATTGCCAGTAGAATAAAGTGAGCATTAAAACAGAAGATGTGATTTCTCTTAAAATACAACGGCACACTGCCAAATGCAACCATTTAGATGAAAATATAGGACCAAATCATATGGAATTTAATTAAAATTCCAGAAACACTGTGCATAATTCAACTGTGCATCTCCACCTGCCATTATTTCTAAGAAAGGATTAATTCTAGCTCCTGAGAAACAAAAGAGTCTTGGAGTTAGGACACCCCCTGAGATTTTACATAATCAGCCAATGCATGGTCTTCTTTACTGTTATACTTGAAGTAAACATCTGCCTCAATTTCTACGGGGCAAGTGGGATGTAATATATGATTACAATTAGTTGCACAATCAGCTGAATGTTTAGATTGGATTTGGCATTTTTGTCCCTCTACTGCATCCTTCCCAAGGACATGGGATAGGCTGATGGTGTTAAGTTTTGTTGCAGGATGTAAGCTGTTCCAAATAAAACTGTCTTTTGCAATTGACTGATTTTGTCAAAACTAGTGGTGTTCAAGTGATACTCCAGATGTTTTGGAATTGCACCCACTTATTACTACTGGTACTATCTTTGCTTTCTTTGCCACAGTTGTTCTATTTGCAGGTCTTTATATTTTGTGATTTTCTGTTTTTTCCGTTTTGCTGACTCCAGGTATTGCGATGTCCACCATCCAAGACTTTTTTTGTCTTTCTTATCGACAAATGTTAAGTCTGACATGTTAGGTGGCACAAGCTTGTCTGTTTGAATTCTAAATTATCAGAGCACTTTAGTTTCTTCATTTTCTTCTTTCTGTGTTACTTATATATAAGGGTGTAGGTCTATACACATGTTGTATATAGTACATTTAAATGTGTGTTATGTATGTGTACACTCTGAGAGCAAGTAAATTTCATTTTTAATTTGTGCCATTGTGCCCACAGTAAAAAAGACAATAAAGGTTATCTATCTTATCTTATCTTATCTTATCTTATCTTATCTTATCTTATCTTATCTTACCTACCTATGTATCTCCAAATGCAAAACAGGAAAAAGTCATGGTAAGAATTACACGGCTAGTACATAAAAAAATCCACCAGGCAAAGCTGATAACAACGCCTGGCAATAGCTAAAAGCAGGAAAGTTGAAGAAAGATACAGAGGGGTTAATTCTGGCTATACAAGACCAAGCCTTAAGAACAAATGCATATAAAGCCAGAATTGGATGCCACAATGTATTGACAAAGCATATGTGCAGACAGAGGCAATTGGCATTTTGTAATAGGCAGATGGAAATTTTGATAAAGCACCGATTTTCTAAATGACATTCATATGTAGGGCTAAATTATGGTATGTCTGGTTTATGCCATAATTTTTCAACTTTGATTTTCAGATCTTGATATACTTTAGGATCTTCTCCAGTTCTTTAACTTCTATTTACTATCCCCTAGTATTGCTACATCAAGGGGAGGGGAGGGAAGGGAAGGCAACAGCAATTTGAGGAAGGGAAGGGAAAATAATAGTGTTTTCTTCTGAGGAATAATTCTGCAATTTCTTGAGTTTTCCACTGATACCCAAATCAACCTTGATTAATGCTATTATATCTTGGGTGCCTTGATAAATAAATTAGCTTAACAATATTTTATCTGCTCTGTTAAATTTCTTTCATTCCAGCCCACATCTTGAGTTTAAATTCAGCCACATAATCCAGCACTGAAAGCTTACACTGCCTAAGCATCCTAGCTTCCTACCCCAAACCATCAAGTGTTACTAAAATAACTTTATACAGTTAACAGTTGCCAGATAACTGACCTTATTCCTAAAAGTATCACTCAAGCATGCAATTTAATTTTTATAGTCATTAAAATCTGGGCTGTTCCAAATCCGAACAAGAGTTTCCAATTTAAAACTTGTTCTATCATTGGTCCAATTATAAATCATATGTACAATTGATTAATGGACAAGTCATCTAGGTTCATGTATTTTCACACTGAGTAAGGAAAGCTATAAATTTGCTTATATATAAGTTCCCACCATATTTGACTGTCATAAAAGTGTCTAGTGCCTATGATGGCTGCAATTGTACTAGCAGCAGCAAGAGAATCAACCTAGGACTTTGTTATCAGAAAGATTCCTACCTGTGATGATGCATTCTGCCCCACCTGTAGGGCTGCTTAGTTCATTTTCTGAGATAAATGGTCTACTTGGGTTTTTATTCAGTTCTGATACGGAACAAGGCAACAGCAACTTGATGATGGTTAATCGAGATGCCAAAGGGTATTTACTCTTCATCTCTAGGCAATGACTCTCTCTTCCCATTGCAAAAGGAATACTGATTAAGCAATCAATATGTCATGTTTCCTGATCAGGATTCAGTGCTAAATAACAGATTTCTCAACACTTCAGGTCTCAGTTTAATTCCTTGGCTTGATTTATCAGAAACCTCAGTTATAGCTTACCTAGATTAAAATCTTTAATGCAGATCAGAATAAAGCTAACCAGTTGACTGCCAGTGAGATGCTATAAATTTTTTTTTACCCTGGTGGAATTAAACTTGAGACTTGTTCTTCCCACCCTTCCAAATTAATAGATACTTGGCACAATACCTAGTAGTTGTTGAATGTTTACATAATGGCCATCTATCAATAGTTTTCCCACTTAAACCTTCACATAAGTTCAATTGTCCCAAATGTAAGTTTAGTTTGTGTTCTCTGAATCACACACTATATTAGCTTCCAATTCAATTTGTTGTCTCACAAGCTAAGCACTTTAACTGTGTAGCCGAACATTTTGTTCAGTATTTGATACCAATACCCTTTAAACCTAATCTGAAACCTTACCATTTCATGTTTCCAAAAACATTATTCAACTTAACTTAAACAATAAATACAAAGTCCCTAGTAGTTGATTCCGAGTATGTACTCCACTAGTACATGTTTTCCATGCTTCCCATCCGAGTATGTTTATGTGTATATTCTGTCCTCAATTCCTCTACATTAGCAAAGGTATTCTACATTAAATCATCTTTTGTTTATTTTATGACAGCACATTACTCTGAGCACTAAGTAGATTTCTATCTGGTGCCTCCTAAAACATTTACATGTATAGCTACTGTGGTTGGCTAAAATGCTTTTAAAATAATAAAGTCTGGCAGTGTAAATCCTTACGGAATTTCAAAGCCTTTGCAAGAAATCAATATCCCAGAGCTATAATAAAGTGAAAATGTAGTTTGGTTAATCTAGGTCTTCTCCCACTGTTGTGCAATAGCTTTTGTAACTCTCCTAAAATGATACTGTCTGCCTAATATGCCTTCATTTCTTGAGCACATATATTTGCATTCACAACTTACGCAATTTGCTAGTACAGAAACTAATGGGAACTCTGCCACTCACACTCAGCCTTCCATCCTTCCAAGGTAGGTAAAATGAGGACCCAGATTGTTGGGGGCAATTAAGCTGACTTTGTAATAATGCCGCTTGGGGTGTGTGTGAAAGCCCTAATAAGCAGGCATATACATAGAATGAAGGCTACTGCTAAGCTTGTAAGCCGCCCTGAGTCTTCGGAGAAGGGCGGGATATAAATGGAATTAAAATAAATAAAAATAAAAATTAAGTTAACTCCCCTTTCAATCCAACATAAATTTAAGGTAAAGTGATGGAAAATGCTGTTTCAAAAGAGTTGTTACTGAGCAAATGTTAGATTATTTAGAATCTAGGCTATTAAAGCTCTCTGAAATAGCTTCCCAAGTTTAAAAATATGTTATAGATTGAGGAAATTCTGAAAAACTAACATTTTGAGAAATATGAGTAATAATATTATTCTCTACATATAATTAAAAAGACAGATGTCCTTCTTGATGACAATAACGATGGCGACAATGAATATGACATACAGTATGGCAAGCCTCTACAGCAGGGGTTTTCAAACTTGGCCCTTTTATGACTTGTGGACTTCAACTCCCAGAATTCTTCAGCCAGCCATGCTGGCTAAGGAATTCTGGAAGTTGAAGTCCACAAGTCATAAAAGGGCCAACTTTAAAGACCCCTGCTGTACAGAAATATTCAGTGGAACCTCTAGTCCAGGGGTCTTCAAACTTGGTTCTTTTATGACTTGTGGACTTCAACTCCCAGAATTCCTCAGGCAGTGTGCCTAGCTGAGGAATTCTGAGAGTTGAAGTCCACAAGTCATAGAAGGGCCAAGTATGAAGACCCCTGCTCTAGTCCAACTAACCATCTTATGCTCTACACTGCTCCAAGGAATATGTGATAGAATGTTTAACAGAGGATGGGGAAAAAGAGAAAGAAGGAAGATGGTTGAGGGAGGAGACTGGGTTGATACAGAAGAAATTGTTAAGTCCAGGAGAGGAAGGAAAATAGACTAAGGTAACTCCTTCTTAACAATATTAGGTGAAACTTCTGTGGAACAATTACTTTGGTAGGCATTCAAGATTCAAGGAGGTTGCCAGGGTCTGGATGGGGGACAGGAGGCTTCAACTGAACTCTGCTAAGATAGAGTGGCTGTGGATATGCAGAGCCTCAGAATCTGGAGGGTTATTATCCTTAGTTCTGGATGGGATGGCACTACCCCAGACAGACCCAGTGTGCAACTTGGGGATTTTCCTAGACTTGCAGCTCCTGCTTGAAGTACATGGCAGACTTTCATTTAGTTGCAGCTGTAAAGACCAAGGTGCTGCCCATATGGCCTTCAGGGCAACTGGTTTAGAAGAAGAAAACTGTACTGATGTATGATTGGCTGACTACTAAAAAAAATTTTTTAAAAAAATCTGCATTATTCTTCTTGGAGAAATAAAATTATTAGTGAAAGAAAGCAAGACAACCAGTGCTACCACCCAGGACGGAAATCCCACAAGAGAAGCAGAAAAGTCCTCACATCTGGCTGCCTTAGTTATGTCACAAAACACTCAGAAGCACAAAATGAAAGAGAGCAATCATGAGTGATGCACATACTCTTGCTAATCCCAATAATCCTGCCATTTCATTGGTGATATAGAGGGCACCATTTGCCTACTGAATGTTTGCAAAAAAACATCTGGTAATCAAAGCCAGCAAGCTGGAGGACAAGCTCTACCATGCTGGAGGACTGTGTCATCCAATGCTATTGTTAGATATAGTGGCTGATTTTCTGGGAGTGCTAGGTAACACTACCAGGAGTTTGACTTGAAATTCAAGATGATGCCGTTCTTTTTTCATCTCCTCCTCCTAACTCTCTCCCTTAATCCCTGGTTTGCTAATACAGTTGGTTGTCTTGTCAGTCAGTTCCATTATGTCTTCTACTTGTGCCTTAGAAGACCTTTCTGCAGGTCTCAGCATTTTTCAACTTCACCCAACTTGATTTTTTTAATTTATTTTTGTGTTACTTATTTATTAAATTTAGATGCCATCCATTTTGCTATCCAGAGCAAGTGACGCCATATAATAGCACCACCACTGCCACAGAAATATCAGACATACTTCTAAAATTAACTTTCTCCTGTTCTGGCTACCACAGCTTGATCTGTCTCTCCTTCTGATTAGCCCCTTCCTGTCAGTAGCATATCTTTTCCAGTTATAGATTGTTTGAGTCTTTTTATAGGAGGGTTGCATGTGATTAACTAGCCCTAGATTAGGGGCAGGAAAGGGGGGGGGGGAGATTGTGGCAAGACGGGAGAAATCTTAAAGGGGATTACCCTGGACGTGATTTAGTATACAGTATGTGTCATAGTGTTTGTGTGTATTTAGAAGTAAAACCATTTTCCATCAGTAAAGTTGGTGTAAACAAGGAGAAGGTTAAATTGCAGGATGTGGGCAATAAGAACTAAGGTCTTTCCTGCTGGGCCTTCTGGCAGAAGTCAGATAATCGAACAAGGGTCAGAATGGAGAGAAAATAAGCTGATTTGGGGAACAGTCAGAAAATTCAGAACTATAGAAATACCTAAAGTTTGGGTGGGGTAAGAAAAAGAGGAAAAGTGGAAAAGACAAAAAGGAAGGCTTGCCCAGGGGTGGGACTGCTCAAAGAATTCAGCAACACCAAAAAGTTTATAACTCATTCCACCTTTTTGAGAAGGTCTGACACTGGAAGAAGATAAAACTCAGAAAATAAGATTGGCGATCTAACTGTAATTGGCTGAGAAAGTAATCCTGAAGAAGAGCCACAGCCAAGACAACAATCAAATAAGAGAAATCCCAAAGCCGGAGTGGAATTTGCCTCAGACCTGACCACAACCAACCCAATTCTTTCGAGACAAGGTACCGTATTTTCCGGCGTATAAGACGACTGGGCGTATAAGACGACCCCCTACATTTCCTGTTAAATTATAGGGTTTGGGCTATACTCGCCGTATAAGACTACCCCTCTTCCAATGCACACCAAATAAAAATTAAAAAACATCAGATTTGATTTTAATATGGTAATTTTAATACAAATGCTTATG
Source organism: Vipera berus (assembly GCF_964194415.1). NCBI lineage: Eukaryota > Metazoa > Chordata > Lepidosauria > Squamata > Viperidae > Vipera > Vipera berus. The sequence continues at coordinate 70,712,336 of NC_138207.1, read as the reverse complement.
ACATGCAGGTACTTAGTAGGAAAACTGTCACTTATAAACATAAGGCTGTTTGTCATCAAACATGGAAACATAAAACAGTGCAAGTGGATTAAACTTAATAATAATAATAATAATAATAATAATAATAATAATAATAATAATAATAATAATAATAAGTTGGAAGGGACCTTGGAGGTCATCTAGTCCAACCCCCTGCTAAGGCAGGAAACCCTATACCATTTCAGACAAATGGCTGTCCAGTCTCTTCTTAAAAACTTCCAGTGTTGGAGCATTCACCACTTCTGGAGGCAGGTTGTTCCACTGGTTAATTGTTCTAACTGTCAGGAAGTTTCTCCTTAGTTCTAGGTTGCTTCTCTCCTTGACGAGTTTCCATCCATTGCTTCTTGTCCTGCTTTCAGGTGCTTTGGAGAATAGCTTGGCTCCCTCTTCTTTGTGGCAGCCCCTGAGATATTGGATCACTGCTATCATGTCACCCCTCACCCTTCTCTTCGTTAAACTACACATACCCAATTCCAGCAACCCTTTTCCTATTTTCCTAATTCACTTTTTCACTTTTCCTAATTCACTCTAAAGCTTTCCCTGCGCAGAGCCTTAAGTAACCCCAGCTGCCTGCAATTAGTGCAGGTTCTCATCCCACCAGGCTCAAGGGTGAGTCAGCCTTCCATCATTCCGAGGTAGGTAAAATGAGGACTCAGATTGTTGGGAGCAATAAGCTGACTTTGTAATAATGCTGCTTGTGGGGGGGTGAAAGCTCTAATAGGCAGGCATATACATAGAATGAAGGCTATTGCTAAGCACATTGATTTGTGCTTTAAATTGTAAGCCGCCCTGAGTCTTCGGAGAAAGGTGGGATATAAATGGGATTTAAAAAAAAGACCAAATGGGAGATCCGCTCCAGGTTTTCCAGCCAGCCCGCCCAGTTCCTGAGTCAAATGTGTCCTTAGAGCTAAGCTGCTGCTCTGCTACACATTCCCCACCTGCCTTTCAAATTGCTCTTGCATTCCCCACCTGCCTACAGCTGCTCTTCAACTTTAGAAGGAAAGAAGCCCAGACCCCAGCCTGTAAAAAATCACAGACTGCAGCTTCTACTCCAATTGGTCCCGCTTTCCCTGCGCAGACTAAATGGAAGATCCGCTCCAGGTTTTCCAGCCAGCCCTGTCCCTAAAGTTTCAGCACCCGGCGTATAAGACGACCCCTGACTTTTGAGAAGATTTTCATGGGTTAAAAAGTAGTCTTATACGCCGGAATCTACGGTAGCTGGGAGGCACATTCCAAGTTGTAGGATTTGGTTACTGTAACCCTGTAATAGTAATTGACTTGGATGTTCAAATCTGGTCTACCTTGAAGAGCTGATATTAACCTTTGAAGGAAGGATTATGAATCCAGGAAGAAACAAGAGAAACTATGACAGGTAGTTCCTAACTTACAATCATTCATTTAACAAAGGTTCAAAGTTACAACTGTCTCTGAATAAGTAATTTACCACCTGTCCTCAAAGTTATGGCCATTGCACCATCCCTGTTGTCACACGATCACAATTTGAGTGCTTAGCAAGTAGCTTGCATTTACGCCCGTTTTCAGTGTCCTGCAATCAGATTATCATGATCTGCAGCCTTCCCATTGCTTGTTTCTGACAAGCAATGTCAACTATGGAAGCTGGATTTGTAGACTGTGGTGATTTTCTTAATGACCATGGTGAAAATGGTCATAAAACTGGGTTTCATCACATGATTATTTGCTTAACTATCAGGATTGAATGGACTGAATATACACTGTATTTTAGAAAGGAGACAGGTTATTGTCTCGTATAAGGGAAAGGACAGACTGGGATACTGATTAGCTAGTTCAAACATTTATGGCGCTTAAACTGTGTTATATTGTTAATATGTCTATATATTGTTTTGGTCCATAAGAAGTTCACAATGATGGGTAGTTTATTTCTTTCCACTGAATGATCCAGATCAGAAGGAAACTGTTTCTTAGAGGCCACTGTAGATAGAAGATTTGTCAGAAGATTTGACTAAAACAGATCAGTTTTGGTAATACATCAGAAATCAGTGTCAAATTCAGCCTGGCTTCTGCATTACAACAGAGCTTATACAAGCAGCAGTTATGCAAGCAGATCTTATTTGGGAAAAGAAGGTATGGAATATCAAAAATGTCCCACAAAAGGCAGCTGATTTGAAAAACAAAGGAGACAAGGAGCTGAGAAAATTAACCTTCCCTGTATTATTTTAAAATTGAAAGAAAAACAAATTGGTTAGTGTTATGCTGTTAAGTCTCTGAGGCAGAATCTCTAACTCCCATAGCTACAGGCACACCCGCAGTAAATCCAATCGAGTCCCAGGATCATTGCTGCAATTTCTGACCTTCTTTTTTGGGCCTCTTCCTAACAGCAGCCAGATTTAGAATGACTTCCTCAGTCTCCCATGTGTATCTTAAATATTTCATTCTCTGCTCCCAAACTTCAGCCCTCAGGTTTCTCAACCATGGCCTTTTAAAGATATATGGACTTCAACTCCCAGAAGTCTTAAAATGATTAAGGCTGAGAAATACTGCCTCAGGCTATCCCTCCCAACCTCAGCTAAGAGCAGCTTTCACTTGAATGATCCCTGGTATTTCTCGAGCAGGAAAATCCAAACTTTAACTGCAAAGCACTACAATCGTTGTGCCCAACACAGCACAGAAGACTTGAAACAGTGCCACTGAATATCAGCACATTTCCTTTTGCACACAGGTTTTGTTCCAAGTTTCAGACATTCAAAACAGTATTTTGAGTAGAAACACACAAAGCACATTTGAAAGCTTAGCAGAATTCCAAATGTCTGTATCCCAACCATTTTTAACTTTTTGTTGTTGGCAAGTCCATCTTGGACAAATCTGTGTCAGTGTTCCTCAATCTTGGCCACCTGATGTGTGGACTTCAACTCTCAAAGTTCCCCAGCCAACTTGGATGGCTGGGGAATTCAAAGAACTGAAGTCCATACATATTCAAGTGGCCAAGGTTGAGAAAACACTGTTCTATATAATTTCCTTGAGAACATTTTCAAAAGTGGTTTGCCCTTGCCTTCTTCCTACGGCGGAGAGAATGCCTTTGTGCCTAAGGCTTGACTAAAACAATTACCCCGTTTCTAGCCTGGTGCCCTTAACCAGAACACCAAACTGTTTTTATTTGTAGCAGGGAAAAAGAAGGAAAAATGGAGGTAAACTCAAAGATATCCAAATGCAGAGAAATACTGCAAAAATTCTTTTGCATTAAAAAAGAAATAAATATACCAGGCATTCTAATCAGTACACATTGGTCCATCTATCAAAAATGTTCCCCTCTCTATGGTACGCCAGAATCAGCAAGACACAGCTCTTATTAAGCTAGTGTTTTGCAATCTTGGCAAGTTTAAAATGCATGGACTTCAGTATCCAGAATTCCCCAGTTAGACAGTGTTCTCAAAAGTAAACTTTTCCTTCTAACAAGAATAAGAAATATGAAGAAAAAAAATAAAAGTAAGAAGTTCAACAACAGTAACTTTCTATCTAAACCATTTTGAATGATACAGTTTAGCTGTTTCCATCAGAGGCTTTGATTTGAGCCATATACCAGGTATTGTATAAGAGCACAGTGGTTAGAATGCAGTATTGCAGGCTAACTCAGCTCACTGCCAGAAGTTCGATTCTGACCAGCTCAAGGTTGACTCAACTTTCCATCCTCCCAAGGTCAGTAAAATGAGGACCCAGATTGTTGGGGACAGTATGCTGATTCTGTAAATCGCTTAGAAAGGGCTGCAAAGAACTATGAAGCAGTATATAAATCTAAGTACTAAATGCTATTGCTATTGTATATACCAGTGTTGCTTCATCTTTTTTTCTTATAGGGAAAGTATATTTTCAACTTGTCTTGCAACCTTTAACTAGAGAATAAACAAATCAATGATCCTTGTTGTAGTTAAAATTTGGTCTGATTATTTATTGCTTGTATAGTAATGTGCTTGTCAGCCTATTAGAGAATGCACAATGTGTGTACTGTTACATTTCCAGGAGATTCTACCAAAATTTTTACTATTTACACCAAACTCAAGTGGCCACTGCTTGCACATTCAAAACAAACAACTAAAATATTTCAGCTTTAAAATGTAATGGGAATATGTATATAGTACACAAATGAGACTCAGTTCTGTGTAATGATTTAAGCTCCAGGCTAGATGCCTGGAAACCATGAGTTCTAGTCCTGCCTTAGGCACAAAGCCAGCTAGGTGACTTTGGGCCAATTCCTCTCTTCCAACCCTAGAAATAGTCTGCGCGTGCGCATACACACACAGAGAGAGAGAGAGAGAGAGGGAGAGAGAGAGAGAAAACACAATGTAATTCTTTCCTAAAACCACAGTATGAAATCATGTTCCTTCCTAAGAATTTGCAATTTAAATAGGGGCAATACATTTCAAATTCAAAATACATAATCTTGAGTAGGAACTACTGTTCCAAGCACAAAACAGCTTTCAAATTATAAATGGGAAGTTTTGCATATCTATTTAGTTAATATTAAATTGCTTATTTCATAACTGCTGTTAGAATTGAAAGGGAAAAATACACCAAGCAAATAAATAACAAAGTTTCAAATCTATACTATTATGGGAATAAGCCCAACTGGAATGAACCAGACTTACTGCTAAGTAAATACATATCAAATTTTATTTAAAGAATAATTTACTATTTTTTCCAACCACGTGAGACTTCTATCAGAAGAATCTAACATTTCCATAAATGTTAAATCAAAGTGAAGAGTTTTTCTTTCTATAATGCTTTGGAATGTTAAATCTTTAAACCAGCTAAAGGATATTACATCTTCATGCTATTTTATATCCTTTCAATTGAAAAGTATATCAAAAATGGATAAAGCCTATGACAACATTACTAAGCATCTGGACAGATTTTGAAGAGCTATAATGAGTCTTTATCCTGACATACCTTTAAACTGACATATCCTTTAAAGTATCAAATATTCAACATATTTTATATAAAAATCTGAATGATTGAATTAATATATTGAAAATAGGTGCTTGTGAACTCAAAATAGGTCATTTTAGAATTTAGCTATTCAACTTCCTTAGAGAATATAAAAACCTCATTACTATAGTTCCTGGCTTAGGGGAAATAAATGTAAGGGGTGTGTGGTGGAAATAAAAACAAATATGCAGCCAACCTGAACCCCTTGCAAAACAAAAACAGTTGTATTCATTGTTCTGCATGACAACTACATTAAAATAGCAACACAACTTCAAGAATTAAAATGGAATTTTTCTTTATAAGTGAAATTAAATAGATTATCTGAATTCTATATTATTCTGAAACCAAAATATTCTGTCTAAAATTATGAATCTCTGAAAGACTAAGATTGCATTTGTATATCGCACCTACAGGATGAGGTACACAAATTATCTCAGGTTTACATACTGTGCTTCTTCTTTCAGACAGAAAGAAGGAAGTGGGTAGGTAAAACATGTAGAGCTATGATTAGATATGACTAGTGCAGGTATGTGAAACCATGAATTAGGATGACATGTAAAAAAGATCTGTAATAAATTCTGAACCACTTAACATCAATGAACCAAACACTTTTATTCTGCCCAGATAAGCAGATATAACATTTGCACAAAAGGATTTTGGATGTGAGAACAAGTTCTGAGAATAAGAAAACATGTAAGTACCTATTTCCAAAATGATCGATTGGCACCATCCAACATCCTTCACAAGGGACAAGCTTTGTCTCCTTTACATCAAAATGGCACTAGAAAAAGACCAAAACCCTCTCTGCCTTGGTTTGTATTTAAAAGTAGAATACTGAATATTTAACCTCCTTCTTAAAATATTTTTACTAATCAGAACTGTCTTCTGGTGAGTACAGGTAATACTCAACTTATGACCATGTTTAGTAGTTTAGTGACCATTTGAAGTTATAACAAGTGATTTATGACCATGTTTCGCACTTATGATCATTGCATCATGCCCAAAGTCATGGTGATCAAAATTTGGACACTTGGCAACTGGCATGCATTTATGAGTTGCAGGATCCTGGGTCATCTGAGACCATCTTTTTCAACCTTCTGACAAGCAAAGTCAGTGAGGAAGCCAGATTCACTTAACAACTCTGTTGCTAATTTAATAATTGTGGCAAGAAAATCATAAAATGGAGCAAAGCTCACTTAAAAATTAACTTGCTTACCAACAGAAATTTGGGCCCAATTGAGGTTGTAAGTTGAGGACTATCTGTAACTGCTTCCAATCCAGGCTGCAGAAAACTAAGCTCCATTATTAAATTGTGAAAAGCACTAATTGAGAAATGAAACCGATACCATAGAAATTGAATAAATAAATAAAAATAAATTCCCAATGAGGTACACAGCAACCTTAAGCTGATGTTGCAATATTATGACCCTTCTTTGAGACCGAACTCTCCACAATTAATAAGTTTTTGAACAAAAAATGAATTAGGACTCAAGAGTTTGATGTAGATTATTTGGGAAAAATAATGTTCGGAAAGTATCTCTGTGTCAAAGAACTGCTTGAGATAAATTGGAACCTTCCGGCTTTACATAAAATATCACTGAACTGCAAGTCAAGTGTAAGGTACTGCTCCTATCTCATTTAAAAACGGAATCCCAGGCCTCTGTTCAAACCAGAACTAGGAGGATCCAGCTGATAATCAGCTGTGAAGCCTTAAGATCCAATTTAGGAAAGGCAGGGAGCAGAATTAGACTCAAATTATGTGTACAAAAAACAAGAACATAGAAAAGACAGGAGACATTTCAGTCATAAATACATCTCAAGCACTCAGCTAGAATTCAGCAATCCTATCTTGAAACTTCTGTTATCTCAGCTCTTCGTGAGATCCTTGGTATCTTTTTGCCTTTACACAACCCTAATTTAATATCTTGATTCCTCTTTTCCTTCCTCCTTTCCAAATGATTTGACCTTTTCCATTTAAACAAACTCTAAAATTATTATTAAAAATCAAGAAGAACAAAGGCAATTCATATATTCAGCTAGGAGCCCCGAGTCAGGAACTGATACTAATTTTCCTTTAGGAATAAAGTAGCCTTGACTAGTTAACTGCACAGATGATTATCCAATTCTTTAGACTGAAGAGGTCTGTTTTACATGGGCTAACATAAAATGATGCATAGAGCAAATTAACAAGATGAACATTAAAGATAATTAGAACTGAAGCACATAATTCTAATAACTGCAGTGCTAGATATAAAAACAAATAACTACATTAACCTTAATTCTTACTTTATTAACTTGATTTGTCTCTTATTCCCCATCTCATTAAAAATGCAAAGCTAAATTACTTTTTTCATTTTTTTTACTTTCTTACTGTTAAGAAAAGCATTACTTCACACTTTATTATGGATTTTTCCACTAGTCTATTAAAAATATATATAATAAAATATTAAATGACTATAGTTCTAAGAAAATATTTATACGTGAACCAACCTACATAGACTGAGACATGGATAACGAAATGTGACAAGCATAACTCAAAATAATGTAGATCACAATAACAATCTGAATAAATTAATACGATGATAAAATTCATGGATTTTCTGATCATATGGTAATATGCCTCTCAGCTATAATTATTCTTGTAAAATAAATACTTCAATCTAATGGTTGCTGCAGATTATGATTATATTCTTAAATATTATATTTATTATATATTTTATTTATTTATAAAACATATCAGGCACCCATCTTACCATAGGGTAACCCTGGGAGGCTTACAGCTTCATATACAATTAAAACATAGAAAGTTAAAACCAGACAGTAAAAACAAAGGAGACACGGAGAGGATGGGGTGATTTTTGTTTCTCAATTTATTATAACTTTCTAACTCAAATGCCTATTGATCTAAATAATCATGGAAAATTATAAATATGTTTAAAACAGGGGTGTCAAACTCAAATTTTATTGAGGGCCGCATCAGCATTGCAGTTGCCCTCAGGGGGCCGGGTGGGTATGGCCTACTGGGTGGGCGTGGCTAGAGTGCGTATGGCCTACTGGGTAGGCATGGCTAGCTCTACATCGTTTGCATCAAGGGTGCCTATGGGGGCCTGGGCAGGAGTGGGACAGATCTGAGGGTCTCTGGCAGAAGGAGGGTCTCTGGGCCAGGGCCAAGGCAGTGGGGGCCGTTCCCTCACTGTTTCCAGGATGGCTTTGCGGGCCGCATGAAACCACTTCACAGGCCGGATCCGGCCCCCGTGCATTGTGTTTGACATGTCTGGTTTAAAACAATATGATTGAAAGATTGACAGATGTTAATTCTTATATAAGCTACTGAAAAGGTTTTTAAAGGTTTTCACCATCTTAGAGATTCTAGACAGAAAAATGTAGGGCTTTTTTATCATAGAACACACCGGAACAGAGTTCCGACACCTTTTTTCAATGAATTTTCCAGATTTGTGTTCCTTTTCCTATTGTTTCCCTTCCTATCCTTGTTTGTTTTTGAAAATGTCCCGCTGGCGGTACAGTGCAAGCGGGGTCCCCTCCAGTGCTGTCTGCCTCCTCTAGGAGGAGCCTTAAGGCGCTGGAGCACCACAGCCAAAGCATGGCTTGATTGGCTGGGTCAGACCATGTGGTGTGGAAGCCGATGGTGGCCATGAGAGACACATAAACATGGAGGTCATCTTTCACTAGAGGGTGAGTGAGCCTTTTGCCTTCCCTTACAGAAGGTGGGGTGTGAGGTTAAAAAGAGGCAAAGCGAGAGGAAAGGAAGGAGGCTGGCGTGGAAGCTTGCCCGACAGCGAAACTTTGCTGTTTCAGTTCCTTGGGTAGTTCAAAGGCTGGGATGTCTACGAAAATCTCTCTTTAGTCTTTTATACTTTATATTCAAACTGCAAAGTGGAAGAATAAAAATGAAACCAATGTCTTGTGATTTGGAGGTATTATTATTATTAATAATATATATTAATTATGTATTGGTTAGCTATAAAGGTAGACCCACATTATGAGGTTTAATCAGATCTATTTATTAAATTGGGTTTAACTTAAAGGTAAATTAAAAGTGATCAGTTCACTGACAAAGTTTCAACTTTAATTTGTTTCAAGTCAATATCCATATTAAATTCCAAATGTAAATTTTTCCACCTTGACAACTTCTTAAAAATAATTCAATATTTGTAAGCAACCAAATTTTGTTTTATTAGGCCAATTTCATTCCACATAGAAAGCTGACATTTCCACTCATTAAACTAAATGGGTATGCCAGTGGTAAATGTCCCAAAAGATTAATAAAATGCCTTCTTGTAATTTAAAACCAAGGTACTAACTTACCTTGAACAAATCCTAGTCTTTTACAGTCATTACTAAAAGCCAACATGAGTTTGTCAAAAACAAATCATGCCAGACAAATCTTATTGCACTCTTTGACCAAGTGACAAAATTAGTGGACCAGAGGAATGCTGTGGATATAATTTACTTGGACTTCAGTAAGGCATTTGATAAAGTAGATCACAATCTACTACTTGATAAGATAGAAAAATGTGGGTTAGACAGCATCATCACCAGGTGGATTCGTAGCTGGCTGACAGGCCGTACTCAGCGTGTGGTCCTCAATGGAACTGCATCTACATGGAGGGAAGTGTGTAGTGGGTGCCCCAGGGCTCTGTTCTAGGCCCAGTGCTCTTCAACATCTTCATCAACGATTTGGACAAGGGGATAGATGGGGAACTCATCAAATCTGCAGTCGATACCAAGCTGGCAGGAATAGCCAACACTCCAGAAGATAGTCTTAAGATAAAGGATGATCTGGACAGACTTGAACACTGGGCACTATCTAACAAAATGAAATTCAATGGTGAAAAAAGTAAGGTTCTACATTTAGGCAAGAAAAACCAAATGTACAGGTATAGTATAGGTGGTACCTTGCTCAATAGTGGCAACTGTGAGAGGGCTCTTGGAGTCCTAGTGGACAATCACTTAAATATGAGCCAGCAATGTGCTGCAGCTACCAAAAAAGCCAACACAGTGCTAGGCTGCATTAACAGAGGGATAGAATCAAGATCACGTGAAGTGTTAATACCACTTTACAATGCCTTGGTAAGGCCACCCTTGGAATACTGCACCCAGATTTGGTCACCATGATGTAAAAAAGATGTTGAGACTCTGGAAAGAGTACAGAGAAAAGCAACAAAGGTGATTAGGGGACTGGAGGCTAAAACATATAAGGAACAGTTGCTGGAATTGGGTATGTCTATTTTAATGAAAAGAAGGACTAGGGGTGACATGATAGCAGTATTCCAATATCTCAGGAGTTGCCACAAAGAAGAGGGAGTCAAGCTGTTCTCCAAAGCGACTGAAGGCAGGACAAGAAGCAACGGATGGAAACTAATCAAGGAGACAAGCAACCTAGAACTAAGGAGAAACTTCCTGACAGTTAGAACAATTAACCAGTGGAACAACCTGCCTCCAGAAGCGGTGAATGCACCAACACTGGAGGTTTTTAAGAGACTGGCCAGCCATTTGTCTGAAATGGTATAGGGTTTCCTGTCTGAGCATGTGGTTGGACTAGATGACCTCCAAGGTCCCTTCCAACTACTACTACTACTTATCATCATCATCATCAACATATTATTATTATTATTATTATTATTATTATTATTATTATTATTATTATTATTATTATTATTATTATTATTTTATTATTAAAAATTGAAGGGTTTTTTCTTCAACTACAAAGGTAAACCTTGTAGGGTAGGCAAGGCGGGTTGTATGATGTGTGTGAGTTCCGGCACTTTTTCCCCCCACAAAAAAAGCACTGGTAAAATGTATAACTACAGTATCATAAACCATATTAAACCATAATATTCTGATTCTTTCAAAATATATACTGAACTTTTCATTGTATTTCATTATTAAATAATAGCATTAGAAATACTCTTGATTTTTTCACTTGTTAACCTCTTTCCAGATTTTTTTTTTAAAACCAAGCTGTTTTCTTTCATTTGTTTTTAGAAATGTGCCTATTAATATCTCAAATTTGGTTTTAAACAGTCTTTTTTGTACTGTGAAAGCAATACAAACTTATTTTCTTTGAAACTGCATTTTTAATCAGTAAATGCTGCATTTAAAGTAAATCAATAGAATTTTCATATGTTTAAGGAAGAATAAATAGCTAGAGAATTGTGTTTGATGATTGCTTGAAGTGCTAAGGCCAGGGAGCAATTTTCAAGCTGTAGCTTCACTTAAATCAAAATGCCTTCGGGCATCCTCGGGTTATGTTTCTTATCCTACTGTCATGTTTAGTGATTGCCCTGAATCTGAAGGAGATGACAGAATTTTAAAAACCCACCCATCTAAAAATGGAGCACTAAACTTCCTAGAATAATTTTGGAGATCAGGTATCTCATCTTTACACAAAGAGCATAGGTTATACAAATAACTCAAATTAGCATGAACAAAGTTGTTTGAATAACATATTTATTGAAAGTCAAATGTTATGAAATTTTCCTGCAAGTTTTTTTAAACATATATTTATTTAATCTACTTTGTAATAGCATATGTTTTAAAACATATTAAATATTTTAAATAATAAAGTAAAAGGGGCAGAAACCAGTTTCGTGTAGCAGTTAAAGCAGCTTCTAGGCTGGAAACTGGAAACTGCGGACTGCGAGTTTTCTAGCCTCATAGCTAGAGAATTCAGAAGGAATTGAAGCTGATTTTTTTTTTAAAAAAAAAAAAAAGTTGGAATTGATCCAAATTTAACTACACCAAATTATCTAATTCAGGAATCTTCAACCTTGGCCCTTTTCTGACTTGTGGACTTCAATTCCCAGAATTCCTCAGCCAGGCATGCTGGCTGAGGAATTCTGGGAATTGAAGTCCACAAGTCAGAAAAGGGCCACGTTTGAAGACCCCTGATCTAATTACCGTATATACTTGAGTATAAGCCGAATTTTTCAGCCCACTTTTTGGGCTGAAAAATTCCACTTCGGCTTATACTCCAGTCAACAAAAAAACTTACCGAGGACTTGTGCGCGGCCGAGGCTTTGGTGCTTCCGGGATCGCGCGCACCTCTCCCAAGCCACCGCCGTCCGAGACCTGCTGAAGTTTGGGGAGGTTTGGGGAGGTGCGCGCGCACCTCCCCAAACCTCCCCAAACGTCGGCAGGTCTCCGTTCCTCCGCGCCCTGCCTGCCTGCTTCTTTCCGCAGCGGAAAGAAGCAGGCAGGCAGGGCGCGGAGGAACGGAGACCTGCCGACGTTTGGGGAGGTTTGGGCGCCTCCCCAAACCTCCCCAAACGTCGGCAGGTCTCCGTTCCTCCTGCCGAAGTTTGGGGAGGTTTGGGCGCCTCCCCAAACCTCCCCAGGTCTCCGTTCCTCCGCGCAGACCTGCCGACGTTTGGGGAGGTTTGGGCGCCTCCCCAAACCTCCCCAGGTCTCCGTTCCTCCTGCCGACGTTTGGGGAGGTTTGGGCGCCTCCCCAGGTCTCCGTTCCTCCGCGCAGACCTGCCGACGTTTGGGGAGGTTTGGGCGCCTCCCCAAACCTCCCCAAACGTCGGCAGGTCTCCGTTCCTCCTGCCGACGTTTGGGGAGGTTTGGGCGCCTCCCCAAACGTCGGCAGGTCTCCGTTCCTCCTGCCGACGTTTGGGGAGGTTTGGGCACCTCCCCAAACCTCCCCAGGTCTCCGTTCCTCCGCACAGACCTGCCGACGTTTGGGGAGGTTTGGGCGCCTCCCCAAACCTCCCCAGGTCTCCGTTCCTCCGCGCAGACCTGCCGACGTTTGGGGAGGTTTGGGCGCCTCCCCAAACCTCCCCAGGTCTCCGTTCCTCCTGCCGACGTTTGGGGAGGTTTGGGCGCCTCCCCAAACCTCCCCAGGTCTCCGTTCCTCCGCGCAGACCTGCCGACGTTTGGGGAGGTTTGGGCGCCTCCCCAAACCTCCCCAAACGTCGGCAGGTCTCCGTTCCTCCTGCCGACGTTTGGGGAGGTTTGGGCGCCTCCCCAAACCTCCCCAGGTCTCCGTTCCTCCGCGCAGACCTGCCGACGTTTGGGGAGGTTTGGGCGCCTCCCCAAACCTTGGCAGGTCTCCGTTCCTCCGCGCAGACCTGCCGACGTTTGGGGAGGTTTGGGCGCCTCCCCAAACCTCGGCAGGTCTCCGTTCCTCCGCGCAGACCTGCCGACGTTTGGGGAGGTTTGGGCGCCTCCCCAAACCTCCCCAAACGTCGCGCAGACCTGCCGACGTTTGGGGAGGCGCCCAAACCTCCCCAAACGTCGGCAGGTCTGCGCGGAGGAACGGAGACCTGGGGAGGTTTGGGGAGGCGCCCAAACCTCCCCAAACGTCGGCAGGAGGAACGGAGACCTGCCGACGTTTGGGGAGGTTTGGGGAGGCGCCCAAACCTCCCCAAACGTCGGCAGGTCTGCGCGGTGGAACGGAGACCTGGGGAGGTTTGGGGAGGCGCCCAAACCTCCCCAAACGTCGGCAGGAGGAACGGAGACCTGCCGACGTTTGGGGAGGTTTGGGGAGGCGCCCAAACCTCCCCAAACGTCGGCAGGTCTGCGCGGAGGAACGGAGACCTGCCGACGTTTGGGGAGGTTTGGGGAGGTGCGCGCGCACCTCCCCAAACCTCCCCAAACTTCGGCAGGTCTCCGGACGGCGGCGGCTTGGGAGAGGTGCGCGCGATCCTGGAAGCACCGAAGCCTCGGCCGCGCGCAAGTCCTCGGTAAGCTCCGGGCGGTCACTTGCTTCGCATCTCCTGAGGGAAGGGGGGGCGACTGGAGTGGGCGTGTTTCCTCGCCTGCTGGGCGCCGCGATTTGCCCGGGGAACGCGCGGGCCCCGAATGGCAGCGTGGAGCAAGGAAGCGGACAGCCAGGGCTTCCCCGAGAGCCGCGGCCACACAGGGTATTCCTGTGTATTCAGGCTTGCAAAATGGCGGATCGAGCCTCTGCCGGCGGCGGAGGCTTGCAGAACGGCGGATCGGCTTATACTCGAGTCAACAAATTTTCCCAGTTTTTGTGGGTGAAATTGGGGGTCTCGGCTTATACTCGAGTCGGCTTATACTCAAGTATATACGGTATATAGTATTGAATTGTCAATAAATATGTGAACGGCTCCTTAAGCCTCCTTAAAATCCTATAAAAGGAAGAAATACTTATCAAACTTTTTTTTCTTCAGAATTAGTAGATTAAAAATCATTGCATTGCTTGTTAACCACCTCCTTCCATCGCAGATATAATGCCTGCCTGGCACTTTTCAGAATGATTGTCTGATCTTACATGGGCTTCATACAAACACAGGTTTACTGCACTTTTAAAATGGAATTGGGGAAAAAGAATCAGGGCTATTTGTTCAGAAAACCAGTATAGAACAAAAATGTGTATACACTTGGCCCTTCCAAAACTACTTTCCACCACTCTGTAGAGACTGAGTCTCTGCCATGCATTCCCATTACTCCATGTCACAAGCTCATTTGGGCCAAGATTCCAAAAGAATGAGTTTCGACAGAACTGAACAATTCCAGGAAAAGAAGTGGGGTGAAGTGCTGCAATTGTTGGCAATGGTGGAGGAGTGTGATTAAAATGGAACTTCTCCCCAAGTTTCTTTTCCAGAGGAATAGTTAAACATCAGACGATTTCAACAGAAAGAGGTCTAGTGAATCTACGTTTTGGTGTGTGTGTGTTTGTATGTTGAAGAGAGAAGGGAGACAGCATTATGGCTCATTATGAATTGCAAGCTACCCCACTACTTTCAACAAGTTTATTCTCAAACAAGTACACATGTACTAGACTACAGCTTTAGGCAAGACCCACTGAATGGTAATGCAAAACCATCTTTTGTGAGCCCAGTGATTCTTGTGTCCTTTAATTCCCAGGTAAATACACATATTGGCTCTGCCTTTCAGAGAATAAATGCTCTTTCAGATGACAACGTACTTGAAGGAAATATAGCTGGTACATCCCACTCCACCAAAAAGTAATTTGGTTTGCCCCATAAAAGGGAATAAGCTAGTCACTGATCAGCTGGCAGCAAGACCACTTTGAGATATTTCACTCATCTTCACAAAATGAGGATCTAGGGCCAGCAGCTAATTTCTCTCCATTCCTGGGAGGAGGAGGAGGAGGGAGGATTGGAAATTAGGACAATTACACTACCACACTTTTCTGCTGGCTCACAGACTATAGGAAAGCATTATGTGCCCACCCTTGCCCTCAGAAAAAGAAACGATGAATGAGTAGGATCTACTTGTGAGTTTTATAGAGGTTCCATTTATCATGATCTGATTATTATTATTTTATTATTATTATTAAAAATTGAAGGGTTTTTTCTTCAACTACAAAGGTAAACCTTGTAGGGTAGGCAAGGCGGGTTGTATGATGTGTGTGAGTTCCGGCACTTTTTCCCCCCACAAAAAAAGCACTGGTAAAATGTATAACTACAGTATCATAAACCATATTAAACCATAATATTCTGATTCTTTCAAAATATATACTGAACTTTTCATTGTATTTCATTATTAAATAATAGCATTAGAAATACTCTTGATTTTTTCACTTGTTAACCTCTTTCCAGATTTTTTTTAAAAACCAAGCTGTTTTCTTTCATTTCTTTTTAGAAATGTGCCTATTAATATCTCAAATTTGGTTTAAAAGTCTTTTTTGTACTGTGAAAGCAATACAAACTTATTTTCTTTGAAACTGCATTTTTAATCAGTATATGCTGCATTTAAAGTAAATCAATAGAATTTTCTTTTTTAAGGAAGAATAAATAGCTAGAGAATTGTGTCTGATGATTGCTTGAAGTGCTAAGGCCAGGGAGCAATTTTCAAGCTGTAGCTTCACTTAAATCAAAATGCCTTCGGGCATCCTCGGGTTATGTTTCTTATCCTACTGTCATGTTTAGTGATTGCCCTGAATCTGAAGGTGATGACAGAATTTTAAAAACCCACCCATCTAAAAATGGAGCACTAAACTTCCTAGAATAATTTTGGAGATCAGGTATCTCATCTTTACACAAAGAGCATAGGTTATACAAATAACTCAAATTAGCATGAACAAAGTTGTTTGAATAACATATTTATTGAAAGTCAAATGTTATGAAATTTTCCTGCAAGTTTTTTTAAACATATATTTATATTAATTTACTTTGTAATAGCATATGTTTTAAAACATATTAAATATTTTAAATAATAAAGTAAAAGGGGCAGAAACCAGTTTTGTGTAGCAGTTAAAGCAGCTTCTAGGCTGGAAACTGGAAACTGTGGACTGCGAGTTTTCTAGCCTCATAGCTAGAGAATTCAGAAGGAATTGAAGCTGATTTTTTTTTTAAAAAAAGTTGAAATTGATCCAAATTTAACTACACCAAATTATCTAATATAGTATTGAATTGTCAATAAATATGTGAACGGCTCCTTAAGCCTCCTTAAAATCCTATAAAAGGAAGAAATACTTATCAAACTTTTTTTTCTTCAGAATTAGTGGATTAAAAATCATTGCATTGCTTGTTAACCACTTCCTTCCATCGCAGATATAATGCCTGCCTGGCACTTTTCAGAATGATTGTCAGATCTTACATGGGCTTCATACAAACACAGGTTTACTGCACTTTTAAAACGGAATTGGGGGAAAATAATCAGGGCTATTTGTTCAGAAAACCAGTATAGAACAAAAATGTGTATACACTTGGCCCTTCCAAAACTACTTTCCACCACTCTGTAGAGACTGAGTCTCTGCCATGCATTCTCATTACTCCATGTCACAAGCTCATTTGGGCCAAGATTCCAAAAGAATGAGTTTCGACAGAACTGAACAATTCCAGGAAAAGAAGTGGGGTGAAGTGCTGCAATTGTTGGCAATGGTGGAGGAGTGTGATTAAAATGGAACTTCTCCCCAAGTTTCTTTTCCAGAGGAATAGTTAAACATCAGACGATTTCAACAGAAAGAGGTCTAGTGAATCTACGTTTTGGTGTGTGTGTGTTTGTATGTTGAAGAGAGAAGGGAGACAGCATTATGGCTCATTATGAATTGCAAGCTACCCCACTACTTTCAACAAGTTTATTCTCAAACAAGTACACATGTACTAGACTACAGCTTTAGGCAAGACCCACTGAATGGTAATGCAAAACCATCTTTTGTGAGCCCAGTGATTCTTGTGTCCTTTAATTCCCAGGTAAATACACATATTGGCTCTGCCTTTCAGAGAATAAATGCTCTTTCAGATGACAACGTACTTGAAGGAAATATAGCTGGTACATCCCACTCCACCAAAAAGTAATTTGGTTTGCCCCATAAAAGGGAATAAGCTAGTCACTGATCAGCTGGCAGCAAGACTACTTTGAGATATTTCACTCATCTTCACAAAATGAGGATCTAGGGCCAGCAGCTAATTTCTCTCCATTCCTGGGAGGAGGAGGAAGAGGGAGGATTGGAAATTAGGACAATTACACTACCACACTTTTCTGCTGGCTCACAGACTATAGGAAAGCATTATGTGCCCACCCTTGCCCTCAGAAAAAGAAACGATGAATGAGTAGGATCTACTTGTGAGTTTTATAGAGGTTCCATTTATCATGATCTGAACAGACCAATCTCAGATTTGGTTACATTCCTTCAGATGCTAGTTTTTAGATTTATTTAGCCAAATATTATTTAATATATCAATGTTTTAAAGTAAGTTTCTCTTGAATCCATTGCATTAAAATGAGTTTTTAAAAACCTTAAGTCCACAGATTGAGAATGACTTTATGAGCTATTAGGATCAACTGCATGGCATGGGTCCAGTCTACTTGAGGAACTGTCTCCGCACTAGGACTGCCCCACCCCACCCACGCTGGCACAGAAGGCATGCTGTGAGCTCCACCAGTCAAGGAATTCCAACTGGCAGGGTCCAGAAGGGCCTTCTCTGCCATGGTTCCTGCACTTTGTGACATCTTACTCTTCCAGGTGAGATTGGTTTCCACCCGTCTGTACTTCCACATGAACCTGAAGAAATGGTTCTGCCAGATGACTTGGGGCTCTAATGAGGAAACATCACAGTGGTTTTTGAATTAAGACACAATCCCAACTCTCCCCTCACACACCCTATTTCCCCACTTCCCATCTTTTAACTGTATCTTGATTGGGATTTCTATTTTTACTCTTTATTTGATAGGTTTTTAATGTTTTAATGCTAGAAACCGCCCAGTCATTTGCTACAAGATGGGCAGCAAATAAATTCAATTAAGTAATTAATTAATTAATGCAGCACAAAAGACCCTACAAGCTTGTCAGTTTTTTGGATATTACCATCAGCTGAGATGTTACAAAAAGCAGAGGATGGGTAAAAAAACAAGACAGTCTAAAAGTAAAATAAATGAGACAAAAATAAATGTCTTAAGCATTGTAAAACATTCCAATCTATCAAGATCCTTGTAACAAAAAAATGTGATGACCTGCCAAATATTACTTTCTTTTTCATCCATTTTATATATATTTGGAAGCTACATGGTTAGATGATGATTTTGGACTTGATTTGACATTTGATCTCCACCAAAAGGCCAAGCAGCTTTAAAATTATTAACTGTTTGCATTTCACCCTTATTATGTCTCAGAATCTAAAGTGCAGTTTTGAGGTTTCCAATACAAATAATATATACTTACATTTGCATACTATGAATAAAAATGTATGCATAAGAATTCATTTTTTCTGGAAAAATGTTTACAAAAGGATATTAAGAAAATGCATATAAAAATCTGTAAATTAAAACAGTACATACAAGTTTGGATATGAACATTCTTACACCCTGGAAATGTAGAGAAGGGAAATCAGAAGAGAGATATTCTGGAAAGACTCTGGTGTGACAGAATTTTTTTAAAAAAGGATCCAGGAATCAACAGATCTTTTAACTGTCTGCAATCCAAAATGCTATCTCTGCTACTGAATTTTGGCAGCAAAGCTTGCTCTGAAATGCTTTCATAATAGTTTACACATTGTCAAGAAGAGTGGGGCAGGTGTTTCAAATTCTTTCCAATTTTTTTCAGTTGTGTCCTGTGACTTAAAATATTTTTGCCAGTACTCTAAATTAGTGTTCTGCTTAGCTGTGTAATTCAGAATTCTGCAGACCCAACCAAATCTGATGTTGACAATTTTTTCTCTAATACTCCATAGATGGGTTAGCACACATAGGAAAAGCAGATCTTTTAAACTCATTTTGTTTAAGCGCTCCCACTTTTTACAAATTGCAAAATGCTTCTAGCCATATTATTTCTTCACCCTCTTGAATGAGAACAACTTCCACTTTTATTTATTTATCCAACAGTCTATCAGTAAATGACCACACACATCACCTTCCTGATTACAACAATAGACACAGTTACTTCCACTCTCTGTTCCCATCTCTGCTGCAAGAGCCACTATTCTTTCTAGTCCATAGGAGAGAAAAAGAAGGGTCATTATTATAATTATTTATTTATTTATTTATTTTATTAGACTCATATACCGCCCTTCTCCCGTAGGACTCAGGGTGGTTCAGAAGGTTGTTTAAAAACAATACACAAGTTACAAAAATTAAAAACAATTAAAATAATTACACTAACCTTGAACTAAAACCCCCAATTACAATTAAAATACAATTAAAACCCCAGTTAATACTCTCAGTCCAGGCCAGAAAGCTCAAAGAGCCAGGTCTTCAGGTCCTGGCGGAATGAGCAAAGGTCAGGGGCAGTCCTAAGCTCTACAGGCAGCAATCTTTTACCGGCGGTACCCTGAGAAGACCCTCCCTGTGGGAGTGCACAGGACGAAGGGAGCTTGATGCCGGCAGCAGGTGTTCCCTCAGATATCCCGGACCCAAGCCATTTAGGGCTTTATAGGTCATCACCAGCACCTTGAATCTCACCCGGAGGGCAACCGGAAGCCAATGCAGCTCGCGGAGTAGAGGTGTTACATGGGAGTATCGGGAAACCCCCATCACAACCTGCGCGGCTGCATTCTGCACCAGCTGGAGGCTCTGAGTGGTCCTCAAGGGCAGCCCCATGTAGAGAGCATTGCAGTAGTCCAATCGGGAGGTCACGAGCGCATGAGTGACTGTGCGTAGGGCATCTCGGTCCAGGTAGGGCCGCAACTGGCGCACCAGGCGAACCTGGGCAAAAGCCCCCCTGGTCACGGCTCCTATATGGTCTTCAAAACTGAGCCGCGAATCCAGGAGGACGCCCAAGTTGCGAGCCCTATCGACGGGGGGGGTAACACCTCACCCCCCCATCATTAGAGATGGAATGGGCTGGTTAGTCCGAGATGCCGGTATGCACAGCCACTCAGTCTTGGCAGGATTGAGACGAAGCCTAATTATATAAGGTCATTAAAGCTAGCTTGGTCCAGTGTTTAAGGCACAAGGCTACAAAGCAAGAGACTGTAAGTTCAAGTCCCACCTTAACCATGAAAGCCAGCTGGGTGACTTTGGGACAGTCATTCTCTCTCTCAGCCCAGCTCACCTCCTAGGTTGTTGTGGGGAAAATGGGTGGATACGTTTGCCACCTTAAGTTATTTGTAAAATAATAAAGGTGGAGTAATAAACAAACTCCACTATATTTAAATAACACTTTTCATAAGTACAAAGTTTTATTCCCTTAGCTTTGTAGGTTACTGAAGTATTTTTAACACATGCATTAGTTCTGGTAGCTACAGTATATTAATACCCATTAGTTATTCTATACTGAATTGAAGAATTCAGTACTCCTCTTTTTTCTCTTTCTTTATTCAAAACACTTAATATAGTAAGCCTACTATATTGAATAATATTCTGAAACGGAACTAGGAAAACTATTGTGTCCCTGGCCTGCTAATACTAATAACCTTTCAAATAAGTGTAAAAGTATAATGAGTAGATACCTTCAATATGCTTCCCAAATATCAGTCTTGTTATTAAAAGGTCTACATCCATGATTCTGCCTTCCTATTACTTACTAGGATAAACAAAGAATCTAATGTAGAGATCAAGTTGCAAATATAGTACCCCATATATTTTATTTTCAAAAAGTAGTAAACTGAGTGTGAAAAGGGCATGCTTGTAATCAAAATATTAAAAACTAGATATTACATATACACTGGTTTGCCACATCACAGCTGATTTGATGTACATCTAATTTCAGAAACAGTAGACATTCAATTTGCATTTTGTTCCTATTAAGCCTGATTCACTGACACTTTTCCTTCACTTTCATAGCAATACCAATAGCGTTTGAACTTACATACTGCCTCATAGTGCTTTTACAGCATGCTCTGGGTGGTTTAAAATGTCAGCATATTGTCCCCCAAAATTTGGGTCCTCATTTTACCAACCTCAGAAGATGGAAGGCTAAATCAAGGATTGAAATCCTGGCTGTGGGAAGAGTTAGCCTGCACAGTGCATGCTATCCACTGTGCCACCATTCAACTGTCATAAGCCTGTAACTCTAAACAGCATGTTCTTCCAGTCATCACTCATCTTGAATTATTCCACAGCTGAGATTGGACTCCAATTAGTGCTCATGCTCCCAAGATGTGGTATATCACCTGTTGGCTTCAAGCAACAACTTTAGTGTCCATTGTAATAAATGTGCTTGGATCTATAAAGGCGGTCCTTATTTAGTGACTTCATTTAGCAACCATTTGCAGTTATAACAGTGATGAAAAAGTAAATTTGTGAGCACAATCCTTACAATTACAACCTTTGTAGGTCTGTAAAGCAAAAAAAAAAAGTTGAACTAAGATTATAAGCATAGTTGTGATTTCACTTAACGACTAAGTTGCCTGTCATGATTATAGTGGTGAAGGCTACCTATAGTTAAGCTCCGATATTGTTGTTCTTACTGAATTTTTATAATATATTTATTTTCTCATTTTGGGGTTGTTTAATGTGGGAACAGATACAACTGAAAGTATGTGCATTTTAATATCAATCCTGTGACAAATAAATGCAAATTATTTTCCAATAAATAAGTATTTGTACTAGATATTAGAACATTTTTTTTGTTTTTAATGTGCCAAGAGGTACCTTTAGCAAACTACTCCAGTTTTCATAGCCATAAGAATCATGATTAGAAATAGTTATTTCTTATTGTTTCAATCTGATTAAGTAAAATTATTAGGTCGTAGAAAATGGAGCCAATTGAACTGCAGCCATAGAAAAGAAGTATATTTCACTGAACCTCCTATTCCATGCACATATAGAAAGGCTGGCTTTCTTGTTTCACAGTAAATATATTTCCTGGGAAGGAGACAATCCTTGCTTTGCATTGTCTGAACATATGTTTAGAAGTATACTATACTTCCTCTGGCCCTATTACGGGACAGGCCGTATATGGTTGAAGGAATTTGAAGGGGTCAGTGACCCTTCCCCTTTATTTCCCATCCCGAATTGACAAAGCAGTTGATCATTTCAGCTATAGAGCCTCAGCAAAACTAAGGCAGCCAGTTATTTCATAAATGGCATCCTTACTAACAAAAGAGCTGCAGTCTAATCCTTATGTTAAGACATATCCTGATTAAATAAGGAAAGAAACAAGATGTTTTAAGATAAGAAGCTTCAGCACATCAGCTCATTAAAAATCAGAACTGGGGAAAAAATCAAGACATTTAAAGGAAATTACTAATGCAGAAAGTATCCACATGTTGTACAAATGAACAGAATTACTGAAGCAATAAACTTGAGAACACTGAATGTAGCTCAAATACTGAGAATACAAACTATAATCAACAAAGATATGTTCATAAAAAAGTGAAGGAAAGAAATTTAATCAACCCTTTTATTCGGCAAGATGGAACAGGATACCGTAGTTTCCGGCGTATAAGACGACTTTTTAACCCATGAAAATCTTCTCAAAAGTCAGGGGTCGTCTTATACGCCGGGTGCTGAAACTTTAGGGACAGGGCTGGCTGGAAAACCTGGAGCGGATCTTCCATTTAGTCTGCGCAGGGAAAGCGGGACCAATTGGAGTAGAAGCTGCAGTCTGTGATTTTTTACAGGCTGGGGTCTGGGCGTCTTTCCTTGTAAAGTTGAAGAGCAGCTGTAGGCAGGTGGGGAATGCAAGAGCAACTTGAAAGGCAGGTGGGGAATGCCGTAGCCAGCTCTAAGGACATGTTTGACTCAGGAACTGGGCGGGCTGGCTGGAAAACCTGGAGCGGATCTCCCATTTGGTCTTTTTTTTTTTAATCCCATTTATATCCCGCCCTTCTCCGAAGACTCAGGGCGGCTTACAATTTAAAGCACAAATCAATGTGCTTAGCAATAGCCTTCATTCTATGTATATGACTGCTTATTAGAGCTTTCACCCCCCCACACAAGCAGCATTATTACAAAGTCAGCTTATTGCTCCCAACAATCTGAGTCCTTATTTTACCTACCTCGGAAGGATGGAAGGCTGACTCAACCTTGAGCCTGGTGGGATGAGAACCTGCACTAATTGCAGGCAGCTGGTGTTACTTAAGGCTCTGCGCAGGGAAAGCTTTAGAGTGAATTAGGAAAAGTGAAAAAGTGAATTAGGAAAATAGGAAATGGTTGCTGGAATTGGGTATGTGTAGTTTAACGCAGAGAAGGGTGAGGTGTGACATGATAGCAGTGATCCAATATCTCAGGGGCTGCCACAAAGAAGAGGGAGCCAAGCTATTCTCCAAAGCACCTGAAAGCAGGACAAGAAGCAACGGATGGAAACTAGTCAAGGAGAGAAGCAACCTAGAACTAAGGAGAAACTTCCTGACAGTTAGAACAATTAACCAGTGGAACAACCTGCCTCCAGAAGTGGTGAATGCTCCAACACTGGATGTTTTTAAGAAGAGACTGGACAGCCATTTGTCTGAAATGGTATAGGGTTTCCTGCCTTAGCAGGGGGTTGGACTAGATGACCTCCAAGGTCCCTTCCAACTTCTTATTATTAATTATTATTAATTATTATTATTATTATTATTATTATTATTATTATTATTATTATTAAAGTTTAATCCACTTGCAGTTTTATGTTTACATGTTTGATGACAAACAGCCTTATGTTTATAAGTGACAGTTTTCCTACTAAGTACCTGCATGTCATAAGCATTTGAATTAAAATTACCATATTAAAATCAAATCTGATGTTTTTTAATTTTTATTTGGTGTGCGTTGGAAGAGGGGTAGTCTTATACGGCGAGTATAGCCCAAACCCTATAATTTAACAGGAAATGTAGGGGGTCGTCTTATACGCCCAGTTGTCTTATACGTCGGAAAATACGGTAATATTGACAACTTACAGGATGCTGGTAAAGACTACAATTCTGCAAAGAATGTAAATGTGTCTGTGTGTGTGTGTGTGTGTGTGTGTGTGTGTATATGTATGTATGTATCTATGTATGTATGTATGTATGTTAAGAATTTGTCAAGGCTTTTTGAATGCACCTTGCTAATTAACTCATTCTTTCCTGCTTTGGCCTGACTCAAGGCTTATCCACAGGATATAGTCAACTTACGACAGCTCATTATTTGTGTAAA
The DNA here is from genome assembly GCF_964194415.1 of Vipera berus. Classification (NCBI taxonomy): domain Eukaryota; kingdom Metazoa; phylum Chordata; class Lepidosauria; order Squamata; family Viperidae; genus Vipera; species Vipera berus. Next base: position 70,687,883 of record NC_138207.1, on the reverse strand, counting down.
TTATTCAAATTGCTAATAAAGAATTTGGGAGGCTGAGATGATCATTTCAAACTTATTATGTTCTCATCAGTCAGTCATACCATTTATCTGAGATTCGAACCTGGGCTGATTATATATTAGGCAGTTGTTTTAACTTCCTGAGCCACAGGTTCTTTCTCTCTTTTATTAGCTAGAAGGCAAGGGAAATATGTGTTAAGAATTTGTCAAGGCTTTTTGAATGCACCTTGCTAATTAACTCTTTCTTTCCTACTTTGGCCTGGGTCGGCAGTTTGGCGGGTCGAATCCCGAGTGCCGCGTAACAGAGTGAGTGCCTGTTACTCGTCCAAGCTTCTGCCAACCTAGCAGTTCGAAAGCACATAAAAAATGCAAGTAGAAAACAGTGTGCCTTTGGCGTTTAGTCATGCCGGTCACATTACCACAGAGACGTCCTCGGACAAACACTGGCTCTTCGGCTTTGAAACGGAGATGAGCACTGGCCCCTAGAGTCGGAAACGACTAGCACGCATGTGCGGGGGAAACTTTACCTTTGCATATACATACACACACATATATATATATATATGTATACGTACATATGTACACATATATGTAGATGTAGATGTATATATATGTACATATATATATGTATATATGTATATTAAATACTTAGTAGCAATTGAGAGGTGTCCAATATGCTACTGGGGAAGAGCAGAGGACTACATACTAGTAGCGCCAGAAAGAATGAAGTGACTGGGCCAAAGCAGGAAGGACACTCAGCTGTGGATGCATCTGGTGGTGAAAGGAAGTCCGATGCTGTAAAGATTTTTGCTCCATAGGAACCTGGAATTTAAGATCCATGAATCAAAGCAAGCTGGACGTGGTCAAACAAGAGACGACAAGACTGAACATCGACATCTTAGGAATCAGCGAACTAAAATGGACAGGAATGGGTGAATTTAATTTGGATGACCATCAGGTATACTACTACGGGCAAGAATCCCTCAGAACAAATGGAGCAGCCTTCAGTCAATAAAAGAGTAGAAAAGCAATACTGGGATACAACCCCCAAAATGACAGAATAATCTCAGTGCAAATCCAAGGTAAACCATTCAATATCACAGTAGTCCAAGTCTATGCCCCAACCACCAGTGCTGAAGAGGATGAAATTGACCGGTTCTATGAAGCCCTACAGCACCTTATAGAACTAACACCAAAAATGATCTCCTTATCATCATGGGGGATTGGAATGCTAAAGTAGGAAGCCAAAAGATAACCGGAATAACAGGCAAGTTTGGCCTTGGAGTACAAAATGAAGCAGGGCACAGGCTGATAGAATTTTGTCAAGAGAATATGATGGTCATAGCAAACACTCTGTTCCAACAACCCAAGAGATGGCTCTACACATGGACATCACCAGACGGCCAACATAGAAATCAGATTGAAAATGTGCTCTGCAGCCAAAGATGGAGAAGCTCTATACAGTCAGTAAAAACAAGACCAGGAGCTGACTGTGGCTCAGACCATGAGCTTCTCATTGCAAAATTTAGGCTTATATTGAAGAAAGTGGGGAAAAGAACAAGGCCACTCAAGATATGAACTAAATCATATGCCTGATGAGTACACAGTAGAGGTGACAAATAGATTTAAGGAATTAGATCTGATAGACAGAGTGCCTGAAGAATTATGGACAGAGGTTCACAACATTGTACAAGAAGTAGCAACTAAAACCATCCCAAAGAAAAAGAAATGCAAGAAAGCAAAATGGCTGTCTGAGGAAACTTTGCAAATGGCTGAGGAAAGAAGGGAAGCGAAAGGCAAGGGAGAAAAAGAAAGATATGCCCAATTGAATGTAGAATTCCAGAGAATAGCTAGAAGAAATAAGAATGCCTTCTTAAATGAACACTGCAAAGAAATAGAGGAAAACAATAGAATAGGGAGGACCAGAGATCTCAAGAAAATTGGAGAGATGAAGGGAGTGTTTCATGCAAAGATGGGCATGATAAAGGACCAAAATGGCAGGGACCTAACAGATGCAGAAGAGATTAAGAAGAGGTGGAAAAATTACACAGAACTATACAAGAACGAGCTTAACGTCCCAGATTACCACGATTGGGTGGTCACTGACCTCGAGCCACACAACCTAGAATGTGAAGTGAAATGGGCCTTAGGAAAGCTGAGAAGCAACAAAGCTAGTGGAGGTGACAGTATTCCAGCTGAGCTTTTCAAAATCTTAAAAGACGATGCAGTAAAAGTGCTACACTCAATTTGCCAGCAAATTTGGAAAACTCAATAGTAGCCACAGGATTGGAAAAGGTCAGTTTACATTCCAATTCCAAAGAAAGGCAATGCCAAAGAATGTTCAAAGTATCGCACCATTGCACTCATTTCACATGCTAGTAAAGTTATGCTTAAAATCCTACAAGCTAGTCTCCAGCAGTATGTGGATCGAGAACTACCAGAAGTAGAGGCAGGATTTCGAAGAGGCAGAGGAACTAGAGATCAAATTGCCAACATACGCTGGATCATGGAGAAAGCTAGGGATGAGGTCCAGAAAAACATCTACTTCTGCTTCATTAACTATGCTAAAGCATTTGATTGCGTGGATCACAACAAACTGTGGCAAGTTCTTAAAGAGATGGGAATACCAGACCATCTTATTTGTCTCTTGAGAAACCTATATGCGGGTCAAGAAGCAACAGTGAGAACTGGACACGGAACCACTGATTGGTTCAAAATTGGGAAAGGAGTCCGGCAAGGCTGTATACTGTCACCTTGCTTATTTAACCTATATGTAGAGCACATCATGAGAAAGGCAGGGCTAGATGAATCAAAAGTTGGAATTGCCAGGGAAAATATCAACAACCTAAGATATGCAGATGATACCACTCTAATGGCAGAAAGTGAAGAGGAACTAAAGAGCCTCTTGTTGCAGGTGAAGGAGGAGAGTGCAAAAGTGGGCTTGAAACTCAACATTAGATTCACAGCTCTCCTTAGAAGATCATATAGGAGCTGTGACTAGAGGGGCCTTCGCTCAGGTTCGTCTGGTGCGCCAGCTGCGACCCTATCTGGACCTGGATGCCTTGCGTACAGTCACCCATGCACTTGTGACCTCTCATCTTGACTACTGCAACGCTCTTTACATGGGGCTGCCCTTGAGAACCACTCGGAAGCTTCAGCTGGTGCAGAGTGCAGCTGCACAAATGCTTTTGGGGGTTTCCCGATACTCCCATATTACACCTCTGCTCCGTGAGCTGCACTGGCTTCCAGTTGCCTTCCGGGTGAAATTCAAGGTGCTAGTGATGACATACAAAGCCCTACATGGCGTGGGTCCGGATTACCTACGGGAGCACCTACTGCCAGAGTCAACATCCCTCCGTCCTGTGCGCTCCCACAGAGAGGGCCTCCTCAGGGTGTCACCGGTCAGAGAATGTCAGCTGGTGACCCCCAGGGGGAGAGCATTCTCGGTGGGTGCGCCAATCCTTTGGAACCGCTTACCAGCTGAAATCCGGACGGCCCCCGACCTTCGCTCCTTCCGGCGTGATCTAAAAACTTATCTATTCCAACAAGCCGGCCTGGCCTAATGGATTTGGGTTTTACAATTTTCTCACTCTGTTGCTTTATTGTATTCTTACTTTATTGCTCTGTACACCGCCCTGAGTCCTCCGGGAGAAGGGCGGTATATAAAATAAATAAATAAATAAATAAATAAATAAATAAATAAATAAATAAATAAATAAATAAATAAATAAATAAATAAATAAACATTAAAAAAAAAGATCATGGCATCCGGCCCTCTCAATTCCTGGAAAAAATGGGGAAGAAATGGAGGTAGTGACAGATTTTACTTTCCTGGGCTCCAAGATCACCGCATATGTAGACTGCAACCAAGAAATTAAAAGACGCTTGCTCCTGGGGAGGAAAGCTATGGCAAATCTAGACAGAATACTAAAAAGCAGAGACGTCACCTTGCCAACAGAAGTGCATATAGTCAAGGCTATGGTTTTCCCAGTTGCAATGTATGGCTGTGAAAGTTGGACCATAAGAAAGGCTGAGCGCCGAAGAATTGAGGACTTTTAACTATGGTGCTGGAAAAGACTCCTGTGAGTCCCTTGGACTGCAAGACGTTCAAACCGGTCAGTCCTAGAGGAGATCAACCCTGACTGCTCTTTAGAAGCCAGATCCTGAAGTTGAAACTCAAATACTCTGGCCACCTAATGAGAAGGAAGGACTCACTGGAGAAAAGTCTAATGCTGGGAAGAAAGATTGAGAGCAATAGAAGAAGGGGACGACAGAGAATGAGGTGGCTGGATGGAGTCACTGAAGCAGTAGGTGTGAGCTTAAATGGATTCCAGAAGATGGTAGAGGACAGGAAGGCCTGGAGGAATGTTGTCCATGGGGTCACAATGGGTCGGACATGACTTCACAACTAACAACAACAAAGCAATTGAGGGGAAAAGGATGATGAAAATAGTTTATAACCACTCTCCTTATCAATGCAGCATGGTTCATTAGTCATCCAGGAACTATGTTTGTGCATTTAGTCAATTTAATCATTTTCATTTTCCCTGGAAATGATACACAAATGGATCATCATTCCTCCTCCCAGGATGATTTTAAAACTTTCCTGAGTTGCCATTGCCTATAGCCCTAATATTCTGGTATCCTCCCATCTAAGTACGAAATGATGCTTAGCTTTAAAGATCAGATAAGCTTAGCCAGGTGCTGCCACCTATTGAAACACCACAGAAGCCTTAATACAAGGGGCCCAGCACTTCAGTAAATATGAAGGATTTTTAGCCATTAAATAAAATTTAAAAAGACCTTCCCACACTGCATAGGTTTTAAAGGATTGTTTACTTTCTTTAGAAGCCATTCACCCAGTTAGAAAGTGCAAAAGATTCAAAAATATAAATGTCCTTTAAAAATATTTTATTAGAATTTTAGAATACAGAAGCAAACAATGAAAAGAAAAATAAGATAGGAAACAATAAAAAGTAAAAAAAAGAAACAGAATTTTGATTTCCTCCCATCTTTCCATTGAGTAATTGCCCTCTTATTCTTTCCCCTCACTCTTTAACCCTTTTTAACCTCCAAATCCATAAATCACCAGGCCAGTCTTTTCTTCTTTCAGTAAAAAGTCCATATAAGGCTTCCAATCTTTTTAAAAGGTCTTTTATCATTTTTCTGTGACCAAAGTCTTCAATTTAGCCATTTCCACAAGCTCCATCAATGTTATAATCTAATCTACTGTTGTGGGTATTTCACTATTCTTCCATCTTTCTGCATGCAATAATAAAAATATTTCTTATTGTCCTTGATCATTAATTCCATTATATTTTAGTCTAAATGAAATAGAATTAGTGGTCAAGGATATTCATACATAATGTTATTATTTATGAATGGATCAAGTCCTAATAATATAATATCAGAACAAAACAGTATCTGGCACATCTTCATGTTATATTGAAACATCTAGGGAATTTTGTATTTATTTTTTATTAGACTTTTTCCCTTCCTTTATTACTTTTATGATTAACTCAAGGCAACATACATAATACTCATTCCTTCTATTTTCCCCAGAACAACCACCCTGTGAGGAGAGTTGAACTGAAAGAGAGTAACTGGTCCAAGGTGACCCACCTGGCTTTCAGGCCTAAGGCAGGACTAGAACTTACAGTTTCTGATTGCTGGGTAATTATCTGAACCATTACACCAAACTGGCTCTTTTTAAAATAATCATGGTTGGAATCTTGCCCTTTGTTATCATCCATAGTCACTTATACTTGATGAACAGAACCAAGCCTGTTAACTAGAGACAGACTCTTAAGGTCCAAAAGGACAAAAAGTTTATTAAATAACATGCTCCAATAGAAACCCTGGGCCTCTTGACTTTTTCCATCTGCATGCTGAAGAGAAGGAAATTCTCTGTGCTTCACTAGCAAGTAGGTGAAGGAAACAGTTTAACAGCAGGAGATTGTTCATCTAGGTCTAAACCAAATCAGTTTAGCATTAGACATTTAAAGGACCTCAAGACAGATGATCAGTCAGATGGATTGACAGCTAGTTATTGTAAAAATTTGCAGTCAGAAATGGTGGAGCCTTTGAAGGACTTATTTAGAACAATTCAACTTGGGGGAGTAGTGTCCCTATCATGGAGAACAGCTTTCATAACATTGATTCCAAAGGAGGATCAAGATCTTAAGTCAACCAAAGAATTATAGACCAATATCTCTTTTAAACACTGATTATAAGATATTTGCTAAAGTATTGGCAAATAGAATAATGAACATAATGCAACAAGTGATACATAATGATCAGTCGGGATTTATAACTGGTAGACAAATGAAGTACAATGTAAGACAAATTGTTAATTTATTGGAATATTTGGAAAGAAACAACCAAGTCTCTGCTGCATTGATATTTTTAGATGCAGAGAAAGCTTTTGATCAATTGAATTGGCAATTTTTATTGAAAGTAATAGAAAAGATGGAATTTGGGGATTATTTTTTACAGGCTATTAAAGCAATATATCAAAAGCAAACGGCACAAATAATTGTTAATGGTAATTTAACAGAAATTTGTAAAATTGAAAAAGGAACAAGGCAGGGATGCCCTTTATCACCATTGTTGTTTGTTCTAACACTGGAAATATTATTGATTAAAATACGTGAATCAAATAAGATAAAGGGAATTAAAATTAGGCATCAAAATTATAGATTGAGAGCGTTTGCAGATGACTTGGTTGTTACTTTAACTCAACCTACTCAATCGGTTTTAGAATTATTAGATGTGATAATACAATATGGACAAGTTTCTGGATTTAAAGTTAATAAGCAAAAAACTAAAATATTAACAAAAAATATGACTATAAAACAAAGAGAAGCGTTAGAAAAATCAACAGGATTTGAAATAGTAAAAAAGGTTAAATACTTGGGGGTATATATCACAGCATCGAATGTGGAATTATATAAAAACAATTGTGAATTGTTATGGCAAAAAGTACAAAAGGAGATTGATAGTTGGAAAAAATTACAATTGTCTTGGTTGGGGAGAATAGCAGCCGTGAAGATGAATGTCTTACCAAAATTTTTATTTTTGTTCCAAATGATATCAATACTTAAGAAAGATGCAAATTTAAATGAGTGGCAAAAAGGTATTAATAAATTTATCTGGGCAGGGAAAAGACCGAGAGTAAAGCTTAAAATAATGCAAGATGCACGTGAGAGAGGGGGTTTGAAGATGCCCAATGTGAGATTATATTATGATGCAGTTGTGTTATCAATAATTAGTGATTGGTTCAATTTAACAGATGAAAGAATATTGAATATTGAGGGGTATGATTTATTGTATGGATGGCATGCGTATTTATTTTATGACAAAAAGGTGGATAATATTTTTAAGACTCATATCTTAAGGAACGCTTTGTTCAGAGTTTGGAAAAAGTACCAATATATATTAAATAACAAAATACCTATATGGGCAATACCTAGACATGCAATAGGAAATATAAATGCGGAGCAGAAACAAGATGTGATTACTTATAAAGAACTTCTTAGGATGGAAGGGAATATTTTGAAACTGAAACCTTTAAATGTTTTAAAGGAAGAAAAGATAGTACAGACTTGATTTCAGTTTATACAATTACAAGCTAGGTGGATAGATCAGAAAATTGGTATAATAAAAGTTGATGAAAATTTGATAAAGCAAATTAGAGATCAAAGTCAATCGCATATAAAAAGGTTATATAATGCTTTTATAGAGATTGATTCAGAATCGGAGTGAGTTAAAGATTGTATGACAAAATGGGCTCAGAATATTCAAGAGCCTATAATGATGGATACTTGGGGAAAAATTTGGTTTAGAAATGTAAAATTTACACAAGCACAAAACTTAAGAGAGAATTTTTACAAGATGTTTTATAGATGGCATTTAGATCCTAAAAAGTTAGCATGTATGTATCCAAATCAACCGCCTAAGTGTTGGAGATGTGGTAGTGAAGAGGCAACATTATCATATATGGTGGACATGTAAAAATGTTAAAGCCTTTTGGATAAAAATATAGTGGATTTTTCAGAAAGTTTTTAAGAAAAAAATAAGATTTACTCCGCAGCTATTCTTATTGGGGATTATTTTGGCTTGTACTGTTATAGAAACTAAATTAATGTTACACTTAATAACGGCAGCCAGACTGTTGGTGGCGCAACATTGGAAGAAAGATTATTTACCTACAATAGAACAATGGATACTTAAAGTAATGGACGTAGCTGAAATGGCAAAAGTTTCAGCATATTTTAAAGAACAGTCACAAGAAAAATATATTTTGGAATGGAAAAGATGGATTGATTACATTCAGAACAAATATGGGACTAAAAAGTTTCAAATAGCATATGAATAATTCTTAACAATTATAGAAGTGTTATTATAATTACTTTAGTTTTGTTATAAGGGAGTTAAAGGGTGGAAGGTTTGTTAACGTTGTAATAGATATTTAGCATATGTTTGCATAAGATTGCTATATGTAATACCCTGTATTCTGCTTTGGGAAGTCCGGGGGTGGGGAGGGAAGGGGAGAGGGTTGATGGGGAGGGGGGGGTTTATTATTAAAAATTTTGTAAAACTTTTCAATAAAAAAAAAGACAGATGATCAGTCAAAAGATCCTTGGTTAAAGCAGAGTGGACTGAACTTCCGAAGAAGATAAGGAAACAGTGGTGGATTTCAAGAGTCAGAAAAAGCAAGACTAATTTATCTAACAAAAGTAAAATAAAGGTTCTCTAGGTCGGGGGTAGGCAACCTTGGCTCTTTTATGACTCGTGGACTTCCAACTCCCAGAATTCCTGAGCAGCATGGCTGGCTCAGGAATTCTGAGAGTTGAAGTCCACGAGTCATAAGAGAGCCAAGGTTGCCTATCCCAGGTCTAGGGGATCCCCAAAATTATACAGGTAGTCCTCGACTGATGACCATAATTGAGCCCAAAATTCTGTTGCTAAGCGAGACATTTGTTAAGTGAATTTTGACTCATTTTATGACTTTTCTTGCCATAGTTATTAAGTGAATCACTACAGTTCTTAAATTAATGAGTCACAAAAGGGGATCATTTGACCCTGGGACACTGCAACTATCATAAATATGAGTCAGTTACTAAGTGTCTGAATTTTGCGCACTTGACCATGGGGATGCAGCAACGGTCATAAGTATGAAAGATGGTCATAAGTCACTTTTTTCAGTGCTATTGTAACTTTGAACGGTGACTAAATGAACTCTTATAAGTCAAGGACTATTTGTACTTCAGATAATACCAAGGATCACTTGCAAGCCATACATGTAACAGCGACATACAGAAATATAGGTTAGCATTTCCAAAGAAATGGTAGATGAGAAAAACAAATAAGAAAAAAATTGCTTATTCTGAATAGATGTTTAAACTCTCTTTCTAGATCATCAGTATTCTAGTGCTTAGTCATTTTTGTAGGAATGAGTGATGCTAAACATCCTGTTAGGTCCTTTGTTTTTGCTTCTGCTTTTTTTTTATTAAAGAGGCATACCAAGCGAAAAACTAAAAGAATATGACACTTAAAAAATATATTGCTAAATATATTGGATAATGCTGATATTTCATTGCCACAAGGAAAAAATAAAATTTATCCTGTATAATCTTCTGTAGATAAACTTCCTTGTTTTTAATTGTATATTTTATAAAGTGTGATTCGGAGATAACTAAAAGCCATTTCTTAAAATTTGTCAAGAAAAAGCTGCATCAGAGAAAACGATCTCTAACTGGCTTTGTTAAACTTCCTTCAGAATCAAGTGCGTGTTGCGTGTGTGTGTATGTGTGTATGTATGTGTGTATACCTTTGACATATTCCTCATAAAAAGCCTTGAACTAACTCAAACCAAGACACAGCAAAATATAAATTTGCAGCATTACAGTGAAACAGGAAGAAAGCATATTTTCAGATAACATACAGTTTACAAAGTATATACAGTATATTTAGAAGAATAGTTTTCAACTATGTATTATTACGGTCATAAAATTAAAAATGTAATTGTATAAGGTGAAAAACACTAAAAAAATTGTACTGATTTGGGAAATAAATTAACAAACTATCTTACATGACTAAATTTATCAACTCAATGACAATAAACTTCAACACTAAATGGTTTACAGATGTGGAAGTAATATATCATTGAACTATAACAGAAGAAAAAATAAATTATAGCAAAAAGGGTAATAAATTTAGAGTAGAAAAAGTTAAAGCCCAAACGGGTACAAGTTAGTAGTAGTTGTAGTAGTAATAAATATTTACAAGTTATAGAATGCGGAATTTTTTTAATTATTTTATTCAGAGCCACTTTTTGACAATACATTACCATAAAATGATACAGATGTGCATTTTTATCACATTGCAATTACTTTCACCCTCAACAAATCAATCAATGTGTGATAATATGGTACTGAATAGAAATAATACATAATCAACATAGTTTTAAAAGACTGATTTTATGCTTAGGCAAAAGCGTACTACTAATTGAGATATCATTTAAAAAAACTGTACAAAAAGCTCCAAATACAAACTTTGAACCATTACAGAAAAAAATTATAGGAATCAGCTGTCATGACAAACTAATATAGCATGATTCTGCAAATCAATAAAGGATTATTGAAATAAGACCACTGTCTATATACTCAAGTAAATTATTTATTTATTTATTTATTTATTTATATACCGCCCTTTCCCTGAGGACTCAGGGCGGTTTACAGGGAATTAAAAATCAAAACGTACAAAAGTTAAAACCAGTTAAAAAATATTAAATTCACCCTGTACACTTAAAAACCCCAGTTAAAATTTTCTCCTCAGCCTGGGCCCGAGAGCTCGAAGAGCCAGGTCTTCAGGCCCCGGCGGAATGATCGGAGGTCGGGGGCAGTCCTCAGCTCCACCGGCAGCTGGTTCCAGAGGGCAGGCGCTCCCACTGAGAAGGCCCTATCCCTGGGTGTCACCCGCCGGCAATCTCTCACCGGCGGCACCCTGAGCAGACCCTCCCTGTGGGAGCGCACTGGGCGAAGGGCGTTTGATGCCGGCAGCAGGTGTTCCCTCAAATATCCCGGACCCAGGCCATGTAGGGCTTTATAGGTGATAACCAGCACCTTGAATTTCACCCGGAGGGCAACCGGAAGCCAATGTAGCTCGCGGAGTAGAGGTGTTACATGGGAGTATCGGGAAACCCCCATTAGCAAACAAGAGTAAATTTACAAATTAAATCAATGAGATTTTATGTCATAGTTAATTGCTAATAAACTATATTAATCAAAGGTATTGTTGCTGTACTAATGAAGATAGTACATATAACACTGCTTTGTTTTTCTGAATGCCTATCAAAATAAATATACAATAAATATGCAACATATTTAGTAATTAGATACAGGCAGTCCTCGACTTACAACAGTTCATTTAGTGACTATTCAAAGTTACAACAGCACTGAAAAAGTGACTTATGACCATTTTTCAGTTACGACCTTTGCAGCATACCCATGATCATGTGATCAAAATTCAGATGCTTAGCAACGGACTCATATTTATGACAATTGCTGTATCCCAAGATCATGTGATCAATTTTTAAGGCCTTCTGACAAGCAAAGTCAATGGGGAAGCCAAATTCACTTAACAACCAGGTTACTAACTTATCAACTGATTCACTTAACAACTGAGGCAAGAAAGGTTGTAAAATAGGGCAAAATTCACTTAACAAATTTCTCTGTTAACAGAAATTTTGGGCTCAATTGTGGTTGTAAGTCGAGGACTACCTGTATTAGCCAAGCTTACACCTATAGGATTTGTTATGGAGTTCATCATTTTTTTCTAATGATGGTTGTCCTAATCAGTAAACTCAAAATACATCAGGTATATACGTTACCAGTGATAAAAACAACTAGTGTTGTATTTAATAATAATAATAAGTTGGAAGGGACCTTGGAGGTCATCTAGTCCAACCCCCTGCTAAGGCAGGAAACCCTATACCATTTCAGGCAAATGGCTGTCCAGTCTCTTCTTAAAAACTTCCAGTGTTGGAGCATTCACCACTTCTGGAGGCAGGTTGTTCCACGGGTTAGTTGTTCTAACTGTCAGGAAGTTTCTCCTTAGTTCTAGGTTGCTTCTCTCCTTGACTAGTTTCCGTACATTGCTTCTTGTCCTGCTTTCAGGTACTTTGGAGAATAGCTTGGCTCCCTCTTCTTTGTGGCGGCCCCTGAGATATTGGAACACTGCTATCATGTCACCCCTCACCCTTCTCTTCATTAAACTACACATACCCAATTCCAGCAACCGTTCCCTATATGATTTAGCCTCGTCCCCCAATCATCTTTGTTGCTCTTCTCTGTACTCTTTCTAGAGTCTCGACATCTTTTTTACATCGTGGTGACCAAAACTGGATGCAGTATTCCAGGTGTGGCCTTACCAAGGCATTGTAAAGTGGTATTAGTACTTCACGTGATCTTGATTCTATCCCTCTGTTAATGCAGCCTAGCACTGTGTTGGCTTTTTTGGCAGCTGCAGCACACTGCTGGCTCATATTGAAGTGATTGTAGGACTCCGAGATCTCTCTCACAGTTACTACTATCGAGCAAGGTACCACCTATACTATACCTGTGCATTTGATTTTTCCTGCTTAAATGTAGAACCTTACTTTTTTCACCATTGAATTTCATTTTGTTAGATAGTGCCCAGTGTTCGAGTCTGTCCAGATCCTCCTGTATCTTAAGCCTATCTTCTGGAGTATTGGCTATTCCTGCCAGCTTGGTGTCATCTGCAAATTTGATGAGTTCCCCATCTATCCCCTCATCCAAATCGTTGATGAAGATGTTGAAGAGCACTGGGCCCAGAACAGAGCCCTGGGGCACCCCACTACACACTTCCCTCCATGTAGATGCAGTTCCATTGAGGACCACACGCTGAGTACAGCCTGTCAGCCAGCTACGAATCCATTTCAATATTTCAAAATAATGTGTCAATTATCTTGATATATTTGGTGACAAGTAAAATGAAGTCTACCTCTAATCATTTAGTGACACACTATTAATCTAACATTGAAGTGCGAAATACTTCATTCACTACAGCACAGGTCCCCAACTTTTCCACTTTGGTGACCTAGAGGGAAAAGGAGAGCAGGTAAATTTGCATGCATGCGAATGCGCAAATGGGCCACACCCACCACCGCAGCGTTAACGCCTGCATGCATGCACAGAGCCACACGTACCCTTGGCGACACTACTGCCTGTACACATGGGCAAATGGGGCCGCTAGCACCCAGCCCCATGCCAGGTGGCCAACAGGCCGCGGACCAGTACTGAGCTGAGGCCCACAGGTTGGGACCCCTGCACTACAGTAATATTTTTGATTATAAATCAAAATGCATTTTTACAAAAATCAAAGAGCTAAAATTGTAGAGTTCAAGGAACATGAATTATTAGTCAGAATGGCATGCATGGAGAATATTTTTTTAAAAAAGTTCCGTTTTAAACATCAAGAAGGCAGAACAGCTGCTTAATTGTCTCAGTTGCCGGTTCGCTTTATTAATTTATGTGAACTTCACTTACACCATCCCAAAATATAGAGTTGCTAAAATCTGTTAATACAAATCAAGCTTGAGAAATTCCCTCATCACCCAAACACCAAAAAATGGCCAGAATCTACAAATCCTGTAACAGCAATTATACTTAACTCAGTTGTGTGTATCAAAAACCATTTCAACAAAAGTTATTTTCCCTTCAGTATCCCAACTTCATCAATTCACTACAGGCTGTGGAAAGTATAGATAAATGTACCTTCCAATACAATCTTAAATAGATGCATACACTTTAATTAGTAATGTTATTTTTCAGAAGCAATGATAACTATCCAGAACAAAGTGGGCCTACTTTTCTTCCCATTTCCCTATCATTTACCATACAAGGATATATCTGTCTGCAACATATAATGTCTGTAATATCTTGGAAATGGCTCAGGCACCCAAACATTTATTATTAATGGGACTTATATCCCGCCCTATCTCCCGAAGGACTCAGGGCGGTTAACAACAATAACATATAATAAGTACAGAAATTAAGATAAAATTAAAATTAAAGTCATCTGTGCAATAAATTAAAATAAAAAATAAAAAATAAATTAAAAATTGTAAACATAATTAAAATGCCTGTCAGTCCAGGTCAGCCAGGTGGAAAAGGAGTGTTTTGAGGCCGCGGTGAAAGGACTGGAGATCTTGGGGCATCCGAAGCTCAGGGGGGAGCTGATTCCATAGGACTGGCGCTCCCACAGAGAAGGCCCTTCCCCTGGGGTTCGCCAGCCGACATTGTGTAGCCGACGGTACCCTGAGGAGGACTTCTCTGTGTGAGCGTACTGGGCGATGGATAGATAAATGTATCTATCAGATACATTTATCTCATCATAAAATTGCTCTTTGAACATTCTAAATTCTGTTTAAATATCCATGAAAAAAATATTTATTATTACAATTGTCTTAATGAAAGCACAATGACATATGACTGGTTAATATTTTTTTCCAATTATGTAAAATGTTAAAATCATTTGAAACGTGTTCCATTCACTGAACCTCTTCTCTCGGAGAAAATAAAGAAGTAAACAGCTATAAAAATATTTGCTTCCACGTCTTCCATATGAACTTTATCACCAATTTCTGCAGCTGACAAAATGTCACACCATATAATCTGATTATCCAAAACCTAATTCTTTGTAGCAAGTATTTGACACTTTCAGTCAAAATATTCAGCTACTAAAAAAAGCATTTCTTTTTAATTTTAATATTTTGCTTGAGCAACTGTTTAAATATTCTAGTTTCCTTTAACTTACTTGCAAAATAAATGGTCAAAATATGAAAACAATTTAAAAGTTTAATGTTGACATGTACTGTTAAGTTGCAATTCTATACTTACCTGGAAATAAACACTAAATGGGATTTCCTTTAAACAGAAATAATCGTTCTGTACTGTACAGGTTTGGTTTTTTTCATATGTAACCAACCTTTTGAAAACTATATATAATTATAGTATCATGAATAGGATAATAAGTCAGCAAACGTATATTATTATTGGCTTCATTTTCTACCAGTTCAATTAATATAAGTTTAAATTTATCAGAATATTCTGCATTAAGTGGATGTGGACAAAAGGGTATACATTTAATAATATGCTTAAATCTACATTTCAAACCATTAAAGACAAGTGAAATGAATGTATTTTATTTCAAGAAAACGTTGTTTACAACTATGATTCAAGCAACCTGCAAAAATGAATCCATATTTGAATAAGGAATATTAATTTCCCTATTTGCTCCTAATCATGGTTATTGTTTCTGCCATGTCCTATAATACTGCCTTCATCTCACAAGCACTCCAAGACAAGTATATTAAACTAGTATTTCCCCTTATTAAAACATTATCCAGGGGCAGCTTCATGGTATACTATAAATCTGTTAGGTTTTGTCACTAATTATCTTGGGCGGAAGTGACTTAACAAAGGCAGGAAAAAGGATTGGGATCAGCAGTGGAGACAGCAGGTTTCACATCTGTGTAATGTGAATTCACAATATCCCCAAATTTCACTGAATAACTCAAGGATGGAGAGCACAAGAACATGTAGAGGTAGTCTTTAATAACCTCTAAGAGAGGAACAGACTGCATAGACCAATGAGTATTTACTGAAAAATCAGTATGTTGAATATGACTTACTCCCAATTAATGTCTATGATCCTATGCACACTTCTTCTAAATATATTTCAAATTCACATGTACATGTTAGCACCGTATCCTTAATTACATCAGAAATTACATTACTGAAGTTTTCTGAAATAATCCTGTCAACGTCATAAGAGTTCCATTAAAAATGAAGTTGGCACATTTATACCTTAATATGAGATTCCCAGAAGAATAGTAAGAATAGAGCAAGCCAAAGTTTAACAGAACGCAGAGCACATCTGTATTTTCCAAGCACAAGCTCCACAGATGTTGTAAATTACTCTCTTTTTTCAGTTGTCTCTCTGAAAAGTGTCAAGTTTAAGAATAATGTTCAGGCAAAGACTAGAAATTTTCACAGCAAGAGTTGTCAACAATTACACTCAACAGCACTGGGCTTGTTGGATGAATGAATCATTTAGAGGAAAAAAATGATGATACAATCAATTACATTCAACACTGTTTTAAATAAACAAACTATAGATCAGGCTGTAAGAATAAAGTTTACACAGTATAAACCAGTCTGCTCTCCATCTTAAATCCAATATTCAAACTTGTTAATCAGATCAGTTTACTAATCTACAGTCCATGTTTAATGGCATTTGCATATTATTCTTATTGATTTCAGTGATAATATCTATGTAAATTTGCATACAAACAGACCTATCAATTTTAGTTTATGTAAGAGGAACTGAAAATATATATTTAACATTGCATTAGGTGGGGTGGGGGATGAAGATTTTTGTAACTTTAAACCATTAAAATTGGCATCTGATGTGTGGAGAATAGATCTTATTTCTCAAATCTGGTTAAACCTTTATTATTCAGTGCATTTGTGGCTGTTATCTTTAGGGTCTGAAATTAATTACCTCAGTCGGGCTTAAAGATACTTGAAGTAAGCCATAGCATGGGAGAATTATTTGAAAACCACTGGGCAAGGTAGTGTTCAATTTACTTTCCAGTATATATTACTTCCCCCAAAACAAATAAAATGCTAGCAAACGGTCCGAAAGGCAGAAAATTCAAGCTTCTATTGTACAAGCTTTTAGGCAAAAATAGCTGCATTCAAGGATCAGACCTTATCCTTTGCAGGATGATTTCTATTTATGAAAGATAATGTCAGAATATACTATTCCTTGCCTACTTTCAAATCAGAAAATCCCCAAAGTATTGCTTCCTGTCACATTTCTTTTGCAGGAGGAAAAAGGTGTGCGATTTCCAAGGGTGCACAAAATTATCTGTTCAGCCTTCCCGCGCCCATAGGTGAGTTTGTCTTTCTTCTGCTGGAAAGTTAACATTGCAGGAATCAAACTTTCCCCGTCGGATCCTTAAAAAAAAAACTAGCCTTTAGAGCAGGGGTCTTCAAACTTGGCCCTTTTATGACTTGTGGACTTCAACTCCCAGAATTCCTCAGCCAGCCAGGGCTGGCTGAGGAATTCTGGGAGTTGAAGTCCACAAGTCATAAAAGGGCCAAGTTTGAAGACCCCTGCTTTAGAGTTTTTTGGGGGAAAGAATCCTATAACTCTTTTCAGCCCTTCCTTCTGTCCCAACTCATTCCGTTTCCAGAAAGAGCAAATTTACTTCAACAACATACATGCTCGGTTTGAAAAACGCAGCAAACCAGCATTTAATGCCCCTTTCCTCGGTTCAGAGGTCTGGAGCCAGGTCCTTTGACTGGGGGATTTCCTGCCCATAGTCGTCCCCCCCACCTCCCAACAAATCCCGCAAAGGCGGTGTAAACATTTAAGGGCTACGCAACCCTTAAGCCCTCTGTCATGGAACTGGGTTTGTCTGAAACTAATAACACTTAATCCACGTTTCGCCCGCAAACGCAGCATATTCCACCCGAGGGCTCCCCTCGCAGCTCTGTCTACACCAGGGGTAGGCAACCTCGGCTCTTTTATGACTCATGGACTTCAACTCCCAGAATTCCCGAGTCAGCATAGCTGACTCGGGAATTCTGGGAGTCGAAGTCCATGAGTCATAAAAGAGCCGAGGTTGCCTACCCCTGGTCTAGACCCAGAATCTACGGGAAATGCTAGGGCTATATCGGAGACCCCCGGGGAAAAAAAGTAAGAGTAGAGGCTTCTGACCATGCACAAAGTGCCCCGGGCCGCCCCCCGCCCCCCTTGTAATATTTCCAGGGACCCGATCTGAGCCTCTAACGCAAATTAAACCCTGCTTCCTCCACCTCCCACCCCCGGTCCTCTTACTCACAAGGAGACGGTGCGGTTGGGCAGCAGGGAGGGGTGCAAAGTTTCCGCCAACTCGCCTCCGCTGCAAACAACTTTGATGCGCAGCGTTTGCCGGCCGGGTCCCTTGGAGCGCTCGGCGGTGCATAGACAGCTGTCAAGGACCAGGTCCGGGCAATTCCTGTTGCCTTTCGAAAGCCCCACCGCAGCGGCTGCCACCAAGCAGAGGGAGTAGTAGCACAGCCCGTGCATGGCGAGGGGGCGCCGGCGGCGCCTCGGTTCTCCTGCGTTTTGGCGGCTCTAAGTAAGACGCGGCGGCGGCGGCGCCGCTCATGGCATAAGTCGGCGCGCGCACGGCAGCCCTCTGGCAGCGAAAGGGAGTCGCTGTCCACCCTCACGCCGCCTCTTCTTCCTCCTCCTCCTCCTCCTCCTCCTCCGCAGTGGGCCGGAGACGGGAGGCGCTTCCCTCACCCTCGGCACCGCCGCTTCCCGCCGCCGAATCTCTGGGCGGACCACACCGAGCGCGCTTTCGCGCTGCCGCGGATGAAATGCCTCCCACCTTTCGGCCGTTGGAGGAATTACTTTTCTTAATTTTTTTTTCTTACTGTTTGGGGGTGTTTGGGGGTGGGGGTGGGGGAGGTCAGCGCGTGCTGCTTCCGAGGGACGCCGTCCTCCCCTCAGGAGACAGCCCCGGGACTAACCACGCGCCATGGGGGAGATTAATAATAATAATAATAATAATAATAATAATAATAATAATAATAATAATAATAATAATAATAATAATAATAATAATAATAATAATAATAATAATAATATAAAGTTGGAAGGGACCTTGGAGGTTATCTAGTCCAGCCCCCTGCTCAGGCAGATTGCATAAATTGGACTAATTTCCTGCAATAAAACTGCCTTCAAGTTTCTCCTTTTGACCAGCATCCTTAAGTATACGTGGAGAAGGAAAACTTATCAGTGACACACAAGGTCAGTCACCTTTGGGTAATTGTGAAAGGAATCTTACCTTGCTGTTACAAGACTTCTCAGCCATGCAACGTGGAAGAATACTGACAGCGCTTTAGTGCCATATCCTTTCTAGTCTTGGTCGGGGGAGGATGAGATCTAAGCTGCAAAATTTCACAAACCCACCAAATGTCAGCCAAGAGATTCAGGAACTTTAGTTTTTGTTTTCTATCTAGAAGAGGTCTAGTTTTTTGCAGCCAAGATCTGCTATTTTTGTTTATTCATTATTAAATAATTACAGCAGTCTCATTATTTTTATATAGTTTCTTTTCTCCTCCCCCAAGTCACATAATCATGCTTCTTGTTTATGTCTCAGTTTAGAAAAAGCAGTTTCTAAAACTGTCAAGGTAAAAATCACCTTTGTAGAGGGCGACGGACCGTGCTTCAGAGAATGCATGATATGCTTGCAGGAAGGCAAGAAAAACACGACGCATAATCTTACTAAATACCTTTTACTTACAAAAATATAAAAACTAAATATATAAACTATATATTATAAAGAGAGCTAGCTCACTACATCCTAACGTAATAGTCAGTAACAGCAAAGAGAATAAAACAATACAGATAACAACCCAGAACTTTCTCTAGACATGCGCAATAAACAGACTGAAACCATAACATAGCTAGTCATATGGGATTCACTATGGTTACCAGATAAGTTATCACGACAGGTGCAGAGAGCAGGGGAAAATGTACAGTTAGAAATGAACTTTTCTGACGAACATAAAAAAACGTGCAGTGACATTCCCCTTCTTTCGTCAGCAAAGTGAAGACTCAAGTAAGGCACATCTTCTCACGCAGATACTCATGCTGAGCTGTAGGAAGTGGTTTGTTCAGCATGTCAGCAATTTGATCACGTGTAGGCACATACTGTAATGTCACAAAACCTTGTTTCACCAGTTGCCTTATGTTTTGATATCGGATGTCAATGTGTCTGGACCTTGAACCTGTAAAACGTGTTTCAGAAATATAAACCACAGATTCATTATCTTCCATTACTGTGATCGGTCGAATCGGATGTGTCCAGATATCTGTGACCAAAGCATCAAACCAGGTTAAAGAATTGCATGCATCAGACACACAAGCATACTCAGCTTCTGTAGAGGAACAAGAAACAAAATTCTGTTTACGCACATGCCAGTAAACAGGACATCCATTTAAGAACATCATGTAACCTGATGTACTTTTCCGTGACTTCTTATCACTCGCCCAATCTGAATCTGCAAAACAACATACCTCTGCATAGTCAGTATGTGTGGGTTCCAACAACAACTTCATGTCTTTGGTGTGTTTTAGATACCTCAATAACTTTTTAACACATGTCCAATGAAACTGTTTTGCCTTGCCTACGTGTCGTGATAAAAGATTAACACTAAGTGCAATGTCGGGTCTAGTCCAACTACTAATATACAGCAGCGACCCAATGACTGAGCGATATAGTGTTTGATCTTCGAACTCAGGACTTGGTTCATGTGCCAAAATGTGAAAATCAGTTTGCATGGGTATACTCACAGGCTTAGCGTCCTCCATGTTACAGTGATGTAACAGTTGTTCAATCTTCTCTTCTTGTGTGAGACTGAACCCCTTCTGAGTTTTGGCAATTTGAACACCTAAATAAGTGTTAATACACCCTAAAGACTTCAACGTGAAAAACTTTTGTAAAGCTTTAGCAAAAACCTCACTCATCTGCTTATTTGGACCAATATAAACAATATCATCGACATAAACAAGAATTATCTCATACCTATTACCGGATCTTTTGGTAAACACGCATTCATCTGTTTCGGACTTAATAAAGCCCATTGAATTTAGTTTGTCAGAAAGACATAAGTACCACATTAAACCAGACTGTTTCAGACCATAAAGACTTTTGTGTAGAAACCAGGTATCCCCTTCTTGCTGTCTGAAACCTGGAGGACCTTTGACGTAGATGTCTTCATCAAGATCAGCGTGTAGATAAGCCGTTTCAACGTCGAACTGGAAAACTTCCAGACCAAGGATAGTTGCAGTGGCTAAAGCAATTTTCACACTTTCAGTTCGCACCGTGGGTGAGTATGTATTTGTATAGTCCTCAGGATAACATTGAGCAAAACCCTGGGCTACGAGTCTGGCCTTGTACAACAACTCACCATTCGGCTTCTTTTTGATCCTGTAGACCCATCGAGTACCAATAACTTTCTTGTTTGCTGGAGGGCTTGCAGGCGTAAACACTTGAAGTTTCTTTAAACTGTCCATTTCAGCCTGCATTGCCTCAAACCATTTATCTTGTTCTGATTCAGGAAGATGTTTGATCTGTGTGAACTTCTCAGGTGGAAGTGTAACATTACAAATCAAAGGTACAGGTGTTTTTGTTACTTGCCACGAATAACGTTTTGGAGGGATTCCCTTTGTGGACCTCTTGGAACGTCTCGGGCCAACCGTCCATTCTTCTTCCGTGTCGTCCTCGTCTTCATCATCGTCGCCAGCAGCAACATCGGCGGCTTGCGAAGACGGAACAGTAGGTTGAGAAGAACTCGTGGAAGGAACATTCTCCTGTGATTCTTGATCAGGTTGCATGGCATCAGCAACATCATCTCTAGGAAAATAAACTCCAGGATCGTTAGAATGAATCCTGGACCAGTCAGCATCTTCCTCAAAAATAGCAGATTGTGAAACCACAATAACATGATGAGAGTTAATGTATTTGCTCCATTTTGAATTATCATCAATGCCCATAAATCTCATCCTTTTTGCTGCAGGACCCCCTTTCTTTCTTTGGGCTAAAGGAATATTGACCATAGCATAGGAACCAAAAATATGGAGATGTGAGAGATCAGGCTTGTGTCCATACAACATGAAATAAGGGGTCTGATTTATCACACTACTCCAAGTACGGTTGATGATATGGTTAGCATATTTGATAGCTTCACCCCAGTATGGAAGACTGAGGTTAGCATCTTCAAGAAGGCAACGCATCATGGTTTGCAAAACTCCATTTCTGCGTTCTGCCACCCCATTCTGAGCTGGAGTATAAGGAGCGGATGTCTGATGTACTATCCCATTCTCACGCATCCAGTCCTGGAAACGCTGAGACATGAATTCAGCACCGCGATCACTCTGGATTCTGGCAATGTTGACCTCGAATTGGGTATAGACAAGACTAGCAAAGTCTTTAAAGATCTGAAAGGTCTCAGATTTTTCTTTCATAGGATATACATATCCATATCTAGAATAATTGTCAACGATTGTCAAGAAATATCTTTTACCACCAAGTGTTGGTGCAAAAGGACCAACTATATCAGTGTGTACCAAATCAAAAATGCGTGTTGACGGGCGTGTAGCGCGTTTTGGAATTGCTGCTGCCTTGGATTTGGCTTTCTTGCAGACAGCACAGTCCAAAAACACCTTACACCCCTTTAGATCCAAACCTCTTGCGAACTCTGGCATCTTCTTCAGAACACGGAAACTGGCATGACCCAATCTTCTGTGCCACTTATGGATACACCTGGAATGCAAAGGTTTACCTGTTAGTGAATTCCCAACATTAGCATTTTTATTAGGAACCCCAGGCTTGCTGTGAGCAACCTGTGTCTTTTTTGTATTTTTATCATTATTAGGAACCTTTGGAGTAGCAACAGGATCTCTCTCTGGGACGTCTCTCTCTGGGCCTGTGCTTTCCCTTTTTGGAGCTTGTATACTTGCCTGCTCTTGCTGCTTAGGCTTTGGTTTTAAGTAATAAACACCACCAATCAACATGGTTTCAGCAACAATATCTCCATCTTTGACTATATAACTTGCTTTTTCAAGATGGTGGACCTGAAAATGAGAAAACCTAGACAAATGACTCTGACTAAGCAAATTACTACTGGCAGACGGAACATAGTAAACATTTGGAATGAGAGCACCGAGCTCTTCAATATAAACAGTTCCTTTTCCCATGACCTGAACAGGATGATTGGAAAAAGAGTAAAGTTCACGAAGTTCAGGTTCAGGCTCGTGCATCTCAGTGTAAAGCTCTTTTCTGTAGGTAACATGTAATGCTGCTCCGCTGTCCAAAGTCCAAAGAAGTCGTCTGTCGTACTCTGGTTGAGGCTGTGGATCGTTGGTCACAACCAATGTGACAAGTGGAGCTTGTGGATCACGCCTGGAACCACGACCACGACCTTGTCGTCCGCCTCTACCTCTGCCTCCTCTGGAATCTGTTCCTCTGGGCTGGTATGTGACGGGCGCTGGAACTCGTTGGGGACAATCCCGGGTGGCATGTCCCACACGATTGCAGATGTAGCATCTTGGCATCCTTGGAACGTAGGTCCTTCCACGGAAGGCACGCCTCGCTGAAGCTCTTGATGCAGGTGGTTCCCTTAAATGTGGCGCAGCTTGCATAACTGCCTCTTCTTCGGCTAAGATCCTGCATACATGATCCACTGTGCGTTGAGCAATAGGCACTTGATTAATCTTGGAAATAGCATCTTTCCACTCATGATTCAAAGAATTGATGATAATGCTGATCATTTGAAAATCATCAATAGGATAGCCTTTTTCACCCAGTTCTTTTCTAATACCTTTCATTTTAGTCAAATGTGCTCCAATATGTTCACCAGGTTTTAATCTGGAACCATGGAACTCAGACAAAAGTAAACATGTAGACTCAATTGATGTAGGCCGATAACATGCCTCTAACTGAGTCCAAATTTGTTGGGCAGTTGCATCTTGTGAAAACGTGAGCTGCAATTCAGTGTCCATTGACATCAATAATGTTGTGCATGCTCTATTATCCAAGTCCCATATGTCAGGAGTCCATGGCTGGGCAGGAGGATTAAACACCATCATGTGAGTACCTTCTCTGCGTAGCAAAAGTCCAACCTCACTGACCCATGCCCTGTAATTCTGTCCTGACTTCTTTAATTTTGAATCACCAACCAGTGGTACGATGGAAGGTGTTTGATGAGGAATATACAATTGAGGTACTGGCTGTGCAGGTTGTGCAATCCGACCATAACCTGCAGGGGGCACCAGTGGCGTCTGTGCCTGGACATGCGGCAGTTGCATTGAAGCTGCCGGTAGTCTTGGTGCTGGCTGTGACTGTCTTTGAGCTGCTATTCCACCCTGGCCAGCAGGAGGCGCTGGCGCTGGGGCTGGTGCAGTAGCATAATCTGCAGATGACACTGGCCTTCGCATATAAGAACCCGGTGGCAATTGCATGTGGGTTAAATATGGCTGTGTTCTGCCAGGTAGAGGGGCTTGCATAGAAGCAATATTAACAGGAGAAGCAACAGTAACAGGAATCCTAGCACCATCAGGGGCTGGAGCCTCAGATAACGGCAGAAATCTTGTATCTCTGAGCAAAGACTCCTCCATAGACAATTGCGAGAGTGAGAGCTCCAATTCATGTCTTAATGCAGCTTCACCAGTAGATGGTGCTATAACATTTGCTTCAGGCATCACTGTGGCTCTGTATGGCCTTTGGGACAGCCCATAATCATGTGACATAGGAGCCTCCGGTTCCCAATCGTCTTGCATGACACTCAATGATGGGCGTGACTTAGGCTTTGGGGAAGAAGGAGGCAATATGGCTTCTCCTTGTGGGTGTGGCAATATGGCCGGTTCATGCTCATAATTCCTCTCATATTGCTGAACCATTGACACATATTTCTTTGCCTGCTGCAAACGCCTTTCAAAAACCCCAATTTGTTCACAGTAGCCTTGCATAGCCCTATCTCGCATAGTTTGCTTGGGGCTTGAAGGAGCAGAAGAAATTTTCTTTGACTGAACTTTAGGTTTCGCTCCAAGCCTTTGAAATTCATCTTGAGCCCCTGGAGTGGGAACATTTCCAAAAACAGCTGCCAGGGAGCTTGGAAAAGTAGAAAAAGGAGTGACTGACCTTGCATCGTAGACAGGAGCAGGTGCGTCTTCTCCAAGGCGTGTGGCCGAAGCTATCGGAGTTCTTAAGGTCGAAGGGAGATGCCCAACAGAAAGACTCCTTTTCAGCCGTGGCTTCCTTCCTGACATGTTTCAGCAGTTAATCACCGCTGCCTCACCAGCACTAACTAACTGATAACAGCCGCAGAAACATGCATCTCCAAAAACATAAATCAAACCATCCTCGACTACCAAAATGTCAAGGTAAAAATCACCTTTGTAGAGGGCGACGGACCGTGCTTCAGAGAATGCATGATATGCTTGCAGGAAGGCAAGAAAAACACGACGCATAATCTTACTAAATACCTTTTACTTACAAAAATATAAAAACTAAATATATAAACTATATATTATAAAGAGAGCTAGCTCACTACATCCTAACGTAATAGTCAGTAACAGCAAAGAGAATAAAACAATACAGATAACAACCCAGAACTTTCTCTAGACATGCGCAATAAACAGACTGAAACCATAACATAGCTAGTCATATGGGATTCACTATGGTTACCAGATAAGTTATCACGACAGGTGCAGAGAGCAGGGGAAAATGTACAGTTAGAAATGAACTTTTCTGACGAACATAAAAAAACGTGCAGTGACAAAAACTGCCCTGTTTCAAACAGGAACAGAACTGAGAACGGAAGCTTCTACGCAGCTACTTATACGGTTGGCCACTAGGAGGCAGCCAATAAGTTTAAAGGAGCCTATTCCCGCCCCAGAGCCAACCAATGATCGTCCTGGAGACTGCATGTCTGGGCACCTAGAGACAGTTACACAGACCCCCTAATTAAGCAATCTCAAACAGCATTCAAAGACACGTGAAAACAGTTCAAGTAAAAAGGCCCAGTACATTACAAAAGCTGCCTACTTTCATCAAGAGACTCAATGCAGCATACAAAGAGGAATAAAAGCATACCATAACAATAAAAAGGACAAAAATAATAACTACATTAGGGTGTACCAAAATTTTAAATCTTGTCACATTCCAACAGCTTCAGAATTGCTGCAGTCCATAATATTGGGTAGAGAGATAAAACCAGTAGATTCAAAGCTCCTATACAGAGATGGGTGTCTGGTGGATCTATAGCTTAGAATAATGTTTCTTAAAGTGTGGTCCTAGGACTCCTTGGTTCTCCAAAAAACTTCTCACACTCAAAATTATTTGCCACTATTTAAAAACTCTATTACAGTATTATATTAAAATCCCATGTCAGTTTTAATTTTTAATATTGATAACACACACAAATAAAATGTCTTCCAGGCTCTTCCATATTTTTTAAAAGTGGGAAAGTGGGGGAGAGGGAGTTTATGAAATACTGCTTTAGAAAGATAAAAAGTAGTAAGCATATTGCTAGCACTGTCATGAGAACAAGTCAAAGCCTCACGTAGTAAGGATAGCTCTGGTGACCAGCATCATGTTAGCTACACATAACAGCCTCAGCATAAATCATAGCAAATAATAAAAACAAAGAAATTTTTTGCTAACGTAATGGTACATTTTACTCTCCACTGCTTTCGGAAGAACAGCTGCTTCTAAATGAGTTTGTCTAAAAAAAAGAAGTCTAAAACAAGATACAATGCTCTAGTCAGACCACAAGATACCACTACTCAGTTACAAATTCATAAAACAAAGTAGAAATTGATGGCTATGACAACAAAAAGATTTTAAAGAAGAAACATATTCATTCCCAGACAGAAATATTATAATTTGTGTCTGATTTTAAATATTTTTCTCAAATTCCCTTAAATATTGCTAAGCACATTGATTTGTGCTTAGATTGTAAGCCGCCCTGAGTCTTCGGAGAAGGGCGGGATATAAATGGGATTTTAAAAAATATATGTGTATACATATATGGCAAATTTGGAGGACAATACAGTGGCCAACAAATTGGAAAAGATCAATCTACACTCCGATACTAACAAAGGGACATAACAATATCTGCAAATTATTGTATAACATCCTTAACTTCACATGCTAGCAAAATATGGATCATGCAACACAGATTAGAGCTCTAATGGAAAAACAGATGCCAGATGTTCAAGCTGGTTTTAGGAAAAGCCAAGGAACATGAGACATTACTGCTGAAGTATCCTGGATAATTGAGAATGCCACTATGTGCTTCATTGATCACAAAAATGCCTTTGATTGCATTGATCATATCAAGCTGAAAATGCCCAGAATAATGGGAATCCCAGAGCATCTCAGTGTTCTCATGAGAAATATACAGAAATCAGGAAGCTACAGTACATATGGAACATAATGACTGACCTCAGGTTGGCAAAGAAATGTTAGAAGGTTGTATACTCTAAATAAATAAATATTTATTCAACCTATATGGCGAACATAAATTAAGAGAAGCTGGAAGAAGAAGATGAGTGTGGTTTCAAAATTGGAGGAAGAAACATCATTAACCTGTATTGTGCTGATGACATAACCCTGATGGCAGAAAAACAAAGGATCTGCAAGCTCTGGTAATAAATGTTAAGGAGCAAAGTAAAAAAGGGGGACTAAAATTGTACACACACACAGAATTATTTACAAACTAATGATAGGTAGAACAACCAGCCTTAAAATTGGCAAAAAAGACACTGAAGTGGTGGCCATCTTCTGCCTTTTTGGAACAGCCATTAGAAGTGAGGGAACAAGCAGTTAAGACAGGGGTCTTCACACATGGCCCTTTTATGACTTGTGGACTTCAACTCCCAGAATTCCTCAGCCAGAAATACATTGCTGAATAGCATTTGGTAAAGCAGCCATGAAGGCCTTGGGAAAAATATTCAAATACTGTGGTGTTTCTACAAAGATAAGAATTGTGTAAGCTGTGGCTTTTATTGCCTGTGAATATCTATCTTTTGAATATCTATCTTTTGAAGAAGCCAGATATAGGTAAAGGTAAAGGTTCCCCCGCACATGCGTGCTAGTCGTTTCCGACTCTAGGGGCCGGTGCTCATCTCCGTTTCAAAGCCGAAGAGCCAGCGCTTATCCGAGGACATTTCCGTGGTCATGTGGCTGGCATGACTAGACGCCAAAGGCGCACGGAACGCTGTTACCTTCCCACCGCAGTGGTCCCTATTTTTCTACTTGCATTTTTACGTGCTTTCGAACTGCTAGGTTGGCAGAAGCTGGGACGAGTAACAGGCGCTCACTCTGTTATGCGGCACTTGGGATTCGACCCGCCAAACTGCCGACCTTCTGATCGACAAGCTCAGCGTCCTAACCCACTGAGCCACCGCGTCCCTAAGCCAGATATATCCAGCCTCAAATTATCCTACTTCAGACACATTATGTGAAGACTCAACTCTCTACAAAAGGCTTTAATGTTGGGAAGGTGGAAGGAAAGAGAAGAAGCAGCAAGGTGGATGGACTCAGTTATAGTGGCAATGTTGAAAGACTGAAAGACCAAGTTAGGAACAGATCTTGCAAGAATACAGATTTTTAAATAATGTTATAATTAATAGCTACATATAACAACAAAACAGGTCATCCTCAACGACCACAATTGAGCCCAAATTTTCTGTTGCTAAGTGAGACAGTTGTTAAGTGAGTTTTGTCCTATTTTATGACCTTTCTTGCCACAATTGTTAAGAGAATCACTGCAGTTGTTAAGTTAGCAACATAGTTGTTAAGTGAATCTGACTTCCCCATTGACTTTGCTTGTCAGAAGGTTGCAAAAGGTGATCACATGATACTGGGACACTGCAGACGTCATAAATATGAGTCAGGTGCCATGCATCTAAATTTTGGTCACTTGACTCTGGGGATGCTGCAATAGTCGTAAGCATGAAAAATGGTCATAAGTCACTTTTTCCAGTGTCATTGTAACTTCGAACGGTCACTAAATGAACTGTTGTAAGTGGAGGAATACCTGTACAGGGAAATCATAATCACTGAAAAAGCTATTTTTCAGTATTCTTTGAAGATTAAAAAAAAGGAATATAGAATGAAAAAAATGCACCAGAAGAAAAGTGTGATGTGTGTCAGGTAATTGGGGCAAAGCTGTATGACATCAGAAATGTTTGATCAGCTCCCTTTGCATCTGGGAAGGAGGCATTTTAATGGCACCTGTGATGCTAGTGACTGGTTTACATTAGCTAATATTAGCTGGAAATTGATTTAAACAAAGAAATGGAGTAGAGGGAAAGAACTCCTCCTCAGGGTGCCTCCGGTCAGAGAATGTCGGCTGGTGGCCCCCAGGGGGAGGGCCTTCTCTGTGGGCACTCCGGCTCTATGGAACCAACTGCCGGTTGAGCTCCGGACGGCACCGGACCTTCGCTCCTTCCGGCGCGGTCTGAAGACCCATTTATTTGAACAAGCTGGCCTAGCCTGATGGGGGACGTTAGGGTTTTTAATGGGTTTTTATATTGTTACTGTTTTTATCTGGGCAATTGTTTAATTCTCTTTTAATTTTTGTATTTTCTATTTATATATGCCCTGTTCACCGCCCTGAGTCCTTTGGGAGAAGGGCGGTATACAAATTTAATAATAAAAAAAACTGAAAATGGACCAAACAGAAAAGTTCAAAATAAAACAAAATGTATCCAAAAAAATTCTGTCCTATAACCACAGATCCAATCCAAATTATAGTTCTGGAGTTATTTTTAGACAAAGGAAAAGCAATGGGAATATCTAGTTGCATCATAATTTGTTGCTTCCTCATCCCCCATATTCTTAAAACAACTAGCTAGATAACTTTTGCACTGAAATGATATATAAACCTTCTTTCCTGACCAAGTTTGCAAACCTAAGAAGTTTGCAACCCTTGGTTCCAAGATGATTTGCTTTAGACCAGGGGTGTCAAACTCAATTTCATTGAAGGCCGCATCAGCATTGCGGTTGCCCTCAGGGGGCCGGGTGGGCGTGGCCTACTGGGTGGGCATGGCTAGAGTGCGTATGGCCTACTGGGTGGGCATGGCCAGCTCTACATCGTTCGCATCAAGGGTGCCTATGGGGGCCTGGGCAGGAGTGGGACAGATCTGAGGGTCTCTGGCAGAAGGAGGGTCTCTGGGCCAGGGCCAAGGCAGTGGGGGCCGTTCCCTCACTGTTTCCAGGATGGCTTCGCGGGCCACATGAAACCACTTTGCGGGCCGGATCCGGCCCCCGGGCCTTGTGTTTGACATGTCTGCTTTAGACACATAATCAGGTAGATGCTTGCGTTGAAGAAGGATGCTAGTCTGCTTACTGGGAAATTTGGTCTGGCCCAGTCTAGACACATAACTAAACTGTATACCGTGGACATTATTTGATATATTTTTTTGCAAGGGGCTTTTTGCAAAGCTAAAATCAGACCGATATGCATTATAATATGCACCTGATTTCTTATATTTTCTTAAAGCAAGACTCTACCAAGCAGCAAACAAAACAAGAATGAAAAAGAGAAAGTTCAAGGGGAATCAGAAGGAGCTTAGGTCTATCACACTGATAGATGGTGCGTACTTTACAATTAACTCCTTACAAAGTGCAATATTAAATGCATTTGAGCTCTCACGCACATTTATGTTAGTTTTGTTTGTCTTGGAAGCAACCCTAATCCCTTCCCAGCAAATGAAAGAGGGTGTTTTTCGGTCATTTTAAAAGTAAACTTTAGAACTTATTATACAAATAATAAACACCACACTTAATGGCTTTATTTTTGTACCATCCTAAAGAAATAGTAGTTAAATGGAAGTATATAACTCTTTTTTAAAAATGTGATTAAAACAGATGCACGCGCACACATTCAATTTGCAGACAACTGTAAGTAGTTCTGTATAATAATCAAAGATAGCCACACTTAAGTAATTGTTTAACCTGATAAACAAACCTTCATTCGTTTGTCAACTTGCTACACTTTAGGCTTTCAGTTCACTGGTATAGCCTTTCCCAAGTTGGTACCCTTCAAGTTGTTGGTCCTCTCCTCCCCAGACATTGTTCGTACTGAATGGAAATGAGGGAAGAGAGACTGCAAAGCAACAGTTTAGGGTTGGCAGTAAGTAGGTCAAATTTATTTTATTGTGTGTAGCAGGTACTATTAAAACCAAACAGGCGCTGATATATAAGTTGGGTATCATCAATATGCTGATGATACCCAACTTTTCATTTCGACCCCAAACCACCCCAGTGATGCCCTCGCTGTGATGTCCCGTTGCCTGGAGGCGGTTCGGGTCTGGATGGGGAGGAACAGACTTCAACTCAACCCTGACAAGACTGAGTGGCTGTACATTCCGGCATCCCGGGACATTCAAAACGTTCCATCACTTTCTATGGGGGGTGAGTCTTTACCCCCCGTAGATAGGGCTCGCAACTTGGGAGTCCTCCTGGATGCACGGCTTACCTTAGAAGATCATGTAGTAGCCGTGACCAGGGGGGCTTTCGCACAGGTTCGCCTGGTGCGGCAGTTGCAGCCCTATCTAGACCGGGATGCCCTGTGTACGGTCACTCATGCGCTCGTGACCTCTCGTCTTGACTATTGCAATGCTCTCTACATGGGGCTTCCCTTGAAGACCACTCGGAGGCTCCAACTGGTACAGAATGCGGCCGCAAGAGTTGTCTTGGGAGTTTCCCGGTACTCCCATGTTACACCTTTGCTCCGCGAGCTGCATTGGTTACCAGTTGTCTTCCGGGTGAGGTTCAAGGTCTTAGTGATGGTTTTTAAGTCCTTACATGGCATGGGTCCGGAATACCTCGGGGACCACCTGCTGCCGGCGTCGACTCCCCTCCGCCCCGTGCGTTCCCTCAGAGAGGGCCTCCTCAGGGTGCCTCCAGTCAGAGAATGTCGGCTGGTGGCCCCCAGGGGGAGGGCCTTCTCTGTGGGCGCTCCGGCTTTGTGGAACCAGCTGCCGGTTGAGCTCCGGATGGCACCGGATCTCCGCTCCTTCCGGCGCGGGTTAAAGACCCATTTATTTGAACAAGCTGGCCTGGCCTGATGGAGAATCACTTAGGGTTTTAATATTTATATATATTTTTTATTGTTTTTATTGTGGGCAATAATTTAATTCTTTTTTAACTTTTGTACTTTTGTAGTTTTAAGATATGCCCTGTTCACCGCCCTGAGTCCTTCGGGAGAAGGGCGGTATAAAAATTTAATAAATAATAAATAATAATAATAATAAGGAAGGAAGGAAGGAATATACACCCTCTATGGCCATGAAAGATAATAAAAAATTTTCATTGACCCATTTGAAGTTTTAGTTGATGGTTGTTGGTTTGTGTGTATGTGTGTGTGTGCAACTTTATATAACCGTAGGACATATAAGTGTGGATTTATCTTAAAGAAGGAACCAATTATATATCAACTAAAGAAATCAACTTAAAAATAAGGAAAAATAATATGAATGCTATTGATTGATTTAGTTGGTATAGATTTTTACCTAGTTGCTTATTTTTACAATTGCCTATGTATATACTACATCTACATCAGACATGTCAAACTCATGATGTCATGTGACGTCACGCAATGTATCAGGATGGTTTTGCCATTGCCAGCAATGGGGTGGGCGTGGCTTCTGCATGACGCGTCCGGCCCGCGGGCTGGCAGTTTGACACTCCTGATCTACATTAACCTATGTGTATATTAACCTATGTGTAATGAAGTAAGGGACGTGGTGGCTCGGTGGGTTAGGACGCTGAGCTTGTCGATCAGAAGGTCGGCAGTTTGGCGGGTCGAATCCCGAGTGCCGCGTAACAGAGTGAGCGCCTGTAACTCGTCCCAGCTTCTGCCAACCTAGCAGTTCGAAAGCACGTAAAAATGCAAGTAGAAAAATAGGGACCACTACGGTGGGAAGGTACAGTGGCGTAGCGTGGGTTGTCAGCACCCGGGGCGGGGCAAGGCAACCGGAAGCGGAAATAGAGGGGCGGGCGGGCGGTGACGTCACGGCACTGCTGAAAAGACCCTTTCTGGCTCGCTCTCCCGGAGCGGATGAAGGAGACACGGGAGGGGGCGGGGGCCGGGAGAGGGGGAGGGCCTCTGCAGCAGGGGGCCTCTCCTGGTTGGGCCCGCGTGCGCCGCCTGTCACTGGGCGGCGTGTATGTCGGCCTGGCCCCGCCCCGCCTCTTCGCAGCCCGCAGCGCAGACAGAAATGACACAGAGCCTCGGTGGCTACCGAGCAGCTCAGTGCGAGCGCGCCCCCCCCAGATGTTGCGCCCGGTGCGGCCGGCCCCCCCTGCACCCCCCACGCTACGCCACTGGGAAGGTAACAGTGTTCCGGGTGCCTTTGGCGTCTAGTCATGCCGGCCACATGACCACAGAGACGTCCTCGGACAAGCGCTGGCTCTTCGGCTTTGAAACGGAGATGAGCACCGGCCCCTAGAGTCGGAAACGACTAGCACGCATGTGCGGGGGAACCTTTACCTTTACCTTTATATTAAAGGCTATGGAGTACAATAGCTTTTATGAGTGATCTATGAAATAACATGTAAAGGGTAACAGATTAGATTCTATTATTTCCCATGCTAGATTACAACCAACTGTTGGTTGTAATCTAGCATAGATATTATTCTATAGGATTCAAACCCCCTAGTAGGAACTAAAGTTCAGTTCCTTTTAACTTTTTAACAGTAGGTGATTATACTCAGTGCCTTCTGTAAGGTTTCTACACCCTGTGACAAACCCCAAATAGGTTAAAACTAGTCACATAATGCCTCCTGCTGGTCAGTGTAACTGAAATGTCACACAGGATATACACTGTGAGAAAAAGGTATTTTGCCTTCTTCAAAGGAGGACAGAGTGGCAGTCCTATGAAACCCTATAGAAGAGAGTATAACATAATGTAACAAATTTTATTTCTTGTGTACCACCTGCCAGAGCAGAGAAATAAATAAGGAAGAGTTTACCATATAGACTAGTTCAGGACTTTTCAACCTTTTCACCCATTGTACCACTGTTAGGATATGGCAACATCCGAGTACCACCAGTCGCCTAGCAAGGTGTCAAAAACTTGATGACCAAAAAAAAAGAAACAAAGTGATGAAGTACAGGTAGTCCTTGACTTACAACAGTTCGCTTAGTGACTGTTTGAAGTTACAATGGCACTGGAAAAAGTGCCCCCCAAGCCACAGTCAAGCAAGACACCTGCCTGCCTGCCCAGCGGCGTGCTCTTCCTCCTGTCCGAGGTTTTCATTGTTGTCAGCATTTCCGTTGAGGATTGGCAGCGAGGGTGGGGTGGGGGGTGTTTGGTCTTTATTCCCCCCCGTCTGCTGGGTGGTTGCAGCAGGGTTTGGTCACTTCACATGACCCTGGGACACTGTGACCATCATAAATATGAATCAGTTGCCAAGCATCTGAATATAAATCACAAGACCCTGGAGATGCTGCAATATTCCAGCTGATTGGCACTTCTTCTGGCCTCAGCAGAAGTGGCAGGATCAGCGCCGAACTCCAGCTGGAGCCTGGTGCTGATCCTGGTGCTTCCACTGAGCCCTGACAGCCCTGCAGCTCCAGCCATCTCTCGCTCAGGCTTGTGCGGTGCTGCCACCAGTTCAGCTCATTCCCCTCCCCCACTACCACTTTTCTACGATGGTCACGTACCACCTGCCAGGTGCCAATGTACCACAGATGATACC
The DNA here is from genome assembly GCF_964194415.1 of Vipera berus. Classification (NCBI taxonomy): domain Eukaryota; kingdom Metazoa; phylum Chordata; class Lepidosauria; order Squamata; family Viperidae; genus Vipera; species Vipera berus. The sequence continues at coordinate 70,653,520 of NC_138207.1, read as the reverse complement.
CGTACTGGTTGAAAAGCCCTGGACTAGTGTTTCTCAACACTGACAACTTGAGGATGTATGGACTTCAACTCCCAGAATTGCTGGCTGGGGAATTCTGCTAGTTGAGAAGTATTGGTGTACAGTAGACTACTGTGATAGGTTCTATATATTTCTTCTTGCAGTACTGCTAAGTGCTAGGATCTAGATGGGTTCTAAAATTAATGCATTGAATTTAGTCATCTAAAACGCAAAGGTCCATAAGTTCAAATCCTAGCAGAGAGTTTGAACCCACAAAATAACATCTAGCTACCTATATCTGATGAGTTCCAAATAGGACAAAACTGGTATCATAGTGTCTCCTGGTGGTCAGTATCTCAAACATATTGTTTAAGTAATATTCTCAAGTCCACTTTTTTATATTCACTTTTTTAAGGAAGCATGAAGCAAATGTCACATGGAGCAAAATCATGGACCTTGGAAACATATGCTTCTTTTTTGCACCATGAATTATGAGTCTTATCAGTACCATATTTACATCTGATTGTAAGATATGTATCAATTAGATAAAACCTCCATTATTGTGTTTCTGTGTCCCATTTTCATCATTTTTGAAAAACAGGTTTTAATTTGCTTGTCCTGTCAATGTTTTATTCTTTGGGATAAGCAATATACAATTTGCTGCGATCAGCCACCTTGAAATGAGATGCATTTTACTTCTGTTTTTAATAAAATAAGAACTGAGGAAGGAGGCAAAGATATGCTGCCTATATTTCACTGTCTAGAATTTTGGGCTTGGAATTATCTTCTTTGTAGAATTTTGCAGGGCCTGATGATAACTTAGATTGCCACAAAATTGCTGATTACACTTTCTGAAAATTGCAGTAGTCCCACTTTTAGTTTTTAAACTTAGTAAGTACATTTTTATCTTTCACTCCCCTTTCTTTTTCTCTTTTTAAATCTTGATTTTCATTGTATTTTACTATAATAAACTTTGACAAAACATTAAAAAAGAAACATTTTATGAATTCACTTTTCACATTTCCATCACAAGAGAAAATTCTGAGGTTTCTTATTTATTATCAATTTTAATAAATTATTTTGCTGCCAGGATACATTGATGAGATAGGAATTTAATAAACAAAATAATTGTTTACTTATACAAAGATTATAATTTTATCTGTAATACGGGTAGTATAATACTATATCTATCTGCACTACATACCAAATAAATTGCAAATATATTTCTTGCAATTACTTACTTACATATTGTAAATTTTATTTGGCCCAATTTTAATCATTTTCTTCACACTTTATATCAAATTTCATTTTTCTATTCCAAAGTGAAGATTTTTCAGCCTTATCACATCAGCTACAATGCAGCTGAGTTACTCAATTGTGCCATATACAAATCCAAGAGACTAGCATCTGTGTCTTTACCTACAGTTTTTTCTCATGTTAATATTACTAGTGCCTGAAAAAACCATTTTTTGCAAAGAAAACATCCACACAGAGGGTGCATAAACATTTATCAGTTATATAGAACTGTGTGAGATGGAGAGGAAGGAAGGAAGGAAGGAAGGAAGGAAGGAAGGAAGGAAGGAAGGAAGGAAGGAAGGAAGGAAGGAAGGAAGGAAGGAAGGAAGGAAGGAAGGAAGGAAGGAATGAATCACAGCCGGAATGCTAGGTAGTGGCAAAGAATGAAAGTTTTTAAAACCTCTTTGCTGCCCTTTTCAGATTGGTTCAGTTCAGATATATTATGCCTAAAGAAGGCTGCACTCAGCTAGGTTCAGAGACCCAGAGTGCCCTGTCCAGACTACAACCCTATATTATCATTGGCAATAAACACAGAGAAATTATGTTTGAAGTTCTTATGGAAATTTTCTTTCCAATATTCTATTAAGCCATATTGAGTTCTACTAGATCCAATCTGATGCAGTGATGGGTCAAAATAGCACAGACTGCCAGTCAATTCTTAGGTAGAATTCAAGTTTTTTGTCATCATCTATAAAGCCTTTTATATCCCAAGCTTGGTTATCTAAGGCACTGACTTTCTCTAGTTATTTATATGTAGATAGTAATGAAAATGACCTTGATGTAGATATTCTGGCCCCATTATCAAAATGATGGGGGGGAAACATAACCCATAATAAGCAGAAAATAGGCAGAAGCCACTCATACAGACCCCCTACCTAGGGTAATTCACTGCAGTATATGAACTGTGAAGAAAGACAGCCCAATCAGACTTGCAAGATTCTGTTATTATAGCCACTTTCAGTAAAAGTACTTTTAGCTTTCTAGTTGATTTCCTAATCTGATCTTCCGGATGAGACTGACAGTCTGTCCATCCACTTATGTCTAACAGAATGAGTATCCATTAAATCCATACTTGTCCTAATTAATATTTTAACAAAGGGGAAAAAGGCGGTATTAACCATTTTCTGAACTTCTTGTGATTGCAACAATGAATTTATTTTAATCTTACTAACAGTAGTTAGTGTGTTGGACCACTTCTCTCTTCTAATCTTACTAAAAGTTGGTTTGATATTTGAATTTCTCCCAAGGCAGTGGCAGTTCTCAAGAAAGTCTGGGGAAGTTGCTATGTGACCTGTAAAATCTCCTTTCTAACATAAATTTCTGTGACTATGTTTACTATCACATTTAATTTAGGAATCATTTCAACAGTGGGGAAACAGCTGAATTCATATGGTAGATGTCTAGCAAATCTATTTTGAACCATCACTACTACCTTTCCATAGTTCTTTGCTCTTTGGTTTAGCAACGGCCTAACTAACCTTTGCTTCTGGCTTGCATCACGGAGACTTGGTTGGGCCCGGAGGGTGGTGTTCCCTTGGTTGATCTTTGCCCACCAGGTTTCCGGGTGCTACACCGGCCTCGGGCTCAAGGTAGGGGCGGGGGAGTGGCGGTAGTTATTAGGGAGACCTTGTGTCCGCGGGAGACCACCGTTCCCCAGATAGTCGGGTGTGAGTCTCTCTTTTTGAGATGTGGTCCTGGGGCGCAGTTGGGCTTGCTGCTGGTGTACCTTTCGCCTAGTCGCGCAGCGGCAGCCCTGCCTGAGCTTCTCGATATCCTCTCGGGGTTGGTGATTGAGTTCCCCAAACTTATAGTTTTGGGTGACTTCAATCTACCATCCCTAGGAGGATCATCTGAGTTAGCTCGGGAGTTCATGGCTTCCATGACGGCCATGGACCTGACGCAAGTAATTCTTGGACCGACTCATGTGGGAGGCCACACCCTTGACTTGGTTTTCTTATCTGGACGGTGGTTTGATGATCTTGGTGGGGGTTCCCCAACTAACATACCCCTGTCATGGACCGATCATCATCTCCTGCGGCTGGTCTTCTGTTTTGCCACCCCCCGCTGTGGGTGTATGGAGCCAACTAGATGGTACCGCCCAGGCGCTTAATGGACCCTGATAGGTTCCAGGCGGCACTGGGGTCCCCACCTGCTTCCGTTGCTCACAACTCGGCGGATGCCTTAGTGGAAGCCTGGGAAAGGGCAGCCACGGAGGCACTTGACCGAGTTGTACCCTTGCGGCCCCTGACCCGGTGCAGATCCCAGCGAGCTCCATGGTTCTCCGCGGAGCTTCGGGAGATGAAGCGTCGGAGACGGGGCCTAGAGAGCTGCTGGAGGTCCAGCCGATCCGAATCCGACCGATTGCGACTAAGAACCCACATTAGGTCTTATCTCGCAGCAATAAGGGCGGCAAGGTCTAATTACTTCTCCGCCCTTATCGCGTCTGCAGATAACCACCTGGCCGCCCTGTTTAGGGTGACCCGCTCCCTCCTTAATCAGGAGGTGAGGGAGGAACCCTTGCAGGGTCGGGCCGAGGAGTTTGGTCAATATCTGTTGGATAAAATCGCTCGGATTCGGACTGGTCTGGACTCCAGGTGGGCGGAGTCTGACGATCAGGACACGGGCAGTCTTGTCGATGTTATCTGGGAGGAGTTTGATTCTGTGACCCCTGAGGAAGTGGATAGGATCATGGGGAGATTGAGCTCCACCACATGTTTATTGGACCCGTGCCCTTCCTGGCTGGTGTATGCAGCTCGGGAGGGGACACGAGGCTGGTTCCAGGCGGTCATATCTGCCTCTTTGAGTGAGGGTAGTTTCCCTGCTGTCTTGAAGGAGGCAGTGGTGAGACCTCTCCTCAAGAAGCCTGCCTTGGACCCAGCTGTGTTAAATAACTTTCGTCCGGTCTCCAACCTTCGCTTTCTTGTGAAGGTTGTTGAGAGTGTGGTGGCGCATCAGCTCCCGCTGGTCCTGGATGAAGCGGATTATCTAGACCCGTGCCAATCGGGTTTCAGGCCCGGGTACAGCATGGAGACGGCATTGGTCGCTCTGGTGAATGATCTCTGGAGGGCGTGGGACAGGGGACATTCCTCTGTCCTAGTCCTATTAGACCTCTCAGCGGCTTTCGATACCATCGACCATGGTATCCTGCTGCGGCGTCTCAGGGGATTGGGAGTGGGAGGCACAGTTCTTCAGTGGTTCTCCTCCTATCTCCTGGGATGTTCGCAGTCGGTGTTGGCAGGGGGGCAGAGGTCAACCCCGAGGTCTCTCGTTTGTGGAGTTCCTCAGGGGTCGGTCCTCTCGCCTCTCCTATTCAACATCTACATGAAACCGCTGGGTGAGATCATTCGTGGTTTTGGAGTTGGGTATCATCAGTATGCTGATGATACCCAGCTTTTCATTTCGACCTCAAACCACCCCAGTGATGCCCTCGACGTGATGTCCCGTTGCCTGGAGGCGGTTCGGGTCTGGATGGGGAGGAACAGACTTCAACTCAACCCCGACAAGACTGAGTGGCTGTGCATACCAGCATCCCGGGATATTCAGAATATTCCACTTCTTTCTATGGGGGGTGAGTTTTTACCCCCCGTAGATAGGGCTCGCAACTTGGAAGTCCTCCTAGATTCGCGGCTTACTTTGGAAGATCATATAGTGGCTGTGACTAGGGCGGCTTTCGCCAAGGTTCGCCTGGTGCGCCAGTTGCGGCCCTATCTAGACCGGGATGTCCTGTGTACAGTCACTCATGTGCTCGTGACCTCTCGTCTGGACTACTGCAACGCTCTCTACATGGGGCTTCCCTTGAAGACCACTCGGAGGCTCCAGCTGGTACAGAATGCAGCCGCGAGAGTTGTCTTGGGAGTCTCCCGGTACTCCCATGTTACACCTTTGCTCCGCGAGCTGCATTGGCTGCCAGTTGTCTTCCGGGTGAGGTTCAAGGTTTTGGTAATGGTTTTTAAAGCTCTACATGGCATGGGTCCGGAGTACCTCGGGGACCACCTGCTGCCGGCGTCAACTTCCCTCCGCCCTGTGCATTCCCACAGAGAGGGCCTCCTCAGGGTGCCACCGGTCAGAGAATGTCGGCTGGTGGCCCCCAGGGGGAGGGCCTTCTCTGTGGGCGCCCCGGCTTTATGGAATCAGCTGCCGGTTGAGCTCCGGATGGCACCTGACCTTCGCTCCTTCCGACGCGACTTGAAGACCTACCTGTTTGAACAGGCCGGCCTGGCCTGATGGGGGATGCGTTGGGGTTTTTATTGGGGATTTTTTACATTTTTCTACTGTTTTTAGTTTGGGCTCGTGTTTAATTCTCTTTTTAATTTTTGTAATTTGTATTTTTATATATGCCCTGTTCACCGCCCTGAGTCCTTCGGGAGAAGGGCGTTATACAAATATAATAAACTTAAACTTAAACTTCTCTGAAGAATGGATTTAATTTTTAGCTTTAATCCTTATATCTTAAGTGGTTCTTGAAATTACTTTCCCATTGTAGAAATAATAGCTTTTTTCTTTTTATTGAATTTTATTATAATATAAAATACAAATGGAAACAAAAGTAACAAGAGAATAGAGGAAGGAAAAGTTGGGAAAGTAAAAAAAAGTGCAAGGTATGAGAGGAAGAAAAAAAAGCAATGACTTCCAACATTTTCAGTACAATAGAATATAAAATACAATTACAATCTCAAGTTTTTGTTTTAGCTATTTAGTATGTACTAGCCATTTCTATATTAACAAGCTAATGTAATCATCAAAACCTAACATTTCATTTTTCTGCCTTGAGCGTGAAGTCCAGAAATGCTCTCCAAGTAGAAATAAAACTAGAGAAGTTCTTTAATTAGAGCATTAATTTTTCCATCTCTGCCAATTCCATCACTTTAATCCATTCTTCCATTGTGGGAACTGATGAATCTTTTCATTTTTCTAAATGTAGAATTCTCACTGTAGTCAACATGTGTAATAACAAAGCTCCATTTTTTTTTCAAGTTCCTTATCCAATAGTCCTAATATCTGGATATATTATCAAGGACTGTTTGTGATGATTTCATTTCTTTAAGCTTGCTCATTTCAAACAACATGTTCAACAAATGATAATGGTGTACTAGTGTAGTTATTATTAAAAGTCTAAATGACAACAAATATCCCATGACATCATCATACCAATTATATAAATGATGTAATTTGCAATCAATTATAACATCAGAATGCAAATGACATACAGTATATAGTTTACGTAAGCTGTATGGTGACATTGGTGTTATATACAAGGTCAATGTTCCCCTTAAGACATAAGCTGCATGAATGCAGCAAATGTAATAGAAAGACTGACAAGATGGAAGAAAATTAATCCAATTCCCCATAACCTTGTAGGATAGTCATAGCAGAAAATACGCTGCTTACGTTAATTATATATCACAGAAACATACTAATTTATATTTCAGTTATTGAAAATATTAACTGTTCTTGACTTTACTAGAGGCTTATAATTGAAGATTTTAACTGCATTCTGTTGAAAAGTGCATTTTAATTTTTACTGATCTTCACCCCAGTTCCGTATAATACTTTTTCATTCTTTCTAATAGAAAAGTATTTGTATTAATCTCATCTTCTTTAATGGAAACTTTATGTAACACTTTATATAAGAATCACAAGTTCTTTTGCCCAAAGGGTATGATTTTTTCATGAACGCACAAATAAAAGTACCTTTTGTTCAACAAAGTGGCATGTGAAAACCCTTTCAAGTAGATTGAGATTACTGAAGCGATATTGCTGAAAGCTTTTAAAAATGAGTTTGGCAATTGTAGCATTGCAACACCCAGTCCAAGCCACAGAAGTGAGTGTGTTATTCATGGATACTATTAACAGGTTTTTGTCTTTTGTATTGGGGTGAACAACTGTAGCTGAGCTTTACCACGAAAAGATCTACCAAGCTGTCATTTACTGCAGCAACGCTTTCTGTAAAATCAAACATAGGACAGCCAACTTTAGCACATAATTTCACAAAGGAGAGGACAATATTTTGTTTTTATGTTCAGTATATATCTAGTATAATGTACTATTTTATTTGTATAGCAATACATTGCATTTTACAAATCTGAGCTATCTACTTTCCATGTGCTAAAGGGAAAAAAAAACACAAGCATTTTCTTTTCCAGTTACTGAAGAACTGCTTTCCAAGATGTTCTAGTATTTCTGAATTTTACCAGTCAACCCAAAACATTTGGTTTACACGCTGAAATAAACTGTAATGAGGATTATTGGGTTGTGGATTGTTGTTCAGTGCCGTGATTTGGATTGTTATATTGTGTGAACCCAGCCACTATTTTTGTAAACCATGGCTTGTGCCTCAGCATGTTGTATAATCTCAGCCTGTTATCGTTTATTGAATAATATTAATCAAACCCTAGCTTAATGTGACATGAAAACAGTTCAAATGGTATTTTTTATTTTGATTTCTTCAAATGAGACAAATCATTTTCTAATATAGTTTTTGTGCAGAATTTTGAAATGCCTCAAACTTGCTACATCTGTTTATGTAGTTGAGAATGATTGTATGAATTGTACTACATACTTATAATGTGTATTATTAGTTTCATCTCATTTGAAATTACTGTCTTCAACTCTAGAAAACCCATGTGCTTGAAATGATGGTTGTAATGAAATGTTATCTTCACTCTGACAATATGAAGGGTTTTTCAGAATCTTCTGAAACAGGATCCCCTAAAACTCATAAAATATTGTTCATAGAAATTTTGTTCATTAGTTAGCTTGATTGAAAAGTACCTTGTTAAACATAGCATGTTCTATTCTCTTTTGCCTTGTGAAGTTAGTTTATTTATATTTTTAAAATCCTGCTGCCAGATCTATTCAAAATAAACTAAATGAATTGTTCTGATGTTTTCTGTCCCTGCCCCTTTCCTTCCAAACTTCATGTTAACAGGATGGACAGTATCTATGTATGGAAGTGGAAGGAAGACAGAACATAGGTTGTATATAAAATAAATATTTTCCAAAACGTAGAAGTGGTGTTAATGTATTTAAATCACACTAGGTTTTGAGGTGTTTATAATATTTTAATTTGTGGAACAGCTAAAAATTAAAGCACACTACACGTACGTAGCTTAGAATATTGTAGCAGATGTGTGTATTTGGATGTAACTCAGGGGACACCTATTAAACTGTATGCCAGTGAGAGAACAAGAGGCAAGACCACCTGGAAATGATTAATTTGAACTTCTAAAAACAGCACATCTTAATGTAAAAGTATCCAGATAGTTAGTTTTACCACTTCATTTATTTTTATGCAAAAAGCATCCACAGTAAGGAATTGTGGAAAAGGCATGATGTTATCTTTTATAGCAATATCTGTTTCCTTCCATTATATTGCCAACAGGTATGAATTAAATTTACAGTAGAGGTGACAAATAGATTTAAGGAATTAGATCTGATAGACAGAGTGCCTGAAGAACTATGGACAGAGGTTCACAACATTGTACAACAGGTAGCAACCCAAACCATGCCAAAGAAAAAGAAATACAAGAAAGCAAAATGGCTGTCTGAGGAAGCTTTGCAAATAGCTGTGGAAAGGAGGGAAGCGAAAGGCAAGGGAGAAAAAGAAAGATATGCCCAATTGAATGCAGAATTCCGGAGAATAGCTAGAAGAGATAAAAATGCCTTCTTAAATGAACAATGCAAAGAAATAGAAGAAAATAGAATAGGAAGGACCAGAGATCTTTTCAAGAAAATTGGAGAGATGAAAGGAACGTTTCATGCAAAAATGGGCATGATAAAGGACCAAAATGGCAGGGACCTAAGAGGCAGAAGAGATTAAGAAGAGGTGGCAAAATTACACAGAAGAACTATACAGGAATGAGCTTAACGTCCCTGATAATCATAATGAGGTGGTCACTGACCTCGAGCCAGACATCCTAGAATGTGAAGTGAAGTGGGCCTTAGAAAAGCTGAGCAACAACAAAGCTAGGGGAGGTGACAGTATTCCAGCTGAGCTATTCAAAATCTTAAAAGATGATGCAGTAAAAGTGCTACACTCAATTTGCCAGCAAATTTGGAAAACTCAACAGTGGCCACAGGATTGGAAAAGATCAGTTTACATTCCAATTCCAAAGAAAGGCACTGCCAAAGAATGTTCAAACTATTGCACCATTGCACTCATTTCTCATGCTAGTAGTTATGCTTAAAATCCTACAAGCTAGACTCCAGCAGTATGTGGATCGAGAACTACCAGAAGTACCGGCAGGATTTCGAAGAGGCAGAGGAACTAGAGATCAAATTGCCAACATACGCTGGATCATGGAGAAAGCTAGAGAGTTCCAGAAAAACATCTACATCTGCTTCATTGACTATGCTAAAGCTTTGATTGTGTGGATCATAACAAACTGTGGCAAGTTCTTAAAGAGATGAGCGTACCAGACCATCTTATTTGTCTCTTGAGAAACCTATATGTGGGCCAAGAAGCAACAGTGAGAACTGGACACGGAACCACTGATTGGTTCAAAATTGGGAAAGGAGTCCGGCAAGGCTGTATACTGTCGCCCTGCCTATTTAACTTATATGCAGAGCACATCATGAGAAAGGCAGGGCTAGATGAATCAAAAGTTGGAATTAAGATTGCCAGGGGAAATATCAACAACCTAAGATATGCAGATGATACCACTCTAATGGCAGAAAGTAAAGAAGAACTAAAGAGCCTCTTGTTGCGGGTGAAGAAGGAGAGTGCAAAAGTTGGGTTGAAACTTAACATTAAGAAAACCAAGATCATGGCATCTGGCCCTCTCAATTCCTGGCAAATAGATGGGGAAGAAATGGAGGTAGTGACAGATTTTATTTTCCTGGGCTCCAAGATCACTGCAGATGGGGATTGTAGCCAAGAAATTAAAAGACGCTCCTGGGGAGGAAAGCCATGGCAAATCTAGACAGCACACTAAAAAGCAGAGACATCACCCTGTCAACAAAAGTGCGTATAGTCAAGGCTATGGTCTTCCCAGTTGCAATGTATGGCACTGAAAGTTGGACCATAAAAAAGTTTGAGCGCCAAAGAATTGAGACCTTTGAACTGTGGTGCTGGAGAAGACTCCTGCGAGTCCCTTGGACTGCAAGGCGATCAAACCAGTCGGTCCTAGAGGAGATCAACCCTGACTGCTCTTTAGAAGGCCAGATCCTGAAGCTAAAACTCAAATACTTTGGCCACCTAATGAGAAGGAAGGACTCACTGGAGAAGAGCATAATGCTGGGAAAGATTGAGGGCAATAGAAGAAGGGGATGACAGAGAATGTGGTGGCTGGATGGAGTCACTGAAGCAGTACGCGTGAGCTTAAATGGACTCCAGAAGATGGTAGAGGACAGGAAGGCCTGGAGGAACGTTGTCCATAGGGTCGCGATGGGTCGGACACGACTTCGCAACTAACAACAACAACAACAAATCTTCATTATTTCAACCATTATACATTTTTTACTAACCCTGTCCAAAATAAGCAACTTTGAGTCTTTGGAAATGGAACAGCATATATGCCAAGGCAATTATTATCTAAATTTAAATTAAGATTTAACAATCATATATAAATATTTGATTGCATCTTCAGGAAGCCACAACAACACCATTATTTGCTCCTTGTGGATGACTTTGGAAACATCCTTTATATGCCTGGTAAGATTATTCTGTTTTACTGTTATTTGCCTTAAATTAGTATTAATAAATGTGGTTTTTCTTTCCATTAACCCATCCCAGCCTAAGATGATTTCCAGTACAGAAGTAACCACAGGATAGCATTGGATAGAGAAACTGTGTTTGCATATTTTAAGAGGGTTAAGGAGGGGCAGTTGTGAATCCATAACCCAATCAGAAAGGGTTAGCTATATATTGTATCTGGTTTCCTAACTTCTTGCCAGCAGCCATATTCATGCAAACAGTAAAGAGAGAATAAATGGAATGCTAACCTTTTTGCCAAGCGCTAGTATTCAGACAAGAGTAGACCTGAACCTAAAATACAGCTGCTCTAGGCAAACATCTCTCTGACCTTTGTATTTCTCATTTCTCCTCTCTATTGTGGCCATAACAGCAAAATAGGGACAAAGAAGTGGGATAATTAATTCTCCACATCTTTCAATGGTGCCAGTCAGACCATTTGCTGTTGTGCTGAAAGCATGCAAGTATCTTTGTTTTAATTTAACTAACAAGTGAATAGGCCCAGCAGCTCAAATCTTCAACCAGATTTGCAGGCATCTTTCTGATTCTTCAATCTTTCTTCTTAGGATATGCCAAATAGTGTTAAAATGGTTAATATGTAAAGACCCAAGATGTGAAGGTCCTGTCCTAGAACAGGGGTGTCAAACTGCCAGCCCATGGGCCGGATGCATCACATGGAAGCCATGTTCATGCCAGCTCCGGCACGGTGAAAAAAGTCACGATACGTCATGACACATCAGGTGACGCAGCGACTTTGACACCCCTGTCCTAGAGGAAGGCTACTAAACCAATCTCTTGGATCCCTGATTGTCCTGTGAATTCAAAGTGATACAATAAAGTAACATTTTACAGTATTAATGCATAGCTTTTCCAAGGAGGTAAAAAAATCTTCAATTTATTTATAGGAAGGTGGGGAGAGACAAGGATATCCTCTGAATTATTATAGTTCACAACCATGAGAGCACTTCCTTATTCCAACTGTGTAGCTAGAAAACAGGAAAACAGTAAAGTGTGATTTTAAAAAATCCCTCCAGCGGTCATATGGAAATGCTAAAATTGTTACTATTGTTTCCATGAAAATGCCCTAGGTATATGCACTCATACTTTCAAAATCTGAAAACTATCCAGTGAAATTATATGGACAAGTGCAAAAGTTCTCACACTTTTGGAACATTTTACTAAAACTCATTCCTGCATATTCTCTAGATTAGGATTACAAATGCTGTGGATATAATTTACTTGGACTTCAGTAAGGCATTTGATAAAGTAGATCACAACCTACTACTTGATAAGATAGAAAAATGGAAGGGTAGCTGGCGCCGACTACTCAGGCTGGATACACTGTACAACGTACAGCAAACCATGGAAGAGTAGCCAGTGCCGGCTACGCAGGCTGGATATGCTGTAGAGCGTAGAGCAAATCCTGGAAGGGTACACGGTGCTGGCTATGCAGGCTGGATATGCTGTACAAATGGCTTCCATTTGTCCAGCCAGGCTAATCCTAGGATCAAAGCCTCAGTCATTTTTGGAGCCACCAGAAAGTGAATGAACTCCCAGTGCCCACCTATTTCTAAGCGTAGGGGCTCCGTTAATTGCGTGACTAAAGTTACTAAAGTTACTGCAATTCTGCAGTAACTTCAGTGCTTGAAATTTAAGTATGAGCCCTTAGACATGAAAGCTAAAACCTCAGGCAATGTAGACTTTTTTCTTTAAATATTTAAGAATATTCTTGGAATATATTGTTTTGTTTTGGAAGATTATTAAAACTTATTAAATCATAAATGTTAAATCTCCTTTTATATCAATTTACTAATATATGTTAATAACACTCCCAATATGATCATTGAAAGGCAGGTCTTATATACATCCATCACTCTCTAGATTAGGGGTAGGCAACCTTGGCTCTTTTATGACTCGTGGACTTCAACTCCCAGAATTCCTGAGCCAGCCTGGCTCAGGAATTCTGGGAGTTGAAGTCCACGAGTCATAAAAGAGCCAAGGTTGCCTACCCCTGCTCTAGATCAATGTTTCCCAGCCTTGGCAACTTTAAGATATGTGGACTTCAACTCCCAAAATTCCCCAGCCAGCCATGCTTGCCAAAGTTGGAAAACTCTGCTCTAGATAGTCCTTTCTCGTGTCACACTGGCTTTGTAGAGAGGTTTCCAACTGTCTTATTATTATCTTTTTTTGCCCCCAAGGAAAAGTCTTTTTTTTCCCCCTAGGACCTAGGCATTTGTTTCCTAATAAATATTATGCATTATTTTCATAAATACATAAGAAATGTTATAAATGTTATTATATATCAAATATATGATCAATTTATTCTATATTGTTATTTATGTTGTATTACTACTTTTGTTTCTGGTGGTTTTCTTATTTTAGTACTGAATAATACTTATATAATTAGTGTTCCAAAACCCCAAATAGATTTAATGTGTCATTCAAAACAGAACCCTACTGCAAACAATGGATCACTTTTTCTTTAGCTTGGCAATGTTAAAATTGGTGGGCTTCAACTCCCAGAATTCCCATCCCTTGCCAGCCTCTTTCCTTCCTATGAGCAAGAATGTATGTATGTATGTCTGTATTGTAACCCACATATACATACTATATGTTTAATACAGATACACAAACATGTACATAAAATATAGACAAAGTTAAATTTATATATACAAAAATATATTTATTTAGTTGGTCTTTGTATTTCCACAGTTACCCATATTGTTCTATGTACCTCTAAACTCTAGAGCAGCTGTTTCCATCCTTTCCAGATTGGTGGACTAGCGGAAATGGTGGCTGCGGGGTGAGGGGTGGAGAGGGTATGGTTACACACACACACACACACACACACACACACACACACACACACACACACCATTTTCAGGAAATGCACCTTCGCACAAGCTGTTCCACTGATTAATGAATTGATCAGAATTGATTAACTGAGTTAATTTGTTAATTGAGTGATTAACCAACATATCAGTGAGTTGCTTTTCTGCGGGTCTCCGAGCAGCAGAGAGTTCAGCAACTTATCCAAATTTACTAGATAACCATAATTTCTCACCGCCTTCCCCAATTTTACGCCATGTTGATATATTGGAATACAGTTCCCATGTGACCTTGATAATGAGAGTATCTTATTATGTTTTGCATTTTTTCAAATGATATCTTGACATGAAGTTAAATAATTTAAGGTCCTTAATAGATCTGCTATATGGGATTCCACTCACAGCTAACAGATAGTCTGCATTAGATTATAAGTAAATAAATAAAATGATTCTCTTTAGTAATGATCTTAGTTACTTTTGAACTTTGCGTATTGTTTAGGAATAGGCTTATTATAGAAAAGAACAAGATGCTTTTAAAATGATAATGCATCTGAAATGGATTTTTAGAAAATAACTAGAGGAAAACCCTGCTGAAATTACCAATATCAGTTCCACCGGATCCTGACATATCCAATTATCATGAGAATTGATGTTGGCCTGTTTACTGCTGCTTCACATTATCAAAGAATTCAAACAAGCCAACTGTTAATTTGGATGTCTCTTAACTTTGAATTTTACTTCTAGGTTATGACACTAGAAATTCTGTTCTAACTCAACTGAAGGGGACCCAATTGAGAAAAACTGGAAAACAGATGCTGCAGGTTATATTTGCATATAAACTGTAGACATTGGCATTTATTCTTATATGCAGATTTTGTTAATATTGCATTTTTAGAGCAACATTCCTTAGTATATGCATTTGTGTGCATACTTTTTAATGCAAGACTGCCTTAATGTACAGTGTTTAATGGATCATGCTTTCCAATAGGTATATCATTCCAAGAAATATAAACTAAGTGAGTTCACTTAGGAGTAAGAACCAAACCATAGTTTCTCACCTAGATACAGAGTTAGGCTTCCTGAAAGTGCATAAAAATATCTTAGGAGGGATATAACAGGATTCACTTTATTTTAGGTTCCCCTAGATTCTTTTTGGTTCTTCTGAAAGAAATTTAAATAGAAATGGCAAAGGAAGTTATGCTTCTCTTTATAACAGTCTTTTTTTAAGGGTGGGGGAATAATAAAAATCTATTTCATAACCTGATATAATCAGGGCTTTTTTTCTCATAGAATGCTCAGAACGGAGTTCCGGCACCTTTTTTGGATGGAACCTTGTAGGGTAGGGCAAGGCGAGTTGTATGACATGTGTGAGTTCCGGCACCTTTTTCTTTTACAAAAAAAGCACTGGATATAATCATGCATTCAATTTTACTTAGTAAAAAGAACTAAAGAACTTTTGAAAGATGGAAAGAAACTGAAAGGAATATACTACCTTTGGGTGCGCTGAAGAGAAAACAGGGAAAGCGGTGATTGTTTTCTTAGCTTCAGGCCAAGCGAGTCGCTTGGAATCAATAATGTCTTGCTTACATTCCAGTTCTCCCTCTTCTGTCTTCTCTTCTGTCTTCTCTTCGTTTAACTTTTATTTCTTTTTACAAAATTTTATTTTTTTCTTTGTCCTTTAAAAAAATTAATAAAGTTACATGGGAAAAAAAAGTGCACTCTTTTTCATGAAAAATTCTTCTTGCAGCTCAGGAATGGGGCTGCCAAAGCTGACCGTGTAGCATTTAATAGTTAAATTATCTGGTCTGGCATAAGCAACTATTTATTTTGCGATAATTTGAATTGAATTATGCATTCATAAAGGGACGCAGTGGCTCAGTGGGTTAGGACACTGAGCTTGTCGATCAGAAGGTCGGCAGTTTGGCGGGTCGAATCCCAAGTGCCGCGTAACAGAGTGAGCGCCAGTTACTCGTCCCAGCTTCTGCCAACCTAGCAGTTCGAAAGCACGTAAAAATGCAAGTAGAAAAATAGGGACCACTACAGTGGGAAGGTAACAGCGTTCCGTGCGCCTTTGGCGTCTAGTCATGCCGGCCACATGACCACGGAGATGTCCTTGGACAAGCGCTGGCTCTTCGGCTTTGAAACGGAGATGAGCATCGGCTCCTAGAGTTGGAAACGACTAGCACGCATATGCAGGGGAACCTTTACCTTTATATGCATTCATAAATTTGAACACAGGATCTCTAAAGACCAAGAGATGTTCCACTCCTTTATTTCACTGTCAATTCAGTTCACCCTCCACTTTTGCAAAGGCTTCGGTGGAAACTTTGATGCCACTGGTTACGCCCCCAAGTTGCAGGTAATCTTTGATATGACCATAATTGACCTTGGAATTGCAGTCATAAGTCATGCTGGTCGTTAAGCAAGTTTTCAAGTGACTGTACCCTATTTTACGATCTTTTTTTGCAACAGTCATTAAGCAAGCACTATAGTCACTAAGCAAATGCTGTGATCTTTAATTGAATACTATGTTAAGCAAAGCCATTTTAGCCAACGGGTTAGCCAATTGGAAGTAAATACCAGTTTTTGTCAAAAACATCGTAAATTACAGTCACAGACCACAAGATGCAGTAAACAATCATAAATCACAAGCATCCAAAATGCAATCACATGACCTTGAGGGGGAGATGGCCATAAGAACTCCAAAACCTGGTTATAACTACAATTTGGAAGATTTAGCTTAACTTCAAATGGTAGCTAAGCAACTGGTCATAAGTAAAGGAGAGAATATTATTGCTACAACAATATATTTTCATATTCCCTGTCTTCTCCAAAGAAAACCAAATCCAAACTAGATTCTGTTTATTACAAGTTAGCACGTAGCATGATTTTTTTTATTTTAGCATAAATTTATCAGTTTAAAAAACACAACATGCCAACCCACATATATTTGTAAAGAGTTCATCCACTTCACTGTTTTTGGACCATCTTTGGAAAAATTTCTTTTTGACCTAGAGAGTTTTTTAAAATTAGACTTTTCCTTCAATTCCACACGGAAGCACTAATATTCTGTTCATTTATAGATCATAGTTCCCTCACCACATTTAAGGTGGTGAGGGAAGTGAGCATTTAAAGTAAACAACATATACCGGTACGTAGCTTTCAAGGTAAATTTTAGAAAGTGAGGATAACAAGTAGCAGTCTTGAATAATGCATGGAATAACACACTCTAAAAGTTTTAAAGATTCAAAAGTTTAAAAAAACGGAGTGAGTGATAACAGAGTAAAATGTAAGGTCTAATAGATTGTTGAAGGCTCCTTTCCTTGACTTGCAATAAATACCGAATTACAAAGTGTGCAGTTACAACATATTAAATGTGACATGTGGATGCCATCAAACTGTTTCCCGTTAAAAAAAAATCCAGCCAAAGAACCCCCATATTAATCATAACAAAGCATGTGTGGAATTTTGGTAAAAAATTAGCAGACTTGTTAAACCTAAAAATCATGTGTTTTGAATTAAGAAGTTAGAAACGTTTACACTTTTCTGACCTAAACAGTTTCTCTACATGAATATGGCTCCCATTAAAAGCAAACATAAAAATTTCTTCTTATTGACAGAAGAGTGACAAGTATATTACATAGTGTCCTTTAGTGCATGAATGAAGAAAAGCATTCTTGCCATATGTGAGGAATAACACCGAATGTGAGTTTTAGAGGAGGAGTGTTCATCAAGAAATGGAAAACAGTAACTTACCAGCCGACATTTTATGTAATAAATCTTGTCTTATTCCCCCTCTGTCTTGCCAAAAAAAAGTGAAGGGGCCTGTTCAAATTACAATAGTTGAATGGGATTTTTTGAGAACTATTTAGAACCACTCAAAGATGAATGAGACAAGAATAAAAAATAACAAAAGGGGGGGGGAGAGAAATGAGACAATTTTATCACAGGTGAGTCTCCTTGGTCCAGCAAGATCCAAGGTGAACAGGAGAGAGCAGAATTCCTCACAGAATGGAGATTCATCCTGCCTTGGAAACAGAGGTTTCACAAACTGGGTTTCTCATTCCTAAAACTGGAACTGTCTTCTTCTGCATTCCAACCAAAAATATCAACATTATTCCCATTTCTTCTCACAATCATTTGCAATCCTTTTCACCCTACACTTAATTAATCACATTCTTCAAAAATCAGGTTTTTCAGCTGAAGTTACTTCTGTCCAAGTATGAAAAATAGTAACATTGGTTTCCCAAACACAGTGGGGTATAATAGCACCTCATCTAAATTTTGCTATTTATTCATCAAAATCCCATCCCTTTGCAATAAAACCACTCTTGGTGGTTTACACAGTTAGAAAAAAAACACACAAAAAGTAAAAATATCCAAAGTCCACTAATATCCATCAATAGATAACAACAATGAATAAGTTTAGGGCTGGAAATATTCATTAGTAGCTCCTCAGGCTTTTCCAACTTGATGTCCACTGGAAACTGGGAATTTAACTTCTTGAATCCTGGGTCAGTGTAACCAACAGCCATTCTCTGCAGGAATTATATAGTCCCATTTTCAGACTTTTAGACTGAAATATGTTGTTCAAAGATGCTGAGTGCGTACTCATAACCATCATTAAGAATTCCTCCCTGGAAAAGCTATGATGTTGAGGTTTTTTGTGAGATTGTCCTCAGTAAGGAAAGGACATCCATTTGTAATATGGTTGTGCTTGTCTTCCTCAGCTTCCCAACATTTGCATGCTGTCAGATAGGTGAGCCAAATTTTAAAAGCTACAGATAAAAGAGCTTAAATGACTAAGAAGGTGATGAAGAAGGGCAATTATTTATTCAAATCCAAATATTATTGTCAACTTTTTTAGCTGCAAGTAAGATACTGTTTTTAAAAGAAACAGACCTACTTTTCTGTCACAAGCGTAACTTATTTTGCTCATGCCTTCGAATATAAACAACATGAAGTACTTAAAATGCTAATTACAATAATTATTAGTGAGCTGGATCCAGTCTAATAAATGTTTCAGGATCTTTAGATCCTCTAAAATCAATGTGAAAAGTGAACCAGGAATGAATTCTACAGATCCAGAAGTCTATTTTTGTGTAGAATGTGCAAAAACACATTTCGTTCAAATACAGTCATTTATATTTTATGAATCACAATTGCCATCAACCCAACCATCAAAATGACCAGGGTAAATGTAAGTTTAAAATTTGGAGCACACCAGGATGCTCAAGTGTAGCATTCAAATAATAGAATAGAATAGAATAGAATAGAATAGAATAGAATAGAATAGAATAGAATAGAATAGAATAGAATAGAATAGAATAGAATAGAATAGAATAGAATAGAATAGAATAGAATAGAATAGAATAGAATAGAATAGAAGCTGGAAGGGACCTTGGAGGTCTTCTAATCCAGCCCCCTGCTCAAGCAGGAGAACCTGTACCATTTCAGAGAAGTGACTTAGTCTCTTCTTAAAAACCTCCAGTGATGGAGCGCCCACGATTTCTGAAGGCAAGCTGTTCCACTGGTTAATCATCCTCACTTAGAGAACACCTGGGCATTTGCAGAAGATAAAACATTATTCTACCACTCAGCACTAACTCATTACTTGTCAGTTTGGTTCTTGGAACTCAGTGCATTTGGCAATAACTAACCCAATGCATCGTAAAACAGTGGACTGCAGAAGAGTACTTCCAAATATGTTCTTTATTTAACTCTCTGGGCCAGCCCTTCATTGAAATCTACAGAACCCTCCTATTCATATTTTAACAGAGACTGCAATTAATATTTCAGCCCAATTTGTTAAATAAATAGAAACATAATCACCCTTCTAATTGCTTTTCTGCTACACAAATCCTTTCTTAAAATATGTGCTGACATTTCATGAATACTTACAGTGTACAAATTTATAGCCTCAGTTGTTAATTTCTTCCACATTGTGAAAATTTAGCAGCTTACATATTAATACATTTTTTTTTATTTTTTAAACAAAATGCCTGTGACTTTCTTTTGACTTTGAGTATTATTACATGGTTTCCTAAATAAGAGTGAAGGACATTCAAAATGACCATTTAGAAATCAGCAAGTTTTGTAATATACATTAGTTGCCACAAAAGAGCTTTTGGTTTGTTTATATAACTAATATAATTCGATGTGATGCAGAATAAATTAGGGTTGTCAACAACATTTGAGATAGATGGACTGAAATACATAGTTGTCCACTTAAACTTCAATGATTTATTGAGCTTTGTGTCTTTTTATTGTAGATTTTAATTGATTTATATCTATGCATGCTATTTTTTTTAAAAAAAATCATCTTTCACTTAAAGACATCAGAATGGTTTACATTATTTCTCGTTATCATCCATAAACAGCAACTGGCACAGAATAGAAGCATTTAGGGTGAAGAAGAAAAAGAAATTGATGCTTTTGGCCCTACCATTGATATTTATTTAACAAATTTATTGTTATGTATGTAAATAGTTAGCAATAAGCCATGGAAGAGATTGCAAACACAGTGCAGCTTTGCAAGGTTTAAAGCGGGAAAATAAGGTGCAATCATTGGACGCCACAACCAAGGAGCGGGAAAAGAGACTGTTTGTATTGGTTACAGTTCAAACGCTTTCTCTATAAAAGGGTTGCAACATTTGACAGTTAGCAGTTGACTTTGTGTATTCAATAAACTCATTCCTTGTTAAACCACTCTGAGTCCTCGTCTATTAGAACCAAACAACTGGCGACGAAGGTGGGATAGACAGAAGACCAGAGAATTGGCGGAATTGTCGCGCAAAGGCGGCAAAATTCGAATACGTGTCAAAGTCAACCGAGCGGCCGCGGCAGAATAAAAAAAAAAAAAATTCTCCGAATGGCGCAGATTGGGTCACTGAAGGAATTCGACCCTAACTTCCCCGAGGATTGGGAAGAATACATCGGTCAGGTCGAAGGATTCCTGTTAGTGAACGGAATCACCGACGACCGGAAAAAAGCGGCGGCACTCTTGACAATCTGCGGCACACCGGTCTACAGAGTTGCTGTCGGGCTGTGCCAGCCTCAACCAGTCTCCAGCGTGCCCTATGCCGACCTCCTCGCAAAATTAAAAGTTCACTTTACTCCCCGAAGGTCAGAACTCTTTTGGCGGCGCATCTTCGAGAAGAGAAATCAGAGACCGGGGGAGTCCATACAGAAATTCGTCGCTGCCGTCAGGGAAGCCGCAGTACGTTGCAAATACGATAATTTAGAAATTAGAATCAGGGACAGAGTCGTGCTGGGCTTACGTGATGAACAATTACAAAATAGAATAATCGCCAAACCTACCGGCGATTTACAGGACGTGCTCGACGAACTTCTAACGTATGAGTCAACCGGCTATCGCGACCCCCCCCCCGCAGTAGCATGGCGGCAGCACCCGAAATTAACCAAGAGGGCTATGTGGACTGTGGGGAGGTGGATCAGCAGTGGGAGGAAGAGATCGCCGAAGTCTCCAGGCGATTCGGTAAGATGGCACCAAGACAACTCAGAAGCGAGGGGCCTGAACCTGGCCGCCGGCAACAACCCGCAACACCGCAAAGACCACCGACCGGGGCACAACGACCGTGGCGGGACACAGCAACCAGACCACGCGACAACGAAACCCAGAACCGATGTGGCAGCTGCGGCGGCAACCATTCCCGCGCTTCCTGCCGATTTCGTACCGCCAAGTGCAGGGCTTGTGGCAAGACTGGCCACATCCAGGCCATCTGCAGAAATCGCGTTCGGGACACCCGTCTGAACGAAGTCGATGTGTGGCCAGAGGGTAAGGTAACCCCCAATGCTAGTGGCAAGGAGACCCCTAAAACCCGGGTGAAAATTCTAACCCTAAGGGAGGTGGCCCGCGTCAATCGGAGATGGCGGGAAAGGGGGCACAATTTTCCGGACGGAAAATTAAAAATCACAGTCCTTCTGCAAGGGGTCCCTTGCAGAATGGAAATCGACTCAGGGGCTTCAGTGTCGATAATTTCCACTGAAACCCTTGAGAAAATTGAACAACTAAGCGGAAAAAGAATTCCACTTAAACCAACAAATATTCAATTAATGGACTTCCAAAAAAGTCCAATAATCGTAAAAGGGAAGACCAGTCTTAAAGTAAAATTTAAGGGGTTTAAAGGGGTCTTAGATTTGATAGTTACGGAGGGGAATAGGACCAGCTTAATAGGGCTTAATTGGTTTCCGGCCCTGGGAATTTGGATAGGGGGAATAAATTCAGTGATTAGAAATAAGACCCTCGAATCCGTCTGCAAAGAATTTGCAGACGTATTCGATGGGTCTCTAGGCAAGTACAAAGGGCCCCCCATTAATTTTAACCTAGACCCCTCAGTAAATCCAATCAGGCTAAAGGCCCGGAGGGTACCTTTTGCCTTAAAAGAAAAAATCGAGGCCGAGCTCGACCGGCTTGTAGGCCTCGGAGTTTTAGAACCTGTTGAGGGCGGTTTGTGGGAGACGCCGATTGTCACACCCCTCAAACCTAACGGGGACGTGAGAATCTGCGCCGACTACAAAGCCACCCTCAACATTGGAATGAAAAAACATGCTTACCCGGTCCCGACGGTGAAGCAGGTCCTCGCCACGATCCAGGACGCCGCCATCTTCGCCAAGCTTGATTTGGCGCATGCGTACTTACAGTTGACTGTTTCCAAAGAGGCTGCAGAGGCACAGACAATTGTTACCCACAAGGGGGCGTTCCGAGTCCACAGACTGCAATTTGGAATTGCAGCAGCTCCAGGCATCTTCCAAGAAGTGATGGAGAGGACCTTAAAGGGCATACCAGGAGTATGCCCTTACTTTGATGATGTCCTAATAGCTGGAAAAGATGAAGGAATGTTAGTAGAGCGGCTGGAACAGGTACTGGGTAGATTTAGACAGGCTGGATTAAAATTAAAAAAGGAAAAATGTAGCATAGGGGTTAAATCCACTGATTTTTTGGGGTTCAGGATTGACAAAAGCGGAGTCCACCCTACCCCTGAAAAAATTAAAGCAATAAAAGGGGCTCCTGAACCAAGGAACAAGGCTGAGCTACAGGCCTTCCTAGGCTTGGTAAATTTTTATCACACTTTTGTGCCACATAAGGCTGCCATTGCAGAACCACTGCACAGGCTTTTAGATAAGAAGACCCCTTGGCATTGGCAAGACAAGCACAAAGCGAGTTTCCAGACCTTAAAAGACATCCTTTCCAGTAGTTCAACTGTAACCCACTTTATAGAAAACAGACCAATCTACCTGGCGTGCGATGCTTCGCCTTATGGCGTTGGGGCAGTAATCAGCCATTTAGACACCCAGGGAATGCAAAGACCCATTGCTTACTACTCCCGCACACTAACCAAGGCAGAGCGGAACTACGCCCAAATAGACAGGGAAGCTTTAGCCATAGTGGCAGGAGTTAAAAAGTTCCATGACTACCTGTATGGCAGGAACTTTACAATACTGACAGACCACAAACCCCTGCTGGGACTGTTTACCACAGATAAACAGACTCCCCAAATTATGTCTCCCAGGATGCTGAGATGGTCCATTTTCCTCTCAGCATACTCATTCTCCCTCCAATACAGACCGGGCAAAGACATGGGACACGCTGACGCCCTCAGCAGATTGCCCCTTAGCATAACAGAGGAGGACCCTGCACCTGTGGGACAAATAATGTCCCTACAGGATATTCCTGATTTACCCCTAACTGCTAAAGACATAGCTGAGACAACCAATAAGGACCCCATCTTAAGGAGAGTAATGGCCTGGGTCTTGAGTGGTTGGCCCAACGCCAACCCGGATGTAAAATACAGTCCATTTTTCAGAAGGAAAGATGAACTATCAGTTCATATGGGTTGCTTACTCTGGGGAACTCGTGTAGTAATTCCAGAAATCCACAAATCAGCTATTCTATTTGAATTGCATGAGGGACACCCTGGAATAGTAAGGATGAAGGCCCTGGCTAGGAGTCACTTGTGGTGGCCAGGTTTGGACCACGACATTGAGGATTGCGTTGCCAATTGCTATCTGTGCCAACGTTCCAGGCCCGAACAACAACACATCCGCACACATAAATGGGAGCTGGCTAGGAATCCTTGGTCCAGGATTCACATTGACTTCGCTGGACCCTTCCAGGGGTTAACGTTCCTTGTAGTGGTCGACAGCTACTCTAGATGGCTGGAAGTAGTACCGGTCAGTTCAGTAACGGCAGGCAGAACAATACAGGCATTAAGGGGCCTCTTTGCCACTCATGGGTTGCCGGATTTAATAGTGTCGGATAACGGGCCACAATTCACATCTATTGAATTTCAGGATTTCCTCAAGGCCAACTCGATTAAGCATAAGACGTCTGCACCCTTCCACCCCTCCTCCAACGGATTGGCTGAAAGGAATGTGAGGACCACGAAGGACGCGCTTAAAAGAATCATTCGTGGAGACTGGCATCAGAGACTAGCTGCGTTCTTGTTGGCTCAACACACAACCCCTTGTTCGGCTACAGGGAAAAGTCCAGCTGAAATGAGGTGGGGCAGGAAAATTTTGACCAAGTTGGACAGATTACACCCTGACAGACTCCAACCAAACATTGAATTAGACATTCCTAACAGAACATTTGAGGTGGGGGACTTGATTTGGGCCAGGAACTACGGCCAAGGGGACAAATGGATTCCAGGGGTGGTAACTGAAATCTTAGGTCCCCTATCATACATCATTGAGGGGGAAGGGAATAGGATCTGTAAAAGACACATAGACCAGCTGAGAAAAAGATCTAGTGGGTGTGTGCCTGCTGAGGGGGACCAAAGATCAGTAAGGGGAAACAGTACAGACAACATTAGGCCTGAAAGCGATGTAGAGGTTGGGATTGATAACACATTCCCTGATGCCCAACAACAACAATTCAGTCCAATTGATTGGGAAATACCCCTGCGAAGTAGGCCAGTGACCACTGAATCCCAAACACAACCTATTACTCAAGACAGTACAGCTGTAGCCAGTAACCCAGAGCCCAGGTCCAGTAGTAACCAGCAGCCTAGCAGTCAACCAGAAAGAAGGGTCCCTAATAGCCAAAGCAACAGATACCCGTCCAGATTACATAGGCCACCAAAATACCTAATGGATTTTGTAAAGAAATGACACCAACTGGGGGGTAAGGGGTGTTATGTATGTAAATAGTTAGCAATAAGCCATGGAAGAGATTGCAAACACAGTGCAGCTTTGCAAGGTTTAAAGCGGGAAAATAAGGTGCAATCATTGGACGCCACAACCAAGGAGCGGGAAAAGAGACTGTTTGTATTGGTTACAGTTCAAACGCTTTCTCTATAAAAGGGTTGCAACATTTGACAGTTAGCAGTTGACTTTGTGTATTCAATAAACTCATTCCTTGTTAAACCACTCTGAGTCCTCGTCTATTAGAACCAAACATTTATACAGCCACTCATCTCACAAAGTGTGACTCTGGCTAGCAAACAATAAATAAAAACAACAAAAAGCACTTAAAACACTAAGTATAAAAAAGATAAAAACTCAGTATTGCTTTCCATCAGCCACGTGGTAAGGATGTCTATATGGCAAGCCAAATCCAACAGAATGTGCGCCGAACCTTTTCTCCAAAGATGCATTTCAGAAGTAGAATATATCTTCTTGTTGTTGTTGTTTGTGTTGTTGTTCTGCCAAAGCCAGTGTAATGTTCTCCAATGTTTAGATTTCTGTTTCAAAACTTTCGATGACTGAGCACTTTGGCATTCCCTACCCTCTTTCGACAATTGTCACATTCCTCACCAGGCTAAAATTAAAATTCTACCATTCCTCCATATTATAACCCCTCCCTTATTGTGCAATCTTTCCAGTGGAACCTAAGGAAGCCATAAGCCAAGAGAGAAGCCACAAACTACTGCTTTATGGAAGTCTTTTGGGTATTGCAAAACTAGATTTCTGTAGACTTAGGAAAAGATTTCACCACTTTTCTCTAGTGGGACGTTAGCTAACAGCAAAGTGGGCTGCTCAGATTAAAATAAGGAAAACACTGATGCCTTACAGATTGGCAATCAACTCAGGTTTGCCCAAATTTTCGATATTCAAAATCCAAATGCCTGGATTTATTATTTGTTTTTATGTTATTTATCAAATTTATTTGCTGCACATCTAGTGGTTCAGTGGCTCTCAGTAGCTTACATCAAAATAAAACATTTAATGATTATAAATGTAAAAATTGGTTAAAGTTACAAAAAGTAAAACAAGCTAAAAGAGAAGGGTTTGGAAGAAAAAGACGGGGTGACTTCTCTGTTATTGTACCAACCACCTCCAGCCAGCAGCTTCTCTTTCAGGACCCCATGCCAGTCAGCATAGCCAGGTTTTAAGACTTTTCCTGAAGGATAAAAGTGAGGGGGCAGATCTTATCTCCTGAGGCAAGATGTTCCAAAGGATAGAAGCCATGGCAGAAAAGGCTTTTCTCCTGGATCCCACCAGCCAAAATTCCTTGGCTGATGGGATCCACAATCCCCTTCTATTAGCACAAGTGGGGCAGGCCATTTCCACTGGGGAAAGACACTTCCACAGATATCCTGGACCATATCATAAAGAGCTTTAAAAGTAATAATAACACCTTAAATTGCACTTGGAAGCAGATCAGATGATTGTTACGCAGTGCTGCAATAATCCAAGCAGGAGATAACCAGAGTGTGAGTGACTGAACTCAGAGCCTCACAATTCAGAAAAGGGCCCAGTTGGTACACCACACAAAGTTGTGCGAACGCTCTCCTAGCCACAACTGCTACGTGCTCTTCGAGCAAGAGTTGCAAGTCTAGGAGAACCCGCAAGTTGTGCAACAGATCTGTCTGGTGTAGTCTCACCCCATCCAAAACTAAAGATAATAAGCCTCCAGATTCCAAGACTCTGCATACCCTTAGCCACTCAGTCCTACCAAGGTTCAGTTGAAACCTGTTGTCCCCCATCCATGCCCCCAAAGCCAATAGGCACCATAAGAGGTCAGCCATAGAATCACTAGGATCACCAGTAATGGGGATATAAAGCTGAGTATCATCAGCCTATTGGTGGTATCTCACACCATTGTGTTACATGATTTCACTCAGCAGTTTCACGCAGTATTAAAAAGGATGACTCCTACATTAAGGAAACCTGAGTTGCAGCATGCAAGCATGTTATAGCAAAATCCCCTTGAATCCAGACAACAAAGGGAATGACATAACCCTAGAAGTAGAATATAGTCATTTTATTTGATTTTTTTGTTATTATTATTTATGGTTTAATTCTAGGCTGCCTTTGCTGCCTTTGCTCTTCATCTATTCTCTGGGTGGGTGATGGATTAGATGATGGGACAGGTGAAGTGAGTGGGAGCTCTCTTAATGCATTGTATAAATTCCCTCTAGATTTTTTTATGCACCCTTCCTCTGCAGGTAGGCTAGTTTTAACACAGCCATAAAGAGAACTCCAGCATCAGACCAATAAATGCAATTTGGGTATTCCAGAAGCAAATATTTGGTCCAGTTTCTAGTTTTGATGATTTCACCACTTCATACTTTCCTTCTGATTCATGTGGGAGTTTCTATTATACAGCTGTCTTATAATGTATCTGTCTCAGTGTGGCACTGCTGCTATTCCACAGACCCTTTAAAAAATTTTGTCCAGAAGCTGTGCAGTATTGAGCCTTATGCTCCAAAAGTTCTCCATTTAATTTTCTGTCCTTTTAAATCTCCCTTTCCCTCTTTCTGATGCTCAGATTTTGTTTCTTCTTCTGCTGAAATCTGCCTAACAGCTGGAAACAAGAATCCCTCTGTTCTCTTAACTCCACTTAAAAATATTTTGGAACAGCCCTTCTTTATACACCCCTTCTTTAGGTCTCTTGACATAATATTTGCCTATATCAGTCTTCTCAAATAAACCCTGTTCCCCTTTGCTGATATTTTCAGGAAAAAAACTAAAGTAACTGGGAGTTTCAAGTTTTAATATTTCAATCAAGGCTTGTTAAAACATTACTTTGCTGTATGCATTTTGTATCCCTTATTTTAGTGGCTTGCTTTTATGTAGTATTCTTGATTTCTCTAGCTCAAATAATTTGAATTCGTAAGTGTTGCTATTCCCCCCCCCCACCAAGAAAAAAACACTGAAGACTTTGATTCTCTGTGCATTATATATCTTTGGCAATAAACAATTTTTCTTTGGAAAAGACATAGCAGGGGCAGTAAACATTTTTTTAAAAATTGTAAGCCAGAGCCACTTTTCAGCATAGGAGTGGTGGTGTATAAATTAAATTAAATAAATAATAAACTGGGTTTAATTTATCCACTGTTGAATGCCAGTCTGGTCTAGTGGTGAACGCATCAGGCTAGAGACTGGGAGATCGTTTCATGAATCAGTGCCTTGTCGTGGTAAAACAGCTTGCACAGCTCAAAGAAAGAATGGAGTCAAATCCAAAATTGGTGTTTCTGGCAATGACAGGAAAGTCCAGTGTGTTGTAAAGAATAATATTGCATAGGAATCTGGAATGTCAGATCTATGAATCAAGGTAAGCTGGATGTGGTCAAACATGAGATGGCAAGATTGAACACTGACATCTTGGGTATCAATGAACTAAAGGGGACAGGAATGGACAAATTTAATTCACATGGCCATTATATCTACTCCCGTAGGCAAAATTCCTTTTGAAAAAATGGAGTAGCCCTCATAATCAATAAAAGAGTAGGAAAATCAGTACTGAGGTACAATCTCAAAAAACTACAGAATGATCTTAATTTGAATCCAAGGCAAACCATTCAATATCACAGTAATCCAAGTCTATGTTCCAACCGCTGATGCCCAAGAGGGTGAAATTGACCTGTTCTATGAAAACCTTCAACACCTTCTAGAACACCAAAAAAGAGGTCATTGAAATGCTAAAGTGGGAAGTCAAGAGATTACTAGAATAACAGGCAAGTTTGGCCTTCGAGTACAAAGTCCATATGGTCAAAGCTATGGTTTCCCCAGTAGCAATGTATGGCTGTGAGAGTTGGACCATAAGGAAGGCTGAGAGCTGAAGAATTGATGCTTTTGAATTGTAGTGTTGGAGAGGACTCTTGAGAGTCCCTTGGACTGCAAGGAGATCAAATCAGTCTAATTTTAATGTTATTCCTTGATTGATGGTCTTCTTCCTCCATCTTTTAATTTGATTTTGTTCTTGTATACCCTCAAGAATGATTATTCTTGCCATAAAGCTGTTCCTAGACCTGAGTCGGTGGGCTTGGGGCATGTGTCCATTCAGAGGATGTTAAGGGTCATTCTCTTGCTTAGTTCTCTCGGCATCTGCTACTTCTCTCCTGATCTTAGATGGAGCAATGCCAGCAAGAGAATAAATTTTCTCAATAGGTGTAGGTTTGAGAGAAGCTGTCACTAAGCATACTGCTTCATTGAAACTGATATCAACTTGTTTCATATGTGCAGATGTGCCCCACAACAGAGCAGCATACTCTGCTACAGAGACACTCAAAGCCAAAGCTGATGTGTGCAATATAGATGGTTGACCTCCCCATGTATAGTTTTAGTTTGCATGTACTTCCTATAGAGGGCAGTCTACAATCTAGCCTTTAGGTCCTAGCAGGACTCTATAGACAGTCAGATGGACAGTTAAAACTTGCAAAGACCAAGGATTGATCCATTTTCTGGCTCAGCTTTTAGAGATGACTAAAGAATTGCCTAGTAAGGCACATATAAATTGGCTTATGCCTTATACTACGCTAAATCTTTGTTAGCTATAGTCAATAAAAGCCCTTCACCATTAAAAACTCAGTGCTTGATTGTGGGGTGATTTGTCCTCTCTCCTGCCTCAGGGAAACATTATATCCTGCATGTCTTACATGCTTTTTTTCTTTTATTAAATGTTTAAAATTTTCATTATTACATAGAGTAGACTATGCATTTTCTCTGCTGGATAAATGACAAACATGAAGGAAGAGCTGATGAGTTTTCAGCAAGTATTCAAGTGCCAGAAAAGCAATAAGGTTAGCAAGAACCAGTCAATAAATTATTCACGTATATTAGGTAAAAAATTACCTCTTATTATTGTTGCTGTTAGTATTATGTA
This sequence comes from Vipera berus, assembly GCF_964194415.1. Classification (NCBI taxonomy): domain Eukaryota; kingdom Metazoa; phylum Chordata; class Lepidosauria; order Squamata; family Viperidae; genus Vipera; species Vipera berus. The sequence continues at coordinate 70,623,636 of NC_138207.1, read as the reverse complement.
TATATTGTGTTTCCCAGATATGATATTTTCAATTTATTAGTTTCCTTTCAGGGGGTTGTTTTGGTTTAAGTTTTGCTCACCATGTTTTTAACTTTTTGTACATTTCTGTGATCATTCTAATTAATATAGCAATAGCACTTACATACCTCTTTATGGTGCTTTACAACCCTCTCTAAGCATATTTACAGAGTCAGCATATTGTCCCCAACAATCTGGGTCCTCATTTTACCAATCTCAGAAGGATGGAAGGCTGAGTCAACCTTGAGCCAGTGAGAATTGAACTGCTGGCAGTTGGCAAAGTTAGCCTGTAATACTGCATTCTAACCACTGTGCCACCATGGCTCTTGCTTTATATGCTTATACATTTAATAAAAAAATAAATAGGTTACAATCTCTTTCTGGTTTCATCACCAATTCTTGAGGCTCTTAAACGTTTATATCTCTTTTTGTTCTTAGCTCCAGCAATGAAATCCAGCAATTAAAACAAATAAAGCCAGAATAAAATCACTCTGAAACATTATTAAGTGTAGTTTGTTATCAGCAGGAACCTCTTTCCATGGTGCAGAACTTTTAGAATATCTCAAGTTTGCTTTCTCACCCCCCTTCACAGCTTCACAAAAATGAATAAAGAGATTAACAGTCAATGAAGACATTATTATGTTGTTCCAACTTGAAGCTAAAGTAGTACATGGAAGATTACCCTGAGGTCATAGCTTCATCAACTGGGAAGGAATATGAGAACTTATCGACTAAACTAAAGAGAAAAGCCATATTGCATTTGCATCTGTTTGAAATCTCTTTCCATGGAGACACCGCAAATGCTTGGTAGATTTAGAAAACAATGTAAGATTCTATAAATGATTCTCAAAGCTAAAATGCCTCTGGATATGATTGGTGCCTTTGTATTATTGTTTTCGTTTGCTTGTGATTCCATGCTATTTTAAATGTAGCATCATCCTGTCTTCAGAGTAGATGTTACAATCTTTAATGAAGCAGTACAATAACTGAAAATCTCATTTGGTCCTTTCTACGATTCATTATATATCCCTTGACCATTGTCATGAGTAATCATATCTTTCCTAATAACAGCCATTTATTCTTTGAGCAAATAAGTTTTGTTCAGTTGTATTAGACCTAGGATGGCACATCTGCAACTTGAGATTTGAAAATCACAGAGCAAGGTGCAATTTTTTTTTATTAGGAGTGAAGTCAAGGGACTTGGGTCCAAAATTTAATGGAAGTGTCAAACATAGAAATATTTATTAGGAAACTACTTTTCATGATTTGTCTTGCTTTCTCTTGACAGCTCAGCTACCTAGCAGAGATAGCTGTCTTTTCTGTTGAATAGTTTCAGAAACTGTAAAGCAAACATACCCTACAATGTAGATGTTTGTCAACAGCATGCAGTTCAATCATATCTACACAAGATGACAAGTATAGCCACATCATTACTCTATAGCAGAGATGGGTCTTTTCATTTGTGCCACAAAGTCTCATTCTAGAAAACAATGACTTGCTTCCATTTTGATCATAAGTCTGAAAGGAAAAAAATATATAGAATAGAAAATGTTTGGAATTTGGATGAATATAACTAACAAACATATATAACAATTTTACAAGCCTCTATGCTAGCCTACCAAATGATCTGAATTGCTCCACAATACTGTAGAGATCTTAATAAGGAAACAGATGTTAAAATGATCTTTATCACTCAAATGTGGTCCGATGCTCTTTTGGATATTACTCTTGGGGCCGAAGAATTATCCAGTTAATCCCCTACCCTATGTGTAGAAGGAGAGGACTGACTTTGGAGAAGACAATTTGACATTATATCACCCATCCTGTTTTTCTCTCAGGCTGAATGGCTAGTTCGGTGGCTTCTGAATTTTGGAAAGCTGTAAAAGATGTATGGTGCAAATTCAGAAGGTGTGACAGAAAGTACCCCTTGAAACATCTGATAAATTTATCTTATGCTGAAACTTTTGAAAGCAAGTCTCCAAGTTAAGAACACCCTGGTTTAAGGATAAACTCTACTTACCAATGAGCCTATTATAGCAAAATTGATGGTTATTCACAGTGATTCATGTTAAATATACAATGGTTAAGTTCATGACACAATACTACTTATGCAATATTATACAATAATACTGTTCCACCTTATATATAAATTTGACTTAAGGACAGACCTTGGGAACAGAACTTGTTTTTAAACTGGGGAATACCCATAACTGATAAAAGAGAAATGTCATGGTTCCGACAGGTGAAACTCTTCAAAGAACTTTGAGGCATTGTTTACCTTAAAGAATCTTTATTCAAGTAGCATGACATCGGCACGTCCATGATTGAAGCCAAAATCTAAATTCTCCTCCCCTTAGCACATAGTATCAAACACAATTCTCTCTTCTAATTAACAGTCATAAATCACATTCTCCAATTAGTTTGAAATGCAGGTTTTCCCTCCTGTTCTCCAAAGCGGCCATTTCTTATCATCTCTTATTTCAAAAGCCCCTGAATTCACACACTATTACAATATTGTTATGTCTAACTAACTCCCGTCACATTTCTCCTCCTCCCAGATATCAATTCTAAGAGTAAAGCAAAGGAAAGAAAAAACCTGCATCTCCATATGTTGTCAAAGCAAGAACATCCAATGTTAGCAGCATTGACAAGAATATTTGTAGCTCAGAGTTGAACTGCAGGGTTCTTGGCGCTCTCTGAGCTTGGTTATTGTTTTGCAGACATTTCATTACCAAACTAGATAATATCATCAGTGTAAGGAGTGGGGTTTGCTCTCACTTTATATATTAGAGGCTTGTCCTGTCAGTGTTGATGGGAATGGTCTTAGTGTTTCCTTGAATGGGATATTTTTTTGCTTGTTGGTCTAATCTTAATCTTGGAGTTAATCTCTGTTCACCTGGGTGTTGATTGCTAGTAGGGTGGTGTTTTGGTCTTTTAGTTTTCTTTTTGCTTTGTAATTGTCTCTTTTGAATAGTGTGTAGATGTTCTTTTTGTCTATGTGCCTGCTGATGGCTGATTTGCCTGAGTGCCTGGTTTCCAGGAATTCTCTTATGTTATGTGTCAACACTGCAAATGAATTTGGGACTTGGCTTGGTGTAGGATGCTCACAGTTCCCAGTTGAAATTATTATGAAATTAAAGAGTTTTCATCATAACTTTTGACTGCTAATTAAAGACTTAATTGCATCCTAGACCAAGCCAAATCTAAAAACCTCAGTCCATCAAGTAAATCTAGATGATTTATATCTAATCATTCTCGGCAATGAACTCTGAATATGTGCTGAGATCTAAGTGTTTATTCAGGTAGGTAATAACCATCAATTTAACTAGACTATGTATATTGATTTTATTTAGAATTTTCTCTGTGTGACTGTTTTTCCTCTATAAGGAAAATGACAATAGAGGGGAAACAATCACACAAAGAAAATTAAAATAAAAATGCCTTCTTTTGTATATCTTAATATGTGGCTCCAGTGTTTGAAAATGAAATTTCTAACTAAAGCCATTTTTCACATGCAACACTGCAGAATTGGCCTGGGATTTGATCTGTATTGCTAGCTTTAGACAGAAAGATCCAAAACACCTTCGCTGTTTTTCTTTGAGTTTAGCTGAAGAAAGAAATACTTGGGAGAATAGCTAAGAACAGCCCAGCAAGACAAACTACAGGATGTCAAGAAACCAAGCTTATTTGGTATCAGCCTATATAGTTATCTTTTACTCTTGGAAAAAGAGGTCTCTAGTGAGATTTTAAATTATTTCCTAACTCATAACCAAAGGGGATGGGCTGACAGGAACATGACAAAGCAGTCAACTTGCTATGCAAATATATCAGCACATTTTAATTTTACACCCAGAAAATAGGCCAGTTGTATTGACTTTTTGTTTTAAGCTGTCTTTCTAGCAGCATCTACTACTGTGGCTTTCCCAATATTGTGTATGCTTTTACCTATATGTGTAAGGTATGCAGCCCATAAGCCATTAGTTCTAAGTCCCCAGGCTTTGCAAATCACAGCAGGGAATAGTAGCACAAACACCCCAGCTGTTTTGGTTTGGAAAATGAAATAAATGTATAAAGTTTGTAATAGCTTGAATGCATCTAGAAAATATGATGGCTCATGCACATGCCAAAAACAAAAAGGGAAAGGGAAGGAAATATTACCCATAGCTGAAACCCTGCTTCTCTCTGCTGACCAGTCCATTGCGGCCTTCATTGGGCAAAACAATAGTTTTAGAAGTGCATCCTCTATCTTGAACTATACTGAACAATTATACCATGTTCTTCTCCTTTTGAGAGAGAGGGGGAGACAGAGACAGATAGACAGACGGATAATATTATAGGATGAGTGCTTGTGGAGTCGGAGTGTTTAAAATATAACTAAATTGATTCTGAAGAAGTCTATGATTTGGCATTTTTATAACTGATGAACTTTGGAAGAATTCAGCCTGTGGTTGACTGCCTAATAAGAACCCACTTTCAATGACTCTACAAAACTTTGAGTAGTTGGATTCCAAAGAGATTTCATTGAATTACTCCATAAGTTGAATTCTGGGACACACCACACATTCGGAGCCACTTACAAGTAGATTAAGTCATCTTTTGAGTTCTTCTTCCCAATTAGTGGGACAAGAGAATTACTTCTTTCACTGAACCTAAGGGGCATAAGAGGATAAAGAAACACACAGTTCCAGAATTTTATTCATGATGCATAGAAGGATCAGTGCTTGGGAACACTTCAACCAGGATTTGTTTCCTTTTACCCATTGCAAGTGTGAGATAAGCAGAGGTAAGGATGCAAATTATCCAAGCATGATGCCTGTTGTGTATGCCACCTTAACACCAGGTGGCATTGGTTAGGCGGCCTGATTGGTCATCCTGGCCAGCGAGAAATATAAGGCACCAGGTTGGGTGTCACCTGGCCGGCGGGAACACCGGGCAACCGGGTTGGCTGGCTCCTGGGGTTTCAGTAATTATTAGGGGCATCAGAGGTGGAGGGAAGTCAGTTCCAGCTTGTAATCAATAAAGGCATTATTTTTTTTTTTTATTTTTTTTTTTTATTTTAATCCCATTTATATCCCGCCCTTCTCCGAAGACTCAGGGCGGCTTACAAGCTTAGCAGTAGCCTTCATTCTATGTATATGCCTGCTTATTAGGGCTTTCACACACCCTCCAAGCGGCATTATTACAAAGTCAGCTTAATTGCCCCCAACAATCTGGGTCCTCATTTTACCTACCTGGGAAGGATGGAAGGCTGAGTCAACCTTGAGCCTGGTGGGATGCGAACCTGCACTAATTGCAGGCAGCTGGTGTTACTTAAGGAGGCATTAGCCCTCTGCTCCACCAAGGCTCTTTTATGTATTATGTACATTGTATTATGTACAATGCTGTCTATTTATTGTCTCCACACAGTCGCCCACGCTACAACAGTGGCGACGAAGGTGGGATCCCGTGAAGCGCTTTAAACAGGACCCCGAAAAAGCTGAATAGCGTCTGCTGCTGAAGGCAGAAAGACGGATGCGCACCGCGGGAAAATTTGAAAAGCCGGAACAAAAATGGCGAAGTTAGGAATCGTGAGGGAATTCGATACCCGCCACCCTGAAGATTGGGAGAATCATGTAGGGCAAGTTGAAGGATATTTGCTCGTTAATGGCATCACCGAGGACCGTAAGAAAGCGATGGCTCTATTGTCCCTCAGTGGACCGGCGGTTTACTGAATAGCTGTGGGACTGTGCCAATTGTATGGGGTCACCTCAATGTCATACGCAGAGCTAAATAAAAGACTGAGCCAACACTTCACGCCCAAATGCTCCAAGGTCTTTTGGAGGCGAATATTCGAGCGATGGAACCAGCGACCGGGCGAATCCCTCACCAATTTTGTGGCAGCTGTGCGAGAAGCCGCATGCTGCTGCAAGTATGATGACTTAGACATCTGGATTCGCGATAGAGTGGTCCTAGGGCTCCGAGACGAATGGCTACAGAACAAGATCATCGCAAAGCCCACCGGGACTCTACAAGAAGTCCTGGATGACCTAATGACGCATGAGTCAACCGACCAACGCAACTCCCCCTGCAATAGCAATGGCGGTTCTATCCACCAAGAAAGCCTTGTGGACGGTGGGGTGGGAGACTACGATGTTGAGACGGAGATAGATGAAGTTGCACAGAGATTTGAGAGGACACCCATTAGAAATGACCGCTGAGAGACCGCAGACAGACAAAGGAAACCAACAACAACCACAACTACCAGATTCCAGAGATACGCGAAAAACAGGTGCAGAGACACGGAGCAGAGGTGCGGCAGTTGTGGGGGAACCCATTCCCAAGCATCGTGTAGACTCCGCAATGCAAAGTGTCAGAACTGCGGCAAGTTGGGCCACATCCAGGCTATTTGCACGAGCCGGGTCTGGGACAGCCTCCACGACTTAGAAGCGTGGGCACCAGGTACCGAAAACCCTTTGCACCATGGCACCGAGCCCCTTCAGCCTCAGGCACATACTTCTAACTGGGGAGGGGGGGTGAGATCCGCAGGCCATGCCACAATCAACCAAATTTTAGGCCCTAAAGTTAGATTTGATGTCCAGTTGCAAGGAATTCCTTGCAAGATGGAGATCGATTCGGGGGCTTCAGTTTCAATAGTTTTGGGGGAAACATTGTCCGCAATTGAGGAAAAGAGTGGCCACCGGATCCACCTAAAACCCACCCCGATTCAGTTAACAGATTTCCAATGGGCCCCAATCAAAATTAAAGGTAAGGCAACTGTAGAAGTTTGTTTTAAGAATTTCAAAGGCCCATTGGAACTGCTGGTAACTGAAGGGAGGAGAGCTAGTTTAGTAGGGTTAAATTGGTTCGGGGCATTAGGAATCTGGTTGGGGGGAATAAATTCGATTCAAACCAAAAATCTCAAATATTTTTGCAAAAAATTTGCAGACGTATTCAATGGGACATTGGGCAAGTACAAGGGGCCCCCAATCAAATTTAACTTAAACCCAGAGGTACTCCCCATTAGAATTAAGGCTAGGAGAGTCGCCTTCGCTCTCAAACACAAAATTGAGAGCGAACTGGAAAAGTTAGTAGGCCAGGGAGTGTTAGAACTGGTGGAAGGGGGGCCCTGGGAAACACACATTGTCACCCCCCTCAAACCCAATGGAGAAATTAGGATCTGCGCTGATTACAAGGCCACATTAAATAGGGCCTTGAATCCGCATGCTTACCCCGTCCCGACGGTGAAGCATGTCCTCTCCGCAATACAGAAGGGCGCCATCTTTGCTAAGTTGGACTTGGCGCAGGCGTATCAGCAATTAACTGTAAGTAAAGAGGCTGCAGAGGCTCAAACGATAGTTACCCATAAGGGGGTGTTCCGAGTCAACAGATTGCAATTTGGCATAGCAGCAGCCCCAGGTCTCTTCCAAGAAGTGATGGAGAGAACCTTAAAAGGTATACCTGGGGTTTGCCCTTATTTTGATGATGTGTTAATTGCAGGGGAGGATGAGGAAATTTTGGCTAACAGGCTAGAGGCTGTACTTGAAAGGTTTAGAGCAGCTGGCCTGAAGCTAAAAAGGGAGAAATGCTCCATTGGTGTGACATCCACAGAGTTCTTGGGCTATAGAATTGATGCTCTGGGCATTCACCCCACTGAATAAAAAATCAAAGCAATCACACTGGCCCCAGCCCCAAAGAATAAGGCTGAACTGCAGGCATTCTTGGGGGTTAATAAATTTTTACCACACATTGCGGCCACATAAGGCTGCAATAGCTGAACCCTTACACAGATTACTTGACAAAAAAACACCATGGGTTTGGAAGGAGGTCCATCGAAAGAGTTTTGAGAACCTCAAACAGTTGCTGTCTAGTGACTCTACAGTAACACATTTCATTGAGGATAAACCAATCTGTATAGCGTGTGATGCATCCCCTTATGGGGTGGGCGCTGTAATCAGCCATCTGGAAGCAAATGGGGAACAGAAACACATTGCATATTATTCCAGAACATTGTCTAGGGCAGAGAGGAATTACGCTCAAATTGATAAGGAAGCACTGGCAATTGTGGCAGGTGTTAAAAAATTCCACGATTATCTATATGGGAGAGAGTTTACCATTTTCACTGATCACAAACCATTGCTAGGGCTATTTACAACTGACAGACAAACACCACAAATAATGTCCCCAAGGATGTTACGCTGGTCAATATTCCTCTCTGCATATACATATAAAATGGTTTACAGACCTGGTAAGGAGATGGGTCATGCAGACGCTTTAAGCAGATTGCCATTACCAGTAACAGAACCAGATCCTGCACCAGTAGGCCAAATCTTAGCATTACAAGAACTCCCTGAATGCCCACTCATGGCAAAGGACATTGTTGCGGGCACAACAAGTGATGCAGTGCTCAGCAGAGTGGCAATGTGGGTACAATCGGGCTGGCAAGAAAAAAATCTGGGGCCACAATTTCAGGCATACTTTGTGAGGAGGAACGAAATGTCTTCACACAAAGGATGTCTGTTATGGGGAAACAGAGTGATAGTGCCAGACAAACTCATAAATAGGGTTTTAAGGGATCTGCATGAGGATCACCTGGGAATTGTGTGCATGAAAGCCCTTGCTAGGAGTTATGTGTGGTGGCCTGGTCTAGATAAAGCCATTGAACAACAGGTTGCGGGGTGCTATCAATGTCAGAAATCCAGACTGGAGCAACCACATACCCCAGTGCACAGGTGGGAAACCACTCACAACCCGTGGTCCAGGGTTCACATTGACTACGCTGGGCCTTTCCAAGGACAATTGTTCTTAGTGGTTGTTGACAGCTACTCTAGGTGGTTAGAGGTGGTACCTGTGAAAAGTATGACGTCCGCTAAGACCATACAGGTGCTGAGGGGCTCTTTGTAACACATGGGTTACCTGATGTAATCGTATCTATAATGGCCCTCAATTCACATCTACCGAATTCCAGGACTTCCTCAAGGCCAACTTGATTAGACACACAACGGCTGCACCTTTCCACCCGTCCAGTAATGGCTTGGCTGAGAGAAATGTAAGATCTACAAAAGACGCACTGCGAAGAATTATAGCTGGTGATTGGCTTCAGAGACTAGCGCGATTCTTGTTGGTTCAACACACTACACCATGCACAGTGACGGGTAAGAGCCCAGCTGAGTTGCGCTGGGGAAGGAGATTGATGACTAGATTGGACAGACCTCACCCAGACAGAATGGCCGCTGAGACAGAACAGCCCAACACAGCCAGGACATTATCTGTAGGGGACTTAGTGTGGGCCAAAAACTATGGTGTGGGAGAGAAGTGGATGCAAGGGGTGATGGTGGACAATATTGGGCCTTTGTCATACGTTGTTGAGGGGGAAGGGGACCGGCTGGTAAGAAGACATATCGACCAGCTTAGAAAGAGGAAACCGGAGAACCTCCCGCAATTTCAACAACAACAACAAGAAGGCTATACACAGCAGAAGCCCAAGGGACGGCAGGTAGAACCGTTTCAAGATCATTCGGAACCACCACTGCCAAAAGCAGCTCATCAAGCAGCAAGGCCAACACCTACAAAAACAATGCCAACAGTGCCAACAGAAGCCAACAATGACTCGGTACCAGAGGAACGGCCTCAGCCGGAGTTTAACATAGAACAGACACAAGGGGGCGGGTCAGCCAACATCTGTTGAAGCATCTCAGGGTAGTGCAGTAGTGGTTGGGAAGAATCAGGGAAGGTACCCGGCTAGGATTCATAAACCCCCAGAATATCTGAAGGACTATGTGAGATCTTGAAGGGAAGTGGGTTAGAAGGAGTAGTTAGAATTTAGAGTAGTAGTGTTCGCGTTGGGGGGGAAGGGGTGTTGTGTATGCCACCTTAACACCAGGTGGCATTGGTTAGGCGGCCTGATTGGTCATCCTGGCCAGCGGGAAATAGAAGGCACCGGGTTGGGTGTCACCTGGCTGGCGGGAACACGGGGCAACCGGGTTGGCTGGCTCCTGGGGTTTCAGTAATTATAAGGGGCACCAGAGGTGGAGGGAAGTCAGTTCCAGCTTGTAATCAATAAAGGCATTACGTACAATGCTGTCTCTTTATTGTCTCCATGCGGTCGCCCACGCTACAACAATGCCAGTGCTTTTAAAAGAACAAATTCTCTTACTCTGGCATTTCTGTGGGCTAGTATACCCTTGCCCCATTTATAATCTCTTCTTCCCCAGGAAGTGAAACAAGCCAGATTGTACTTTGGGGATTTGTGACAAAGGACAGAATATCTTCCAGGCAAAAAAGATGGGGGAGATTTGGATTTAAGTAATCAGTCTTTCATTCTGTCCAAAAATGAAAAGTCTTATCCTCTAATGGAACTACTGGCCATTATGTCCTCACATAGTTATTTCAGGAAAATGGTCTTATCCACATAACTAGGCACAGAAGAAATGTATGAATGATGTACTTTGGAATGCAGTGCCATGGAAAACCCTAGTGCCTTTGCAGTGAAAACAAATTTTCCTTTATTCAGTTCCCACTCTCCACCCTGAACCCATGAAGAATCATAAAAGCATCACAGCACATGTGCAGTTCACCTGTCACCATCCTTCCACATGAACAGAAGGAACAAGCCACAGTGAGTTATACATCCCCTCCCCCATCGCATTTTTCTCCTGTGTGTTTTGCAAAGAGTAATTTGTAGATTTCTCTATTTCTTATTAAATGCAGCTTCTAATGTTGTCTAGATCTGCAAGTGCAGGTCATTTGGTTTAAATAAGACTTTAAAAATAATGTGGCAGGCAAAAAAACCCAATAAACATATCTTGGATATAGCAGAGGCTTCTGCAAATGAAAGTGATAGGAGGCGGCAAATGTTCATATGTACTCTGGGGAGAACATCCTGAGCTGTTCTCTGAGCATTTCTCATCTTTCTGACACAGCTGTGCCATTTCTTGTAAGGATGGATGAGTTTATTCTCAAAAAGCTGAAGTAGGGGTTGTTCAGAGTCCTGATAACCATGTTTTCAGGCTTCATCCATGTGTATTCAGAACAACCTGGCAAAAAGATGTGACAAACCTTTGTAATAAAACAAGGCAGCCACCTAATTTGGCTGTTTGCTCCTGTGTACTGTCTGCCTCTCTTGGATATCTAATGTTATGGCTGTTTTAAAATTGGCACTCTGACAAATGTCATGATTTTAACAACATTTGCCAATAATAATTATATAAGAAAGTCACAAAACTTAAACACCATCTACATTGACAAAATCGCCACCAATCAATTGCAAAAACCTGGAACAGCTTATATCCTGGGATGATACCTTTAACATCATCAAACAACAACATCTGCCTATCCCAGGTCCTTGGGAAGGACTCGATAGGTAGGTAAAAATGCCAAATCCACTCTAAATATCTGGCTGACTGTGAACCATGACATTATAGCATTGCAAGCCAGGAAGGAAGAGAGGGAGGGAGGAAGAGAGGGAGGGAGGGAGGGAGGGAGGGAGGAAGGAAGGAAGGAAGGAAGGAAGGAATTATGAAGTTATAGAATTTAATCTGTCTTTGGAATCCTACAACAAATAACTCTGTTGGAAAATTATGTATTTCTATCTGTTCAACAGTTGCTTTCCACCCCTAAAAGTCTGCCTACCATCTGCTTTTAATTAACTTTGTGGTAAAGATGTGGGGGTATGAGTAGCTTGGGAGCAGTTTCTTCTAGTACCATTTCCATTCTTTTCAGTTGGGCTTGGACAACACAAGTCCCAGCATGCATTATACCCCTGGTGCATGCAAATCATGCTAAAAAACACACGTATCTATAGCAGTGTGTGTTAAAGAATGTTCATTTCCTATGTGAAGGAACTGAATATTTTATCTCAGGTACACATATTTTTTATGATTTTTCCCCTTTTAAAATAAGCCAATTGGATAATATTGTAGAACTATTGATTTGTGAAAAAGAGTTGTTGCTCGTGTAACTTTGAGCCTTTAGCTCAGAATTTAAGGTTGCTTAATTTCCAAGCACATTTGGAAACAACTATGATTCTTATTGGCATGAGAACATTTTGTACAAATTAGCCCATGTTGTAAAGAATAATATTTATCACACATAAAGCACATTAGTTGGAAGAAAATCAAGTGGGATAAAGTGGTAGGTCTCTGGCACAGATTTAGTAGATCAACAAAGGCAGCAACAATAGAATGCATTCCCCCTCATTCTAAATTAGCCTGTCAAATTTAAGAAAACAAGAAACTGATGGTGGAATAAGCTGAAACTTCCAGATCTGACCTGCAAGCAACCATTAGAGGGGAAGAAAGTGTATTCTTTTTACTGTTGGAAACTAATCAAGGAGAGAAGCAACGTAGAACTAAGGAGAAACTTCCTGACAGTTAGAACAATTAATCAGTAGAACAACCTGCCTCCAGAAGTGGTGAATGCTCCAACACTGGAAGTTTTTAAGAAGAGACTGGACAGCCATTTATCCGAAATTGTAAAGGGTTTCCTATAGGGTTGGACTAGATGACCTCCAAGGTCCCTTCCAACATCATCATCATCATCATCATTGTTGTTGTTATTATTATTACTATTATTATTATTATCATCATCATCATCATCTAATGCCCTGTTTTTGGCAAACCGGATCTATTGCTTCTGGTGCAGTGATGGCAAACCTATGACATGCATTCAAAGATGACATGCTACAAGATTTTGGGTGACACACCAGTGTTTGCTAACACTAGACAATAACTGTTCTCAAAAATGTACCTTATTCTCGCATGATTTTCAGGGCCTGGGGAGGCCACAAGGGAATAGGATGGGCTCTTGTGTGGCCTCCAAAAATCATACAAAAATGGAGCGTGGTTTTGTGTGATGTTCAGAAGCTGCAAAATCATTCTTCAAAGGCACTTCAAGAATGAAGGCCTCGTGCAACTGGAAGCAGCCTCAGGTAAACCGCAGGTGCCTATCAATAGAAAGAGAAGACCGCCTCAGTGTAAGTGGTAGGCAGCATATCCTGGGGCATCCTGAGTTGCAAGGTAGTCGTGCCTTGGGAAATGGTGCAAGGTGGTCTTTTTGAGTAGCAGCAGTGGCACTTGGGCTGAAGTTGAGGCCCAGGCCCAGTCCTTTACTTCAGGCGCAGTCTTGAAGCTGCCACTGAGTGCCGCTATTCTGGGTGACCTAAATGGAGAGAGGAAAGAAAATATTTTCTCTTTTGTTCAGGGGGGGAGGGGTAACACTCAGCTGAGCCCCAAAGGATCATCATCACTATTCAAGAGTAAGGTTTTGGTATTGAACTAATGTGGAGGACAAGCATCTATTTGGTCATTCCATAATTCTATCAGTGTCTTGTTATCCCACTTATTTATACTTGTTTACAGGTAGTCCTCGACATATGACTGGTTCAAATCATTTGAAATTAGGATAGGCCCAGAATGGGAGCTTAATGGCCTGTAAAGCACTTATGGCAGTCATAAAATGTTGTGCCCTCCCATTTAAATTGAGTCATCCTTCTGTTAGGCTGCTCAAAACATCAGCTACATTATTTCAGTAATCATTACAATTCATAATGGGACTTATAGTACTTTGTCTGCGAGATGAAACTTATTTTATTTCTGAGGCAACCATATTGTCATATGCATTTGTAACCAAATTATTGCTCCTCATGTCCATGGTGCAATGGAAACATGAGCTGCACACTGTTGAAAGAAAAATCTTCATCAGGGTCCAGTCCAAGCCGGGAATAAACAAAATGGAGACTGCTTTAGAAAGAAGGTTGTGGCTTATTGAGCAGAACCACAAGACATGTGGCTCTGGAACAGCTGACCACATGTAGTTGGGAGTGGTGAGTTTTTATACCTGCTTGGGCTTTTGTGCTTGGAGTTGTTTCCTGTTGTTGTGGCATGAACTTTGACCTGAGCTTTTGAATGTGTCCTTTCTGGTATTCTGATGGTGGTGGGTTAATCCTATTATGTCCTAAAGGTCATGTCCCGATTCCCTGGGGCTGTGGCTGATGGCTATGTCCTGTGTTGGATTTTTTGGGTGAGGGGTTGTTGGTTCTAGGGATCTTTGTCTTTCTAATCCCATCAGCTCCAAGCTTCCTGGCTACAGTCTTTCTGAAAGGATTATCAAATCTGCATTTCTAAAAGCTGGCTTGCTTGGTTTCTGCTTGGGGGAGGGAGACTTGGGGCTGTCTTTGCCTAAGATTTTCCGTTACTCCTTTGGGGAAATATAATATTCTGTCCTTTTTAATATTCCCCCCCCAAAAAAAAAATATTTCCTTCTCTAGGAGGGTGGGTAGGTGCTGACTTCCAACAACACTAAAGCATAGGTTTGTACAGTAAATTCAGGATAAAAGGAAGGCCTTTGAACAACCCCATGAAATTTAGAATCCCAGCACCACAAACTCTGATTGCTGCCATTTTATTTTAAAACATACATTAAGCAAATAAATAGCTCTGCAGGTACCCAGCTGCATATAGTATCAGGCTTTTTTTCCGGGCAACCATGATTCCATGAGCAACTTTTTTTTATTAATTCAAAGCAATTGGAAATAAACAGTAAATGGTTCCCATGCTTTACTCAACTGAATATCCAATATAAACTTCATTCAAGTGAAAAATCTTGCTTGGACATCCTTCATCTAGTTTCATGTGTTTATTACAAGTAAAATTGCTTTCCTAATTGATCCTCCATTACAGCAAACTTAAGTAGCCATAATACACATTGCAGCCTACATCATCTTGCCAAAATGCACCTGGCATATGGGGATTAATCCAAGGTTTCCCAGCTGCACAGTTCAAGCCACAGAAGGAGATTGGTGACTTCATGTGTAAACAATTTCTCTTCTCCCCTATATCCACAGTCATGGTACTGTGAAAACCATAAGAGAAAATGTTGAAATAACCCTTGCTGTAATATGCAGTCCATTGATATTTAGCAAAGAATATATGTGAGAGTAGAACTAAGCCTTTCCGAAATAGCTAGACTATTCAGGCCCAAGCAACAAATTATTTTATTAGGAAAGTCTACATGTTTTTATAGAAAATCTGTAACTCTGAACCTCCTGTGCTTAGGGCAGGAGAAATGAGAAAACAGAGGAAGTAATGTAAGATACAACCTAAAGGGAAGAATCCAGTAATCTTCCAATCAGAGGAAAATAGAGCAAAGGAAAGAAAAAGACAGAGACGGTGTATCTGTCATGGTTCCGATGAATAAGGCAAATCAAACAGATTGCAGGCATATTATTTATCTAAAAAGTCTTAGTAATGAAATGAAACATCGGCACTCATGGAGAGGGTGCCAGAATCTGAAATCTCCTCCCCCCAAACCCATCGTAACACCCACACAATCTCCGCCCTTATCTACACGTCATAAATCACATTATCCAATTAGTTTCACATATGAGGTCTCTCCTCCCATTCTGTACGTAGCTTCTTATCTTCTCAAAATAGACATTAGAAAAATTCCCTCCCTTCAAGATTCAAAGTGAAGCAGTTTAAACAAAAGGCCGTCTCTTACATTGTCAGTGCAAAAACATGTCAATGTTTGCAGCATTGACATCTGCCCCCCCTTACAAAAAGAATAGATTCCGTAATGTAAACAAACACAAGTTAGGAGCTGACTTTTGGTTTGTTGGGGTGCTTCTCATAAAACTTTTTGATAAGTCTGTCAGCTTTCACATTGCTAGATTTCACCCAAATGGCTTCAGACAATGGGTATCCCTTCCATTGTACTAGGTACTGCAATTTTCCCTTAAAGATTCTAGAGTCAAGGATATGTTTCACTTCATAATGGGTCTGACCCACTACTATGAGGGGTCCAGGAGCTTTCTTAGGGGGAGGTCTTAAAGTGGAGGCTCGAAAAGGTTTCAGTAAGCTGCAATGGAACACCAGGTGAATTTTTCCCAAATGTCTGGGGAGTTTCAATTTTACTGTGACCAGGTTGATGATTTTCACAATGGGGAAAGGCCCCAAGAATTTCGGTCCCAATTTCTTATTGGGTAGTTTAAGGCGTAAGTATTTGGTTGACAAATAGACCTTTTCCCCAACTTGGAATGTTCTTTGGGGGGGGCCCTCTCTTTTTGTTAGCTTGCTTTTTGTAGGACTCAAATTCATCTTCCCACAGAAAACTATTTATTATTTTCTCTTCAGAATCTTTGCCAGTTTATCTCTCCTACTAGAGACAGTGGTGGGGGTTCAGGACCCCCCTTTGAAAGAAGATAGATTCTGGCATGATGTCATGGTTCCGATGAATAAGACAAATCAAACAGATTGCAGGCATATTCTTTATCTAAAAAGTCTTAGTAATGAAACGAAACTTCGGCACTCTTGGAGGGGGTGCTAGAATCTGAAATCTCCTCCCCCCAAACCCATCGTAACACCCACACAATCTCTGCCCTTATCTACACATCATAAATCACATTATCCAATTAGTTTCACATATGAAGTCTCTCCTACCATTCTGTATGTGGCAATTCCCTCCCTTCACAATTCAAAGTGAAGCAGTTTAAACAAAAGGCCATCTCTTACATTGTCAGTGCAAAAACATGTCAATGTTTGCAGCATTGACAGTATCCTTATTTACAATTTTATTCTTACTGCCCTAAGTGGTCAATAGAATAAAAGGGGTACAGATGCTTCTGCAACTGCAGAAATTGTTTGAAACTACATGCTCACTTCTTATCCGCACCAAAGCTAATATCAGATAGGCTAGGGACTATTTTAACTATGCAGGATAAATGTTATTCTACCATCGTGTATGTATTGGATGTGAATACAATAAACATTAGCATAAACAGTTAAAACCTATCAATATTCCATTAACATCAATATAAATTAATGTATTTTTATTTATTTAATATATCAGTATCCTAATTCTGAATATCCTATCTGAAGCTGTTCTTTTACAACTGGCAAAGAGAAAGGGAGCGAGATGTTAAACACATTCAGGCTCTTACTATATATATATACTGTATACTGAACTCAGTGGACAACTTCAAAATAACATTAAGAGACTTAGATTAGCGAAGATATTAAATGTATACCACTTCATTTTGGCATTCAGCATATTTTCCTTGAACTGTATGCCACGGACTGAAGCTTCAGCATCAGGATGACAGAAAGTGCTGTTTGTTCAGCATATCACATCTATATTAGCTCAAATTCAGAGGGAAATGAAAATAAATGTTATAAGAGGTTGATTATTTAAGGTAGTGACACAAGGAACCAGTACATATCAAGTTAGGTAACAATTTTGGAGCAACTAATTCAGCAAACGTCAACTAGTACCATGTTTTCCTGGATTCCCAGTAGTGTTCTTTCTTGATGTCTGCTATCTGATTTTCTGGAAATATCTTGGAGATATTGGTTCTACAGCTAACCCATAGATTCTCGCTTTGATCATTTATCTTTTGTGTGCTATAGAAAAAGTAGACTTATTAGAAAAATCCTTATCTTTTTAATGTACTCTCGTAATGTCATTATATCATATGTATTCCATGTACTTTCTGTGGATAAAATTGTATATAATTGTTGCAATTAAAACACAAATACAGCAGAAGGATTTCACAATATCTCCAAATTCAAAAAGACTGTAGTTCATTCCAAAGTTGATTAGTTTCTGCCACCATACCTGTAATTATGGCAATTAGAGCTAGGAGCAGAATGAATCTCAAACTAAGGCAAATTCATTCATGCAAAACAATTCAATCTATCTTGGAGGGGGCAATGAAAGAAATTGCAGTACTTGGGGATCATAGGTTCATTATAAATACGTGTCACCTTATCTACTGGAAATAAAGGAAAATCTAATATAATTGTTTATAAAATCCCTCCCCAGCACACAATTTCACATCTTATATCTCCATCTAGTGATGAGACACTTTGGAAGCAAGTTAAATGTTTATCATTTAATTGTCACATTTAGATAGGTAGATGCCTTATAGGAAATAATTACCGTAATATAAAGGGGGAAGATTAACTAAAAGGTCTATATTTCTATTATTGATAGAGTTATTTCTCGTTTTATTTTCTGCCCCATATCAATGTCTTCCCTACCTTCCTTAGAATACAAGATTTTAAAACAAAACAAAACAAAAAACCCTTGGCATACTTCAGTGTACTATCTGTATCTGAACTATGCATTAAAATTTACTTCGGTTCAATATGTATTTTTTAAAGTAATCCCAAAGACATAAATCTATAAATAAGATAATCCGGGAGAAATGTGGCATAAAAACATGCTCAAACAGTGAACTTTTAACACATATTATCCCCTAGATAGCTGATTTAAAATCAAAAGATTGTTTGGTGATATTTGTTATAAAACTTCTAACAACAGCTTGATCAAAACCTCAAATATTATTTGTTCAAAAAGATAAAAATGAACACATACATATGGTTAAAAGTTCTTGAAACTAGGCCACACAAAAGAGGATCTGAATTCTTTTAATAACTCACTGAAATTCAGTGAGTATTACATTATGGTCTAATTTGCTATTCCACATTCAGTAATATAAGACAAAATGCAGCACAGTATGATTATTTTTAAAGAGAAATATATTATAAAAATTAACACACTATGCAAAATGAACTTACCGGTATGTACTCTGCAAATCCATAACAAAATCTGCCTGGTTTTGGTTTATTGTGTTTGACTTCATAAATGTAGTACTTGGTCATTTAACTGAATTTTATAAAAATTAAGGATATAACTCTGAGCATAATTATTTGTAAGTATTGTCCACTGAAATCAAAGATGCTTACTTCAGACAAGGTAGAGAAAAAAATGCAAAGCAGGACTTCTGCAATTTTGTCCCACCTCCTTCATAATTGTTTATAACTTTGCTTTACAAATGAAAATTCAAGAGCAAAACTAATTGAAAAAATGCATAAGAATAAGACTTTTTAGAATTAAATATTCCAAAAAGCATATCTAAAATCAAAGAGTATACATAAATTTATTTTTAAAAGACAATTCAATTTCCATATTTTTCACATGAATGTGAAATAGTGCATCAAGTGATACCATTTGTATGTGTAAAAATTAAATGTCAAAAATAAAGAACAAAATTATTTTTTTTGAAAAATAAGTAAATCTAAAGGGCACCTTTGTGAAATAAAAGGCTGTCCTTTAAAGTAAAGGACAAGTGGTCACTGTAAATAGCAGGAGAAGAGACTGAGAGCAGTTACCACCATTTCCATCTGCTGCACAGCTTTGTGGCCCGTTACCAAACTCAGGGTAATAGGGGCATAATATGAAATGACAAAAAAAGCCTGCTCATGTATTTTCAACCACTTGCGGCTTCCAAATGTCTTCAAGAACAGCTCTATGTTCTATGTGCTAGAGTAAGTCAAACAGGAGGTAACTAAGGCATACGTCACTTTGAGAAAGGCCACCCAATCCAGGAATGGGCACATTTGGTGCTAACATTTAACCTAACATATTCCTAGATTGGGAGGGTGTTTCACACAGCTGTTCCATGAGCTCGACTTGCTCCCAATAGACCAAGCATGTCCAACTGCTGGCCGGATGCATCAACTTGGGAGTCCTCCTAGATTCACAGCTTTCTTTAGAAGACCATATAGCAAATTTGACTAGGGGGGCCTTCTCCCAGGTTCGCCTGGTGCGCCAGTTGCGGCCCTATCTAGACCGGGAGGCCTTGCGCACGGTCACTCATGCGCTCGTGACCTCTCATTTGGACTACTGCAACACTCTCTACATGGGGCTGCCCTTGAGGACCACTCGGAGGCTCCAACTGGTACAGAATGCAGCCGCGAGAGTTGTGTTGGGAGTTTCCCGATACTCCCATGTTACACCCTTGCTCCGCGAGCTGCATTGGCTCCCAGTTGTCTTCCGTGTGAGATTCAAGGTCCTGGTAATGACCTACAAAGCCCTTCATGGCATGGGTCTGGAATACCTCAGGGAGCACCTGCGGCCGGCATCAACTTCCCTCCGCCCAGTGCGCTCCCACAGAGAGGGCCTCCTCAGGGTGCCACCGGTCAAAGAATGTCAACTGGTGGCCCCCAGGGGGAGGGCGTTCTCTGTGGGCACGCCGGATTTATGGAACCATCTTCCGGTTGAGCTCCGGATGGCACCCGACCTTCGCTCCTTCCGGCGCGATCTAAAGACCTATCTGTTTGAACAAGCCAGCATGGCCTGATGGGTGATGGGTTTGGGTTTTATTGCTTTTTATGTATTTTAACTTATTGTTATAGTTTTTGGGCATCTTGTTTAATGTCTTTTAATTTTTGTATTTTTGTCTTTTAACATGTATTGCCCTTTTTACCGCCCTGAGTCCTTCGGGAGAAGGGCGGTATACAAATAAAATTATTATTATTATTATTATTATTATTATTATTATTATTATTATTATTATTATTATTATTATTATTATTATTATTATTATTATTATTATTATTATTATTATTATTATTATTATCACAACGAAACCGTGCCCATCCCATTGCTGGCAATGGGGAAAAAGTCACGATACGTCACGTGATGTCATGTGATGTCACGAGTTTGACATGCCTGCAATAAACTATCTGGTGTAGTGGCTGTCACTTATAAAGCCCTACATGGTATAAGGCCAGGCAACCTATGCCAATATTTCCATCCCATTGTTTCTGCTTGCCTATTGGTGTACCCAAGAGGACATGCTTGGGGTCTCCTCCATGAAAAAAACACCATCTTGTTGGACCTCAGAGTGGGCCTTCTCTTCAGCAGCACCTCACCTGAGGAACAGCATACTGCCAGAGATCTGAATGGCCCCAATTGTTTCATGTGGAGTAAGCAAATACAACACAAGCTATCACTGTGCAAAGCCATCTTATTAGTGAGAGAGAGAGAATACAACAGGAACAGAAAATGCATCACAGGAACAACAGAGCAGCAGTGTGACACAGGAAACAAATACAAAAGAGATGAATGATAGAGCTGCATAATAAGGTAAACATAACACCCAAAACACCAACCTCATTAGGCTTTTGTAAGGCTCTGAAGTCCTGGCTGTTGGAGAAGGAGAAGGAGCTTGAGTCAGCTCTGATGTTTATATGTTTTTTATCTGATTTGCCTTAGGCATAATGGGTCATTGCTTGTAACCAATTGTTTTAATCCTTACAGGTCATCCAAACTCACTGTGGTGAAATGGGTGGAAATAGATAAAAAAATCAGATCTTCCCTCAGTAGTTCCATTATTTTATCCTGCCTTGGCTGTTCTTACAAGTCACATCAGCCATGTGTGGCACAAATTACAAGTACTTCCCTGATAGTCCAGCTCCAGTTCATCCATAAAACAGTGACTGACCATGTTTGATAGCATCACTATCTCTTCTGAAGTGGCTAGTCATATATTTTTTTTATTTATTTGTTTATTGGCATTAAAAAAATCTGGTGGATGGACTGGGTCAGAACCACCACAGTAGGAATGAAGGAGGATTTAGCTTCCCCATTCTTCTTCTTCTTCTATTTCACTGCTAAAGACATTGACAATAAAACAGATCATTTTCTTCATTTTTTTCCTAGTCCTCTTTTCTGGTTATTCCAGGAATGCTGGAATAGTTATGTGTAAATAAGCAATTCATCTTGAGCACTTACTCTGAGCAGTTTTTTTTACCGTCTCAGCTACTTCAAAAAAGACCTAGCTGCTGGGTTCAAACAACAAGCTAAATTTTTACCTGTTCTAATTAGGTATGTTGTTATAAACACAGTCACTGTTCAGAAAGGGTTCTGATCTTCTGGACAGGCTTTCGGGATCTTACAAGTGAGTGCAGAGAACACAGAATGAACAATACATTTTCCTTCCATGAACATCCTTAAGAACTATGCCACAAAATCCAAACCTGTGTGTTTAATGAACCCTGGTTTATTGCCCTTTCACCTTTGGTGAATTAGAAGGTTCGTTCTGTGATCTTCAAGATGAAATTCATAGATAACATGCCTACAATTCTACGTATAGCTGACTCGCTATATGCTAAACTTGCTGTCAGCCAATATTAAGGTTGTCAGTTCTGGCACTTTTCTTGCTAGACTGAGAAACTATACTTCAAAGGCAAGGAAAGGAATTGCACGGCAAGGAAATAATGGCTCTGCATCTTTTACTTGTGGACTATTGCCAATTAAGGAGACAACAAACTATGCTGTATTGATATTCTCTCTTGGGTAACTATTATTCAGAGCAACAGATAATTCAGTATATATTTTTTTAAAGATTGTTGTCTGCCTTTTGTAATTTCTAATGAAATTGCAGCTTAGAATGGCCTGAAATTAAAGATCTGTTCTTCAACACAGACAGATTGGAGAACCTATTAAGGCTGTACATATTTCCATTAATATAGTGCCTTGAGAGTAATATTTTTGAAATGTATTGTTGTCACTGCTTTAAATGAGCTATTCAGTTGTCCCAGTACTGCAGCAAATGTCACTGCATTATTGCACAGTATTTGGAAAACCTATAAGGAAGATCTCAAGAAGTTACTGTTAGAAATTATTCAGAAATCTGAGTGTGAATGCATATAAGGGTAGAGTCTTCATAGCACAAAAAAAAATAACAAGTGCTTCTCAAAAATGATAGGGACAATCACTTTTGTATCAGATCTAGATAACCAGCATGCATATACATTTAGTGTCCAGTCTTAATTCCCCAACATTTTTATATTAAAACAAGCTACAAAGTGTTCCAGAGTAAAAATACAGTCACTCTTTTTGCACAAAGGGAAGGATGGGAGAAATCATTCTAGAACATAAATAAGCGGAATTATTTCCTTTCAGCTAGGAATAAAGCCAATTAAAGAAAGACAAAGAGGAAATATTCTACAACCAGTTGGATGCGCTCAGTGGTTCATTCCATATCATGATCTATGGATTTTCACATGGAAGGAATTAAATAGCAATAAAAGATAAGACTGGGAAAGTCTCCTTTGGGTACCCTTTGTGTTAAATGGTGCATTAGTGAAGTAAATTCAAAATGGAATCGGCATATGAATTGTTGGGTTGTATAGCAGGCTAAATTCAGGGCAATCAATGTTACTTTTCCCTGAAAAGGAAAAGTTCTTCAAACCTTAAGTAGGAATCACAGTACCTTATCATTCATTATCAGAAGCATAAAATAATTAAAGGTTCTGCTTAGAAAAAAATGGCTTCAATGATGTGGAGATGGAGAAGTCAATGTACACAAACTACTCACAAGCTAGCCAGTTCTAGCAATATGTGCCATGTTATATACTAATGGCACTGTAATTACAAGCTCCTTTGATTCTTGCATAACAGGTGTCAAGCTGTTGAGAGAAAGAAGTGATAATTCTTGTCCTGTAAATAAGTAAGTAACTAAGTGAGTAAGTAAGTAAGCAGTGGTAAGTAAGAGGTAAGCATTGGGATATCACAAGGTTCTGTCTTAGGTCCAGTACTCTTCAGTATCATCATACATGATTTAGATGAAGGAATACAAGAGGAACTCATCAAATTTGCAATGACGCTAAGCTGGAAGGAATAGCCAACACCCCAGAAGATAACAAAAGGATCCAAAAGAATATTGACAGACTTGAACAATGGGCCCTATCCAACAAAATATGGGCCTTGGTGGAGCAGTGGGCTAATGCCTCCTTAAGTAACGCCAGCTGCCTGCAATTAGTGCAGGTTTGCATCCCACCAGGCTCAAGGTTGACTCAGCCTTCCATCCTTCCGAGGTAGGTAAAATGAGGACCCAGATTGTTGGGGGCAATTAAGCTGACTTTGTAATAATGCCACTTGGGGTGTGTGTGAAAAGCCCTAATAAGCAGGCATATACATAGAATGAAGGCTACTGCTAAGTTTGTAAGCCGCCCTGAGTCTTCGGAGAAGGGCAGGATATAAATGGAATTTAAAAAAAAAATTAATGTAGAAAAACATTAAAGTTTTATACTTAGGTAGGAAAAACCAAAGATATTAGTACAGATTAGGTGAAACCTGGCTCAAGAACAGTAAAAGGGATCTTGGAGTCCTAGTGGACGATCAGTTAAATATGAACCAGGAGTGTGCACCAACAGCCAAAAAAACTAATGCAATCCTTGGTTCCATAAAAAGAGGCATGGAGTTAAGATCATGTGAAGTATTAGTACCACTTTATAAAACCTTAGCAGGACCGTGTCCAGTTTTGGCCACCACATTACAAAAGAGATATTGAGATTTTGGAAAAAGTGCAAAGAAGAGCAACTAAGATGATAAGGGCCTGGAGACTAAAACATACGAAGAACAGTTGCAAAAATTGGTTATGGCTAGTCTAGAGAAAATAAGGGGGTAACATGATAGCAGTGTTCTAGTATTTGAGGAGCTGCCACAAAGAAGAGGGAGTCAACTTATTTTCCATAGCACCAGAAGGCAAGACAAGAAACAATGGATGAAAACTTATCAAGGAGACAAGCAACCTAGAATTAAGGAGAAACTTCCTAACAGTAACAATTAACTAGTGGAACAGCTTTCTTTCAGACGTTGTTGGTGGTTCAGCACTGGGAGTTTATAAGAGGTCACTAGACAGCCACTTGTCTGAAATTGTATAGGGTCTCCTGCTTGAGCAGGTGAGTTGGACTAGAAGACCTCTAAGGTCCCTTCCAACTCTATTCTATTCTAAATTCTGTCATCACTGATGTAGAGGTTAAGGCAGCGATCCCCAACCTTTGTAGTTTGGCAGCCCGATGGGGGAGACGGGAGAGAGAAACTGGGCCACACCAGCAGTGGGCTGGCGCATAGGCACACATAGGTCAACTTGCACAAGCAATGGGCCAGCAAGCATGTCCATGCATGCACACCTCGGCTTGCACAAGTTGAGATGTGCGCCCATGTGCACATGTGCCAGCCCACTGCTTGCACAAGTTGAGCTGCATGTGCTCATGTGGACACCGGCCTGCCACTTGCAATGCCTGGTCTCAAATAGGCCACAGCCTGGTAGTGGGCTGCGGCCCAGGGGTTGGGGATCCTGGGTTAAGGTGTTGGATTAGAAGGTTTTAGTTGACTCAGGTATGGAAGCTTATTTTGTATGTGTCACTTTCTTTCAGTTCAACTTGCCTCAGATCAATTTTAGTAAATCTATCATTTAACTCTGGATGGTATTTCATTCTACATTTTTACTCTTAATAATATGAGGTCAGGATCCGCTTGAACTTGAGCCGGCAACTGTGTCCAACTGGCAAGAGTATATTAATTAATGGCACTATATTTCTCACATGGCAACACTGGAATCTGGGTTGTGGTTTCCAGGATGGGTCAACAGACTAATTTCTAGATCTCCCAGGGTACTTTCTTCAACATTTATTGCACTTCATTTCTGTAAAGCTGAAACATATCTGATCCCAAACTAGCCACTGAAATGTAGAGGAAAATAGAACATTCTTCTGCAAGAAGTCATTTTAAAAATGCACGATCCATTAACTAAAGAATGTACCCAACTGTAATGGCATAAATCAATATAGCTGAAGTCTCTGTTGAACCATCATTCTGTCAACCTTCTCCCCTAGATTCTCAGAACTGTGGGATACTTGTCAGTAAAACATAATAAAACAGCTGGAACATAAATAAAATACAGTTCTTGACCCTTGAAGGTTTGGTGTGTTTCCTTGGATTTTTTAATTTTTTATACCTTCTCTCTATGCATATATCTCCATTTTCTTCATTCTTCTCTGATATCACAAACATCACTCTCATAGTTAAGAGGAATATGACTAATTCAGAAGTGAATTGAATATTTTAAAATAGTATGAATATAATTATTGTTTGGGTATTTAGCATTGTGTGAATCCAAGCCCCAAATAAGGGTTCTATAGGAAGGGGCCTCAATTATTAATCTAGTCCAGTGATGGCGAACCTTTTAGAGACTGAGTGCCCAAACCACAACCCAAAACCCACTTATTTATTGCAAAGTGCCAGGGGTGCATCAGCATTATGGTGCCCTTGGGGAGGGGTGGGCAGGGAGGCACCTCTGAGTGTCGCCTCTGGCATGCAAAAACCAGGGGCGCAAAAATGGGCCACCGTGCTGCAAGGCACTGCACCATGCAAGAACGGGGCAGGGCTAGTAAGTATCACACAGGCACTAACCCTGCCCCATTTGCAGTGCCTGCATGCTCACGGCCCCGTGCACGCACACATGTAAAATGCTTCCCCCTCCCTTTTCTTCCAGTCCGCCAATCAACAATGGTTGGTGACCTCTGCTCTACCATCTCTTCTTGAGCTTGCTAGTCAGCCACTTTGGCTCCTTTGTGTTGGGCGGGGCTCCTGCTCCGGGCAGTGATGGCGACTAAATGGACCTCCTGCTGCCGACAGTGGCACTCGTGCCAACAGAGAGGGCTCTGAGTGCCGCCTCTGGCACACGTGCCATAGGTTCGCCACCACTGATCTAGTCATTTTTGGTCCATGCCTTCCAAATTATGGGCACTACAATTAAACAAGTGTTAGTTTTTCAAGGTAGCCCAGACTAAATCTACCTTTATTGTGAGGTTTGTTAGTTTGTTTAATTTCTTTGCCACCCATCTCTAAATAACTGAAATGTTTGCTTTTGTATCATTTCTATTGGAAATTATATGTGTGAATGATGACTTTCTTTTAAAAAAATCTTTGATGATCAGTAACACTACATCTTATACAGAAAGGTTAGATAATTATAAAGTGAGTTTCCTGTTTTTGCTGCTGTTGGAACATTACTCTATCCAGCTTTATAAAAATAAGTGTGGTGGTGGCAATGCTTTATGACAAGAGTTCAATTTGATGTTGGGGAACAGAGCAAAAAGGATGGCAATTCACTTGACAAACAACTGCCACAACTATATTCTTTTTCCAGATATCGAGACGTGAGGATGGTGTTTATGTGATCTTGTATGCCTGGCATCATTGTGGCATCACTATGTTTTGTTACAGATGTT
The DNA here is from genome assembly GCF_964194415.1 of Vipera berus. Taxonomy (NCBI): domain Eukaryota; kingdom Metazoa; phylum Chordata; class Lepidosauria; order Squamata; family Viperidae; genus Vipera; species Vipera berus. The sequence continues at coordinate 70,596,778 of NC_138207.1, read as the reverse complement.
GCTGCACATACATTCATACTTATTTCAGACTGACATATTAATTGTCAGTCTAACAGCACTCTGACTGTTACATCAACTGTTGGGGCTTCCTAAACATCATACACAAAAGCACAACATAATTGTGTATGGGTGCACATTTATGTTTGTGTGGAGATTTATTTATTTTACAGATTTTATAAACCACCCCAATCCTCAGATTTGGGGCAGTATATAAAGTAATAAATAGTTAAAAATCAGCACAAGCATAATAAAAACTGCCTGGCACTTAAAGTTTCATCCAAGGCCAAAAGCCTACTGAACAATAATGGTTTCCAGCAAATTCCAAAATATCAGAAGGTTGGGAAATGTGCTTATTCCCAGTGGCTTCTGGTCCATAATGTTCTTCTTTCATATGTGGGTGGAGTCTTTAGCAAGACCTCTTTTGGTGACCAGCTTAGAGAGGCAGTGTCAATTTATATATGCTAAGATGTAAATTTATAACAGATGGGACTGAAAGCTCCTGGGGGGAAAAACCAACTACCTGGAGAATACATTTATGCATGTGAAAATATTTACATGGAAAACATTTAAGCTCATTTTTCAAAATATACAACTAGATGCATTTCTACCAATGGAACTAGATGAATGTGATCTAATGACATCATTTCCCACAGCTGGTACCACTGATAGATGCTTTGGAATTATAACGACCAAAATCTCCAGCCACTATAATTGAACAAGCTGACAGAATATTCTGGGACTTCTGCTCCTAATTCCTCTGGATTCTAGGAGGAAGGTTGGGATCCAAAATCGTCTTGAGATCTGAACATGATTATTGACACAGAATGCTTGCTGACCTGGGGTACATCATGTATACATATATTTCTTTATTATAATCACTATCTGAATACAAAAATCAGTGGTGGATGGGGTATATCTACACTTACCGTTAAAGCTGTTTCAGTCCCAGCTTAAAGCAGCTTAACACTAAACCAGTTTTAGAAAAACATATTATAACTGAGACATTCTAACAGCAATTTGCAAGGGATTGGATATGGGTTGCAACCAACATATACAGTTATTGGCAGTTCTCCTGATCTATCTTTAATTCTTTATTTCTTTATCTCTCTCTCTCTCTCTCTCTCTCTCTCTCTCTCTCTCTCTCTCTCTCTCTCTCTCTCTCTCTCTCTCTCTCCACCCATACTTACACACACACTCAAAAAATCATCAAAATGCAGATAACCAGGTACACACAACAAATACCTTTTAGACCTCGCTTTTTAATCATAAATACTAAAATAGTATACTGCTCAAAAAAATAAAGGGAACACATGATAAGACATCCTACTATTAAATACAGTACATTGTGTTGTTTAAGTGTTCCCTTTATTTTTTTGAGCAGTATATAATGACTAAAAACTTTGCCTCCAATGTATAAGATGCTAGTTCCAGATTCAGCTGAATGCTTTTTCGTTTTAAATTACTATTGTGTTTCCGTCAACTAGCTAGTTAGTTATCCCTCTTCAGCAGTTGAGGGTTTTCTAAAACAGAATAAGTTCAGTGCTGCACTATTTCATCATTTCTATAGACACTTGGAAGAAAAAGTGTTTTTTTCTTTCCACACAGCTGAAAAGAAAAAAAAAATAGCAATATTTGTTTTAAAATATCTCTGGTAGGTTTTGAATCAATCACCTTTTGCTATGAGGCAATGCACTTAACCACCCACGCTAGTTTAATCTACAGAGGTCTTAGAAGCTCTTAAAGATCAGGGTAACTACTGGCTCAGTTGAAGAGGAAAAGTAGTGGATGAATTGCTGGGGTCAACCTGCAAAGAAGTCAAGTGGTCCAGCCAAGACAAAACATAAGAAGAAAAGATTGCTCTCCAGCTACATCAGGAAAATACATGGAGGTTGAATTTGTGACAAGAGGGTCATGAGTAAAGACTGATGTCCTTTTCTATTCTCCAGAAATGGTTTCTGTTCCATTCTAGTGACAGAACAGTTTAGCAGCACAGAAAAACGTGTGAGCAGAATAAAAGAAAATAGGGAAGGACATAAAGAGAATGAAATGTTCTCGGGAAAAAAGAAGTAAAGAATGGTTTGCAGGTTTTAAGTTCTAAGTAGTGACAAGGCCCATTCGATTAGTATTTAGAAATTTTTCCCCCTGAATTCTCTATTTTTCATAACACAATTCAACATTGAAACTCAGAGTTTCTGAAATCAGGGTGTATGTTCACCTCAGTTGTATAACCATAATTTATTTCCACCCATTTAAAATTTCGGAAGAATGGCAACTAATCCAGAAAATGCATGCTGTGAACACATTACAGTGCTAAAACCCTAATCAATCAGTAGGTAATACTTCCCCTATCATTTATCTACCTAATATTTAAAGATTGATCTGTTGACAGCATTTACAAAAATATGCTATTAAAAGTGAGGAGTATAACAAAAAGGTTATATTGAAAGGTGGGTTGAATTTTGACTTATTCAACATATTGTTTGGTAAGCAGTGAATAAAGGAGACTAGGTCCCATACATACTTGCATTTTACCATGGGTCAATTGCACTCTGATCACCCTAATCTTCTCCTTGGTCACATGATATTGTTTTAATTTCATTCTTAGCTGCTTGGCAAACACTCTTGAGTTGTCACAAGGTTTGAAACTACATTTTTCTCCCTTAAACTGACACAATATCACCCTAACTTCAAGCAGTATAAATAAAATGTGTAATGCTAGCCTGTCGTGGAGGCTAGATCAACAGACCTGTTTGTGAGTATGATCAGAGATGTTTTTGGGAGGGGATTGGTTACTAATCATCCACCAAAGCTCTTTCTCTTCCACAATTTGCCCTCTCCATCAACACTTTATTTCCTCAATTTCCTGCACATCCAACTCATTTTCTTCTTCCACTCTTTGACATGTCTCTCCAAGTTCCAAGTTATTTTAACAGTGTTCTCTGCTGCAGTTTTGCCTTATGATGCAACAGCCCCACTTTTTTTCATTGCAATGTACAGAAAATAATGAGGAATGGCTGTTGATTTTTGTATGCCAAGTTTCCTGTCTTCCTCACTATCTATAATTTCTCATTATCTTCTGGCCATCTAAAGAGATCTGATTGTGCAGTAGTTAATCAGTTTTATTTAATCTGTCCAAAGGACCTTGTTGTTGTTGTTGTTGTTGTTGTTAGCTGCGAAGTCGTGTCCGACCCATCGCGACCCTATGGACAACATTCCTCCAGGCCTTCCTGTCCTCTACCATCTTCTGGAGTCCATTTAAGCTCACGCCTACTGCTTCAGTGACTCCATCCAGCCACCTCATTCTCTGTTGTCCCCTTCTTCTATTGCCCTCGATCTTTCCCAGCATTAGGCTCTTCTCCAGTGAGTCCTTCCTTCTCATTAGGTGGCCAAAGTATTTGAGTTTTAGCTTCAGGATCTGGCCTTCTAAAGAGCAGTCAGGATTGATCTCCTCTAGGACTGACCGGTTTGATCGCCTTGCAGTCCAAGGGACTCGCAGGAATCTTCTCCAGCACCATAGTTCAAAGGCCTCAATTCTTTGGCGCTCAGCCTTTCTTATGGTCCAACTTTCAGTGCCATACATTGCAACTGGGAAGACCATAGCCTTGACTATACGCACTTTTGTTGACAGGGTGATGTCTCTGCTTTTTAGTGTGCTGTCTAGATTTGCCATGGCTTTCCTCCCCAGGAGCAAGCGTCTTTTAATTTCTTGGCTACAGTCCCCATCTGCAGTGATCTTGGAGCCCAGGAAAATAAAATCTGTCACTACCTCCATTTCTTTCCCATCTATTTGCCAGGAATTGAGAGGGCCGGATGCCATGATCTTGGTTTTCTTAATGTTAAGTTTCAACCCAACTTTTGCACTCTCCTTCTTCACCCGCAACAAGAGGCTCTTTAGTTCTTCTTCACTTTCTGCCATTAGAGTGGTATCATCTGCGTATCTTAGGTTGTTGATATTTCTTCCGGCAATCTTAATTCCAACTTTTGATTCATCTAGCCCTGCCTTTCTCATGATGTGCTCTGCATATAAGTTAAATAGGCAGGGCGACAGTATACAGCCTTGCCGGACTCCTTTCCCAATTTTGAACCAATCAGTGGTTCCATGTCCAGTTCTCACTGTTGCTTCTTGACCCACATATAGGTTTCTCAAGAGACAAATAAGATGGTCTGGTACTCCCATCTCTTTAAGAACTTGCCACAGTTTGTTATGATCTATAAGTTGCCTAAACAAGGCAAGACTTCCTACCCTTATCTATGGGACTATTTCAACTATGTTTCCTCTTACGTTTCTTCATTCTAACTTGGGAGAATGGGGTGTAGTAGAAGAGGGCAGAGAAACCAGGTGGAAAAGCTCAGATATTGGCTAAAAGTAAGGCCTTGCCGATTTCTCCTAGTACCCCGATTGTTGGATGTTTTCCCTCCTAGCTAATGATATGCTGAACAGAAATGGTAGCAAAGAAAAAAAAGTAACTTCAATTCACCGTGTTTATGATAATTGACACACAGTATTCTGTGATTGGGACACCACTTGGCAGTAACTTAAAACTCAGGTGGTATAGCAAGGACTGGCAATGGGGCAGCAAGTTTTATCTCAGAATTATTTCATGCCAACTCAACAGTTGGTTGATTTAATTCTATAGTGGGAAAAGGATTTGTTCCATCTAGCAATATTCATTCCTGATCAATGTGCACAGGGACTTCTTTTAGGTGAGGGGGTAAAAATTAAACTGTAAGCGAAGATATGGGACAATTTAAATGTTTAATAAATCATAATAAGAGAAGTCTATATAAAAGCTAATTCAGTTAGTTTCCTCACTACTTTATAAAAAAAAACCTCTTACAAGGTATGTTTCTCTTTTTAACTTTGAGGTTTAATGTCTCCCTAAAGTAATCTTGCAATATCTCTATTAATTAGAAAATTGAAGTACCCAAATATTTTTTGTGGGATTCTTCTTATAGGTACTGCCACATGTTTTCTAGGCCTAAAATTTGAGATAACTAAACTCTAGGCTAGTTGAATTTCCCATGAAACACTGGGGAACAGCAGCGGTTTTATATTAAGATGATGCCAAGCCAAAATCCCAGTTCAGTTTTTCATTTCTATAAGGCTGAATTAAAGCCAAATGACAGAGGTGAGGGACATACAGAAAAAAACAAAAACCTCAGAATCAGGAAAAGCCTGCTGCCAACTCAAATAGGAAGCTAAATATAGCACTTCCTGTTTGGAAAGTTCCAAAGTCCAGCTTGAATGGCTGGCATTAGTGTGCAACCTCTTTTCTAATTAATATGTATTCCAAAGTCAGCCAGATGGGCTCTGACCTGAAATGGGGCCTACAGCTATGGGGAAGGAGATTTAAATCTTCCTTCCTGGAAAGCTGGTTTTCAGAAATGTGACTGCTCTGTCAATATAGTACTTTTGGTTTGGGTTTTTTTTTGAAGAGTAGGAAGAGCTGCCCTGGGGTTTTGGAGTTGTAACTCTGAAAGGATGGGCTATTTTTTTCATGACAAAAGTATCAGAACTAATCACGGAAAGATTTCCATCTGATACCCTAGAAGAGGGATGTGCAACTGAGCCTTAGTCCAGATCAAACATGAAGTGTAATGTAATATTAATAAATTATACATATTTAATATGAATATTTCTTATGCACTTAATGATGGCCTCTTACAAGTACATTAACTGTTATACTTTTGGAAGTTTTCACTGGACTCAAATCAAACACTCTCAAGTTACTTTCTTGTTCTTCAGAAGGAAATATAAAATTTATCAGTTGGCTGAAATGGTAAGTCAGAGAACGCAATACAGAAAAAAGTCCTCCTCCTCCTCCTCCTCTTCCTCCTCCACATGTAGAGCTTGATTGCATTGAGTGACTACACCATTCTAGGACATAGTAGACTTTAAAAGGAATGAAAAATAACCATCCTATTCTATCACAAAGTTAACTGCTCTTCTGCTGTAATATTTCAGCAGAGAAAAATGGAATAAGAGAAGCAGGATCTATCTACATCGAATCTCACAAATATCTCAAGTGAATATCCAAGATCCTTTGAAATAATATCTGTAGTAGCTTCAATATTTGTTAACCTCCATATTAAGGGTTAGAGGGTGAGTTTGGTGCAGTGGTTAAGGCATCCGGCTAGCAACCAGGAGTCTGGGAGTTCTTAGTCCCATCTTAGGCACAAAAGCCAGATGGGTGATCAATCACTTTCTCCCACTCCCAAGAAAGGGGCAAAGGAAAACCACTTCTGTGAAAAAACCTAGAGGTAAATCACCTCTTTAATCATTTTCTTCTGCCACATTGACAATCACAATTGGGTAACTAGTTTTAAAACTTTTAGAGGAATGCACTTTTGGATGATTAAACTTTTGGGTGACTGTTTGTTTGGAAGAGTTTGTATAAGTCTATTTTTGATGAAGGCCGTAAGCATCTTAATATTATCTGTCAGCCCTTCAAATCAGGCAAGGTCTGGAAGCACGCTTTGGATAAACTCAGAATGTTACTTTATTATTGTAGGATGTACTGGAATTTTGAAAGCCTGCCAGCATTTCCGTCTGCACCTTCTTATACCAAACAGAATCAAGATAGGATTATTTTGAGGGTATGTTGCATATCCCATCAATTAAAGAATTTTAGCTGGTGGGATCCTTGAAGAGAGCCTTCTTCACGCCCTTTGGAACATCCTAAACCCTAACCCCATTCTTTTGGCCTTCCAAAAGAGCATCAAGAATTAAATGGCTGAGTTATTGTTTACTTTCTCTTAATGGCATGCATAATGCTTCTTGCATCCCTTTGGGCCTGGTATCTCTACACCCTTCTACATTAGTAACTTAATATACCTTTTGTTCATTATTTGTTTCATCATTAAATGGTGTTTGTGACTGTGACCCACTGCAGCTTACACAATTTTATTTTTACATTTATTTTGACATTTATATGCTTCCCATCTTGCCAAACATCACCTACAAACCTTTTTGAAACCTGCTGAGACTGATTAGTTCTCACACTAAATAGCATGAAGAAATTTGGATAAAGAGCAGAATACAAGAAGTGGTTGAGATTAGGATAAAACATATCCATTTAGTATTTAAAATAAGCTATTTTTATTTAGGGTGAAAAAAGCAACATATAGCCGTAGAATTAATTGAGTAAGTTCTAATCCTGCTCTTACATTGTTGAAAGAGGCAACATATGCATTTCTTTATCTTTAGTACATTTTCCCCCTTCCCCCCCCAAATTGAAAGTAGCACAATGAAACACATTTTGATAAAAACAACACCACATTATAAAGTTTCACTAATGTACTAAGGCATCCCATTTTTAAAACTATATCCACCAGAACTCTACATGGCATAAATTTAGCAGAACTGAACCTGTTGCAAACTTTTTGTTACTACAACAAACAGAACAACTTTTTCAAAAAAGCAACCATTTAGATAGCAACCATTGATACATTAGCGCCACCTTTTGTTCTTTAGAGAAAAATGAAATTATCTAAAAAAAATATCTAGGAAACTGGAAACCCATCCTTAAACTCCCATAACTAAATGTTTGTTCATTAAAAAAACCTCCTAATTTCCAAAAATGATAAAAAGAATATCTTCTTACATGTGTTGGCTAAAATCTATGCAGTTCAAGTGCTATGAACAAAGAAGACTTTTCTAAAATGCATATTTTATAATAACATTTCTTACAATTGCAAACTTAACCTTTGAAGATTACCAAGAAAATTATCTAATATATTTTACAGTTTGTATTAGTTAATATTAGGTACCTAGCTAGGTAAAAAGACAGGTAGCATGAGCTACTGTATGGATAACTCACAAACACCTTTCAGACATCATTATTTTGTATATTATGTTAGTAATGTGTCAATAACAAGTTTTGCCTATTATTTAAGGTGCTGGTACTTACCTTTAAAGCCCTACATGGCTTAGGCCCGGGATATCTGCAGGACCGTCTGCTGCCGGGGACGAATTCCCATCGCCCAGTGCGCTCACACAGAGAGGGCCTCCTCAGGGTGCCATCGGCCAGACAATGTCGGCTGGCGACCCCCAGGGGGAGGGCCTTCTCTGTGGGAGCGCCAGCCCTCTGGAATCAACTCCCCCTTGAGCTTCGGATGGCCCCGGACCTCCGGTCCTTTCGCTGTGACCTCAAGACGTTCCTTTTCCATCAGGCTGACCTGGATTGATGATGGGTTTTAAAAGTTTTAATTTTTAACTGTGTAATTAATATTTGGGGCTGTTATTTAATTTTTTTTTCTTAACTTTTGTACTGTTGGTTTTTTATTGTTGTTAGCCGCCCTGAGTCCTCTGGGAGATAGGGCGGCATATAAGTCCCATAATAAATAAATAAATAAATAAATTATCTTTTTTCATACAGGCTAGTTTTCTTTGTAAAGGGGCTATAGTTGATTCGGTCACTGGTGTTTCTGAAGTATTGCTATTCAGACATTCTTGTATTGCCCTAGTGTGAACGAGGCAAACTGTTTCCCAGCATGAAATGTAGTTGCGGTCAACTTGTCAGAATAGCTCAGGGATGAAACCATAAAGTATAGCAATTACACTGAGAGAATTAGAAATTGTGGCTTCTCCCCTCAAAAAAGATGGCCTGAACAAATAAGTTTTCAATTGTGTGGCTGGAAAAAGAATTTCAGCAACTGGAGTGCAGCAAATGGAAAGGCTCTTCCTCTAATTACCAAGGGATTCCCTTGAGACCTACAATCCTATTCTCAATTTCTTAGCAGATTTGTGTGAAAGTAGACAATTTCTAAACTATTCTGGTCACAATCTATTTTGGACTTTGGACTTTGAAGCCAGCATTTTTCCATTGCTTCTGGAATGTGTTGAAAATCAGTGTAATTATAAAACCTGCAAAATATTTCCCATATATTCAGGGCTTTGAAGACACGTTGCTTCTAAAATAAAACATATGATGGTGCTACCTCTTCATCTTGGGTCCAAAATTCATTGGGCTCAGCAAGCAGATCCAACACTGGCAAGGGACAGGATCCTTTCTCACAACAAAGTGCTACTGGCACTGAGTTACAGATAGGCAATAGCCCTCATGTAATCTCAGATCCTTCAAGTGAGGGAATGGCTGAAGGACTCAGGAATAAGAGCTGGAGGGTTGCCAGAGTGGTTATTGTACTTTGCCTAATAGTACTTTTTGGGAACGATGCAGACCATATAGTAGTCAATGACAGATGCCATTGGTCTGATATGCTAAAACACTGTTACCAGTGCATGAATATCTTTAGAATATGGAATGAAACAGAGCCAATTTTATCATGTCTAATCTGTATAAGAAAAATCAGCACACGCTACAGCAATCTTTACATTGAAGGTATTTAGATTCTCCGCAAAGATCTAGCTCAAAGTCTTTGCAAATGAGAAAAGGAACTATTACACCACATTGTTCACCAAGAAAATTCTTTTTATAATGTTCAACAACCACACTGCGGTGATTAGTTCCTGGAACAACCTATTTAACATCTTAGCAGTTTCCCTACTGTTCGCAGCAAGACATTCTTCAAGGGAATTCTTACCAGATGGCTTGAAAGGTCTCCTGGAGTTAAACTCATCTTCCTACTTTGTGCCAACATATTAGGCACTGCTATGCACTTTGCTTTGGGATGCGATATACAAATAAGTAACCCTGTTGCCTGTATTGCTTTCGCAGTATAAGCTGAACAGTTTTACATAAAGAATTTTACTCATGTAAAGATTATATGGAATGACTTGGCTTGATTCAAATCTTCATACTGAACCTATTGCAGATGCCCAGTCAATGATAATTTTAGTAACAAGCTATTGCAATAAAGAGTAACTACCGTATATACTTGAGTATAAGCCGACTCGAGTATAAGCCGAGACCCCCAATTTCACCCCCAAAAACTGGGAAAAGTTGTTGACTCGAGTATAAGCCGATCCGCCGTTCTGCAAGCCTCCGCCGCCGGCGGAGGCTGGATCCACGCTCTGCAAGCCTCTGCCGCCAGCAGAGGCTCGATCCGCCATTTTGCAAGCCTGAATACACAGGAATACCCTGTGTGGCCGCGGCTCTCGGGGAAGCCCTGGCTGTCCGCTTCCTCGCTCCACGCTGCCATTCGGGGCCCGCGCGTTCCCCGGGCAAATCGCGGTGCCCAGCAGGCGAGGAAACACGCCCGCTCCAGTCGCCCCCCCTTCCCTCAGGAGACGCGAAGCAAGTGACCGCCCGGAGCTTACCGAGGACTTGCGCGCGGCCGAGGCTTCGGTGCTTCCAGGATCGCGCGCACCTCTCCCAAGCCGCCGCCGTCCGGAGACCTGCCGAAGTTTGGGGAGGTGCGCGCGCACCTCCCCAAACCTCCCCAAACGTCGGCAGGTCTCCGTTCCTCCGCACAGACCTGCCGACGTTTGGGCAGGTTTGGGCGCCTCCCCAAACCTCCCCAAACGTCGGCAGGTCTCCGTTCCTCCGCGCAGACCTGCCGACGTTTGGGGAGGTTTGGGCGCCTCCCCAAACCTCCCCAGGTCTCCGTTCCTCTGCGCAGACCTGCCGACGTTTGGGGAGGTTTGGGCGCCTCCCCAAACCTCCCCAAACGTCGGCAGGTCTCCGTTCCTCCTGCCGACGTTTGGGGAGGTTTGGGCACCTCCCCAGGTCTCCGTTCCTCCGCGCAGACCTGCCGACGTTTGGGGAGGTTTGGGCGCCTCCCCAAACCTCCCCAAACGTCGGCAGGTCTCCGTTCCTCCTGCCGACGTTTGGGGAGGTTTGGGCGCCTCCCCAAACCTCCCCAGGTCTCCGTTCCTCCGCGCAGACCTGCCGACGTTTGGGGAGATTTGGGCGCCTCCCCAAACCTCCCCAGGTCTCCGTTCCTCCGCGCAGACCTGCCGACGTTTGGGGAGGTTTGGGCGCCTCCCCAAACCTCCCCAGGTCTCCGTTCCTCCGCGCAGACCTGCCGACGTTTGGGGAGGTTTGGGCGCCTCCCCAAACCTCGGCAGGTCTCCGTTCCTCCTGCCGACCTTTGGGGAGGTTTGGGCGCCTCCCCAAACCTCCCCAAACCTCGGCAGGTCTCCGTTCCTCCTGCCGACCTTTGGGGAGGTTTGGGCGCCTCCCCAAACCTCCCCAAACCTCGGCAGGTCTCCGTTCCTCCTGCCGACGTTTGGGGAGGTTTGGGCGCCTCCCCAAACCTCGGCAGGTCTCCGTTCCTCCGCGCAGACCTGCCGACGTTTGGGGAGGTTTGGGCGCCTCCCCAAACCTCCCCAAACCTCGGCAGGTCTCCGTTCCTCCGTGCAGACCTGCCGACGTTTGGGGAGGCGCCCAAACCTCCCCAAAGGTCGGCAGGAGGAACGGAGACCTGCCGAGGTTTGGGGAGGTTTGGGGAGGCGCCCAAACCTCCCCAAACAGGAACGGAGACCTGCCGAGGTTTGGGGAGGTTTGGGGAGGCGCCCAAACCTCCCCAAACGTCGGCAGGTCTGCGCGGAGGAACGGAGACCTGCCGAGGTTTGGGGAGGTTTGGGGAGGCGCCCAAACCTCCCCAAACAGGAACGGAGACCTGTCGAGGTTTGGGGACGTTTGTGGAGGCGCCCAAACCTCCCCCAACGTCGGCAGGTCTGCGCGGAGGAACGGAGACCTGCCGAGGTTTGGGGAGGTTTGGGGAGGTGCCCAAACCTCCCCAAACAGGAACGGAGACCTGCCGAGGTTTGGGGAGGTTTGGGGAGGCGCCCAAACCTCCCCAAACGTCAGCAGGTCTGCGCGGAGGAACGGAGACCTGCCGAGGTTTGGGGAGGTTTGGGGAGGCGCCCAAACCTCCCCAAACAGGAACGGAGACCTGCCGAGGTTTGGGGAGGTTTGGGGAGGCGCCCAAACCTCCCCAAACGTCGGCAGGTCTGCGCGGAGGAACGGAGACCTGCCGAGGTTTGGGGAGGTTTGGGGAGGCGCCCAAACCTCCCCAAACAGGAACGGAGACCTGCCGAGGTTTGGGGACGTTTGGGGAGGCGCCCAAACCTCCCCAAACGTCGGCAGGTCTGCGCGGAGGAACGGAGACCTGCCGAGGTTTGGGGAGGCGCCCAAACCTCCCCAAAGGTCGGCAGGAGGAACGGAGACCTGCCGAGGTTTGGGGAGGTTTGGGGAGGCGCCCAAACCTCCCCAAACGTCGGCAGGTCTGCGCGGAGGAACGGAGACCTGCCGAGGTTTGGGGAGGTTTGGGTAGGCGCCCAAACCTCCCCAAAGGTCGGCAGGAGGAACGGAGACCTGCCGAGGTTTGGGGAGGTTTGGGGAGGCGCCCAAACCTCCCCAAAGGTCGGCAGGAGGAACGGAGACCTGCCGAGGTTTGGGGAGGTTTGGGGAGGCGCCCAAACCTCCCCAAAGGTCGGCAGGAGGAACGGAGACCTGCCGAGGTTTGGGGAGGTTTGGGGAGGCTCCCAAACCTCCCCAAAGGTCGGCAGGAAGAACGGAGACCTGCCGAGGTTTGGGGAGGTTTGGGGAGGCGCCCAAACCTCCCCAAAGGTCGGCAGGAGGAACGGAGACCTGCCGAGGTTTGGGGAGGTTTGGGGAGGCGCCCAAACCTCCCCAAAGGTCGGCAGGAGGAACGGAGACCTGCCGAGGTTTGGGGAGGTTTGGGGAGGCTCCCAAACCTCCCCAAAGGTCGGCAGGAAGAACGGAGACCTGCCGAGGTTTGGGGAGGTTTGGGGAGGCGCCCAAACCTCCCCAAACGTCGGCAGGTCTGCGCGGAGGAACGGAGACCTGCCGAGGTTTGGGGAGGTTTGGGGAGGCGCCCAAACCTCCCCAAAGGTCGGCAGGAGGAACGGAGACCTGCCGAGGTTTGGGGAGGCGCCCAAACCTCCCCAAAGGTCGGCAGGAGGAACGGAGACCTGCCGAGGTTTGGGGAGGTTTGGGGAGGCGCCCAAACCTCCCCAAAGGTCGGCAGGAGGAACGGAGACCTGCCGAGGTTTGGGGAGGTTTGGGGAGGCGCCCAAACCTCCCCAAAGGTCGGCAGGAGGAACGGAGACCTGCCGAGGTTTGGGGAGGTTTGGGGAGGCGCCCAAACCTCCCCAAACGTCGGCAGGTCTGCGCGGAGGAACGGAGACCTGCCGAGGTTTGGGGAGGCGCCCAAACCTCCCCAAACGTCGGCAGGTCTCCGTTCCTCCGCGCCCTGCCTGCCTGCTTCTTTCCGCTGCGGAAAGAAGCAGGCAGGCAAGGCGCGGAGGTCCGGAGACCTGCCGACGTTTGGGGAGGTTTGGGGAGGTGCGCGCGCACCTCCCCAAACCTCCCCAAACTTCGGCAGGTCTCCGGATGGCGGTGGCTTGGGAGAGGTGCGCGCGATCCCGGAAGCACCAAAGCCTCGGCCGCGCACAAGTCCTCGGTAAGTTTTTTTGTTGACTGGAGTATAAGCCGAAGTGGAATTTTTCAGCCCAAAAAGTGGGCTGAAAAATTCGGCTTATACTCAAGTATATACGGTAAATCATATCAGTACAATTTCCTCTCAATCCATTCTTATGGATTGACAGTGAAGTTAAATTTCTTTGCAGAAAGGGTTATGATTATAATCGCAGAGAAATCAATGGATCTATCATTGTATGGATGAGTAAGCTCATTTACTACTCATGATAAATAAAACCAGTGGTGTTTTGTCTTCCGGTGGCTCCGCGGCGACGGAGACAGCCTTCCCGGGCTGCCCGCGGCTCAGCTGTTGTTTTTTCGCCCGAAACAGCGCCGATCAGCTGTTCGGGCGAATTAGAAGCCCCCTCCTCGGGAGAAGAGGAGGGGGTGAGGCCCCAGGTAGGGGTAGAGTTCTCCGGGGCCGCCTGAGCTTGGAGCTTGGGCGGCTGAAGGATTGAACTCCCCCGAAGCCTGGGTTGCTCCCAGCTGGCCAGCGTCTCTGCTCCAGATTTCTTGGAGCAGAGCCAGGCGTCTGCGACCACCCCTGCCTGAAGAAAGGACTATGGATTAAAGGAGCAGGCAGAGCGGTACAAGAGGGAAAGGTGAAGAGGATTATTTTATTATACTCTCGAGCTTGATGGACTTTTTAAACTTTAAGTGAAAGTGCGTCACAATTGAAAAGTAAAAGATGGCGGCTAAACCTCCCCCTAAAACTCTTCGGAGTGGTGGATCTTCTCCGGTGCAACAATCATCGTTACAGGCGCTGCATCCTCCTGATGTATTGACACCGAAGGATTTACGAGATGCGCTGGATAAACATGCCCAGGTACTTTTGGAATCAATTAACCAATCAATGGGTGATAAATTTGCACAGATGGAGGAGAAATTGGAGAAACTGGAGGAGAGATTAGAAGAGAGGATGGAACAGAAGTGCAGCGTGATGAAGGTAGACATTTTGTCCTCAGTGCATAAAGTGGCGGAATGTGTGGAGGATTTAGATGAAAAAGTGGATGATCTGACTCAAAAGAATGCAATATTAGAAGTTAAAGTACGGGAGAATGAAAATTTAAGAGACAAAATGGAAAGGGAGTTAAGCCTTGCTCAATATTACCAGATGCAGTTTGCTGTTAGAATCAGAGGTTTAAAAGAGAACATTAAGGAAGATTTAAAGCAGCTGGTTTCTGAGGCTTTTGAAGTGGTGTTGAACCAGCCAGCATCTGAAATAAGAGCAGCTATGGATAAAGTGTTCCGTGTTAACTCATGGATTGCCAGACAGAGAAAGTTGCCTAGAGATGTGGTGGTTTACTTTGCAAAAAGAGAAATTAGAGATGAAGTTATACAAGCTGCCTATGATGCTAAAGTTGTGATTGCTGATCAAGAAGTCTTGGTTTTAAAAGAAATCCCTCCAAAGATTTTAAGGAGAAGGAAAGACTTCACATTTCTTGTTCAAGAGCTCAAGCAACGAGATATAAGGTTTAGATGGGAGATTCCAGATGGGCTGATGGTGATGTATGAAGGCAAAAGGTATCGGTTGATTACTGTGAAGCAAGCGCGTGATTTCTACAATACTGTTTTAAAAGCAACCCCATTAACACTTCTGGAAGCTGCAAAGGGATCTGGAGAAGGTGAAGGAGAACATCAAGAGGAGGAAACAGAGGAAAATGGTGCTGGAGGAGATCAAGCTATAACTCCTTTGGATGATCCTAGAGAGCAAAGGGTAACGCGTGCTGCTTTAAAAAGAGCAAAGAAAATAAAAGAACAAGACCAGCAAAAGTCTTCAGAATCTTCACAACGTACTCATAGCCAAGCAGTGGGAGGAGCACGGCCTAAAGAAGATAGTCCTATTAAAGCAGTGCTTCAAGAGCTTTGGGAGGATATGCATGGCAACTAAATTTTTGACTTGGAATGTTAATGGACTAAATTCACCACAGAAGAGAAAGAAAGTTTTTCAATATTTAAAACAATTCAAGATAGATGTTATATGTTTGCAAGAAACGCATATTAGGGCTATGGACCAAAAGTTTTTATTGAACTCAAGACTGGGCACGCACTTTGTTGCCTCTGCAATGAATAAGAAAAATGGAGTGGTTGTTTATGTTAAAAGTGCCATAACAGCGGACTTAATTGAAGCAGACAAGCATGGAAGATACGTATTGATAGATTTGTTGCTAGAAGGCAAAAAGACGCTTTTAGTTGGACTGTATGCCCCTAATCAACAACAACAACAGGCTGACTTTTTTAGTTTACTTCATACAAAACTTACCCAGTTGGATTATAAATCTTTTATTTTTATGGGGGACTGGAATGGTGTTTTGGATGTACAGATGGATAAGGCTGGAGCTTTTAAGCGCATTCCAAGTCATGCTAGACTGCCTAAATCTTTTTTTGAAATGAAGGATGACTTGGAATTGCGAGATATTTGGCGTGAGAGACACTTGCGGGAAAAGGATTATACTTTTTATTCTGATAGACATCAATCTTTTTCGAGGATTGATTTTATTTTGGTGACTAATGACTTTTTTTTGAGGACTAAAAAGGTGAAGATTTGTGCAAGAACTATCTCTGATCATAGTCCAGTTTGGTTAGAGATTGATAAGGAGAAAAGAGATAGGCGCTCGTGGCGCGTAAATGAGAATTTGTTTAGAAATCAGAAAAATGTGGAAGAATGCAAACAGCGGATGAAGGATTTTTTTGTAACTAATATGAACAAAGGTACCTCTATGGATATGGTGTGGGATGCTAGCAAGGCATACATGAGAGGGGTGTTGATATATATGAATAACAGACATAGACGTGTTGTGGAAGCTAGGAGGAAAGAACTGGAGAACGAAATAAAGGAAAAAGAAAAGGCTTTGATTTTGAACTCAGAGGATGTGAAGACTAAGGAGGCTATTAAATTGTTAAGAGGACAATTTGATAAATTAATGGCTGACCAAGTGGCAACCAATCTGCGGTTTGCCAGGCATAATACTTTTTGCAACGCTAATAAACCAGGTAGATGGTTAGCTTATAGATTGAGGAAAAAACAAAGGGCTTCTAATATAGACAAGATTGAGCATAAAGGAAGGGTTGTGTTTCAACAGGACCTTATCAAGGACGCTTTTGTGGATTTTTATTCTAAATTATATGCTAAGGAGAAAATTAATGAAAAAGACATTGATATATATCTGGAAAATGCTAGCATCCCGGTTCTTACGCAAGTACAAAAAGAAGGGATTAATCAACTGATCACAGAAGAAGAAATTTTTACAGCAATTAAGGAATTGAAGGTGGATAAAGCACCAGGTACGGATGGCTTGACTGCGGCCTATTACAAAAATTTACAATTAGAAATGATAAAACCATTAAAGGAACTGTTCCAGACAATTCAGAGGGGGGGAAAGGTGCCACCGTCTTGGAGAACTGCTTTTATTTCTTTGATTCCGAAGGAAGACCAAGATGCTACTCAAGTTAAAAATTATAGACCGATATCGCTTTTAAACACAGATTACAAGATATTTGCTAAGGTTTTGGCTAATAGACTGATGAGGGTTCTGCAACAGGTGATTCATGGGGATCAAACGGGGTTTATTAGTGGTAGGCAAATGAAAAATAATGTGAGGCATATAGTTGATGTGTTAGAGTTTTTGGAAAGGAACAACCTGATCCCTGCGGCGCTAATTTTTTTAGATGCTGAAAAAGCTTTTGATCAATTGAATTGGAAATTTTTGTTGAAAGTTTTAGAAAAAATGGATTTTGGGGAAAAATTTTTACAACCGATTAGGGCATTATATCAAAAACAAACTGCCCGAATTATAGTTAATAATAGCTTGACAGAAGCATGTAATATTGAGAAGGGCACAAGGCAAGGGTGTCCGTTATCGCCCTTGTTATTTGTGTTGACATTAGAGATATTATTGGTTAAAATTCGGAATTCGGAAAAAATTAAGGGGATTCAAATTGGAGATCAGGACTACAGATTGAGAGCATTCGCAGACGATCTGGTTGTTACAGTGACCCAGCCAGAGAACTCTGTTGTGGACCTGATGGAGATAATAACACAATATGGGAAGGTTTCTGGATTTAAGGTTAATGTACAAAAAACAAAAATCTTGGCCAAAAATATGACATCACCGCAAAAGGCCCTCTTAGAAGGATTAACAGGATTTGAGATTGTTAAAAGGGTTAAATATCTGGGGGTGATTTTGTCGCCCTCTAATACAAAGCTATATAAAAATAATTATGAAAAGCTATGGGGGAAAATTCAAAAAGAATTGGAGAGTTGGGAAAAATTGCAATTGTCTTTGTTGGGACGGATTGCAGCAGTAAAAATGAATGTCCTGCCTAAATTTTTATTTCTGTTTCAAATGATACCGATTCTTAAGAAAGATTCTAATCTGGAGGAATGGCAGCGAGGTATCAATAAATTTGTGTGGGCAGGGAAAAAACCACAAGTTAAACTTAAGATTATGCAGGATACTCGTGAGAGAGGTGGCCTTAAATTGCCTAATTTTAAATTATATTATGAAGCTGCTGCATTAGTAGGAATAAGTGACTGGATTAATTTGACGCAAGGGAGGTTATTAAATCTTGAGGGCCATGATTTGTTGTTTGGCTGGCATGCATATTTGTTGTATGATAAGAAGGTAGACAACGTGTTTAGGGTGCATATTTTAAGGCAGGCATTGCTGAGAGTTTGGAAGAAGTATAGACATAAGTTAAGTTGCAAGATACCATTGTGGGCAATTCCAAAACACGCAATAGAAAATATACATGCTGGCTTTAAACATGATGTGACTACGTACAAGGAGATCCTCAGTTTGGAAAGAAATGTTTGGTGTTTGAAATCATATAGCCTCTTGCGAGAAGAGAAGGTTGTTCAAAATTGGTTTCAATATACTCAGTTACGGGCCAGGTGGAAAGAAGACCAGAAAAATGGATTTACAATGACTGATGAAAACTTGATAAAGCAAATTAGAAATCAGGGACCAGCACATATTAAACGGATATATCTTGCATTGATAGAGATTGACTCAGAAACAGAGCTTGTTAAGGATTGTATGATAAAATGGGCCCAAAACATCCAGGAAGTTATCACAATGGACACGTGGGAAAAGATTTGGGTGAGGAACGTGAAATTTACTCAAGCTCAAAATCTAAGAGAGAACTTTTACAAAATGTTTTATAGATGGCATTTAGATCCTAAAAAGCTTGCAAGTATGTATCCGAATTATCAGCCTAAATGTTGGAGGTGTGGTGATGAAGATGCAACATATTTTCACATATGGTGGACATGTAAGAAGGTTAAGGCTTTTTGGATAAAAGTCTGGTGGAATATGCAGAAGATTTTTAAACAGAGGATAAAGTTTTGTCCGCAACTTTTTTTGTTGGGAATAATTGCAGACGCTACAGTTGTGGACATCAAGTTGATGTTGAACTTAATCACGGCGGCAAGACTTTTGATAGGCCAATATTGGAAGAAAGAGGAACTGCCGACCATAGAAGAGTGGACTTTAAAGGTTTCAGACCTGGCAGAGATGGCGAAGATTTCGGCCTATTTGAAAGATCATTCGCAAGAACGCTATATTATGGAATGGACAAAATGGATTGAGTTTATCCAGAACAAGTATAGGGTTAAGAAGTTTTATGTAGCATTTGAATAAGTCTTCTTTTGTTTTTTTTTTCTCTTTTCTTATCTTTTTATACATACTCAATATTATTAAGGCTTGTTTTATCCTTTATAAGCTAGAGAGTGATGGATTTTAGAGTTTATAGTTGTTAGTATATGATTGTTTATGATTGCTTTTTATATATATACCTTGTATTTAGCTCTGGGAAGTCGGGGGGGGAGGGGGGGAGGGGGGGAGGTAGGGGGGGGAGGAGGGAGGGGGAAGGGGGGATTTTTAAAGGAAAATTGTATTTTAAAACTTTTCAATAAAAAAAAAAACCAGTGGTGTTTTTTTGTAAAATACGGTAAAAAAAAAGGTGCCGGAACTCATGTCATACAACCCGCCTTGCCTACCCTACAAGGTTCCATCCAAAAAAGGTGCTGGAACTCCATTCTGGGCGTTCTATGACAAAAAAGCCCTGAATAAAACAAAAGAATATAAGGGAGGAGGAAGTTTCTTGGGAAGGATTTTTTTATTTTGCCACCTTACAGGGGTCTTCAAACTTGGCCCTTTTATGACTTGTGGACTTCAACTCCCAGAATTCCTCAGCCAGGCACGCTGGCTTAGGAATTCTGGGAGTTGAAGTCCACAAGTCATAAAAGGGCCAAGTTTGAAGATCCTTCTTATAAGACATCTGATGAAGCCATAAGGAATACAACTTTCCAATGATGCAATTGAAGGAATAGTGGAACTCCTGGTATCATAGTAATGGAGCTTTTCAAGAGGGTTTAAGGGTCTTCTGGAGATATGGATGCCACTTTGCCCTCAAGTTAACTTTTCACTCTGTCAGAACATTTACATTACTCTTGAGACCCTTCAGGCAATCTCTTGGCAAAAATAAGATTCTTCTCCCAATTAATTGTAATAGTTGTTCTTTTGAAATGATGACAAGTCTTTGTGAATGAACTGCTTCCTATCATCTATCTATCTATCTATCGAGTTATATGACAACTTTCTTTGAATGTAATCCTAAATAAATCTACTAGTTTTCCACATACTAGTACTTGATAATTTTTAGGAAAACTGCTGTCATTTCCACAAAGGAATTAGTCTCCTCTCTTGCATTAAATTTTATAATAAAGACTAGCCAAGAAAGATTAGCCAGGATATCCATAAGAACTACAGGTTGTGCACCAGTTACACCTTTTCCTGGACCAACAATCCCTGCTCACCATCACTCATTCCCTAGTCACTGTCTGTCTTAACTATTGCTCTACATGGGACTGCCCTTGAAAGCATCCAGAAGCGCCAATTGGTTCAAAATGGAGCAGCCCACATGGTTTTGTGCAGACCCAGATGTGCACGTGTCACTGTCCTCGGGAGTTGCATTGGCTGCCAATTTGCTTCCAGGTGCAATTTAAGCTGCTCATTGTCACCTTTAAAGCCCTTCATGATTTAGGACTGTGTTATCTCTTCCGAGTTATATCTATCCAACCTACTAGAGCAGGAAGGCAAGGATTGTTAAGGGTCCCATCTCCTAAGGAGGTACATCTGGTGGAATCCTGAAGAAGGGCCTTCTCCATGGCTCCTTCCCTTTGGAATATCATCCCTGCAGAGACTGGACTGGCCCTCACTTTGACTTTCTTTTGTAAGGCCCTGAAGATCTGGTTCTACCGAGGAGCCTGGGGAACCCAAAGTAGGATGGAGCCCATCAAGTGACTCATTTGATTGCATGTTGTCGCCAGAGGGTGGGGGGATTATTGTTTTTTATTCTTTTATATTGGGTTTTTATTGTTTGTAAGCTTCCCAAAGTCACTGAGAGTGAGTGGGCAACCATATAAATCTAATACTGTAAATAAAATAATAAAATAAAATAAAATAAAATAAAATAAAATAAAATAAAATAAAATAAAATAATAAAATAAAATAAAATAATAAAATAAAATAAAATAAAATAAAATAAAATAAAATAAAATAAAATGAAATAAAATAATAAAATAAAATAATAAAATAATAAAATAAAATAAAATAAAATAATAAAATAAAATAAAATAAAATAAAATAAAATAATAAAATAAAATAAAATAAAATAAAATAAAATAAAATAAATAGCCACCATAAGATCATGGCATCATCACAAAAAATATAATTTGTGTCAATTGTGCAATGATATTATGTTATATGATGTTATTGCCATATCATTCCATGTGGGATACCCATGTAGTACAGCAACCCACAAAATGTAATTTAGAGGAACTTTAATATTCTTACATCCCTACAAATTTCAGCTAAATTTGAAAAAGAAATAAAATAAAATTATTATGAACTAAAGTATCCTGAGTTCACTAAAACCTACAAAAAAGTAAAATTTGGTTTCTCTCTTAAGGAAGCAAATTATTAAACAAGTTAATGAAACAAGTCCTGTTAACACAGGAAGCCAAAAAATAAATACAACCTCTTTTAACATTCCAACATTTGTATGTACTTCACTAGAAAATATTAATTGCATCTAAATATGAACAATGCCTGCTTCGCCTATACTTGTCCAGTGTAATTTCAATTATCTCCCAGAAATTGAATGTATAAACTTGTATTTTCTGACAGATGAAGAAGTCCTGGTTTTCCTCTAGGCAAGGTGTCATAGTATGCAATTATTAGCTTTCTTTGAGCATAATGGCCATCCAGAAGCAAAATGGTGTGGAATGAAATGGATGCCAGCTAATCATGGTTTGCTATTGCAGATCTGCATTTTACACCTATTAATAGGTGTTTGATGTTTCATTATTATAGGCCTTCTATTATAATATTTTATTTTTCATTTGTTTTCAGAGAAAGAATGTACTGTAGAGTCTTTGAAATTAAAATCACATACATAGGTTTTTGAATTATGATGTGCAAATTAAATAGCTACAATATAAAATATTTTTTCTTGATGTTTTAGGTAGGAAAAAGGTAATGTGTCAACATCCATTAACAACAATTAAGAAACTAATGCTTAAAAAGTTTAAGGTTGTCTGACAGAAATGTCATCCTTTTAGGACATCTGGTAGGCTGTACAGAATTTGGAGGTGTAGTTCAGAGGTATAGAAATATTTTGAGTACTGAAATATACATTCAAGAATAAATCCTAATAGCCTTGAGAATGTTACTAAGATAAGGATTGATGTACCATGTTTTGGTAATGTTTGTCACGAGGATTGCCATCTAGTTTTCCCTCAGTTATGTCCAGAGTTCCTTCAATTACTAGCTTATTACTGGGCAACAAGAAGTACTTTCTAAATACATTCATTTATTGATATAGGACAGGGGGCTTCAAACTTGGCCCTTTCATGACTTGTGGACTTCAACTCCCAGAATTCCTTCAGCCAGGTTCTGAAATAAACACCAAGCAAAAACTTGATTACAATATATTGAGCTTATTTAGCATCAATCATTAACAAAACAAATCAGCCATAATCTTTGCAATCAGACTATGAAGAGCAGGAGGAAAAATGGCGAAGGGAAACATTTTCTTTCACTGAAGTATTATGAAAATGACATACTTTTAAAAGATAAATTCAGTAGTATAGGTCTTCCTTCTCATCTCCATATGTGAATACAGAGTTTGTAAAATATATTGTGGAAATGAAGACAAATTATTTTTAAGTGCTGCACTGTTATACAGTAATTGAAGACTTTTCAACAACCTGCCAGATTTCTCCTCTAATACAAAGAAATGTGTAAGGTTTGTTGTTGTTAGCTGCGAAGTCGTGTCCGACCCATTGCGACCCTATGGACAACATTCCTCCAGGCCTTCCTCTCCTCTACCATCTTCTGGAGTCCATTAAAGCTCATGCCTACTGCTTCCGTGACTCCATCCAGCCACCTCATTCTCTGTCGTCCCCTTCTTCTATTGCCCTCAACCTTTCCCAGCATTAGGCTCTTCTCCAGTGAGTCCTTCCTTCTCATTAGGTGGCCAAAGTATTTGAGTTTCAACTTCAGAATCTGGCCTTCTAAAGAGCAGTCAGGGTTGATCTCCTTTAGGACTGACTGGTTTGATCGCCTTGCAGTCCAAGGGACTTGCAGGAGTCTTCTCCAGCACCATAGTTCAAAGGCCTCAATTCTTTGGCGCTCAGCCTTTTTTATGGTCCAACTTTCACTGCCATACATTGCAACTGGGAAGACCATAGCCTTGACTATACACACTTTTGTTGACAGGGTGATGTCTCTGCTTTTTAGTGTGCTGCCTAGATTTGCCATGGCTTTCCTCCCCAGGAGCAAGCGTCTTTTAATTTTTTGGCTGCAGTCCCTATCTGCAGTGATATTGGAGCCCAGGAAAATAAATGTTCTGTACCAGCTTGCTACCGGCCCTGCAGAAAAGTCAGGGACAACCCCTTTACAAACGGCTGGAATTAAGCCTGCCAAATTTATTAAGATAAAACAGAGCAAAACAAGACACCAACCATGAAACAGGAGCTATGAAACAGGAACTAATCAAGCGGTTGCCTTCAGCAAACCAGCGCTCCCACGCATTCCCGTTTTATACAGTTAAGGGCGTGGCTTCTCTCTGCCTCCTTCCGAGGTGCCCCATTGCCTTCCTCTGTTTACTCCTGATTGACTGCCTCCTGCGTCGGGCGTCCTTGAACAGGGCCAGCTGTGGGTCATCTTCATCCACGCTGTCAGGCTCACACAGCTGGGTCTCTGTCGTGACCAGGTGGGAGGGGCCTGGCTGAGGGCTCTCATCAGCAAGATCTTCAACCTCCTCAGCAAGCTCTTCAACACCCCCCTCCTCCTCTGAGTCGTCCGACCCAACTGCCGAACCCACAGGCTGACCCTGAATCACAACAATAAAATCTGTCACTACCTCCATTTCTTCCCCATCTATTTGCCAGGAATTGAGAGGGCTGGATGCCATGATCTTGGTTTTCTTAATGTTAAGATTCAACCCAACTTTTGCACTTTCCTTCTTCACCCACAACAAGAAACTCTTTAGTTCCTCTGCCTCTTCGAAATCCTGCCTGTACTTCTGGTAGTTGTCGATCCACCTATTGCTGGAGTCTAGCTTGTAGGATTTTAAGCATAATTTTACTAGCATGAGAAATGAGTGCAATGGTGCAATAGTTTGAACATTCTTTGGCACTGCCTTTCTTTGGAATTGGAATGTAAACTGATCTTTTCCAATTCTGCGGCCACTGTTGAGTTTTCCAAATTTGCTGGCAAATTGAGTGTAGCACTTTTACTGCATCGTCTTTTAAGATTTTGAATAGCTCAGCTGGAATACTGTCACCTCCACTAGCTTTGTTGTTGCTCAGCTTTTCTAAGGCCCACTTCACATTCTAGGATGTCTGGCTTGAGGTCAATGACCACCTCATTGTGATTATCAGGGACGTTAAGCTCATTCTTGTAGTTCTTCTGTGTAATTTTGCCACCTCTTCTTAATCTCTTGAGCCTCTGTTAGGTCCCTGCCATTTTTATCCTTTATCATGCTCATTTTTGCATGAAACGTTCCCTTCATCGCTCCAATTTTCTTGAAAAGATCTCTGGTCCTCCCTATTCTATTGTTTTCTTCTATTTCTTTGCACTGTTCATTTAAGAAGGCATTCTTATCTCTTCTAGCTATTCTCTGGAATTCTGCATTCAATTGGATGTATCTTTCTTTTTCTCCCTTGCCTTTCGCTTCCCTCCTTTCCTCAGCTATTTGCAAAGCTTCCTCAGACAGCCATTTTGCTTTCTTGCATTTCTTTTTCTTTGGGATGGTTTTGGTTGCTACCTGTTCTACAATGTTGCGAACCTCTGTCCATAGTTCTTCAGGCACTCTGTCTATCAGATCTAATTCCTTAAATCTATTTGTCACCTCTACTGTATGTTCAACAGGGATATGATTTAATTCATACCTGAGTGGCCTAGTGCTTTTTCCTACTTTCTTCAGTTTAAGCCTAAACTTTGCAATGAGAAGCTCATGGTCTGAGCCACAGTCAGCTCCTGGTCTTGTTTTTACTGACTGTATAGAGCTTCTCCATCTTTGGCTGCAGAGCATATAGTCAATCTGATTTCTGTGTTGACCGTCTGGTGATGTCCATGTGTAGAGCCGTCTCTTGGGTTGTTGGAAAAGAGTGTTTGCTATGACCATCGTATTCTCTTGACAAAATTCTATCAGCCTGTGCCCTGCTTCATTTTGTACTCCAAGGCCAAACTTGCCTGTTATTCCGCTTATCTTTTGGCTTCCTACTTTAGCATTCCAATCCCCCATGATGATAAGGAGATCATTTTTGGTGTTAGTTCTATAAGGTGCTGTAGGGCTTCATAGAACTGGTCAATTTCATCCTCTTCAGCACTGGTGGTTGGGGCATAGACTTGGACTACTGTGATATTGAATGGTTTACCTTGGATT
Organism: Vipera berus; assembly: GCF_964194415.1. Lineage (NCBI taxonomy): Eukaryota > Metazoa > Chordata > Lepidosauria > Squamata > Viperidae > Vipera > Vipera berus. Next base: position 70,571,471 of record NC_138207.1, on the reverse strand, counting down.
TGAACTGAGATCATTCTGTCATTTTGAGGATTGTATCCCAGTATTGCTTTTCCTACTCTTTTATTGACTATGAAGGCTACTCCATTTCTTCTGAGGGATTCTTGCCAGCAGTAGTATACCTGATGGTCATCTGAATTAAATTCTCCCATTCCTGTCCATTTTAGTTCGCTGATACCTAAGATGTTGATGTTCAGTCTTGTCATCTCTTGTTTGACCACATCCAGCTTTCCTTGATTCATGGATCTTACACTCCAGGTTCCTATGGAGAAAAAATCTTTACAGCATCGGACTTTCCTTTCACCACCAGACACATCCACAGCTAACTGTCCTTTCGGCTTTGGCCCAGTCGCTTCATTCTTTCTGGTGCTACTAGTACTAGCCCTCTGCTCTTCCCCAGTAGCATATTGGACGCCTTCCGACCTGAGGGGCTCATCTTCCAGCATCATATCGTTTTGCCTTTTGGTACTGTCCATAGGGTTTTCATGGCAAAGATACTGGAGTGGGTTGCCATTTCCTTCTCCAGTGGATCACGTTTTGTCAAAACTCTCTGCTATGACCTTTCCATCTTGGGTGGCCCTGCACGGCATAGCTCATAGCTTCATTGAATTATGCAAGCCCCTTCGCCACGACAAGGCAGTAATCCATGAAGGGGTGTAAGGTTAGATTATATATATTTAGATTATATCTTAGATGATACAGTATTATGGAAATGGATCTGTCTGCTTCCTCCTTGTTACAGGAGCACTGGAAACAGCCATCGCCTTCTTTAAACTGACAGTGTCGTATCATTTCCCCTCAACAAAGAACTGAGGTTACTTTAAACCGTGAGTTACTAGAACAAGGCAGAATATTAAACAGCAGACTATATTGGATGACAGGCATCATGAAATGGCAAACATTTATTTTATTTATTTATTTATTTATTTTAATTCCATTTATATCCCGCCCTTCTCCGAAGACTCAGGGCGGCTTACAAGCTTAGCAGTAGCCTTCATTCTATGTATATGCCTGCTTATTAGGGCTTTCACCCCCCCAAGCGGCATTATTACAAAGTCAGCTTATTGCCCCCAACAATCTGGGTCCTCATTTTACCTACCTCAGAAGGATGGAAGGCTGAGTCAACCTTGAGCCATAAATTAGTTAACAATTAGTTAACATAAATTAGTTAACAAAAAAGCAACACTTTTGTAGGATGGCAACTGCCCTTAGTATCATTTTAATACATAGGTGGAGCCGGTACTAAATATTTCAGTTAAAGATTGAAGAAAACTTACCCGGTGTCGCCAAAAACCAATTAACAAGCAAATCCCAAAAGTGATTAGAAAAGCAATTAGGACAGCCCAGTGTCCTTTTGACTGTAGTTTGAGCAAGATGGCTATTTCCTCATCTCCCAAAGCTTTAAGCCTGCCTTTAATCATTGAGATCCCCACACAATCCCAGATACCTGAAAATCTGAAGCACATAAAGTAGTCTTTGCCCACAAAGACATCTAAGATATATGGAGCTTCTCAGAGTAGTAGGACAACAAATATGTGGTTAAAAATCTTATTTTGGAATAGACAGAAGAAATGTATAAGTATGCTAAAAGGTAAAGGTAAGGTAAAGGTTCCCCCGCACATGCGTCCTAGTCGTTTCCAACTCTAGGGGCCGGTGCGCATCTCTGTTTCAAAGCCGAAGAGCCAGCGCTTGTCCGAGGACATATCCGTGGTCATGTGGCCAGCATGACTAGATGCCAAAGGCGCACGGAACGCTGTTACCTTCCCACCGTAGTGGTCCCTATTTTTCTACTTGCATTTTTACGTGCTTTCGAACTGCTAGGTTGGCAGAAGCTGGGACGAGTAACAGGCGCTCACTCTGTTACACGGCACTCGGGATTCGACCCGCCAAACTGCCGACCTTCTGATCGACAAGCTCAGCGTCCTAACCCACTGAGCCACCGCTACAGTGTCAAATAAGTTAGGGCCATGTTTGATCATAGGAGATGTCCACCAATTCCTGGAAATCAGTGTTCCTTGCACTTTCTTCCATATCTGCTATAACCTTGTTCAGCAATATAGTGCTCCTCTAAATGGGCATTTCTAGTTAATTATATTTTCTTTGAAGTTTTAACTTCTATTCACTCATTTCCATGCTCTGGCAAACATATGTATGTATGTATGTATGTATGTATGTATGTATGTATGTATGTGAGGAAACAGTGCTATCTACCCAACAACTATTGAAACAGAGGGAGGGGAAAATTACGCTACCATGGGTTTTCTCCCGTCCACTTCCCATGTGTGGAGAAAGAGAGAAATACAGGGAAGAATTAGACATCTATTGAATCATCTTGAGTTTCTTCAGCTCCTACATAAGAAATACCATGATAGCACATTTGATTGCATCATTAAGTTTCCCCCTTCATTCAATCAAGAGATATTTGTCTTATTTTTGAGTGAAAGAGGATGTTGATGCACAACCCTCTATTTTTAGGTTCATTAAGATTATTTATTGACTTAACTTTCTCAAGGAAAACTTGAGGGAGCTGAATAAGCACAAGCCACATGATTTGCATCGGTCATTCTTTTTTAAAAAATAAAATAAAAATATTCATAATATAGTGGTAATTCAATACTTTGCACTCTTTTGGAATACAGCAGCCATTGATTCATTATAATTACCAATGATTGGTTAGAGATGCAATAAAACAAATATTCTTATATAAGCTCCATTGAATAAAAATTAAAATTTTTGTAAAGAATAGACCTCTTTCATGTGCCTCATATTTCAAGAAGTTTTATAGACTCATGAACATGGAGGATGCATTCGTTTGTTCTCATGGATGCAATTAAAAATATCCCTTGGCATAGAAGAATTTCTCCCCATTGGAAGAGTGCAATTTTTGAAACATGTTCTTAACTAAAAGTCGTAGAAGCTCGATGACTCTCGTGGTTAGGATGCTGAGTTGTCAAGCAGCAAGTCCACATTCGAGAACCCAAATGTTGCCATGGGGCAGGGTGAGCTCCCATCCTTTCCTCCAGGGACATGAAAGGAGCCCCCATCTGGGCATCCCCCAGGCAACAGTGATGTCACTGGTTAATCCTTACAACTTGGAAGCACCTCGGTGCTTCTGACAGGAGTGCAATATGAACTAAAAGCAGTATAAATTATTCTGAGCAAGATAAATATTGATCTCTCCTTGGCAGAGCTTATGTGAAACTTGAGCACAATACTACTATGTTCTTTCAACAATAATGGAGTGAAGGGGTGTCATCAAAACTCAGTCATGAGTGTCAACATCCTGACTGCAACTTTGGTTGGATGTAATCCTGTATTCTGTACCTTCCCCTTGCCAAGAGAGTAGTCTTAGACCCCTCTTCAAATTAAAAAAAAATGACACCATTTTTTTGTTTTTTAAATTATGTTGCAAAGAATACAACTGTTTTTTAGAAGAGTTTTATTGGATTTTATAGGGTTAGGAATAAGATAGGGTTGGGGATGGGGTTGGGGTTTAGGCTGGAGTTGGGATCGGGGTTGGGATTAGGACAGGGTTGGGGTCAACATTGGGGTTATCCCCCAGTAACATTTTCAATATTTAGCAAACAGAATATTGTCTGGGTACAACTGCTTGTTCATGGGATATTTAGCCAAATCCATATTACAGCAAAACTCTGGCAATTAACTTTCAAAAGCAAATCACTGATATCATTGCTGATGTATAACATTAAGTTCCAAATTGAAATACAAAATACACTACATATTTTCTTATTAAAATGAAAAAAAATCCCTCCTTGATATTTTTATGAAAGAAAAACCAGAAAAGAAAAAAAAAGACTTGGAGCAATAAATGATTTTTTAAAGAACATTCAAAATGATATATTATTGTTTTAAAAAAGAAAAAATACTATTACACATATATAATATATAAAATACAATAGTAACAATGCAATTTAAATGCAGTCATTAGCAGACATTAAAAAGTTACCAAGGGTCATTAAAAAAGAAAAAGAAATATTAATGTCTATAACAGCCATCTAAAATATAAAGAGAAAAGGGACTTAATAAATATTTCTTAGCAAGACATTGTACAATTTTGTTACTTCTTTAAAATTAAAGATTATTGAAGTACCTGCTGATCAGTTAGTAAGCAACTGAATATGAAGAACAGAATGCTTGGAATCATGCAGAGAAAATACTGACAGTTTCAAACCACGTAGTCAGACTGTGAATCTTGGGTCCCTCTATAGTACACAGACTGTGAAGGAGGAGCTGGTGTGATGGACTGCAGTGAAGTGGCAGTTTCCCAGGAAGGAGGGGGTTGAGACAAGAGAGAACAAACCCTGAGTTGAACTGGGGATCAAAGAAGAGAGTTAGGATACCTTAAGGTCAAAGGTTTATTCCCTAGAGTCTCCCAGAGTATATCCGTTAGGATTAGACTGCTATAGGCTTAGTCTGGTAAGTTTCTATCAGAACTGAATTTTGGCTGGATTATTTCATGTCTATCTTGGGCTGGGTGGGCCCAACACAGACAATTTCTTCCTTAACTTAAATATGAAATTTAAATTTTGGAAGCCATACTTACAGAGAAAGGAATTTTCATGGGAACACTGGAGCATACAAATGCAGAATACAGTACCTGAGTCAGAGATGCCTAGAAAATATCCATTCATCCATCTTATAAGGCTACCTGACTCCACAGCACCTCATACAAATAATAGTAGGGAAACAATATAATAATGAAAAAAGGAACCATGACTTTTGACCAGAGCAATAAAAGATATAGTCTAATATATATATTTCCATATGATATTTGTTATCCAATTATATCAGAATAATGATCCCCAATATATGATTAAAGGAGAATCAATCAACTAATTGCAAAAATATGTTACTCATAGTCTCTCTCCAAATTACTTTTGCAAAAACAACATTAGTTATGAATATACAGTATAACATAAAGAACTGTTCCATTGTGTGCTCTTATTAGACCATTTTTAATGGCGCTATTATGGTGCAAAGTCTACTATAAACAGGGCTTTTTTTTGTCATAGAACGCTCAGAACGGAGTTCCGGCACCTTTTTTGGATGGAACCTTGTAGGGTAGGCAAGGCAGGTTGTATGACATGTGTGAGGTCTGGCACCTTTTTCTTTTACAAAAAAAGCACTGACTATAAAGTTCTCTAATTTCCAAAGTACATCCGTAAGGCAGTCATCTTAACTTAAATTCTTTTTATCCAGAAGACATCTATCAATTGCTATTTAGAAATATTGTCTATGTCCTAGAAACACAGAAGATTTTTCAAAATATAATCATCATTCCATTTTCAGATTTACTCAATAATTACTCAGTATTATTATGTCAGAGAGGAAATAACTTCTTTAAAAATCAGAAGTGATTCATAAGTGACAATTCAACATAATTAGCTTATTCATAAATCTGAATAATGGCATGGAAGTAATATTTCAACAGTGCAGAGGAGTTGCACATGCTATCATTCATTACTGCCAAATTTTCACTGTAAATGTTTAGTGTTCCTCGATCTTGGTAACTTCCAGGTGTGTCACCTCACTAGCTGAGGAATTTGGAGATTTAAAGTTCACATATCTGAGAGTTTCCAAGGGTGAAAACACCACTCTGTGTGCAACTTCATATGAACCCAGTGATGATCATATTGGTTGCATGAAATAATCATGAATATTCATATTCATAACCTAAGGCAGCATTAGCTGATGAAGAAGGGGGAGTAAAATAAGTTGGACCTACTTTGTCATATTGATGCTGTTAAGTAAAAAAAAACTCTTGATATTTTAGTTTAGGGCCTTTGAAGCCTTCTGGTTATATTAGGTCTTTATATGGAAGGCCCTGTAGTAGAACCCCCTGAATAATCCTCAGATTATTTACCTTTTAATAATACAGTTTTATTATATATTTTGTCATTTGATATTTTATAGAGAATTTAGACCAATGAGCATAAATAAAAATTGAAAAGGGCATTTATGGACTGCTGTTTGGAAAAGTGGAACGTTTGTTTTCCACAAGAGAGGACTTACACATCAAGAACATGCCCTCCCCCTGTTGGTTATTGGCAGGGCTTTTTTTCTCATAGAACACTCAGAACGGAGTTCCGGCACCTTTTTTGGATGGAACCTTGTAGGGTAGGCAAGGTGGGTTATATGACATGTGTGAGTTCCGGCACCTTTTTCTTTTACAAAAAAAGCACTGGTTATTGGAGATGACATCCCTTCTTGTCAAGAAGTCAGACACAGACCTCTCTGCTTTTCTCCTCTTTTTAACTGTCAAAAGTTAAACATTAGGCACTTGGGCAAGCTCTGTATGTAGTTCTCCATAAAAGATTCAGTATCTACCAGTGTTGGGTCAAACTCATTAGTCATGGGAGCTGCATCAACTATCTTACTACTCATCGGCTCCCCAGTTTCAGGCCAGAGTTTCCTTCAGAGTCTATGGCAGAGGTGTCAAACTCAATTTCATTGAGGGCCGCATCAGCATTGCGGTTGCCCTCAGGGGGCTGGGTGGGCGTGGCCTACTGGGTGGGCGTGGCTAGAGTGCATATAGCCTACTGGGTGGGCGTGGCCAGCTCTACATCGTTGGCATCAAGGGTGCCTATGGGGGCCTGGGCAGGAGTGGGACAGATCTGGGGGTGTCTGGCAGAAGGAGGGTCTCTGGGCCAGGGCCAAGGCAGTGGGGGCTGTTCCCTCACTGTTTCCAGGCTGGCTTCACGGGCCACATGAAACCACTTCGCGGGCCGGATCTGGCCCCCGGGCCTTGTGTTTGACATGTCTGGTCTATGGACTCCATTACCAGTTGCACCAACAAGAGGGCAGAAAGGATACTTTCAGTGACCAAGGATTAGCCTAGGCATACTGCTTGTGAACTGCTGGGAATAAATAGTTCTAGGACCCTCTTCTCTCCATCTGCTTCCTCCCCTCAATTGCTTCAGACTAGGGGGCTCACATGTGAAAAATATAATAATAATAAAGTTGGAAGGGACCTTGGAGGTCATTTAGTTTGACCCCCTGCTCAGGCAGGAAACCCTATACCATTTCAGACAAATGGCTGTCCAGTCTCTTCTTAAAAAATTCCAGTGTTGGAGCATTCACCGCTTCTGGAAGTGGTGAGCTCTGTCCCTGGTGGGATCCCTTTGAAAAGCTTTTTGGAGGCCTGTAGTAGTGTGTTGTACTTATAACCTCCTTAATATATTTAATAGTTTTTAGCTACTAATTACCAGAGAGCTAGTAATTGTTTTTAACCAATAAAGACATTTCACGAGCTAATATAAATAGGGAAATAATGCATGATTTATTTAGTGAGTGGGATTTGTTTTAGTCAGCCTTTAGGGCAGACATGTCAAACACAAGGCCCGGGGGCCGGATCTAGCCCGCGAAGTGGTTTCATGTGGCCCGCAAAGCCATCCTGGAAACAGTGAGGGAACGGCCCCACTGCCTTGGCCCTGGCCCAGAGACCCTCCTTCTGCCAGAGACCCTCAGATCTGTCCCACTCCTGCCCAGGCCCCCATAGGCACCCTTGATGCGAACAATGTAGAGCTGGCCACGCCCACCCAGTAGGCCATACGCACTCTAGCCACGCCCACCCAGTAGGCCACGCCCACCCTGGCCATACCCACCCGGCCCCCTGAGGGCAACCGCAATGCTGATGCAGCCCTCAATGAAATTGAGTTTGACACCCCTGCTTTAGGGTGTTACCGTTGAGTTGCAAAACTATGAAATCCATCAATCTTGAAATTGATTGAAAGAATGTTTTAAAAAATATTCTTTCTTTCTAATAGATATCAATAGAGATTCTACCTTTTCCTTGCTTTGAGTGTTCATAGATTGCTGAACTGTTGAACAAAAGTTATCACTCAAGTCAAAGTTTATAATAGGTCTTCACACAAACTTCATTATAAACAAAGCATGTAATACAAATTACAATGTAACATATATGATAAAAAGGCCTGTAGTCATGCACAGCCTACTTTTCTGTCAAATAAAATATCTACAATAAGTATTTTATTTTATTCAATTGTGACACTGCCTAATTCCAACCAACTCTTATTTTGCAACAAATTTATAATCAATACATATCAGCTTAATAGGTAATTTGAAATATAAGCTTAATAAATACTTTGAATGTTTTGTTAATTGTTAAATGTTCACTGGAGAAGGGCAGCTAATAAATTCAAATAAATAAAATAATTCAATCATGCCTACATTCTGTAATTAAATTACAATCTAGACCAGCAACAAAGAGATATAGGAGATGATTTATCTCTTTGTATTATTAACATTTTAATAGGGAATGTGCAGAAGTAATTATATTAGGATATACATATTTCTTAAATAAAAAACAAAGCAGGTTATATTACTGCAGCTGTATGAAAAAAAAATATGGTCAAATGCTCATCATTCTATTTTATATCTGTAGAGAATATAGTTATTCAACAGGAGGAAAAAAATGGAGAAGTGAATACTGTGGTCTACTTCCTGAAACCAAATTTTGGCCATTTATTAATTATCTAAGGATGCATAACATGCAGAAAAAAAGACACACAAATCTAGTCACTATAGTTAGAATGGTCCTAGCACTTCAAACTTAGCATTTTTCTGCTGGGATTATTCATATGTTCAGCTGTAAGTCATCAGGAAATAAATCATCATATGGAAAGAAGCAATATGTAATCTATTTACCTCACTGATATAAACCAACATTTTATCTTAAATAGCTTTCAGGCTGCTGGTATTGTCATACTTATAACCCAGTACTGCAATGCTTTTTTTGTATTTATTTTCATACTTAACAAAAATAAAAGTTGAGCCAATGGTGGAATATCTTTAATGAAGTTGAAACAATAGCCATGCTATATTATAGACTCCCAAACAATAGCAAAATGCCTGTCATACACATCCACAATATCTAAAACCTTAAAAATAAAATGGGAGAAACAAAAGATGAAATATGGTATTCAACAAACTTGCTTGTTCCCTAGCAAATACATCACTCCTCTTTAATATTGCCTATAATTACAGGGAATGCGAAAGTGCTGGTTGCTGCTTTTAAAAATCAGCTCTTATGAGGTGTCTGTGGAAGAAAATTCATGATGTTGAGGTGAATAGCGTGGTTGGCTGGGAGGCCAAAATTGTTCTCAACTCCAACATGAAAACAGATGATAGGATGAGATTTTGGGTAGCATTTCATGCTAAAATAGTGTTAGTTGCTGTTTTTAAAAAATCACTGTTACCTGTTGCCCAAGAAAGAACATTCCAGATGGGGGAGCAATGGTGCAGGTGGCTGAGCTGCCTTTTTTTTTCAATGGGAATGCAAAACAGCCACTGATATGATATTTGGGGTGTAATTTCATGCTTTAAAATGGTGCTGGTTTCTGTTTTTAAAATCAACCTTATCTGGTGCCTGGGGAAGAAAATTCTTGATGCCAGGGTAGAATTTTGTGCATAAAAATGTGCTGGTTGCATTTTTTAAAAATCAAACAAATAGGGTATGCAGGGAATAGAAGTCCTGATGCTGGGGTTGTGGCACTGGTGGCCAGGACAGCAGAAAAAAAATTCAAACAAGTGCAAAAACAGACGCTAGGAGTAGACTTGGGCCAGAATTTCATTCTTAAAAATGGTGCTAGTTGCTGATTTTAAAAATCGACCCTTTCAGGTTCCCATGAAAAAAATTCTCAATGCCAGATGTATGGACACTTGTGGCTGGGTGATGATTATTTTTCCCCACCTGAACACAAAAACTGATGCCAGAATGAGATTCAGGGAAGAATTTCATCCTTTAAAATGGTGCCAGTTGCTGTTTTTTTTAAAAAATCAACCCTATTGGGTGTCCGGGAAAGATAATTCTTGCTGCCAGGGTCAGGGACGTAGCTGGCCAAGAGACCAAACTTTTTTTTTTCAACACAAATGCAAAAACAGACAATGGGATAACATTCTGGGTGGAATTTCGTGCTTAAAAGTAGTACTGGTTACTGTTTTTTTAAAAAATCAACCATATTGACTTGATTTTTGTTTATGAAGGGGTATTATTTGTTATTTGAGGCATTTTAATGGAAAGTTAAAATGCCTCAAATAAAAAATTTGGCGTCTAGTCATGCCGGCCACATGACCAAGGAGACGTCCTCGGACAAGCGCTGGCTCTTCGGCTTTGAAACGGAGATGAGCACCGGCCCCTAGAGTCGGGAACGACTAGCACGCATGTGCGGGGGGAAACTTTACCTTTACTTTACCTTTTAACGGAAAGAAAGATATAAATGTCCAATTGGAATTGGAATGGTCTAAGAGTAAAAGAAGAATATATGGAAAAAGAAGGCCGTCATGTTACTGTAATTCTGTCTTCTTAGGCTTAAACTGTTTTGGTTTTTTTTTTTGTTTTGTTAGCGAAACAGAAGACACTTTGCTTTCTCCCTGTAGTCCAATGTTTTCCAAACCTAGCAATTTTAAGATGTCTGGGGGATTCTGGGAATTGAAATCCACACATCTTAAAAGTTGAAAATGTTGTCATAGCCTATCTACCTGGTTGCGGGTGTGAGGGATAAAAATGGGTAGAAGTAGAAAGATCTTTAGCTTTTATGTTGTGACTTCTCCACATGGGACACGTTCCAAAACTATGTTCACAACAAACTCTTTTCGGCTCTTATTTTTAAGCTCTTCTATCATTTATTGCCCCTTCATGGATTACTGCCTTGTCGTGGCGAAGGGGCTTGCGTAATTCAATGAAGCTATGAGCTATGCCGTGCAGGGCCACCCAAGACGGACAGGTCATAGCTGAGAGTTCTGACAAAACGTGATCCACTGGAGAAGGAAATGGCAACCCACTCCAGTATCTTTGCCATGAAAACCCTATGGACAGTACCAAAAGGCAAAACGATATGACGCTGGAAGATGAGCCCCTCAGGTCGGAAGGCGTCCAATATGCTACTGGGGAAGAGCAGAGGGCTAGTACTAGTAGCGCCAGAAAGAATGAAGCGACTGGGCCAAAGCCGAAAGGACGCTCAGCTGTGGATATGTCTGGTGGTGAAAGGAAAGTCCGATGCTGTAAAGATTTTTTCTCCATAGGAACCTGGAATGTAAGATCCATGAATCAAGGAAAGCTGGACGTGGTCAAACAAGAGATGACAAGACTGAACATCGACATCTTAGGTATCAGCGAACTAAAATGGACAGGAATGGGTGAATTTAATTCAGATGACCATCAGGTATACTACTGCGGGCAAGAATCCCTCAGAAGAAATGGAGTAGCCTTCATAGTCAATAAAAGAGTAGGAAAATCAATACTGGGATACAATCCTCAAAATGACAGAATGATCTCAGTTCGAATCCAAGGCAAACCATTCAATATCACAGTAGTCCAAGTCTATGCCCCAACCACCAGTGCTGAAGAGGATGAAATTGACCGGTTCTATGAAGCCCTACAGCACCTTATAGAAGTAACACCAAAAAATGATGTCCTTATCATCATGGGGGATTGGAATGCTAAAGTAGGAAGCCAAAAGATAACTGGAATAACAGGCAAGTTTGGCCTTGGAGTACAAAATGAAGCAGGGCACAGGCTGATAGAATTTTGTCAAGAGAATACGATGGTCATAGCAAACACTCTTTTCCAACAACCCAAGAGACGGCTCTACACATGGACATCACCAGACGGTCAACACAGAAATCAGATTGACTATATGCTCTGCAGCCAAAGATGGAGAAGCTCTATACAGTCGGTAAAAACAAGACCAGGAGCTGACTGTGGCTCAGACCATGAGCTTCTCCTTGCAAAGTTTAGGCTTAAACTGAAGAAAGTAGGGAAAAGCACTAGGCCACTCAGGTATGAATTAAATCATATCCCTGTTGAATATACAGTAGAGGTGACAAATAGATTTAAGGAATTAGATCTGATAGACAGAGTGCCTGAAGAACTATGGACAGAGGTTCGCGACATTGTACAACAGGTAGCAACCAAAACCATCCCAAAGAAAAAGAAATGCAAGAAAGCAAAATGGCTGTCTGAGGAAGCTTTGCAAATAGCTGAGGAAAGGAGGGAAGCGAAAGGCAAGGGAGAAAAACATAGATATGCCCAATTGAATGCAGAATTCCAGAGAATAGCTAGAAGAGATAAGAATGCCTTCTTAAATGAACAGTGCAAAGAAATAGAACAAAACAATAGAATAGGGAGGACCAGAGATCTTTTCAAGAAAATTGGAGAGATGAAGGGAACGTTTCATGCAAAAATGGGCATGATAAAGGACCAAAATGGCAGGGACCTAACAGAGGCAGAAGAGATTAAGAAGAGGTGGCAAAATTACACAGAAGAACTATACAAGAATGAGCTTAACGTCCCAGATAATCACAATGAGGTGGTCACTGACCTCGAGCCAGACATCCTAGAATGTGAGGTGAAGTGGGCCTTAGAAAAGCTGAGCAACAACAAAGCTAGTGGAGGTGACAGTATTCCAGCTGAGCTATTCAAAATCTTAAAAGACAGTGCAGTAAAAGTGCTACACTCAATTTGCCAGCAAATTTGGAAAACTCAACAGTGGCCACAGGATTGGAAAAGATCAGTTTACATTCCAATTCCAAAGAAAGGCAGTGCCAAAGAATGTTCAAACTATCGCACCATTGCACTCATTTCTCATGCTAGTAAAGTCATGCTTAAAATCCTACAAGCTAGACTTCAGCAGTATGTGGATCGAGAACTACCAGAAGTACAGGCAGGATTTCGAAGAGGCAGAGGAACTAGAGATCAAATTGCCAACATACGCTGGATCATGGAGAAAGCTAGGGAGTTCCAGAAAAACATCTACTTCTGCTTCATTGACTATGCTAAAGCCTTTGATTGTGTGGATCATAACAAACTGTGGCAAGTTCTTAAAGAGATGGGAGTACCAGACCATCTTATTTGTCTCTTGAGAAACCTATATGCGGGTCAAGAAGCAACAGTGAGAACTGGACACGGAACCACTGATTGGTTCAAAATTGGGAAAGGAGTCCGGCAAGGCTGTATACTGTCGCCCTGCCTATTTAACTTATATGCAGAGCACATCATGAGAAAGGCAGGGCTAGATGAATCAAAAGTTGGAATTAAGATTGCCGGAAGAAATATCAACAACCTAAGATACGCAGATGATACCACTCTAATGGCAGAAAGTGAAGAAGAACTAAAGAGCCTCTTGTTGCGGGTGAAGAAGGAGAGTGCAAAACTTGGGTTGAAACTTAACATTAAGAAAACCAAGATCATGGCATCTGGCCCTCTCAATTCCTGGCAAATAGATGGGGAAGAAATGGAGGTAGTGACAGATTTTGTTTTCCTGGGCTCCAAGATCACTGCAGATGGGGACTGTAGCCAAGAAATTAAAAGACGCTTGCTCCTGGGGAGGAAAGCCATGGCAAATCTAGACAGCACACTAAAAAGCAGAGACATCACCCTGTCAACAAAAGTGCGTATAGTCAAGGCTATGGTCTTCCCAGTTGCAATGTATGGCAGTGAAAGTTGGACCATAAGAAAGGCTGAGCGCCAAAGAATTGAGGCCTTTGAACTATGGTGCTGGAGAAGACTCCTGCGAGTCCCTTGGACCGCAAGGCGATCAAACCGGTCAGTCCTAGAGGAGATCAATCCTGACTGCTCTTTAGAAGGCCAGATCCTGAAGCTAAAACTCAAATACTTTGGCCACCTAATGAGAAGGAAGGACTCACTGGAGAAGAGCCTAATGCTGGGAAAGATCGAGGGCAATAGAAGAAGGGGACGACAGAGAATGAGGTGGCTGGATGGAGTCACTGAAGCAGTAGGCGTGAGCTTAAATGGACTCCATAAGATGGTAGAAGACAGGAAGGCCTGGAGGAATGTTGTCCATAGGGTCGCGATGGGTCGGACACGACTTCGCAGCTAACAACAACAACATCATTTATTGGTGTTGGTGTTTTTTTTTCAAGTGCGCATTTCCATAGTGTAATGTAGTGGGTCCAATGCAAGGAAGAGACGCCAGCCGGAGTACAGGTTCAGCTCTTTATTGTAGGGGTCCGTACTGAGGAAGCACAGGCTACCTGGCCTCCTTATATACCTGGCCAGGTAGGTGGCTAGCCAATGGGGTTGGCCCTAGGTTTCCCGCCGGACATTAGGTTTTCCCGCCAACCGTCCAGGCCAACTTCCCCTAGTGGCCGCTGCTATGTAGGCGACCTGCACCTGGATACATAACACCCCTCCCCCCTTCGAGAAGAGCCTCCCTCCGCAACTATGCAACATAATACAACTATATACAATATGTAACTGTATACATATACAGCGAGGTTGATGTGTCACTGGCAAACGTAGTCCGCTAGGTAAGCTGGTGTCCTGTGGGGCCTGGTGGAACGTCTGAGTGGGGCTTCTCCCTGGCCCTGGTCAACTGGCTCACGGTACTCCTGGGCTGGGTTGGGCCCGGCTGCTGGGTCACCGCCACTGATGATGCCCTGTTGCTGCTGCAGGGCCGGCTGTTGGAGGCCCTCCCACACTGGTTCAGGGTCCGTGCAGTTCTTAGCTGGTTGGGGTTCTGCTGGGGTGTGGTTTCCTGGTTGGACATGGGTGGTGCACTCAGGGGCCCTTTCCCTGAGCTAGTCGATGTGTAGCCTGATGTGTCGATCCCCCTCCACCCCCACGATGTAGGAGAGAGGCCCGGTTTTCTCTACCACAGTCCCCGGAATCCATGGGTGTCCTGCCCCATAGTTCCTTACCCAGACTGGGTCCCCCACGTGGAGCACCCTAGGTGCCGAGGGCTTCTCGGTCTCTGCCGCCACTCGGTCAGGGTGCAGCCAGTCAAGCTTGGTGATGAGGCGCCGTCCCCAATGTAGTTCTGCTGGGCTCTTCCCTGTGGCCACGCACGGTGTGGTGTGCTGGGCGAGCAGGAATTGTGCCAGCCGTTGGTGCCAGTCCCCGCTGATGATGTGCCGGAGTGCATCCTTTGTCGTCCTTACCATCCATTCAGCTTGACCGTTAGTCGACGGGTGGAAGGGCGCAGAAGTGGCATGTCTAATCCAGTTCGCCTTCAAGAACGCCTGGAAATCATTAGCAGTAAACTGAGGCCTGTTATCAGACACTATTACGTCGAGGAGGCCGTGTGTGTCAAAGAGAGCCCTGAGCACCTGGATTGTCCTTGCTGAGGTCATGTTGGGAACAGGGACTACCTCCAGCCACTTAGAGTGGCTGTCTACTACTACCAGGAACAGCTGGCCCTGGAAGGGCCCCGCGTAGTCAATGTAAACGCGGGACCAGGGTGTGTGTGTTGCCTCCCACCTGTGCATGGGGGCGTGGGGCATCTCTGGCCTGGATCTCTGGCATGTGTAACAGCCCTTGACTCATTCCTCAATGTCCTTGTCCAGCCCTGGCCACCAGAGGTAACTCCTGGCCAGTGCCTTCATTCTAACCACCCCCGGATGTCCCTCGTGCAGAGACTCCAACACCCTGTCCCAGAATGCTGTGGGAATGATGACCCTGCTGCCCCATAGGAGGCAACCCCGGTGTGTGGAGAGTTCATGCTGCCTGATGAAGTATGCCTGGAATTTGGGTCCAGGGGACTTGTCCTGCCAGCTTGTGCAAACCCACGAGTGTACCCTACTTAGGATGTTGTCAGAGGCTGTCTTGTCTGCAATGTCCTTGGCATGTACTGGACATTCTGGTAGTTCCTGCAGCACCAGGACCTGTGTTGCTGGGGCCGGGTCTGGTTCTGTAGTGTCTATGGGCAGCCTACTTATGGCAAATTGGTCATGGTGAGTTGGCTGTGGCAAGTTGGCCGTGATGAGTTGGCCACAGTGAGTTGGCTGCAGCAAGTTGTCCCATTCCAGCTGGCCACTGTCCTCACTGGCTTTCTCCCCCTACTTGTGGGTAGAGAATACTTCAGAAATGACAATTGAAATCAAAAGAGAATATTACTATTTAGCCTTTGGAGTAGATTAGGATCATCTCTTTTAAATAAGCAGACCATGAATGTTCTCTGTCTTTTGGGCCACTGCGTAGCAGGCTACCTAAAAGCAGGGTAATTCGTTTGAAGTGATATTATTGATTCAACATTTTTGTACCACAAACACTTATCTGGAGGAATTTGTATACCGTACAAACATCTAAGTATACAATGCTACAGCAGTCAGAATCAACATAAATTACACTTGATATTTCTTTCCAAACGTATAATTATTCACAAAAAGATCAATATATTTTTCCCTGCAGTAAATTACAGCCATGTAAACAGTTGAACTAATTGAACTACAGCAGAAATGAAATAGAGAAGAAGCTGCCTCATGGCAAATTGAACAATTCATCTCTAAGTGAACACTGTTTCCACGTTGATTAGAAATGTTCTGCTTTGAGCAGAAATAGCCTGTTCATAGACAGCAAAATCAAAGATAGTCCAAGACTCAAAATATAATAACTACCATGCATAGGCTACCAAAAACCAGACAAACAATAAATGACAGCACAGCAAGAGCCTTTTCTTTGTTTGTTGTCATAAATTCAAAGAGAAGAGAATGGCTAAAGGATTGTAGCAAGATGCTTATTCTAATTCTTACCAACTTCCGTCTTATGACGGGCACAGCTAGCGTCCTCAAACTGAAAATGATAAAGGCTGAGCTACAGGATATCTTAAGAGTTCTATTTCATTATTTATATATAACTCTTTATTCCTAAAAAGTTGGTAATATGGGCATTGTTTTCTGCATCTTCTGCTGCCATCTACAGAGTCAGAGAAGAAGTTCTCTAGATTTCAAGAATTGTGCCTATAAAAGTATTTCTTATGACGGATGAAGAGCTTCCAGATCAACCTCTGAAACTTTTACTAATCATTTCCAGCAGACATGCTTGCTTGCTACCTTCTGTTATTTGACCATTCACATGCTGCTGAGTACATCTTTAAGGGCTCCATTCTAAAAGCGTTTTCTCAATTACATTGCCTACGTCCTGCCAATAGGCAATGTGCGGTGCCTTGGTGCAAATGGGGGAAGCAAGCTGAAATGATGTCTTTTCTTTCGCCAACTTCTGATTCAACTGATTCCCAGTTCCTATTTCATTTGATCTGTACTCCTGCTCCTCGATTTTCTTTTGGCTGTGAAGAAGACTGAAATCCCAACTTCTCCAGCTACTTTTTCTTTTAATGGATTGGTGGACCAGTTGACTGGTCAACCTAGAAAGTATGAAACCCTGAAATTAATTTGCTTGCACCTGATTTAACATATACTAAATGTTAACTGAAGGGTTGACATAAGTGGAGAGGTAGCTTGGTCTAATGGTTAAAGCACCAGGCTAGAAAACAATTCTCTTGCCAATGGCTGTTGCTTCCAGGGGGTCTAGGACATTTTGCCATGGCCGGCTCGCCACTGCCGAGTTGCCTCTGTCAACTCATGGCCACCAAGTCATCGCAGGACAGGTCAGCATGGCCAACTGGGAACAACTTGCTGCGGGCAGCCAGAGGGAGAGCTGGGCAAGCAAGCAGGCAGGCAGAGCACAGAATGGCGGCAGTGGCTGGGATCTTTTCATTTTCACACCACCTGCTGTTGCCACTGATACCGAGCTAAGCTTAGGGCCACCCAGAGTTCAGGCCATTCAGGGGTGGTACGGATGTTTGGGCTGTTGGCAACGGGGTATGTGAAAATGGGACATGCCCAGCTTCTGCCACCTCCCTGTTCTGTTCCAGCCTATGACCGGCCCTGTTTGTGTGTCAGGGACAACCCCTTTTTCCTTTTAACAATCAATAGGCTGGAAAAAACCCAACCCAAATTTATTTACAGTTCCAAATAATAAAGTTTTTCAAACAAAAAAGCAGCAGAATATTTTCTTCAACCAAAAATACATGATTCAAAACAAGAGTCAAACAAGAGTCAAACAGATTAGCAAGAACAGACCAGCACCGCCCACACCTTCCCCTTTTATTATCTGTCCCAAGGCGTGGCTTCTCAATGCCTTCTCCTCCTTTCACTGAGTTTTATTTTATTTATTTTTTTTATTTTTAATTCCATTTATATCCCGCCCTTCTCCGAAGACTCAGGGCGGCTTACAAGCTTAGCAGTAGCCTTCATTCTATGTATATGCCTGCTTATTAGGGCTTTCATACACCCCCCAAGCGGCATTATTACAAAATCAGCTTAATTGCCCCCAACAATCTGGGTCCTCATTTTACCTACCTCGGAAGGATGGAAGGCTGAGTCAACCTTGAGCCTGGTGGGATGCGAACCTGCACTAATTGCAGGCAGCTGGTGTTACTTAAGGAGGCACTTAAGTTACTTAAGTTGTCTCATTGATTTTCTATGGTCTGCTCTGCTGGATTGCCTTCTGCTGCTAGCATCTCTGAACAGATTCAGCTGTGACTCCTCTGAGTCTGACACCTCCTCCTCACACAGCTGAGCCTCATGAGGAACACGACTTGAGGGGCCAGGCTGAGAGTCCTGCAGTGCATCAGAGCCTCCCTCTGACACAGAAGGCTCTCCAAACCCCTCCTTCTCCTCCTCAGATTCCTCAGACTCAGCTGCTGGGAGCACAGGCTGACACTGAATCACAACACTCCCAACCACCTACTCCAACCTGCACAGTCTGATGTAGAGTTCCCCAGTCAAACAAAACTTTTTCTGCCGAGACTCACCTACAGAGTTTCTGCACTTCAGAGCAAGACTCTCTTACAGAGTCTCCTGCACTTCCAACAGTTTTTAAATTGTTCATGTCTGGGAGGACTCTATATTCTACTAACTAGAGTAAGTAACCCTTTTTCTAGCAAAAAGCAAAAGGGATTAGGTGGCAATTGCCCAGGTGCGAGTCTCTTTCTTTCCATGTTCCCCTCATACTCTGCCCCTTTCCTTCTTATAGAAGTCCCTGCACTCCAGTTAAACCCCCTTGCTTTCCAGACTCTCTCGGTTATAGCTGTTTGGGGCTTGCAAGAGGCTGGGGGCAACTAGGAATGGCATGGAGGGAAGTCAGCAATGAGCAATTCAGGAAAGGCTGGGGAATCTTTCTTTTATTCTTATGGAGGATTTCTTCTTATTATTGTGGACTTTTGTTTCTAATGAAGAGTTACCTTTCTGAACTTCAGAAGAGGGGAGGTCATTTCTGCAACACTGCATACATGCATTGTTGTTTGCATTCTCTTTGAATGATGGAATTAAACACTGGCAGTAGAGTTTGACAATATCTCATTTATCTCTGACAGAGTTTTCATTTGGTACTGCTCATCTGTGAAATATTTTCCTTCTCTAAAACATGCTTGGGTAAGTATACTGAAAAGAGATCACCTATATTAAAGCTTTCCATCTCAAAAGACAACCATTCATAACCAGTTGATTTTATTGATAGATAAAAACCTGATGTTTGGGGCAATTATAAGGGATCTCAGCCCAAAGCCATGTCGCTGGTGGCAGTGCTTTCATCTCCAATAATTTTATCATAAAGAAAGGATGGAAGGCAAGGATGCATGTCAATGCAGTTTAACATCTGCATGATTCTCTCATCCATACAAAGCTGGGGGGGGGGGGGGTTCTGCCTAAGATGTTCTCCATTATTCCTTTGACAGAATATAATATTCTACTTTTTTACTATTTCCCAAAATATTTCTTTCTTGGGGTGTGTACGCTGTCTTCTTACACTAATGATAGTGTTAATAAACAACTCTTGAAATCTGATACTATATTTACTGTACAGGATGCTTGTTAGTAAACTGTGCTGCACCTTTTTATTTTTTGCAGTAAAACTGCATACTGCTGCAGCATAAAAAAAAGATATATCAAGCAATGGCTCCATGACTGAATGACACAGACACAAAATTTAAGAATAAAGTCTCTCTCTCATATTACTAAAGTTATCCAAATGGATAATCTTTGATGTAGGATTTCACTATCCTAATGCTCATTTCCCAACTAATGAATTTTGGCTTCTTTCCTAGTCATGTAACTACTGCTGTGCCAAAATAATAATGAAGGCAGGCATAACATTTCAGTGATAACTAAGTAGTATTACAAAAATACTGTAAGTCAGTAGTGGATAACCATGAACTTATCAATTTATCATTCTCATTTTTAATGGCATTAATTATTATGTAAACAATCCTTGCATAAAGAGAATCTGCTTCTGTTATAAAGCCATGACTTAATCTTTGAGAAAACAAATTGTTCCCAATCTCCAATTTTCCAAGAAGGTAAACCTCCAAATGGTTTCAAAGAATAAAGAATGCAAATGACACGGCTGCCTGCGAGGAATATAAATCCTTCCATTTCCCACCAGCTAGTCAGAGCTGAAGAAGCTTCTTGGATGAGAAGTGAAACGTCTTCAAGGAAAAATAAGAAAGTCCAATTGCCTCCTGAAAAAGCACCTTTGAGATTGACACTGGATAGATTCCTTAGACCAGAGCAGAGATGAGGAGCGATGGCCCCTTTATGACTTGGAGATTACAACTCCCAGAATTGCTGAGCCAGTGTGGCTGGCTCAGAAATTCTGGGAGTTGAAGTCCCCAAGTCACAAAAGGGCCATCGTTCCCCACCCATGGATTAGAGTCATGTTTCTGAACCTCAAAAGCAGGCTGGCTAGGGAATTCTGGGATTTGAAGTTCCCATATCTTATAGTTGTTGAGGATAAGAAATACTGGCTTACAGTTTTCTTAAATCATTTTCCCAGGGTCCCCAGCGTGCCACAAATAGATCGGAGTGCTACTAAAATTCTTAAGAACAAGTTTACACACACACAAAATCGCTTCCGATTTTTTGTATCAATTCTATTTACTTTTAGCTTTCCCGGGTATTTTAACCCACTGCTTAAAAAGCGACAAGCAGAATCTCTAAATCAGGGGTCTTCAAACTTGGCCAATTTAAGACTTGTGGACTTCAACTCCCAGAATTCCTCAGCCAGATTGCCTAGCTGAGGAATTTTGGGAGTTGAAGTCCACAAGTCTTAAATTAGCCAGGTTTGGAGACCCCTGCTCTAAATCTCTGCAATTGCTGACGTGTCTCGGGGCAGTGCTGGGGGGGGGGGGGGGAGAGAGACACTGTTCGCTTGGCAAGTAATTCTGACTTCTCAAGGATCCCGTAGGGACGTGAGCAGACCGAGTGAATCGCGTAGCAAGCGCAGCGTTGCTAAGAGACGGAAGGACGCGGCGGCGCGTGGCGCTTGAAGTTGCTCCCGGGCGTTAGTGGCGATCCCGACCCGGAGCGCCTCGGAAGTGAAGTGGAGGGAGGCCCGGTTTGTACCGGCGCAGGAGCGAGTGGACTGGCCTCTGGGGGCGGGTAGGGCTGAAGAAGACACCGAAGGGAGCTGCAGAAGAGCCGATGAGGCATCGTTTGGGAGCAATCCCAGCTGGTAACGTCTGTGTGCGAGAGCGAAAAGGTACGCCTGTGTGTCCGTGTGAATGTATGGGGATAGATGCGCATCTATGGGGATAGATGCGCATGCACACATACGTAGATTTAGCTGCTCCTCAGATAAGCTCCAAGTAACCGACCTGAATGATGTGATTCATACTGTACTTTGCAAAATTTGTTCTAGATTTGCCACTGGATGGCGTATTTCTCATCCTTTATATCGTTAGCAGCCAACAATAAGGCAGACATGAACCAGATTTTTACACAGCATTCAAAACAGATAATAAAAAAGCTGAGGAGGAAACAAAGAAGCAAAGATTTAACATCAGGCAAACAATTAAGCAGAAGATAATATCCTAATCAAGGAACAAAATCCTGATCAAAGAACCACCAAGGAGATAACCCAGAGTTGAACTTGCAGTGTTCTTAGTGCTCTCTGAGCTTAGCTGTTTTCTTGCAGACATTTTATTCCCCAACTAAGTAACCTCCTCAGTGCAAATGAGTGTGTAACACTGACTCTATATAGGCAGGGAGCACACCCCACAGTCACTTGCACTGAGGAGGTTACTTAGTTGGGGAATGAAACTCTGCAAGAAAACAACTAAGCTAAGAGAGCCCCAAGAACTCCACAGTTCAACTCTGAGCTACACACATATATATTTTATATATATATATATATATTATTTTATATATTATTTTATATATATATTTATATATTAATGAGCCTTGGTGGAGCAGTGGGCTAATGCCTCCTTAAGTAACACCAGCTGCCTGCAATTAGTGCAGGTTCGAGTCCCACCAGGCTCAAGGTTGACTCAGCCTTCCATCCTTCTGAGGTAGGTAAAATGAGGACCCAGATTGTTGGGGGCAATTAAGCTGACTTTGTAATAATGCCGCTTGGGGTGTGTGTGAAAGCCCTAATAAGCAGGCATATACATAGAATGAAGGCTACTGCTAAGCTTGTAAGCCGCCCTGAGTCTTCGGAGAAGGGCGGGATATAAATGGAATTAAAATAAATAAATAAATATTCTTTTGTAGTGGAACTATATATGGTTACTCAAAAGAGCAGCCAGATCTCAATTAGTGCAGATACTGAATCCCAAATAATCTCGCAAAATGCCTGAATGTTTCCTGATAAAATAACCTAAAATATTATTTTGCTTTTCATCCTGGATTGTTTTTTTTTTTTCTTCCAGCAAATTCTGAACAAAGTCTGAATAAATAGCTGAAAAGGCATGGAGATATTGATTAGGCAGCAGCTGTCAGATGCTGAAAAAGAAGAAAGTAAATGGTTTTAAATTCTCTTTAGTATTTATTGTGTGGACTGTTAAAGTTTTCTTCCAGACTTTTTTTTAAAAAAATGGGTGTTTTCCTAAAATCGAACAAATTAAAATTAACAAAGTAAGATCCAGATTTATTCTTGGATGAGGTTGGCTTTTCCTAGACTTTCTTTGCATAAACTCTTTTGTCCAAGTTAATAGTGCTTTGCACCATATAAATACATGGTATATGAGGAGGTGGAAGATGAGGATAATATTTGACAGTTAAGATGATGATCATTTGTCATGGACAACTGAGTATCTATTTACATGATGAATATGCAAACTATTTTTAGTTTTTTTGCATGCAAAAACATTGTTTCCAACTGTCAACCCCTTTAGTCCCATTGCTACCTGACAGAAAAGGTTAGATTTGTTTTCAGTGATTATTTTCAGTCTATGTATTAGTCATACAAATTCTCCTTGAGATAGATCAGGGGTGTCAAACTCAATTTCACTGAGGGCCGCATCAGCATTGCGGTTGCCCTCAGGGGGCCGGGTGGGTATGGCCAGGGTGGGCGTGGCCTACTGGGTGGGCGTGGCTAGAGTGCGTATGGCCTACTGGGTGGGCGTGGCCAGCTCTACATCGTTCTCATCAAGGGTGCCTATGGGAGCCTGGGCAGGAGTGGGACAGATCTGAGGGTCTCTGGCAGAAGGAGGGTCTCTGGGCCAGGGCCAAGGCAGTGGGGGCCGTTCCCTCACTGTTTACAGGATGGCTTCGCGGGCCGCATGAAACCACTTCGCGGGCCAGATCTGGCCCCCGGGCCTTGTGTTTGACACGTCTGAGATAGATCAATGTCTATAGCAGGTTTTTTGATTAGGCAAGGCTTCTAATGAAGAATCATGCTATATGTCTATGTTTCCACGACACAATTGAACCAGTAACTTGCCAACCCCATTTTAGTTCAGTGTAGTTTGTAGGCCCCGCTGATAGTTTTAGTTTACGCTTCAGTGCATGGTACAAACCCTGAAAATCAGTTGAACTGAGTAAACCGATTTAGGCTATGCAAAGCTTCAAAGAGTGCATTGATGATGCTTCAAGCAAGCATCCCTTCAAAGTTGCTGGGCAACAGCTAAAAAGCAAATGTTCTTGTTGTTACTGTGTTTTGTGTGGCATTTGAGTATCCTCTGGCTCGCCTAGAAGGTTACTAGAAGAAAGCTTTGAAATGAAGGTTAAAATGAAGAAAAAAATCATCAGTGTTCTTGTTAGGTAAAAAACATAATGTTGCTTCTGTGGCCCAAAGCACGACATCAAGGGGAAGCACAACTATCTCTCGGGCTTATTCCTCAAGCTTCTAATTACTCTTACCCAAAATTATTTTCATTATCGATATAACAATGCAAAAAAAATACTTTTCACCTAATTTATTTTTTTAAAGATGTTGATGCTTTGAAAAGTACTTACAAATTGATCAAATCAGCATATGACGGAAAATCTGCCCTTGATTCCTTGGAGAGTTTCTCTTTTGACTTATATGTCTTATGTGCAGAACAAGCGTATCAGGTAACAGCCCATTGATTTTCTTGGGGGTAGCATGCCATTTATTAATATTGTGTAGATCTTCTTTAAAAAATGAAATATTTTAATTTTAGATGGGTCTTCCTGAAATAAGCCATGACTGTCTACAAATGTATTTTAAAGGAAAAGCTCCTGTTAACCAATTCTTGGGTAGAGCATATTTGTGCCAGAGCCAGTTATATACTCCTGTATCTACTGATAATTTGGTGAGTATGACTGATTTTGATATTATTAATATAGAACAGAGGTGTCAAACTGCTGGCTCGCGGGTTGGTTGCATCATACGGAGACCGCACCCACCCCAGCTCCAGCAATGCAAAAAAAGCCGTGATACGTCATGACACGTCACATGATGCAGCAAATAATTAAATAAAGAGTTTACTTTATTACCTACCAAGTCGTACAATATAATATACATGTATACATATTATAAATAGAAAAAAAATACATATATTTGAAGTATGTAGAAGTTGTGAGTTCTGAATTAATACTAGTTTGGGGATTGTTGGTACTAGAAGAGTGATATATTGTAGAGTTTTATTTTATTTCAAAGTGAAATATTTGCATTTCCTTTTAGGAACAATTTGAAAAATTCAATATAAACTTGCTGAAAACAATTGATTTTGCATTAAGTGATCCAAGGTAAGATTTTTGTCATTCCTTTCCTTTTGAAGATCATCTCCCTGATTTCATTCAATAATGAGCTGGAAACAATTGTTGTGACTAACTAAATAAATAAGAATTACTTCATAGCGTAAAAAGTATTGTCCTTTTGTTGGCTTCTTGGTGATCTCTGAGCATGGTTGTTTTGTTGCAGACGTTTTAATAACTCCCTAGGTAGCATCATCAGTAAGAAGGAGAGGGGGGTTTAATGGCTGCGAGCCACTTAATGTGCTTTGCCTTAATGTGGCTATCTATTTTGTATGATTAAGGCATGGAGCAATAACCACAATACTTTAAAAGACCTAGGCAAGACTGAATGCCTGATTTTTAACCACATTCCTATCATATGTTCCTGGCTTATATTACTTAGCTAGGCTTCAGGTTTTATTTATTTATTTAGAGTATGGCATCTACAGAGGTCATGCAATCACTGATATACAAATGAAGTGATATGTGGAGAATACAGTACAGGAGATAAGATGTTAAATTAAGATAAAACCATAATAAAATGGTGATAATATGGAGCCACAGAACTGCAAGGGGTTAGATGTTATAATTCAATATCTGAGGAAGCTAGCCATCTAACTGCTTCTAGTGTGGCTGCAATGAGATCATCCCAGGTGCTTTGAAATGGTTTTCAATTTTTGTGCAATTACTTCAAGGTGTTTTCAAAATGTAAAGGATTCCGCACCAAAAGAAGGTGCCTGTGAGCAAGGTCTGGCTCTCACTTCATTTATCGAAGTTGGTTTCCAAAAAGGACTAAAACCTCCGTGGCTTTTATTAATTTGACTGCAGCTTATGACATGGGGTAGCTTGACACTTTGCTGCTCAAGCTGAAGAAAACTAAAAACCTAAAAGTAACATGCCTTCTGGGGAACATGCTTAAAACCGATACTTCAAGGTCACTGTAAGAGGTACCACTAGTAAATCCTTTTCCATTAAGAATGGCTTGCCACAAGGAATCGGTTCTAGCCCAACTTCTATTTAATCTATATACTAGTGATTTACCAGAATCCAACTGAAAAGTTTTGCTATGCCAATGATATGGCACTAGCTATCCAAACCAAGGATTCTGAGGAAGCAGAATATATTCTTACTAAAGATCTGAGTTCATTAAGCCAATATTATGAGAAATGGAGGCTATGCCCTACTGAAGTATAAAACTAAGCTATCGTTCAGCAAAGAGAGAGTTAAACATATCTTTTTTGTGGAAAGAGGATAAAACACAACTGCCATTCAAAATATCTTGGAATAATCCTTGACCGATCCCTTACATTTGGCTTCAGGTTATCCATGAATAAAAAAACCAATATAGTAATCTGATGGTGGAAAGTCTTCATAGGAGAATGTCCTATACCAGGGGTGTCAAACTCAATTTCATTGAGGGCTGCATCAGCATTGCGGTTGCCCTCAAGGGGCCCGGTGGGTATGGCCAGGGTGGGCGTGGCCTACTGGGTGGGTGTGGCTAGAGTGCGTATGGCCTACTGGTTGGGCATGGCCAGCTATACATCGTTCGCATCAAGGGTGCCTATGGGGGCCTGGGCAGGAGTGGGACAGATCTGAGGGTCTCTGGCAGGAGGAGGGTCTCTGGGCCAGGGCCAAGGCAGTGGGGGCCGTTCCCTCACTGTTTCCAGGATGGCTTCGCGGGCCACATGAAACCACTTCGCGGGCCGCATCCGGCCCCCGGGCCTTGTGTTTGACATGTCTGTCCTATAACCATTTCTTGCCTATTTTTATTTGGGGCCAGCTAATCTTAATGAATAATAATATGTTTTATTCCAGATACTATTTTTTGATATATAATGCTTCAGTTATTTATTGGAAAAATATAAGACCCTTTTTAAAGCCCGGGTTCCGCTACTTTCTTATACCAAGTCTCTCTCAGATTGTGCCTGCATTGAAACATCCAGATGAGGAAGACAAAGATTGGACAGCAGAACTTATGATGTAAGGTGAATTCCTGTTTAGGGAAAGAATCATTCCATGTCAGCAAAATCAATATGATAATTTCTTTGGTTGCAGTAATGATAGCTTTTCCTATGTTATAAATATCTCCATAGGAAGAAAAGAAGCTGTCCAAGAATTTCTAGTCAATGAGATGCTGGCTCAAATGTAAATTTAATGTCCTATTGTTAACATTCACCAAAGAGTTGTTAAGTTACAACTTAACATTGATTATTAATATAATGTATGAAATGCTATATAATGTCAAGATTTTGAATCAGAAATCAAGTTGTTTGATTGGACAATAGGATGGGTTAAAATTGCCTGCTAGCATTCCTGAATTTTTTTTTTTGAATACCAATCACTAATTTAGTGCTTTGAATACAACCTAAGAAAGTGTAGGAGCCTGAGGGAGGGTCAAACACATCACAAGTCATGAGTCCCTGCGCACCAGCAAGAGATCTAATTCCAGCCCATCTTCTTATCTCCCGCTCATTTCCCTTAATGGCCAGTTGCTCAGATTCTTGTAGCGTGCTTAAGCTTGCAATAAATCTTTATACTCATTTGAACTGCCTGAATCTCCTGATTTTCTTGGCATTTGACAAAAAGTATTGATGTTTTCATGATATTCTAAAATAACTTTTAAATGATTATGGAAGCTGATCTAATGGTTTTTGGAAAACCTCATAAAACCTATTTATGCAAGTCATAGACTCACGGAATGACTGGTTTAAAATTAACTGAATAGGAGACTTAAGGATCTATACCTTTTGTTGTGATAATTTTTCTAATGGGACATGATTTTCAGTTCAGGGGAATACAAACATATCTCTCTCTATATGCTGTGCATCTGTTTTGAGTATCTTAGCATCTCAAATACATATTACTCCACTTCATACTGGTAGTCCGCAGTTGGGACTGGCAACTCCATAGCTAAGCAAATGCAGTTGTTAGGCGAGACTTCATATAATCATGATGGACTTACAATCTCACTTCTGCTGGGGTCATTAAACAAGTCATCCAGGGATATTAAGTGTGCACTCATGTGATCACCACTTGTAATTTTACTTCTTCATTGACTCTGCTCGTCAAAAGCCAGCTGTGAAGCATGCAAATGGCAATCGTGATTATCATAAATGCCTGCCAGTTGTGGAGCCTCTGGATGTCAGTTACATGATCATCAAGGAACTGTGAGGACCAGTTGTAAAGTTACTTTTTGTAACCTTGAATGTCCATTAAGCAGGGCAATTGTGAGGACCACTTGTATATGCTTCAGTTCTACGTCTACAGATACAAAATTTGCATAATGGCTACAGTGTCCTAAAGTTTGGGCAAATGTAATATGTGGACAGAGAGGTCATCCTTTTTGTCCTAACAAAAATGCAGATTATTGGACAGATTTCTCAGTAAGAGAAAATGAAAGAAAAACACATTTAATTCTATTCTGCTACACTGGACAGATTATCATTTTTTAAAAACATTATCTGATGTATAGCACAAATGATTTTAAAAAGCATGTTTGACAGGATTGCATTTTTCTTATTTTTTTTCTTTTTTACTATTGTGCCTCTGATTAATTGAGTAATATTTTTTTCTATTTTCTTATCTTCAAAATGAGTGATCATGTAACATATACATGATGTAAAATATACACAGCAAACATAGCAACTAAATTCTTTAGGCTTATTAGTTAAGATTATTTTACTTGAATGTTCTATTTAAAAAAGTCTGGAATAAAAGCTAAAGATTTTGCATCCAGTAGATAAGGAAGAAGATCATGCATGAGTTTCATATGTGCTTTTTGAAAAATAATAGCCTTTAAATAGCTTTCAAATAAGACATATGATTATTTGGCAATAATTTTTTTTATTTTATTGGTACAGAAACCAAAGTGTTAGTTACAATAATTTAAAAATAGTATCTTCATTTTCACTCAAGATTATAAAATAAAGAACTTTCAAGTTTTCAAAGGCTTTTGTCAAAAAATAATAATAAATCATATATTGTTTACCAATACTTTTCCAAAGGATATTTAATATAACCATTTTTTCATCCCAGAGAATTGCTTGAGTGTTTCCTGGATGCTTCAAGAATGGAAGAAGCCACAACCTTTTCCTCTACTGCAGCCACATTCATTGAAGAAAATGTTCCAAGTAGATATGAGGATTTATTTTCAATAATGGTAACTTTTGAAAATGTTATATACAACTTATATCTTTCCCTTGATGCTAACAGAGTGCTAGAAAAGTTACATGTATGAAAGATGGTGTTTCACCTGAATGAGTAATGTATGCATCTCACTTTATATCCTTCTAATAATAAGGATAGTTTATGATACATAATAAAAAAATGAAAAGGATATATTGCAGTAGGAAACAAAAAAATGAAATAAAAATGTAAGAAGAAAAAGACGCTGCTGTCTAGCAGTTTATTTACGTGTTAGATTTATAGCCTTTATAGCCTTCAGGAGCTCAAGGAGAAGTTCCATTTTTTTCCTGCTTGAGCAGAGGGCTGGACTAGAAGACCTCCAAGGTCCCTTCCAACTCTGTTATTCTGCTAATTGGGTCCTGTCCTGCACTCAACTATACAATCCTTCTGTGGGAAACTGAAATTGAAAGTAGTAAAGAATCTAATGACATCCTGTATAATGCTGCATTTTAAGGGGAAAAGTATATGTATGGGTGATAAATTGATGATTCATTATGGAAAAGAATGTTATAACAATTTTTGGTGTGTGTGGGGGAGAACAAACAAATAAAAAAAGCAAAACAAATGAGATTAAAAAGAAAAAAGTGCATTAAAAAAGACTAGCACACATAGACATATGGTTATCCCCATTTGAATGCTGATTAATATATTACAACAATATACTAATTGTGAAACAGGCCCAAAGAATTTTAAACTACTAATTCTATTTCCAAGTTGTTAACCTATCATCTATATACTATATTAACAAAATAGTTAACATGATAACAATTATAAAAAAGACAAGATTAAAATTCCAAAACCCTGTTATTATTATAATCAACTTGTAGGAAATTTTCCACAACTTCTTAACTATCCCATACCATCCCAAAAATTAACACTGATTGGACCTGGATCAAATATCCATGTTTGTTTCTTAATACCAATTCTTATCAATTGTTGTCTGATTAAATACAATAAATACAAACCTGTCTTCCCCAAAAAGTCCACATGAAATTTTCCCCAGTTAAATGTGATAAATCCATTCCCTAATCTCCTTCAATCCACTAAAAAAAAAACAATTTGTTACTTACCCACTCAGAGAGTTTTCTGCTATTGGATAAGAATGCAGACTTGAATTTCAGGGGGGAAGGTGTATGGAGTCACCTCTGACATTTCTAAATCTGGGTTTATAGTTCCTAGGAATCTACTGTTTTGAAATCACATTCCTTTTGTAGTTTAATTTATTTACAGTAACTTGCCTCTGAATGTTTTCCACAGCATTAATAAGTTCCTCAAACCTTTGGAAAAAGCTTTCAGCTAAGAATTGCATGTTGCCAAACCGTCTTTTTTTGAGTATCAGCCTCCTTCCCTTTTCTGTAATCTGTTGCATTGTTGTTCTTCAAAACAGAATAAGACAAAAGACAAAAGAGCAGGGAAAATATTTTCTGGATATTTCGATCCAGGATTAAAAGAAAGATTAAGAAAGATAAACTCCAAACTTTTTGCCAATTGATATAATATAAAAAAATCCCTGTAGTCCAATAAAATGTAAATCAAGTAAAAGCAGTTTTCACCATCCAAGGACATGCCGTGTTTTCTTACAGAGAAATAAAAATTATTCAAAACAGCATAAATCAAAAGGAAAAAAAACCAGATAGAGTTCAGCAGGGGGTTAAAATAAATCAGCCTTCAGCCAACCAGTCAACTTTTAAAGATTAAAAAAACAAAGTAACACAGAGGTTTCAAAAAGTGAAGTTAAAACCCATGCATATTTAAGAAAATGAACTGCTGAGAGGAAGATATATGCCCAGTGGCTTTCTACCTGCTCCCAAAGAGAACTGGAATCTTCAAGACTCCCCTTCCCAGGTGGGTCCACAGCCATCCAAAAGCTGTCTTGGGTCATTTCTAAGTGCTCCCATTCAGATCCAAGGAGCAGCACTGCCAAAGAACCAGCTTTGGCAATAAAATTGGCAGATCCTCAGCAGGAAAGTTCCTACAGCAGACATCTTGGGGAAATGCTTTTGGTGTTTTGTATTTAAACTTTTTTTGAATAAAATAAAAAGATTAAAAAGAAAGGAAAAGTGTGTGTTATAGTTTAATTGAGCAAAGATAGTTTAATTGAGCAAAGTACTTGGTAATCGTGTATAGTTTGATGAGCTACATAGTTTCACTCAAGGAACCATTTTACCCTTAGGAAGATCTTTGTGTTAGGTTGAAATCTAATTGTTTTGTACTTTAAGAATGACCATAACGAAAAGTCAAATCTGATTTTAAAAATGGAGAAATCTTCCGCTGTACACAGTTATCATATAGAGCCTATAATGAAAATACCAGGAATCTACATTGAATTTCAATGTTGGAAATTCTGATGCTTTTCTTCTTTCTATAATCTGATGATATAGTTATTGTAATTGTTTACAGGTGCGTAACAAACTAGTGGATGTTTTAGATATAGAAGACAAACTTGAAAGCTGTCTTAATTTGAATATCATATATAAAATTCAAACAATCAAAGGGTAAGTATCAGCTTTTACGCATGTACTTCTTTGTACATGTAAAGATAGACCAGTATCGTGGAAATCATAAGTAAAAGAAAATGCACCAATTGAATTTATTGATCTGTTAGAATTACATCCTGTTTTAAGTTCAGTAACTCAAGGCAGCATAGTTTCCATTTTTCCCCTCTATTTTTTTTACCCCTTTTATATCCTAAACTGCATTTGTAATGTTTTATAAAAAGCAGTCTTCTTGCTTAAAGTACAGTTGACTATTTAAAGAGCCTTGGTGGAGCAGTGGGCTAATGCCTCCTTAAGTAACACCAGCTGCCTGCAATTAGTGCAGGTTCGCATCCCACCAGGCTCAAGGTTGACTCAGCCTTCCATCCTTCCGAGGTAGGTAAAATGAGGACCCAGATTGTTGGGGGCAATTAAGCTGACTTTGTAATAATGCCGCTTGGGGTGTGTATGAAAACCCTAATAAGCAGGCATATACATAGAATGAAGGCTACTGCTAAGCTTGTAAGCCGCCCTGAGTCTTCGGAGAAGGGCGGGATATAAATAGAATTAAAATAAAAATAAAAAAATAAAATAAAAATAAATCTAATGACTGAGCAATATCTCAACATAAGCAACCTCCATAGATACATAAATCATTGATAATACAATAATAATAAAAAGAATAAAATGCCCACTTTCTTTCCTTGCAAAGAATCAGAATCATTATGTATCTTCAGAATGATAGACGCATTCCATTGTTGGGACTGTTACTGGGGAGGCCTATCTTCTGACCTAAACCCATCTCATTTCTTGTGGGAGCAAGAACCTATGCAGACCCACTCCAGATGATTTTACAAGATGTACTTTATTTGGCCTAGAAGTCCCTAAGATGGATGGATGGATGGAGATGGATACATAGAGATAGATAGAAAATTTGCCAAATATTATTAATCTTCTACTTATAAAATAATTGCAGGCAATTAGATAAAAATCAGATTCCAGAAGATGCTGCTACAGAATTGAATAACATATTTGAAATTTTGAAAGGATCTAAAAAACAAGTAAAACGTAATGAAAGGTGAGTTTCATATTTAGCAACATTCTGGAAACTTTTAAAAAGTATCAGTATTTATTGTATCCAGATCTAAAAAATAAAATTGATATATTTACTTTGTTCAGATATAATCTTAAACCAGCATTTATTTTAATGTTTGGTGAATGAGTCAGGTGATAATGAGTTATTTGGCCAAACTGTGTTTTTTCCCCCCATCTGTTAGTGTTCAAATAATATATCAAACTTCCTAATAGCAATGAAGAAATTTTCTTTTTTGTTGGTATACTTGTTCTATTTTTTTCTTCTTTCTTCTAGTCTGTTGTAGTGACTTCCGGGGTTTTTTTTTTTTGCCTTTTTAAATGTAAAATGTGTATTTTGCATGTTTATGTATGTATTGCTTACATAGTTTTGGATGTGTTGTGATTCAGGGTCAGCCTGTGGGTTCGGCAGTTGGGTCGGACGACTCAGAGGAGGAGGAGGGGGGTGTTGAAGAGCTTGCTGATGATGGCTTTGAGGCTCCGCAGAGCCCTCAGCCAGGCCCCTCCCACCTGGTGGAGACCCAGCTGTGTGAGCCTGACAGCGTGGATGAAGATGACCCACAGCTGGCCCTGTTCAAGGACGCCCGACGCAGGAGGCAGTCAATCAGGAGTAAACAGAGGAAGGCAATGGGGCACCTCAGAAGGAGGCAGAGAGAGGCCACGCCCTGAGCTGTATTTAAGGGGAATGTGTGGGAGGGCTGGTTTGCTGAAGGCAACCGCTTGGATAGTTCCTGTTTCATAGCTCCTGTTTCATGGTTGGTGTCTGTTTTATGTTAATAAATTTGGCAGGCTTTATTCCAGCCGCTTGCCGTTTGTAAAGGGGTTGTCCCTGCCTTTTCTGCAGGGCCGGTAGCAGGCTGGTACAGAACAGGATGTGTGTATTTTTGGTATTTATTTTTGATGTTCTAAAGCAGTGGTCCCCAACCTTTGTGGCTTGGTGGCCCAGCAGGGGGGGTAGGGGAAGAGGAGAACTGGGCCGTGCAACTGGTAGGCTGGCATGCCCATGCACACAGCCCTTGCGCAAGCGGCAGGCTGTCACGCCTGCACACAGCCCAACTTGTGCAAGCGGCGGGCCGACTTGCATGCATGTGACTGCCCACTAGCCTGCGCAAGTTGAGCTGCATGCGCGCACTCCAGCCAGGAGGTCAAGCAGCCCAATACCGAATAGGCCACAGCCTGGTAGTGGGCCATGACCCAGGAGTTGGGGACCCCTGTTCTAAAGGATTTATTTGAGGTGGATGAGCATTCATGGAACTGTGTTATTTATTTTTTATTCAAGATTTATGCTTTGTTGTATGGTTGGGTGTTTCCCCTACCCGGTACAGGATTTTTTTTATTTTGTTTTACCGAATTATGATTATGTTTTATATTTCCTGGTTTTACTGCTGTTGTGAACCCCCCAGAGTTGTTTAAGATGGGCAGTCGGTGCAAATTTTTAAAAAATTTTAAACTTATCTGGCAAAGATTCATACAGTTTTTTAAACACTCAACCACCCTTCAAATTCGAGGACACCAAGAACTGTGCAAAAG
The DNA here is from genome assembly GCF_964194415.1 of Vipera berus. Lineage (NCBI taxonomy): Eukaryota > Metazoa > Chordata > Lepidosauria > Squamata > Viperidae > Vipera > Vipera berus. The sequence goes on along the minus strand of NC_138207.1, from coordinate 70,537,434 downwards.
GTCCATTCATTCGTGAGAAGTTGCTGGAGCTACAATTTGAATAACTGATACACTTTCACCTTTAACGCTGGCAACGGGGCATTAGCTGTTTCATTCGGATTCATTTCTCTGCTATAAGAGACTCTTATCTAGATGTCTGTGAGACTTCTGCCAAGGATCTAGCCCAGGAAATGAGTTTAATTATGTAAAGTCAAAAGGTCTTTACTGCTGAGTCTTGATAAAAGGAGCCTGACAGCTTGATTGCCTGTTCCTACTTCAGCTGCTGCAGGAAAAGAATCATTACTTAGTCCAGGGGTCTGGCTGAGGAATTCTGGGAGTTGAAGTCCACAAGTCATAAAAGGGCCAAGTTTGAAAACCTCTGACTTAGTCAGTGTTTCTCACCCTCAGCAACTTTAACACTTGTGGACTTTAACTCCGCTGGAGAATTCTGGGAGTTAAAGTCCACAAGTGTTAAAGTTGCTGAGGGTGAGAAATACTGACATAGACATTAAGGATTCACCCAATGCCTACTGGCTGCCTGGCTCCTTCACTGATTGTCAAAATAACTGTCCAGTGCCTCACTCCAATATCAAAACTAAGTGGCTACCCCAGATGAGCCAGCAACCCTGGATGATGGACAAAGTAGCCCAGCATATGGGACAGAATCAATTATCCAAGTAGGGCTCCATCACTGTTGATTCAGCCACACACAAGGACCATTCTGCGTTGAATATTCTCTTCCCTGCCGAACACATATGAGAATCTAAGTAAAAGTAATACCTTCTTCTGTGCTCAGCGTGAACTATTTATCCCCCGATACCAAATGACTTCCCCACGCAATAAATGATAATACTCTGTATTATTTATCACACAAATCGACTCCTTGTTATAGCTCTGATTTAACTCTTTTTCCTAACACAGGCTTCCAAGCATTCTGAAATATGTTCATGATTGAACGAGATTTGCCTCTTTCAAATAATGAACACCATAGAGAAAATACTAATGCTGTTTCATGCCATAAATATTAGGGAAAGCCTGATGGAAGAATAAGGCTTTATTCCCCTGTGGCGCCCCATATTAGGGCAGCTAATCCTTCTCTGTGTGGAGGGAGATGCTCAACAGTTACTTATAACAAGATTGTAGTTGCCAGCTTGAAACCAAGAACTATTTATTTAACTAATATAGTAGGAAAAGAAGAAGATAGGATTCCCTTCCTTTGCTATTTAGCGAGAGAAGTAGACGGGTAGATAAATGATATACCTTTCTAACTGAATCTTTAAAAAATCTATCAGATTTTATTTATATTACTGCTCCCTGTACTTCTATCTTACAATAAGCCAATTGGGATACTAAACTTGCAACCATTCTCCTATATTTTTGTTCATACCTCAGTTGAAATTAATTCTGAGTAAGCAAGGTAATTATTAGTCCTTACTACATAAAAGTCACTGTTACTTGCTAGTTTTACTCTGATTCTGTTTTTTTTTACTTTTGCAGAATTTCTTTGCTGCTGGAACTAGCACGACTTTCTTTGAGGTTAAATTGTATAAATATTGCAATGTTATGTTTAAAAGAGTTGAAGAAATTTAAAATTCATGTGAGTATTAAGAAATCCTAGCTTGAATTATATTGTCATGAAGCATCCTTATTACAAAAGATTACCTTTTTAAACTTGTATGTAAATGTATTTTTGGTGCAAAGGTGCTGTATAAACAAAAGAAACAAATAAAAAAATCATTCCCAAATTACTTCTTTAAAACAATGATCAAAGTCCATGAAACACATTTTTCCCTAGAAGCACTGTTGTTCTCTTAAAACAATAATTAGAAATAGAATGTAGATGAGTGTATGATTGAAAACATAAAGAAATCACGTTATATATGTCCATAATAATAGGAAGTTATATTACAGCTTGTCCGCTTGTGGGTGCTACTTTCAGCTGGTTGAATAAGATTTTAAAATTTTTATTGGGATATTCAAATCATTTTAAAGAGTGGTTTGGTAAGTGTTACAAGTGCATGTGAATATTTTTGATGAGCCTTAAAATAACTAAAACCGCCATTTTCCCCCAAGTGCTTAAAAAGGATTTCATATGACCACCTGCACAGTCCTCTTTTAAAGCAGGGATCCCCAACTCCTGGTCTGTGGACCGGCACTGGGCCACACAAACAAGCAAAGCCCCATCCACAGGATGCTAGCAGCCCACCAAACCATGTTCCCTCCGGTCCATGGAAAAATCTCTCCATGGAACCGGTCTCTGGTGTCCAAAAAGTTGAGGCACCGCTGTTTTAAAGGATATGCATTCTCTAATAAATGTTGTTTGCACCGGTACTTTGGAACCACTTCACTATTATAACCGTAATAGTCACATTATACATGAAATATTTCAAGTAGTGAAATATCTGGAAAGTTTTACCTGGATAAGTATATTCATTGGGGGTGGGGTGGGGGGGCAACATGTTCAGAAGTGGCTTTCCCTTGCTTTCTCCTAGGGCAGAGAGAGAGTGGCTGGCTTGAAGAGGCCTAGCTGGCTTTCATGTCTAAGGTGATTAGAACTTTCATTCTCCAGGAAGGCTGGGTAAATGTTATATGTAAATTAAAGGTAAAGGTAAAGGTTCCCCCGCACATGCGTGCTAGTCGTTTTCAACTCTAGGGGCCGGTGCTCATCTCCGTTTCAAAGCCGAAGAGCCAGTGTGTGTCCGAGGACGTCTCCATGGTCATGTGGCCGGCATGACTAGATGCCAAAGGCTCACAGAACGCTGTTACCTTCCCACTGTAGTGGTCCCTATTTTTCTACTTGCATTTTTACGTGCTTTAGAACTGCTAGGCTGGCAGAAGCTGGGACGAGTAACAGGCGCTCACTCTGTTACGCAGCACTCGGGATTCGACCCGCCAAACTGCCGACCTTCTGATTAACAAGCTCAGCGTCCTAACCCACTGAGCCACCGCAACATCTATAAGCAAAAAAACCTGACCATTATAAATAAATAATTGAAAGCAACAGAGATTGTTCCTTTTTATTTATCTTTAATTAAATTTTGCTTATATTAATAGGACCTAGGAAGAGAAATTGAATTAGATTGCTTGGAATGTGACTGTGAAGTCCAAACACTTGGGCCTAAAATTGAAACTTATACTAAAAGTGTTGTCGAGGTATGTTGATTCCTTACTTAATATTATTTTGTAAAGGCAGACACACCCTCCACTTTAGATCTATAAATTCAATGACTATCTCTTTTGAAAGTAAGAGAATCAAGTTAGAAAGCACGAGAATGATCTCTTAATTCAGGAGTCTGCTGCTTGTGCAAATCATAAATTGTGTTTCCAGATGTAGCTACCAATAAAAAGGCACAAACTAGAAAAGTGAAAAAAATGAATAGTGTTAACAGATCAGTATGCTATCCCAATCAAAGAGCCTTGGTGGAGCAGTGGGCTGATGCCTCCTTAAGTAACACCAGCTGCCTGCAATTAGTGCAGGTTCGCATCCCACCAGGCTCAAGGTTGACTCAGCCTTCCATCCTTCCCAGGTAGGTAAAATGAGGAGCCAGATTGTTGGGGGCAATAAGCTGACTTTGTAATAATGCCGCGGGGGGGCGAAAGCCCTAATAAGCAGGCATATACATAGAATGAACGCTATTGCTAAGCACACTGATTTGTGCTTTAAATTGTAAGCCGCCCTGAGTCTTCAGAGAAGGGTGGGATATAAATGGGATTAAAAAATAATAATAAATTATGAGGGAGCTTCCAGACTAGGTTCTTTAAAGTATTGCTTCCATAATAATTGCAAACCGTATTTTATTCTCACAGGCTCAATTAAAAGTTATACAGAAACTTGATTTAATTTTGAACCGTGCAATTCGCTTGAGAGATCCTAATATTATTCAGGCCGTATGTACTACTCAGTGGAATATCTGCTTACCACTGTTGCAACACAATTTGCAACATCATATACTAAAATCCCTGTTAGCAATTGCTGAAGTGCTAGAGAAGATTGACAGGTAAATTCGTCTTGGTCTACCTTTCTTTTTGTTTTAGATAGCATGATATCTATTAGCTTAATAGATTTACTGATTTATAGGATGTCAGCCTGATATCAGGAAATTTTGGGAAAAAAATCATAGGAATGTTTACATTACTGTTATAGGTTATAGTAACAGAATTGTGTGCCTGTCTGCCCCCTCTTATACCAAAGGGAATCGAGGTGGCTCTGTCTTGAGTCTTTTTCTCAACTCCACCCCTTTCCCAAGACTGAGTTGTCATTTATTTTCTCTTAGTGGCTCCTGTGTATCTCCAAACTTATTTCCATTTTCTTCTGCATCTGAGTACTCAAGGCAGTTAACAAACATTGAAAAAGCAGAATATAAAAACATGCCGTAAATTAAAATTAACATATAGTTGATACTAAAATTATGTAAAAATCAAAAACCTGGTGAAAGAGATGCGTGTTTATTTTTATTTTTTTCAAATAGTGAAAGATAGGATCAGTTCCTGAAGAAAGGCATTTTATCATCTGGGGGGCATGCCAGAAAGAAGGTCCTCTGTCTGTAGAAGGTTCTTCAGAAAGATCTTTTCTGCATCTTTCCAGACAGGAGAGGCTTACCTTAGACAAGTCCTAGGCCACTTAGGTCTTTAAATACTTAAATACCTGTTTAAATGCGAGCACCTGATATAACAATATCAATGAGGCATCAGCTGGCAGATATTTTAATGAAGGCACCATATGATAACTGTGCTTTATGCTGGTTAACAGCCTACATGCCACATTTGTGGACACTTTTCAAGGGGAGTCCCGCATAGAAAATATTGCAGTAGTGATGACAGGATATAACCAAGGTGAGGAATAACCAATGGCAAATCAGCTGGCTCAGGGCAGATTGTAGCTGGCAAATAGTGAATCAAATGAGGAACAAGATGTGCAGTATTCACTATTGCAAAGTTTAATATTCTAAATCTTTTTATTCACCAAAGGCATCCTTTATCTTGGCTGGGTCTAATTTAAGCTTGTTCTCCCTCGTCTAGCCCATTAGCAATATTCAAGGGTAACAATTGTTTTGTTGGAGGTGAATGATAAGAAGTAGACCTGGTGTCATTGGCATGCACTCCAAAACTCATTCCTCTAACAGTTTCATGTAGATACTAAATATATGATAGATAGGATGAAAACCTGTGAGACACTATCAGGTCACAGGATAGGTATCAGGAGTTCCCCAACACCCCTTTCTGGATTTAATCAAACAGGTAGGACAACTGTCCAAAGATCACTCATTGGTTGGTGGTATTAAAAACCACTGAGAAGTCTAGGACAACTAGCAGAGCCTCACTTTCTCCATCCTTTTCTCAGAATAGGTTCAGAGTGACTGAAGTAGGTGACAAAAAATAATATATCAGATTAACCAAAGCAATGAAATCCCAGTTGAAATGATCCAAGTAATTAGTATCATTCAGGGATGTTTTGAACTGCAAGGGTCGCATTGCCTGATCGTCTTTCCTATAATTAGCCTGTTTGAAACTAGCCTAATTCACCTTTAAATAACATTTATAGTATAGGTTAAAAAGCAATTACTATATAGGCCAACACCAGCTAATGAACTGGCAGCTGTGATTTCACATTGTTGTGTGTAATGATAATAAACTAATTGTAATAGATACCTATTGCATAAGGAGAAAGTTTTTATAGACTATCTTAATCTGTGTACTTGAAAACAGTTATGGTTACTTCCTAGCATGTTGATTTTATTGCGTTGTCAAGTACATATGGAAATTGCTCGTATTGAAGAAAAAGCAGACAGAGTAGAGACTGCAATGGAACATCTAGAGAAGGCCATCAACCTTGATAACAATGGGCAGTACCATGAATACCTCAAAATGGCTTTCCATCGGCTTAGCTTAAACACCATGCTGTATAAGTCATTGGAGCGTCTAGAAGACCAAGCAAGTTTGATGATTGAACAGGTAACTGTTGGATATATTAGAGCAGGATGTGTTATTAGAGCATCAGTACAATTGGAAAAAGCAGGATTGCACATGTCTTGAAAAGCTTTCATTTTAAGCTGTTGGAGTGCATGTCATGGTTCCCATAGAATGATGAAACCAATTAAAAGAACTTCAAGGCAAAGATTTCTTCCTGAGAGAACATTTTATTCAGGAAACAAAGTATCGGCACTTACATAGTTGAACCCAAGACTAAAGTTTCCTCCCCCCTGCTACAAAGTAACAAGTTGCAATTCCCACCCCAGAAAGGCTGTCATAAATCACATTCACCAATTAATCTAAAACTCGGGGTCTCCTCCCAACTTTTCAGCCCGCCAAAACTTTATGTAGAATTGACCTTGATGTTTATACAATTGCAATTGTTACGGCTAGCTCAGGGGTAGGCAACCTTGGCTCTTTTCTGACTGGTGGACTTCAACTCCCAAAATTCCTGAGCCAGCCATGCTTGTTCAGGAATTCTGGGAGTTGAAGTCCACCAGTCATAAAAAAGCCAAGGTTGCCTACCTCTGGGCTAGCTAAACCAGCTCAAGTATTCCCTCTTCCCCCTCCTTTTTCATCTGAAATACCAAACAACGGAAGAAGAAAAACCCACAATGAAAGCAAAAGATGAAAATGGCTACAGTTTCTCAGTTTTCTTATCACACATATATTGTTGGGGAACCAATAAATGCCACCTTTCTTCCTCTTGTTTGCCACAGAAATGCCATATGAGAAAAAAGAGAAAAGCCTTGGGTAGAGAAATGGTTGCTTCCTCGGTTTGTTGCTTTCCAGAAGCCAACAGTGATAGGTTGCAGCAAAAAAAAAAAAATCAAAGCATGTCGTCTGGAAAGAAAAAACAAACAAACAGATGAAGGGGGAAAATATCTTGGAGGGGACATAGCTAATTGGGGTGGAGTCCTGAACCCAAATGTGTCTTCTTCATTGATCATGTTTTCTTGCATTTTTACCAATATAATTAGTCCTTTTTCTCTCCAGGCTAAAAAAGGAACCGCAAATGATAGTGTAAGGAAAAAACGCTCTCTGTTGGTGAATGCTGGCCTTGCATTAGCACCGGAGGCTTTTCAGGTTGTTCTTGATAGTGAAAACGAGGCTAAAGGTAATTTTAAGGTTTTGGGTAATGGCAAAATTAAGATATTTCATCCCCCTTTGACTAACCAGTTTGGCTTCAATGATTCCTTATTGCAATTGGAAAAATTAAATAATTTCCACGCCAGATAATTAATTTTTGAGAAAGCGCCATTAATAGTGACCTCCTCTTCCCTCAATAATCAGTTACAGCTTCTCACATTTAAAGTTGGACTGCACAACATGATAATTATGAGAACAGGAGCCATTTTCCTGCCTCTGGTCTTCTCTTCGGGTGGAGCTATTTTACCACCGAACAGATCAGTTTTAGTTAAAAGCAAACATCAAAGGTAATACATCAACTTTGGATGAGGGTTTTTTCCCTTCACAGTCATCAACTTAATATGAGACTTCATTTAAGATCCTTATGGGCAAAAAGTATTTTCAAAATATTCCACTTAAATTGTTTATGGTAGTTCAATGCTGCAGAAACATTTTGTTCCCTGAAGCCATAAGAAATACATAGCTTTTTAGAAAACATTTTGCAAACTTTCTATATAAATTAGAGATGAGCTTTAATAAAAGAAAGGTGGTAAAAATTGGGAAGACTTGAAAAGATGCTACTTTAAATATTTGTACCATTTAACAGAGGATTGCTTGAGTTCTGAAATACATCAATCTTGTGTGTATATGTGCGTATGTCAACTTTTCAATGTTTTGTAGTTACAAAAACATCTTGTCCTGTGAATTGTTTATGATTTACTTATTTTATTTTATTTATATGGCTGGCACTCTTGCAAAAACAACTCTGGACAGTGTACAAAATTGAAGAATTAAAGCAATATAAATAACTGTAAAAACTCAAACCCTAATCTAAACAAAAAATAAATGGCATTTTTGTTACAACACACCACCTGGGCCTCACTAACTTCTCAGTTCTCGTCCCTGGGCACACAGCCAGGTTTTAAGTGCTGTCTAAAAGTCAAGAAAGTTTAAGACTTATGCTCAGAGAATATAGCAGATGACAGTAGGGAAATAGTTAAAATCAGTTTCTGTCACCTTAGTTTCCTTGTGCAAATTGTTTAAGGAAAGATGAAGCACATACCGAGTTTCTCCGAAAAGAAGACCTATTCTGAAAATAAGCCCTAGCTTGATTTTTACATGTATGCCTAATATAAGCCCTAACCCCAAAATAAGCCCTAGTTAAGACCCCACCCACTCCTTCTCACTGTCTGGTTGTATGAGGTAGGGCGAGGCACACACTTAAAAATCAAGCTAGCATGGGGGTGGGAGGATGGAGCTGCCCCATGTGCCCTGTACTTGCTTACCTCAGAGCCCCCACAGCCAGTCTTCCCACACCCCAACACCTGCCTTACCTCACGGCGGCAGCAGCAGCAGCAGGAGACCCGTCCAGCAGGAGCCTGCGTGGCCACCGGCCCACTTCTTCTGGTTGCTGATGGCTGCTTGCAGCAGGACACCACCTGGCACATTGCAGCTACAGTTAGTCCTTGACTTACAATCACAATTGAGCCCAAAATTACTGTTGCTAAGTGAGACAGTTGCTAAGTGAGCTTTGCCCCATTGCAACCTATCTTGCCGTAGTTATCAAGTGAATCACTGCAGTTGTTAAGTTAGTAACACACTTGTAAAGTGAACCTAGCTTTCCCATTGACTTGGTTTGTCAGAAGGTCGCAAAAGATGATCACATGACCCCAGGACATTGCAACTGTCATAAATATGAGTCAGTTGCCAAGCATCTGAATTTTGATTACATGACCATGGAGACGTTGTAATGGCTTTAAGTGTGAAAAATTGTCATAAGTCAATTTTTAAGGACTACCTGTACTATACTATAGTTTCTATAGAACTTTTATATACCGATCATTGTCTAGTACCTCAACTAACTATTGTGAAATAATTGTAGCAATACCATGAAACTAATCCAAACTATATTAAATTTTCTTCCTTCCTATTTAGTTCCCCCAAGTAAACATAAAGATCAAATTAGCTATCTCTGTGCAAAAGCAGAGCACCATGCTAGAAATGTAGAGAAAGCAGATGGACATTTGAAGAGACTAGGACACGAAAATGAAAAAGAAAGGTAATTACGGTTGTAGACAAATATTTTAAAATAAGCTATTTTGTTTCTGAAAAACTATTTTCTCTTAATAAAACTACACCCTGGTGACCACAATTTCTCTCAGATTGAATTAACTAGAGTGTTAATAAGTATTATTCCTGTTTTTTTATTTTTTTTCAATCTAATGTAATATTGCAAATAAATTGTGTAAAGGGACCCAGAATACTGAGCAGAGGTATTGGAAAGAGAACACAAATGGGATCAAATCTGTTGTATGGGGAGAATCTAACAAAAGAAAGATCAATGGACTGAATTCAGCTATGTCATGGATCCACCCCCACCCCTCTCCAGGTGCAAGTTCAGAGGAGGAGGGTGAGTTTCAGTCTTTAGAGGAAAGCATGGAGCTGAGTATTGGTCAAAATCGGGGCTCAGAGGATGAAGCAGCCTCAGGTGGGTCAATCAGATGAGGGGCAGGCTAAGGCTGAGGGAGGCAAGCCACAGCTGCAGCAAGTTGGGCAGGACGATCCAGGCAAGGATCGTCTAATAGAGCAGCTGCTGTCCATTAGTAATGAGGAGAAGGAGTCCAGGCCTCCTCCTGATCCAAGGACACATACAGCAGAGAGGAGGCAGGCACAATGCCGGTCAACTAGACTATTCATGAGGAGGCAACCTCACCTCTCATGAAGGTCTGCACTAGCATTACCTACTTAACCCACCCCCCCCCGAGGACTTGAGTTTTGCTGGAGCAATGTTTCGTGCCTTGTGTACTTGTGCCTTGAATCCTGGTCTGTTTGACTCCTGGACTGCTTTCCTGGACTTCACGTGTGCCCATTGGACTCGGTTGCCCAGTGACACTTGGCTGTACTGAGCTTGGAATCCTGACCTGTGCATCAGGGGTGCTTTCCGAGGACCTGTTTGGTGGGTTTGAATAAACACCTGTAGAACTCTTACCACACAATGGGACAACTTGCCACGTCCAACTTGCTGCAGCCAACTTGCCGTGGGAAAACTTGCTGCAGGATAAGTTAACAATTCTATTTAATTACTTAAAATAAAGAAAAAAAATATTTAAATTTTTGCCATTCACATTTCATTCTGTCTCTCCTTTGGCATCCTTTCTTTAATGATTCTATTCCACTATTTCTTTGATATTACTGTAACTCTTGTCCTGCAAAGAGTTGGCAGGTTGGCTGTGGTGAGTTGTCCCACAGTGAGTTGGCTATGACAAGTTGGCCAGGGTGAGTTGTCATAGACCCCTCTTGCCGTACTAGGGGAGGGCGGGAGCGGGGTAGTACAAACTGGGAACGCAGAGAAAATATTCCTGCAGTGCCTCCCTATGGCAGATACAGTTGCTCAGTGGCTCAGATCATTGTCTGGCTATACAATTCTAAGCTTCCTTCCTTTCTTCACATGAGGGAACTATGTAAGAGAGTGGTAAATTTTCCTATACACAAAGACACACATATATATACAAATGAAAAATATGAAGGCAGAACAGATGCTTACAGAAGTACCGTATATTTGTCCTCTTTATTACCTGGATACCTCCTTTGGCCCCTAATGGTGAACAGATTGAGGGGAAAAAATCAGCACATTATTTTTAGGAGTTCTATGTTTATATTTATTGTGCTCTTAAAAGAAAATTATTTTTTATTTTGAATCATTGCTACAGAATCCGCCTCTGGTCAGAAATAGCAAAAACCGCACGGAAGCAAAGCGTATGGGATGTTTGTCGGGCTGCATGTAGGTTCTGCCTTTTGTATGATGATAATCAAGTGATAAAGGTATCAAAACGTAAAAAATGTAAGTCTTGGTATTTGTGTGCAACATTATTTCATAATCAAGGCAGATAACAGAATCTCTTTTTCTTTATAGACGCAAGGGCAGAACCTATTCACTCATAGGATGTGCATTCAAATACTCAATTGCTTGGACCATTAAGATCTGCAGATTATTTTATTAGTTGCCATATAAATGAATATCTCCAATATTCCAAACAATTTACACATGGCCCCAAGGAGATTCAACTAAAATCCCAAGCCTGTCCATTTACCTTAACAATCATCTTCCCTTCTACTTTGTTCAGTCTTGCCAATAATAGTTTTTTTAGTCCATCATCTACTTTTATCACATCTCCAAAATATGTGAATTTCTGCTTGCTAATAATACCCTCAACTGAGTAGTTAGTGGGGGCGAGGGGGCTTGTACTGGAAGCCTCATTTTACTTTTCAGATGTTTGAAAGATATAGAAAGCCTGACACCTGTGAGAATGGGCTTCCTTCCCATGGTTAAGCATTCATACAGATTTTTCAAACCTCATTGTTAACGACAAACAATTGAAACCAGCAGCAATTTTCTCATCCTGAAAAGTGATGCCTCTCCTTAGAGCAAATTTAGCACCAGGCTACACGTGTGTAGACAGAAGAAAACTGCACCAGATATGGTTGGAGATTCAATTGTAATTCCTGAACTGGTACCAATTACATCTGAAATAGACAATTAGTGGTTGTCTTAATTTCCATTACCATCAGATGACATACACCAGGGAGTAGGCAACCTTGGCTCTTTTATGACTGGTGGACTTCAACTCCCAGAATTCCTGAGCCAGCCATGCTGGTTCAGGAATTCTGGCAGTTGAAGTCCACCAGTCATAAAAAAGCCAAGGTTGCCTACCCCTGGGCTAGCTAAACCAGCTCAAGTATTCCCTTTTATGACTCATGGACTTCAACTCCCAGAATTCCTGAGTCAGCTATGCTGACTCAGGAATTCTGGGAGTTGAAGTCCACCAGTCATAAAAGAGCCAAGGTTGCCTACCCCTGACATACACGTTCCATTTTGTGGGGATGGACATTATTCCATTTACATAGAAAGTTCCAACTGGCATTTAAATTTATCTAAATATTTCAGCCAGGTTTTTATGTTTTTTCTGGCACTAATACAGAGTTGGTTTTCCAGTGACTTCATCTTGTGTATTTTAGGGTTCCTTTCCCTAAGCAAGTTAGTTTCCCTCATGTCTTTGGAGCCACACTTACCTTCCCTCTTGTTGTGAATTACTTTTAGCTTCACACACACACATACACCCTCTCCTCTTTCAGTTTTATTAGGACTGATGGCCTAATTGAGAGCTCATCTTCTATTAGCCTCAAACTCAGCATCATTGGAGATACTGATCCCTCCTATCACATCAAGGTGCCAAACCTCTGGGAAGATACAGGTAGTCCTCGACTTACAGCAGTTCATTTAGTGACCATTGAAAATTACAACTTGAAAAAAGCTACTTAGGTCCATTTTTCACGGGACCTTGCAGCATCTCCATGGTCACATGATCAAAATTCAGATGCTTCACAACTGACTCATATGACAGTTGCCGTGTCCCGGGGTCACGTGATCCCCTTTTGAGACTTCCTAACAATCAAAGTCAATGGGGAAGCCTGATTCACTTAACAGCCACGTTACTAACTTAACAACTCCAGTGATTCACTTAACAACTGTGGCAAGGAAGGTTGTAAAACGGAGCAAAACTCACTTAACAAATGTCTCACTTAACAACAGAAGCGTTAGGCTCGATTGTGGTCGTAAGTCAAGGACTGCCTGTAGTGCAATTGAAGCAATAAAAGTATGCTTAGAATATATACATCCTAGTGTCCTCACTGTTTCAAATATGTGGATGCTTCTAAAGACTTTATCAGGTTTCCTCACAATTAGGAGGGAGTTTAGGTGTATTTACCTAATTGTGCTAGGAGACCTTTATGCTAAGGTCACGAAGATCTAAGCAGAAGTAAAACAGAAAAAGAGGATATTTGTGACCTTGCCCTGACTGTTTTTTAAAATCATCACTTGAAAATGTCGGTTTGATGCTATTATTTGCAGTCATTGGAAGAAGAAATTTTTTAGTACCACTGCTAAAAGTGCTTCTTTTTTTTTAGTCAATGTGACGTTGACGATTAATAGTTTCGTTTGGATGCCAGCAACTTAGATTGCCTTAGAACAGCATTGCTAATATGATCTGGGCAACAAAATTCCACATGAGCAAAGAGATACAGTATACGAAACCCTCTGCACTCATCTAATTCTTGTTGGATTTGCTTTTGCCCTCTTAAGCATGTTTTCATTGAAGATGAGACCTGAAGCCCAAAATTTCTGTTGCTAAGTGAGACATTTCTGAAGTGGGTTGTACAGTGGATCTGGCTCCCCCATTGGCTTTGCTTGTCGGAAGGTCACAAAAGGGGATCACATGACTCTGGGACACGGCAACCGTCATAAATATGAGTCAGCTGCCAAGTGTCTGAATTCTGATCACGTGGATGTGGCAATGCTGCAACGGTCATAATTGTGAAAAATGATCATAAGTCCCTTTTTTCAGTCCCGTTGTAACTTCAAACAGTCATTAAATGAACTGTGGTGAGTCGAGGACCACCTGTATAGCCTACCTGCCACCTCCAATCAGCAGAACTGTGCTTCTGTCAAATTCTAAGTTAGCCAATCCTTCACAAAGAATTTCTAAAATGTAAAAGTTTCAACTAAAGGTTCACACAAAATGTTAAACTAATGCATTTTATGTGTCTTAGTGGTGAAGAAAAAAGGTAGTGCAACTACAACATCTGATGATTCTGAAGGAAATATATTAAGAGAGTCACCGGTGCCAATTAAAGTATTTTCTTTAGAAAGAGATCTGCTTAGAACCTTAGCAGAAGTAAGGTGTATCAATGCAGAGGTTAGTAAATTATACAACCGTGAGATAATTTTAAAGTCCTTTTAATGCATTTGGTATAGGATACTGATCTTCATTATTCTAGCTTGTTTACATATTGCTGCTTTTTATTGAGAAAGGGTCTCTAAGAAACTCTGGCCAACAGTAAAAAAAAATATGCTTATAATGTTCGTCTCCTCTATGCATGTAGTTTTGTATTTAAAAAATTACACCAATTGGGTTTCTTATTTCTCATTAACTACTGTTTCATGGGGATCATGCTTTTCAAACAGACTGTCTTGGGCCTTAGGGTAGGACAGGCATGTAAAAACTCACAACATCATGTGACGTGTCGCAACATATCGGGACTTTTTCCCCATTGCCGGCAATGGGGTAGGCAGGATTTTGATGTGACGCATCCGGCCCGTGGGCCGGCAGTTTGACATGACTGGCGTAGGAGAATTGAAAGGTTAATCTCATAAAATTTTACATGTTCTGCATGCAAGGAAATATCTTTTCCATTGTGAAAAACAGGAGCATGGACTCATATTTTGCTACACTTCAGCTTTTAGAAGTCCCATTCAGCATGACCAACAACAGACAATGCAGGGAGCTTATTTATTCATTTATTTTTATTCTGCCCTTATTTTTACAAATAAGGGCATATCGAACATACTGTCTTCCTGTTATTTTCTCCACAACAACAATCCTGTGAGGTGAGTTGGGCTAAGAAAATATGACTGGCCCAAGGTCACCCAGCTGGCTTTCATGGCCATGGCGAGACTTGAACTCATGGTCTCTTGCTTTCTAGCCCTGTGCCTTCACCATTAGACAAAACTGGTACTAGACCAAACTGGAGTTACATACCAATATCTGTAGAATGCAAGTTCCATTACTATTCAGTCTACATAAGAGTTTATATAATTGGGGTGTTTTTTGTCTTAGCATCTGAACTATTCATACATAATGTATCGGAGGATACAGCTGAAATTAAGCTTCTACTGCATTTTATATTACGAAACAAAGACTAAAATTCTTATTTTGTTATAATATAGGTTTAATTCAAATATAAAAGTTTTTTTTAAAAAAAAAGATCATTTATTTTTTCAGCCAATTTGGCTCCCTGTGATGTGTGACTATGAACTGATTTGCTGAAACTCAAGCATTTAGGATTAAGTGAGGGTTTTAGATCCTGAAATATTCTCTAAGTGAAATAAAATAACCCAGAACCTCCAGAATCAGAATGAATATTTCTTGCAGCTAATTTAAAATTAATCATGGAAGGTGTTTTTTTTCCCCTACAGGCAATGTAATTGAGAAGTAAGCCTCCAGCTTTAGCTTTGCTGTGGCATCTGTGCATAAGAAGAAAACATAAGAATAAGAATAGTCTATGTCTACCACTAAGAACTTTATACAGTTTTGATCTTTTTATATTAGTGCATTGATAGTTGTTTTCTTCTCCTGGTGTCTGTATTTAGGCTACCATTCAGTTACTAAGAACAGAAGGCGTCCAGCTCAATGATTATCCTGTCCTCCCTGTAGAAGGAAGCACACACACTTCAGGATATTCTCAACATTCAACACAAATTGGAAAAGAATCAGAATGGAATATATACAGGTTGTTTTGAAGTGCTATTACCTGCTTTGGTTGTTTTGGTTTTTTTTTTAATGCCAGTTTGCTTAGAGCTTTATAGGTGTTTTTTTTCTTTCATTCAATTGTGTCCAATCCTTGAAGACTGCCTGGAAAAGTCCCTGCAATTTTCTTGGGAGTGTTTTTCAGAAATGATATCCCATTGTCTCGTTCCTAGGGCTGAGGAAAAGAAACTGGCTCAAGGTCACTCAACTAGTTTTGTGCCTGAGACAGGACTAGAACGTACAGACTCTGGGTTTCTAGCCTAATTCCTTAACCAATTGAGTCCATAGGACAATACCAGCACTTTAAATTGTACCCTTAAATGTTGTGCCAACCAGCAACCATTGCAGGGCCTGCAAAATTTGTATTACATGTTCCCAGTGCCAAAAGCCAGTAAGTACATGGGACACAACATTTTGGATCAGTTGCGATTGTAGCATTTATGAGTTAAATATGTGGGCTGCTTCTTCACACATTACATTAAGACACAAGATCCAAAGAGTGAGCATTTTCTGTATCTCTTTGCTGACATCTAGTGGTTACCAAGATATTTGCAGTCCCTAACTGGAATAACAGAATAATAGAGTTGGAAAGGGACCTTGGAGATCCTCCAGTCCAACCCTCCGCCGAAGCAGGAAAACCCACACATCCCAGAGAAATGGCTGTCCAATCTCCCCTTAGTCTCCTGGAGCCTGGAGGTTGAAGTCTCATGATCTATTATGAGATTACTTTCTAAGTAAACTTATAAGAATACGCTACAAAAGAACCTTAGAACAGTAAGCAGGGAATTTATTTTCACAATTCCATAAAGATTTCCATAAAAAACCATTTGATAAGGATCATCCATACACAAATACACAAACAATAAAAAATAGAAGTTAAATATGCTATAATAAAATGAAAATTGGGTGAGGCTTTCTGCAACAACTCCATCTTTAATAACTTCTCTAACATCAACAAAGAGGAGGCTAGCCTGATCGCTACTACGAGTCTGTCCTACAACTTTGGCCATGCAACTAAAAAGCAGTGGTTTCTTGCTTCCTCTCACTCCTGGAAATGTCAGAACAGTAACAGTTTTGCCCTGTTAGATCTTACAGTAATCAAGATGTTACTGAGTGACCTCTTTATATGCAGAATAGAAGCCAGGTGTCAATGGGAAATGATTTTTTAATGAGATAAACTATTAATAATATATGAAAATGGGGTAATTATATATGCATGTATGCAAATTTATATTGTGTATAAATATAGGAGAACATAATGTTGCATGTTTAAGGTCTCCAAAAGACATCAGAGGAAACAGAAATCCTAAGGCTAGTCTATAGAAGAACTTTATGATAGTATATTATTTGAAAATAGTTACATTTCATAGTTTGGAAAAAATAATTATGTTTCAGATATTTTCCTGACCATACTATATACAATGGATTGTTTTCTGTTTCGTTTCCTTTTCTTTTTGGTAATTTTAATAATTCAAATTTCTACCTGTTAAGCAACTGGATAAACCACTTATCTCAATATGCTATGGAAAACTTTCTACGAGCTGTCAAAATTGGAGAGGAGTTAAATGAAGCCTGGATTGTACATAATACAGTAGCGTATGTGTTAAATCACAATAAGCATCTGATTATTTCAAAAAGGCAAAGAGAACTTGTTGACCCCCTTCAAATCCTTTTCAGTGCTGTTAAGAATATTGGGACCTTTGGGTAAGTTTTACAAGAGTTTAGTTGGATGTTTGATATTTTTAAGGTTCTTAATAAGAAAGTATAACTTTTAATGGCCTTTTGATGTAAGAACATGATTGGTTTAAGATACATAACAATGACATTAACAAGTCAATCTTTTTTTTACTAAGGCAAGCCTTTATAGTTCTCCATTTTGAAATAATGTGACTTGTTATTATTGCTGGCTGATAACACTGGGTGTTTCTGCACAGGTAGATCCTTAAGCGCTCAGATCTCTCATACTATATATTATTTTTTCTGACTGTGATACAAATACTTTTAATACATATATTTACATAAATAATCTTAGTTCTTTTTCCCCTTTTCATTATTGCTTTGCTTTATTTATGATATTCATATATATTTATATATAATTAAAGGTTATTAACACTCAGTTGTTTAAACAGCTAAGAGTAATGAGTATTGAGAAGAGAAGAGAGAAAGGAAAATATTCTATTTTTATTAGTTACAATTTAGGAGTTGAGTTTAGAAGTTGAGCATAAAAAAGTATTTATTGCATAATAAAGTTTTGATCTTAAACTGATTACTTAATATTAAAATATTCAACAATTTTGAAATCCTCTGTGTGTGTGTGTGTGTGTGTGTGTGTGTGTGTGTGAAAGGAAAAAAACAGATAAATGAGCAAAAGTGAAAAGACTACTGGATTTCTGACTTCCCCTTTTTAGGCACCTGCTAATTTGCAAGCAATATTTGTAGACATTTAGGCCTCCTTAGAAGCCAAGGGAATATGTGTTTCTTGCAACATAATACCTTGTTATAATTTTTTCATCTTGTTCCCCCTTTCTTTTGAATCTGAATCTGTTTACATTCCAGCTGATTACTGTAAGTGCCATGCCTCCATGCAGACAAAATATTTTTTCACTTTTTACTGTACATCTTATGCTGTACTAGGCTTAATAAATAGCCGATACATAAATAGAAAATATTTAAATAATGAACATGGATCTAAACTAAAAATAATTAAAGAACTATAGAAAAGAAAATATCCAACTACCAGTATCCTGGTACTGCTAGTGTACAAAATTAAACCCAAGTAAGATAAAAAGGAAGGAAGGAAGGAAGGAAGGAAGGAAGGAAGGAAGGAAGGAAGGAAGGAAGGAAGGAAGATCTCTTATAACTTCCAGTTTGGTTTAAGTTACTTCTCCCAACACTTGGAAATAAAATAAAAAATAAGTTCTATACTAACAGCAACAACTGTTAAAAGAAAAAGAAAAATAGGAAGTTTGTTATTTATCTGATAAGCACAGAGTCTTTGAGAACCACGAAAGACGACGAACTTGTAAATTTTCATCCCCAAAAGAAAGATAGAGGATTATTGGATACAATCCTATTTCTTGCCAAAACACATTCCAAATCAAAATACTTTCTTAAATTTAGTTCATGCAAAGGCAGATCTGAGTAAACTGTTATTTTTATCTCCAGGATATTTCAAGCAGGTAGTTTGTCTTAAAAGTTGTAAAAAGTGGTGTCTTGATGCTGAATTTCAAAAACTATTAGCTGTCTGTAAGACATTTTGGCTATTAATCTGTGAGCACTGAGTATCTCAAGTCTAACATTGGTTAACAATGAGCCAATATCCTGAATGTGTACTTCTGTGTAAATTAACAAAAGTTTCTGCTGCACCCCCTCCAGACGCAAATTATTTGGCAAGGGGTTTCTGCTAAGCTACTGATGTGGTTTTAGTTTAATTTGCCGATTTGTAATTATTTATTGTGAAATTGTTCTTTTACTTGCTGGTGATGACCTATAAAGCCCTAAATGGCTTGGGTCCGGGATATCTGAGGGAACACCTGCTGCCGGCATCAAGTTCCCTTCGTCCTGTGCGCTCCCACAGGGAGGGCCTTCTCAGGGTGCCGCCGGCAAAGGATTGCCGGCGGGCAACACCCAGGGGGAGGGCCTTCTCTGTGGGCGCGCCTGCCCTCTGGAACCAGTTACCCGTAGAGCTTAGGACTGCCCATGATTTTCGTTCGTTCCGCCGGGACCTGAAGACCTGGCTCTTTGAGCTTTCCGGCCAGGACTGAGGATTTTTTAATTTTTTAACTTATTGTAATTGGGTTTTTAATCAGAGTTATAGGGGTTTTAGATTTTAATTAAGGAAAATTTAATCTATTTTAATTGCTATTAATTTTTGTATTGTAATGTTGTTTTAATTGCCTTGTGAACCGCCCTGGGTCCTACGGGAGAAGGGCGGTATATAAGTTTAATAAATATAAATATAATATATAATACTTCAGGTTTAAATCTGAGTTCACGAGAAATGCTAATAATTCTTTTCCTTGCTTCCATATGTTTAACAAGTTAAAGAGCTTGAGTTCATATATTTTCCAAGATATGCCAACATCCAGATTTGCTTCATCATTAATTCAAGACTGATTACTTCTTCCAACTGAGATAACAAGCATCAGGGCTCAGTATAGCTCTGTATATAATCTGGCAGAAAACCATTGACCTCTCTTTCCTGTCCAGAATTTCAGTTAAATGCATAAGAGTAAAGCTGGAATAGAGCTCTTGGCTCAAGATGGCTGAGGAGAACCATCTTCTTTATTTTACATAGCATATCATTAAAATAATGCTATATCCCAGTTAAAGCAAACTGAGAGTTTGGGCATAAATCACTCAGTAATTTGCTATCTATATGAGCAGATTCACCTACAGAGTAAGAGCAAGGTTAACATGAAGTCCAAGCATTTTTAATTCACTATTTTATTTATAGATAGCTTTTTAAAATATTGGATAAGTCTAATGTCTTTCTATTTGCAGACTCTTAAGTCTGGAAAAGAAAGATGAGTTTTCCTGTTTTTTCCATCTCCAAATTATTTCCAGGGTTCCAATTACTTACTCAAAAGGAGGAAAGTCCTTTGTATTTCAACCCAAATGCTACTGCTGTTTAATTGCTGTTAAAAAGTTGAATTACTATACATTTGTCGCTACATCGAAATGTCTAAGTGGCTTACACCAGCCAACAGATTTTACTTGATATCAATAAAGGATGGTTCCTGGATACTTCATCATAGCCAGCTCTCACTCTTCACCAGGGAAGGATTTACTCTTGTCCCAAGACTTGAGAATATTGACTAGGAAATGAATAGAACTCAGTGTTCATTCCATTCATTTCCTTAGGGCAGGGGTAGGCAACCTTGGCTCTTTTATGACTCATGGACTTCAACTCCCAGAATTCCTGAGCCAGCATGGCTCAGCTTGGAAACTCTCCCTTTCCTCTCAGCATGGCTGGCTCAGGAATTCTGGGAGTTGAAGTCCATGAGTCATAAAAGAGCCGAGGTTGCCTACCCCTGCCTTAGGGCTATAGTTCATTAATTTGTTCAACTTCTATCCCACAGCTGTTAACTGATTACTGTTACAATGATATACCATTTTTTTCTTTTTTGTTTTTCCCCTCACTTTTTGGTTAAAGCACTTTCTGTGTGGGGATTTTTGCTCTTTAATTACTGAAGAAGTGCTCTGAATCATTCAATTTTACCATCAATTTTTTTTAGCTATGATATATTATTTTTTTGGAAAATTGTCTATACTGTTTTTGCATGATGGAGTTTCCTTTCCCCCCCCTTTTTGTACCTATTGGCAGTGTATTAGGTCTGTTGAGCGTACATGACAGAGCAGGAAGACTATGATATTACTTGAAATATAAATAGTAGTTATGGAACTGAAGGCTGTACAAATAGGCAGTATTCAGAGACTGATATTCTGAGGATGGAGCTACCTAAACAAAATAAATAAATACCAGTTGCATATCTGTTCCATGTTTGGTACTAATGAATGCATATCTTAATTTGGCACGGTAAAGCGCTGGTTCATAATATTAACTTTAAACAATTTTTCTTCCTCTTCTTTTGTTTTGTTTCAGGAATACTACTCTTTTAGTAACATTATGTAATGCTCTGGCAAGAGGGCTGATTCTTCCCTGGATTCCCAAAATTGTTTCCAAAACTGATGAAAAGAAAATTAATGAGGAAGGGCCCACCAAACGTAAAAAGACTGCTTTAAAAGGACATGATAAATCATTCACTGCTCTAATTACACCTGTGGATCCAGCTGGAATCCACGATATTAAAGCAGCTGTAGAGGTATATTTTTTATCCTAATGGTTTTCTACATCAGAATAGGTTACACATGATTAAACATCTTCTTCAACCTGTGTGGACAGATTGACGATGTATGGTTGACTGCCAGTTCATTTTAGAGGTTGACTTCATGAAGTAGCTACAGTGTTAATGGGTATTCTTTCTTTCATGGAATATGTAAGCATTTTAATTGGAAGCAGAAGAAAGGGCCAAATGACGAAGATGTCTCTTACAAATCTAAGAATCTGAACTTTGGCTGAAGCCAAGCAAGACTGAGTGGCTTTGGGTGTTTGGAGTTCCTGGTGCTGGGAACCTTCCATCAGAGTTGTGTTACTACTTCATGTAGGCCCGGTGGGTAATCTGGGAGCAAGATGCTGTGACTAGGAGGGTTTTTTTATACCTTCAGATGGTGTACTAGCTGCGCACATTGCTAAACCAAAAAGTCTTGCTCACTGTCACTCATGCCCTCATTACCCTCTCATATGGATTACTGCAATGCCCTCTATGTTGAAGAGCATTCAGAAGTTTCAACTTGGGCAGAATGCATTAGATGGCATTATTTATTTGGCACACGTACCAACACTATCCATGAGCTGCATTGGTTGCCAGTGTGCTTTCAGATGCAATTCAAGGTGCTGGTTGTCATCTTTAAAGCTTCATGGCTTAGGACCAGGTTACTTGAGGGCCCTTGTCTTTTCTCAGTTGTTTCTGCCGTCCACTCTGATCAAGCCCAATGGCTTGTTTAGGATCCTGCTGGCTAAAGAATGCCTGTTGGTAGGCCAAGGAGACATGCCTTTTTTTGCCATAGCCTCCACCTTATGGAGAATTCACCTTCCAGAGACCTCCAATCCTGCTGGCCATTCATAAGGTCCTAAAGATCTGATTCTGTGCCCAGGCCAGTGTGCGCAGGGACCCACCTCTTGGATGTATAAGTTATTTGAGTGGATGTTTCTTGGAGGCTTTGTATTTAACTTTTGTAATGTTTGTCATTTTTATTTTATTTTATTTTAATTCTGTTTGCTGCTCGGAGTCACATGTTGACATTGGCTGCCATATAAATTGGATGGATGGATAGATGAATGAATGAATGAATTGAATGTTATTTATTATGTTGTTGTTGTTAGTTGTGAAGTCGTGTCCGACTTCGTATTACTTATTGGCAAACCAACAATGTTAGTTTATTTGATGGGAGAGCTTTTTATCAGTAATATAGATAGCCCCTTCT
Organism: Vipera berus; assembly: GCF_964194415.1. Taxonomy (NCBI): domain Eukaryota; kingdom Metazoa; phylum Chordata; class Lepidosauria; order Squamata; family Viperidae; genus Vipera; species Vipera berus. Next base: position 70,514,947 of record NC_138207.1, on the reverse strand, counting down.
CCATCTCATGCTCCCCCAAATATATTAATATGCCTCTGCATTAGTTTTTTTTTTAAAATAGCGTTTATAAAATAATTTCTTTTAGGTCTGTGAATTTGCTATGCATTTGCCTACTGGAAGTGCACCTGATGAGCCTGTACCTATTGCTATGCGTCAACAAGTTATTGCAACTTGGGTAAAAGCCAAACAATTACTTCAGCAGCAGATTGGGAGGTGGCATGGATCTGAAGAGGAGGTATCCATGCTTTCTATCACAGCGTAAAAAAGCAGCCTTTGGATAGCTGAGAGTCACAGCTGAGAGTCACAGCAGAGAGATGGTGGATGATGATGCAGAGTAGACAGAGGCAGTATTTATTTTCTTTCTCATTCTAATTTATCTAGTTTTCTTTCTTTTTTGTTGGAGGGAGGTGTCCTTTGTGGTATAAATTACCTTAAGCCTAATTTAAGCACATAAACCATGTTTTAGTGCTTCTCACTTCAGAACAGAAGGAAACTATGTCAGGTATTTTTTGACAAGGTGGCTACCAGAAAGGGGATTTGGGGGATAGCATGCTGCTTGCGAATATCAAATTGCTCGTCCTCATAACACCAGGGAGAACCAGTTTGAAAAAGAGAACTCCAGTCTGGGAATTTCATTTTACATATATAGATAGACCTTAAGCTTGGCTGTATTCTCACACAGTCAGTATACAGTAGAAAAGGTAAATGTTTCCCTGTCCAGTCGTTTCTAATTCTAGGGCTCAGGGCTCATGTCCGTTTCTTGGCTGAGGAAGCCAGCATTGCCTGCAGACATTTTCCATGGTCATGCGGCCAGCATGGCTAGATGCCAAAGGCACAGAGAATGCTGTTTCCTTCCCATCAAAGTGGTGACTATTAATCTACTCACATATGCATGCTTTCAAACTGCTAGGTGTGTAGGCATACATACGTATATATGCCCTACTAAATATGAATATCTAAACTTGAGGATTCCAACCAGGATTATCTCAACTTTCTCCCAATGTGATCCTCATAACACCAGTTACCTTAATTTTTGGTAAAAAAAAATAGCATGCCTTAAACCCTGCTTAATCTTCATATGTTGCCAAATTACCAAAAAAAACAAGTGCTTCTATTATATTAGTGCCATGCGCCCTGTGACTCAGATGCCAAAAATTATTTGTAGAAAAGCACAAAAAGATTGCCCCTTCCTATAATAGAATCTATTTTTTTCAGAATCTGAGGCCAAGTTCTCACCAAGGGGAGATGTATTTGTTAATCTTCATTTGGGTAATATCATTTTAGATTGCAATTGAGTTGCATGATAGATTGTTCTATGAAGTATATTAGAGAAGCTAGATTGAGTCTGAATTTGAGATATCTATAAAAATGTAAAGTGTATATTTGTACTTATTTAATATGATGCCTTGTTATCTGTTGAATAAGTGTTTCTTTCTATTCAGGGTAATGATGATGGGACAAGTCCCATGATAAAAGTTTTTATTGGCCTGGAAATGTATTCGTGCAATGGCTTGAACCTTATGGATTTTTTACTTCCCAATTTGTCTCAGGTATTTATATTTCTTCCTCCCCTTTCTCCTCCTTGTCCTTTTGTCATAATAGTAGTAGCTTTTTATAAATTAGTTAGAAGGCCACATCAAACTCAAAACACAGTGGCACATCCAAAACAATAATTCTTCTTCGGTGTATTTATTGGGCCCACAAATAGAATAACCCACATTCATGTTAAATATATGAAAAAGAATTAAACTTCAGTTTCTCAGACTGCTATTTTACTGTGGTTCAAGTTAACCAAAGCTTTTTTTGGAATGCAAAGAATGGGGATGAAGGGTAGGGAAGAAAAAATAGATCTGGGTGAAAAGAGCAAAAGATTCCAGTCAGTTGACTAATATGAATAGTACAATCAGACCATGGTTCTAATGAATGTTGGTATTGTCATAACCTTGGTCTGATTGCAGACCCACACTCTCATACAGATAGGGTGGTAGAAAAGAGGTTTTTCCCCCCCTTTCTTCTTTCTTTTCTCTCCCATAAAGGGACTAATAGCAATCCCTTGGGTTTCCATGGCTCAAATAATCAAGAGAGTGGTTTTACATTTTATCAATATTTTGAATCTCTTCAAAAAAAAACATACTGAAACTTTCCTTTTTTAAACCTGAAAACATTTTTCCTCTTTAAAACTGGAATACAGTACAATTCAAAGGATATATTTTCCAAGTAGTTACTTCGCTCATGTCTTAAATTTGTTTGGTTTATGGTAATTATAGCCCACACCTATAAAAGATCGCTAATGACCTGCAACACAGATTCCCAAGCCAGAAGCACTTACTGTATCAATATCAATTTTTTTCCCTAAATCATTCTTTAGAAAAAGGTACAAGTTATTATTCTGAGACACTGTAGACTGGAGGTGTTGAATATTAATGTTATCAGTTCATGAATACATATACATATATATGTACATGTATATATATATATTTATCCACTTCCTTGTAGTTGGTAAAAATGGCTCTGGAATGCAGTTGGTCAGATTCGCTTGTACAGCTTCAGACGCTGACCAGGCTTATGCATTTTGCACATAATCTCCATGACCATGAGCTGGTGATAACTTGTTCTCAGAAGATTTTGGAATTGGGTAAAGTGCCATTTAACACAGATCCAAAGAAAAAGGGAATGTAAGTAGACAAGTTACTTTTAAATACTGAATTATATAAAAAAACAACCTTACATAATTCTTGATCCCTTAGCTGCAGGTTTCCATCCACCCCTCAAAAAAAAAAACTCTTCACAATGATCCCTGTTTCATTTGTAGCTATAATTAAATAATGTGTCACTACCAGCATTGACTTGGATTAAGGCAGTTAGGTTTCAAGGAATCACGATCAGAATCCAAAGTTAGTAGAAGAAACTTGAGTAAATATGGAGTCTTTTGCCTTCCCTACCATGTTTGTGGTCATTGTCCTTTAACCCAAGCTCCTGAACAGGGGTTCTCGCTGGAAGGAGGGGGACCATTTTTCATGTGATTTGGGGAGAACGGAGCAATTTGCACAACAGGATCTTTGTGTTCTTATTCCCTCTCTTAAAAATGCCTTCTTCCCCAAAAGAAGGAAGGATTGTGATATTCAGCTCAATCATTTCACCTACCATACTGAGGTGATGTGAATTCAGGCTTCTTTTTAGAGTTCTAGAGGGCTAAATGGCCCTCCTAATTTGCCTAACGAGAGGTAAGAAAGGAAGAAATAATTTTCTCTGGTGATGCAATCAGATGTAGAAACTAACTCTGAAATCTGATGTCTAATCACCAACATCTTACTATTAGTTAGGCTCTCCCTCATTACAGCTGCAACAGTTCTTTTCTCTGATCTCCATAGTGTTATTTTGATTATTTTGCTCTTTAATATTATTTTGTGTGAAATACTTTCGAGCTTTCAATTAAATTTCTGGGTGGAAAGCACTTTCAGATTTTTATAACTTTTAAAATTCACTTTTAACTCAAGAGGGCTTTTTATTCTGTTTATCACCTTAATGCGTAGTGAATCTTTCCATTAAAGTAGCAGTACTCGAGGAGGAAAACTGGTTTCAGACTTTTTTTTTAAGAAACGAATTAAATAGAGCAATACTGACCTCTAATGGATACAATTATTATACTATTATATTGATGTACAGTAATGTTAAAAGCAGTTTTTTGCCAGTTCCACATGCTACATACAGTAGTTGTGTAACACTGCGCTGGTGATATCTTAAAACAGGGGTGTCAAACTCAATTTCATTGAGGGCCACATCAGCATTGTGGTTGCCCTCAAGGGGCCAGGTGGGTATGGCCTGGGTGGGCATGGCCTACTGGGTGGGCGTGACTAGAGTGCGTATGGCCTACTGGGTGGGCATGGCCAGCTCTAAATCGTTCGCATCAAGGGTGCCTATGGGTCCTGGGCAGGAGTGGGACAGATCTGAGGGTCTCTGGCAGAAGGAGGGTCTCTGGGCCAGGGCCAAGGCAGTCGGGGCCGTTCCCTCACTATTTCCAGGATGGCTTCGCGGGCCACATGAAACCACTTCGTGGGCAGGATCCGGCCCCCGGGCCTTGTGTTTGACATGTCTGTCTTAAAATGAAAGCAAGATTCAGACTAAGAGTTAGAAGCAGGGCTTTTTTTCTCATAGAACGCCCAGAACGGAGTTCCGGCACCTTTTTTGGATGGGACCTTGTAGGGTAGGCAAGGTGGGTTGTATGACATGTATGAGTTCCGGCACCTTTTTCTTTTACAAAAAAAGCACTGGTTAGAAGGGACTATATAAATCATCAAGTCCACCTTTCTGCTCAGTGCAGGAATCCAGTAAACCATTCCTGGCAACTGGCCATCCAGACCCTAAAAATCTTCATCAAGATGGAGCATATGTAATCACTGTTCTAGGCAGACTGTTCCATTGTTTAATGCAATGTTCTCAACTTCAGCCTGTTGGTTCTTACCAGTTGTTTTGTTTGTTTCAACAGAGAATAGGTCCACATATGACCACTTTTTAAAAATTCCCTCTCAGTCTTTTGCAAGCTAACTATGCTTATCTTCTTTAACTATTTCTTCGCCGGATTTAATTTCAGATTCCTTATCATCCTTTAGTTGTCCTCTAAACATGCCGCAGTTTCTCCATGCTTCTTTTAAGATGCATAAGTGTGAAAAGTGGTCATAAGTTACTTTTTTTCAGTGCCGTTGCACCTACAAATGATCGCTGAACAAACTGTTGTAAGTCGAAGACTACCTGTAGTTCATCTGCGATTCTTTGTACACAGAATTAGACAAAACAATTCAATCAGAATAGAGCTGGATGGGACCTTGGGGGTCTTCTAGTCCAACCTCCTGCTCAAGCAGGAGACTCTACACCATTTCAGACAAGTGACTGACCAGTTGCTTCTTAAAAACTCCAGTGACGAAGCACCGACAAGCTGTTCCACTGGTTAATTGTCCTCACTGCTAGGAAGTTTCTCCTTAGTTCCAAGTTGCTTCTCTCCTTGATTGATTTCCATCCATTGTTTCTTGTCCTACCTTCAGGTGCTTTGGTAAATAAGTTGAACCCCTTCTCTTTGTGGCAACCTCTCAAATGCTGGAATGCTGCTATCATGTCACCCCTAATCCTTCTTTTCACTAGACAAGCCAGACCCAAATCCTGCAACTGTTCTTCATATATTTTAGCCTCCAGGCCTTTAATCATCTTAGTTGCTGTTCTTTACCTGTGATGAATATTAGCTGATAAAATGAGAAGTGGCTTTTAGGTCCAATAAGTAAAAAAAAACAAAAAACCCAACTCTCCCCCCTTAGCCTGCCCAAAAAGGAGAATGGAAAGTTTTAGGTTGTCTGTTTCTCAATTCCTACAGAGCAAAGCACTGCTCTATTCTGGCAGGATCTTGAAAACTGAGTTATTAGTCAAAAGTTTGTTTTTGACTTCTTTATGTAGAAATGATTACAGTGCCAGACAAGAAATGCTGAGTATCGCTACTTGTACTCAAGGAAAGAGTATAATGGAAAACCTGGCTGGCAAAAAACATTTGCGAGTTACAGCCTCAAAATCCTTTGTTGAAAGTGCAAGGTATGTTGTGATCTTTTTTTGGAACATTTTTTTATTTTAATGAAATCTGAATATTAACACCAGCAAATGTATAAATTCCAGGCAAATAGCAACTGTGTATTGAACGCACTGAAATAAAAGCAGAATTTTAGAATAGAAACCTTTATTCTTTTTTTTCTTACTTTCTCTTTCTGTCTCTCAACCATTAGCAAGTTGCAGGGAAGATCTCATATTGAATTTTTAAAAAATTAAAGCAAGAGCGTCATAAAATAAGGCCAAAGGCCAGATGTAGTTTGGCATCATTTAATGTCTGTTTCTGGGTATTTAGTTTTAAAAAAACATTTAGTTTTTTTTTTTAAAAAGAGAGATCAATAGTTTTGTGAATTAGCTTTATTTTTAGACTGACAGTAATAATCATTTCCACATTGTATTAATGTTAAAGAAACTGAGATTTCTGCCTGCACTAGTCTAGCTAACAGTCTGAGATAATCCTGGATGGAATTTTGTCTGTGACTTTTGATAACTTTACTTTTCCCTTTTAATAAAACATAAAGTTAGTCAAATGAAGATTAAATATAAAAATATAAAAAATTAAATCCAAATCTAAAAAATGTATTTAAGACATGTGACATGGATAAATTTCAATAGCTCTTTGGCAAGAAGACATAGTTTTTAAAAAGGCATTTTAAATAGAAAATATGAAAAAGTAATTGGCTTAGACGATGCAAAGTTTCCAAAATTGTACATAATTCTTCTTGTTTTCCACAACAACCCTGTGAGGTAGGTTGGGCTGAGACCATGTGGTTACCCAAAAACCACCCCATCAGCTTTCATGTCTAAAGGAAGACTAGAACTCACAATATCCTGGTTCCTAATCCAGCAGCTTAACCATCACACCAAACATTTTTATTTCAGGAATCAGACAGAAACTTAATAATGTTTATTAACAGGAAACATTTAGTTTCAGAAATCTTTGAAGTGCTATTGAAATAAAACTGCAGTTCTGTGTAAGATAAATGGAGTGCAAGAGATAAGTCACCCCATAGATTTTGACATGTGGGAAAATATAGCTAACATAACTTTTTTAAAATATTATATTCAACTAAAGGAAAGTTATGAAATTAAGAACAGATGGCATAAATAAGCATAACAGGCTAATCTATAAGTATGTAGAATCTCCTGTTCTGAGAATGTAAAATAATAATGGGAGCTGATTGTAATTATGGAATACTTGATTCTTTGGGAAGAGCAATATCACCTAATATTAAATATTTATTATGGTAATGAAAAAGAAAAAGAGAATGAAAGCTTTACTGTTTGTGTTGATGTGTAAATCCTATAAATAATTTTGACAATTGTTGTCAACATCCAACAAACAGCAAGTTCTGGGGGAAACTAAGAAATTGGCTTAATAAGCACATTATGCTTATTTACTTGGCTAATTTTTAAATAATCAGGATAATTAATAATTACTAACTTGTTAGAACAGCAGAAACATTAAAACATTAACCTTACAATTAATTCATTGGATAATTTTGTTATTTTATTTTATACAGCAAATATTATGTGGGTGTGTTCATAACTGTATATATGTAATCTTGGGAGGTTTTTTAATGAATCAGTACAAAATTATTTTAGAGGACAAAATCTCAAGAATGATTAAATTACTAAAAATTATCTCTGTTATATGCCATATAACAGATGGATAGATAGATAGATAGATAGATAGATAGATAGATAGATAGATAGATAGATAGATAGATAGATAGATAATAGATAGATAGATAGATAGATAGATAGATAGATAGATAGATAGATAGATAGATAGATAAAAAGAGAAATCAAGAGATAAAACTTATCCATTGTTTTTATTAATGGATAAGCCCTTTAATTTTTTAAAAAATCAATGTCTTAATGTTGAAATATGTCCAAGAGGGTAGTTAATCAGAATCACTGCAATTGCATTATGTACTACTTACAGCAGGCCTGTGGGTTTTATTTTATTTTTCCCCTTTCTTAGATATGCAGGAGAAGCAGGAAATCTCAGCATTGCCATGGTAGCAGCCCGGCATTTCTGGAATGCATGCTTACCTTTCATTGGTTCTTCGGCAGACAGGCAGCATCTCAAAGCACCTACTGAAGTCATTCTCAAGAGCATCATTAAAGCATCAGAGGCCAAAAGTAAGCAGGTAAGGAATAGGACTTTCCTACCGGATTCGTGGCTGATTTGACTTCCAACGCTCAAAACAGAAGCGAAACCTGATGAGGAAAATAATAATGTACATCTTGCACTGTAATGTAAAAAGGTAAATAAATAAATATTGTTGTTGTTGTTAGTTGCGAAGTCGTGTCCGACCCATCGCGACCATATGGACAATGTTCCTCCAGGCTTTCCTGTCCTCTACCATCTTCTGGAGTCCATTTAAGCTCACGCCTACTGCTTCAGTGACTCCATCCAGCCGCCTCATTCTCTGTCGTCCCCTTCTTCTATTGCCCTCAATCTTTCCCAGCATTAGGCTTTTCTCCAGTGAGTCCTTCCTCCTCATTAGGTGGCCAAAGTATTTGAGTTTTAGCTTCAGGATCTGGCCTTCTAAAGAGCAGTCAGGGTTGATCTCCTCTAGGACTGACCGGTTTGATCGCCTTGCAGTCCAAGGGACTCGCAGGAGTCTTCTCCAGCACCAGAGTTCAAAGGCCTCAATTCTTTTGCGCTCAGCCTTTCTTATGGTCCAACTTTCACTGCCATACATTGCAACTGGGAAGACCAAAGCCTTGACTATACACACTTTTGTTGACAGGGTGATGTCTCTGCTTTTTAGTGTGCTGTCTAGATTTGCCATGGCTTTCCTCCCGAGGAGCAAGCGTCTTTTAATTTCTTGACTACAGTCCCCATCTGCAGTGATCTTGGAGCCCAGGAAAATAAAATCTGTCACTACCTCCATTTCTTCCCCATCTATTTGCCAGGAATTGAGAGGGCCGGATGCCATGATCTTGGTTTTCTTAATGTTTAGTTTCAACCCAACTTTTGCACTCTCCTTCTTCACTCGCAACAAGAGACTCTTCAGTTCCTCTTCACTTTCTGCCATTAGAGTGGTATCATCTGCATATCTTAGGTTGTTGATATTTCTTCCAGCAATCTTAATTCCAACTTTTGATTCATCTAGCCCTGCCTTTCTCATGATGTGCTCTGCATATAAGTTAAATAGGCAAGGCGAGAGTATACAGCCTTGCCGGACTCCTTTCCCAATTTGGAACCAATCAGTGGTTCCGTGTCCAGTTCTCACTGTTGCTTCTTGGCCCGCATATAGGTTTCTCAAGAGACAAATAAGATATTCTGGTACTCCCATCTCTTTAAGAAATAAATAAATATATATAAATATAGTATATAATAAATGATTATAAATAAATAAATAATTGTTTTACCTAATAAAATAACAAGTGAATATCTTTGGACAACCTGACTTTCCCGGCACAATTGGTCATTTTTGGAAAGGATTTCAAACCTCCTACGTCTCACTCTTCTTGATAGTTTGCTGTTTTCTGCCATTAGATAATAGATCCTACTAATAATAATAATAAAGTTGGAAGGGACCTTGAAGGTCATCTAGTCCAACCCCCTGCTCGGGCAGGAAACCCTATACCGTTTCAGACAAATGGCTGTCCAGTCTCTTCTTAAAAACGTCCAGTGTTGGAGCATTCACAGCTTCTGGAGGCAGATTGTTCCACTGGTTAATTGTTCTGTCAGGAAGTTTCTCCTTAGTTCTAGGTTGCTTCTCTCCTTGATTAGTTTCCATCTGTTGCTTCTTGTCCTGCCTTCAGGTGCTTTGGAGAATAGCTTGACTCCCTCTTCTTTGTGGCAGCCCCTGAGATACTAGAACACTGCTATCCTGTCACCCCTAGTCCTTCTCTTCATTAAAATAGACATACCCAATTCCAGCAACCGTTCCTTATATGTTTTAGCCTCCAGTCCCCTAATCATCTTTGTTGCTCTTCTCTGCACTCTTACTCTCAACATCTTTTTTACATCGTGGTGACCAAAACTGGATGCGGCCTTACCAAGGCATTGTAAAGTGGTACTGTCTTGGGTTCCCCCCCCCCCATTTTTATTTTAAAAGTTTATTTTGTTATAATCACAACATTGTAATTCAAATGTCAATGACACCTTTTCTATTACAATCAGGACCTCATTTTTTTTTTTTAGGAAGCAGATAATATGTTACAGCTGCATCAATGGCCTACAGTAGATTTTCAGAGCAGCAGCCCATCAGATGGGCATTTTTTTCCAGGTAAGTTTTTTTTTTGCCATTTCATCTTTTTAAATATTTTCTCCCCATTTGCTGATGATCTCTACCTGAATGGATTTTGTAAGGTTTGAAATGTTGTGTTAATGTCTTTCAAAGGTGCTGAGGAAGATTTGACTTTAAGAACATTCTTGTATGTGTTACTGTTCCAAGCACATGCTGATAAAAACGATTGGGAGACAGGCCTTAAGGTTTTAGATGAAGCGGTTCAGATTCTCCCTCGCACAAAGCACAGACTGTAAGTCATTTGGATAGTTGGCAAAATATTTCAGTTAATATGCAATGCTATGGCTGTGGTTATCATAAGTAATTATGATAACCAGAATTAACCCGGGGAGAAACTTTCTACTAAGGTGGTTGTCTCCAATCCACAACTTTTCATGATAATAATCAGAATAGAGCTGGAAGGGACCTCGGAGGTCTTCTAGTCCAGCCCCCTGCTCAAGCAGGAGTTCCCTACATCATTTCAGAGAAGTGGCTGTCCAGTCTCTTCTTAAAAGCCTCCACTGATGAAGCACCCACAACGTCTGAAGGCAAGCGGTTTCACTGGTTAATTGTCCTCACTGTTAGGAAGTTTCTCCTTACTCCCGGGTTGCTTCTCTGCTTGATTAGTTTCCATCTGTTATTTCTTTCTCTCTTTTTTTGATAGTAAGAGAAATCTGATTTTCTTATTTATTTGATGTCTATAGCCACCTATCTCAACAAGTGCCCCTGGATATATATATATATATATATATGGTTGTCAAGTAAAGCTATTGGTGTCAATGCTAATATAGCCAACAAAATGGAGCCTTAAAGACACTCAGGGCTATAGGCCTGGGCACATAGCCAGGTCTTCATAGCCTTACAAAAGGCCAATGGGGTCAGGGTCATCCTAATATCTGAAGGGAGAATCTTCTAGATGGCAGGGGCTTTGATGGAGAATTGACAGACAGATTTCTTGGCTTAGAGACCTGTAACATGCCCAATCTAGTATTCCTTCCCCAGTTTTGCTTTTTTTTCTCTCCAGTTTTTTTATTCATTATGAAACATAGAGTCCATAAATGTTCTAGTAACCCACTAACCAAAGGGGTTCCAATATTGCTTACTTAAGGTCTTCTAATTAACCCTATTCCTCAGGGACAGTACCTAACTACCTGATATTTGAAGAAAAGGAACAGTTCTTTGAAACCAGGATGCTTCCAGAACACTATCAATACCAATAAAGGAGAACATTTGTAGCTCATAGTTGAAATGAAGGGTGCTGTCTGAACTTGGTTGTTATCTAGCAGACATTTCATTACCCAGACTAGGTTACACCGTCAGTGAGCACCAAGGACCCCCTCATACTATTAATAATTGCAAGTATATAGTGAAATACAAAAGACGTTCACAGACATGTGGCAGAAGATCATTAACAAGCTTCACCAATTTCTAATGGTGAATTGCAGCAAGTGGCAGGCTGGAGACAGCTTGCACCAACTGGCAAGAGTCCTGGTTCTGAAATTTTGTGAGCTGGTTGATGGCAGAGGGAGCCTCAGTGCCTGGCGCACAAATCAGCCCTTCCGCAGTTAATGGTATTTGGTGGCAGCAATGGGGCCAAAAGAGGTTGTCCTTAGCATGTAGCAGCACATCACTGGTTGCAACTCAGTCACAGTATTTAATAGTCACATATACATATTCCTATAAACACATTCCCCCTTTATTTCCTTTTCACTCCAATATCTTGAAGTGAAAATGATTACTACAGTAATTGCATTTCAGCAAGCATTTGTAGCTCAGCGGTTGCCTAAAACGTTCCACATTGCAATTTTTTCTACTGGGTTTGTTGAAACAGCTCTTATTTTCCTCAATGTGGATATATTACTTAGTAATATATTACTTAGTAATTTAACTAGCATTAAATTCTACAAATGGGTACATTTGGAGGCAGCCTTTGTTAACCTCTACCAGTAATAGCCTCCTCTGAATATTAAATTAGTTTGTATTCATCCCACTGTTGGAATTCCTCTGTGTGTAATCCTGAATGTAATATATTAAAATTTCTTATGTACTATTATGCTAAAGTTTGGATATGAATGAACTTCATTCCATCATGAAGGTAAATATTCCTGCAACTCAAATAGTGATTTCTGACTTCAAAATACTTTATAAAAAAAGTTTTGAAATAACCACTTTGTCAGCTTATTAAGTCATTCATAAATACTGACAAAATAAAATTTTCCTTCATAGCCCAATTTTTAAGCATATGGTCATGGTAAAGGCAAGACTAGGACGTAATTATATAATGGAAATTCAGAAATTCCGTGATGAAACTGAAGACTACATGTCTCATATGTGGCATCGTTTGGCGTCTGTTTCCTATGATATTGTGGGACAATTGTCTTGCTACCAAAATGCAATTGAAGTTTTACAGGTTCGTGCGTATCTTCTTTTTAAAAGATGCTATTAGTTTGCAATTCCTGATGAAAAATCAATATCTGACAATGGTAGTAAGAATATAAGCTTTATGTAATTCCTAATTCTTGTTTTGGATCTTCCTTTCGAGAAGATTAGTAGCCTTTTGTGATTCTCCACCTAAACACCTGGGGAGGCCTAAGACTGAATTAATATGGTTAAGGATTTTCAGTATATTTCTGGCCTTAAGGAGCTGTCCTTGAGATACCTTTGGTGTACCAGATGTTAGAGGCATCTGAAACACAAAGTTCAAGTGAATGATGTAAATTTCAATTTTGAAATGTTGCTTTTGATATTTATCATGTCATTCATAGTTTTCCCTTCCTCCAAATTCCTAGTACTATCTCTGAATTGAAAAAAAAATGGATGTGTCTTCTAGAGATATATCAAAGTTAGGTTTATACCCCTGTTGCTACATAACTTAATCATGGCTTTTGGTCCTGACAGGTGTAGAAAATGCCTCCTTTCCCCCCAGTATTTGCTTAGACTGAGCAAGCAATAATCTGCAGAGGGTTAGGCTAGATTAATTTTCTGAACCCTTCCAAATCTATAATTCTATGACTCTCTGATCTGAAATTGTACTTTCCAAGAAGCAATGTAGGCTTTTGTATATTTATATTACCTTGTTTTCCTCTGAATGGGAATGTATATCAAGATCTAGTCTAAATATGTGCTCCTTGTTTTTATGTAGAAAAAGGAATCTGAATTAAAAAAAGTGGATAATATCTTAGGATTTGCAGAATGGTTGTATTGCAAGCAGTTTCCTCTTAGTGAGGCTATTAAACACCTGGAATGGGCAATAAATATGTTATTGTATCTCAGTCCTCTCCAAAAAAGCCCTGAGGAAGAAGGTACGTTTTTTCTAGCTATGTTCCAAAAACAGCTGTGTTTATTTTAGCATTGGTGGTGTAGTGTGATATAATATTTTTTCCTTTGACATTAAAAAACATTTAGATTTTTTCCTGTGGTCTTCTACAGATGATATCTTCCTCTTTCTTCATTTAAACAAAATATTGTTTTATGCCTTATGATTTTTTAAATTAAGGGGTGAGGAAGATAAAACTAATGCTTGAGACTTTTGGGACTACCCAGGAGCTATTATTCAGCTACACATGGAGCTTACGAGTTATACAAAACATGTCTGTTACATAAAAACATATCAACAATGTGTTTATATTGTTATATAAAACATTTTCAACAATATTGACTGATTCTTCATATTTTCTTTGTAGAATTAAGAAACCAAATTAGTATTGGAGAATTAAGAAGCATAAAACAATTAGAAGCTTTATTTAGAGCTTATACAATAATGGCAGTCATTTCTGGCCATGGTTCAACATTTTATGAGCAATACTGTTTGATGGCGTATGCTTTTGTGATTCGCATGTGGCAGGTGAGATAAGAACATGGTAACTAGAAGGCTGCTAAATGCATTGTACAGGTCTATTAGGTTTTTTTTAAATGAACAATGGCTTGAATTCAAAGCACTTACCGCAATCATGTTGATCTTCCAAAAAGAATTATTGTAGCTTTTAATGAAGATAAGGTATATGCAAGTGATTTCTTGATACACTTGAATGTCAAGTCTGTTCCAAAAACTTGTTCAAAGAAATTCCCACTTGTATAGAATTATAGAATCTGTAATGCTATTAGTCTGAACAGAACTGTATCTCATTTTCTGCTGTGTGCTGATATTATAACAACATTTAATTGGAAACAAAATTAATCTATTTCTTTGATATTTTTATGTGCAATTATATTCCATACAAAACTATTTACAGTGAATCAAGCAACTTGTCAAGGTTAAGGCAATGAAGCTTTCAGAATCTCTGTCTAAGCATATTTTATACAAAAAAGTGTAACCTGAATTGGAATATATCAAAATGAGTAAATCAGAGCACAAATGTAACAATGTATGTTAGCAGCAAAGTGGTAGATCACTTATTACTTTAAAAGCCTTATTGGCACATCCCAACCAAGGAAGAAAAACCGTCATAGTTTACAGGTTTTTTTAGCCAGAGAGAATGTATTTTTTGATGCTCTGCTCTTCATAGAAACCAATGTTCCTCTGCCATTTTTAGAAAAGATTTTTTTTAAAAAAAAAGTCCCTTAAAAGTAGTAAAAATTTAGGGATACCAAGTAGATCAGACTATTTGTTGGCTCAGTTACATTTTTAAAAAAAGAACTTTACTTTTCTAGGAATTTTATTAAGCTAGCTTGTATTATGATACATGACATTAACTTTTATGTATAGAGACTTTTTTGAACAGAAAATAAAGGCAATCTGTAATCTGTAAAAAAAGACTTTATTTATAGTAATATTATGTTTTATTCAACATTTAATTGAATTAAGAATTGTACTTCTTGGATTTTTTTTTCTTCCCAAAAGCAAGTGCAATTATTTTTCAGATGTCATTCACAACAGCAGGATTGCTTTTAAAGGCCAAAACTTCACCATCCCAATCAGCAACTACAAAGTCAAAAGATAAAGATGCAAAAAAGGTAACGCACCTTAAAAGCTGATGTCTTCATATCCTCCCATCATTGGGGGGGGAGACGACAATCACACATATGCCATAATGTCAATGACATAGCAAACAAATATGACACAATTTCATAATTATGTTACGGTTGTGATGACATCATGAAGCATATAGCTTGTTACAAATACTGCCATGTTCTATCAATGTAAGGGTACTGTTAATACTTCTAATCCATGGATAGAGAACATCTGGATTTTCAGATTTGTTAGTCTACCAGCATGTATCAACATCAATTAGCAGAGGGGGTGCTCAGGCTCATAAGGGTGATAATGTAATAATATCTAGAAAGGCTAAACCTTGACACCTCTCTTACTACCTGAGAATATATTAGCAGGGAAACGAATGCCATTTACTTGGAAACAAATGTATACATAGCACAAATGCTGCCACAGATCTTTAAATTGTCAAAACATTCATGAGTGTAATCATCACAATTTCTGTAGCAGTGATCATTTATAAGACAAGGTGAGAGAGATGCATTCACAGAATCTTATTTATGTAGACTCATCTGTCTAAAATTTAACTGATGACTGTCACTTTCCTGCTGTTTACAAATTTAAACAGTGGCTCTTTCCTTCCTCGTTATAATTAGATTGAATGATAAAATGTTATCTCCTTAATGTTCCCAAATTTGGAATTTCTATCTGTTGAAGAAACAGGACAGTGAACAAAGTCATTTTCACATATCTGAAATATTATAGTGTTTTTTTAATTATTATTTCTGCTTGGAAATCCAAGACTAAACCCATGAGAAGAGCTGAGACTTGTTTGAAGAAAAAAAATATTAGGACTGAATGTATTATTACAGAAATATCAACCATTATTTCTTTTTCCCCCCCTAAAGCCTGATCCTACTCAGGGTTCACCTACAAGCCCTCCTAAAAAAGATAAAGAGAAATCCCCAAAAGATGTAAAAAAGGTACATTTCCTTTAATGCATGTATTTTGATTTCATTTATGTTAACAAAAAGAAAATTTTCTTAAAAACAAAGAGTCCAATTTTCAGATACACTCAGCCAATAAAGAGAAGGTGAAAAGGAAGGGGGCAATTGATGTCTTGCCTGGAAATGTGGAGGAATGGGCTAACTATGAGTGTCCTGATGAGATGAGAGAAGCCTTTAAACAGGACTCAAGTGGCTGTACTGTGAACAGAGAGACCATTTTAGCACCTGTGAGTAATGTCTTCAATAGGCCATAATTGAAATTATCTATACCTCTCACTTTTGTACTTCCAGCTGTGACTTGCTTCTGGCTTCTTTTCTTCCTTATTACTACATATTGAAATTACAGGTAGTCCTTGTACAGTTCTTAACAACCCTAATTAGTTGCGTCCCTATCTGGACCGAGATGCTCTACGTACAGTCACTCATGCGCTCGTGACCTCCCGGTCTGACTACTGCAATGCCCTCTACATGGGGCTGCCCTTGAGGACCACCCGAAGGCTTCAACTGGTGCATAATTCAGCCGCGCGAGTTTTGATGGGAGCTTCCCAATACACCCGTGTAACACCTCTTCTCCGTGAGCTGCATTGGCTTCCGGTTGCCCTCCGGGTGAGATTCAAGGTGCTGGTAATGACCTATAAACCCCTAAATGGCTTGGGTCCGGACTATATAAGGGAACACCTGCTGCCGGCATCATCTTCCCATCGTCCTGTGCGCCCCCACAGGGAGGGCCTTCTCAGGGTACCGCCGGTTAATGAATGCCGGCGGGTTATTCCCAGGGGAAGGGCGTTCTCTGTGGGTGCACCTGCCCTATGGAACCAACAACCCACAGAACTTAGGACTGCCCCCGACCTTCGCTCATTTCACCGGGACCTGAAAACTTGGCTCTTCGATCTGTTTGGTCCAGACTGTGGGGTTGTTAATTTAACTGGGTTTTAGATTTACTCTTGGGGCTTGAATTTAATTTAATTGTTTTATTTGTTTTTAATTTTTTGTATTCATGGTTTTAACTGCCCTGTAAACCGCCTTGAGTCCTACAGGAATAGGGCGGTATACAAATCCAATAAAATAAATAAATAAATAAATAATTAGAACTAATAACTACACCACTAAGTGAAACATTCATTAAGTGGGAAATCACTTGACCATGACTTCTTTCAGATTGAACAGAGACAAGACTAATAATTTTCAGCTTTTTGCTTGCCTCCTAACTATGCCCATGCTCTTTGGAAGGCTTGAAACCTGATTGCTGTTTTGTACACATTGAAAACAATGCAATTGTGCTGGTAGCCAAGGGACTGGAAGCCAGGCATTCTCTATAAACAGCTAACAGTGCTCACTTGAAATCTCTTCCTTTCCAACTCTCTACTCTCTGGGAAGGGGGAAGCAATTTCTAAAAGCAATGTCTCCTTTGCCTGACTCCTTCATGCCCCTCCTCATAGGGCAGAGAGATCGAAGAGAGAGAGATTTCAAAAGAATACTGTAAGTTGTTTAAGTAGAGTACCCAGCTGTCAGCCCCAGGGCAGCTAGTGCGATTGCATTGCTATTGATGTATAGAAGAGCAAACAGTTTACTTTCTTGCAATCCCTTTCTCTCCAATCAATCTGTTTAGCAAGGGGAGAAAAAAAAAGAATAAAAATATAGGCACAGGATAACTACTGTCCGTATTAGTGATCACATGATTCAGGGATGCTGCAATGGTCAGAAATGAGTGTAAAGTTATTTTTAAGCACTATTGTAACTTCAAATAGTCTCTGAATGAATGGTCAGGAAACAAGGACTACCTGTATTTGGGGGATTTTTTTGTTGAAATATCTGCAAGTTGGTCAAAGTGTTACATGTATAAGTAAGCAGCAAAGATAAGTTTATTTAGTAGCTCAAAATATGAAATGTTGTTATCCTCACCTAAGTATGTGTTCATGCTTAGCAGTTTGCAAACATTTACATTCTTAGTAGTACTGCATAGAAATCTGTCTTTGGGGGATTTATTTCAGAGGGCTTTTTTTTAAGAAGTGAAAATGTACACTTGAGAGACAAGTATTGCCATCATAGTGAACTTGTTTGTCATGTATTCTTTTAATTTTAGACACGCACCTTGTATTACTTAGACCTTTTATTTAAGGAACTACAATCAATGTTATGTACTCATATGACTCTTCCACTTCTTCACTTGGCTGAAATCATTGCTCATGATGTTGTTGAAAGCAAAAGTCTGTCAAATCTCTACCGTCTCAGGTTTGTATTCATTACTTTTTAGTCAATGTGAAACATTTCAATATCCTTTCTGCCCATTGATAAATTTATGTTTGGGTAGTTGTTTTTTATGGTGGAACATCTCAGCTCATGCTACGTTTTTCATTGCTCCAAAGCCCCTTAGATTATATTGCATGCCAGTAGAATATTTCTGCAAGTTTAAAGAGATTGGAATTGGAATATCTGTCCCCAGAAGTATTTGTTTAGAAACATTTATATTGAATGTATACTCAGTATATGTACTCATTTTGATTGTAATGACAGTCATCGCTCTGTAGGACCGGAAGCTATTTCAAAATAGCAATAGCAATAGCACTTAGACTTATATACCCTTCAGAGTGCTTTGCAGCTTTCTCTAAGTGGTTTACAGAATCAGCATATTGCCCCCAACAATCTGGGTCCTCATTTTTACTGACCTTGGAAGAATGGAAGGCTGAGTCAACCTTGAGCCAGTAAAAATCGAACTGCTGGCAGTTGGCAGAATTAGCCTGCAATACTGCATTCTAACCACTGCGCCATGGTTCTTGATACAGGTTGTCTTTTATGCATCGGTTCATGGTGCTCTTAGCAGTTTTCAAACTGGCTTGCAGTGACTGACTAGCTCTTCCCTTTTTAAGTAGTAAGTTCCCTGCAGCTATAGTTTATTAACTAGAAATAAACCGCTTTGAAAATAGTGGGAATAAACATGTACTGTACAGGGTTGTTCTGTAAGCCAACTGTATGTGAAACGAAGCATGAAAACTAAATTTATGGAATATCTATGTGAAATGAAAGAAGTTCTTTTTTTAATTCTTTATCATTTTAATGTGAAATTTTTGAAGAGACTCCAGGTTGCATGAAACGTACAGCTTATCGAACATTTACAGAAAGCAAATACTGAAGTAGCTGTGCGTAGAGCACAATACAGTGCAAATAGTCCTCGACTTATAACAATTGGAACCAGAACTTCTGTTGCTAAATGATGGAGTCATTAAGTGCATCACAACTGATTTCATTACCTATTTTGCTGCAGTCCTTAAGGAAATCATGCTGTCATTAAGCAAGCTGTTAATTCACAGAGTTGTTGACCAGGGTCAGTTTCCCCTATTGAACCTCTGCTTGTTTGAAGCCCCCTGGAAAAGTCACAAATGGTGATCAGATGACTCCAGGATGCTGCAGTTGTCATAAATACATGCTGGTCACCAAGTGCTTGAATTTTGATCATGTGACCACGGGTACTACAACAGTACGTCAGTAAAAGACCTTTTTTTCTCAGGGCTTTGAACAGTCATTAATTGAATGGTCATAATCTGACCGTAATTTAACAGTCATAATAGCTGTAGATAAAACAAAATGCAAACTTTGTTTATTTTTCCTTATATAGTGAATAGATTGGAATGAGGACAGAGGTTATTCCTGTACCAATTTTCTCCCTGGAAAATACTTTTTTCAAGTACAGAACCAGCAAATACTTACTGGACCAATTCCAGCTTAGAATGAAATCTGCAGGAGCATCTTGGCTCTCTTTTTCTCCTTCACATTACCCCTTGTTCCTTTTCTCCTAGTGTCTTAATTCAGATTTTTAAAAGGCAAAGCATTTCTTCAACTGAAGAACACAGCAGCTGAGGGAATCTCTTCCTGCCGATGTGAGCAATAGCATGCCTCCTTCTGGAAGGTTCTTGGGAATTTTGTACATGCCCTTCTCTTTCATGCTGGGGGAGCAAATGTCAATTTTGTGAATTTACAACACAGCTTGATTTAAAAAGAAACTTAAAATGTTGCACTGGATGATATCAGAGATTAATCTTGCTGGTTTCTTCCAACACAAGAGAATTGAAAAGTAGCCTCAGCATATTTAAAAGATTTAACTGGCACTAGATATTCATATTTGTTGGCCATTATTTCGGACCTGCATCTAGCTATCATCTTGATTTTTTTATTAGAAGTAATAATCAGCAGACCATAGAGAAGAGTGTTAAATTCTTCTAGAGCTTTTCCTTACGAATCAAATCAAACTCTATTTTAAGATCCAAAATTAAGCACTAAGTTTCCTGGAAGGATAGGGAGCTATTAATTTATTTCACTTTACTATGTTGGTCTAAAACTGTTATATTTGAACCCTACTTGCTCCTTTGAGAAAATATTTTCCTGCATTAATTCATCTAACAGTTTCTAATGCAAACAATGTAACTGTAATTTACTGGTCGTACTTTGTAAATTGATCGAATGATCATTGATTGGATTAAATCCATTCTGGTTTTTTTTTTTTTTAAAGTTGCAATAATAGATCAGCCGAGTCCTCGGGGATCTGAAAGAAGCAGTTTAGAAAAGTGAATAAGGTCACCAAAGTTGGGGCTTACCAATCAATGTTAATTTTCAGTAGTCCAGTAGAATCATATATTCCCAGGTGGCCTTTCCATTTTTCAATTGCAAGATTAATTTAGAAATGTCAAAGGAGGATATTAGTGGCTGGCCATGAATACATTCTTGACTTAATTCAAAGATCAATATATTAGCTGAGTCATCACCAAAAAATAGTTCAATAAATGCTTTTTCCAGACAGATAGTGCGAGTGTTTGCTCTATAATAGGTAGCTTTTAGGGGTTAGCCATAGGGTAGCCCTCAGAGGATTCAGCTATAAATTGTCAGAAAGCCACAGAGCTTTGCTTTTTTAATGATTTGAATTAATCTCTGCCAACTATATTATTGTGTTTCCTACTTTGTTTTATACACACACATATGCAGATACAGATATATTTCTCAGGCTTAATATAATTAAATTGGCTTTGATCCTGACATAATCATAAGTTAGCTTTTACTGTTACTACTGTTACTGCTTTGGAGAATGAAACACTATCACAGGCTGGATATTAACAACTGGTTCTTGATATATGTGTACACCTTCTCATGACTGTTCTTATCTACATTCATTTAATGAACAACCACTCAAAGTTGCAATGGCACTGAATGAGTGGTATTTATGATGGGTCCTCAAAGTTCTGACCATACTGCCACCATTAAGGTCATGTGATTGTGATTGTGATGCTTGACAACCAGATTACATACCTTCCCCCACCCAGTAGCAGCCATCCCTGTCTCCGATGCACTCATGCTTCACCACAACAGGCACTTACCTGCTGGCCAGCCTGCTGGTGAGCCTCCTGGAACTTGTGATTTCCTGCTGGCTTCCCCGTTGACTTTGCTTGTTGGACACCAGTAGGAAGTTCCAGGGTGGTCTCCACTTAACAACTCATGATCCTCACTTAGCAAAGCAACAGGAATTGTGAGGATCGCCATAACTGAGTGGTGCTGTTATGTGACATCACACTTTATGACCACACTGCTAGCGATAGAAATTCAAGACCCCAATTACTGTAATTAAGTAAGGATTACCTGTACTCTTTATGACCACACTGCTAGCGACAGAAATTCAGGTCCCCAATTACTATAATTAAGTGAGGATTACCTGTACTGGGGACAAGCCACTGTAATTAGATATAAAGTTAATTCTCATAATATAGTAAAGAAAACTCTTACATTGACCTTGCAATGCAGAAAAAAATTGTTAGGATACAATAACTATTTTGTGGTGGAAAAAGATGCTATTATGATGATTCCCATGGATTATTCCACAGATACCTCTCTAGATATTAGGATGAACCAGTTCTTGGCATGTCAGGAGCTGAGTTAATTTATGGCTCCAAGCAGATGTCTGGAAGGGATTTGGCTGACGCTCCAGTTGGGGAACGCATGTAGTTGCAGATGGTTAGTGAGGAGGAGGAAGAGCTGCCTTCTGCACCTGATCAAAGAACATGTAGAGCAGAGAAAAGGCAGGAGCAGAGAAGGTCAGCCAGACTACTCGAGAAAAAAAAGCCTCACCCTTCTTGATGGGCTGCATCTGAAGCTGGATATTTAGCACAGCAGACAGAGGGAGGTGTTGCTGGGAACAAAGTGTTTGTTTCCTAGCTGTGTGTTTTCTGGTTGTTGTGATTCCTGCCTAGCTTTGGATTGACACCGTGCCTTGACTTGAATTGTGCCTTCAAAACTTAACTTTTTCTTGACTCCTGAGCTCTATTGTGTTGTGGATTTAAGTTTGCCTGGTGGATTTATTTTGTTTGAGAAACTTTCAAGGGTTTTGTGGACTCTTTGGCCATTGCTCTGTGGATTAACATTGGTCTGCTTGTGGCTGGACTTAATTGGGATAGTTCTGGGATTTTTGGTGAAAGGAATTGCTGGGGAATATTAATAAATTCACTAAACCAGAGGTCCCCAACCTAGGGGCTGTAGCCCACTGCCAGGCCATGGCCTCTTGGCCACCAAGCTGCATGAGTGGTTGGCCAGTGCATGTGTGTGTGCTCACCCCTCCTTGTGCCAGTGCTAGCAAAGCTGTGAGCTTCATGCCAGTGGTAGCCGAGCTGTGAGCCTCATGCTGGAGCTAGCCATGTTGTGAGCTGTGCACTGGCGCTACTCGAGCCATGAGCCTTGCATCGGCACTAGCCGAGCTGTGAGCCACGAGTCTCACGCCGGCACTAGCGGTCAGCCAGCACTAGCATGCATGCTTGCAGCCCCATTTGCACGCACATGTGCACAGCCACATTAGCATGCACGCTCATGCATGCATAAAGGTGCTTGCTCCTCCCTTTCCCACTGGGCTGCCAACACAGAAAGGTTGGGGACCCAGCACTAAACCACAGTTACATGTGTGTGTGTGTGTATGAATGAGTGAGAGAGGCAGTTATCAAAACAATGTGATCACTAAGAAAGGTGACCTTACTTATCAAGTTGTTTCAGACCACAATATAACCAATGCAGTAATACTTACTCTGGCTCCTTAGTCCCCATTCTGATTCCTATCAACCACTTCATGTGTAGAATTTGATCAAGCTTTTTAGAAAAATGAGTTAATTACTACCTGTGAAAACTTAATAGTCTTAGACCAACAATGGCAACATAATCTGTATAGCAATGGCAATTGAAGTGATTAATTGAGGCACTTATTCTAGTGTTGAAATTGCCCAGAAGTATGATTACAGTCCTGGGACATATGATTGCACTATATTTAGGCTTATCACAGATATAATTTACTTGAAATAGCAACACTTGTAGGTAAGCATTTATCACCAAGTAGCTTCATTCTAACTACAGATTTTTGGCCATCTCAACCAAGTTGCATAAGGTAAACTTACTTCTTAATCCCCAAACTTTATTTGAGAGGAGAACAGCAAGATCTTTCCACACCTTACTTTATTGTGGAACAAATAATGTTTGAGATTAGGGTCTCCTAAGCAATACATTGGTTTTTATATATGCCAAACTTCCTTCACAAACTACAATATAGTTTGAGAAATGATAAGAGGATTGTATGTAGCAGTAGAAACAGTATTTGAAAGTTGCTTCTTCCATCTTTCACTGCTTTTAATGTGACAAAAGCATATACAGAAACTCCACCATCAATGGGTGTGGAGTCTTTTCCTGGGAGATGTAACAGGTAAAAGAGCATTAAATATCTGCTTTTCCAGCCACCATTCTTCCACTCCATTTGTAATCACAGCTATCATTGGCTAAGTTTCATCTGAGTTTTCCAGGCAGGCAGAGATCTCTATGTGATTCTAGCTGTATGAACTAATTTTGAAATTGTTGAAAGTTTTGTGCTGAATAATTTTCCAATTCATTGAAGGTCAAATGATATTGCTTATTTTAAGCAATGGTGGATAATTCAACCTATATTACATTGCTGCTTTAAAATATGAAGTCTAATTTAAATACAATTCTAAATGGATCTAGGAGTAATCCATTTTTCAATTAGGCTTCACAATTGAAGTTCTCTCTGCATCTTCTCCTCCTGCTGTTTAAAAGCACTATTGGTTGAGGACATTTTACTTTAAACTTGTTTTTACTGCAAACATCACTTGCTCTTTTATGTGGATTTGAATCAGATTTTTCTTTGTCAGTATGCATGTATGCTTGCATGTAAATTTATATATATGACATCAGTGTTATACTACAAAGAGATATGTCATTTGCTTTCACAGGCTTGCCAAAATATGTTCAGATTTAAAAATGTATCAAGCAGCATCTTTCCATGAAAAGGCAGTGGGTGATGTCTTTATTAATGAAAAGGAACAAGGAAGGTATGTAACAAATGGCATAATTAAGTGTCAGGTTTGTATACATAACAAATTGCTGTATATTCCAGTCTAAAGCAGCCTATGTGGTGTACTTGGAGCATTCATAGATACCTTTCCAAAATTTGTTAAAATCCCATCAACCAGTTCAATTCTCTTTCATGCAGTTTCAAAATTGATTGCAGTAATAAATTTCATAAATGTATAGGTTACTAGGCTGGCATAAGAAAGTTGAAGGTGATTCCATGCTTAACAATAAGCTAATATAACAGGGTTTTTATGTCTATGTTAACCAATTACATTAATATTTTCTTTCCCTTTTTCAGATTCAGACAAGAGATTGCATTTAAAAATGAGAATGCCATACAGGATAACCAAATGGAAAATAAAAATTTTGATTGGACAACACTAGATATAGAGCAAAGAAAGAAGCTGTTTACTGCAAAAGATAAGGTAACCAATATTCCTCTTGTATATATGTATGAAATTCCTGGCAGATAGATGGGGAAGAAATGGAGGTAGTGACAGATTTTATTTTCCTGGGCTCAAAGATCACTGCAGATGGGGACTGTAGCCAAGGAATTAAAAGACGCTTGCTCCTGGGGAGGAAAGCTATGGCAAATCTAGACAGCACATTAAAAAGCAGAGACATCACCCTGCCAACAAAAGTGCATATAGTCAAGGCCATGGTCTTCCCAGTTGCAATGTATGGCTGTGAAAGCTGGACCATAAGAAAGGCTGAGTGCCAAGGAATTGAGGCCTTTGAACTATGGTGCTGGAGAAGAGTCCTGTGAGTCCTTTGGACTGCAAGGCGATCAAACCGATCAGTCCTAGAGGAGATCAACCCTGACTGCTCTTTACAAGGCCAGATCCTGAAGCTGAAACTCAAATACTTTGGCCACCTAATGAGAAGGAAGGACTCACTGGAGAAGAGCCTAACGCTGGGAAAGATTGAGGGCAAGAGAAGAATGGGATGACAGAGAATGAGGTGGCTGGATGGAGTCACTGAAGCAGTAGGCATGAGCTTAAATGGACTCCAGAAGATGGCAGCGGATAGGAAGGCCTGGAGGAACGTTGTCCATGGGGTCGCGATGGGTCAGACACGACTTTGCAACTAACAACAACAATATATGTATGAAAGTTGCAAGGCAGCTCAACCCATTTTTCTGCCTGTATATGTTTTATTGCTCTCATAATAAAAAAGGTAAACTATAAAGTTAACTATACCTATACTTTACTATGTTCCCTGATTGAGCTTTTAAGTTCATATATTTTTAACATAATTAATTTTAATTTATAATTAATTTATTATAATTTATAATGATTTAAAACATAGACATTTTAAAAAGGATAATTTCTATAATAAATTATTTCCAGATTTTGGAACTCAATGCAGTTACTGAAAAAGAATTAAATGGGCTTTCTCTCCCCTACTTGTGGATAGAAAAAGCTGAAGTCTTAATCCAACTATGCTTATATCAACCAGCAAGGTTACTACTCTCCGAAGCTCACCAAGCAACTCAGGTAACTTAATTTTTTTTTGTTAAATGTGCATGTCTCCAATTGTTTCTTTTTATTTGTCATTTCTAGGAAATATATATCTTATAACTATGAATAAGAGGAAAAACTGTCGCTAGTTTTACAATAGTAGGTGCTCAACTCAGCAATAGCATAATTGTCAGAAACTCAAGTGACTTGGTCTTAGCCTAAAGTGTGAAGTATATAGAATATTTAAATTTCATTGTTGAATTTCCAAAAACAATTCTTATAGGGATTCATTAAAAGAGCAATGCTAACCCTTTGAAATGCCATACCTCTTTAAGATTTTATATGTATTGACCCAGTCAGCTTTCCAGAAAGACTTGGTTGTGTTTCCAGGTGTGATGGCCTAAGATGTAGCTTTTGTTGTTGGTATTGCTGTTAATGACTTTTTAGGATCTTTCTTCCTATCAGATGGGTTAAACTCAGAAAAAACTTCTTATACTAGATAAGAGAAACTTGCTTGGTTACCTAGCCCATAATATTTTGACAGGCACAAAAAAGGAGTAAAACGTATAGTCTTTTTGTATCCCGTTTCCTGATACAGAGGATGACTTGCACTATTTCTGATCTTTTAACACTTTTTGGAACAGATTATCCTATGTTTTTTCCTTAGATCAGGGGTGGGGAACGATGGCCCCTTTAATGACTTGTGGACCAACTCCCAGAATTCCTGAACCAGCCATGACTTAGCAGCTATTACTCAAATTATTCAAATGTGAACCCTTGGTTTAAAAACTAAGCAAAATATTGAGCAAGGTTATCTAGTAGTTTTAGTGCAGTGCAGATACAAGGCCCTCTGAATTCAGTGAGTCTTACTTCAAGGTGAGTGCACAGAAAACTGCAGCTTAAGAACTCTGCCTTTTTATGACTCAAGATTCATAAAGAGCAAAGTCTGTGATAAATTGTCTTAGTTTAAGCAAGCTCTTCTTCATTTCCTGACCGAATTTAATTGAAATTATTCTGAAAAAGTATTTCATGTCATAAATAACAGAAACTTGAAGAATAGGTTCTGAAATCTGTTTTTCACAATATATAAAGACATGGAATGGAATGGAATGGAATGGAATGGTCTGGCATATTATCGATCATAATGTTCCAACTTACGTTTGAAAACATATTTGAAATCTCTTCTTTTTAGAAAATGAATGATCCATGTGGTATATCACGATGCCTTTATCTTCTAGCTGTACTAGCTAATTTAGAAAAAAACCATGGGCAAGCGAAGGCACTGCTTGAAAAGGCCCGCTTGATAGGTGGAAATGAACAGTTTTGGCATGGGAGCACTTTTGCTCTCACTGATGCAATTTTAGGAGATGACCAGGAAATAAATGATAAAATGGTAAGTAAACCAGCAGTTACAACAAACCTTTTCAGCTTGGTGGCTCGGCCTGGTGTGTGTGGTGTGTGTGTGTGTGTGTGTGGGTGGGTGTTTGTGTGGGTGTGGTGAACGTGCACACGGGCACCTTCCACTCACACAAATGGAGTTTTGTATCGAGTGGAGGGTGTTTGCACTCACATATGAAGCTCCACTTGCTTGAGCAGCAGGCTCATGAGCTCGCATACAAAGCTTGAGGCCAGTCAAGAGCTTGCGGGAATGGAGCTTTGCGCATATGCGTGCATTTGTGCACTGCTCACGCAAGTGGCACTTCATGGGCATGCACTTGCCCATTTCTCCCACAGCCCGGTTTCGAACGGACCATGGACTGCTAGTGGGCAATCACCCGGGGGTCAGGGAACCCCTGAAATAATTCATTTATTTAATTGAAATATCCAGTAGTTCATTACTCTTTTAATACTAGCGATCAATATAGGCAGCCCTCTTTTAGTAACTGCAATGGTAGCGAAGTGGTCACTAAGTGAAAATTATGTGACCTCAATTGTGTTTGCAGTTTTACTCCAGCTTTTCTTTGCTTTACAGAATCCAAAGGATATACAGTTTATCCTGAAATACTTTGTTAGTATTTTTGACAACCTGTTTTTCTATAGATGCAGGCTTGCCATTTTCTGCAAAAAAACATAAATGTCTTGAGGCCATTACTGAAGGAAAGACCCAACCGAGAATCTGAATTGGGTTTTATAATTGCGTGCTTTGAAGCCAGGTAATTATTACAAGTTAAGATAGTATTGTAGTTTGGGTTTACTTTTATAATCAAGTAATAATGCAATCCTCCACATGCCTCTTCAAAAATAACATTGTAGCCTCCTCATTCTATTAATCTAGTTTAATAAGATCATGCTTGCTTTGAAAATGGTCCAGTTGATTTTAGGTCTTGTGTGAGCAGACAATCTCTTTGCTTTTCATTAAATCAATCCAACTTTTTTTTCAGAATTCCACACAGACCTAGAAAAAAATATTCTACTGGTTTAAGGCGATAAAGCCATGCAACTGTGAAAACAGTAGCATCTGGATTGAATAACATCTTTGTGGACCCCTCCTAAATTATAATAAGCAAGGAGGCAATGCAATCACCAGCATCTAAGTGGGTGAAAAGGTTTTTTAAAAGCTAAGATGGCAGTTGCAGTTGTGTGCGTGAAGAACTGCCGCTTTTGTACACTGAATTTTTTTCTGTGTGCCATAGGAGTAATTTTTAAAAAAACTTCTACTGCCTGCCTGGATTAGTTCCTATAGATTTTTTGGGCATTTGCCATTGCCACTTTCCTAGGGCTGAGAGAAAGTGATTGGTCCAAGGTTACCCAGCAGGCTTTGCGGCTAAGGTGGAAGTAGAACTCCCAATTTCTACCCTGATGCTTTAATCCCCACACCAAGCTGGGCATCTACATTGCAGATAAAAAGGTAAAGGTTCCCCAGCACATGCGTGCTAGTCGTTTCCGACTCTAGGAGCCGGTGCTCATCTCCGTTTCAAAGCCGAAGAGCCAGCGCTTGTCCAAGGATGTCTCCGTGGTCATGTGGCCGGCATGACTAGACGCCAAAGGCGCACGGAACGCCGTTACCTTCCCACTGCAGTGGTCCCTATTTTTCTACTTGCATTTTTACGTGCTTTCAAACTGCTAGGTTGGCAGAAGCTGGGACGAGTAACAGGCGCTCACTCTGTTACGCAGCACTCAGGATTCGACCCGCCAAACTGCCGACCTTCTGATCGACAAGCTCAGCGTCCTAACCCACTGAGCCACTGCAGATACAATGTATATAAAGGGAAAGGACTTTGTACTGCCGCACCATGACACTGTCTTACTCCTTTTGATCCCTTCTCCAAAGGATGCTGTTGATTGCAGTAACAACTTTTTTTATTACACAAGTCGTTATATGGAGATATTATTTCTATACAGGTAGTCTTCAACTTATGACCACAATTGAGCCCAGAATTTAAGTTGCTAAGTGAGAAATTCATTCAATAAATTTTGCCCCATTTTCCGACTTTTCTTGCCATGTTTTGTTAAGCGAATCACCGCAATTGTTAAATTAGTAACGTGGCTGTGAAGTGAATCGGCTTCCCCATTGATTTTACTTGTTAGAAAGTCGCAGAAGATGATCAGATGACCCTGTACTTTTTTTCCAGTGCGGTTGCAACTTTGAACGGACACTAAATGAACTGTTATAAGTTGAGGACTACTTGTGCAGAGAAATTATAAATAAAAAGACTGCCCAACATTCACTTTTTGGTCACAGATTTATTTGATATTTATTTATTCAATTTTTTACAAACAAGCTGAAATTTATTCTTCGCCATTGAGCGTAACATTAGATTTTTCTGCTTTTCTAATATGCTCTAATAATTAACTAATTAATTAAATGTTAGTCAAGGAGCTATTTTTATAGCAGTAAGAATAGTTGCTTAAATATATGTGCTACTTTGGAGGAAATCTCTGACCTTATGTTGTCCATATATTCTCCTGTGCAGGAAAGCATATATACAGATAGATTTGGTTAAATATCTCATTAACACTAGTGGTTATTCTCATGAGTTGGAAATAATATTGCTGGAATCCTATGATAAGTTAATTCACATAGAGAAGATTTTCCTTTCTTATGGATATAAAGATCGTAGTGCTGATGCATTGATGGCATGTGCAAATATTCATAGGTAAGTCCTTAGGTAGAATTTTTCATAAATAACTACATGCATTTATACCATACTATTTTTTGTTTTTTTTGAAATAAGCAACATTTAATAGAATGCAGAAAAGAATAGAAAAGAGTCCAAGTAATTAAAAACTTGAGGTACTGTAAGAAAAAGAAAGGGAAACATTGCAAGCACCATTCATTTCTTCAAGTCTTTCTATCCTATTTTTGCCTGTTTATATACTTCATACATTTCCATTTGTTGTTTAAAATTCTCATTTTTCTCTTTTTGAGGATCTTATCAGTTCCGTCTAATCATAATTCACTTGGTCTTCCCCTTCATTTCAAACCGTTCACTCTTTCTTCATGTATTTGTCTTGCAATTCTGTAATTCTCTTCTTGTTTTAACACACATATTTTTTTAAGTATCCCATTCTTACTGCATTGTTTTTAATACTTCTGAGTGCATAGGCCTCACCTCCACACAACTACATGCAAAAATAAATTCTTATACACAGACATTTTCACTTATTTTGAGAAGTATTCATTTTTTTTTCAAACAGATCATACATCTAGCAGCATTTAGGGGGTCTTAAAAACTGACATTTCTATATTTATTTATTTTTTTAACATCTTTAGTAAATGACCTACCAAGATACACAAGTTCATTTACTTGGTCTAATTTTTCATCATTTATGTACAGTAACATTAAGTTACTTATTCCATTTCTCCTGTCAAACACAACTGCTTTGGCTTTTAATAAATTAATTTTACGAAGAATGGTTCCCATACCTACAGTACAATGCAGCAAGGCAAATAAAAACACAGTCTCTCTTCTAAGGAGTATGTATGTATGTATGTATGTATGTATGTATGTATGTATGTGCTGATACATACATACATACCGATAAGGCAACTCTGTGCTTAAACTAGCAGATGTACAAAAAGGAAAACAAACTCAGTAGCTCTTTTTCTTCATCCTTTTTCCTCTTTCTTTTTTTAGCTATTTTAGTCATTTAATTTTGTTAATTTTGTATTGCTTATATGTTTTCTTTTTCCATTCTATTTTATTTAGAAAGGTACTAAATATCATTTCTGTTTAAAATTATTTTTTTTACAGGATACTTGGTAAACATACAGAACCTGCTGCAGACAAGCAAAGACATTATATAGATGCATATAGATTAGCACAATGTGCAGTATCACAAATGGAAGAGTTTTTCCAACATATTAATAATATACTTCCAATTAATGAGGTACGTATGATGTTTATGTGTGTTACAGTCAGCATCCACAACATGAAGACTATTATTAGTTAAAAGGATGTATTAAAGTATCTCAGAAATACAGGACAGTGCAGATATAAAATGAAAGTATGACAGGTCTTCAGTCCCAAGCCCAGTTGAAACAGCCCCCAATTCAATGTGTGGCTTAAATGTTAACTTTGATTGTAAATCCAACTTGTCCATTGATAAGAATTGGAAATCAACAAACAGAACTTCTTTTTTTCTGTTCAACATAACTTTATCAAAATACTGCAGAATCATCATGTTTTGGAGACAAAACTATAGATGCATACACTTTGGCAGGTGGGCTATGGGCAACTGCCTTACCTGGGAAAACCAAGTTCACTAATTTTCAGATTAATTTATCAAGGTTTTTGCTTCTTTGCTTGTATAAGCCTGCGTTTATGAAATAGCATGCCACAGAAGGAGCTGGATCTAAGAAAATTACAGACTTTCTAAAGAATACCAGCACTGACTGTTGGAGAAATAAGTCTTCTGCTTAACCTTCTCCACCCCCATCACCAGTATATTTTGGTGTGTTGGGGAGGGAAAGGGAGAGAGAGAGAGAGAGAGAGAGAGAGAGAGAGAGAGAGAGAGAGAGAGAGAGAGAGAGAGAGCGCTACATGGAGAGATACAGAGATAGATATTTTATATACTGTATGCATGTATGACAAGACATTAAGAAAAGACATAGGCCTAGAAGGTGGTTGTTGTTGTTAGCTGCGAAGTCGTGTCCGACCCATCACGACCCCATGGACAACGTTCCTCCAGGCCTTCCTATCCTCTACCATCTTCTGGAGTCCATTTAAGTTCACGCCCATTGCTTCAATGACTACATCCAGCCACCTATTTCTCTGTCGTCCCCTTCTTCTATTGCCCTCAATCTTTCCCAGCATTAGGCTCTTCTCCAGTGAGTCCTTCCTTCTCATTAGGTGGCCAAAGTATTTGAGTTTCAGCTTCAGGATCTGGCCTTCTAAAGAGCAGTCAGGGTTGATCTCCTTTAGGACTGAGCAGTTTGATCGCCTTGCAGTCCAAGGGACTCACAGGAGTCTTCTCCAGCATCATAGCTCAAAGGCTTCAATTCTTGTCTTTCTTATGGTCCAAATTTCATGCCATACATTGCAACTGGGAAGACCATAGTCTTGACTATACATACTTTTGTTGACAGGGTGATGTCTCTGCTTTTTAGTGTGCTGTCTAGATTTGCCATGGCTTTCCTCCCCAGGAACAAGCATCTTTTAATTTCTTGGCTACAGTCCTCATCTGCAGTGATCTTTGAGCCCAGGAAAATAAAATCTGTCACTACCTCCATTTCTTCCCCATCTATTTGCCAGGAATTGAGAGGGCTGGATGCCATGATCTTGGTTTTCTTAATGTTAAGTTTCAACCCAACATTTGCACTCTCCTTCTTCACCCACAACAAGAGGCTCGTTAGTTCTTCTTCACTTTCTGCCATTAGAGTGGTATCATCTGCATATCTTAGGTTGTTGATATTTTTCCCGGCAATCTTAATTACAACTTTTGATTCATCTAGCCCTGCCTTTCTCATGATGTGCTCTGCATATAAGTTAAATAGGCAGGGCGACAGTATACAGCCTTCCCAGACTCCTTTCCCAATTTTGAACCAATCAGTGTTTCCGTGTCCAGTTCTCACTGTTGCTTCTTGACCTGCATATAGGTTTCTCAAGAGACAAATAAGATTTTTATTTATTTATTTATTTATTTTAATCCCATTTATATCCCGCCCTTCTCCGAAGACTCAGGGCAGCTTACAATCTAAGCACAAATCCAATGTGCTTAGCAATGGAATGGGAATGGGAGTACCAGATGGTCTGGTACTCCCATTCCTTTAAGAACTTGCCACAGTTTGTTGTGATCCACACAATCAAAGGCTTTAGCATAGTCAGTGAAGCAAAAGTAGATGTTTTTCTGGAACTCTCTAGCTTTCTCCATGAGCCAGCGTTTTGATCTCTAGTTCCTCTGCCTCTTCGAAATCCTGCCTGTACTTCTGGTAGTTCTCGATCCACATACTGCTGGAGTCTAGCTTGTAGGATTTTAAGCATAACTTTACTAGCATGTGAAATGAGTGCAATGGTGCGATAGTTTGAACATTCTTTGGCACTGCCTTTCTTTGGAATTGGAATGTAAACTGATCTTTTCCAATCCTGTGGCCACTGTTGAGTTTTCCAAATTTGCTGGCAAATTGAGTGTAGCACTTTTACTGCATCGTCTTTTAAGATTTTGAATAGCTCAGCTGGAACACTGTCACCTCCACTAGCTTTATTGTTGCTCAGCTTTTCTAAGGCCCACTTCATTTCACATTCTAGGATGTCTGGCTCGAGGTCAGTGACCACCTCATCGTGGTTATCAGGGACGTTAAGCTCATTCTTGTATAGTTCTTCTGTGTAATTTTTCCACCTCTTCTTAATCTCTTCTGCCTCTGTTAGGTCCCTGCCATTTTGGTCCTTTATCATGCCCATTTTTGCATGAAACGTTCCCTTCATCTCTCCAATTTTCTTGAAGTGATCTCTAGTCCTCCCTATTCTATTGTTTTCTTCTATTTCTTTGTTCATTTAAGAAGCCATTCTTATCTCTTCTAGCCATTCTCTGGAATTCCGCATTCAATTGGGTGTATCTTCTCTCACCAAATCTTCTCATTATTTTCACCTATTGATATAATTGTCCTGGACTGTATATTTTTTCTTCCATCTGTTTCTCATTTTGCTCTTCAAATGTCTGTGCTTGTTGAGTAGTTAATTCTTCTGTCAATGTATTTGATTGTTCAGTTTCTTCTGTGAAGTTCTGTCCTGATAAATTATTAGTTGTAGTCACAATTTGAGTTTGCTTCTCCAAGACGCTTTCTAATTTTTCCTGAAAAGCTCTTATTTTATCATCAGCTGTAGAAAGGAACTAATAAGTTTGATAGGTTATTTTCATCATAGCATAGATTTGTTTTTGTATTTCTTCCATGGTGGAGTCTCACATCTGGTGTTCAAGGTTAGTCTTACCTTGTTTTTCTGGTTTATCGGCCAAGTCTCTTCTCTCTCTTTTTGTTTTTTAGAATGTCAGATTGCATTTTCAGGTTTAGCCACTGGGTGTCCCCCACGTGCTTAGAAAATTCTTTTCTTTTCTTTTAGGGAACTATCTGTTAATCTCTTTTCAATTATTTCTTCTATTTTAAAAGAGCAGAGCCAGATTTTCAAATAAGAGTAGGAAATAAGGAGTAGGTAGTCCAAAGCTTTTAGTCCACAAATTATAAAGTTCTATTTGAGGTCCAAATCATTTTTTCAACATTTTTTTAAACACCCCTGGAGGCTTGGTTGCCGCTATTTTGAAGGGAGGGTTGAACTCCCCCTCCCTCTCCACAGGGGGGACAGTACTTAGCAGCTCATTTAGGTGAAAATAAGATTGGGGTATAAGAGAGGAATCTTACCCAGTCTCTTCCACGCTGCTTTAATGTTGCCTGGTGGTAAATGTGACTTTGGCTGTCTGCAGTCTAATAACTGGCCATGTTGCTATGGCCAGTCTTTCATCCGCTGGTTTGAAGGGAATGCAGGCACTAACGGGAGGATTGCGGCTCCCCGGCATTTCTGCAAAAGCCAGTTCTTGCTGGTCGCCCCTCCAGGGTAACTCTTCGGCCCTTTTAGGAACCCCCAGAGATGCAAACCTGGACGTGGAAGACGAGAGCTGTCCTCCAGACGTTCATAACGGCAGTGTTGGCAAGCCAGAAGTCGAAGCTATTGCTTTTGTTAGCACCATATTCAATTCAATTATGCCTTAAAGAAATTATAGTTAAGCAGAGCATATTATAATTAGTGATCCCAGCCCCTTTTTCTGTACATCACTGTATTTAAGGTTCGTTAACAGAGTTTGTGTATCAGCTCAGATTTGATCTAGTCTACATCAGTTTATATAACTCCTGAATCTACCCAAATCTGACTAATTCAGTTTGGGATTGAGCTAAATCTGAAGTACACCCAGGCTCTAAATTCTGAACACATACAACCACCAGTGATCTTTATCAATATTCAGTACAGGACTCCTTGAACTTTGGAATTTGCATGCCAATCTTCTTGTGAATGTTAATTTTAACATTTTATATGTATATATTATATATCTTAATATCTGTGTAAAAGCATGTGCACCTTCTTCTCCGTGTTCCATTTTGCAACTGTTTTCTGTTTTTATACAGTTTTTAGTAGGCCTGGCTAAAAAAGGACAGCCAACTTGTCAAAAGCCAGAATAGCGAGTCAGTGGCTGAAAAGAGGCATGGTGATCGTGGTTTTCTTTCCTCCAAACTTGGATCCTATGTTTATCTTGATATTTTTTGCAATTATGGAAACTGAGATCGTTTTTTAATGTTTCTTTTCCATTTTCAGTATAATATTTTTTTATTTCAGACTAGAAATATAAATACACCTTTAATGAGAAGACTTGCAAACATGAAGGTGAACTTCATAGAGATCATTTTGGATATTTTTGTTCTTATCAATATTGAAAAAAAGAACAAAGAAGCTAGAGCAGACCAAATTGAGCAAATTATTGAGGATTTTGTAAGGTTTACACCTGATACGTCTTCAGTTGAACAGGTATGCACTTGTGCAATATGTTCATAATTAATCTCTTCTGCATACAATCTGCCACATATAGAAATCATTATTATCATGGAAGTCTCATTTAAAACATCAGCAAAAAGGTTCAATCCAGATACAGGTAAGTACCTCAGAGAAGATAGAAACACATCTTTCACTACAGTAGTCCCTCCACCCTTGAAAAATATACATAGGGAATTCTGATGATTAAGGAATGAGAAAAGATAAGGTAGACCTCAACTTACAATCATTCGTTTAGTGACCAATCAAAGTTACAACTGTACTGAAAAAGTAACTTACGGCTGTTTTTCCCACTTACAACAGTTGCAGCATCCCCATGATTACATGATCAAAATTGAGATGTTTGGCAACTGGTTCATATTTATGATGGTTGCAGTGTCCTGGTGTCATGTGATCATTTCTTGTAATCACTTCTGACAAGCAAAGTCAATGGGGAAGTCAGCTTCACTTAACAGCCATGCTGCTAACTTAATAACTGCATTCACTTAACAGCTGTGGCAAGAAAGGTTGTAACATGGGGCAAAACTCACTTAACAACTGTCTCACTTAGCAACAGAAACATTGGTCTCAATTGTAGTCACAAGTCAAGGAATACCTATACAGACAAAGTTGCCATTCAGCCGGCAATACCCTCTGTATCACAGGATATTTTCAACTTTCAGGCAACGAACAAAACTACTCACAGACTACAAACCTGGCATTTCTTAAAGAGCAGAAATGTGCCTTGGAGACTTCTGAGTGATCTCACTCAATGATTTTACACTGATATTAATTTTAAAATCTTATGTGAAACTCATTAGTATAATTGCTGCTAGAGTGTGGCAGCAATTTCTAGTCACTATCCACTATCCTGAGTGGCTAGAAACATACATGTTGACAATATCAAAGTCTGTTGGATGTAACAGAGAATTGAATTTACTTTTCCATTCTTTCTCCCAGTGTTGGTCACCCTCAAAGTATCAAAGCAGTTTATAAAATTTGGGCTGAAACCATACAGACTCCTTGCTAAAAACAAGTATATGGCAAATGCCAAATACTAGATAATACCTAGAGGTTTTCAGGAATGTCTCTCTTGCGTAACTTTTGTAGCAACATTTTAGGAGTCAGTTCCTAAAGCACTCATTTATTTCTATTTTTGGTAAATATTTTTGAATGCAATCATATTTTAAACTTTTTTTTACTGTTTTGACCTCCTCAATAGTTTGTTTATTTTATTTTATATTTTCTGGATTCTTAACAGGATTGGATCACCCTTGCGCAAACAGTTGGTCATAATGCCCATGCTCAACTTACAAGCCTACCGAGTCTTTGTAGTGGTTGTCCTGACATAAGAGCCAAGTACCTCTATCTCACTGGAAGGAGTCTACATTTCTTAGCTAATCATATAGAGCCTTTTAGTGTGGATATTCAGTGGTGCGAAAATGCAATAGTAAGGCCTGGTTTACGCAATATAATTAAAGTTCTTTAAATCACTTTTATTGGATTTTGTGCCTGCATTGTTTCCAAATAGATTTCATTGGCCATTTTTAGTGCAAGCTTATGATATATGATAAAAAATAAGACCCACAACAAAATGCTGTCATTTGCAATAGATAGTTAGTAATCTCAGTTTTCTATTCTCTCCAGCAATCAGTAACCTCTGAATCTTAAGTTGCCAAGAGTTACTGAACAATTTGCACTATTCAGAGAAGGATTTGGAGTACCGTAATAATATTGAGATGAAACAAATTATTTCTTTTAGTAGTATTTTGATTTTTGGTGCTGAAAGATAAGGAAACGTTTAAAATCCTCTTTTAAGTATACCATTTCTAAAAGATGAGTAGAAAGAAAAAGCTATCAAATATAACATTTATTTATTTTATTTATTTGATTAAACTTATATACCGCCCTTCTCCCGTAGGACTCAGGGCGGTTAGGTCAATGTAACATAGAGATAATTCATTAATTATTGTTGAGTTCATTTGCCAAGGGTACTATGGATTTGCATTCTGCTTAAACAATCATTTAATTCAATTTCTATTGTTGTAATATATAATATGAGGATGTAATATGAGCTAAAGCAAATGTAAAAAATACTCTATCGTTATAGACATCTTTGCTGTTGATATAAGCAGTTCTGAGTTTCTATCAGCTGCTCTTTCTCTTCTCTAAAGCAAATGATCCATGTGTATATTTTTGGGAATAATTGGTGTGAGCTGAAGGCAAGTGTGGACTGAAATCAACACCTGACATTTAAATGCTCGTAGAAGACTGTATTTGTAGCTTTCTGCTACAAACTCAAGGGAGGCCTTTTGTGTGTTTTTAAACCTTGCATTGGGCTGCATGCTTTTCTGAAACAAATACATTTCTGTTTGACTGTGATTCTTTTATATAATTGTGATATACAGGAGGTGGCTAAAATTAATTCTGAGAAATCTCCACCACCAGAAACGGAAACAATAGATGAACATCATGAAGCTCCAAGTCCTCTGCTGCAACTTACCAAAAAACAACTTGATGACTACAGAAAAAAAGCCAATGAATTAAGGGTATGATTCTGTATAACCTGCACAGCATCATCTAAACTAGGGCATATACTGACGCATATCAATTGTGCTGAAACTACATCTCGCAGTATTTCTTTAGCAGTGCTGGTTTGCAGTTCTGGGAGCAGCAGTTCACAGTACTGAAAGTGTGCCAGAGATTTGTTGAATGCATTGTAGTAACGGTTATACTTAAAGATATAAATGTCTTCCCAAAGTTATTCATATGGATTTAGATCTGGAAAGGATGCGATGCCAGGAAAGATGATTTGTCCTGAACATATTGGTGATAACCATGCTACCTGATATTTGCCTAGGTAGGATTTCAAGAGAGACACAGTGGAAACCAAAGTAGTACAGGAGATACATAGAAAGTCTCTAAATTGAACTGTGATCTTCATTTTTGGACCAAACCTCATGAGGGTCTAACCCTAATCCTAGATGACTTTTTCAATTGAAACGGGGCTTTCCTCGTGAAATTTGGCTAGGATTTCTAGGGAGGTGGAATGGAAAGCAAACATGTCTACTAGGCAGAAGGAACCTCTAAACTGACCCATGATGTTTAGTTTGGGGGCAGACCTCATTTCAAATGGGGTTTTCACATGCAATTTACCTAGGATTTCTACAGAGACCTGAATGGAAAAAGGTCCAGCAGGCATAGTCTCTAAATTGAACAGTGATGTTTGTTTTGAGGGCAGATCATTTGGGGGGGCTAACCCTAGCCCTAACCCTAGATGAACTTTGCATTTCCAATGGGGTTTCCCTATGCAATTCACCTACGGTTTCTAGAGAGACAGAATGCGAAGCAAACATGTCCATTATTCATAAAAAACCCTCTGTAGATGAGATCCCCTCCCTGGGATAGTGTTAAAAATTGTTTGCAAGATTAAGGGGCTAGGGTTAAAAAGCTGCTTTTGGGGAAAGCAATTTGGCTTTAAACCCTGAGAGCACTGGTATTTCGTATAGAAACCAATTAATATCTTATTTGGAAACATTAAAAGGAAGATCTTTAAGATAATCTTTAAGATAATCCTTTAACAATCTGGGGAACATGTGAAAAAATGAAGCATGACTGCCATTTTTATTCAAAATTTACCAGTCTTTAGAAGTCAGACTTGTGCCTATGGCTTCCACAGAGGCACAGAGGACTTCCTTGGTTGGGTATAGATGGAAAAGCATTGCTTACCACAGATATTAGTTGTTCTTGAAATGAGAAATAGATGAGGAATTGTGGGCTGAGTATTTGTAACTAAGGAACTCCATCATACAACCTTGTCTTGAATTATTGTGGGAAAAAGAATCAAAGCTAT
Source organism: Vipera berus (assembly GCF_964194415.1). NCBI lineage: Eukaryota > Metazoa > Chordata > Lepidosauria > Squamata > Viperidae > Vipera > Vipera berus. Next base: position 70,475,526 of record NC_138207.1, on the reverse strand, counting down.
CAGTATAGAGAAAAGCTAAGCATTCAAGATACCCAGATATTTGAAGTCAGCAACATATGTTTGAGGTAAGAACAAACTCATGCATCTTCCACAAAGGGGTAAGTACCTATGTGTTTCATTCTCATCTCTGAGAATAGCTGCAGCAATACTGAACGTTGTTCTTTTTTTAACTGTATAGAAGAGACAGACCTGGACTCATGAATACCTATTTCAGTCAACTGAGGTTTTGCTGCAGTGCATTAATGTTGCAATTAATAACAACCTGATCGATACCTTGGCAGCTGCTAGTTTGGAAATGGTGGAGTGCTTTGGACAATTTGATCCAGTTTCAGCAAGTCAGTTTTTAGCTCTTTATCAGGTAAGATAAGAACTGTAAATCAAAATCATAATCATCGTGTCTGCTACCAGTTAAACTAGATTAGTAATTATAGTTGTGTGCTAAACACAAGAAAAGTTTTCTTCCAAGCTCAGAATAAAACAGTTCACCTTAGAATGTGCCATCAGCACGTTCTGAAAATACTGTATTCTAGCGGGAAAGAACTTGGAACAACCCAAGAATTACGTTATAGAAAACAGTGGGAAGTTGAAACAAGCTCCTTGCTTTCTCATTTTTTATCATCTGGTCACAGAAATAAATTGGATGGCTGTAGATGAGATTCCCCTCCCTGGGATAGCGTTAAAAATTGTTTGTAGGATTAAGGGGCTAGGGTTAAAAAAAAGCGCAAATGTGTGATATATTGCAATCCTTTTCTGCAGTAAAGAATTTAAGAACATCTGAACAGCTTATCTGTCTTTTTCTCTCTGACTGCGCCCTCCTCTTCTTTACTAACTCCAATCAGTGACAGCATGAAAGAAACTTAGGCTTTCTGGGTTTTTGGCTAATGCATAATTCAGTTGTCCATGATTTGGATTCAAATTGAAACACTTTTATTCCAAACTTGGTAGAAGACTCTTATAATGTCCGTTCTGGAATCAGAATGCTTTTCAAACTCCTTACAGTAATCAGTGATATTAATATTAAAATACGAAGGATCTATGAATGCAGACCATTATATTATGGGATGAAATTGTAATTCTTGCTTGCTTCAACTATAATTATGCTATATATTTATTATTTTGAATATGATGTACATGTACTGTAATTGAGAACTCTTGATCAATGCAAATCATCTTTCCTGCTAAGCATCTAGAGATCTATAGATTTAAGGCACATTGGAAGGAAGTTTTATATTCACCTTCCAAAGAGTTAAGTTGCTTTCATTGCAAAGTAAACAATTTAAAATGTTGTTCTGGGAAAAATACCAATGTTTTTCATCTGAAATTCTCTTGAAACAGAGTAAAGGAAGATCTTTAATAATCGGTACTTAAATCAAAGTTACATAATTCTTTTTTTAAGGTAAGAAAATGGGTAAGCATTATGGAAAGGCTGTTCCCTAGAAGATAGTAAAAGGTTGGAAATGTCTTTTATATTTATTGTGAATCAGGTTGAAAATATTTTTTACAATATTTTAATGTATCTGTAAATAGCTTGTTGGGTTTTGACTAGAAATCTGTTTTTAAAAACATTTGCATATTACAATCTTTCAGAGCTGTACAGCGTCCTTGATTATGAAAGAAATCCTGTTAGCGGCTACCTTGAACAGCAGCAGTTCACAAATGGCAGCAATGTTGCATCTGCAGCACCACTTGCAACAAAGAGGAGAAACAACTGGTCTCCTCAAAACTATAGAACACAGGTTGGCTGCTATATCAAAGGTAATTTGGTCAGTTAAATAAAATTGTGATTCCCGCTCAGTTCCAGAGAGAGGTTTCATCGAAACACCCATCAGGATACATAGATGGTACTTCATTCTCTTTTCCTACAATATTATTCTGAAAAAGTTCCTTCTAAAAAGGGCAGTAATATTGCAATTATTTTACATAAGTAGTTGACAGTCTCATTCTATTTTTGTGCAGATGTTTTACTGCATAACTGAACAAGCGATAAATGAACTAACATAATCATTTCATTTTCAAATATTTTGAAAGGTTCATCCGTTTATACATTTTCTTAGCATACCAATAGTTTGTTGTAATTTTGTAATGAACATTAATAATGTAATGTACATTAATCATTGACATATAACTTATAACTACTTTTCTATAAGTTTAAGGTATTATGATTATAGGTAGTCCTCAAATTATGACCACAACTTAGCCAAAAATTTCTGCTACAAAGGTCATTAGGTGTCAAAAATGGTCAGAAGTCACTTTTTTCAGTGCCATTGTAACTTTGGATGATCACTTAAATGAACTGTTATAAGTTGAGGACTATCCACATATGTTAATCACTAACATGTAAATATTTACAAATAACAATAATTATATCCAATCAAAATCTCCATAAGAAGGCTGTTATAATACTTTATAATATTTAGGAATGGTATTCATAACTTCTTTGAAAAATAATAATAATTATTTTTTTTGTAGGCATGGGGAAGCCTCTCTATTTCTTCACACCATTTTAATATCATGAATGAACTGCCTGCAAATTTTCATATAGTTATTCTCCAGCATTCAGGAGACAGGTATGAATATAACGATGCTCATGAATGACTGATGCAAGCATAATGTTTAAACATGATTACCGCTGAACATCACTACTTTTTCAACAGAGTCTCTCCAGTTCATGTATTTACATTCTGCCTATGTGAAAAATTCTCTTAGGAAGCTTCTAGTATTTAGAGGTTTTTTGTTAGGAAAAACAAAAAACCTTACCATAATGTGCCATACATGCCCTAGGTGTGACTCTTGTCATCCTCCCATTTCAACTGATACAGCTGTAATATATTGGATGGACTTGTGAAACTCATTCATAAATACATAGTGTGATGATTAACCACCAAACTCTGCAAAGGCTTGAAGGCCCGTTTTGCAATTGCCAATACTATGGGAATAAATTCCTCCCTATATGAAGGAAACAGTTTGTGGATTGTCAAGTTTTTGCTTTATTTATGGAATCAGAATAATATAATTATACGAGAAATGGGGGGCATATAAGTTGAATAAATTAAAAAAAAATTAAGGGGAAGTAGGGCCTTGGAGATTATCCAAAGCCCGCCCAATGCTATGCTCACATTACATCTCTGCTAAGCAAGCCGTATGGTTTTCAGTATGTTTAAGAATGAGGCTCAGAATGCTGGATGCGACCTATAGAGCCATTCATGGCTACTGATTATGATCTGGTCAGCTTTGATCAGTAGCTGCAAGCTGGCCGGAGAATTTTTAATCAACTAATTAAGGTTACAGAGGCAAGCTTGTTAATTTGAGGGTAGCATTTTTATTGACATGCTGCACTGCTGCAGAGATACTTGGTTTAAATCATCTCTTCACCCTGTGTGGGGACAAAAATTGGAGAGAAAAAAACAGGTCAGGCACAAGACACTGTATGGGAAAACTTTATCTCAATGAGATGGCAGCACTCAGCAATCTTTGTAGGGTGTTTCTTTCTCTCACAGTCAGGTGATTTACTTAGCAACCGTGTCACCACAACCATCCATTTCACCACAACCAGTTGCGACCACCAAACAAGAACTACTTGTGTTCAGGAAAATAAAGGTAAGGGTGTTTTTTCCCCCTCATTTTGATAGATCTTTATTGTATGGTGCTGTACTTGAGAAAGTAAAAACAACCAACCCTAAAGAACAAAAGGAACAAAAGGAAAAGGGTGGACAGCCAAAGGAAAAAGGTGGGAAGGAAAAGGGTGGACAACAGAAAGGAAAATTTGCTCAACTACCTTGTAAGTATCTCTAAATAATGCAAACACAATTTCATTTCTCTCTCCACAACTGCACTGAGTAGTCACACATGAGCATTTGGGTGATGAAAGTACAGTTTCTTAGCAACCAAAATATGTCTGAGTTTAACCTCTTTGACTGACAATAGTCTGTCTCAGCATGATTTTTTTTTCCAGTAATGTCATCACATTGGTACACAACCCATCAAATCTGTTTGCATAACCACATAATAAAGTTAATTCAAACTTTGAACAGTAATTCTGCTTGGGCAAATTATTTTCTCCTCTTTTCTCTTTTGCCTTCCCGATTCATTTCTGAATCAGGAAAATACTTTTCATGCCAACCCAAAGTAGCCCTTGATTTATTCCCACATTCATTTTAATCGTAGAATTTATAGATTAAAGTCTGAATTTAATGGATTATTTTGGAGGAGGAGGCATCCATTAAATGTGTGTTTTGGGTAAATCCAACTTGCATTTTGTGCATGTGCAAAATTGAGAAAGTGGAAGAAACTTCAGGATGAGGAAGCCTGCAGAGTGGGTTTAGGCAGGGGTGACTTCAGAGTTGTTGAAAGGTAAGACTTACCTTTTGTTGGAGGGATGAGGAGCTCTGTTAAACTGATATTTTACTGAATTTTAAATAATTTCAATTCTTTGTATCTCTATTATTTTATATTTAGAACTGAGAGGGTGATACTTCAGTGCTCATATATCCTTCATGAATGGCTATCTAGAAATATAGCTATTTTATAATAATAACTAAACACACTTTTATTATTCATCTCTACTACTCGTTCATTTCTGTGTTTATGTGCTACATAAATGGGGATATGAAAAAGAAAAATCAATATTTTTTAAAAGAGGTTTGAATGCATTTTGTTGGCTTGAATTTTTATTAACTACAGTGCAGGCTAAAATTGTCCGGAGCCCTGTGAACCCAGAAACGATCTTAAATATTTTGGAAAAAGTTGAGGTTTTTAAAGAGGAGATGATGGATAGTCTTTTGAGAGAAATAGAAGAAGATGAGTTTCAAAGAAAGCAAGTATCATCTGCCAAACTAGACACTGTAAGATATTTTTTTTTAATGAAATACACAGATAATTTAGTAATTTTGATGGTGGATTCACGTTGGAATTTTTTTTTTACAAATAATATAACATGTTTGTAAAATAATCGTTTATTTTACTTTCATTGATGAGATAATATATAACAGTTGCTTATACAGGATACATATTTATCCCCAACTAGGATGTGAACAAGGTGGGAATGTGTTATTGTAAATTAGCAGCATTCTGGTGGAATAAGACCCAAAGTTGGAAAACTCATGCTTGAATGTTCTGGCTACAAAAACAATAGAAATTCAGAAAAAGCACCTTCTTCCCTTGTTTTTCACCCAGAGCCACAAGATTAGGTTGGGTAGAAATCTGTTGTGCTTGCTACCTACCTATAGAAGAAGATACTTAATTTCTGATTTTAAATTTTTTTAAAATTTTTATTTTAAAAGATCCTTAAGGAATAACTGGGGAACATCACCAATAGAAAGGGGGGGAAAAAAACAACCTTAGAATCTGTTATCAGAAAAATCTAGCCAACAGCAGTTTGCTTAAGAGAGGTCGTTTTCACTCTTTGAAGGAACCTTAATGCACTCGGCCAACATGTTAATTTTAGGCATTTTAGGCATAAATATCAGTCTACAAATGCAATTCTACATGTAAAATATTCCCTGTTGACATTTTTTTCTTTTTTAAATTGAATGTTAGAATTCTTTTGGTTGAATCATCGGTATAGACTACTCGATTGGAGCAGAGGCTATGGTAAAGCAGGTTCTTGTGTCAGGATCTGTTACTTAATCAGCAGCATGCATTACTTACTTACTGCCAGTAAGGTTTTGTGGCCAATCTCCTGCTAATTGGTGGTCTGTAGAGGATGCAAGTAGCATAGCATGTTTCTTCAAGCTCAGATTTTCAAAGCTCCCATACTATGCTTATTTCAGCACTTGGGTGATGCAAGGCTACCTGGTGATTCCTCTGGGTTACTAACGCCAGCAGTTGTGGATCCAGTTTGTCCTTCTCCAGCTTTCATCCTTAGCCCCTTGAGCTGGCAAAAGAGACTGGCCTGACTGTAAAGATTCAATACCATCACAATCTTGCTGTGGAAATAGCTCAGTCTTCTAGCATCGGGCCCTGCCTCCTCCATTGTGTTTCCATAAGATGACATCACTGCTGAGACACAGGAGAAACGGGCATTTTAGAAATACCATGCTTCCATATGGTTGCCACTCTCCCTCTCCTTGACCAACAACATTTTTTTCAGAATGCCCTTCCTGTTCCTCCACTAATTTTCATACAGAGGACTATAAATATGTTTTTGTGGGTGATAGGCAGGATATATCTATTAACCAGACATATATCGCTTCCACTTCCAGTCCCAGTTGATCAATTTATGACAGCATCCATGTTTTCCCTATCCAGTAGCAGAATCAGATCTAGATTAGATTAGATTAGATAACCTTTATTGTCATTTTTTTACTGTGGGCACACTGGTACACATTAAAAATGAAATTATGTTGCCTGCTCTCGAAAGTTTACACATATATAACACACATCTAGAATAGCTGTCTTCTCTACGTTATGCTTATTTTTACCTAGCATTTCTGCTAATCTAAACCAATAACAACTGGAACATGGTAGTTCCAGTTTCTGTAAAGATGGGTATTTTAATGTTTAATTTTCATTTTTTAAACTTAATTGTAAGACACAGAATAAAAGTTCAGTTACAGCACATGGAACAATCAGAGTAGTTAAAACAACACCCATCAAAGCAGCCAGTTTGAAGCAAAAAACCTTGATAAAGCTTTTCCAACTTATATCTATTTGAGGCTGAAATATTTTGCAGAATAGTTTTTACTAACATTAGTAAGAATGTTTTCTGGGAGCAACTACTGTTAGCAGAGCTGGTGATGTAGGTGGTTGTTAATATATGACAAAGAATTAGAGGTTTCACCATATCCAAGTGGCAGTAGAGGCTGACATTGAAAGTCACTAATTGTAGAGAAAATTCTATGAGAATTTTATGAGAATTGCTACTATAATTATATTTATATGTCCCTTGAAGTTATGGTTATCAAATGCCATGCATGCATATTTTATTTTTATTGAACAAAAAAGGTAGCAAGAGGAAAGCTAACAACACAGAATTATTTTGTTGGTATTTTGTACAGAGTTTTCTTTTCTTTTTACTCTTGGGCCTTTTAAATTGTACTTTTATTCTTTTGAAATATGTCATAGAGTACAGAAGATGAAGAGGAACCAGATTTAGAATCTATGTTTCAAACAATATTGTCAGATATGGAAGAATATTTGAAGCCTGTACTGTCACAGCTTAATCTCTCTGAATTGAGGTAATTGGTGTATATGTTTATATATTTATCTTGGTACCCAAATACAGTGGAATTCATATAGAACTCATTACTGTAAACTGTCCTTGAGGTGCAGTGGCAAGAATTACCTCCCCCAGAAATTTTATGTAGATATTGAAAAGTAGGGGTATATGTTTGTGTGTGTGTGTGTGTGTGTGTGTGTATGAGAGAGAGAGAGAGAGAGAGAGAGAGAGAGAGAGAGAGAGAGAGAGAGAGAGAGAGAGAGAGAGAGAGAGAGAGAGAGAGAGAGAGAGAGAGAGACCCTGAAACACTATAGGAGTCATTTTATAACCCCCCTCAATTCCATTGATTGAAGCCTCAGAAATATGTGCCACATTCCCACAGCCCTGCTACTCCCAGCTTCCTCAATTTGAGCCAAAGGATACCATACTCAAGGCTACCAAAAGCCATCAAGAGATATAAAGAAACCAACGGGCTACAGTTCCAGTCTTCAGGTCCTGATGAAGGTCATACAGTACAGCAACCAGTGTGATTTTGTCTCATGCCCAACTGTGAACCCTGACTGAAATGGAGCTAATTAACCCATTTTGCGATTAACATTCTAGCACCTTCTCCAGGGCCTTCCTTAAAAGGAAAAGCTATTGGGCCATAGCCACCAAAACCAATGAGAAATGTTTGTTTTAGCATACTATAAAGTCCCAAGCCTTCCCGGAATTGCTACAGAGCACTGAGCTCAAGTTCCTCAAGGTTAAGGATTCCAACATCAACTCTGCAGTGAGACCCAGGGCTGAAAAAGCCATATAACAAAGATGGGCAATACATGAACACCCAACTTTATGTACAGGCATTAACAGCTCACCATTAGGCATCACCCAGCTCTCTCCAATGATCATTACTGTTTGGTGTATGCTGGCTTTGGCCGCTGCCAGAAATGAGGGAGAAGGGGAGGAAGATATGTGTACAATTAATGACAGAGGCTGCATGTCTGAAATCTCAGAGGAAAATTTCTGGAATAAAGGGAGCTCTGATGAAGTAAGATTTGGAAACACACACACACTCACAAACACACGTATACTTTCTGGTTTTGATATCAACAGGAAATGGAGTAGGAGGGAAAACCTGCTGGAGAAGAAATATAAATTCCCAAAGCAGGAGGGAATGGTAGGAAGACTTCGAGGGGGAGGATATTTTGTCAGCCCCCCACCCAATAGATAGAAACGGAAGGAGAAACATAATGCCTTTTTTCCCTAATAAAAGTGCCCAACTCAAAGAAGATGCACCTTGTACCTCCAGGTCCAAACAGAGAAGGAATGGAGAAAACAAGACAGAAAGATGGTATAAGGTTGAAGCTTGCAAGATGGGAAATAATGAGACTCTAGCTAGATAGAAATGTTTTGTAAACATGCAAGACTTCAGGTTTCAAATTTATATCTATTTGAAGAGATCGGAGGAAAAAAACTAGGGTTTAATCTCTGGGATGGATGGATGGATGGATGGATGGATGGATGGATGGTGTTGGTGCTCTTTAAAATGTATATCTTTATGTTGTAAAGATATGTTCTGCTGGTTTTATCTCCTTAGACGCCAGAGTCCATCAGTGTCTCCAGCTGACTCAGCAAAAGTCAGAAAAGGTAGTCCAGGGAAAACTAAGGCAGATGATTCAGGGAAAACTAAAACTAAAAGCGCATCAAGTCAAGGTATGTCTTAACTTTCAAAGGATATTTAGGGCATTTAAATTTAAATAAAAATGATTGTTTTCAAATTTGCATGTTATTTACAATTTACACCTGGATTGATTCTTTTGGAACCATTCAGTAGCTGAAATTTGGTTTAAAAGAGCAGCCACAGGTTCACTATCCTTACACTTCTGTTGTACTCATCTGTCTGGCAAGAAAAGAGATTAGAAACATTATTACTCCTTTTTCTCCTAGCCAAAATTCTGATTCAAAGAAATTAACTATCCCACAAGGTGGTTTTAATCCCAGTTTTCCGATGAATTACAAGTTTGAACAACAATGCACTATAAGGTTGCCTTAATTTAAGGTTGTGTGCTCCTAAACAAAACAAAAAATTGTTTGCTTCAATTCAAAAATTGTTTCTGAATGCAGATGTTACTTTTAGGTGGGTAAGGAAATGTTGCCACATAGTTAATTAAATACTTGTTATTGAACCTCTCCAAACAAAGGGGTTTGTAGAGTGGTGGGATTCAAATATGTGAACAACTGGTTCTCTGTGTGGATGCCACTTCCGGAAGTCCATTCTGGAGATTGGGCAATAAAAAATTAGCTACGGTTCTGCCAAAGTGGTGTGAACTGGCTCTATCCCACCAATGGATTTGTAGCTTGTAACATATACTATATCCCAGAGCTTATCAGACAGGGTTAACAATTTAAGGATCAAAACAAAATTAGTTCATTGGAACAGAAAGGAAAATGTCAAAAGAGATTTTATTCTTAATGCCTTTATGTATGTTTGTAGTTGATCTAATTTTTCTTGTTATCATCAGGTGCTGAAGACATAGGAGAGTGTGTGATTCTATTGGCAGATAAAGATCTTTTGGAATTACCTTTGGAAGCTCTAACTATTTTCCAAGATGATGCAATAAGTTCTCTTTCCAGAGATTTCTCTCTCCAAATGGTCTACAATCGGATACGTAAAGACGAAGGAGGTATGGCTATGTTAACAAACATTTGAAAATATAATCAAAACTGCTCATTGTAGTTTAAGTCCAGAAGTCCAGAAATCCTATTCAAGTCTTTCTCCACGACCACTGGTGTCAATTTGTGCAATTAGGTTTGAGCATCCTGTCCTGACATGGTATCTCAGGTTAGCCTTCCCATTTTCCAGCAATGCTGGATTGAGCAGAAAGGTCTGAAAAGAGATTCATAATTAACCAGACGTTGTGCCTTCAGACATTGTGGGTACTTCATCACTCAAGGTTTTTAAGAAGATACTGGACTGTCTGAAATGATATAGGGACTCTTGCTTGAGCAGAGGGCTGGACTAGAAGACCTCCAAGGTCCCTTTCAGCTCTATTCTGATTATTATTATTATTACTTTTATGTAAGTAGAACTCGCAGGATGACAAGATGGTCCTTTCAGATCTCTGCTCAGCATAACAAAGAACTAAGAGACCAGAGCATATGCAGAGATCTCTTTCATGTCTCGTACACTTTTCAGATGTTTACATCCTCTGTACAGATAGACTACACTGTCTAAATAAGGCTAGCATTTCAGATCTTGGTTTCTTCTGATGCTGATAGAGAATCTAGTCAGTCTGTGAGGCAGTGCTGAAATGGTATGTGCTAAATCTTAAAAAGGAGATATGGGAACAGAGGCAGCAATGCAGGCTTTATATTTATCTGAATGATTTCCCAAAGCTTTTAGATTTCTTAGTCAAGAGATCCATCCTAAAATAAATAAAGAAAAAAACAAAAGAAGTATCCTTGTCAAGTTAAATGGATAAACAAATAAATGGTTAAATTGTTTATTGATTTATTAATATTACCTAACAGTGCTGTTGAAATACAAGACTAAAGAGCATGCATGGTCTACAGACAAAAACAGTTTATTTACATGGTGCTTTTAATGCTTATAGATAGTGAGGGGAAAAAGAGTACAAGACCAAAGAATGAACAAAGAAGAGGTACAAAAATAGTAAGTATATATTCTTCAGAGTTTCCCTGAAATGCTTAACTAATATCTTCACGCCGTCATCAATATCCAAGACAATTACATTTGTTTTATTAACAGTGTTTTTTTTATTTTGAGTATACATAGTAGTGTTAAATGTACATGTTTTCTTAGCTCCTTGGTTTTGTCATATTAGATCTATCTAGCAAATGTAGCAATAAAAGTTTGGAACTGTGTGAAAAGTACAAGTTACTAATAAACTATTTTGCTAAACTGGTTTCATCTCATCCAAAGACATCACCTATTAGAGCAATATCAATCCAGGATTTTCAATATAATTTAGACAAAATCCAGACAAAAAGAAGAAAACTATTCTTCCTCTACCCAAGATCTCTCAACAGTGGAGTCTGAAATAATGGGCAGTTGCATTTTTCCCAGTCAGATTAGAGTCAGCTGAATTTGGGGGGGGTGGGAACTGGACTTAGTGCTGGGGTCCCCAACCTGTGGGCCCTGGCCCAGTTGTGGGCCGTGGCCTGCAAGCACACATGTGCACACACACCCCCTCACTTGCATTAGCGCTGCAGCCACGGGGCATAAAAATGGGACGATGCTGCACCTCGGGGCATGAAAACAGGCTGCCGCCATGCCGCGAGGTCCAAAAATGGGCGCTGCTGCACTGCAGGGTGCAAAAATGGCCCGCCGCCACACTGCAAGGTGCAAAAATGGATGATGCTGCACTGTGAGGTACAGAAATGGGCTACTGCTGTGCCGTGGAGCATAAAACTGGGGCACCGCCACATCACGGGGCACAAAAACAGTCTGCCGTCGTGCTGCAAGGTGCAAAAACGGCCACCACCGTACTGTGGGGCACAGAAACAAGGCACTGCACCACGCAAGAACGGGGCAGGGCTAGCAAGTATCACATATCATAATTTGGAGTTGGTATGCTCCTACAAGAGACCTACGTCCAGCTCCCCTGAATTCTGTTGACTCTTATCTAGTGCCAATTTGCCTTGTCCATTAATAGATTCCTGTGTATAGGTAGCATGAAATAAACTCATAGCACAGGTAGTCCTCGTCTTACAACAGTTCCTTTAGTGACCATTCAAAGTTACAACGGCACTGAAAAAAGTTTTCCACACTTACAACTGTTGCAGCAGCCTCGTGGTCACGTGATCAAAATTCAGACACTTGGCAACTGACTCATATTTATAACAGTTGCAGTGTCCCAGGGTCACCTTCTGAGACCTCCTAATGAGCAAAGTCAATGGGGAAGCCAGAGTCATTTAACAACCATATTACTAATTTAACCACTGCAGTGACTCACTTAACAACTGTGGCAGGAAAGTTCGTAAAATGGGGCAAATTTCACTTAACAGCTGTCAGGCTTAAGAACAGAAATTTTGGGCTCAATTGTGGTCGTACCTCAAGGACTACCCATACTTTGAATTCTATCCTGGTCCCTGGTTTCTTGCACCTGACATTAGTCAACTTAGGATGGCAATTTCAGCAGTCCCAGTTTCTCCCATTAGGTCAGGTAGGCAACCTTGGCTCTTTTATGACTCGTGGACTTCAACACCAGGAATTCTGGGAGTTGAAGTCCCCGAGTCATAAAAGAGCCAAGGTTGCCTACCCCTCCATTAGGTGAATCCTGCCTGGTTGCAATGTCCCATCTGGTTGCATAATCACTGTTTACAACCTCCTGCCAGTTTCCTCATTGCCTTTGTTTGTCAGAAGCCAGCAGTGAAGATAATAAATATCGATCATGAGACTATAGGGCGCCATAACTGCGAGCCAGTTGCCAAGCATCTGAATTGTGATCTCAGGATTCCAGAGACACCATGACAGCTGCAACTTTAAGAAACACTCACAAGTCCCCCTTGTTCAGTGCTCTTGTAACTTCAAATGGTGACTAATGAGTTGTCGTTAAATGAAGACTACCTGTAAAAACAAAAAAAGGAAGTCTGATTTTTCAGCTGAATTCTTATGGGTCACGTTCAGGAAAAAAAAACATTAAACATTTTTATGTGTTTTTTTAAAATTTCCTATTTAGAGCATTAATTAGACATTTTCAGTAGATGTGTGTTTCATAAAGAGCAGGAAAAATGGAGATACAATTGAGAATTACTTGAGAGAAACATATAATTTCTCTCACTCAGCTCAGTTCCTCATGAGGTTTTGCCCATCTTCGGCTTTTTCATCCTGCCAGCTGTATAACTCTAGGTAAATGTGATGTCTTTTTTTCATCAAGAAAAAAAACGTGCCCTTTCTCGTATATTAAAAAACCTCTGGAGAAGCATAAAATTATGTTCACTTAGATTAATAAAATAGTTCAGTGTTATCTGAATTTCAAATGTAGGTTTTTTGTTTAGAGAAATTGTTTTTTTCAGAGGTGGGGTTGTTGCATGCCAAATTAAACTGTTTCTTATTATAAAACAGCCGTCTCTTAACCGTATTCTGCCACCCAATTGTATTTCCATTGATGTCCACAATGTGAAATGTATCCTTTAAAAGTAGCTGTTCATCAGACTATCCAAAGAATGAGTTTTTCATTGAACTTTCATAAATAAGGTTCCCACAAGATATGTTACCTTGAGTTTCTAGGATGGATGGATGGATGGATGGATGGATGGATGGATGGATGGATGGATGGATGGATGGAATTAAATCAAATTTCAGAGCTAAGAAAATATACTCTTAATAGAGCAAAATGTCTGACTTAACAATGGCAACTGCAGAAATGCAAGGATGTTCCTCATACTACATGTATGTTTGTTATCTTATACCAGGGGTCAGCAACCTCAAACAGTGAAAGAGCCACTCGGAACCGGTTCCCTCACAAAAGGAAAAACTGGGAGCCGCAAAAAATATGTGCGCATGCGCGCACATGCGCACATGCGCAGAACAGGGTTTGACTGAAGAGTAGAGCCAAGGCGAGATATACACCTACCCTGCATATTTGAATTGATTGGTTGAACTTTTTTAGTCCCACTTTTTTTTTTGGACTGCACATGGCAGAGGACCAGGAGCCGCAGGAGACGGCTGAAAGAGCCACATGCGGCTCCGGAGCGGCGGGTTGCAGACCTGTGTCTTATACTATTTCTATACACATAAATCATATGGATAGCATGCAATAAATAAAAACAAAACTATAAAACATACCTCTATGGAAAACACAACCAGCTGGTAAAATATAATAACAGCAGCCTATCGTAGATTAAGATCCAGAAATCTGGCCAAAGATTATCATTTTAAGCTTCCTTCTTGAATATCATCAGGAATAAATTTAGAATTAGGGTGAAGATACAAAGTTCAAGTGAATGTTTGCTAGTATTCCCAGCTAAGGAGGCATAAATGTGAGAAAGTTATTCAGTGTGAATTTTGAATAACTAGAAAAGGAGAAGTGAATTTCTGTTACTAGGATAGGAAAGTAGGGCATTTCATGATGGGAGAACAGCCGGGGTATGTGGAATGGGAATCTGTTGATCCACATTACTAGAAAGCAGTAAAGAGCAAAGAGGATTTGGCGGCAATGGAAGGGGAGAAGAGAATCAGAAGTATGATGGTGCTGACAAAATTACATTCAGATAAGTTGGGGTGGTGATAATATTTCTTTGAAAGAGATACTTACTCACTGTTGGCCTGTTCTTCAAACCTAGTGGGCCTATTTTCCTGCAATATTATGACTGAGGATATCTTATAAGTAGGGAGCATTATAGAACAGGCCAGTTCAGCCTGGCCCATTTCTCACCTCAGTTACGCATTCTTAATTGTTTGTCTCAGATATTGTGGATCCATATAATGATGGCCGAGAAGATGGTAAGGCTGCTAAACCTGTTTAACCATGAGAAGTCAGCCTGTTTTATGCTTTGTGTTTTCTTTTTCCAACATCATAGAAATCACTTTTATAGGCAGCAAAGCTAAGACTGATGTTAAAAATTAATAGTCATTCTTATGTCCCGCCCCAGTATAATAAGAATATGTAGTGTATTACAAGCTTATATTACATTCCAGTAGGTGACTAGCAATTCTCTGTATCAAGTTCCCTCTGTAATGGAATGTGTGCATGACCTTGGGGGATGAGGGAAAAGATGCTGCTTAGGAGAAAAAATCAGACAAGAGTGGAGGGGGAGAGCCGCAAGGGCTTAATGGGTCAGAGAAAGAAACTTAAGGACCTGCCCTGATTGGTCAGATTGTTTAAAGCGCTGGTGGAAAATTTGTACCTTCAGATTTGCAAGGTTTTGTTAATGAAGCCTTACAATAAAGTAGATTTAGCTGATCTGGTTATATTTCCTGACTGCTTTACCCTGATTTCCTGACTGGTTTACACTCATTATAATGTGGGCAAAGTGATGTTTACAACTTCTGTTTATTGCTATCCAGTATGAAATCAAGCATTATAAATCGTTGTGCAGGCTACTTAGTGGAAAATATTGGGGATGTAATTTTTGCGTGCTTATTTACAAACCTGCCTTTATTATATTGTTAGTTAACAACTATTTAGAGTTGGAAAGTCTAACAAATGCTAATACCTTTTTTAAAAATATTATATAGAATTGGAAAATCCTGCAAACAATTTTAGAGCAATCCTAGAAAAATTTGAGCCATTTACCATTCGTTGGGAAGGCATAATGGGTGATATACACTTTCCAAGGTATGTATGTTCATTAGGAATAGGTGAATTCATTTCTGTTTATTCCCCTTTTTTTCATTTTTGTGAATCTGTCTAGTTTCATTTGCTGAAAACTTGAGGGTTTTTTTTAAAGGTTTGCATTAAAATATATATTTGAGGGGCAAAATTTTACAGTCATGCATTTTTGTTTGCAGTTTATCCTAACAGATATATTTAAGAAGAATTTTCCGTGATAATCTGCCTCATATTATTTTCATGAAGACAGATTGCTCTTGCTCTCTGTAGTTCTATTTCTCAGTCTTTTATAGAGCCACAGTTAATAAATCAGAGCAAAACATTAATAAAATGCACCAGATAGTGTACAGTGCAGGCTTTTGCCCATGTGTAAAGTATCCTTTTCCTAGTCTCATTGTTTGCAATTCCACCACCAGGAGTTGTTAGGCTAGAACACAATGCCAATATTTCCACTTTCAAACAATCTTTTTCCTTTTATCCATTTTTAATTAGAGAATCACATTGCAATATTTGAAAAGGGATAAATTCAGTATGATACCAACATTTTCATTTGTCTGTTGATTTTAGAATTAAAGAAGTTTGTGTGTATATATATATGTAAAAAAACCCTAAGAGATTATTCAGAAAAATTTTTAGTCTTAAAAGAATATAGTACATTTTTAATGGAAAGAATCACAGTATTTTAAATCAATCAAAGTTTACATTTTTTTCAAAACTCATGTTGAAATGAGTAGGATTCAGGATACCTTACGATACTTTTTAACCAGAGTGCTGCAGTCTTTCATAACAAAAGGACTGAAGTGGATAAACTAATTGAAATAATATACCGTAGAAACCAATCCAAATAATGTTTTAAGTATGTCCATCTCTAATGCTGATATTCTATGACATCTGTAAAAATTAAATTATAATTTTTTTCCGTCCCATATTAGCTGTAGAAGTATTCTAGACTGGCTGGAATAAACAATTTGGCATAGCTAGGAGACTGTGAGTTCTAGGCACGAAGGCAGCTGGGTGGCCTTGAGCCAGTCACTCTTTCTTAGGCCTAGGAAGATACACAATGGCAGACCATTTTGAAATCTTGCCAAGAAAGGTGCAAGAGGGGGGGGGGAGAGAGATACCCCTGCAATGAAGGTTGCATTTGTTGTAGTACTAACACACTTTGTTGTGGTTTTCCCTCTAAATAGAAAATAATGTTAAAATTAAATTTTGACTTTTTCCCCCCCTGCAGTTACACAGAATGGGAATACATATTGAATAACTGCAGTATGCTCTTTTTCTCTGCAATGGCAAGATTCCTCTCCCACGTAGCACTTGACAAGCTAGTTGCTATGAACATCCCAGGTGATTCACTTAAGCCTGAAAAAGCGCTTTCCTTTTTCTTTGTAGAATGTATTTCTTTTTCATTGATTCAGATCTACTGTTATGTTATTCCTGGGTCTACTGTCAATGTTCCTATTCCATACAGGTAGTCCTCAACTTATGGCTAGTTGTGTAACAAGAGCCCAAAAGTACAGCATCCTTGGAAAGGATGTAAAGCACTTCCGGCAATCTTAAAACATTATGTCCCCCACCCCATCCCCAAGACCGGGTGCTTGGCAATCTGTTTGCACTTATGACCAGTTGCCAAGCACCCTGCAATCATGTAATCGTCCTTTGCAGTCTTCTCTGCCAACTTCTCTAGAAAGTCTCCCAAAGATACTTCAAAGAAAAACAAGAAAGTCCAGTTGCCTCATGAAAAAGCATCTTTGGGACAACCATGACCTGGATGACTGAGAATCTCCATATACATTCTCTGGCAGTCAATAAGGAAGCTCTTGGGGAAGATTGCAAGCTGATGCCTCCTGTCACGCACCTGAGATTACCACCACCACCACCACCACAGGTAGTAAGAAATTCCTCCAAAGGTCTGCAAGAACAGAAGTCCAGTCCTGCAGATCTGAGTCCCATTTCTGCAGCCTCTCAAAGGAATTGTTCTGTTCCTGCCTACAACCGGCCCTGTTTGTGTGTCAGGGACAACCCTTTTTTCCTTTGTACAGTCAATAGGCTGTACAAATTTATTTACAGTTCAAACAAAAAAGCAAGAGAATATTTCCTTCAATAAAAGAATCAAAATATCAAACAAGAGTCAACAAACAAGAGTTAAACAGAAGTAGCAAGAACAGACCAGGATTCTCTTAGAATGTCTCCAAATGGTTGCCTTCAGCAACCAGCCCCGCCCACACCTTCCCCTTTTATTATCAGTCCCAAGGTGTGGCTTCTCACTGCCTTCTTCTCCTCCTCTCACTGAGTTGTCTCATTGATTTTCTCTGCTCTGCTCTGCTGGATTGCCTTCTGCTTCTAGCATCTCTGAACAGATTCAGCTGTGACTTTTCTGAGTCTGACACCTCGTACTCACACAGCTGAGCCTCATGAGGAACATGACTGGAGGGGCCAGGCTGAGAGTCCTGCAGTGCATCAGAGCCTCCCTCTGACACCAAAGGCTCTCCAAACCCCTCCTCCTCCTCCTCCTCAGCTTCATTGGACTCAGCTGCTGGGAGCACAGGCTGACACTGAATCACAACAGGAATATCCCTCTTTGCACAAAGGGAGGAGAACTCCTCCAAAGGATTGCAGGAGCAAGATCATATCCCAAAGATCTGAGTCCTGTTTCTGCAGCGCTTTGAAGGAGAAGGGGACTCCTTCAAAGAGCAACAGACAAAGAAGTGAGATCCCAAAGATCTAGCCCTGTTTCTGCAACCCCTCGACGGAATTTATCTCCATGCATGGGGGAGAGTGGAATTCTTCTGAAGGGCTGCAGAAATTTGGGTCAAATCCCCAAGAGTCTGGTCCTAATTATGGTCATAAATCAAGGACTACCTGTATTGACTATGTTGTGTTCTGTCGCAGCTTACCTTAGCTTTGCCTATTTCTGCCTCTTCTCTCTTTGTTGCTTTAGCTGACTTCCCTCTTTATTTCCCCAAAATGAGAAAAGAACCTCTATTTGCTAATCTCTGGACTAGCAGAAATAGAGAACAAGTTTTACGGTTAGGAAATGTTGCTCCCAAATTATGTTGCTCCTTGATTTTGACAATTATTTTCACTCTTTTTTCCCCTAGCTTTCCTTTTTTTCTCTTCTCTTTCTTGCTTCCAAGTCTCTTGACAGGCTTCTATTTGCCCAAGCTCATCTCTGTTCCTTTCTGCCAAAAGATGTCCTCCCTTCTTCTGATGTCCCAGATATTACATACCACAAGATTCTGGAGATTCCTTGATCTTTAAGAATGGCTTAGGAAGAGTCTGCCCTCACGCCTTGAGGTGCTCCTGACATGACCTCAGCTTTGCTGTTTCTTTCTTCCTCAGAATGCCAATTGATTATACTCTCAGGACGTGTGCATTCCAAACCAAGTCTTATACGTTTAAGAAACCAAGATGAAGGAAGAAGGTAAAATAGATGTTACAACATACAGTATATCTTATGAGAGAAAGGAATGCAAGATAAACCTGAAGATAAAGTTACATTAAGCTTTGACATTCTACATTTGATGTGCATTTAATATCAACATACTTTTACTTTTTTAAAAGCATGTCTGTTAAGTTTGCTTCTGTTGACAGTTAAATTCCTCACTCCATTTTTTCAAAGTTGAAATCTCAGGGCTGATATACTACAATACACAAATAAGCTGCTACTTGCAGTAGAACTGT
The DNA here is from genome assembly GCF_964194415.1 of Vipera berus. Classification (NCBI taxonomy): domain Eukaryota; kingdom Metazoa; phylum Chordata; class Lepidosauria; order Squamata; family Viperidae; genus Vipera; species Vipera berus. The sequence continues at coordinate 70,456,410 of NC_138207.1, read as the reverse complement.
CCATCATATCCCCATGTATCACACCTTTGCTCCGCGAGCTGCAGTGGCTACCAGTTGTCTTCCGGGTGAGGTTCAAGGTGTTAGTAATGACCTACAAAGCCCTTCATGGCATGGGTCCGGAATACCTTGGGGAGCACCTGCAGCCGGCATCAACTTCCCTCCGCCCAGTACGCTCCCACAGAGAGGGCCTCCTCAGGGTGCCACCGGTCAAAGAATGCCGACTGGTGGCCCCCTGAGGAGGCCCTCTCTGTGGGTGCACTGGATTTATGGAACCATCTTCCGGTCGAGCTCCGGATGGCGCCCAATCTCCGCTCCTTCCGGCGCGATCTTAAAACCCATCTCTTTAAACAAGCTGGCCTGGCCTGATGGGACGGGGTGGGATTTTTATAAATGAACTTCTATTTTTAATCTGTATTAATTTATTATGGGCATTGTTTAATCACGTTTTAATAATTTTTAATTTTTGTATCTAGTTTTTATGTATTGCCCTGTTCACCGCCCTGAGTCCTCCGGGAGAAGGGCGGTATATAAATTAAATTAATAATAATAATAATAATAATAATAATAATAATAATAATAATAATAATAATAATAATAATAATAATAATAATAATAAATTTACCCCAGAAGGTCTGTTATCATCCAGAGTAGAATTGAAGTATTATGGAAACATGCAGCTGAGTGCATTATGGATACCAAATTGCTATTTGTTTATACTTACTAAAATATTATTTTCATCTGTGACTTAACCACAACTAGATATTCTATGAACAATTTCTCATAATGACCTTATATTATTACACCTTGGGAATAAACCATATGGAATAAATAAAATCTTTTGACCTTGGATTTTCAGTTTTGAATACTGCAAACCAGGGCAAAATATATGTGTTCTGATTGTTTTGAGGATTGGAATAAAACTTAGTTATTCCACTATTTTGATTGAAACAGCCTCCAAATGGAGCTTCAAACGCATCATGCTGGATTTCAGTGTTACCTTCTTAAAACAGAAAGAGTGTTCTGAGAATGTTTTAAATTTTTAAAAAAGCACTTGAACTGCCCAGATTTTGTTCTGATACAGCATTTGCCAACTCAGAATATTTTGTTGGAACGTTTTATTCTGAACAAAACTACATGTTTCACTCATGTCCTTAACATCTACATAGCATGTTACAGCTTTTCATAGCTTGCATATCCCATATTTAACTCCCAATTTACTGATGAGGAGCAAATAAGAAAATTACAATTACATTTTAGCAGTCTAGCTGTGGTGACAAAATTTGAATGCACTTGTTTTTGCCTGTTGTATTCAAGTTATTCAAGAATGTGATTTTATATTTTAAGTTTCTTGATAACTTTTTTTTTAGTTCTTTGCGCTTATCTCTGGAGAAGACAACTGCAACTGCAATCATTCTAAGCCTTATTGGAGTGCGTTCTGTCATAATCAACCAATGGTTTACTACCCTGGAGCAAAATACAATGCGATTAGAACATTTATGTGAAAGTATGTAGAAGCAATCTCAATGAAAAACATTATTCTACTGCATGTCATTTTGTTTTGATTAATATCTCTATTTTTAGAAAGTGAAGCATCCAGATCAGGGGTGCCAAACTGCTGGCCCGCAGGCCGGATGAGTCATGCTGAAACCACACCCACCCCAGCTCCAGCAATGGGAAAAAAGTCACGATACGTCACGACACATCACATGATGTGGCAAGTTTGACACCCCTGATCTAGATTCTTAAAGATTTTCTTGCATCAAGTGATCTTTTTCTTAAAAATCTCTACATGTTTGCCAGGGATCCCTGTATGATACCAAGAATTGTGGAAGTCCTTATATTCCCTAAATCCATGCAGGGCACTTGTTAAGCAAGTAGAACTATAATTGACAAGTAAAATCATATACCCGGTGTTTTCTGTAACTGTGAATTACATGTAATCTGTAACATTTCCAAAAATGTTTGAACCATGAAAAATAAAATCCAGTGGGAACTTAGGAAAAATAAAAGGGTTTTATGATGCTTTACACATTTGCTTAACTGTTAGTTGCCTATATCAAATTATGTTTTCTATAGTAAAAGTGGTGAATCTAGGCAAACAGCATGTGTAGATTTGAATTTACTATAAACAGTGTTCCTCTCCTGTAGCTAGGTCATCACAGCTCTTTGTGCAGTAGATAATTTTGTTAAATATTTGTTTAATAAAAATTCACCTTTAATTTACATACAGTAGCTTATGAAAAAAAACATTAAGATACTATAACTGAAGACAATTGCATTATTTGCATGCTGCTTTCTTGTTTGGTGGATTCTAAGAAGAAGATATAGGAGAGGCATACAACTTTTGTGAAGATTTGACCTTTGGAATAAATTGGGAATTTAACATCTTGTTTCCCACCTATCTTCCTAGAAAAATATATGACTGGTTCCCTGTTCTAGTGTACTTAAAGCCTGAATGGGCTGGCAAGGCAGGAACAAATCCATTGTCAGCAGATCTTGCAAAAGACAAGTGCACTGGCCATTACTATTGCACCTGCCATTGTTAAATGGTAGTTTTCCAAGGAAAGAGATACTGGGACAAGCATGTACTTGCCTATTGCTACCAGCAATTGTAGAACATTCTGATAACAAATCTTTAAGGGATGATCCCTAACTAATCAACATAGCTACAGTATGTCGGGAGGCTCCCCTGTTAACAGCTCAAGCCAGAATCTTACTTTGTTTTCCCTGAATGTCGACTGCAAACTTAAGTATGCTTAGCACTGCTACATAAAATTAAATCCAAAAATCAATGCATTTTCACTAGTCCAGACTGAATGTAGATTTGGCCTGTTAGCTCAGATAAAGTATCAAGTACTAAGTTTGAACAAATCATTATTTATACTTTTGCAGCCTGAGTGCAAGAGGCAGAGCCAACTGCCATGAATGTGGGCCCATGCCAGCCAAAGTGTAGCCATTTTGAATCTAAGATCCATGACCTTAGAGAATAGATAATGAATAGCAGGTTTGGTTCATTTGTAATAAGTGAGAAGTGGTTCCTGTATGTCCAGCAAGTCTTGATTATGTCCAAACCCTGGACAGCCATTTCTCCAATCAAATTTGTACTTTCAAAAATGCTTGAATCAAACACTGAGTTTGCGTTTAAAATCAAAGGCAAAGAATAATCACAATCCAGGTGAGAGCTCTGAGCTAGCTTTGAAGGAAATTACCATTGCCCACCATCACTGCTTGCCCTAGTAAGGTTGCAATGCAGGTAATCCACACTTAGTGACTGCCTTGTACGGCAACTGTTCATAACTACAACATGATGGAAAAAATAATTTTGCTTATATTTGCAACTCTGTTAAGCAAAGGAAAGGAAAGCTGTGAAGTGAGATCATGAGCCCAGCTGTGGTTATAGTTAGCAGTCACTTCGCTTAATGATTGAATTGTCTCAATTGTGGTCACTAAATGAGGGCTACCTGTAAATTGATGCTACAAATTATTTGTTTACGGGGGTGAGATGTGGGGTGCTTTACATATAGTAAATGCCTAAAGACATTTATTTTAATGCTCTCTGTTACACCCAATGTGTTACACATATAACACTATATGTAAGGACCTGCCTCAACTAGGTCTCTCTGGGTCTTTGGGGAGGTCGCACTCGCTGTAGAGATGCTGCAGGGGGGGGGTAACCACTGCTGCTGCCTCGGTCACCACGGGTTCTTCTCCATCGGCTCTTTCCTCTGTTTCTTCCTCTGGAGGAAGGAAGCTGGGCTTTTTAGTTCCTCAAAGCACTCTCCCACATATTCTATGGTCTGCTTTAAGACTGCTTCCACCAGCTCCAAATTTGGATCCGCTTCCTCTTTTTCGGGATGGGTAGGCTACGGATTTTTCTTTTTAGCTTTTTTCTTTCCTCCACCTCATGTGATGGACGCTTTCTGAGCCCTTCCTTTCTGGTCTTCTTTCTTTCCGACCCCAAGCGACCACCTAGCTTGATCGCCTTCTGCCGAGGGTCCTGCTTCTTCCAGGTCCCTGGAAGTGCCTTCCTTGGACTCTGCCAGAGCGATGGCTTCGCTCCAGGTCGCCATCTCGCCCCCTTCCATTCCGCTGGTAGGAAGAGACAGGTTGATTGCGACCCACCTCGCTAGGGCAGCTGCCTCTCTGGGTTGGGCACTATGCAGTCCTTGCTTTATGTAAGGACCTGCCCCAACTAGGCCTCCCAATTTAGCAGAACTCTTGAAACGGGCATTGTCTCAAAAGGGATAGCAGGGAAAACAAAGCGAGGTCTGAGGGAAAACCCGCCCAAGCAGTGTATCAAAAGCAGTATTCGTTGCTCCTTCACCCCGGGTCCCAGGGTCCATTTGAATCCTAGCCAATCCACAGGTGGTAACTGGCCCCTTTGGCGTGCCCTTCAAGATCTCTCTCACTTTCTCTCTGGCTGCAAACGCCAACTGTCTCTTAGGTAAGGGTGATGTTATTCAGCTGCATTCCAGCTCCTGAAGGAAGGGCAGCGTGGCAACATGGCAAGACAGTGCAAAGCATCCCCCAAAGCATTTCCCTCTCCCAACAGAATGGCAGCCCCCCCCCAAAAAAAAATGCTTATAAAAGCATGTATACGATAGATAGAAAGTGGAGTAATACATTTATTTGGGGATCTGACACTATATGTTGAATCTGCGTATGTTTTATTGTATATATATATATATATATATATATATATATATATATATATATATATATATATATATATATATATATATATATATATATATATATATATATATATATATATATATATATATATATATATATATATATATATATATGAGTCTTAATTAAACAACTGCTCTTGTTTTGCAGATTTCATAAAAGTAGGCAAAACAACTGGACAGGCTGTTCGTCTTCTTCAGAGGAAGAAAACACTCTGGGATGAGCCACCAGAAAGTAAATTGTTTATTTTTATATTTTTTTATTTTTTTATAATATAAAAGTGTATCCTTGAATTGTACTGTTTGTCGTAGTGAAGAAAACATACAGTTTCATCCATGTAGAAAGTAACAACTGGGACTAAGGAAGCTAATTGCAAAATAATATGAGCAAAAAAATACTGCATCTGTCTTTACATAAAAAGAAAAAAAAACAGTCCAACCTATAAAAAATAGACTGTAAAATGAAGATTAGGAATATAAGCCAAAATAAGCAAGAAAATGGTAAGAGAACAACTATGCATTCTAGACCAGTTCAAATCACCAGGACCAGATGGATTACACTCCAAGGTTCTGAAGGAATTGGCAGACTAACTTACAGAACCACTGAACTATATCTTTCAAAGCTCCTGGAACACTGGGAACTACCAAAGGACTGGGAAAGAGCTTATGTAGTTTCTATCTTCAAAAAGGGGGGGGAAATGGAGCCAGGAAACTACAAACCTATCAACCTGACAGGAATACCTGAAAAAGATTCTGGAAAAGATAATCAAGCAACAAATCTGCGAACACTTAGAGGCAAACCTGGGTTTGCCAAAAAGTGATTATGTCAGACAAATCTTACCACATTCTTTGACAAAGTGACAAAATTAGTGGACCAAAATTAGTGGGTATAATTTACTTGGACTTCAGTAAGGCATTTGATCAAGTTCACTTAATAAGAAAATCATGGTGGCGCAGTGGTTAGAATGCAGTATTGCTGGCTAACTCTGCCAACTGCCAGCAGTTCAATCCTGACAGGCTCAAGGTTGACTCAGCCTCCCATCCTTCCAAGGTCAGTAAAATGAGGACCCAGATTGTTGGGAGCAATATATTGACTCTGTAAATGACTTAGAGAGGGTTGTAAAGCACTATGAAGAGGTATATAAGTCTAAGTGTTATTGCTAAGATAGAAAAATGTGGATTAGACTGCATCACCACTAAATGGATTTGTAATTGGCTGACCAACCACACTCAACATGTAGTCCTTAATGGAACTGGATCTATGTGGAGGAAGGTATGCAGTGGGGTACCCCTAGCTCTGTCTTAGGCCCAGTACTATTCAATACCTGTATCAGTGACTTAGACAAGAGGATAGAAGGCAAACTCATTAAATTGGCAGACAATACCAAGCTGGCAGGAACAGCCAACACTCCAGAAGATAGGTTCAAGATACAGAAAGATCTTGACAGACTTGAACACTGGGCCCTATCTAAGAAAATGAAATTCAGTGTACAAAAAGTGAGGTTTTACATTTAGAAAAGAAAAACCAAATGCACAGGTATAGAATAGGTAGTACCTGGCTCACAGTAGCAACTGTGAGAGGGATCTTGGAGTCCTAGTGGACAATCACTTAAATATGAGCCAGCAGTGTGCTGCAACTACCAAGAAAGCCAATACAATCCTAGGCTGACTTAATAGAGGGCTAGAATCAAGATCACATGCATTGTTAACACCATTTTATAACGCCTTGGTAAGGCCACACTTGGAACATTCCACTCAGTTTTGGTTGCCGCAATATAAAAAAGATGTTGAGATTCTAAAAAGAATACAGAGAAGAGCAACAAAGATGATTAGGCGCCTGGAGGATAAAACATTCAAAGAACTGTTGCAAGCATTTGGTATGTCAAGCTTAATGAAAATAAGGACTAGGGGTGACATGATAGCAAGTATTTAAGGGGCTGCCACGAAGAAGAGGGTGTCAAACCTATTCTCCAAAGCATCTGAAGGCAGGACAAGAAGCAATAGATGGCATCTAATCAAGGGGAGAACCAATTAAGGAGAAAGTTCCTAACAGTTAGAATAATTATTCAGTGAAACGACTTGCCTCCAGAAATTGTGGGTGCTCCAACACTGGAGGTTTTTAAGAAGAGATTTGTCTGAAATGCTATAGGTCAGGGTTTCCTGCTTGAGCGGGGAGGCTGGGCTAGAAGATCTCCTACTCTAATTCTGCTATTTGTAATGCAAATGAGCATTATGTTTACATTACCAGCTTCATACTTGAAATGCACTACTCAGTCACATAAAGGTTACCTGGTTCCACCAGAAATCAGAGATTTCTGTATATTCAGAATAGGTCTTGTTTGTCAGGACAATTTCTGGCCATCAGCTAGAAGGCAGAATTTCCTGACAGGTAGCCTTACCGTTAGCTGGCCTTTGATATTTTCTAGCTTTTCGTATTGAATTTAGACACTACTTTAACCTTTGCAGTAACACATTTTCAGGTCACAGGTTATTCTATGAGCTGATTTGGGAGCTTAATACACGCCATTCTTTTTGATTTCAGTGATTTTTAAATACCAGTGAAATGTCGAAATGCAAAGCTAATCCTGAATGAAGAAACAATGGCTTGTCAGAAGGGGCTCAGTGCCTTTATACACATGGCACTAAAACATAGAAAAAGAATGTAACACGTGTGCTCACAACTGTCTGCTGATAAACTTGTCAGAGAGCCCTTGGCCACAGGTCCCTATTCATACAGCAAAAGCAGGTGTGTCTTTTCCAAGGAAACAGGCACTGCCTTATTTTCTATTTTAAAAAAAACACAATAATTCTTTGATTACTAATAGTAGTTCTTTAAATGACACTTCTTTCCTAGGTAGATTCTGATTAATCAGGTATTGCCTGAGCAGGGATTGGGATTAGGGCTTCAAATTTAATAAAATGCTTGACTGGGTCTGAACCTTTATCTATTTATTTCATATCTATCCTGCTTTTCCTTCTGGAGCTCAGGGAAATATGCATACGGTAGCACAACTTCCTCTCATAGGTGTACATAGATATACCTAGCATTGTCTCACAACAACCCATAAGATACATTACGTTGAGAGAACCAGTGCCGCAGACATCCTTCTGTGACTGAAGGGAGACTCATATCTGCTAGTCCAGGTGTAGGCAACCTCGGCTCTTTTATGACTCATGGACTTCAACTCCCAGAATTCCTGAGTCAGCTATGCTGACTCAGGAATTCTGGGAGTTGAAGTCCATGAGTCATAAAAGAGCCGAGGTTGCCTACCCCTGTGCTAGTCCAAACATCTTAATCCCTGTACCACACTGGCCGGCTGTTGAAGCAAGCAAAAGTGAACCTTCTGAACTCAATTCCACCAAATGCAAATAGGAAAAAAAATCTCAATCTAATTCTTGCCTGTGCTCTTAAAATCTTGCAGTCTTAGCATGTACAGTAACTCAAATGTTCCCCTGTTCTAACAGGATCACCTGATTCCCCTGGAGCTGAGAAAGAAGACCACAGCAAAAGTCCCAGTCAGCCAAGCCGGACTCCGATTCATCCTTCGGTGGTGGATGCCATTTTGTATGGCTTGCCCAACACCATGTTTACCTGATTAGCAATATGTTTCTTGAAAGTGTGCTTGGAGTGTGAAGGGAACAGGTTTTCATGGCATTTGATGTTGTTTTTAAAAAGCCAAGACTTGATGGTTCTTTTAAAGTTTTAACACTGACATTTATCTTAAACTCTTGTTTTTTAACTTGATGTTTTTGTTATTCTAATTTCTGTCAGATGTTTCAGTTACAGGATTACATTTTTTTTAAAGTTGGATTGTGGTACATGGAGGCCTGGTTTGGTTTTGTTCTGTTTTTTGTTTTCTGTTTTTTACATTGGGTGCCTGAGACAAGGCTGTTGTAGTTAATTGCTTGAATGGCATAAGTGATAAAATAGTGATACTTAACAGTTCATAGAAACACAGATTTACTATATTTTAAAAAAATGCAAAATGGCTGTTAAAAAAACCCTAAGCCTACTAATTAAACAAGATTACTTGATATGCCTGAAGAAATCATGCTTATTAAACTCTTTAAAATTACAGTTCTCAAAATTCCATCTGCTATTCTAATTGATCAGACCAAACTTTCAGCAGGTTAACAATCTATCCCCAATCACTTCACATAAGTGTAGGTATAACCGCCATCACCACCACTTTTTCCTTTTCTTTATTTCAAGGACTTGCAACTATGCAACAACAACAACAACAAAAGAGAGAGAAGAAGAAGAAAAGAAGAACTTAATCTATCAGTGATACTGCTCAAGTGTCACTGAATTTATTTCTGTTGGGATAAATTGCTGAGGTGATTCAAAAATGTAAATTGTATTTTCTTCTAGTTTTGTTTTTAGTTTAGTTTGTTATGTTTGTACGGTGTTATTATTGTTTTGTATTTTATATTTTTGATATGGCCTTATGGCTAATCAATAAAGTATTATTATTATTATTATTATTATTATTATTATGGATAGCCACATAGTCAGCCAATGTTTAGACTGGATTTGGCATTTCTAATCCAACTTTCAAATCCTTCCAAAAAGATTGACTGATTTGGATTGATGGTGTTAAAAGTATCATTGCAGGATGTAAGTTGTAAGTTGTAAGGAGATGATCTGGACTCCTTTCTGTTGGGTTTCAGGCTGGCTTACACTACAGAGACCGATCCATTACACTTGATAACTTGCAGCAGAAACCAGATGGGGATAATGCATCCTTCCTTGTGCTTCTTGATCTCTCTGAAGTTTTCATTACTGCCAATCATGGTTTTCTTCTCAACCAGCTGCAAGGTTTGGGAGGGAGGGACATTGTTCTGTGGTTGTTCTTTCTTTGTGGCCAGTTTCTATTGGTTTTGAGGAGGGGTTAGACAACAAAAGCCCACAGCCCATCACCTATAGCAGTGGCTCCCAACCTTTTCTACACCCCGCACCCCTAGAACGCTTCTGATATATTCTCGCACCCCTTACAAAAGCCACGAATCATGCATATACACTATAATTTTGAAAACCCAAGTTTTCATACCCCCTGGAATACTGTCTCACACCCCCAGTTGGGAACCCCTGACCTATAGGATGCTGAATGTTTCCACACCATCACTCCTTCTATTTGACATCTACATGTAACCGTCAGATGAAGTCATCCATCAGTCTGAGGTCAGATATCATCTATAAATAGACTGTACTCAAATATCTTGGTCCTGGGCTAACCAAACAATGATATTGAAGTCTCAATATATCTGGCAAGACTAAGTAGCATGAATACCTGGGCTCCTGAATGGAAAATTTTCATGTTTGGTCTTGGATGGGGTTGCATTTCCTTAATCTAGAATGGGTGCCCAATTTTTTGAGAGGGGAGTTATCTTGGACTCATGGCTTTTACCTAAAGAGCAGGTGGCAGCTGTGGCCAAGAGGACTTTTGCACAGGTAAATCTAGTGTGCCATTTGCTCCCATTTAGACAGTTTCCTTCAGATAATGGCTCATGGCTTTGTCACTCTACCAATGGATTAATGCACTCTATATGGGATTGCCTTTGAAGACCACTAGAAGCTTCAGTGGGTCCAAAATGCAGTGTCATGGTCAGTGATGGCCATGCCTTCTTTTCAAATGTAACTCCACAAACTACATTGTCAGTTGGCTTTCAGTGCAAGTCAAAGTATTAATTACAAACCGATTTATGGCAAAGGGCCTTGATTATTTGACTGACTACATGTTTCTAGTTGTTTCTTCCCATATGGTGAGACTGGGCAGAGTGCCCATGTTTAGGTCCCAGCAGTCAAGCACAGTGTCATCTAGCAGAATCCAGGAAGAGTGCCTTCCTTATCTTGGCCCCTGCCTCCGGGATGCTATTTCCCCATTGATCCAGATGGTTCTCACCCTGATGATATTTAGCAAGCTTTTATTTATTTATTTATTTATTTTAATTCCATTTATATCCCGCCCTTCTCCAAAGACTCAGGGCGGCTTGATCTGGGTATTCTCTTTGACCTTGTGATGGGGTGAAGATTGAGCCCCTGTTCCATGGGAGGGAGGGGGTGTCAAATATGTTTGTATTTTGGCTATTATGTCCTTTTGTGGTTTTGTCCTTTTGAACTTTTTAAATATAAACCACCTAGAATTGTTGAGAGCCCCACTGCCAATAAATTGCATGCGCATACATATGTACATATGAATGAATTCATGCTGCTGGAGTTGACTCGCTGTTTTCTTTCATATCTATTTTTTCCCTAAATGTATCATGTTTTTTTTATGCTTGGTACAATGTCAAATTTCTATTCTAGTCTTAGAAAGCAGTACATGATTATGCCCTTTTAAGGACATGTATGACTGTATGACTATGATCCCAGTTTTCCCTATGGAGTTATTGGCCCGGCAAGGATTTCTACAGCCACATAACATTTCAGCCATCTCAAGCAAGCTAAATGAAACATTTAGACATGTTATGCCCACACATTACACAACTATATTGCATGTTATCATCTTCTTGCTTCTGGTTAATAGAAAAAAATATCAAATAAAATTCCCCAAACCAATCATGCCCACATCTCTCAAAGTTTTAGAATATTTCTTTCTCAGCAAGTTAGACATGTCTGTTTGCTATGATAAATTATTTGTATTCCTTTTAAGACATCAATGTGTCACTGGAAAATGCTACTGGAGGCTCCCCTGTTGTGCTAAAGTTAATTAGAACAGGATAAAAATTTAAGAGGTCTGTTTCACAGGAGTATAAATATTATGACATCTGTAATATTTTGATATTTGAGGGTTTATCTGTGGATAGAAATAAATGGATTTTCCCCTTTCTGTCCGCCCAGCCTGACTGATCAGATAACTATGTCAACCATGTTTCTCTCATCAAATTACTTACTTGAAAGCACCCATGATTCTTTTCATATTTGTTCCATTTCATTCTTATATATTCTTCAGCTGTAAAGTTAATTGAATTTTAGGGCAATTGAAGTTTTGCAGACCTCTGGAAAATTTGAGGAAAAGGGGGGCTTATTTGAGGAATAAAAAGAACATTGAAATTATTGTGACTCTTGTCCAAAAAGTCATCGTGATGCCTGATGGCTGCCTCCATCAAACTTTAAGCTGTTGGATGCTGTGGTTTCAATCCATAGGATAATTTTTAAGTTCATTTAAACTGGAGACCAGAACACCTTCACTGAAGTCCGAATTCGTCTATAGATTTGGACATGAGGTAGAGACAAGCTAAAGGGTGGAAAGGCAGTGGGAAGGGTTGCAGATTCTCTTTCTGGAAGTGTGCACATTACAATATTCATTTAATTAGCTTTTGATTCATCAATTGGGCTACAACATGTGTGTGTTAACATACATGATGGTGTGTCAGAGTGACCTTGGGAGACAGCAGGAAGAGCCGCAACCTCAACAACTGTGTGATAAATGAAATCTAAGTTCAAAGGAGGGGTAAGGGAATAAAGCATCTCGGAAATGGACCTCCCTAATTTTGGGGAGAGTATACATGAGGGGCAGGAGAGGTGCTTTCAGGCTGGCTTTGAGATTCTGTTTAATGTAATCCTACAATTGCTAAATATGTAAATCCCTTTCACTAAGTAATCTTTGCCCAGTTTCTCTCCCTAATCTACTTCAAACTGTTTGAACTGAGCCATAATACAACACTATATTTGTAACAGATAAACCATATATTTTTTCCGAACATTCCTTTATAACATTACATAACATTAGTTGCTATGGCAACTTTAAAGTATTTGGACTTAAAGTCTCATTCCCTGGTTGAGGAATTATCATGTTCTAATTTCACCTTCAAGCCTATGGCGATAGTCATCCAGGTCATGATTGTTCCCAAAGTTGCTTTTTCAAGAGGCAACTGGACTTTCTTTGTTTCTCTTTGAAGACATTTTGCTTCTCATCCAAGAAGCTTCTTAAGTTCTGGTTGAATAGTGGAGAATGGAAGAATTTATATTCCTTGCAGTCATCTGGTCGTTAGCATTCTTCCTGAGAGTTGTTGAGACCACTTGGAGGTTTATCTGTGCCCTTGAGATTGATTATCTGAATAGTGCAAAGAGGTGTGGAATCTTTTTGGAATTGCTGAAAGGACTCTGTTGTCTCATCTTAAAGTTGCAAGGGTGAGAAATCCTACTTTATAATCTGGGTGGTGATCATGCTGGTAACTAGAAAATACATTAAGCAACATTTATACAGTAGATAGAAATTAATTTTCAGTCTTAAGGAAATAGTTTCTTGGTGCAGAAGCAGTTTCCAGAAATGTCTGATAATTTAGGTAAGACATTTTTTTCCCTCTAGTCTACTACCTCCGGTTGCATTTTCCACATAGATCTCCCATTTCAACCTGCTCCATTTTTAACAGCTTTTCATTTTGTGCCATTTAAAATCAAGCTTTCAATATCTTCAGCATAATTGTTAACAGATTAAAAACAAAGGCATGTAGTTATTCTTTAACTCAAAATGAGAGAGATGTTTGTCTATTTCTTAGAACAATAGGTAATTCTCTTTTAAAATGTAAGGTCAACCCTGGCTTTTTTTCTGCTGCTTTAATACAGCATGGAGTTTAGCAATAATTGTTTTAGCAAATGACATGAGAAAGTTCAAACATTTATTTTTAGCAACAGGTGACAGGCAAAAATTTATCATATGCAGCTATTAATGTTTCTTTAAAAAGCATGTGTCAGTGCAAAAGCCAGCTGGCATTGGGCAATCAAGATGAACAATGATTATTCATCTGTGTCGGGCATCAACGTATTAGGAGCTAATATGATAGTTTACAAAAGTTCATTTTCTTGATGCAGCTGATGCAAAATGTTTAATCTTCCAGAGTGTTTTCCCCCAAAATGTTGCCACGTTTAATAGATGTTTTAGCCTTGGAAACTACACTGCTGTCTTCTGTCAGAAAGATGGATGAGGAAAACCAAGAATTTCTTTACAGTCTGACAGCCCTACTTTATCATAAAGCATTGATAAAGAGTTATGCTGAGATCCAGGAATCAACAAACTTGGAATCTCGAATTTTGGAGTCTAGATTCCAGGAAACATTTATCAATAATATGTTTAGGAACATTTGGAAATGCACACTATTTGCACTTATTCTACTCTATACCCTTTAGTATTGTTGTTAAAGCTGGAAAATCTTGGAAGATAAGCAGACTTGCATAAAGAGAAAAATTAAATTGAGCAAATCCGTTTCTCTAGGACCGTGGTGGCGAACCTATGACCCACATGCCACAGGCGGCACACAGAGCCCTCTCTGTTGGCATGCGTGCCATCGCCCCAGTCCTAGGGCTTCAGCTAGGTTTTATAAAAACATTTTGCTTTTGGCCACCGCTACAGTGTGCAAAAAAAAAGGTGTTGTCTATTTTGCTTTATGAGTTCATGGTGACCTAATCCTAACCCTAAGTGGAATTTTCCTCCAATGGGATTTTTCCATGTATTTTACCAGGAAACATAGATAGGGAAGGCTAGAAATGTCAGTGCCCTCCTAACCATACCCAACAAGTCCGAAAATCTCACTGGAGGAAAATTCCACTTAGGGTTAGGGTAAGGTCACCATGAACTCATAGAGAAAAATGGACATTGCCAACAAATTCAGAGTGTTTGGGTATGGTAAGGAGGGCACTTAGTTTTCTAGCCTGCCCTATCTATCTTTCCTGGTAAAATACATGGGAAAATCCCGTTGAAAAATTCCACTTAGGGTTAGGGTTAGGTCACCATGAACTCATAGAGAAAAATGGACATCGCCAACAAATTCGGTGTGCTTGGGTATTGTTAGGATGGCACTTACTTTTCTAAGGTGCCTTATCTGTTTCCTGGTAAAATACATGGGAAAATCCCATTGGAGGAAAATTCCACTTAGGGTTGGGGTTAGGTCATCATAAACTCATAGAAAAAAGTGGACATCGCCAACAAATTCGGTGTGGTTGGGTATGGTTAGGAGGTCACTTACTTTTCTAGCCTGACCTATCTATCTTTCCTGGTAAAATACATGGGAAAATCCCATTGGAGGAAAATTCCACTTAGGGTTAGGGTAAGGTCACCATGAACTCATAGAGAAAAATGGACATTGCCAACAAATTCAGATTGCTTGGGTATGGTTAGGAGGGCACTTACTTTTCTAGCCTTCCCTATATATGTTTCCTTGTAAAATACATGGGAAAATCCCATTGGAGGAAAATTCCACTTATGGTTAGGGTTAGGTCACCAGGAACCCATAGAGAAAAATGGACATCGCCATTTATTTATTTTTTGCACACAGTGGTGGAGGCCAAAAGCGAAAAGGTTTTATAAAACCCAGCTGAAGGCCTAGGACTGGGTCTACAGCGCTTGTGCCAACAGAGTGGGCTCTGCGTGCTGCCTGTGGCGCGCGTGCCTTAGGTTCGCCACCATGTCTCTAGGAAGTGAACATTTCTTCCAGCTTTTGCCTCAATAAATTGCTTTTAGGATCAACCCCACAGAGGATCACTATTAATATTTAGAATCTGAAGGAATACTACTATTTGGGATAGATAGTTCCAGTATGGATCTCAGGGCTAAAATTCCTGCCACAACTGCAAACTTTGCTGTTATATAGCAATAACAGCCAAAACAATGGCAACAACCTCTCTGTCATCATCATTATTGTATTTAAGACAGCCTTGTGACCTTGGGCTTCCTGTGTTCCTATCAATGTTGTACCAAGGATGGGGTGGCAGGAGTTGCCTACCTTAGGGCAAGCAATCCAGAGCTACTACATGCCTGAGGAAGTTATCCAGAAGGTCAGTAGCGGGTATGAAGATCTTATGTCTATGTAAACCCGTGTGAATATGTACATGCAAACATGTCAGTTTGCATGCACATAGGTGTGTTTATGCACTTTGGTTTGGCTCTTCAAGGAAATAGCTTTTCTCAAGCATTTGGGGAGAAAATAACAAGTTTGCCTTCTGAATTCAGAAATGATAGGAAATAATATTTCAGTAAGCACTTGAAGTAATAAACAATTGAGAAGTATAGTTTACATAAACAAGTATACACAGATGCAAATAAAATGGTAGTGGGGAAAATCATTTATTTGGACAGAAAATTACAGAGAAAGACAACAATATTTACAAATGGGTAGGGACCAGGAATGATAGGAATGTTATGTAGTTATCACTATACAGATTAATGAAGCTCAGTGGACTGCATAATGGTCTCCTCAAATTATCCTTAATCTCTGGCTCCCCAAATATATTTTAAAGCTGCAGAAATGACAACTCCTAGAAGTGTTCCAAAGCATAAAAATGTCTGACTCTTCACTTTAAATAAATTACAATAGCTATTTGTTAATAACGCCTTTCTGAAGAATGCCTTTAATCTGCATTTTAAAAATCAAATACTTTATACAGAACAAAATATGTCTCCCAATATATATATAATTAACAAATTTTACTTGGGCTTTAAAACTGGGTACTTAAATAACCTATTTTGATTTACTAGTGAAACTATTTTTTTTTCTAAAATGTATATAATCCTTGTTCTTTCTTAATAAAAACATATGTGCACATATTAAAGAAATATGTTCTGGTAAAAATTACTTAGGAAATAATGACCTTTCCATTAGAAAAACCATTGGCAAAATCCCAAAACAAGAATAAAAGCTTCCAGAAATATTTCATTTACACAGCTCTGTTGTTTTTTTAAACCTGATGCTTTCTCTGTTAACACAATAAATATTAAACAGTTCTGTTCATGTAGTAAAGCCTTTAAAAAAGCTTTCTGAATTATGTATTAGCAACACAACAAATCACATTATCAATTAGCTTTTATGACAGGAATGGCATTTGCCTAATACATTACAATAAAAAATTGCCCTACTTAAACCTATGTAACCTTTTTAAAAAAGTGAACAAAGGGACTCATGATTGAATTTTATTAATAATATTAAGGGAGAAGGCCATTATTTGTCATTTGTGTGAGAAGTGGTCTTCCCAGAATAGATTGCAAAATGCCAAAGCTTGTGCCAGACTGGAACAGTGATCTGAAGAATATAATTTTGAGTATTTTCATGCTGCATTGGTGCAAATGTCCTTATTCTGAAAAAGGTATCATTTAGCCAAGAGGTTTTTCATGGCCTGTTCAGGTATAAGTTAAAGAAATGTACTTTTAGGAAGTAGTCTCTGCTGCAAATAAGTACATATAAGTAGTCCTCAACTTACAACAGTTCCTTTAGTGAACGAAGTTACAATGGCACTGAATAAAGTAAGTTACAACCATTTTTCACACTTAATGACCATTGCAGCAACCCCATGGTCACATGACCAAAATTCAGACCCTTGACAACTGCCTCATATTTATGATATATTTATGTGTCCCGGGGTGACATGATCACCGTTGGCGACATTCTGAAAAGCAAAGTCAATGGGGAAGTCAGATTCACTTAACAACCGTAGCAGTGACTCACTTAACAACTGTGGCAAGAAAGGCCATAAAATGGGGCAAAACTCAGGGTCTCGTTTAGCAACCGAAATTTTGGGCTGAATTATGGTCGTAGGTTTTGAGGACTACCCATACTGTATCATTTGAAATGTTAGTGATTCATAGCAACACCAAGCCTGAGAATTTGCTTTAAGATCAGAGCAGTCCCATCGTGCAGATGAGGCTGCTCTGCTTAGGTATCAAACAGCGTCTTGATCTGTACCAGAGGAAAAACCCCCTGACAATGGGAGAGATGCCACCATAAAGGTATCGTACATTCTAGCAGTTGCCTCAGTTCAGCTTTTATCAGCAAATTTGTGCATCATTGGAAAGCAATGAGAGGCTCACCACCAACCACAGTCCCTCACTGGGCTCATCCAGCTGGGGAAGAGGAAGGGGATGATTGTTCTTGTCACTTTTCTGGGACAGCTAAAATACAGGTAGTCCTCAACCTACAACAGTTCATTTAGTGACCATTCAAAGTTACAATGGCACTGAAAAAAGTGACTTACAACCGTTTCACACACTTAGGACCATTGGCGCATCCCCAGGGTCACATGATTTATATTTGGGTACCTGACGATTCAAATTTATGACGGTTGCAGTGTCCCAGGGTCATGGGATCCCCTTTTGTGACTTTCTGACAAGCAAAGTCAATGGGGAAACCAGATTCCCTTAACAACCATGTTACTAATTTAAGACCTTCAGTGATTCACTTAACAAATGTGGTGAGAAAAGTCATAAAATGGGGAGAAAATCTCTTTAACAAATTTCTAACTTAGCGACTCAAATTTTGGGCTCAGTTGTGGTCATAAGTTGAAGACTACCTCCAGCCAGCTTCTTCCATCTGAAAACAAGGACAATCAAATGTAAAGGCTGCCATATTTTTGAGGCAGAGTTAGTGCAAAGAACAGTTACAGCTTGTTTATGTAGAATAAGATTTGTATTTTTCTTATAAACCATCAGCATGATGGATTATCCCTGGCATGTTCTTTAAAGACAAACACAAAGTAATTATCCTCCAATGTCATGGAAGATTTATAAGAGGTCAGTTGGTTTGTCTAAGCTGCATCATTAAAATTAAATAACTGACTGAGAAATTGAAAGGAAGGCTGTGGCTCCACAACTCTAATTTAGCAAATTGTAGTTGGCAGCCCCCGGCCAACTTTGTCTGGACTAGGAAAGTAAGTCAGGTTGAGTCTGGTTAATACTTGATTAGGATACAGGAAACACAAACTCGGGCCCAAAGAAAGATTAAGACATTTTTTTAAAAAAAACTTGGAAGAAAGCAACTGTAAACCAACTGATGCAGATATAATAATGATTGGCTTCAAAGACAATATACATAATGCAAAATGGTTTTAATAAATCATGGAATTTATTTAGAGTATATTTGCACATAATAGAAATGTACAAGCCAACCTCCAAAACTGCAGCCTAACTACCAGAAAAAAATGGAATCTGTACTGGAAAATAACTTTTATGAGATTTTTTTTTCCATGTACTTTCTCTGACAGCAAAGGAATTGTTCCTCTCCTGTGCTCAGCTAGTAGTAACTTTTAGCTTAAAGGCTGCATCATATGATACTGGTTAGCAATTTCCAGATATGCAATTTTTTACAGTATCATTTAAAGCTGATTTTTTTTAAGGCTGAGTTTTGGTCTTGTGGATAAACCAAACCCAACTGGGGTGTGTGTGTATTTTTGAGAAAAGAATTTTTGGCTTATACACAAGTATATATGGTATTTTATTTCCAGCCTTGCCTGGACAAATCTCTGGATTTTCTTGGTAAGGTTTTTCAGAAGTCATTTGCCATTTTCTCCTTCCTAAGATTGAGAGAAATCCGCTGGCCCAAGGCCACACAGCTGGCTTTGTACCTAAGATGACACTAGAACTCACAGTCTCCCAGTTTCTAATCTGTTGCCCCTCCAAATAGCCCATTACTCTATTCATTTATCAAAAGCTAAAAATCTAGCTGTTGCTTCTGAAATAGTCAAAACATGCTCACATAAGGCAACTAGTGTTGTTTTTAATCACATATCATAGCTGGATTCCTATAACGGCTGACTTATTAAGCTGGCAAAGCATTGAGTCACAAACGCCTAATGAAGTGGTCACAAGAGGACTGCTAATATTTTAATTCTAGTACTTTTCTTAATCGTCATTCCTTGTGTGATGTTGAAGAAGAGTATAATAAAGTATGATGGTGAGAAAAGCTTGTGGTGGCTTTTAGGTTCTTTGTAAATGGTAATTGAATTAGACTGTGTAGAAGCCATAAATTAAATTTGGGTGGTGTTGCAAATTCCTCAGTTCAAATAGCATTGGACAGCTGAGCCAAAATATGAGAGTTCCAAGAAGATTCCACAACCAATCAAACCCTGATTCATGTGTCCTTGAGGGCACAGTTAAACTCCAAGTGGCCTCAACAGCTCTCAGAGTACTAACAACCAGATGACTGCAAAAAATACAATCCTTCCATTTCCCCCCCTCCCTTCCATCCTATAAGAACTATCCTTCCATTCCCCCCCCACCATCCTCACTTATGGGGGAAGGGGTGTAGTGTATGCAGCTAGCATACACGAGCTGACAGCACAACAGGAGGCGCGGAGCTGGACAGCTCCAGGCTATAACCGCAATTGGCGGGAAAGCCTGGTTCAAACAGGTTTGACAGCTCCGGGCTATAACCGTACTGGCGGGAAGCCGGGGTTTAAAGAGATTGGTTACCTGCAGTGGCGGGAAGCCCATGTTTGAATCCACTGGCTGGCATTCACCTGGGCAGGTATAAAAGCACACCAGGTAAACCCCTTCCTCAGCGGAAAACCACCCAGCAAAATAAAAGGTCTGCTACACACACACCCTGGCTGTCTCGTCATTCCTGCGATTCCGCGACCTAACAATCCAGGATCAGAGTGAGTAGCTTCTCCTTCTTGATCAAGGGTGAGATACCTGCAAATCCTCTACCCATTCTGGTCCCAATTCTCCTACTTTGTGGCTTTGGGGAGAAGATTCAACACTCACTCCACCTATGGGGTTCACAGATGTTCCTCTTACACACATGTATTACACACAAATAATTGTGCCCTTTTTTATCATTCTTAAGCCTTGTAAAGAAAGTAATGCAGCTGAAAAACACAAGATGCATTTTATTCACTGATGTATTATTCACATTTATATCCCACTACAATCAGTTCAGATCTGATGGTTTACATGATATGAAAATTGTAAAACATTTACTTTAAGCAGAAAAGTAAAAACAAAAGCCAAACAAATTTATAAATCTAAATGAAAATAAAGAACAAACCAAGAAAATAAAAGATGTTTAATTAGACACCTTTTTGGAAAAGCCAGTTTTCAGTATCTTCTTGAACTTGAGCTGAGAAGCAAAGAGTTGGATCTGCTACCAGGAGGCTACAAAAAAAGCAACTCCTTCTGACCTCAGCTCCTCATACTTCTCAAAATTGGGGAGCTAAGAATAATCTCTCCCTGGATCAGTGTTTTTCAACCTCAGCAACTTTAAAATGTGTGTACTTCAACTCCCAGAACACAGTTTGGAATTCTGGGAGTTGAAGTCCACATAACTTAAAGTTGCTAAGATTGAAAAACGCTAATCTGGGGGAATCTAATACAAATAGTCCTTATTACCATAACTAAGCCTGGAATTATGGTCTTATTGCCAGTCATTAAGTGGGTCACCATGCCCAGAGGTTTATAAGTCAAATCCAGCAACTGAAATTACATTCCAAGGTCAACTGGTAGCCAGGGCCAGGTGCAAAGCCATAATTTGCTGCCAACTAACACTCAAGCTCCTGGGTTCTGGACTAATTGCAGCTTTCAAGTGGTCCTTAAAAGCAGTTTCATGTAAAGAGTTTCTGGAGTAATGAGGGCGTGAATGACAGTTGTGAAATGTTGCCACAGAATAACTGAATTACAATAATAATATAATCAAAACGTCCTCCTCTATTTTACTTTTTGGGGACAATTGCCACGATATTAGCCAAAGGGTTAAGAAACAATTTTGTGGGCACCTAATAAGAAAGGTATTTTACATGATTGAAAGTCTTAGTACTGTTATCAGTCCCAACCCCACTTTTCTTTCTATTCTGTTTTGTATTTTCTAAACTAAAGCTACAATCACTCGGGGGGGGGGGGACAGAAACAAGAAAAGTGAATGGCTGGGTGGAATTGAAATATTATACATTCCCGATACTCCCATGTAACACCTCTTCTCCGTGAGCTGCATTGGCTTCCGGTTGCCCTCCGGGTGAGATTCAAGGTGCTGGTAATGACCTATAAAGCCCTAAATGGCTTGGGTCCGGAATATCTAAGGGAACACCTGCTGCCGGCATCATCTTCCCATCGTCCTGTGCGCCCCCACAGGGAGGGCCTTCTCAGGGTACCGCCGGTTAATGAATGCCGGCGAGTTATTCCCAGGAGAAGGGCGTTCTCTGTGGGTGCGCCTGCCCTATGGAACCAACTACCCACAGAACTTAGGACTGCCCCCGACCTTCGCTCATTTCACCGGGACCTGAAAACTTGGCTCTTCAATCTATTTGGTCCAGACTGTGGGGTTCTTAATTTAACTGGGTTTTAGATTTACTCTTGGGGCTTGAATTTAATTTGTTTTAATTGTTTTTATTTTTTGTATTCATGGTTTTAACTGCCCTGTAAACCGCCCTGAGTCCTATGGGAATAGGGCGGTATACAAATCCAATAATATATATATATATATATATATATATATATATATATATATATATATATATATATATATATATATATATATATATATATATATATATATATATATATATATATATATATATATGTGTGTGTGTGTGTGTGTGTGTGTGTGTGTGTGTGTGTGTCATATGTTAACTCTTAGATTACCTTGCTAGGCCCCAAACATGGGGCAAATCTTTATTTCCTGTTTTCAGCCTTATCTCAAAGGCCATCGAACAGGCTGTAGTCACACCGGACAGTTCATATATTTGTGTAAATTACTAACAAAGAATTTAGGGAGGCTGATATGCATTTCTGACTCATTAGTCTTCATCAGTCAGTCATACCCTTCGAATCTCAGAAGGGTATGACTGACTGATGAAGACTAATGAGTCAGAAATGCATATCAGCCTCCCTAAATTCTTTGTTAGTAATTTACACACACACACACACACACACACACACACATATATATATATATATATATATATATATATATATATATATATATATATATATATATATATATATATATATATATATATATATATATATATATATATTGCTATTTAAATTTGCAATGTTCAATTTCATTCAACTTTATGGCTGAACTTTGCAGAAATGATTTCAGTTTCATAAATAGAGAAGGCACATGTGATCAAAACCACAAAAATTATTGATCACAAACATAAATGTACAGATAAATGCACAAATACATTCCTGACAGAACAATAATTTACAGCCAGTTGATATCACACTTTCAAAAACTGGTGACAGTAATTGACTAGGAAATGACACGGCTGGAGACACTGCCTCATTTGATGAAATAAATGATTACTTTGAATTAGAATAAAGAGTAGAAAATGGAGGAAAATGAGAACAGCCACCCAAATGACTGAAGAAAAGTTGCTTGAGAATATCTGATCTATTGTCCTTGAATAATAATTGAGAAATATCTTTCATATAATTTATTTTACTTTCCTCCAGTAGATTCCTTTGGAGTCTTCTGCTTTGAAGTAACTCAAGGTACTCTGGTTTAGAGGTTGACTAGTTTTCTCCTTTGCTTAATAAGGTCAACACATACGGACTATTTCATTCTGCTAATTCAGCTTCAGGCAGACAAGGACAGAAGCATCTGAGAAATGATCTCAAGTTCTCTAACCCAGGGTACGTTTTCTAAATGCCAAGGACAGATTCAACTATTACAAGAACAAGCACATTATGCTACCTTGAGAAATGGCAATTGTCCAATTCTATGTGTTTGCAGTCTTTCCCAATCAGTGCTCTTCATAGAGGATTTTCTTTTGAGTACTGAAGCATCAGTACTTATTTACTTATTAGATTTTTATCCCAGCTTCATTATGTTATGGACGACAGAAAATGAGGTGGCTGGATGGAGTCACTGAAGCAGTAGGCGTGAGCTTAAATGGACTCCAGAAGATGGTAGAGGACAGGAAAGCCTGGAGGAACGTTGTCCATAGGGTCGCGATGGGTCGGACACGACTTCGCAACTAACAACAACAACATTACATTATAAGTAACTCAGGGCATTGAACATACATAATACTCCTTCCTCCTTCTATTTTTCCCACAACAACCCTCTGAAGTGGGTTGGGCTGAAAGACAGTCATGAGCACAGCCAGCCAGCTTTCATACCTTAAGTGGGACTAGAACTCACAGTCTCCTGGCTTCTAGACCAGCACTTTAACCACCACAGAAGGCTGGCTGGCTATATAGCTGGAGTTAGTCTGGTTGTAACAACCTGGGAATAGATAAGAGCTCAAGTGGATGTCAATTAAATTCTGTGATAAATCCTGTTAGAAAGTTATTTCTTATCTGGTTTTTTTTTGCCTGCCATTTTTGGATGGAAATGACAAAGGAGGGTAGAAAAAGTGAGATAGCCACATTGGACAGATTTAGCTTTCCAAAATGGAGAGCTGGGCAAAAGATTGTCAGCTACTTCTTTCCTCTTCGTTTCTCTGGTTGAAGACAGTAACGCCTGCTGCGACTGTGGAGACGGCACCACACATTTTAGTACGTGTTAGCACTCTTCTCTTTGAGATCTGATTCACGTTGGTGTCTGCAGTTTCTTGTCCACTGCACTGGAACAGCTGGATTAGACATTTCCGGAACTTAAAATGAAATAACAAATGGTTATTTGTTATCAATAAATCAATGTTTATGATACCTTTAAAAATCCGTACCTGTTTCTCTTATTAAAACAGGTACGGATAAGTTGTAGTCCTCAGCCTTGTTCCAGAAACCCTTTATTAGAATTGATATAGACCTAAAAGGAGTGATTGTTCCTTTCCTAGCACCATACTTGGGAGACATAAAAAGGGAAAGAGAAAGAGAGAAGGAAGAAGGTGTCAAAACAAGAAAAGGATAGCAGAAGGAGGAAATATGTGGTCCATTGCACTACGTGATTTAAGTTTCAAGGCGATGCAGGCTTAACAGTCTACTGTATTCCAATGTTTCTCAACCTTTCCAACTTTATAAGCATGGACCTCCGCTCTTAGAATTTCTCAGCCAGAATTTAAATCCAAAATTTAAAGCTGGCAAAGTTGAGAAACACTGGATTATTCTTAAGAGAAGTTAGCTTTCTGAAGTATAGCTCATGGCTGCCAAAATGATCCATAATATCTAGATACTTATGGAACCAAATCCATCTCTGGAAGTTCAGGGATTTCCACAATATGGAGCATCTTCAACCGGATAAGGCTACTGCCTCAGATGAGGCAACACTTGGCTAGAAAATTATTTCCGTGATTTCAGATTATACTGTTGCAACTTTACTCCATCTTGTGGACACAGAAAAAAAAGCTAAATGAAAGGAACTAGAGTGAAAATAGAATGACTAAGGAAAAAAACTATGAGAAGTATTAGATTAATCCCTCAGAGAAGAAAAGGAAAGTGGACATGAGTGAAATCTATTTGGAAGAGAGTTGAAATAATTATGTTACAGATTGCCATGGAGTATTTTAATGGATTTTTTTTTAAAAAAAGTTTGGAAATGGCTGGAGAAGGCTAAGCAAGGACATTCCAGAAAAAAGAATAGAATTTAAAAGCTAAAACAGAGTAGGGGGGAAATGTTGAAATTGCATGAGAAATATGTTCAAAATGTTCAAGAAGGAAATTATCAGAGGCTGAAAAAATAGTAAAACTGCAGATGCAGATCGTGTAACTGGATGATGTTAAAATATGTGTGCATTTGCTTATGGAATGGCTGTGCAATTTATTAAAAGTGTGTAAAGAGAGTGAATGCAAGACTCAATGCGAAAGTGAATGCAGAATTATTGTAGGGTTAATTTGTGAAGTAGGCCTAATAAGTTGTGAATGGCACAGTGAAAGGATACAATAGACAATGGGGACCAACATTTAGAAAGTTCAGTGTGGTTTTATGCTGGGCAGGAGGTACAGTACACAGGACAAAAAAGTATGAATTATAGTTGATTTAGCATAAGCACATGATAAATTGAATAGGCTTCAATCATGGACGTCTGTGTGAGTTAACTGTGCATTAGTTAGTTGGTTGAAGATCGGTTGCCAAATAAGAGCAAGAATACTACAGAAGTGAGCAAATGAAGGTGAATCCCAGGATAACGTTGCAGGATCCAATCTGGGTCAGTCACCAGGACGAGAATTTTTGTCTTCCCAGCTTTTGGACTCGTACCAAGGCTTTGGTTTTGGTTGCCTCAGGGAACTTCTCATTTTGCATACAGAGCACATAGAGACGTTTGTAGGCTAGAAAGCAGGAGACTGTGAATTCCAATCCTGCCTCAGGTCTGAAAGCCAGATGGGTGACTTTGTGCCAGTCACACTCTCAGCCCAACCCACCTCACAGGGTAGTCGTTGTGGGGAAAATAGGAAGAGGAAGATATGTTTGCTATGTTTGCCACATCGGGTTGTTTGTAAAAATAATAAAGGCGGGACACAAATTAAATAAATACATAAAAATAAAACTGGAAGATGCATATAATTTAACTAATGATGCTTTGCAATGACAGGAAGGTATGAATGATGTAGTAAAGGATGTTAATGTGAATTAGATTTAGCTATATTTCCTTTTTTCCTATCACATGGCTTTAATCTCTTTGGCTTATTACTGCTTGCTCTTTTTCTGTGCTTTGCATAATATTGCTTGCTTCAAAAGGGAATAAGAGCATAATAGATGTATTGTATTGAAATGGCACCGGATTAGGGAACACTGCAACATGGCAACAGCCATGGGTGGCTCAAATACGTTCAGAAAAAAAATGGGTGCAACTAAATGTGTTACAGAAAATAAATGGGTAAAACTGAACGAGGTCCAGTGTTTGGAATCTATTTTACCAATACTGAGTTCACTAGCCCCTGGTCCATTTGTAAGCCTCTTTCAATGACAATTGTTCCCTTTAGAGCTCAAAGCTAATATGTAGGCAATCCGATTCATTAATTTAAAGAATACATAGTAAAACCAAGTAGGAACATTTTTCATGGATTCATAAGGGTTTGAGTTTTTAATCACCAGTACCTGGTTGTTCATAAAGACATAGATAACTGGATTATAAACTGTAGCTGTTTTGGAAAAAAAGGCTGGGATTGCAGCAAGGCGAGGATCCAGCTCAATCGAGGGACGGGTGGTGACCAAGATGGAAAAGGCTGCATACGGAGTCCAGCCGATTAAAAAAGCAAGAATCATAATCACCACCATTCTGGCAACTTGTCTTTCTGGCTTCTGTACAGACCCTAATCTGCCTTGAACATCTGAAACCTAGAAAGAAAAGAGAAACATCTAGTGCAGACATGTCAAACACAAGGCCCGGGGGCCGGATCCGGCCCACGAAGTGGTTTCATGTGGCCCCCGAAGCCATCCTGGAAACAGTGAGGGAACGGCCCCCACTGCCTTGGCCCTGGCCCAGAGACCCTCCTTCTGCCAGAGACCCTCAGATCTGTCCCACTCCTGCCCGGGCCCCCATAGGCACCCCTGATGCCAGTGATGTAGAGCTGGCCATGCCCACCCAGTAGGCAACAGGCACTCTAGCCACGCCCACCCATTAGGCCATGCCCACCCTGGCCACGCCCACCCGGCCCCCTGAGGGCAACCGCAATGCTGATGCGGCCCTCAATGAAATTGAGTTTGACACCCCTGATCTAGTGGGTCAGCAAAGAGATGGCTTTTGCCCAGCATCCTTGTGTAAATGTGGATTAAACAGCACAAGTGAAAATTAGATCCTCTTCACTTGCAAAACCTAAATTAGACTGTGGCCTACATGTCAAAATTTAAGGAGCAGAACAGATCAAGCGAAGGATATAATGGCTATCATCAACCAAGGCAAATCAACAAAAGCACTAAATGCAAAACAATCAATAATTTAGCTTCAATTCTAATACGATTAAAAATAATAAATGATTGAAATTTGCAAGTCCTCATGTTACTTTTCATAAATCAGCCAGAATGCATAAAGGCAAATCAGGATTAATTCTTAATAAGCCTATGAGAAGATTAAGTAGGGCTGAGACATCTTTGAGCAAGCCTAGATAGTTCCAGGGTCCATTTCAAATTTAAGATAATAAACTGAAGAATCCTTGGCATGTGATTTTAGACTTCACAAGAGCTTTGAAAAAATGAATCAGAGTTTGTAATACTTAGTGCTTAAAATGCCAAGCAAAAGTTGTGAAGGCCCAGGTTCAAATTCTTACTAAACCATTGTATAGCTTTAGGCATAAATCCATCAGAGAGCATCAGAGTTTTGTAAAATCAAAAAAAGGTAGGGAATCAAAAGAAGGAAGGAAGGAAGGAAGGAAGGAAGGAAGGAAGGAAGGAAGGAAGGAAGCAAGCAAGCAAGCAAGCAAGCAAGCAAGCAAGCAAGCAAGCAAGCAAGGCCCTTTCAAATGCATCCAATCATTTTTTATTTCAATATTTTGGCCTTCCATTTTACCAGCAATTAAGGATGCAATTAGCCTTAACTTTGCTGAACTATAGTACCCAGGTGTCTTAGGTAGCTTGGTCAATGGTAAGGAATGCTAGGGCTGTAATTCAGCAAGATTTCGATGGCAACTGATTTCTCTTCTGTTAAACATATTAAAAAGATATTAATATGGGTAATAAAAGCCACTTAAGTCCATGGAGGTAAAATATGGTACAGGTAGTCCTGTACAAAAGTTCATTTATTGACCGCTATAACACCATTGAAAAAAGTGTCTTATGACCATTTTTCACATTTACATCTGTTGCAGCATCTTCATGGTCACATGATCAAAATTCAGACACTGGCAAGTCTGACACTCATATTTATGACGGCTCCAATGTCCCAAGGTCACGTGATCACCGTTTGTGACCTTCCCAAAAGCAAAGTCAATGGGAAAGCCAGATTCACTTAACAACCATAGCACTTACTTCACAACTGCAGTGATTCACTTAACAACTGTGGCAAGAAAGGCCGTAAAATGGGGCAAAACTCACAGTCTCGTTTAGCAACCGAAATGTTGGGCTGAATTATGGTCGTAGGTTTTGAGGACTACCCGTACTGTATCATTTATTTATTTTATTATTTTTATTTTTATTACATTTATATCCCGCCCTTCTCCGAAGACTCAGGGCGGCTTACAAGCTTAGCAGTAGCCTTCATTCTATGTATATGCCTGCTTGTTAGGGCTTTCACACACACCCCAAGCGGCATTATTACAAAGTCAGCTTATTGACCCAACAATCTGGGTCCTCATTTTACCTACCTCGGAAGGATGGAAGGCTGAGTCAACCTTGAGCCTGGTGGGATGCGAACCTGCACTAATTGCAGGCAGCTGGTGTTACTTAAGGAGGCATTAGCCCACTGCTCCACCAAGGCATTTGAAATGTTAGAGATTCATAGCAACACCAAGCCTGAGAATTTGCTTTAAGATCAGAGCAGTCCCATCGTGCAGATGAGGCTGCTCTGCTTAGGTATCAAACAGCGTCTTGATCTGTACCAGAGGAAAAAACCCTGACAATGGGAGAGATGCCACCATAAAGGTATCGTACATTCTAGCAGTTGCCTCAGTTCAGCTTTTATCAGCAAATTTGTGCATCATTGGAAAGCAATGAGAGGCTCACCACCAACCACAGTCCCTCACTGGGCTCATCCAGCTGGGGAAGAGGAAGGGGATGATTGTTCTTGTCTTACTAGCCTGAAAAAAGTGGAGTATGAAAGGACTCATATTCAGCCCTTCCATTATTGCTGCAGAGAAAATAGGCATCATCCATCAACACAATATATGTACGCTATTAGTAGCTACTTTGCTGTCTGTGTACATTTGTACAGAAACATATACATATATAGTATGTGTGTGCATATATATATGTATGTATGTTTTGGGTGGGTGGATGGGTGTGTTGCTAAGCCATTTGAGCAAGGACTATGACATCAGGAAGAATAAATTTCTCTTGCTGTTCAGCCTCAAGTTCAGCCACAGAGCCAAAGCAATTTGAAGGAAAGAAGTATGGAGTAACACCTTTGTCTTTCACCAGTCAATCCATTTAGCTGCACAGGATGGTACAATTGTAGGAAATTTTGCTTTACTCTGCTGCTGAAATAGAAGCCCATTTGAAAGCGGATTTGGTTTCTATCAGATTATCAACCAAATGACATAACCTGAAAAGCACCAAGTTCTATATTAAAGCCAACAATGTAGAACTTGACACTTTCCAGGCTATGTCATTTGATTTCCAGGTTTTTTAAAAAATAGGTGAGTGTATTTATTATGCAATAAAGAATATTAAATTAAATCTTCTAATTATTTACTAGGAACCAAAGGAAGCAAAACAGAAAATAATATTATAATGTTTCAGTGAAGTCACTGTAATTGTCCATTGCTTTGGTACTTGCCTAAGATGGCATTTATAAAATGAATTTCATATTTAACTTTGTTAATGTTATTGCTATCCAGGGCACAGTACACGTCCTAATTTCTAAGGATGACATATTAAAGATTACATATTTACCATTGCTAAAACACTTCCCCTTAACACAAAATGCCATGCCTTGAAGTTCATTATTTTGTAAGCTGCCCAGAGCCCTTCTGACATTTCAGTAGTGAGATGGGTGGCATATAAATGTAATATAAATAAAATAAATTATATTTCATTTATATTTAATTCATATTTCATATAATTTACAGAATATATTACAATGCATATTTCTGATAAACATTTGCACCTACCTTTCTAAGTTTCCGCACCAGTTTTCCATAGGATACCAAAATGACCAATAAAGGCATTATGAAACAAGTGGTGAACAAGGTAATAATGAAAGTGTGGTCGTTATAGTCTCCAGAATACCTATAAAATACAGAGGCATGCAAACCTGTTAGGTTCTGTTAGATGAAAAGTGATCAGAAAAAGGCTACTTCTCTGAATCACCTTACCAGTTGGGTTCACAAGTGGTCCCAATCTTGCTGGGAGTATAGCTGCTCCACCCCATTGTTGGAGGGATGGTCCATATCAAGGAGAAAACCCACACAAAGGCTATTCCTAGAGCAGCATGCTTGTCCTTGAAGTGCCCATTTCCCAGGGGACGGCAAATCACAACATAGCGCTCAAACGCAAGCAGAGCAAGTGACCAAAGGGCAACTATTCCTGTAATAAGAATAAGAGATATTACAGAACAAGAGAATCAATCATAGTTTATTCACTAAAGCCAGGTTTTTAGCAAGGAAACTTAAGTCCAGAATTCCATTTATAGGACCATCTACTCTAAAGCTCTCTTCCTGGTGTAGCAATACATTGTTTAGACTGATAGCTCTTATTTTCTAAATATCAGACAGTAATTTTTCTTAATACATCAGCAGTAACACTGTAACTTTGGCCACCCAAAGCATGTTTCTTTAGTCCTGGCCCTTGGCTTTCCCCCAAAACTAATACAATAACTGCCTTGACACTGATCCAGGTTTCTTGGCCATGAAGCTCTCTGGGCAATTTGGGGACAAATTTGTCCTAAGATCATTACAATCAATGGAAGAAAATGGAACCCATCTTGATTTTCATCATGGAAAGTTGCGATACAAATCAGTTTACAATATCCAAAGACTGAACGCAAACATCAGAGCATTCAAATAGTCTCGTTGCTTCAGTCCAAAACCATGTAACTGTCTGGAATGTGAATTGTTTGAAGGTGTAGAGTATAACCTATGTGCCTGGTCTTTCATGACACCCAGAGTGCAAAACTGATATAGAGATGAAGTTCAGGCATGGAGGCTTTACTTCAAGGATTGAGCATAGTAGTAGAGTAATGATTGTAAGGACACTGGAAATGGAATCTGTATTTTGAATTTCTCTACCTCCCTCCATACTATTTAGACACACTTCCCTGTTTACTTACATCATTGCCCTTATCAACTTTCCTGTCTGATAACATCAAATGATGTTGATGTAGCTGAGTATGTTATTGATAAGAGAACATGGAGAAGATGACAGGGATCCCTAACTAACTGGGATGACTCCAAAATGATAGACCATGCATTTTGACATCACCACAAAAACTGCATTATTTTATGCTTATTTTGTGATGACACATATAAATTTACAAGGGGGCACAATTTACATCAGAACAATGTAATGTTTCATCACTGCCTAGCCCTATTCTAATGGATACCAACAGGAGAAACTGTGTGTCCTTCTTCCCAATGTTCAGATGAGATCTCTGGAGCTCCTTCCTCCCTCAACTATTGGCAAAATCGGCTCCGGGATTAGATGGTGAAGTATCTTCCACAGAAATTGAATCTGCTGAATTCAGTAGGCTTCCTTATAACTTGCTCAGTTGCTCACCTTACATAGAGTTGTAGATTTTTAAAAGATTTATCTTAACACTTCAACTAAAAAAATAGGACTCCTCTACTATGCATTATTATTGAGCAGGGACATTATACAGTAGGATAGTCAACAGTGATAGTCATAGAGTACTAGCTAAGCAAACAACTTAGGATAGCCCAATGCTTAATCTTAATCAAATATAATTTTATTAAAGCAGTACAGGGTTTTTTATGTGTAACCTTAGATGCAAACTAAATGATCAGTACTTGATCAGCTAAAAACATTATCTTGGGATACAATATCATTATTTGTCAGGGAGACATACTTCATCATGATCACTTCAAATTATATTGTTATGAAAGTGGGTTTTAATCCCATCCCTCTAAAAAAACCCAGTTTTCCCTCAATCTTTTAAGAGAGACATCTCTATAAACACATGTATATATTGAAAAGGGCTGCTTACCGTATTTTCCGGCGTATAAGACGACCCGGCGTATAAGACGACCCCCCAACTTTTGAGACGATTTTATGGGTTAAAAAGTCGTCTTATACGCCGGAAAATACGGTATGTATTTTTCTCTGGCTTCAGAAATGAAAGCAGTTACTAAGAAATCATTTTGTGTATGATTCAGTAATCAACATCAGCATTAGCTAATGCCAACTGTGTACACACTGTGAAGTTTGTAGATTGTGCACACAGATTCCTTTTACCTAGCCCATAAACCACACAAACTACGGGTGCTAAAAATGCAAGTGTCACTTGTTGTAAAGGTTGTGAAGAAACAAACTTTCCACTTACCAAAGAAGGTGACTGCAAATCCTTCCAGGACACACGCCCAATGGCCCATATAAAAGTAACCCTTCAGATTAGTTAGAAAGCTGATTGTTCCCCCAACCAGAGATACAAGGAAGTCAGCCACAGAGAGATTCACAATGACATAATTGAGAGGTTGCCTCAACTGTTTGAATTTAACAGTGATGAGGATGACAGTAAAATTTTCAAATAGGGACAAGGAGGTCACCAAGAACATCAGAGCAGAGAGTAGATGGAAATTCCAGAATTCAATGGAGTGCAATGGTTGGGAGAAGGGATCCACCGACGACAAACTTGAGGAGGCATCTATCAGCGAAGATCCATTTTCAGATTCTCTCCTCGCTCCATCCATTTCTTTCACCTCAGAGAAGCAAATAATATTAGGAAACTAGTAGTCCATTCAGATTTTATTCCTAAAATGAATAATTCCTCCCAGCATTAGAAGCTTGCTTCTTCATTTTTTTTAAAAAAAACAACCTCACATCTAGTACACTGGCAAAACAAAGTTCCACATGAAAAAATGTTTCCAGCGGAAACAACTCAAAGAAGCAGAAGAAAACAGCCTGGTCTCCTTCGGCTTCTCTGTTTCAACTGCGCTGCCTCCTGACCAGTGAAGATTGAAAGATCAGTGGGGATCCTGCATCTGACTCTTTCATGCCAGGCACAGCAATGCGGGGATGGCCCCACCAGCATCTAATCCCATGGAGACAGACAGTAGGGGGCAACAATCCTTCCTGGGGGGTCTCTCATCCTGCTTCTGCTCCAAATCGCAAAGACCCGTTTGCTTTTATAGTTTCAAACTCTGGCACTCTTAACACATGAACACCAAATGCTCCCAGCTCTACTGCAGCTGTAGTTTTTAATGGATCATCATAGCAGAAATGGCTGCATTTCCCATATTTTCTATCCTCTTTTTCTCCAGTCCTGTAGGCAAGTAGTTCTAACTAATAAAATTATTCTGGAAGTTTGAGGTTGTTTCGTATACATAATCCATCCATCCTCATTTCAATCGACATAATAGAATACGCTATTTTGTTTGGCAAAGGGTGATTAGACACCCAAGGAATTTGTCTCCCGTACATAAGCTTTCAATATACATACAAAACAAAGTAATAATAATCATAATGGCATCAATAAGAGGTGGTAGTAGTAGAGACGATGAGAAGATAATAATACTACAGCCATACTAAATGGGTAAATACGCTTAGACATAAGAGAGTACTGTGGGAATAAGGTGTTTTAGTAGAGTGATAGCATGAGGAGAAAAAACTGTCTCTGCATCTAATTGTTTTGGCATGCCATGACTTGTAGCGGCATCATGAGAGAAGGAGTTGAAACAGTTTATGTCCAGGATGTGAGGGGTTTGTAGATATTTTCTCAGGCTTCCTTCTGACTCAGGTAATATAAGGAGATTCCTCTGACTTTTCTATTTAAAAGTTACATTCTTATTCAAGGGCAGTTCTTGGACTCATAAAATTAGCCTCTGAAGATGAGGAGTTTGATCTCAAGGAAGGAAGCACAAGAATCTAAAGCAGCACATTCCTTACATCAACCATTTTAAACATTAATTGCAATACAGATGTCCCAAAATACTTTCGGAATAATTTACATTTTGTTTGTTTATTTGTTCCCTTGGTAGAATTACCTACTTGGCACCTAATTCTGGTAGACAAAAATCAAGCAGTTAAAAAAAAAATCAAAGCGCCGAAACAAATTATATCTGGGGCAATATGTGTCTCCAAAACAAATATGGATTTGAGGAACTTCTTCTTGACCCCATGTTTGTTTTAGAGAAAAGAAATACAAGTGGCAGATATGGACAGCCTTGGGTGCTACCGAGGAACCTCTACTTCCTGATGGAAGTAGAGTAGTACTGTCCATTGATATATGGTTTTATGGTACTACTCCAAAAGAAGTGGTGTTACTAGCCAATCAAACCTTGGGTGTACACTTTTCCCAAAAAGTTTCCAGAATTTTGGCCACTACTGTACATGCCTCAGAATGGGAAAGAGAACAAAGCTTGATGCTGTTGACAGAGTGATATTGACTCAGTACTGTCATCCTTCGGTAAGCAGAGACCACCTGCCTTTTTGGCTCTGTGCCAAAAATGACATATGATGATGATGCCTTTGGTGGTTCATCACATGGAGAATTGTCATTTCAACTTCACCAAACTTGGGTAACGGCACATTGGGTTGCAGCTAAATCTACAGAACATCAAGTCCATTTAAGAGTTTCAAACATTCATCGGTCATAATGCATGTCTTTACAATGTTATATTTTAGCTGAAACAAATCCAAACTTTTCAAAAAGGCAACAATATAATCTGATGGAGTTTATTTGTCATTTACAGCCAATGACCCTAACAGGGAAGTCCTAGTTCAGATCTTAAAGTGTCATAAGGAAATACAGACGGGATTCCTTGTGTAAACTCACTCAACATAGCATAAGCAGTATAAAAGAAAGTTGACAGACAGAGAAGTACTCTTGTCTGTAAACAACTGGATGAAAAGATTAGCAAAAAGCTGCAGCTGAGATCCAACAGGGAAGGGCAATGAGTACGAGGAAGGGAATGGCTCTCAGCATTCATTGGTCTGCACAAGTAGAAAACTTCAGCATTCACAGGGAGCAGAGAAGCCAATCTAGACAAACAGGATGTTGTACTGCAGGGGTCTTCAAAC
This sequence comes from Vipera berus, assembly GCF_964194415.1. Taxonomy (NCBI): domain Eukaryota; kingdom Metazoa; phylum Chordata; class Lepidosauria; order Squamata; family Viperidae; genus Vipera; species Vipera berus. The sequence goes on along the minus strand of NC_138207.1, from coordinate 70,421,287 downwards.
TTGGCCCTTTTATTACTTGTGGACTTCAACACCCAGAATTCCTCAGCCAGCGTGCCTGGCTGAGGAATTCTGGGAGTTGAAGTCCACAAGTCATAAAAGGGCCAAGTTTGAAGACTCCTGTTGTACTGGTTGAAGCAGGGATGAAGGAAGGTTGTTTTCTTCCACAGAGGCAATCTGAGTTCATGTGCAGACTGCTATCTAATCACCTTCTTTAGTATCCTTTCTTAAGGCTGCTGAATCTCATCAGCCTGAACATAAAGCTAATTTTGAGTTAATTTCATGTAATGGCAGCAATGAATAGAACATTCTGATGGAGTTTTCAGTTTGTTTTTTATTGTTAGTTTTCACAAAAACCCCTACATTTTATCCTCACTTGGCTGATCTCTGGGTGGATGCATGGATGGATTGAGTCACATGACATGACATTATGTCCTTGCTCCACTAGTAAAATCCAGGACATACATACTCGCTCATGCTTTGTGGAGTAAAGGCTTCACATTTTGGGTAAAAATAATTCCTGAATGTCTACCCTCCAGCAATGTCCTCAATAATAAGAATCTATAAGGTCCTTGTTTATTGGTCAACAGATTAATAGACGGTTTAGCATATCCCGTTTTCAAGGGCCAACTTTATACATGTATCTAGATTCCGGATGTCTGATTAAAGGTCATCTGAATAGTACAGCAACATACTGCATGTTCAAAATCAGTCAGTGAACAGATTATAAATAGTAATGTCAACAACTGAAGAGAATAACAATATAATGTTCTTGCTTATTACTAAGACAAAGCTTAATGAACAAAAGCTAAATTTCATAGGAAGAGGCTATAATAAGACAGGACATAGAGTTCTTATTTGCAGATAGTCCTCTAAAGCTCTAATTTATTACAAAACCATTATTCTGAAGTGATATATTTTTTTAAATTGAAATTGACCCGATGTTTTAAGGAAAATTTGATTTTGAAATGCAACTTCCCCACACTTTGTTTCATTGTGATCTGTTAATTTGGTCTAAGTCCCATTAATTTCAAAAGAACTTACAGTATTTGTGATTAGAAACATATTAGATTACATTATTAATTAATCTTTGTATTAAAGGAATGGTATGCATTCAAAGTGTTTCACTAGTCAAGGAGAGAAGCAACCTAGAACTAAGGAGAAAAACTTCCTGACAGTTAGAACAATTAATCAGTGGAACAACCTGCCTCCAGAAGTGGTGAATGCTCCAACACTGGAAGTTCTTAAGAAGAGACTGGACAGCTATTTGTCTGAAATGGTATAGGGTTTCCTGCCTTAGCAGGGGGTTGGACTAGATGACCTCCAAGGTCCCTTCCAAATTATTATTATTATTATTATTATTATTATTATTATTATTATTATTATTATTATTATTATTATTATTATTATTATTATTATTATTATTATCATCTCTTACTAGTAAATGTAAAAAGTGATTATTCACTACTGACTGGGGACAGAAAGATCTTTTTTTTCCCATTGGCTGTTGGGATATGCAGTGAAGAGAGGCTTTGTGCAGTAAGGTGTGTTCCAGCACTGAATTACACACACACCAGGTCTCCTACCTTGCTTCCTCCTTTTGGCACTCCTTTTGGCTGACCTTTCATGGTGATCTCATAGCCATTGACCTTCACCTTTTCATCTTAACAGAAGAACAAAAATAGAAGAATAAAAATGAGTTTTCAGGAAAAAAAAAGTGCAAAATCCTGAGTGATTGAAAAAAGCTTAGGAATGAAGAATGAAGAGAAATTAGACATAAGAAAAGATTTGAGAGTGTTATAAATGATACAGATAAATAAGAACAAGTAGAAACTGGTTGGAATTAAATGATAAACTTTTTAGGCAATGATCCACTTCATCAACTCAGATCGGTTACCGAGTCCCATTTGATCAAGTGGATGGTTGGCCAAAAAAGTTTATGGCATTTGACTTTTTTAAAAAAAATTAATGTCAACAAGTTTCATTTCAACAGACTATATTTGTCTCTGGCTGTGACAGAGAGCCCCCTAGTGGATAATTATAGAATTAAAGAATTAAACTATAGAATGACAAAAGCAATTTCACACCTAATTCTTTTTTTATCTGTTTTTCAAAATTCACAAATCTCTAAAGCAAACAAAATGAACAGCATTTCTTGTATGAACAATTTCCAAATTGCTACCAAATGTTTTCCATATGTGTGTGTGTGTGTGCGTTTGTGTGTTATATAAAAAAGCACTGAAATATTTACTTGATGGAGCACTGATATAAAAAAGCATCCTATTTCTTTTTGTGTTTCCTGAACTCTTATACTTTAGGGTGCTCTCTAGGATCACATATTGGTCAATACACCCATGGATATCTGTGACTATTGCAGCTCGGTCTTAATACGTGTCAGAACTGTCCTTCATTCTGTTGGTTTCAGGATATTACGTAAAATCAATTGACAAAGTCAGTTGGCAAAAGACCAGATGTTGAATATACATCATGTATTCAAACAAGTTTAGAAGGCCATCCACTGGCTCCCAGTTCCCTGACATCACTGCTTCTTTCTTCTCCACAATCCTCCTTTTGCCTCTGCTTCCCTCTCCATCAAGACTTTCTCCACAACTCATACACCTTTATTGGAGATTGAAGCATTCTATACGTAAGACAAGACATTCCCAAGACCAGGAGTTTGGCCTAAGCAATGTTGAGTGAAGCAGATTTTATAATTATAGCCTCAAAGAAGATATTTTTACAGGAAATGGTTTATAGAGATGGGCTAAGCTAGTTACCTCCCATCCAGGGGACAGTCCAGCTGGATGGAATTCATGCATGCACACCTAAGAAGAAAGACAGAAGGTCATGAACTCAGATTAGCAATCTGTCACATAAAGAGCTTGCAGGCAGATATTCAAGGAAGAGACAGAGTAAATCCCTAACTCTCCATCAACATCCTGTGGCCTCTTTGTGGCTAGTAGGTCACGAAATACTGAAGAGTTCACTGCCACAGAGTTGAACTTCCAGCACCTTTAAACAGTCAGCTAGTTCTAAAATAAAATCTGGACCATTTCTTCAGTAGTAGTAACTTCTACACTCTTCTAACATCTTCCAGCCATTGGGGAAACTATAATATTTACAAAGCTATGCTGGATACTCTAAAATATTACAAATCACTAATGAGGAGGTTAAAACCTAAGCAGAGGACAAATAAGCTAATTAGTTCCTGCCTTTGAAAACTTTCATCCAGTTAAGATGGATAAACAACATGGTGAGATTTCCACTGGCCTTGAATTCTCAAGTGTAGCATCTGACTGGTTCAGCTCCCTGATCTTTGATTTTCGACAATTTTTTTTTAAAGTGGTGTGGTGCTGTGGCAGCTTATAATGATGGCTAGGCAAAGCAATACATATTCAGTTCTGGTCTTCACGAGTTGCTGAAGACTTCCTAAACAGGGAACATCTTGTGCTAACCATGGTCTAGCTTTAATTGATCAGGATAGGTGAATGCCAAACACCAGCCAGGTGTTCCTCTAACATGTGAAATATATTGTTTCAGATATGATATTCTGGAGGGTGGATTTGGGTGGAAGTGACCTACAGATGCACCAGACATAATCCCTTCAATGTGACTTGTATCTTAAATAACAATAACAAGCTTTTCAGATATTGTACTGTATTTGCCTCTTTAAAAGAAACATATATAGAACCTACTCACACTCTTCCCCCAAACTCATCCTCTTCTGCTCTTCCTTTTTATATATTAAAATATGTCACTCACATTTGCACCTCGGAATGGGTTCAAATATTTTCTTCATGAAGTCAATTCCTATGCAGATAGAAACTAAAAAAACATGGTAAAAAAAACAGCTGTAAACTTCCTCATTATAAGTGAAGCGAACCAGCCTCTCCACCAGATTGTCATATGCTATTAGAAAGAGAACCAGGATCTTTCTGCCCTAGTTTATATGGAGATATCATGGTTCTAAGCCAAACATAGTTTAGCTGCTAGAATTCTTGTAACCCCATCCTAATCATCTTAACAAATCTTGCTAAAAACTCTGAGAATCGTTCGTAGAAAAGGCAATTGCTAAAAGCTTGGCCTGATCGTCTAGAATATCATAGGTGTCAAACTCGCCGTGTCACGTGACATGTCGCGATGTATCGCAACTTTTTTGCATTGCCGGAGCTGGGGTGGGCACAGTCTCCATATGATGCAACCGGCCCATGGGCCGGCAGTGTGACACTCCTGGTCTAGATCTTTCCAGCCCAGAATTGGGCAAAAATAATTGATTGATTGGAATAGGAAACAGAAGCATTTTCCATGGCAATATTTTGCCATACAGTAACTTACTTGTAATAGTTATTGTTGTATTTCACATTTCAGCAGAAAACTTCCAAGTTCAAACTGTGTAGGTATTTAAAAATAATAAACTACTAACCAACACATTGAATGTTATGCAAAGACTGGACGAAATAATTTGTTTTAGATCAACACATTTTTCTTTAAAAAAAGAACATGCTGTTAAAAAGAAACAAAACTAATGTCAAGAAACCTACACCTGATTAATTTCTCCCTTCAAGAGATTAGTATTCTTTTGTAGGAAAAAGGGGCAGACCTGTATTCCTTTTATTCATAAAAAATAATCTACTGCATAAAAGTAATAGAACATAAGCAACTCTTTTGTTCTCCTTTAATTTAGTAGAAATTGACCACTTACTAAAAGCTGCAAAACAATAGTGAGACCAAGAAAATGCCATTGCGTGGGAGGTTTGAGATACCTGATATATGATATGATACACAGCAATCAATCTCACAAAACCTCTGTAGGAAGGTTATTAAATTATTGTTTTTTGGTGAGGTTTCTGCAGTTCAGGATGATAATCGGCAGGTGGCAGTATCTGCCTCTTCTATTGATTCCACTTTTTCTCCAAAATTCAGCGATCAGAATCTCTTAACTGGAAGTTTTCAAGTGTGTAATCAACACAGTTGCAACAGAGCTGCAAATGACAGCCATCTGGAATAAAATCATTAACGAAAAGGGCAGATTAAGGACCCAACTACAAGTTACTTGAAATGCATCCTATGCAGCAAAGGATTTGTTTATTTTTTGTTTAATACTTAGTGCAAAGTTAAGTCTTAATTGGACTACAAGATGCAGGGAAAGAAACTTTACGTTTTCCCTCCTCTGCCAAAATCCCAAGAAAATACTATTTTTTTAAAAAAAAGTTTGTAGAAAGGATAAGATGGTGCATCTTCTCATTGTAAAAAGGGGTAACTATGAAAAGTAATCCAACACTGAATCCAGAAATAATGTAAAACATCGACTTGATTTAAACTTCACATTTCTTTTACATAAATTGATATTTCACATGCATAACTTATTTTAAAAGGCTTTTTACAACCATCAAATTAAAGGTTTGCATAGAATGTATACATTGTATATTAAGTATGTATTAAGCATTCACAGAGCAACATGTGCTGCAAAGAATGCTTCGGGATCTACTAAATATTTTAGCCAGCTTACCTTTTCTCATGCAAAAAAAAAAAAAGATGGGGGGGAGGCAGACACAACATCTCTCTTTCACTAACTCCTTCAGAGTAGGAACTTTAAATTCCCACCTGCCCCAGCAGATTAGACCAGATGCTAGTACTACTACATATCGTGTGTAGATACTAGGAATAATTAGATTAGTTATATATTGCTCTTGTTGTATCAATATCCATGAAGAACAAATAATTATTAAGCAAACCTCCTTCTTTCAGATATGAAACTACCCATGTTGGTGCAGTAGCTAAATCTTATATTACCATAATAAAAACAAGACAAGTGAGGCAAGTCAGCTACTTACTTGTCCAATCGGGAGGGGGCAATGAAGCCCTGCTAGTATTCTTTTGCTGCAAAGAATTATGGTACATTACATTTCTGGGGAAAAGCAGGAAGGCCCTTGATAAATCAGAATAGTGATTCCGGATCAGAGTCACATTTAAGGGCACTCGGCAACTGGTGCACAGTTAGGATGGTTTTACAGCATCCTGTAGTTGTGGGACCATCACAATTTTTATCAGAAATCAGTGTTTATTTCTGGTTTCTGGCTAAAAATGCCCATTGTGGGCAATGGATTATCTTAATCACTGCAAAAACGGATGTCAAAGCAGGCACAGTCACATGGTGACCCACTTAACGACTGGCAGAACTTACCACTATAATTCTGGGTTCAATTACAGTCGTAAATTGAGGACGATCTGTATTTCTCCTCTCTTAATCCTATTTAAGAACATTATTCAGAGTTGGCAACAACTGGAGTGGCATATAAGCCCAGTTAAATAAATAAATGACATACACTCATGCTAATGATGTAAATTCACACTTTAGGAATACAGTAGTTGATCCTTCCATTCCTCAAGGTTGTATTACATTGTACTGAGCATTATGTTCTGATTTTTAATGTAGGAGCAGACAAACGTGATTTTTATAAGCCTCCTTTACTTCTAAGATATATGGAAACAAACAGAAGAAATGCAGTGAAGTATGCAGAACCATATAATATTTTTAATCATAGAAATACAATATGTTTCTATAATCAATTAAAGTAATTTCTGGGCTTATATACATATAACACAATATTCATCAACATAATATAAAATACGGTCCTGTTCAAGTTTATCCCTATCATAATAAATTATCCATTGACAGTAAATGTGTTGAGAACTGCAGCTGTTAAAACCTCAAGATGTACATATCTACTCAGAAAGGATTTCAAAAGGCAAAATTGAAGCTTCAGTCAAATGCTGGTCATTACTTTTAAAGTCCAACATAGTTTAAGGCTTGGACACCTAAGAGGCTATCTTTCCCAGAGTTAAAAGGCGCTTATTATGGGGCTCCTGCAGAATAGCTTACTCTGTGAAGCAAAAATGGCCCATAGTTTAGAACACAGAATAATAGAGTTGAAAGGGACCTTGGCATTCTTCAAATCCAATCCCCTGCTTAAGCAGGCAGCCCTATATCATTCCAGACAAATGACTGTCCAGTCTGTCCTTGAAAACCTCCAGAGGTTCAGCCCCTACTACAACATCCAGAAGTAAGTATTCCACTGATAAATTGTTCTCAATCAAGAAATGTCTTCTTAGTTCTAGATTGGATTTCTCTTTAATGGTCTTCCACTGTTACTTCATCTCCTGCCCTCAAGTACTTGGGAGAATAGGTAGACCCCCTCTTCTGTGTGACTGTGGACTTTAGGAAACTGGTCAATACCTGCCTTTCCCGGAAGGCCTTGGGGATTGACTCCAAATCAGATTTCATTAAAAACCGGGACTAATGTTCCCATTTAATACAAAAACAAAAGAAAAGGGAGAAGAAATTTTTCATTGCAGCATTGTAGGTGGACTGGATGGGAGATGGCAGCAGGAATGTGGTCTCCATGGAAATATTGGCCCAAAGTCAGGAGCCATTTCAGTCCTGCAGACTCTTCATGGCTGATTGGACCCAGTTGGCTAAAGCATTTCCTCCAACCATGTTCTCATGCTATGCTGTTGAAGTGGCACAGTTCCAAGGACAAACATGGTTGGCCTCCTCTACTGCCCAATAGAAGAAGGGGACGACAGAGAATGAGGTGGCTGGATGGAGTCACTGAAGCAGTAGGCGTGAGCTTAAATGGACTCCAGAAGATGGTAGAGGACAGGAAGGCCTGGAGGAACATTGTCCATGGGGTCGCGATGGGTCGGACACGACTTCGCAGCTAACAACAACAACAACACTGTCCAGTGAAGTACATTTGGGTGAAAGAATTCTGGATCAGAGAATATTGAGAATATTCCTTCTTTAGGAAAAGAATAGTGGATTCTTGCCTTCTGTACAAACTGCCATAGTTTATTTCATCTGTTCTACAATCAGAAAGTATAAGATGAACAAAGAAGTCTCTGGAATGTAAACTCAGGTCTTATATCAGCAGAACAGGAACTCGGAAATAAAATATGGAATATTTTATGGAAACAGAAACTATTAAGAGCCATCTCTGGAAGAACTAGATAGAATTCACAGAAATGAATACATCAGTGGTAGCATGCCTAAATTCTTTTAGCAAAAAAATGTGAAGAATGTATTTGTAAACTTCTGCAAGAAATATGGCAGTACTGGAACAATCTAACTGGCCATTGGATTGGATTGGGAATCAGTTTTTAGGGAATTAAATAACATCTCTACACTACCAGGTTTAGCAACATCAGAACTTTGTCCTTTATCATAAAAGAGAAAATGGAAAATAAAGATAGGATTAAATTGGTATCTATAGCCCCAAAATGAAGAGAGACTAGAATACTAACCTGAGGCCTTTAATAGCCCAAATTGTTAGAAATAGGAACATCAGCTTTAATTCAGTCAGGAAATATTTTATTCCCTTTGCCAAAAATTCAGAATCAGTGAAGAGGCATTTTGTCTTCAACAATGATGTAAATTTTGTAAAGATGAATGAACACTTTGAGGGGTGTTAATACACACACACACACACACACACGTGTGTGTGTGTGTGTATAAAACACAAAAAAAATTAAAAAACTGATTAAGGAGGGAGAAAGAAACCTGTTGCTTCTTTTCCCCCTAATGAATTTAGAGACACAGAAAAGTGGCTAAAAGTCTTAGTTAATACTGTCCTCCAATCTCCGCAACATGTATTTTATACCCTCTTTAAAATTATTTAAAAATACAACCAGTATCTCTTGTGATGAATTTATTGTATTCTAGTGAAATGGGAGAAAAGGATGCTATGTGCAACTCTGGTACAAGCCCTTATGATGTCATCATATAAATGACAGGAACTTTTTCTAGCATCTTTCTCTTATGCCTTCTTAAAAGTACCAAATTGCTTCTCCTGCTAACAGTAACACTGTGGCCAGCAGCCCAAATCAACAGCAAAAAATTTTTTGAACAGTTACCTGTTTCCCAGAAAAGTTTGTTTTATTTCGAAGCCTTCAAGGTGCTGCTTTGTCAGAACTATTCCAGATTGTTGGGGGCAATTAAGCTGAGTTTGTAATAATGCCGCTTGGGGGTGTGTGTGTGAAAGCCCTAATAAACAGGCATATACATAGAATGAAGGCTACTGCTAAGCTTGTAAGCCGCCCTGAGTCTTCGGAGAAGGGCGGGATATAAATGGAATTAAAATAAAAAATAAAAATAAAAAAAAACATCTGGAGAAAATTTCTAGGTAGGATTGGAAAACTGAATTTGCAGGACAAGACATACTGTATAGAGGAAGGCACCACAATTCTCAATAAGGCCTGTGTTTCTAGCAAGGAGAACTCATTTGGCTTGCTATGTTGCAGGGGGGTGGGGAGGGGGTTCACAACAGAAAATAATTCCACCTTCTCTCAAGACCTTCCAAAAGGTACTTTTAGTAGGTTTGTATGGCAGCTGTATTTATTTAAATGTCAGCGATTAATTAATCAACTGAAGGTCAACCCATCGAAAATCTTAAGGTGGATGATAGACCTACTAAAATTATTATATGCATGTCTGTGCATTTTTGATTGATGTTATTAAGAGAGAATTAGAGCAGAAGATCACAGAAATAATTACAGGACATAGGGCATTTGAGACTGTATCCTTAAAACCATTCTGTAACTCAGTGGAATTGAAACCCACATGAAACTAAATTTATATTTTAACTTCTCTGTAATGAGATGCCCTTGTGGCCCATCCAGAAGTAGCTTCCTCTCTGAAGATGCATTGGATATGTCTTGTGCTTTCACAAGTTTGTTTTGCCTTAGGCTTAGTGGATCTTAGGTGTAACAATCGTAGCATTCCCTAAGGTGGATTTTTTTCTTATTATCGACATCTATTTTTATTCACTGCCGTTCAAGTGAGGAGCAGCTAAAAGTACTTTTACAAAGAACAAATATTTTAATATTAAAATATTATTTTTAATATTTTTTAGGAAAAATGCAGCTTGAGTGAAAATGGGTTGTTTTTGCTTTGCCCAGAAACAAAACTCTTTCTCCTGAGCCTGGAACCATTTGCTCTTAGTGCCTTAATGCAGGAGTCCTCAACCTTGGCAACTTTAAGACTTGTGGACTGGCTGAGGAATTCTGGGAGTTGAAGTCCACAAGTCTTAATGTTGCCAAGGTTGGAGACCCCTGCCTTAATGCTGTCATGGTTCCCACAGATGCAATTCTTCAAAGAACCTCGAGGCATTGTTTACCTTAAGGAGTCTTTAATCAGAGCATAGCTTCTGCATGTACATGTTCAAGCCGAAATCTGGATTCCCCTCCCCTACTAAGCACACAGTATCAAAACGTAGTTCCTCCCTCTAATTAACCGTCATAAATCACATTCTCCAATTAGTTTGAATTGTACGCTTTCCCTCCTGTTAAACAACCCGCCAAATTCTTATCTTCTCTTACTTCAAAACAGCCTTGAGAGACATTCTTCCTACTCCCCCCCCAGCATCAACTAATTCTAACTTTAAAAGTAACACACAAGTTTTAAAGAAGCAAAACTGCCTCTCCACATGTTGTCAAAGCAAGAACATCTGATGTTAGCAGCGTTGACAAATGCATTCTGACATATTCATCAAGACAGCCTGTTTCAGAAATGTTGGGTGTCCGGAGATCTTGAGACAGTGACTCTGTATAATTTGCCAACAAATCCCTATGATTTGACATTAAGTAGTGAAGAAAGTTCCTGCTTGGAGAAACCATTCCTGCAGGAAAGACAGCCTAGGAAGCGTTGGCTTAGAAGTGCTTTGGTTATATAACCAACCACCTTTTGCAAGGGATGGCCAGGAGAATGCCATTCAAAATGGCCTGATAAAAAAGAATTGCATTAGCTGGCACCATCGCGGTGAAAGCTGGAGAGAAAGACAAAGCAAAAGAGGAGCACAAAGAGAGAGAAACGGGGCCAGATAGCAAACTGAGTCAAACTATGGAGGCACAGAGAGTCCTTGCTTCCTGCCTTGTTTAGTGACTTTCAACCTTACTACAGTACAGGCCTAAAAAAAAAGCTTAGCAGTCAGTCCTCACATTTATGATCTTCCCTGTGTCCTTCTGCACTTGTTCTCTCTTGCTCATTTAGTGCACGCCGTCCTCAGAGGGAAAAAGGAGGAAGAAGGAACATAAGGAAGTAGCAAGAAGTAAAGAAAAGCTGAGGTAAAATCCTAAGCACAGTCATGAGATCTTCACTCAGCCACTGCTTTGTTTAACAACTGAGTTGCTGGCCCCAGTTGCAGTTGCTAAACAAGGACGGGCTGTAATTCAGTTCAGCACAGAACGGTCTTTCCTTCCATAAGAGATAGTCTCATTGTTTATGTGTTCCTTTTCCTACATTTCCTACAAGAAAATGGCACTTACTTTCGCATAAACTGTGTGTTAGTCCTGTATTAATATAATGTAAGTGATTTTCAAATACACTTTAAGAAAGGACAACACTATTGATGTGGAAATCTTTTTCTTTCTGCTGTTGGTTTTTTTCCCCCCTTATTTCTTGACTTTTACCGGAACTGAATTACTAGGGAAGTAATATCCTTAAGAACATAGAATTGTGGAATTTATGAGGGAGAAGGGAATGCTGATTGGGTTAGGTGCTTTGCAGCTAATACACAAGGCCATTTGAACAAGGATTGCCATTACATTTACTTAGCTGTACCACTGCAAACAGTTAAACCCCAATTTTACTTCCACAAAGAAGGACCAACACTTTACGAGAGATGTTTAGAGAAGGGAGCAAATAATTCTCCTGGAGACTGTGTAAATATATCACGAAACTCAGTATTTGAACTGCATGAAAAGTTCTGCAGACCTTCCGGGGGGGGGGGGCGATACCTTTGAGCTTTAAACTCCTGAATGACTTCTCAGGGATTGCCTACCTGTCCCTGGCCGTGGATTAGACAGCTTTCGAGCCACTCCAGGCTTGGGAAACCATCCTGTGGCTTGCGGTTCTCTCATCTTCCAGTTCGCACAATAAAGTGGGCCTGCTCTCCAACGCTCCTTGGAGAAAGGCAGAAGGTGACTCCAACTCCCCCCCCCGTTACAAATAGAGGACCCCCTTCGCCTTTCCCACTAAGCACTCTCCACGTGGCTTGACCATGACATCCTCCATCTCCCGCTTGCTGAGCGATACCATTAGGTACCGCAGGAAGAGGATAATTGAGCGGGGTCTTCCTCACTCAGATTCATGTCTTGGCTGTCCTTCTGGGACGGTAAGGGCCCCTCAAAGTAACGAAAGGGCTTCATCCTTCGGGGTCCAGAGCTGGGATACAAATTTACCTCCACTCCAACCGCTGGTCAGCTGAGAGGCATGCGTGGGTCCCCGAAATCTGAATCCTTCCTGGGTCGGCTCTCTTCCCCACCCCCCACCCCTCCCCGTCCTGACCAGTCCAAGCCGTTGGATTCTCCAGCAATTCTTCCCTTCACCCTCTCTCCTCGTGGGACGCCCCCCCCTCACCTTTCCTCTTCCTTCGGCCTCTTCGGAGCAATCGCGTAGCTGGCGGGAAGCGGCAGGAGACCCTCCGTATCTGCTGCAGCTAAAAGCCCTAAATTGGTGGCCGTCTGAAAACGAGGAGCGACTCTTCCCGTCCTGGAGGAGGGGTGGGGGGCTTTAAAAACGACCGAGAACTAGGCGCCCCCCCCCCTCACACACACACACACACCCTCTTTGCTCTTTTGGTTGCATTATACCGCCAGCGAAGAAAACCTCCCCAGGCAAATGAATTGCCAGAGAAGATACGGAGCCTCTTTCTGTAGGGCACGCCCTACACAAGCGAGGCGGCTACGGGTGGGGTCGACGAATTTTTAGCCTTCCTTCCCGAGATGAATTGCGGCCCCCCCCACCCCCGACCTCCTTCCCAGCCGTTCCTTGGTCCTGTTTAGGGATGATGGGGATTGCAGTCCACCATGCCACGAAGGGCAGAAGGTTGGGGAAGGCTGTCGCGGGGACCTCGCAGGCCAAAGTGAAAGTCGCGTTTGAAGTCTCCCGCCCCCACCCCCACCCCACCCCCCCAAAAATACTTCCTTTTCTAACGAAGTACCGAGATTCCTGATCAGGGATTCCCCCCGTCCTCTTTTGCTTGATTTGCTGCGATTTGCCTGATAAACGCATCTCGAAATCTATTCTCTTTAGGCCTGGCTTGTGCCTGTTTGGGTTGACCTGTTGCGTGCATTTTAGAGAACTTCGTACATGCGTGTATTTTTCTTATTCTTACTCTTTCTCGCTTATCTTATCCTTATGCATAATACGAGAGGCGTTGTTCGCTGCTGTGACCTGGTTCTGTAAAAGAAAGAACTCGGGAAAGAATAGGGGGGGGGGAGAGAATGGGGGGGAAGGAAACCAGGATCTTTTTAAAAGAGAGAAGTCATTTCGAAGCAAGCTTTGGCTTAAAAATGTGTACTTGTTTGCTGAACGGTCTATAACCTCTGTTCCACACGGCCGAATAGCATTATATTGTAACTGTGAATGCGCATCGGAAAGGCATTAACTAATAGGAAAACGTACAGCCACGTTTCCTTTGAATTTTTTTTTCTGGCAGAGTGCCATTGATTTTATTGGTTGGAAGTCCCATGGGATCGATCGGTGTCCTCTGTCGATATTTCCCCAAAACTGGATCACCTCCGTTGGCCCCAGATCGGAGCGCCGAGTAGATGAAATCGCGGAAGTTCCTCTGATTCTGAGTTTGCCTCGGGCCAGCCAATGCTCATAAAAGCCGCCCCGCCCCCCTCCCCAATTCTTCTACAAGATTCCAACTAAATGAATAATTCCATAGGTGGCAGGGCCTTCTATTAAAAAATCAGCTCAACTGAGGTTTGTCCCAAGGCACCTGTGAGTAGCATGTCATTGGAAGTATGAAAGTGTGTTGGAAGAGTGTTAAATTAAGGGGGAAACGGACACTCTCTAGAGCAGGGGTCCTCAACTTTGGCAACTTTAAGACTTGTGGACTGGCTGAGGAATTCTGGGAGTTGAAGTCCACAAGTCTTAAAGTTGCCAAGGTTGAGGACCCCTGCTCCAGAGAAACAGTTTATTTTTTTATTTTTTTATTTTTTTTCTTTTTCTTTTCTTTTCTTTTCTTTTTTCTTTTCTCTGCCCAGAGGTCTTTTTCTTTCTCACCACCACTCACACCCCAGGATTTAAACTCCCAAGAAAATGTGTAACCTAAGGTCACAAGAACAGTGGCTTCCCAATGTTGCTTCTTGCGAGGACTCATTCTATGCAGGCAGCTGGGTTTGGGGGGGGGGAATTCGGATTTTGGAGACGACACCTGGGACACCAATCCAACTTTCTGAGTTGGAATAGTTAGGATACTGTGGGAGAAACGGAGAGAAAACACCAGCTGCCTGCAATTAGTGCAGGTTCGCATCCCACCAGGCTCAAGGTTGACTCAGCCTTCCATCCTTCCGAGGTAGGTAAAATGAGGACCCAGATTGTTGGGGGCAATTAAGCTGACTTTGTAATAATGCCGCTTGGGGTGTGTGTGTGTGAAAGCCCTAATAAGCAGGCATATACATAGAATGAAGGCTACTGCTAAGTTTGTAAGCCGCCCTGAGTCTTCGGAGAAGGGCGGGATATAAATGGAATTAAAATAAATAAAAAATAAAAGGAACCAACTAAAATATTGGTCCAAGTACTATAGTCACCTATTGGTCTTGATCTAAAGAAAGTATTTTTAGGAGAAGGGGAGGTAGAATCCGGAAAGTTGAATGGCACTTAGAACCAATAACTCTGCGGAAATTATAGCAAAAAGGACTTCTCTATTATGTGAGACACGTATCTAGAAAATGCTCTTTTCCATGCAGGGGAAAAAAAAAACCCTTGCGCATATTCACTATCCCAGATTTTGTAGCAATTGGATCTCCGCTTCACAGGTTATATTATTGCTTCCGAGACCGGCCCGTGGAAGGCAACAGGTTTAATGTTCCCACTCGCCCACAGTCGGGATACAACTATGGTCGGCGAGCTTGTTTTCCTCTGCAGTGAAGACCACCAGCAAGTCCAAATAGGTCTGCTGCAGAGAAGGTCCCTGAGGATGGGTTTCTGCACGAGTCCAAAAGCTCGAAAGACAAAACCTCTGGTTCCCGTGACCGACCCAGATTAGATCTCCAAATAGATCTGGTTTTACTTCGCTGTCGCCTTTGCACAATCTTTCTTTCTTTCTTTCTTTTTTATTGGTGCAGCTTTTTTGTTTTTTGTTTTCCTTTTTGGCTTCTCCTTCGTCTTGGCCTCCCCTTCTCAAGTCCTTTCCTAGCATTCACAACTCTTAAATATCCAGGAAGGGTGAAGAGAAGCTGTTGGGTTTTAATGTTCCACTTATAAAAAAAACACAAGGCTTTGTTGATCCCTCACGGGTTGATTTTCTCTTCACTCCTAGAAGTCAAGGTCTGTTTCCCAGAACTTTGGTGGGAAGGGGGGGGGGTGAACGCCTCTTGGGCCTTGGTATATTTCGGATTCAAATCAGTTCACTTTAAATAAGTGTCATTATTATTGCTGGTTGTGCCATCCTGGATGTTTTAAGTATTATTAGGCCGCTTTCGGATCCAGCCTTTAATCAGGAGCGCCAGCTGAATGCAGTTAGTTACAAAACTCTGGCAGAAAACCTCCAAGAAACCAGCAAGGATCATTTCTGAGTAAAAGAGGAAATATTAGTTAGTTTCAGAACTGGCCTAAGAAACTAGCCCTTGCCTAGGAAGAACCAAACAAAATTTCTTTAAAAAGTCAAACTATCGGAGGTTTCCCCAAACATCAGGCGTCGTCGGATGCACGAATTCGAGATATGCTTCAAGCTGGATCGGAAAGTTCGCTCGACTGATCTATTTGTGACCTTATTTTATTTTATTTTTTTGAATAACAAAGGAACGCGCAAGGAGAGATTCATACTAAGCAGTAAAATAAACTCTTGACTGAAAGGATCGACCAAGAGGAGCTTCGGAAAAGATCTCCCCTCGCCTTCCCTGGCTTGCTTTTGGAAAGTCGGGCTGAAAAATCGAGAGCGCGGGAGGCGGCGCGGCGGTTCCAATGTAATCAGTAGGGACGCGAAATCTGCTACAAAAAGGTATTTTGCAGGATAAAGATGAAGCATCCTCGGAAGCGAAAGAGAGACAGACTCAGAAACCCCCTCCAGATCAAACAGAAGACAATTTTGTCTGGAAATGGAAATGGAAAAAATGAAGGGGGGCGGGCAAGAAAAGGAAGCGGCAAATTCACAGAATCCGTTTGTGTCGCTCCGTTTCTTCTGCCGTGGAAAAAGACGCGTGAACGCTTTTTTTTTTTAGCGGTCTCAGAAAAAAGCAGAAAAGCCGAATGAGCCGCCGTGTGAAAAAAGGAGCTTTCATTGGTAAAAGTGGCTTTGAATAATGGTGCGAAAAGGTCCGGAGGACTTCAGTGACATAAACGCCGTACTTTATTAATTTTTTTCAGAATTTATTGCTTAAACGCAGAAGGGGGGAGAAAAAAAAGAGAGAGAAGCTTACGCCTAACTAAACTCCCATTCCGGGGGATTTATTTAATCGTTGGCAAGATAAATCAGCTGGTAAATTTACAGCCATTTAAAAAGTACCTCGACCGACTTTATCACAAAACCTTCAAGCGGCGTCGCTTTGGCTCCGCCCCCTCCCAGCCCCTGTGCCGTCTTCTTTTCCCCGCCTCCGTCCGGGCCGAAGGAGACGCTGGGCGGGCGTCGGATGCAAAGCGGGAGATGGAGGCTGCCCAGCCATTGGCTGAGAGCAGCGGCCGCGGAAGAGATCCCGGCCAATGGAAGAGCGCGGCTGGCAGGTGGCCGCGAGGTTATCAGCGCATCTTGTCCCAGCCGGCGACTCTCTTTCGCCGAGGCGTTTTCCAGGCGGGGAAGCTCCGCGGAGGCCGGCAGGAAGGGACCGCGCGGCAAAAGCCAGCCGGGGCCAAGTGGAGGAAAGGGCTCTGGCTTCCCCCACCCACCCACCCGCCGCAACATTGCAGGATTTCCAAGCGGGGCGCCGTCGGTGCTTTTTTTTAAAAAAGCAGAAAAGCCGCGGCCGCCAGAAAACTGGAGCGGGCCGGTCGGCTTTCTCCCGCGCTTTCTTTCTCGGCCCCCCCGCCACGCCCTGTTCTCCCTCCACCCCTGGCCCGAGAAGGTCCCACCCCGGGTGATCGCGGCTGGGCTGGCCCTCCTCGGCAAACGAGCGGGACCTGGGACGATCGTGGCCTCGAAGCGGGGAGCGCCCAAACTTGGCGACTGGTCTTGGTTCTCGGCTGCCGCTTTCTCCGCGCCGGCGGGGAGGCCGAGGGTGACCGCCTTCGCTTTCTCCCGAGTTGGAGGACGGCGGGCGGCGGGCGGGCGGCTCCCTTCTCTCCCCTCTCCTTCCCCTCCCCTCCCTCCCGGTCTTCCCTTCCCCCCGCCGCCGCCGCCCCCGTTTGATGCTCCCCAATGTTAGCCGTGGGGCAGATGGAGGCTAACCGCCAGGGCGCCTTCGTGCTCAGCAGTACGCCGCTGGCCGCGCTGCACAACATGGCCGAGATGAAGACCTCCCTCTTCCCCTACGCCTTGCAGAGCCCGGCCGGCTTCAAAGCGCCCGCCCTGGGCGGCCTGAATGCGCAGATCCCGCTGGGCACGCCGCACGGCATCAGCGACATCCTGGGGAGACCCGTGGCCGGCACCGCCGCCGGCAACCTACTCTCCGGCCTGCCCCGCCTGAACGGACTGGCCGCCGCGGGGATGTATTTCAATCCGGCCGCCGTCTCCAGATACCCCAAGCCTTTGGCCGAGCTGCCCGGCCGGCCTCCCATTTTCTGGCCCGGAGTTATGCAGGGATCGCCTTGGAGGGATCCCCGGCTCGCCTGTCCCGGTAAGGCGAATTTCGGAGGGCGGGCAGGGACGGGGAGGCCAAAAAGGAGCGGAGGCGGCGCGAGCAGGCAGAAATCCGAGGGGACCCTTTGCATCGGGGTCCCCTTTCGATGTTTACCGCCCACTGATTCGAGCGCCCGTTCGGGGTAGGGGCTCGCTTTACAAATGCCAGCTCCCAGCTTAGCGAGGGCTCTCCAGCAGCTCGGCTCCACCTCGCCTTGAGTGATTGCCCGGCTGGCAGCGGTTTCTAGGACATTTTGAACAAAAAGTGGCTCCGAGCCCTTCCTCTTGGACGGGAGGTCGCCGGGATCGCCCGGTAGCGGACTCCCTCGAGGGTCCCACCCGGCTCCGAGGCCCGCCGATCGGGCTTCTCTTGCTGTTACCTCCGAGAGTCCGTTGAGCCAGGCGGGGAAAGCGAAGGGGGTGGCGGCGGGGAGGCGGCCTTTCCCGACGCTGCGGGCAAAAGGTTTCTTTTCGATTCGCGCGACCGAGCTACTCGGCCTTCGTCCGCCGGGGGAGACGGCGCTTCCCTTTCCTCGGGTTTCTCCGCCGTGGGAATGGAAGGGGGCTGTCGCACTAGCGCGGAACCCAAGTCCACCGCTTCAGGATGCCGGTCCGAGGCCGAAAGGCAGAGCTGAGCAAGCGGCGCGGGTTTTCCTGCGCAGCGCTCCCCTTTCGGAGCTTCTCGAGGCGCTGATGGAGCTCTTCCTTCCCCTTCCCTCTCCCCTCCTCGTTTGCAGCCCAGGCTGGGATGGTTTTGGACAAGGACGGCAAGAAAAAACACTCCCGACCGACCTTCTCGGGCCAGCAGATTTTTGCGCTGGAGAAGACGTTCGAGCAGACGAAATACTTGGCCGGTCCGGAAAGAGCGCGCCTCGCCTACTCGCTGGGGATGACGGAAAGTCAAGTCAAGGTAGGGGCGCTCTTGGCCAGGGGGGCGCCGAGCTCGCCTTTCCGTCGTAGCAACAACTCCGAGGCAGGTTCGGACCGAGGGAGGGCCAAATGGCAAAGCAAGTTGCAAAATTCTAAATCTCCGGAGCTGCTGGTGTCAGCCGCGGAGGAACTAGAGGGGATGGTCTCCGAGGAAGCCGGAAGCCTCTTAGAAATTAGTCCAGGGAAAGTATGCCCAGATTAGCACTAGGCTCAGTGGGTTAGGACGCTGAGCTTGTCGATCAGAAGGTTGATGGGTTGAATCCCGAGTGCCGCTTAACAGAGTGAGCCCCTGTTACTCGTCCCAGCTTCTGCCAACCTAGCAGTTCGGCCAACCTAGCAGTTCGAAAGCACGTCAAAATGCAAGTAGAAAAATAGGGACCACTACGGTGGGAAGGTAACAGCGCATTCCCGTGCACCTTTGGCGTCTAGTCATGCCGGCCACATGACCACGGAGACGATGAGCACCGGCCCCTAGAGCTGGATGCGCGAGGGAACCTTTACCTTTACCTAGGATTCAAAGCCTGGCTTACATTTTGTTCGGGTTGTGCCAGTTTTCTTGGCGGAAACCCCTTTGCCTTGTTGCTGTACTTAATGCGAATGAAGGCAAGCTACAGGTTCCTTAGAACAAAATTAGGTTTCCTGTCAAAACCTTAGGTTTCCTGCTAGTCAGACAGCTCATATGAATGCACACAGTTCATTCCTGGGTGTCAAAAAAAAACAACACAACCCACACAACCCAAAGCAAATCTTGAACTTTGGGAAACTTTGATACTTATCACAGATCAACTTCTTCCTAGCATACTAAAATAAATGTCCATTGCTACTATTAAATAAGAAATAAAATATTATGACAAGGTTGAATGCAAGGACACTATTTTCAGCATTCTTTTTGGCTCCAAACTTACTCTGCTGCTCCCCCACCAGTGCCTGTTTCACCTTTTCACTCATTTCAGACTCAGTGAGGTAATTTGAAATGTTTAAGGTCTGGAGGGGGAAAGCAAGATATTCCTGGCAAGATGCAAATTATTTAAAAATGAGAGAACCTTTTTGGAAATAAAAGCTAAGCTAATTAATTGAATATTTGCCCCTAGCCAAGTTTGAGACGTCTTTTGCATTATAAATCCTCTCAGAGCTTTTCTTTACATGTTCAGAAAGGCAATTTCACCATTTTCTCAGGAAACAAGGAATTCAGAAATATTTTTGCTTAACGTGGGATTTTGAAATAAGAACCTGTTGAACTGAAAATAAAAAAGTTATATGCCAAGCCTAAATATGGCTTGGAACCAGATGCTTTACAAATTTAAAGATTATCTCTTCTTGAATATAGAAAGCCTCTTTTTAAAGCAAAGTTAGTGGCTATGAGTATTAGTTTTTCTAGAAGGCTGGAATTTCTCCCACAACTCTTGTACTATGGTTTTTCTGTGAATTAATTGTCTTGAAAACAAGAAAAATAGTCTTAAAGGTTGCCAGAAGGCCAGAAAGATACATTGATACTAACATGTCCTATGCTTTTAAGAGGCTGATGCATTTGTTCTGGGTGGACCTCACCCAGAATATCCATATTCTGAGTGAGTTTTTTCTTATTTGATTTATTTAGAAGAGAAAAAAAAGCTAAGTTTAAATAAAGTTAAGTTTTCAATTGGAAGATATTTAGATAGTATTAGCACCAATCCAGTGATTAATACCAAGATATCCGAAGAATTTAAACAACAAACAAACAAACCCAGGACTGCAAAGTTAGCAATTAATTCCAAAGGGGCTTCTTGGAAAGTAAGTTCTATTCAGTTCAGCTGGCTTTTGTTTCTGGTGAAAGTGGTTCATCTGTATTTCAAAGCTGCTTGCTGGGAGTTCTCCTTAAATCAAAGGGGACTTTATTTTGGAGTAAATCTGCTCATGGCACAATTGAAAGCCCTCCTACTTGAAAGCAGGGTTCTTGGAAATTTCCTTTCTACAAAGGACTAATTGGTGGTGGAATGAGTGAATGGTGTGACATGGTTTGGAGGCCTGTGCCTATGCACCTGCACATAGACAAATTGTTCTGCAGGTATCTTCTGCAGAAGGAGTGCAAGGCAGTCAGTTGAAAAATAATTATACCAAGTTCCAGATTCCAAGGGCAAAATGTGAATTTTTTTTTAATGTACATGAGCTTCCACCTAACCGTAGGACCCTAAACTAAATTTTCTTGGAATTGTGCAATGACTCAGAAAAAAAGACATAGCTTCACAAAAGTGATATTGACAAGTTTTTTATGTATACCAACACCTGCCCTGAATTGTTTTGATCTTCAAATCAGACTGCTGCACTATTTTAGCAGAATCCTTAATGTTAGGGCACTCAAAGTGGGATATAGGGAACCTATTTTAGGTGGCTCTCCTGTACAATACCTCCTAATGTTTGTATGTTTGCATAAAAATTCCTATTTTTGCGGCCTTGGGGTGCAACTGGTCATACTGGTGAGGGATTTAAATAGCATATGTATTTTGGAATAAGCAAAGATATTAAGTGGCATCCTCTGCCTTATGTTCGTCTTAAGTATCTGAAACCTATTTAGGAATAAAATGTACTGCTCAAATTTATTTATGCAAAACAAGCCCTGTTGCCCTTATATCTAAATCCCACTCAGACTCTGGCATTCTAGTTGTGCCCTATTTACAGTTGGGAAATCGACAATTTTCAGACTGGAAATCCAAATTCCAAACTAAGGAAATCATTGCTCAAATTAGAGGTTTGGGTTTTTTTAAAAAAAATGCATGCTGTTTTAAAAACAAAGAAACAAAAGAAACCACAACTCGTAAAATGGCAAAAATTCCAGAAGGATAGGGTATGCGCAATTCTACTTTGAGGATGTCAACTCCATGTCTCTTCTCTCTTTCTCTCCCGGAATCTTGGTTGGGTGAAGAGCTGCTTTTTTTAAAAAAAAAAGGAAATCCAAATAAAAAACTTTTAATAAACATTTAGTAAAAGTCATAACTTTGAGTTTCTCTCTATCCTCCCTCCCTTACTAAAATTTTAAATAATTTCATTTACAGTTTTAGGAGTTCGTTCATTTCTAGCTATTTAGGTTACTTATTATTATTATTTTTTTAAAAAAACACAATTCTATTGGCCAATCTTTCTACCAAATATTTGTGTCGCTGTTGAAGACACTGAAATCCGGAGAACCCGAATTACCACCGTCGAGGGGTTTCCTCCCATTATTCTCCTCCTTATTCCCAGCCCACAGGATCCCGTTGCAAACACCAGAGCGTGAGGGTGGAAAGAGGAAGGCTAGCAAAGATCGACGTCTCCCTTCCTCCCTTTCTTGAGGGACTCGCCTCTCCCTTCCCCGCTCCCCACCGTCGCCAGCCCTCGCAAGCAAGGCCGCTTTTGCTGCGAAGCGACTTCGGGGCTTTTAAGTCTTCCCGAAGGACGGAGGCGCTCGGAGCTGCAACCTTTCCTCCAGCGCGGCTCCTTCCAGCTGCCCTGCGGGCCTCCTTGGCCATTTCAGAGAGGGTGGGGAGGGGGCCTTCTGGGTTACTTCAGGGCTCCCGCCGGCTTCGCGCGCGAAAAAGGGCGAAGGGAGGAGGCCCGGCGGGGGAGATGCCACCGACGGCTCCTCAGCACTTCCAGAAAATGCGGGGCCGGGGTGGGGGAAGGGAAAGCGGGGCTTCCGACTGGATTTGGTTGAAGCTTAGGAAAGGGGAAGGACCTCTCCGGATCGTCCTCGGGAGGCAACAGGCGGCTGACTCTAACCCAGGGGTCTTCAAACTTGGCCCTTTTATGACTTGTGGACTTCAATTCCCAGAATTCCTCAGCCAGCAAAGCTGGCTGAGGAATTCTGGGAGTTGAAGTCCACAAGTCATAAAAGGGCCAAGTTTGAAGACCCCCTGCTCTAACCCGTCTCTTTCTCTCCCCTCCCCGGCCCAGGTCTGGTTCCAGAACCGGAGGACGAAATGGCGGAAACGGCACGCGGCCGAGATGGCCTCGGCCAAGAAGAAGCACGACTCGGAGACGGAGAAGCTGAAGGAGAGTTCGGAGAACGAGGACGACGACGACGAGTACAACAAGCCGCTGGACCCCAATTCGGACGACGAGAAGATCACGCGGCTCCTCAAGAAGCACAAAGCGGCCGCGGCCGCCGCCGCTCCCCTGGCCCTGCTCAGCCCCTGCAGCAACGCCTCGGACCCCTCGTGACTGCGGCCCGTCCCTCGCCCGCCCGCCCCCTCCTTTCCGCCGCCGGCCAAGCAGGGTAGTCGACGCCAGCCAGCCCCGGGACTGGCCACCGCCGCCGCCGCCACGTCGTGTACAGCCCCGCACGTCGGGGAAACTCCTTTCTGTATATGTAT
The DNA here is from genome assembly GCF_964194415.1 of Vipera berus. Taxonomy (NCBI): domain Eukaryota; kingdom Metazoa; phylum Chordata; class Lepidosauria; order Squamata; family Viperidae; genus Vipera; species Vipera berus. Next base: position 70,398,255 of record NC_138207.1, on the reverse strand, counting down.
ATAAATATTATCTATTTTTACCGAATAAGTTATGGCCGTGAATGGCCGCCCTTTCTCTTCGCCGCTGTCCCGTTGCGCAGGAAGGAAAGAAGGAAGCTTATGCCGGCCTCCTCCGTGGGGGTAACGCCTGGGTTTCTCCGCCTTTCGCCCCCAGCCCAGCCCAGCCCCTTCCCACGCACCCTCTCCTGACTTCGGAAACCGGAGCTGTGGGTGCAACTCGAAAGAAAGTACGGCTCGGAGCAAGCCGGGCTGGGCTGCGGCCGGGCCACGTGGCCTTTAAGCGGGATTCGCGAGGGCTCCGCAGCGCGTCTAAGCCGAAGGGCAGAGGCTTCGCTCAGGCCTAGCCGCCAGGCCAAGGACGGTCCCTTCCATCCGGGACTTGCTCCTGAGAACCGGCTCTCTAAAAGTGCAGGGCTCCTCAACCTTGGCAACTTTTAAGACTGGCGGACTTCAACTCCCAGCAAAGCTGGCTGAGGAATTCTGGGAGTTGAAGTCCACCAGTTGCCAAGGTTGAAGACCCCCTGCTCTAGTGTCACCCTAGACCAGGGGTAGGCAACCTCGGCTCTTTTATGACTCATGGACATCAACTCCCAGAATTCCTGAGCCAGCCTGGCTGGCTCAGGAATTCTGGGAGTTGAAGTCCATGAGTCATAAAAGAGCCGAGGTTGCCTACCCCTGCCCTAGACACCCGAGTAGGGAGCAAACCTGCCTCCCTGAAGGGGACTTTGTCTCCAGTTCAAAAGGAATGTAGGGTTGCAGATGTTTTAACAGGTCATTGATTTTGGCCATACTTGATTGCAGGGTTATATTGGTGGCTCCATCAGCGCTGACTAAATAGGTAGGAGGTTGAGCCTCACCTATCCCAGAAGAGCCCCAGGCTGCATAACTTTGGGCTAGGTCAGAGGTCTTCAAACTTGGCAACTTTCTAAGACTTGTCGACTTCCAACTCCCAGAATTCCTCAGCCAGCCCTGGCTGGCTGAGGAATTCTGGCATTTGATGTCCATAAGACTTTATTTGCGAAGTTTGAAGACCTCTGGTCTAGGTGTATCTGCACTTAGTTGAAGCCTGTTTAATTCCTGGGATGTCCTGTGCAAAGTAACTGCTTTAAATGTCAACCATAGCCTAAAACTTTCATCCCATTGGATTCTAGTCATTTGGAAAGAAGGGGGTCCATAAATGCTGCTGGGATGTCAATGGCCTAAGGATGGAGTAGCTGCTGCCTTTGAAATTGTGATTTCCACTCCTCCATCCCCCCCCCTTTCCTGCTCCTAACAATCAAGCTGTTGTTACTGTTTTGTATATGAGTGGAGGATACCAGCTCAGCTGTGTATATAGAAAATTACAGATTTTTTTTCATGTATATTTCTAGTGTAAAAATGAAAAGGTTTCTCTTTTTTAAATGTTGGGTTTGGATGGCTTCACTTCCTTTGATTTTGTTTTGTTTGTTCTAAGAGAGTGTAAAGGGAGAGAGAACGGCTTCACTTGATTTTCAGTTGCTTTCTGACTCCTACTAGTTGGAAAGGCTTTGTATAAATCAATAAATTATTTAACAAGCTTTTCCTTTGGAAAATATCTGCCCTTGGAGTGTGATGGAATGATGTCTGTCTTGGGCTTATTTCACTGGAGGTTTGTGGGCCAACTCTTTCTTATGCACAAACATCACTTCTTTGTAACATTTGCTGTTTCAGTGGAAAGATTTTTGACGGATTATTTTTATAGAACAAGGAGCATAGAATTGGTCTTGTTACTAGGCAGAACACTCTTCTATTTTAGAAATAGAAATAAAGAATACAGTACCAGATAGTTTCAAAGCCTTAACTTCCACTTCAGTGGATAGTTCCATATAAAGCTACAGTCTTGATTTATTAGAGCTTCACACATTTTATTTATTAAATATTCAGTCCTGGAAGCTTGTTTGCTGTGAAATGAAACTTTTCTGGACAATTTTCCCCTGATTAGATGCTACTTTTAAACAACTTCCCATTAGAAAAATGCTTTACTTATGGAGAATAAGTTATCTGGGTACTTGAATACTTGACATATTTCTCAGATCAAAGCCATACAAAAGAAGGAAACTTTTAGGTTTAATATAAGCATGGCTTCCCAATGGTAATATGATATCACAATCTATCATCCTTAATAAGTCTGTAAATTGTTGTCCAAAAGTATTGCCAGATGAAACTTTTTTTTCCTTTTGGGGAAATTCAGGATGGCTAAATATAGGACCATCCTAAGGAGAGATGCAATTTCCATGATAATATCAGCTACTAGAAAACATTCATCATGCTGAATCTCTCACTTATTCCATAATTATGAAGACACAGCTGTTTTAGTCAGAAATATTTTCAGTATGATAGTATGATCTGGTCTTTGGCTAGCCACTTTACATAAAATCAGTGGACGAGGACATAAAAGTGAACAGAATCAAGACAAAACCAAAGTTGGATTATCTCAAATTAATTTAACTTTAAATCAGTACATTTAATATGATTGCTTCTCATGGTCGTATCTTTTGAATGGGTGCTGGGATCTACACCCGGGGTTTTCAGGAGACACATACAGAACACATGAAGCAGGAAATCTCCCAGGAGATTTCAGTCAGTGTAAACAACTTGGTGTAATTCAGGCTAACTATCATTCTCATTCTGGCTTGATGTACACTGGGAGTTCGAATATTTTGATGGATCAGTTAGAAGAACAAGTCAAACAAGGCACGTTTCAAAGAGACAATGCTGTATGATCCAGTCATCTTAGATTGCAATATTGCTGTAATATGAATGTTACTATACTCGAAGAGACTGCATCAGCTTCTATGAGAAATACGCCTTTTCATGCAAGTACTGTAGTTCCAAAATAATATAGTCCTTTAGTCATAATGCAGAACTATTAATGCTGTTTGATTAGACAGCAAAGCACAAATAGGAATGGAATGAAATGTGAATACATTTTCTGACTTTAAGCTACTTTAGAGCTATAGCTTCAAACATGTTGCTACAGGATTTTATGTATACCTACAAATAATATGAAATGATACTTGGAGGTTTTGGGTTGCAGTGCTGAACGTGCTTATATGGGAATATGTCCCCTTAAAATATGAGAAACTAACTTCTGAATAAGTTATATGTATAGTCAGTGCTGCATAATCAGTTCTTTGGTGGAAAGTGTGTAGACTTAAGAAAATGTTAGAAATTGCAAACAAAATAGGGTTAAGGCCTATCAGAAGCTGTTTTCTGAGTTAGCAAACTCAGCACTGGGCAGAATGCATGATAGCAGATAAGCCTGATCAGATTTCAGCGGGAACAAAGTTGGTTTATTTCAGCATTTGATAAACTGTGCCTTCCATAATTTGTGACTTTAGGCAGGTTACATCAATGAATTTTTTCAAAGTCAAAATGTAAATACAGTACAGAACCAATATAACAAATCGTGGCCAACACAGTGTCAAAAACAGTTTCCTGTTGGAGGCAGAAAATCCAAAGCGGTAATTCCAATAAGAGTGGTGAAACCAATAATAAATTATTTTCCCCAAGAACTGCTGCCTAAGGTAGCCCATTTCACCCTTCTTGGTGGAAAAGTGGGGCAAAACATGAGCATTTTTGCTCAGTTCAAGCCTAGTTTTAGTTAAAGATTCATATGAAAAAAGCAGTTAATATTTGTAGCGGTTCCATTTTCATAATTTTTAATAATGCTATCAACAACAGATGATGTTTATTTCCCTTGTTTTTACAAGAGCACTCAGACCTATGCATTTCTAACACAGTGAGCTATTTAAATTGAACCTATTCATGCTTATTCAGAAGATCAACAGGCTAAAATGTACTCTGAGGTAAGTATATATATGGATAGTACTTTTAATTATTCATTTCACAAGGTTTTAAATACATAACACCATTAAGCTGAACAGATACATTTCTGAAGAATGCAGTTTGTTTGTTTGCTTGAGGTATTTTTATAGCAGCAGTGAAGCATATTCCGGGCACAATTGGGAAGAAAGCACTGAAATATAACATAAAAAATTAAAGGAATACAAAAATATCATAAGGTCTATGCAAAGTAAGGTGCAAGATTAAAAGGTTATTTTTTAAACGTCAGTGAAAATGAAGATAGATTTCATATAAAAATGACAGTTTTATTTATATCTGCCCGACTCTAAATACTACATACATATTATAAAAGCAGAATATCATTTTTATCTGAATAAATAGGAATACAATACAATGAACCTTTCTCCTAATTGTGAGAATTTTGTTTAAGGGAAAAAAAATCCACCCATCTAAAATAGGGCATTAAGCTACCTCAAGTGTTGTAAAATATGCAAGCTTTTCAGATATACCGATGTCTTCATCAGAGTAAATTTTGAAAGCAAGTTGGAAAGGGGACAAGGAAAGATGCTATAGTGAAGAACAAGGGGAAGTGTTCCATAGCTGGAATGTCACTACTGGGACAGCCAGTTTTTAGGTGGTGGCTCCATCTTTGAAAGTAGACAGGGATCTGACATGAAATCCACTAAAGCAACCTGTGGTAAGATGGGTGGCCAATGCATTTGATAAATAATTATTATGGTTGATATTGTGTGTGATTATCTTATGGTGGCTTACTAATTGCTTTCATTTTAGTCACCGTTATCCTTACCTTAGTTTAGATCAGAATGGCCTTTTGAAACTTCTAGAATCACTTATTCCCATTCCTTCCTTCCTTCCTTCCTTCCTTTCTTCCTACCACAAAGCATCACCAACATCTAGCAACTGCTACAAACAGGTGAAGTAACCAGTAAGTAATGCAAGTTGTAACTGTTACAAAATGCTGCGCAGTTTCTAGTCCCTCACCTACCTGCATGGGCCAACTTCAGCCAACTGCTGCCTCCTCTAAAAATATAAGTGTGGCTTCATGAACTCCAAAATGATGTCTTAGGCTGAGCTGTATTGTGATAAAAAGCTTAAACATTTTCCCACCTACCCAGTCTTTGGGGATTGTCACATCCTGGAGATCCCTATATTTTTCAGGCAATAAAATAAAATAAAATGCTCCATTCTCCCACAACGGCTATGTATGTGGCTCAGGAATAGTGCTAAATTTCATGCTGAAAATGCTGTTTTTTTATGAGAAAGCTACATTTTAAGCATCTGCTGGATGTCAAATATATTAAAATTTTCTTTTCCCTAATGAGGCTCTCTTTAAGATTCACAATTGCCTTATAATATCTAAGAGGTTAGTTTTCTTTTTTTGTTTCTTTTCTGCTGTATTTAAAGTAATGAATGCAAATATGGCCCTTGGGAGGGGCAATTATTCTAGACGAAGGAGCAAAGATGCAATGCTGTTTGGACTGTGTAGAAGCACTGAATTAAACAGAAGGAGACAGCCCACGTGTTCATTATTTCTGCACAACATGAAAATATTTTCACTTCCAGTAACGTTTTAGACCTGGGGTGAAAAAAATCACACTTCAGAGGAAGATTTTATGTAGCACTCATTGGTAATTGTGTGGGTTACATCTCTTCCAGAAACTCTTCCTAATGTTTTCTCCATGAGCTCCAGTTTTATCAACAAACCTATGAATTTGGTTGGATTGCAAGACAATAACCACACTGGCATATGGCCCAAAGGCTTTGTGGCTGACTATGGACAAATACCTGAATCTCCCCAATTGTAGCCAAATACTCACCACTACAGTACACATATATTTTAAAATGCCCCTCCCTCCCTTTAAAAGAGAAAGTTTATTTTGCAAGAAATAAATTATTAGACTGAGTATTACAGGTGATAACAGTATATGATGTAGGAGATTTTTCATTCTCCAATTCACAGTTCAGGCCACATATAATTCCTTTGGCATTAGACCCCCATTGAGACCAATTGCCAGGGTGGTAGTTTAGTAGTGTGGCACATTGACAAGTAGAAATCCCTATGTCCCAGCCCTACCTAAAAACAAGCAGAACATCTTCCAATTAGTACAATCTATTTTGCACTAGGTCAAGGGTGTCAAAATGCTGGACCGTGGGCTGGATGCATCACGCGGAAGCCGCGCCCACCCCACCTCAAGGGGAAAAAAGTCACCATACGTTGTGACACATCACGTGATGTGGCAAGTTGATGTGGCAAGTTTGACACCCCTGCACTAGGTGAATCAACAGCCTGATATACCTTCATTGCTCTGTATAGGTTGGGATATTTTCAAGGTATCTATGGAAACAGACTGTATCTAAATGTCTCTTTAACACTAGGTCTCAAGAGCACCCAAAGTTGCTCCTATACTGTGCAGCACTGGGACTTACAGTAATATTACTCATAAGTTTGAACCAACACCATATTACACTAGCAGAAGCTAACTTAGGCTGCCTTCTCTTTAATATACAAATATGAGCTGTAAAGCAAGAAAGGAGACACTTTTTATATCTTCATATATTTTCCTATATTTAAGGGACGCGGTTGATCAGATGTTTGGCAGTTTGGCGGGTCGAATCCCGAGTGCTGCGTAACAAAGTGAGCGCCTGTTACTCGTCCCAGCTTCTGCCAACCTAGCAGTTCGAAAGCACGTAAAAATGCAAGTAGAAAAATAGGGACCACTATGGTGGGACGGTAACAGCGTTCCGTTTGAAACGGAGATGAGCACCAGCCCCTAGAGTTGGAAACGACTAGCATGCATGTGCGGGGGAACCTTTACCTTTATATTTTGAAGCTAAAACATGGAAACAAATTGGCACTTAGCTCTCCAGCAATTAATGATCCCTCAGAAAAATCTGAAAACCACACAGCCCCTGTCCGGCAGGAAAGCCCAATTTTATAAGTTATCCTAAAACTAGTATTTGGCTCCTGTGACCCTCTAGAAGTTACTATTTTTCAGTTATTCAATTCTAAATATGCTGTACACATTGCTGGACTTTGTAGCTCAACACCCAAGTCAGGAGGATTGCTTTGGTTGTTGGTTTAAGCAACGGAAATTTCAGATCAAACTTTAGACCTGAGCAGGCCTGGATAGGCAGAACTCCTTGGCCAAGCCCATCCTCATCTTCCTAATTTAAAGTATAATTTTTTGCAATAATGACCACTCCTTTTCCCAAAGTTGACCAGGTGTAACCCAAGCCTCTAGCACAGACATGTCAAACACAAGGCCCGGATCCGGCCCACGAAGTGGTTTCATGTGGCCCGCAAAGCCATCCTGGAAACAGTGAGGGAACGGCCCCCATTGCCTTGGCTCTGGCCCAGAGACCCTCCTCCTGCCAGAGACCCTCAGATCTGTCCCACTCCTGCCCAGGCCCCCATAGGCACCCTTGATTCGAACGATGTAGAGCTGGCCATGCCCACCCAGTAGGCCATATGCACTCTGGCCACGCCCACCCAGTAGGCCACGCCCACCCTGGCCATACCCACCCGGCCCCCTGAGGGCAACCGCAATGAAATTGAGTTTGACACCCCTGCTCTAGCATTACTCTCAACATGAGTTAACCAACCACTAGTTTCAGCCTTTCTGGCCCTTTTCAAAGGCTGAGAGCCCGCCCCTTCCGGAAAACCTGACACTGCGGCACTACAGGTCTTCTGGGAGGGCTCCGCTTCTTAGGGACGCGCTGGTATCTTTTGCTCCCGGCTTCTCCTGGAGGAGGGGAGGCTGCGACTTAAGGGGAGGGAGAAAATGGGCATCTCCGGGGCAAAGCATTTTCCTCGAGGCCTGGTCCGGTGCCCCCCGATGGTGAACTGGAGGGAGCCGAGGGAAACCTGCTTAGGAAGACGCGGGGGTTTCTCATTCAGCAGCAAGATCGCCTCTCCGGTCGGGGGGCTTCTTGGTCGGACCCGTTAACTTGGATTTGTATCCACCGCAGAGGAAAAGACGGAGCGGCGACCTGGCACGTGTAAAGGGCGCCGAGTTTAGATGGTGTAGTAGAGCAGCTTCCCCCACCCCCACCCCCACCCCCACCCCCAATCGTCGAGTCTCTCAGGGGTGTTGGGACTACAACTCCCAGAATTCTCAGCCAGTCTTCGGCCATCCCGGGGAAATGAAATCCAATACACCTGGGAGGGGAGCACAGTAGAGCAATAGTGGTCCGGGCAGATCAAGAGGTTATCCAAAGCTGCCTCCTGCGGGAAACCTGCCAAAGGAAAGGAAAAGAGCAGAGATGCTTCCTGCCGCCGTTTTAGCTCTTCTCACGAGCGTCTCTCCTCGTGGTGAGAAAGGCTGGCCGGGCAGCTTTAAGGGCCAGCCGTGCTATTAACGCTTTCTGTTCCAGAAGGAGCCTCCCCCGCTCTTACCCGTGGGTTACGTAGGGGTGGGGTGGAGTGGGGGGGCGGTCAGAGACGCGTCGGGACCGGCTGCCTCCTCTCGCTGAAATCCGAGCGCCGCAAAGTCACCCAATCCCTGGACGGTGATTCTCCTTAGGGGGGGGGGCTTATAGGGCTGGGTAAACGGAGGGCGGGGGAGGAAGCGAAGAAATGTAAGCAGCGATGTGGGCGCGTCGGTTCGTCGGAGCGATCCCCTTTCAAAGCACGGGGGCCAGGATAAAGACCTCGGCCTGGAGGGCAAGCTCAATTGCTCAAAGGATCAAGCCACTCTCCTTGGCAGTAAGCCTCCAGCGGCGGTCATTCGCGAGGACCGCAGGGTGGATGGGTGGGATGGGTCCGGGTCCACATCAGCGGAAGCGGCTTACACATCCAGCGGCTCTGTCAGCTGTACGGCCCCCCCCCCCCGCCGCCGCCTCCTCCTCCTCCGTCAGAGCTGCTGGACTACAGCTCCCCTCTTTCCCGGCCACCTTGATGTCGACGACGGGAGCAGCACCCGGGTGGGCAGGCTGCCTCCGCATCATCTCTCACGGTAGCCGAGATCGATGGGACTTTGGATTTTGCAACATTGGCTGGGAGAACCAGAATTGCTCAGCCCTGGCTCCGGGAGAAGAACGATGCTCACGTTCCCCCCTCCCCCCCCCCACTGCTTGCTAGCTTGCGGGCGCTTTCCTCGCCTCAGGCCATTCATCCCCAAGGAGAGGTGCCAGCAGTGCTGATGGAGGCCATTCATCCTTCCTTAAAAATGGAATGCTGGGAACCTCGTGTGCAAAAAGTAAAATAGGTAGGTAGGTAGGAAGGAATTTGCTTTTCTGCAATACGGTAATCCGTGCCTGGGTTCAAAGACCCCGCTAAACCAAGGAGGCGTTGCTTTTAGCCAAGATCTTGTGTCATAAGCCGTAATGGCCTGACTCGCACATAACGATTATCCATCCATCCATCCACGGATGGGTTCTGGCAAGGTACGGTATGGTTAAAAAAAAAAAGAAGTTGGCAGTCGTGACAGTGCGAGCAAAGCTCTTAAAAAAACCAACGGGATTCAATCGCACCGTCGCGGCGAGCGTTTACTTTTCTTGACCTTAACTCTGAACACCCCTGAAAGACGCAGGCTAAAATTAAACACCTGACTTTAACGTCCAGGCAAGCCAGCCACGTCCCAAGCTGGGTAAATTCTGAGGACCAGTAAACCAGAGACGGGCCGCGCAAATCCAGACTCAGCACGTTTTGAAATCCCGACGGATTCGGCCTTCAGCCCTTGGCTTCGCTTGCGTTGACGAACCGCAGGAAAGTGGCCCTCATTAGGTCGTTGTTCTCTGTCCGCATCCTAGCGCTGGCTTTTATTTCCCGCGTTTCCAAAGGGTTGGGAGCCAGATTCGTTTATTCTCGACGAGAGTCAAAGAGAGAGAAGCTTTTATTTTTATTTTTATTTTAATTCCATTTATATCCCGCCCTTCTCCGAAGACTCAGGGCGGCTTACAAGCTTAGCAGTAGCCTTCATTCTATGTATATGCCTGCTTATTAGGGCTTTCACACACACCCCAGCGGCATTATTACAAAGTCAGCTTAATTGCCCCCAACAATCTGGGTCCTCATTTTACCTACCTCGGAAGGATGGAAGGCTGAGTCAAAGAGTTATGAACTCTTTCCCCCCCCCTTCCCCCCCAAAGATGGCTGTGCTTAATCGCTTCCCCTTATGGCAGGAAGCGGGGCCGTTTCCTCGCCATTCCCAAAAAACCGACTTAGAAGGCAATCCCTTTCATTCTCAACTACTTGGGCTTACCGAGACATCAGTCCATAGGTGATGATGGCTAATCGGGATCTAGAGGCGGCTGGGCGGAATGCGTTTTGGCTTCGCCTTTTCGCTCATATTTGGTAGCTGAACGGGCTGATAATTGCAGGACGCGCGGGGCGCAGGTTCGCCAGTTCGCCTCTTCTGAAAAGGCGAAAGCGCAATCCCCTCAGCCCAACCCAGTGCGACAAACGGGGAGGCGGTAGTTTTATATTGATGCGATTAAAGTGAGCGTCAGGCCTTAGGCTTCCTTTGGGTGGACCTGTCCTTTCAATTCCAATGCTAACTTTCTCCGGAAACTGCAAGGCGCGGGGTTTTCCACACTACAGGAGTATGCAATACGCACGTAGACACGTTTGTCATTGCTTTCTCTCTTCCAAGGGAATGAGTTCCATCAAGCAAACGCTTGATAGACTCCGAAAAAGAAAAACTTCTAAGGCCATCATTCACAATTACTGAATGTGGTGTAATGGTCGAAGTGTCAGATTACCAGGGAGGTCACCGGAGGTGAGGTAGGAGATATCTCCCCTTCCCCATTTTCTTTGGCTATGACTCCCATAGACAATTTGTAGGGAAGGAAGGAAGGAAGGAAGGAAGGAAGGAAGGAAGGAAGAGGAAATTGAGTGCAAATCAAAAAGTAAAACATTTTATATAAGTTGAAGCAGCAACTTCTCCTTGGCCTTGAATAATAATGAAGACCGCAATTGTGTACTTGTCCCATCGACATTACTGCAGCTTCCGTCCCAAAAGATCTGTGCCAAGTCGCATTCATTGTTGGATCAACTGAACTGGCCGGTGACCAATTCAGTCGATATAAACCGACTTAAACAGGACTCAGGCAGGTCCTTGCAGTGGAAACCAGGAATAAAAGAAGCAGCCCATCTAGATCACTCAAGTCGTGGGGAAAAGGGCGTTTCGGGTTCGGTTTTAACTTTTGGAGGACCTGACCTGTTTTTGACATCCCCAATGCTCTTTGGCTTCGGCATGTTTCCTTCTAGGGCAGGCGGCAAGTGGCCTGCAAGTTCTCTTTGGCTTCCTGTCGTTTACAGGCGGCTGCTTTCATCTACCGTATTCACACATGCTAAGGTCTGCCAAGCTTGGACTCATCAGCATACCCGCGTGAAGACAGCCATTGCTAAGCCATAAAGGGGAGTTAATAGGATTGGCAGACTTAATGGGAAACCCGCAGGCTGAAAGCATTTAGGCTGTAGCTCTTCTCCCCCCCCCCCGCCGCCCCCGATGGACAATCGTACGCCGCCAGCTTGAGATAAATCCCTCTAAACTGGGCACTGCTTTCGATCAGAGATAGGGGTAAAGATCGGGACGGAGTCTTAACGCAGCGGCACTTACATCCTTTTAACTCCCCTGAAAGCGAGGCTCTGCTGGGGCTGTCTGGCAGGGAGAATCTGGGAGCGATCGCTAACTTTAGCCATGGGATTAGCGAAACAAGAGGTGCATTTCCCCCCCCCCCCCCATCCCAGCCAGACTACCGGGTAACGCTAGTCAAGTTTGTGGATTGTGTTTAAAAAGATAGGAAACGCTTTTTTTAAAAAAACCAACCACCACCCACGCGGTCTTAACAGGAAGCTGCTTTCCCCTTTAGGCTTGCGCCACCTGCCCCCGAGCTGAGTTTGGGTCTTGAACTCTTTTGACGACGTTCCCCAAATCGGTGCGGGACAGCTTGCACGGTGGAGGAAGCGCCGGGTGCTTTGAAAGGAAGGCTTCGGCGCCCCTTTTGCAAATCGGATTATTTTTCCCACCTCAGGAGACGACAAGAGACGCGCAGAAAAAGCCAGGCAGCTCTTTAATCATGATCATATATATATACACATATATATGTATATTTTATTGCTTGAGAACCAGAATGCTCATTTCGCAGTGAACCCCCGCCACGCGCACAAACCCCGCCAAGCCTTAGGCGGCTTCCGTGTCCTTGTAGGATCAGGGACAGAGGAGACGTCCCTCCCTCCCTCCGGGAGTTTCTCTCCCTCCTTCCTCCTCCTCCCCCCTCTTCCCACCCCACCCACCGCAAAGCTTGATTTGTTCTCCAAAGGCATCTTCCGACTCCCGCCCGTTCCCTGAGCTCGCTAGTGTTCTCAATAAAATCAATAACTCTCCCCGCGTGTGTTTCTTCAACAGACTCGCTAATCACCTTTTAATGCTGTACTCCGGAGGGGGGGGGGAGAGAGAGCTTTCAATGAAGCTCCAGCTTTCCCGACCCTCCTCGTGTCCGAGTCAACAAGTGCTCCCCGACGAGGGGCTGGTCCTCCCCCTCCCCTCCCCTCCCCTCCCCTCGTGTCTGCTCTTCACGAACGGGCTTTGGCACCTGAGCTTCCTTCTTAACTTTGGGGGGGGGGGATTGTAGCGCTGGACCGCTGAGCGCCCTCGCCGCACCTACCGCGGGAGGAGAAGACCCGTCGGCCGAGCAGCTGTTGTCTGGCACCGCAATCTGCCGGGAAGGGGGGTGGAGGAATTCACACGCTCGCCTCCTGAAACGCGTGTCCACGCTGCAGGTTTGCTTCGAAGTTTAAAAGTGGAATGAAGCAGGCTTGCAAGGAACTCCGGGACGAGTCGCCACGCGCGCCCAGTGGGATCTCCCCTCGTCTCTTCCTCTCCACGCGGGAAGAAACGTGTTTCAGAAGGGGTGTGAAGCGTCCAACAGCCTCTCCCCATCGTGAACTCTTGCCTCCCTCTCCTCAGTTTGCGAGTGAATCCCGAGTTGAATAACCGGTGGCAGAATTTCCTGCCGAGCAACAGTGATATTTTTTGGGATTGTTGGAGAAGTCTGTTTGTATCAGGAAAGACAGGCTGTTTGTAATTATAAATTATTTCTATATCTCTCTGTGTGTATGTTTATATGTATATGTATATATATACATATATACACACACACACATACACTATATATATATATATATATATATATAAATATATATACACGTATAGAAAGCAGCTGCTGTTGTGTGATTCAGAAACCATGGAACATGGCAGTATAGTAAATAACATGAGAAAACAAGTCTATAAAAAAGGACAACAAAACAAACAAAAAAACCACAATCTTGGATCCTCTTTCCCACCCCCAAATATCACAGGATCAAACAACAATAACACAGCAGGACTTCTATACAAGGCAATATATAAAATCCCAACCTGGCTTTAAGCTAGGGAAGGGTGATGAAAACGGTCTTAATGCTAAAGGTGTGTCTACATATATACATATACATATACATATACACACACTCATTCCACATTGACCAACTAAAAACACAAACCTCACAGTGAAATCCAAGACGCAAAACATTGTAAAAAAAATAATAATAATGTGAGGATTTTTTTTGTGTTGGTATGTTTTGGCAACCAGACTGTAGCATAATATAGGCATAGCCATATAAAAAAATAAAAAGTCCACTTTTGATGGCACGAGAATATACAAGACAGTGAGGTATAAGAGATTTTTTTGGGGTGGTGGGGACTTGTGTCCACGCCAGAAATAAGCTAGTGGAGCATAAACAGCCTAAAATAACAAGAACGGTAATAATAATAAAAAGAAGAACAGGGCACGCAGGACTTGGATGGATGGCTAGAGCAGTCACGATTTAAGCGATGGGTGGGAGTTTGAAGCCTTCCTCCTCCTCTTCCTCCTCGCTATAATGAACTTTCCCGAAATATCTTCTCGTGTCGGAGGCATCTTTTTCCTGTTGTAGAATTGATGAACAGCTATTGTTTTGTTTTCAAAACCAAAAAGATTAAAAGAAAAGCAAACAAGCCCCACAAAAAAAAAAGGAAGGGTGGGTGAGAAAGGGGGAAAGGAAGCATTGAAGAAACCAGACCGGTCAAAGGGAGGGAAGGGAGAGAGGAAAGAGCAGATAAGAGAAATCTAACGTGATATTTACCACCACGTCACTGCACGACACAACACTTGTGCATATTGGCAATAGGTTTACCTGCCCCAGCGGCTATTCGAAAGGACAGGAACACGGGCTGCAGAGGGGAAAAAAGAGGAGGTTAAAAGGTAAAGCTGCCACAGGCTGCAAGCACACTTGAATGCTTCTAGGACAGGGGTAGGCAACCTTGGCTCTTTTATGACTCGTGGACTTCAACTCCCAGAATCCCTGAGCCAGCCATGCTGAGGGGAAAGGGAGAGGTTTCCAAGCTGAGCCATGCTGGCTCAGGAATTCTGGGAGTTGAAGTCCACGAGTCATAAAAGAGCCAAGGTTGCCTACCCCTGTTCTAGGAGATGGCCCTTCCTGAGGTGAGGTGCTAGATGGCTCCTCTCAAGCTGGACCCCAGGAGGCTGTTGGGGCCTGCAGTCCTGGTCAGGGTTCAGGAGAAGGGGGCAACTAAGCTCAGGCCCTCTGAAATCAAGGACTGAAATCAAGGACTGTAGTGGGTCCAAACTAGACATTCCTGAGTCTGGATCCAGCTTCTGGTTTGGCCTTCACCCTTCTGAGACGAAGGAAAGGAATTCCCAGACTGTTTAACATCACCGGAGGAGACTTCATTCTGTTATTAGTTTAAAAGCAGAATTTTCCAATAATGGAAAAAGTCTTCTTTGAATTAAGGACCACTATTGGGTGGCTTAAGGGACGTGGTGGCTCAGTGGGTTAGGACGCTGAGCTTGTCGATCAGAAGGTCGGCAGTTTGGCGGGTCGAATCCCGAGTGCCGCGTAGCAGAGTGAGCGCCTGTTACTCGTCCCAGCTTCTGCCAACCTAGCAGTTCGAAAGCACTAAAAATGCAAGTAGAAAAATAGGGACCACTACGGTGGGAAGGTAACAGCGTTCCGTGCGCCTTTGGCGTCTAGTCATGCCGGCCACATGACCACGGAGACGTCCTCGGACAAGCGCTGGCTCTTCGGCTTTGAAACGGAGATGAGCACCGGCCCCTAGAGTCGGAAACGACTAGCACGCATGTGCGGGGGAACCTTTACCTTTACCTTTATTGGGTGGTTTCATGGAATGTTCAGGTAATCTCCTTGGCAACAATATGGAAGTGGTTTACCACTGCCGCCTTCTGGGTTCCTGTTCCCTGCCCTCATTATCTCTCTAGGATTTTCTGTCAGATGCCTGTAAATCTTATCAAAAGGTGTCTTTGGAAGCACAGGCGGGCTGCTTTCTGTCCCTATGCAGTTTTAGGCAAAAAGTGCCGAGGGGCTTTTTGCCAAGTGGCAACACATTCAAGGATGCCGGTAACTCTATTTCTGTTGCTTTCCGAGATGCTTCAGAAAAACCAATGCTTTTCAGAACTGGGAGAATAGTTTCCACTAGGCTGTTTTTATCATGTTTCTTCACCCTCTTCTCTCCCTTTCCAACTTTATCTCGCTGTGCTATCAACTGTTCCATTAAAACACTCTGAAAAGAGAAGTCTTTTTGCCTCACCACTTTCCCCCCCCCCACCCTACGGGTTCCCTCATTTTCCCCCCATCCAGATCGTATTGAAATATACCCTCAAATAAGTCCCAGTTCATTCCCTGGGTTTTATTCCTTTTTCCAAGGATGCACTCTTCACAACAGCCCTAGACTGCTTCTAGAGGGGCAGTTCTGATCAAACGGCAGCCTAGAACTTGTATTTCACATGAATTAATGTTTAATGGAAGAAAAGAAAGAGGGAGGAAGAAATCCTTGGTCTCTTGTAAAATTTGCACTCTCTGTAAGATTCCATGGGCTAGTTTCTAACACTGTATTAGCAACAACTACAGAAAAGCCACAGCATAACTAGAGTGTTCCCCCTTTGGTTTATTTTCTGTTTTTTAAAAATAAAAAGTTGTTTGCGTATTCAGCACAATATTACCTGCGTTTTTTTTCCATAAAAGCTACGTGAATAGTTTATGCAGAATAATTCTCACGAAAATAAATGTGTCTGCAGGTAATTTGTGAGCGAGGCTGGGCAACTGCACAAATCCCTGCTAAGAATCCTGCTCGGCTTTCCTTGTTGCACATATTCTGCCAGAGTAACTGGTATTGTGGTTAATGCCAGAGGTCAGTGTCTTTCCAGATTAATTTAAAAATCTTTACCAGTAGCTGCCCACCCCACCCCACCCGATCTGCCATAGATGCACTGGGATGTCTATAACAGAAGTAGACATGGTTACCTTGTGGTCCCCCATGCAGACGTTTGGTCCTATGTGGTCATACACCACTTGCCGCTCATCATTTTCAGACTGAGTGAAAACATAAAGGAAGCTTCTAGTCAGTATTGATATTTTGTGAAAAGCATTTGCCCAGGGTTCATAGTTACGTGAATCAGTAAACCAAATTAACTGAAAAATAGGGGTTTTTTTAAACTTATTTACAATACATGTACATTTGCAAATAAGGTTCATTAAAATTAACAGCATCATTAGAATGCAGTACTCTGATACTATTATTTGACTTAAGTATTACTTTAGCTATAGATGGAGAAAGCAGTTTGGTGAATTTTTTTCAAGATATGGGTCTGGATATTAATCTACAACTATTTAGCAACTTAAGAGGGTAGATCATATTTTGACTACAATCCTGGAAACTTGACTCTAGAATTGAATATTTACTTCTAAAGAGGCACACACAACTTTGGACTGCTAATGTTAAAAATGATACACTTTGAAACGGAGATGAGCACCAGCCCCTAGAGTCGGAAACGACTAGCACGCATGTGCGGGGGAACCTTTACCTTTACCTATCTTAATCTGGGTGACTCTGTTTAGCATGTGAAGTAAGGATGAAATTTCATACACAATACACAATAAATTGAAATCACTTTAGCATAAAGGCATCCACCTCCATTGAAACCAAGTAGAAAAACTTATTGAGTTCAATTGGTTTGAATGGATTAATTTTAACATGCTGTTTAAATTGACACGGTCATGTAGAGCTGGGTTTCCTAAACCCTAGTCCGGGCTGTGCCAGACTGTGGCCCATTGATAACCAGGCCATGCCAGCGGCAGGTAAGCATGTGAAGCTGCATTTGTACAAGTGGCGCACACACAAAACCATCCCCTTTCCCCCCCTCACTGCCACTACTGCCAGTCTGCAGAGTTGGAAAGGTTGGGGACTGCTGATCTAAAGTATTTTCAATCCTGTTGACTTTATCTGAAACATCTGTCAATCTTCGATTTTTAAACTGCAATTATTAATTCATTATTAAAGCAGTTACTTAGGTAAGTGAGATAGAAGCAGCATTTGAGACCCGAGAGCTGACATGGGGCAACGTCCTAGATCATGCCAGGGACATGAAAGGAGCCCCCAACTGGGGTCCCCAGGGCAACAGTGATGTCACCAGCTAATCCTTTTAAACAGGAAGTGTTTTAGTGCTTCTGACACGAGTGAAGCAACTTAGGTGAGATGGGTGGTGTAGAAATTTCAATAAATAAACAAATCAATTTAAAAAAACTTAATTGATTAGGACACTCAGAAAATTGATTTATGCTTCCAGTTTAAACATTTTACCATGATATATATTTACCTATTAAATTTGGTTAAATTTGGTTAAATTTAAATGTAACCTTGGTTAAGTCTCTATTGAAGAAAAAAGTGGAAATAACATAGAAGCAGGAGAAAAGGAACAATGTGACTGACACACACACACACACATCATATTTCTTCATCAAGACCTTTTTCTAAATAAAGTTATCTGGAATTAAGTTTTGATTTTTGTGGTTCTAGCTTTCAACTAGATGTTAACACAACTACAAACTTCAGAGTGAAGAGTAAAAACATTAACATCAATGACAATTGTGCCACTGACTTTAGTAGATTTTAAATTTTTTTAGACACATGCCTCTATCTCAAAATGAGTAGAAGCCGAACATTGTTTTTCCCCTAACCAGCTTTATTTCCATTTCTACTGGCATTTTTATTCCCTTCTTTCTTTCAAACAAATAATTACATTGACACAGCTTTTGCTACTGCATCGACCACCCCAGCGTCTGCCTTGTTTATCCAGCTTAATGACCTTGCTAAAGCAATGACTTAAGAGAGAGACTTGCAATTTCTCAGGCTGGTTAAACTGGGAGATAATTAAATCTGGAACCCAGAGTCTCTCCCCAGATCTTTCATACGTACGTACATGCGCAGCTGTGCTTGCAATTGGTTTACCACCCTAATTTATTTCAAATGAAAAATGGTCAAGCTTTCCCTCATCTGTAATCAAGTCAAGTTTGACTGGGTAAGAACTTTATATATACAATAAACAGCCACATTTTAGACTATAAAGTTAAAACTGAACTATTTTTAATGCAGTAAGGAAGCTTAAGGTCACATCTGCTTCCTTAGCATGCTTGCCTAGAAATCTGTATCTTTATCTATCTACACGCGCGTGCGCACACGCATACACAACCTTAACCTTCTGCACTGCATGCATGAACACTTTCTAATATTTCAAGCTCATAATGCCACTGCTATCGGAAGTGGAGATACATTCATCAAAAACGACTTGATAATTTACAAAGGCAGCATCAAATTGTAGATTTTCAAGTGCATAATCTTTAGACAGATAAACAAATTACACCAGCGCATGAACAGAAACACGCTCCACTCAGCTGAGCATTCATTACGCTATGCTCTCAGGCAGTTCTGTGACTCCCAAACAGCGGGCAACCTTTGGTGTGTTAGGGCTCAGCAAGCATAAAATAACATGCTAGGGAGGTAACGGACCATGGCATGATAAATGAGGCTGTGCTAAAGCTGTTTACAGCCCATGTCTGTACAATCTGTAAAGCCCAGTGTGTGGAGCTGATGGTTATGGCTGTCAGCTAATTTGGGCATAGATAAAAACTCTCGCCCTCAACAAACAAATATGAAACAAAATGGAGGGGCTCACATTGCAGTTGTAAAATCTTATTTTCACTACTTCCATGTAGTATTTCAAAGCTAGGAAAGTGCTTTAAAGCTTGTTTGTTCATAAATCACCAGATCCCAATTTAATTCAATTTACAAATGTGAAATTCAGACTGAGAACAGTGACTTTCTCTAAATTTTAGAATCAGCATTCATATGGTAAGTTTTTAATAGCAGATTTCTCCACATACAAGAAATTTAGCAAGTGAAACTTTTGACCAGTACAGATAGTCCTCACCTTACAACAGTTCATTTAGGGACTTATGACTGTTTTTCATACAATTGCAGCATCCCCATGGTCACATGACCAAAATTCAGATGCTTGGCAACTGACTCATGTTTATGATGGTCGCAGTGTACCGGGGTCATGTGATCACTTTTTGCGACCTTCTGACAAGCAAAGTCAATGGGGAAGCCAGGTTCACTTAACAACCATGTTAATAATAATAATGGCAGTGATTCATTTAACAACTGTGGAAAGAAAGGTAGTAAAATCGGACAAAATTCACTTAACAACTGTCCCAGTAACAGAAATCTAAGGCTCAATTGCAGTCATAAGTCGAGGATTAAGTGTACAGGTCTGGGAAAATTCTCCATGATAATTTTTTATCTAGCCCCAGCAGTTAAAAGGAGTGCTTCTGTAAAAAGAAATCCATTCTATGCATTAGTTCCAAGAAAAGAAAAACTTCAGATCTGCCCAATACAAACAGATCTGCCCTGGACTAAATTAGCAGCTCTAGCTATATCCTGAATCATTCCAGCATCTTAATCATATATTGCTGCCATATTAAATACTAATGCAAGAAAAAATGAAAAAGAAAAAGTTATTTCATTAAAAAAGGGAACAGTTAAATTTTGACCTTCAAAACGAAGGGTAGAAATACGTACAAATATCAATTAATTAGAAATTCAGCCGGTGCAGACTACAACCACACATTGTGGAAGTAAGGTGGCTGCAATATGACCTTTATAACGCTACCTGCTGCAGTATCTATGGAGATTCTCAGTCATCCAGGTCATGATTGTCCCAAAAGTGCTTTTTCAAAAGGCAACTGGATTTTCTTTGTTTTTCCTTGAGGACATTTTGCTTCTCATCCAAGAAACTTCTTCAGTTCCTCAGAACTGAAGAAGCTTCTTGGATGAGAAGTGAAATGTCTTCAAGGAAAAACAAAGAAAATCCAGTTGCCTTTTGAAAAAGCACCTTTGAGACACTTACTGCAGTGGTTACCTGTTTGTTTCTGAGCCAATCCAAGTGATTGTTAAAGCTTGGGTCAAACTGCCTTCATCTGTATCAAAGGTTTCAACACTTTAAGCCCAAAAATGCTACCTTGTTTTAAAACATTTTGCCATTTCAAGTTGTTCTGCAATGTTTGTTACTGCTAGCTTTTTTATAAAAAGTATAGAAAACATTTATTTATTTAAACAACATTCCTTTCAGTAAGTTGCATGATCCAGCTGAGCCTAGAGTTAATTTAATATTTTGGGATGGTGTTCTTCATTTTTATAACATGTTTATTATTGGTTTTATTAATATTAATTTTGATATGTAGACCTCCTTGATATTTTTATTTAAAAGTTGCCTAGGAATATTTTAAATAGCATAAGCAAAAATATTCACCATTTAATTAATACGTCTACTGAGAGTGAAAGAGATTTGCAATCTACAGTTATAAATGGCAAAATGTTTGAGTAACAATTCTTGTGGAAATGGGATAGCCAGTAATCCCTATGAATATATTTCTCTGGAAAAAAGTTCACATGGTAATGGCAAGATCTGGTAATCAGAATTCTAGAATTGAATGTCCAGAATCACCTTGTGGTTACAGCAAAGGAAAATTATTTGTGCATGTATGTGTGTAACAGGTAGATTAGGTGAAGGAGAACAGGAAGTTTCATGTATTTCATGTATTTTAATTACTTGAATAGGTGTTTGGACTATCTGGAAAAATGTAGATACATTATTTACATAAGACTGTGCTGACATAGAGTCCAACATAGAGTCATATACAAGGAATGTTATACAGAATAACCCAAAGATCACTTCTAAACAATGGAGTTCTGAAAGTAGTAGATGTTTAAAATCAAGAACTCTTTTTTCAGGTACACACAGACAGCTTGAATTACAGGCTTTATTTAAATTACTGAACAAAGAATAATACCCTAATCAAAGGAAATGATTGTTATCATCGGGGCTTTAGCAAATGAACCTGGAAAAGGAAAGAAATGCAGCTAGCCACCTCAGGTGCCTGTAAATTTCTTACAAAAGTCTTGGATGAATCATATTTAATAAATAGTAATATGTGTTTTGATGTCTCATTTTGACAAGAAATCATAGTTGCCACCTTCCTGATCTTCAGAGTACTAGAAATTCCTTGTCACAGAGCTGCACTCAAAAATGTCCTGCACTATATGGTGCTTATGATGTTCAACAAACAATCACATCATTCATTTGTTCTCTGCTATTATTTCCAAATACTTAGGATTTGAGATGTGCTATGAAATCAAATGGTGCTATGTTCACTTCTAGGATGACAGCCAATGCCTTTTTCAGTCAGGCCTTTCGAGCACAACTTGGTGTTCCCTAACTTATTTATTTATTTATTTATTTATTTATTTATTTATTTATTTATTTATTTATTTATTTATTTATTTATTTATTTATTTATTTATTTAAATTTTTATACCGCCCTTCTCCCGAAGGACTCAGGGCGGTGAACAGGGCATATCTTAAAACTACAAAAGTACAAAAGTTAAAAAAGAATTAAATTATTGCCCACAATAAAAACAATAAAATATATATATAAATATTAAAACCCTAAGTAATTCCCCATCAGGCCAGGCCAGCTTGTTCAAATAAATGGGTCTTTAACCCGCGCCGGAAGGAGCGGAGATCCGGTGCCATCCGGAGCTCAACCGGCAGCTGATTCCACAAAGCCGGAGCGCCCACAGAGAAGGCCCTCCCCCTGGGGGCCACCAGTCGACATTCTCTGACTGGAGGCACCCTGAGGAGGCCCTCTCTGTGGGAACGCACGGGGCGGAGGGGATTTTTCACCTGTACTCTCTTCCTCTCTCCATCTAAGATGTAGTTGACTTTGATTGACTTTAATCATCTTATAATTATATTAAAATTGGGACCAAAACAACAGAAAACACAGTGTAAACGCTATTGCACGTTCCTAATGCCTGGTGGGAGAGCTCTATTTTAAAGGCTTATGTAAATGATGCTAAGGAGAGTGTTATCCAAAACTCTGAAGGAAAGCTACTCCATAAGGTGGGGGCCACCACACAAAAGCAGTACCTCACAACTATTGAGTATCCTAAATTTCCACACCAGAAAAGAGCATATCATCCTGAGGAAAGCGATCAAGAACATATCTAGGTGTCAAGCCATATGGTGTCTTAAAGGTTAAAACCAACACTTTGAATTGCACTCAGAAGCTTACTGAAAGCTACTGCACAGTCGGCAACACAAATATAGCTGTAGCAGCTTTCACTAATCAGCATGCAGGCCACTGTTTTCTCATCAATAGGAACTTCTATGTGGTCTTCAGGGGCAGACCCACTGCACTGCAAGAGTTCATACATCTTGTGATAAGGGAATGAGTCAACCTTTTCTATTTGTTAATTATCTTGAGCACTGGTAAAAAAGTAGGATATAAAAGGAATGAATTTGAAGAGAGGCCCACAACTGTTTTTTCTTGGTCACAGCCTTCATTATATGAAACATCTTCCTGTCTGAGGTTCTTGTTTTTGGAAGGCTTTAAAAAATATTGTGTTGACATGCTTTTGATGTGGATGATGGAACTAGGCTGCCTTGGTACATGTTTTTTTTATTCTCCATTTCTCTTATCTATAAACTGCCCTGGGGCCATGGAAGTGAATAGAAGACACTAATTGTATAAGAACATACATATATACACATATACATGTATCCCCAATTGTTTCAAGGACATTTTTACCTTCAAAATGAGTTCTTTGGCCGAATGTGACATAAGGATTCTGTCACACCAAGCTGGACATCTAGTGTTCATATATTGCATTCCCTGGCTACAATCTTCACTATATGGATAGCTGGAAAATAGGGAAAAAACAAAGGGAATATCTGTTAGCAATTTACATCCTTTTAATTGCAGGACATCTTTATCAGCCCTTCATTCTATTAAACTTTATAAAAACCAAGCAAATATGCAAATGTTTTCCAGTGTATTTACTATTCAGTCTCCAACCTTAAACCCTTTTAATGATCAGCACTATTTGGGGTTATCTAAATAAACAAAAGGTCTGCTGCTATGGAAATACAACATACCAATATAACCCGTGTAAGACGGAAAGGGCTATCTTAACATGCCAGACAGGACGTAGTTGCTGGATCTGGGCCATTGGAGAGCATGCATTTTCCTTTCTTTCTGGCAGCAGCGCTTACCTCTCTATAGGAAGGTACGCACATGCACATTGCCAGAGGGAGGTTGTTTTCCTGAATTTGAGACCAGGGACTGGAAACTGGTGCTTAAAATCAGAAAGTAATTTTAAGGGTGTGAACGTTTGCTGAATCTTGGCAATTTTTAATCCTTCAAAGCTTGCCAAGAGGACCTTCCACAAGTTCCTTCACTCATTATCTGCAGCAGTAATATTTTCCCCCCTTATCTCTTAGGTAAGGAAAGATAAATCTTCTGGTAACTGAAGGGTGCTTTTAAACATTTTTGGAAAGGCTGTGGAGTACAGGAAACATTGTAATCATGCAAAGTTACACCTTTGCTCCGCGAGCTGCATTGGCTGCCGGTTGTCCTCCGGGTGAGATTCAAGGTGTTGGTAATGACTTACAAAGCCCTACATGGCATGGGTCCGGATTACCTACGGTAACACCTGCGGCCGGCGTCAACCTCCCTCCGTCCAGTGCGCTCCCACAGAGAGGGCCTCCTCAGGGTGCCTCCGATCAAAGAATGTCGATTGGTGGCCCCTAGGGGGAGGGCGTTCTCTGTGGGCGCGCCAGACCTGTGGAACCGCTTGCCGGTCGAGCTCCGGATGGCCCCCGACCTTCGCTCCTTCCGGCAGGATCTAAAAACTTATTAATTTGAGCAATCCGGCCTGGTTTGATGGGTTAAGGGTTGGGTTTTTAACATGGTTTTAATTACTGTTTATATCGGGCATAATATTTAATTGTTTTTTAACTTTTGTACTTCGTTTTTAATATTTATTGCCCTGTACACTGCCCTGAGTCCTTCGGGAGAAGGGCAGTATAAAAATTTAATAAATATAAATATAAATATATAATAGAGATTTTTGGATTTGCCTTGAAATTGAGAGGGATGGTTTGATAGTTCTTTTTTGTTAAGCCAGTTTTTAAGCAGTAACTCTAATGTTATCATTTTCATCTACTTCCTTCTTCAATAAATAATACTGTCGAGTTTTAGCCGTTGAGGCGACAAAGATTATATGTGTGTATGGGGGGATGCACACACAAAGCAGGATGTTTTGTGGCTGCAAGTGGGTCTATGATCTCAGGTAGTATCATTTCAGAGTTCACATATACAGCAACCAACTATGACCTGTTGTGTTTCTTTTACCTTTTTGCTCATCTTTATTTTCAGGATATACAATCAATTGCACATTTTTCGAAATCCTTTGGACAAAGTTAAGGTAAAGCTTTAACAATGTCACAGAAGTAGTTTCCAACATATATAATAAAATTTCACATTTTGCTTTCTCTGCTTTTAACTTACAAAAGCAACTTAAATTGAAGTAGACATAGAAAAGACGACACACTTTTAAGTTGCTATATTAACGCTAATATTTATTTAAAAGGAAAAAGGCTGGAAATTTCATTGCAGGAGGACCAAATAAAAAGCATTTGAAATCTAAAATGACATTTTCATGATTCTTGGAAAATAACAGAGCATACAGAGTCTAATCAAACCATGATTTTGTTTTACTTTAATTTTATTTCATATTGGAAAATGAATTCCTTATGAAGAACATATTAAGGCTTGAAAGTTTGCAGCACTTTAACGTTTAGTTTTTATTCCAGAATCATTTTGCATAACTTGGGCTTTCACCAAATCTACATTCAGGAATTTCATGGCAAAGAGACATTTCAGCAAAACGTTAGTTTCTTTCACATTTTTCAGTTTTAGATTAAGATCTTTATTATATTATTTTGTCTTTACTCAATTTAAATCAAGTTGTATTACAAATATTTCTTGACTTACGATCAATTGCTTAATGACTCTTCAAACGTATGACAGACCACCCCCAAAAATACTTATGATCTGGATATGAAGTTACGATGATCGCCTCCCCCCCCTGTAGTCACGTGACTGCATTTTGGGCATTCGGCAACTGGCTCACATTTGCAGCAGCCAAGGTCAAGGACTGTTATGTTGTTATGTTGTTTTTCTCAGAAATCAGCATTTACTTCCATTTTCTGGCAAAAAAATGGGTTTGTTTAATGAAAGAAATGGAGTTGTTTTGCATATTCTCTCCCAGCTACATCAGAACCTATACTGACTGATGAATATGGTTGGTATATTGAGGTGAAAGATAATTTGCATGGGGTTAATTAAGGCTCTGATATTTAGAATTTATGCCTCAAACGAGGACAAAGTAACATTCTATAAGAATTTATGGATAGATTAATGGACATTTGGTGTTTTACAAAGGGTTGGAGTGGAGTGGTTTTCCCATAAGAAGAGAGAACTTCGGAGAGAAACATTAAAATTACACAGGATAAATTACCGAAAATTTTCTTTGACTGGATGTGACGTGATTTGATACAGAGCTTGTCAATACATGGAGACACAAATTGGCAACTCAAAAGAGTATACTAATTTTTCTGAAAGACATAGATATTTTTCAAGAATAGAAATGATTTGAATTGTAAAGAATTTGGCTACTAATGTTCATAAAGTAGACATATTGTCCAAGTCTTTTTCAGACCATAATCCAGTGAGTTTGTTTGTGCAAAGAAAATTAGTTCCTTCAGATGGAAGTCAAATGAAATGCTGTTACAAAAAGAAATAAAAGCAGAGGACTGTAAAGAGAAATTAAAAGAATTTTAAAGATGGCAGACAGCTGAAAAGAGGCCAATATGGCATTAATTTAGGAGAATGGCAAAAACTGAGGGTGGCGTGAAAAGTGGGATCAGCTAGAATCCCTGCAGTCATAAGCAAAGTCTCACGCTCCTTGAGCGCAGTTGACGCTTAGCTAACTATAATCAGGTGCTAACCATTAGTTAAGAAGATTCTTATGCATAAACTTTTAGCAATGAATCAGCTTAACTGAACCTTCACATGTGGACCTGGTCTTTTGCACCAATTAATATCTAAAGAAGGCCAAGATTTGATTTCAACAAGAAACTACTGGCCAAAATCATTCTGGAATAGCGATTATAAGTGGTTCACAATGGTTTTGGCCGAGAGGTTGAAAATAATTTTGCAAGAATTTATTTATGAAGACCAATGTGGGGTTTTATCTAAAAGACAGTTAAGGATAATATTACAAAAGTGTGGGAAACTTTGGAATATTTAGAACAACATAATGAAAAAAGAAGCTACCTTGATTTTCTTAGATGCAGAGAATACCTTTGACAATTTGAACTGGGTTTTCCTGTTTAAAGTTTTGAAACATGAACTTTGAAAAGAATGTCATTAAACAGGTAAGATTTAGACATGAAAGAGAGCAGAAATGATTATTAACGGAGAACTAACAAAACCCTTTGAGATACAAGAAGTGACAAGACAAGGATCCTCATTAGGTTCTTGAATTATTGAACAGAGATATAAGACAAGGTGTGAGAACTGCAGGAGTCAGGATTAAAAGAGAAACTTAAGGGTACCCCTCAATTTATGAACATTAGCTCAGAACACTGGCAATTACAATGGCACTAAACACAGGGACTTACAACTGTCCTCCAGGTTATGGCTGTTGCAGTGTTCCTGCAGTCACATTATGAAAATTAAGGTATTTGGCAGCCTGCTCAACTGCAGGGTTTCTTCAACTCTGCCTACCCACCTATCTCCCTCCAACTATGACCTTTTGGACTCCTGCCACCCAGCGCTCTGTCACCCCAGTTGACATTTGTCATCTTGTTGTTCCTGCTGCTGACAAGGCATGCTCAGCCTGGCGACTGGGCCGGGCTGAAGCAGGTCTTTGGCTATTTGTTTTTTTTTTTAAAGTCAGAGCAGTCCCATAGCTGCAGCTGATTTCATTTTACAAAATATTAAGGTTCTGGTAGGTGCCATATTGCCAATCCCTATAAACTCTAACCGTTAGACATACAGACAAAGCTCTAGTTTAATGTGGACAATAATCTACATAATTCCTATAATAATAAGTTAATGTAATCATAACACATTTTTTTCTTGATGACATTGGATTTGCAAGAGCTTTGGCCTCAGCCAATAACTATATATAGGTAAAGGTAAAGGTTCCCCCGCACATGCGTGCTAGTCGTTTCCAACTCTAGGGGCCGGTGCTCATCTCCGTTTCAAAGCCGAAGAGCCAGCGCTTGTCCGAGGACATCTCCGTGGTCATGTGGCCGGCATGACTAGACACCAAAGGCGCACGGAACGCTGTTACCTTCCCACCGTAGTGGTCCCTATTTTTCTACTTGCATTTTTACGTGCTTTCGAACTGCTAGGTTGGCAGAAGCTGGGACGAGTAACAGGCGCTCACTCTGTTACGCGGCACTCAGGATTCGACCCGCCAAACTGCCGACCTTCTGATCGACAAGCTCAGCGTCCTAACCCACTGAGCCACCGCGTCCCTTTTAACTATATATATATTTGCCCAAGATCAAAGTAAATATTATATAAAAAGCATATTAAGAAACCAGATGCCCCCTTTGCAATGGGTGTTATCATTGCTGTTGTTTTCTCTTGTTCCTCTTTCCATAATGCTGAAACCTCCATGGTGTTGATACCACCTTATTTGAAAAATGGTATTGTGAGGTAGTCCCTCATAATGACTTCCCTGGCTTTAACTAAAGTCTAGGAAGGTAGGGACACCATAGACTGCTAGGGTTTTTCAGGGATAATTTAAGGGATAATTTAGGGATAATTTAATCTTTTTTAAATTGTTTTTAACTCTTGTATTTTGTATTGGTTTGGTTTTTAAATACCCTGTAAACCGCCCTGAGTCCTTCGGGAAAGGGCGGTATATAAATCTAATAAAATAAATAAATAAATAAATAGAAAGATGGATGTACAATGGAAGATTAGACACTTATAAGCACCTGTTGATCATCTTATTAATAAAATTGTGCAAGAACAGCACTGAGAATGTAACTGAATGTTTCTTCTACTTTAAAATAAATGTCGCAGTTAGTTCTCTTTCACCAGATGAAGGAGAGCCAATAGGAAAAAAATGCAGGGAATTGTTTCTGCCTGGCATTGCTTATCAGGTAAGAACGCAGTGGGTTTCACCCAGAGGACCAATGACTCTTAGGGGTAATGCAAGTTTAGACTATCTTCAGTTAACCACAGGAAGAACAGATGAGCAGAAAGGTGCAAAATAATTCAAAGAAATCTGCAAACAGTACGTAAAAAAAGGGCTATGTATTTGTGAATGGTTTCAAGTTGAATTATATGCTGTCTATTATATTTTAAATTCTGCTGTTATTAGGTTTTATAATGGAATTGCTTTATTTAAAGTGCCACAGTTTTAATTGTCAGTTAGAAGAATTTAAATGTTTAAATAAAATTAAATATTTCAAATAAATAACAATTAAATTGGGGTTTACATTAAGGAATGCTATTTATTTATATTAGTTACTTATTTATATTATATTAGCAAGTGTTTACACAGCAAATTTATATGAAAACTAAGGATAATTGAGAGAGGCACATTTTGAAAAATAGAACAATAAAAGTATAAGGATTAAATACATGTGGAAAAGTATGCTAGCTTTTGCTAGATTTGAAAAGAAATCAAGGCTTTCAAGATGAAAGTTTTAAAATAAGATTTGTGGGATTGAAACAGCAAATGCTTTCATGCTTGAAGAGAAACTTATTTACCACCCTACTTGGTGTGATATTCTAAAACTGAGATGCATAGCTCTCTACCAAATGGGTTTACAAGCTACACTGCCATTAAAAAGATTAGTTGTGGCAAACAGCCAACTAAAGTATACTGAACGTATTGGAACAAACCAGTGAACTCAATACCTTTTCCACCTCATCAAACCTAACAAGACTCATTTTCAAAACATATTATGAGAATTCAATTTGCTGCTTCACTGCCATACAGAAGTACAGCTTATTTTCTGAATGTTCGTGGGAGGCTTTGATGATGTAATATTCTTGCTAGCAGAAGCTCTTTGTCTGCAATTTAAGGCCTGACTTTTGCAGTAGAGCCTATTAATATAGTTCTGCTTTTAGGTGGTGCATGAACCTGATATAACAAGACTATTCTTTTATGAGAAATTATTCAAATCTATCATATTTGATATTGCTCATCCTTTTCATAGCACTAATTTTCTAAGCTTGCTAGCGTTATGCTCCAGGTATAGTGCATAGGCCTACCAAGAACTGTAAAGCATTTAATATAAAGTCTGCAAATTAGTATTCTGAAGTTTCTTTAAATTCATATGGTTTGTAAAATTGGTATTCTTAACACATCCTCAGATCTTCTAGTAACAATGGCCATGTGTGGAATTATTGAAAATAGGTATTGTCAAGCCCCGCCGGCCTCCCGTCCGCCCGGGCCTCGACAATGCCCGCGCCGCCGGAGCCCCGCCGAGCAGCCGGCCGGTCCCCAACTGAATGGCGCGCCCGAGCAGCATCCTCCTCGAGCCCTGGAGGGCGTGGCCCCGTATCCTGCCGGGGCAAGCCGCCGCAGCCCCGCCGAGCAGCTGGCCGGTCCCCAGCTGATCGGCGCGCCCGAGCAGCCGCCTCCTCGAGCCCTGGAGGGCGTGGCCCCGTATCCTGCCGGGGCAAGCCGCCGCAGCCCCGCCGAGCAGCTGGCCGGTCCCCAGCTGATCGGCGCGCCCGGGTGGCGCCTTCCCCGAGCCCCGGACGCTTTTTCGGAGGGCGTGGCTTCGCCCGGGCATCGCGGAGCACGCTGCCGCAATCCCGCCGAGCAGCTGGCCGGCGCTCAGCTGTTTGGCGCGTCCGATCCCGAACAGCCGCCGGGCGCGCGCTCGCCTTGTCACCAGGGACGGCGCCGGGCACCCACCGGTCCGGCGCTAACGTTTGATACTCGGCGGCTGGACCCTGGTCTGCGGATGGCGCCCGGGCGGCAACAGGCTGCACCCAGCGAACAGGCGGACACGCCCCAGCAAACTGTGGAGGGGTGTGTGGCTGTGCCTGTTTTGCCACCCTCCGTTACTGGACTCGGGGGGAGCTTAACGTCTGCAACGCCAGCACGGACTGGGGCGCGCGAGGGAGCGGAAGGACAGAACTCACCTGGGAGGGGGCTTGACAGGCTGCAGCAGCGCACACGTTGGGTGGTGGCTATGCACGGTGATGGGTGGGGTCTTTATGGGGAGGCGGGCGGATGCCGGTTTGCTTTGAAGGGGTGGGGTTAGGGTGTGGTAACATGATAAAAGAGCGTTGGGGCTAGGTGCCTCAACGCTGACTTTACCGCGGTTTGCTTTGGAGAAGAAATAAACCTTGTTACCCGTTCCTTTTGAAGTGCTTTTGTTTCCTGGCAAAGGACGTCGTGACAGTAAGTCAGCGTAAGTCAGTAAGACAGTAAGTCAGGCACATACAGCTTATCTCCGTGCCAGGCCAAGCCGTCACGCATAGTCAGAAGTCCGGGATGCTCCTTCAGCCAGGCGTCTGTAGCTAAGGCCTCGTCCATGGCACGGGACAAATCGTCTCCCACGCTGCAGACTGCCTGGGTCGCGCTCGGGGATGCATCAGGCGGGATGAGCTCTTGTATGACCGCTTCTCGTTTGGTGTCGTATTGCGGCAGCCGCGAGAGTGCGTCAGCAAGGAAGTTCCGCCCCCCCGGTACGTACTTCAGGACGAAATTAAAGCGCCGGAAAAAGAGAGCCCATCTGACGTGCTTGGGCGCCAGCTTCCTCGGGGACTGCAGAACCTCCAGGTTCTTGTGGTCTGTCCAGACCTCGAAGGGATGGGCAGCCCCCTCCAGAAGGTGTCGCCACGTCTCCAAGGCCGCGCGCACAGCGAACGCCTCCTCCTCCCAGATCGCCCACGAACGTTCCGCCGATGACAGTTTTTTGGAAGAATAGGCACAGGGTTGCAACACGCCCTTCGTGTTCCGTTGCAACAGCACAGCCCCTACCGCGACGTCGCTGGCGTCGACTTGGACCACATACGGACGGCCGGGGTCAGGATGTACCAACACCGGCTCCTTCGCAAACAGGGTCTTCAATGTCTCGAACGCCCGTTGACACGTGGTGGTCCATGCCAGCTTCAACCCTGGACGTGGTTTCACCCCGGAGTTCCGCGTCCGCAACAGGTCCGTCAGCGGCAGGGCTGTCGCTGCAAAACCTGGAATAAACTGGCGGTAAAAGTTCGCGAACCCCAGGAAACTCTGAAGCTGTCGCCGCGTCCGCGGCGCCTGCCATTGCAGGACGGCTTCCACTTTGCGAGGGTCCATTTCTATGCCGCTCGCCGACACGCGATACCCCAAAAAATCCAGCCTCGTCTTGTGGAACTCGCACTTGGTGAGCTTCACATAGAGGCGGGCAGCCAGCAGCTTCCGAAGCACCTGGCGCACGAGGGCAACGTGCTCTTCCATAGTCTTAGTGTATATCAGAATGTCATCCAGGTACACTAACACCCCGCGGTACAGGTGCTTGTGAAGCACCTGGTTTATCATCTGCATAAAAACGGCCGGGGCCCCCTGGAGTCCGAACGTCATGACACGGAACTGGAAACTGCCCAGCGGACAGTTAAACGCCGTTTTCCACTCATCCCCAGCTCTGATCCGCACCCGGTAATACGCCTCCCGTAGGTCTAGCTTCGTGAAGATGCGTCCCGTCGACAGGTGTGCCAGAAGATCTTTCATGAGTGGCAGCGGATACAGATGTTCAAGCGGACCGTCTGGTCACGGCTTTTCACCGTACACATCCCTCCAAACCGGGGGGTAGCACTGGGGACTCAGCGGCTCGTCTTCGTGGAGGTCTATCTTGTCATTCTTCTTTTGCAGGAGGGCAGATGGTAGGGGGAGCCGACTGTCAAGCCCCGCCGGCCTCCCGTCCGCCCGGGCCTCGACAATGCCCGCGCCGCCGCAGCCGGAGCCCCGCCGAGCAGCCGGCCGGTCCCCAACTGAACGGCGCGCCCGAGCAGCATCCTCCTCGAGCCCTGGAGGGCGTGGCCCCGTATCCTGCCGGGGCAAGCCGCCGCAGCCCCGCCGAGCAGCTGGCCGGTCCCCAGCTGATCGGCGCGCCCGAGCAGCCGCCTCCTCGAGCCCTGGAGGGCGTGGCCCCGTATCCTGCCGGGGCAAGCCGCCGCAGCCCCGCCGAGCAGCTGGCCGGTCCCCAGCTGATCGGCGCGCCCGGGTGGCGCCTTCCCCGAGCCCCGGACGCTTTTTCGGAGGGCGTGGCTTCGCCCGGGCATCGCGGAGCACGCTGCCGCAATCCCGCCGAGCAGCTGGCCGGCGCTCAGCTGTTTGGCGCATCCGATCCCGAACAGCCGCCGGGCGCGCGCTCGCCTTGTCACCAGGGACGGCGCCGGGCACCCACCGGTCCGGCGCTAACGTTTGATACTCGGCGGCTGGACCCTGGTCTGCGGATGGCGCCCGGGCGGCAACAGGCTGCACCCAGCGAACAGGCGGACACGCCCCAGCAAACTGTGGAGGGGTGTGTGGCTGTGCCTGTTTTGCCACCCTCCGTTACTGGACTCGGGGGGAGCTTAACGTCTGCAACGCCAGCACGGACTGGGGCGCGCGAGGGAGCGGAAGGACAGAACTCACCTGGGAGGGGGCTTGACAGGCTGCAGCAGCGCACACGTTGGGTGGTGGCTATGCACGGTGATGGGTGGGGTCTTTATGGGGAGGCGGGCGGATGCCGGTTTGCTTTGAAGGGGTGGGGTTAGGGTGTGGTAACATGATAAAAGAGCGTTGGGGCTAGGTGCCTCAACGCTGACTTTACCGCGGTTTGCTTTGGAGAAGAAATAAACCTTGTTACCCGTTCCTTTTGAAGTGCTTTTGTTTCCTGGCAAAGGACGTCGTGACAGGTATAACAAATAGAACGAATGTCACCAGTTGAACAGGATTCATGATTTCTGCGGCAACCATGGGCTTGTCCAAAATAATAGAGGGCCTGTGCATAGTGAGGACTGAATTTTAGATCTGTGGTTTATCGCAGGGCGGCTGTGATGTGGTCTGGTGTTGGAGGATATTAGCATTGCTGCAGACAGATTACTCTCTGTTTGTTCTCTTGCTTGCTGGTGCTATGGGAAGTTGGGGCCTGTTCAATTGGTCAGTCCCAGAGGACTGATGGACCCTGTTGGGTTTTTAAAAAGAGCTTAGGGTATTTCCTGAAGATCTAATGGGCAGTCCAGCCAATGCCTTGGTTGCAACCTGGAATAGGAGGACTACCAAGGCCTTGGTCTGGATTGTTTTTATGTAGTCTATTTCTATGCACTGATCCCAGGGTGCATCTTCAGAACATTAAATGTCAGAAGCAACAATCGGAGTACCACCAAAGGAAGACAAAGAATGAATCCAAATGAACACATAAAGAGTCCATATTTGGTTTACATCATAGAGATAAAGCTGGCAAAACATTATCTTTTCCAACATTGTTGCCTTCTCTGTGAATTACACCACAGCCATGTTTAGAGTGGCCTGTTGTCTGCTGGGGAGGACAGATCATAAATCTACCTACAGGCCATGGTGAGGACTACTAATAATATGTAGCAGATAAAGTTGCTTGGATTTACCTGGAGTTGGACTCTGACTGGGCAGAAGCAAATAAGTTGGCTAGGACATGATCTTGTAATGTTATCTGTAATGTTAATAGGGGTCAACCTATTCAAGTCCTGCACTTGAAGGCAGGACAAGAAGCAATGGATGGAAACTAATCAAGGAGACAACCAATCTAGAACTAAGGAGAAATTTCCTGACAGTTAGAACAATTAATCAGTGGAATGACTTGCCTCCAGAAGTTGTGGGTGCTCCAAAACTGGAGGTTTTTAAGAAGAGATTGGACAACCATTTGTTTGAAATGGTATAGGATTTCCTGCTTGAGCAGGAGATTAAACTAGAAGATGTCCAAGCCCCTTCTAACTATTATATATATTTTCTTTTCTAATCACTTTTGGAAATTGTTAACTGATTTTCAGTATTAGGAACCTTTGGAAAACTGTAGCTATGGATGAGTTTCCTTCAATCCTTAGCAAAAGATGTTTTAAATACAAGTTTAAGAATACTTTTAAATACTTAAATACTTTTTAATAAACAGCAAAAGAGTTGGGTGTTGGTTTTGGAGAATTGCAAATGGACTTAAAGATCCAAATGGATTTGAAATAAGATTTTGAAATTAATTATCAGAATTCTTCCTATTATTGTTTTGAACTCTTTAAAAAACATGATAGGATGGAACTTTGAAGGTTGGACACCTGGTGAAGTGAAGGAACACATAAAAAAATAAGATTACAATTAAAGGAGAATATTTAAAGGTGACTTAGTAATGCAGAATGAAGCAAAATGCTTTAACATTGGATATACTGAGGGATATTTGTGGATATGGACCCAGAAATTAGTTAAAACATTGTCTGCCATTATAGATAGACTGTGTTTAGATGATGTGATGGAAGAGGAACAAGGTTACCGGACAAGACTGATACAGATCTAAAGTGAATTTAAAAATGACATGTTACAAGAATGATATGGAAGAAGACGCTACACTAGATAAATAAATGGAACAGGTTGATGTCTTAATAATTAAAAGGCATAGACAAATAATAAAGAGATAACTTTGTTATCTGGATAGTTTTCCTATATTGTATTTACAAAAGAGACCTGTTAAAAGTTTTGAAGAATTTTGTTAGAAGGGACAAAGAAAAAAAATGAAAAGAAATAGGGCACTATTTGAAAGGATTAAAGCTCAAGATTGTTAGAAGGAAAAAATATAAAGTTGGTTTATTTGATCAATGTTTTATTTTATTTATTTATTTAATTAGCTTTATATAAATAAATATGTTGTTATCTCTGGTAATTTTAATGGACTTTTGCTGACTATGAGGTTTTATGGATTTGTTTATAAATAAGTAATGGGACATGGGAAGAAGATATCATTTGTTTTACTTACCAAATCCTGTAAAATAATTGTTCTAGGAGCCCTGGTTGTGCAGTGGTTAGAATGCAGTATTGCAAGCAAACTCTGCCCACAACCTAGAGTTCGATCCTGAAGGGGCTCAAGGTTGATTCAGCCTTCTATCATTCCAAGGTCAATAAAATAAAGATCCAGATTGTTGGGAGCAATATGCTGACATTGTAAACCACCAGAGAGTGCTGTAAAACACTATGGGGCAGTAAATAAGGCTAAGTGCTATTGCTATTGCTATGTTCCATATAAGACAGGTTTCACTGGAACAAATTCATGGAATAATGATGAGAGAAGCATAAGGATTTCTCAGTGCCACTTTAGAAAGAAATGCAGGATATCAATTGAACAAGCAAACAAATACGTTTTCGCAGCCTTCCTTCAGCTATATAATTTCATTTGGTTTAGCTTACAACATCTCTCTACAGCCTGTTTCCCAACTCTCTCAAACACAAACACAATAGGATTCTTCTTCATTTTTGAGTGCACTATTATGATAAAGCCCTGCTCTGAGATAAACAGTTCTATCTGGAAGGAAGAAAAAAATGAAAATTTTCAGTCTTCCTTAATTCAGAACTTAACATTCACCAGAAATCTCTCCAACCTTTAATAAATCACATTGTTAAAGATGTCCATTCCCTCTTAATATTGCCAAATAAAATTCTACAGATGTGCCTTGCATTCACCAGGAGTTGAACTTTTCTCAAGGGTATCTTTAGCTTTTTCCTTAGTCAAATCAGCTTTGACCTCTCATTATTAGACTTCCCTGAAAAAAAAAGTGACACTGGACTATGCTGCAAAGTTGTTCAAAATAATTTTTTCTACCTATGGATATAAATAAGGTGACACTGCAAGACCTGAATAATTTATAATCTCTCAGCTGCTCCTACAGTACATATATACATCAATGATAGGATTTATCTGCATGGACTGCAGGACATTTAAGCAAATCTAGAAAAACAATATTTTTTAAAAAAATTAAGTTATGAATTTAAAATATTTCAAATGCCTCTCTTTTCTCATATGTTTTTGTTTTAGGTATACCTCTGCCAATTCACAGTTATAACACCCAAATTTCTGAGTTGATTTTTATGAGGCAGCAATAATTTCTCACTAGGGAAGATTCTCCAGACAGGAAGTAGATTAATCACTATTTGAACTATTCCCTCATTGCTTAAAAATACCAAAAAGCAGCATTAAAAAAAAGATTTATAATGTTTCTAGGATCCTTGATAGCTACATTTAGGTCAGAGCACAAAACCATCTATCTTGAATTTTTGATAGGTATTAGGGTAGCCTGCATACTTGAAAATACATATTCTGAACATCTCAAGAAGAAAATATTAAAACTCCATAGAAAAAGCATAGAAAAGTAATTGTAATAGAGATCTATTAAATATTATCCATGGAATAAATAGATATATTCTAATATACATACAAAAACATAGCTATACTTCATAAAATTCCTGGTGCTTTACAGCATCAAAATAAAAATATCCATAAGCCCAATATATATATATATATCTGATAAATATTTATAAACCCATCAACAACCCACCCTGGTATCCTGAGTCCAAATGATGGCTATTACAGATAAATAGTTTTACAGATAGACCTTTCTGAACACCGAGAAGACTTCATCCAGATGTCTGGGGCAAGCAGTTCCCAACAGTTGGAGTATAAAAATATCCTTCATAGAAAAAGACCATAGACACACAATCCACATATTTGTCTATTCAGTGCACCTGATAGTTGAGGTTCAACCTCTGGATACCAAGCTGGTAGAATTGGTTAGTTTGCATTTAGAAAACTATAATAGCCCTTTCTAATGCTCTGTGAACCAACTGGTCAAGATGTATATCTCATTTCGTCAAAATCAGGAGGGTAAACATGGCTTGCAAACATGGCAGTTAAAGTACGACGTCTTAAACAGCTGCTGCTTGCATAATATTAAAACACATGGTGACTAAACTAATAAAGTCAAGGGTCATAAAAAAGGTCTGTGTATATATAAACCACACAATTCAGTAGCAAAGGGAAATTAGGGTAAATACAGTCAAAGCTGAATATAGTACTTAATGCAAAAATAGAGAAAAGATACGCACTGTGAATCTTTCCTGTTTGGTTTATGACCATATACTGTATTTTAATAAACTCTTTCACAGACATTGAAAGTGATTCTTTTCAGTAGATCTGTATAGACTTGTAACTTCAATTTGAAAGTGGCATAGGTGATATAGTTAAATATTTTTCTACCATTTCAAGTTATATGACTTTTACTATGTTGCAATTACCCCAATCCAGCAGTCCCTTACAGAGTTAGCTGCTTTAGCGTCATGGATGAAATGATAATGTTTCTATTTAGCTAACAGGCCAAAACTAGTATAATTTTTATTAACAAGTAACAGGTTATTTGTTCCGAAATAAAGTATCCTTGAACAGATTGAAAAATATATCTACCACTACCACTTGGAATTTTGGGAGTGTTAATCCAATACATTAATATATCTTGTATTTTCCTGGGTCAATTTAATTGCAATGGCTATTATAGAAAGAGCAAGAAATGCTGACTGTGTTATATTTATTTTATATTATATTTAGAAAATAAGATTTTGTATTCAACAAAATACAAAATACTATCCAATGTGATCTATATACACAGTATAGTTCCAGTTAACTGTATTCCAAGACTTACAATTCAATTAACGTATAACTCATGGGTAAGCCCATCCATGGAGAAGCCAATCCCAAGTTTTCGGGTGTATTTTGGCACCTAAAATTCCTAGTTATATTTGAATATATATGGTAAGACAAGTAATGAAGATATCATTAGATACACCACTACAATACTACCTCTTATAGAAGAAATAAACACTTTCATAATTTAATATAGTAAAAATCAACACGGCCAATCTACATGTTAAATAAACTCTGGAAAATTTGTTATACTCATTTTTTCCATCATTACTTTGTTATAGCAAGAGTTGATTACAGGTAGTCCTTGACTTACAATCATTTATTTAGTCACCATTCAAAGTTATGACGACACTGAAAAAAGTGACTTATGACCATCATGATCACATGATTAAAATTCAGATGCATGGAAATTCACATGTATTTATGATGGTTGCGGTGTCCGGAGTCATGTGATCACCTTTTATGAACCTTCTGACAAGCAAAGTCAACAGGGAAGCCAGATTCATTAAACAACTGCTTTATTAACTTAATGATTCACTTAACAACTTTGGCAAGAAAAGTTGTAAAATGAGGCAAAACTTACCTTAGCAACTATCTTGTTTAGCAATGGAAACTTTGGGCTCAATTCTGGTTGTTAAGTCAAAGACTGCCTGTAGTTCAAAATGCAGGATAAATCTTGATAACTCAGATCCTGACAATGATGGGAGTGAGATTTATAGTGTTTAGAATTAAACTTAACTAATTTGTACTTCTTAATTAACAATGCTGTAATGGAAGCAGTGGAAAACTAAAGTAACGTAATGAGTGCCTTCTAAGAAGGACAGAAGAAATTTCTGTATTTCAGAGTAATCTTGTTTGATGCTGCTCAACATGATGCACAGCAAAAAGAACTGTGCTACTCTGTAATAAGAGACATCTGCAGGAGAAATAAGAAAAAGTCAAGATGGCAGCTGCAACCATCTGATCAGGGCAGGGCTTTAACCAGGGGTCTTCAAACTTGGCCCTTTTATGACCTGTGGACTTCAACTCCCAGAATTCCTCAGCCAGTTTGCCTGGCTGAGGAATTCTGGGACCTGAGGTCCACAAGTCAAAAAAGGGCCAAGTTTGAAGACCCCTGCCTTTAACTGTATGGTTGCAGCAGCCTTCTTGATTTTTTTTTATCCCTCCTCCTCGTCAGATGCCCTGTGTTTAGTTGAATAATAATGAAGAGGTTTTATAGAAATAAGATTGTGAGAGAAAGCCTAATGATTCAAAAATGTGCATAGGCTATAGAGTAAACCACAGAATCCAAATCTGAGAAGAAAACCCCTAGCATGGATGAGATCTGACCTATTATTCTTTCTTCCAAGTGTCAGGGTAAAGAAACTGTCAGCTCAGAAAGAGAGAGGAAAGAGAGAGGGGGGAAAAGTTAGAGGAGAGAAGATATCTAAGACACGAACATATGTCCAAGCAGTAAATTACATGACAGCCTAATGCAATGACAAACAAGAACAGGTCACTTTAAGAGAATGATTAATACATGAGATTACTTTGCATGCACCCTTATCTTAAAGCAAACCTTGGAGGTGGGTGTGAACCACTGGTAAGTCAGCTCCTATCTCCTCCATACAACAGCTACAAGAATAATTATAATTAATGGAGAGAGGTGATAAAGTTAACAATTGCCCACCTGTATGTGGCTAACCACAATGTCCTTATTTTGTTTTTCACACCTACTGCCTTTCCATAGTGATTATAGTCTACCAAATACCTATTTTTCTAGCTCACCCTAAGCTTCCTGTTTGCTGAATGTCAAGGTGTCAGGCAGCTGATAGAACCTACAGTGTTCAAAATAATGACAGTGTGTTATATATAACAAGCATAGTACAAAATAAGAGAGTACGTTAGAAACAAAAAAGGCTTGAATTTTGCTGCAGACAAGATTCCTGAAAAACTTCTCAGGTGTCAGGCAAATTAGTTCTGACACCAACAAGCCACAAGTAGACTGTGCCAATTGCCTGGCTGGCAAAAATGCAAATGCAATGAAATCAAGATTTGCCCAGCAAGCACTTTTGTTAGTTAGTGCCAGCTTTCAGCAGAAGAGAGAATTCCTCAGTGCACATATGGGGAAAAATTGAACAATCGTTATCATTTGCTTCTTTTTTTATACATAGAGGTATAAAAATAGAAAGCTATTAGTAAATAGTAAAGAATTATGATTTATACCTTTGGAAAAACAAGGACATAACTTGACATTAATTTGATATCCTATCTTGCTCTGAAGCTGTTAATCATAGTTTCACTCTTTAAGCAAGACTATATTACATTTAATTGAAGCTTCATTATTTATTTGCCAGCTGTCATAAATTGCATGTTCACAATAGGTGTACAGAAATTAGGACTTTATTGCACAAAGTATCATGTCATTTGTATGAACTGTGTTGGCGTTGTGGTTGCAATGCAGTATTGCAGGCTAACTCACTGCTCACTCGAGGAGTTTGATTCTGAGTGGCTCAAGGTTGACTCAGACTTCCATCTTCAGAAGTCAGTAAAATGGGGACCCAAATTGTTGGGGGCAATAGGCTAACTCTGTAAACCGCTTAGAGAGGGCTGTGAAGTGGTATATAAGTCTAAGTGCTATTGCTATTGTATATTTTACGTCATATGCATGATGATAATGATGCACTTTAAGTCACTTGTCCCTCTGTGAACACCCAGGTAGATACACTGTTTTATCACTGAATTTTTCAAAAATGTTCACTGTTTGTTCATATGAAGTAAGGTAAGTTACATTTCAACTGCAGGTAGTCTTCAACTTAGAACTGTTCGAAGTTACAACAGCACTGAAAAAAGTGACATGACCATTTTTCACACTTACAATGATTGCAGCATCCCCATGTTCTTGTGATCAAACTTTAGAGCCTTGGAACCTGAATCATATTTATGACAGTTGCAGTGGCTCAAGGTCATGTGATCACCTTTTGTCACCTTCTGACAGGCAAAGCCAATGGGGAAGCCAGATTCACTTAACAAGTGTGGCAAAAAAGGTCATAAAATGGGGCAAAACTCCATTAACAACTGTCTCACTTCACAACAGAAATTGTGGTTGTAGGTCGAGGACTACCTATAATGATGTACATTACTGCATTATTCTGGGTTAATATAAGGGCAACCATTAAACCATTATATCCCACTTGTGTAATGAAGCCAGAGAAGTTCCTATAAATAAGAGGACCACTTGTATAAGTCGCAGCAGATACCTTTTTTTTTCATTTTAAGGCCCCCTGTTGCATTAGTGCCATCTCTGGGAGTCCAGTGGATC
The DNA here is from genome assembly GCF_964194415.1 of Vipera berus. Classification (NCBI taxonomy): domain Eukaryota; kingdom Metazoa; phylum Chordata; class Lepidosauria; order Squamata; family Viperidae; genus Vipera; species Vipera berus. The sequence goes on along the minus strand of NC_138207.1, from coordinate 70,357,151 downwards.
ATGACATCACTTGAGTGGGTAGAGTTGACAGTTTCTCTCTCTCTCTCTCTCTCACTTTGCAGTTTGGGGAGGGTTATTAGTGACAAAATGGGACAAAGCTAAGACAAGAAAATAACAAAATTGTCTGAAACGCCCCAAATGAAAAAAAATAAAAAGTGGTCCAAGTGTTTTTGTTCATTTATGAGCTTATTTCAAATTCTCTGCAAAGCTTAAGGCTTTACTTTGTTCCTTAGCATCAAGTAACCCTGAAAAACTCAGTAAAGGAAAACAAGAATTTATCTATGCATTTCTCTTTTCTTTCATATGGAACACTAGGATTTGAACAATTGTATAGAAAAGTTACAGATTCATGTCTAATGGATGTCAATTGAGAAATGCCAGAATAATAAATTGGGGAAAAACTTATGAACAATATAGGATTTTGTATAAGTGACTTTAAATGATCTCTTACAAATCTAAATCTAAACCTGATTGGAACATTTGAACTGTGGAACTTTAAAATATATTATTTTAAACTGTAAATACATTGGCCAATATTTAAAATTATTTCTAAAAATATGCATTAGAATTCAATGTATTTTTAGTGGTATTTATAAAAATGTTGCTAATTTCTGCTTCAATTTTTGGATGAATCTGAAGTTCAGACTAGAAAATGTACAACTGGTTGTGAATTGTTACTGATATATAAATCAATGTCCTAGATCAGACATGTCAAACACAAGGCCTGGGGGCCAGATCCGGCCCGCGAAGTGGTTTCATGTGGCCCGTGAAGCCATCCTGGAAACAGTGAGGGAACGGCCCCCACTGCCTTGGCCCTGGCCCAGAGACCCTCCTTCTGCCAGAGACCCTCAGATCTGTCCCACTCCTGCCCAGGCCCCCATAGGCACCCTTGATGCGAATGATGCAGAGCTGGCCACGCCCACCCAGTAGGCCACACCCACTCTAGCCATGCCCACCCAGTAGGCCACACCCACCCTGGCCATACCCACCCGGCCCCTTGAGGGCAACCGCAATGTTGATGCGGCCCTCAATGAAATTGAGTTTGACACCCCTGTCCTAGATAATCAAATAGTTGTTACATCTAAAAATAAACTACTGCACATCTATTACTGGTTATATATTTTACAATCAAAAAAGAGAAATAAACAAGTATATGCCATTTGGAATAATATGTTGTAAAATTGATTTTTTTTTCCAGACACAAAAATGGATGCTAATGACCACTGGTTTAGGGCTCACTACATATGTTAATTACATGATTGCCTTATATTGCCTTAACAACTGTAGACAAGACAGCTACAAATTACATGCAATTTCCCAATTACTGTTATTAAGTGAAATAGAAGATTATCATCATTAATATGAAAAGATGGTTCCTTGAGAAAAGAAATTACTTTGTAAGTGACACATTAAACTGTTAGATCCTTTTTATATTTCATAATCATCATAGAAAGAAAAGTAATTTCTAAATATGACAAGAAAGTAGTTTTTTGGCTTGCACCACTATCATATTTGCTGTGATTAACAAATGTAATTTTGAGCAATAGCTGAACAATGCAACAATTCTTTTCAAAAATAATAATATAAACTTCTGGGTAGAGAATGACCACAAGCCCAAAGCATTTATACAATAGAATTTTAAAATGCATCCTTATATTTATCAAAGGATTAATTTTGGGGTAATATAACCACTTTATAAAAGTAGGCATTCTAAACCCCAAGAGTGATTTATTTCTGAGACATCTGTTCCACTTTGCTCTTCCACTTTTGTTCACTGAGCTATTTTTGGGAAATAATCTATGAAATCTTGAGGGTACTTAACATATAGTTAGCAATACATTATTCAGAAATTTGAACATTTTATATCAAGGAATTAAGGAAGGAAGGAAGGAAGGAAGGAAGGAAGGAAGGAAGGAAGGAAGGAAGGAAGGAAAATTTGGAATTTCAATTTCAGTTCCATTTTTGTCAACCTTCTACAGTATATACGGGTGATAGGATATATATCATATGCATTTTATATCACTCATATATTAACCTTAAATTGTGCTGCATTGCTATGTTGGCAAGCTTATAATGCACCTGAGCTTGAGAGGAACATTTGAAATTTTGAGAAAGTATCCCCAAAAAATCTAATTTCACAAAAAGGCAAACTGATGAGATTTAGAAGAGATAATCTCTCCCAGTCACCCAAACTCCTCTCAGTTTCTCACATACATAAATGAGTTAGGAAACATAAATCCTGCTAGAACAACAACCTTGCCGGTTCTTCGATAACTATTCTTCCGGCATTGACCATTTTGTTATTTTGCATTATAAATTGTATATGTGTGTGTTATGTTTAGCATGACAATTTGTGCAAAACAGGTCATTTTAACTTATTCAACATCAGAATTTAAAAATCTTGGTTTATTTTATTTTATAGACAATGAGTTAATGTTTGTTTACATTTGGGACTTCAGATTTTTCATAAACTTAATTTTTGCGTATGAAAATGTCTTTGTGTTAACATGCAAGACAAACCCATTTCCTACTGAAAACCACATTTAACCTTTTTCTAACCCACTTACTTTGCAAAATAAAAAGTGATTATAACATATTAACATATAAATGACTATTGTCACAATGTATGAAAATATAACGGAATCATTTTAACGAAGCATAACTAAATAACTTTAATGAAAAGAAGGACTAGGGGTGACATGATAGCAGTGATCCAATATCTCAGGAGTTGTCACAAAGAAGAGGGAGTCAAGATATTCTCCAAAGCAGCTGAAGGCAGGACAAGAAGCAATGGATGGATTGGCAATGCTCTTTTTCTGTCACACCAGCTTGTAATTCTTTGTTTCTACTATTTAAAATTCATTTATTTGTTTAGATATCTATTTAAATTAGATTTCAAAGACTGCCTAACTATCCCATTACTCGGGGAATGTACAGAGAAAAGATGACCTTGAAAAAGATATGCAGGTTATTTATTTATTTATTTATTTTAATCCCATTTATATCCCGCCCTTCTCCGAAGACTCAGGGCGGCTTACAAGCTTAGCAGTAGCCTTCATTCTATGTATATGCCTGCTTATTAGGGCTTTCACACACACCCCAAGCGGCATTATTACAAAGTCAGCTTAATTGCCCCCAACAATCTGGGTCCTCATTTTACCTACCTCGGAAGGATGGAAGGCTGAGTCAACCTTGAGCCTGGTGGGACTCGAACCTGCACTAATTGCAGGCAGCTGGTGTTACTTAAGGAGGCATTAGCCCACTGCTCCACCAATGCCTTAACCAATTAATGCCTTAACCAATTAATTAAATTAAATTAATATGTCTCCATCTCACTTGCTTAAACAATGGAGGCTGAAGCATTTTTTAAGAGTGAGATAACTTTAGAAACTGGCTCAGGCACATCTCTCCCCAATTCACTGGAGTATAAGAAGGAGGAAGAAGTACAACACAACGTTGCCAATCTCAACACAAGTATTTTTGGCTTTGCTGTGAAGTTGATTCTTTGTTCTGCTCTACCTAGAGGGTTAACAGGGAAGTCTAGAACAACTTGGCGCAGCCAGCTCACCACCGCCAGCTCATCTCTCCCAACTCATCGCCACCAACAGATAAATTCACAGAGAAGGAAACTCAGTACGGCCAATTTGCTGTAGGTAGCCAGGGGGAAAGCCAGGTGGGCAAGCGAGTGAGTGGGCAGTGTAGAGCGGTGGTGGCAGCTGGTGGCTTCCCACCAATGGGAGAGCCATGTAGGGGGCCGAGTGAGTGAGTGGACAAAGCGCAGTGCATTGGTGGCTAGAGGCTTCCCATTTTCACATCCCTTGCCACTGCCACTGCCACCACCACCGCATCGAGCTCTGGGCCGTTCAGAGTTCAGGAGGTTTAGCTGCAGCAACGGCAGATGGTGAGGTGGCAGAGGCCAGGTGCATCCCATTTTCAGTCCCAGTATGAAAATGGGATGCATATGGCCTCTTCTGCCTCCCTTCCCACCCACTGCTGCTATTGCCAAATGGCCTGAACTCTGAACAACCTGAGCTTGGTGCGGTGGCGGCATGTGTGTGGAAATGGGAAACCCCAGCTACTGTCATTGCCACTCTGCCCACCTGCTTGCTCATCTGCCCCTCCAGCTCTGCCTCCGGCTGCCTGCGGTGAAATGTCCCTGAGGGGAATTGGGAATGTTGATTGTCCTGCAATGATTTGGCAATGGTGAGTTGGCAGAGGGAACTTGACAGTGGCAAGCTAGAGGCAGTGAACTGGCTGTGCTGTGCTGTGCTCCCATAACAGGGAGGCCTATAGAGATGGTTAAAAACACAGTATAACAATAGACAACCTTTTAGAGAATAAGAACTTTTAATATTTAAAACTCAAGAGTATACCTGCAAGTTCACAAATTACCCTGGGTCTTTAAAGGCTCTCCTGAAGGACAGCAGATTAGAGACCATGGAGAAAATGCCAATATCAAGGTATCATAGGTATATAGAAAACGTTTTTTAAAAAAGCAGAATCTAAAAAATTAAATGAGCATTTCACCACCAATTTGAATGGTTAAAAATGAAGCTTTGCACAAATTCAGATACCACAACAAAGACGCTGAGCTTGTCGATCAGATAGTCGGCAGTTTGGCGGGTCGAATCCCGAATGCCATGTAACAGAGTGAGCGCCTGTTACTTGTCCCAGCTTCTGCCAACCTAGCAGTTCGAAAGCACGTAAAAAATGCAAGTAGAAAAATAGGGACCACTACGGTGGGAAGGTAACAGCATTCCGTGTGCCTTTGGTGTCTAGTCATGCCGGCCACATGACCACGGAGACGTCCTCATACAAGCGCTGGCTCTTCGGCTTTGAAACGGAATGAGCACCAGCCCCTAGAGTCGGAAACGACTAGCACGCATGTGCGGGGGAACCTTTACCTTTACCTTTTATAGATTAGTACCAAATTGATGCTGATGTGACTTTGACTATAATTAAAATTCCCAGAGAAAATGTAGGATGTCTTATCAAGGCACAGATATGAGATAGGAAAATTCTTGCTACTACTAGTCTTTACAAGGAAATGGTGATCTTTTCAAGTGAACATTAGAATGGACATTGGGGATTATTAGCTTCTATGTGTCGGGCACACAGCAGATGCGACTGTAAACTATCAATATCACTCCTTATTGATGTTAATAACTATATTTTTGTGAGCACATACTTTATTATTCTTTGGTTTCTGTTTTCTCTCTCTTTCTTTCTCTTATCTCTTTCTCCCACACACGTAGGCACATCTTTTGCATAAAGAATCATTTGAAAACATGAGTGGAAATCTCTGAAAAATCCAGTTCATGTCTTGCATTGTTTTCATAAATTTATTTCTGAAAGAATATCTGTTATAAGGCATTCAAACAGTCTTATGCAAACACAAGGTATGAAGTATTTTATTTGCGTAATGGAAAAATAACTACGGTAATTGAATTGTGGGAATATGTTTTGATGACTACAATAACTTTGTATTGTAAAAGTAAATCCAAAAGACTTCAATTTAAACTGAAAAATGGATTTGTACCACATTCAAAAACTGAGATTTTTATGTATAAATTCTATATATCAAATTTATTGGATATCTAAATCAGAACAGAATTTGGGTAATATGGATTGAATTTATCATATTTTATACTTGGTGGCTTACACTGTGCTGACTATGCTTAACTCTGAGTTTAATAGTAATTTTTAGTCATTTAAAACAATAAATTCAGTTACTCATAATTAAGCATGTTACGTTGGAAAATTATAATCTCCACATTATTTTAAATCCCTTTTCTATTGACTTGTATTTCATGCTTTTATCTCTTGTTCCTTTTAATGTATCATTTAAAAAATAGTTTATAAATATCTCCCTCCCCTGAAAAAACTATTCACATAATTTGGAAGCAAACTAGTAAGTTGATATTACAAATTATTTATTAAAGAAAATGTTTAAGCTATTAGTTTGATGAATATTAAGCTATTCACAATGTTACAATTTCTGTATGAAATTATCTTTGAACTTTGGGACATAATTATTATACTAATCTATTTATACTATCATTTATTTATCTATTAATATTATACATATATTACCCAGCAATTTACATTTTCAAGATGATCAATATTATTTCAAACAATAAAAATAACAATTGAAAAATATAGGGAAAAAGGAAGATAAAATAAAGTACTTGAAAAATAAAGCTAAATTAAACCTTAATGTTAGAACTTGATGACGGGACTTTGACGGGATAGATCACCATATGAGTGAAATATTATTACTATAAAAACTGTTAGCATATTCACAATGTTTTCAGAATTTACTCTTCAACCTTGGATACAAAATAGGTTCTTTTTATTCTTTCCTATATGTTCATAGAAATGAAAGCAGCCATTTATATCAATTTAGTTCCTTTCTCAATGCAAACTGAAACATCTCAATCAAGCGGCTGTTCCACTGCTTCATGAACACTTATAGTTGAGCCTACAAGTTTAATTTGATAATTGGTTCCTCTGTTAGGAAGCTTCAATTAATGTTTGACTGGGATTTTTCTCCATTAACAAGAGCATTATTTCATGTCTTGATTCTGAAACAACAGAGACCAGTTCATTCTTTTATGTGATCCCTTCCAGAAACTTCAAGAGAGCTTTCATTTCTTTCCTCTGTCTTCTTCCTAATTCCAAATTCCATTAATGTAATTTGGACTTTTCCAGTCCCTTCTATTGAACAGTTTACAGGAATTTATCTGGAAGTATGGTACCTTGAATTAGACAGGGTATACTCAGGGCAGGGTATGACTGATTCAGAACACAATAGAACCATTATTCCCTGTGATTTGGAAATTATTTTTTTTCTCAATAACAAGAAATGGATGTTCAATATTTTTATGTGCAGTATAACACTGAAGGGACTAATCCAGGTAGTTGTCAGGAGTCAACACTGACTCGAAGGCACAGAAGCAAACAATCCCATTATCATATTATTCTAAGAATATGATGGCAAGACAAAACCAAACAAAAAAAGTGTACAATAAACCAGAAAAGAAAAGTAAGAATGCTATTCAGCAAAAAGTCCCATAGTACTTACTCTTAGTTATATTTGCATAAGAAACTTTACAATTCTGGCATGTACAGATATAGATATATAAAAATACATTCTGCTTTTGATTTTTAAAAAGTTGAAATCTTGAGATGGAATCACATCCTTTCATAGACCCATTAACAAAAATCCTATAATGACCAAGAAATTAGTTTACTATATTTCAAGGTTATTTAGGATCAGGATGTTAAGAAATAAACAATCTCTCTGTCTTTCTTTCTTACCTGGGAGGAAATGAAATGTCCAGTTCATATAATTTGTCTTTAAAGACTGACAGCTCTTTGTCAAATTCCAAAAGCTAATGGAAGAAAAACAGAAGACAACATTAAAATAAATACAAGTTCTGTTCTGCTTAAAAATAAAAATAGTTGGGACACTTTGAATTACTATGTTGTAATTATCTTCAAGATTTTGCTAGTGCCATACTTCATTATTTCATGGTACATAGAAAGCATTTTAAAATATCATGTATAAAACAAAATGTAGAAATAATGAAATTTGCTGGAAATTCTGTGTAGTTTTCTAATATGCTGGAAAAAACAACAACCTCGGCATCAAAATACCCTGTTAAATGTTTTTAAGAATGCAAAACTTCAGTGATAATATTTTTAAAAGTAAGTTATATCAAAAGTAAAATATGTTCAGAAAAATTACACTTTCTCATAAAAAAATCTCTGAGTCATTTCATTATTTAGTAATAAAAGTAAAGGTTAGGAGGAGGAAGATGTGAAAATTGAATTTTTTGTTCACAACCCCATCCCTAGGAAATATTTCTATTCAGCTATTTTGAGACAGTTAACCAGTTTTCTCCAGGTTAAGAGAGCAAAACATTACACTCATATGGAGACTATGGCATTCTATACCAAAATAGAGGAGAATGATATACTGTAAGCCATTTTTAATATTTATACCTACAAATATTTTATCCACTAAGAAAATTGATGCATAGTCTAAGCTTGCATTCAAAATTAGTGGATATTTCAATCCAGGAAATATCCTGAATGACAATAAACCCCACCCTCCCCATTATTCCATACCTAACAACTGGTGGTGAATCTGACATGCAAATGAATGTGTAACATAATTGGCCCTGTGCTGTCTAAGCCACTTTCGGTTTTGGCATGCAGGCCATTGAAAACAACACTCCTTATAATACTGGTGTGTTTACTCCCTGTTCATTAATCATGTCCCAACTCACAGCTGTGCTGATACCATTGTATCAATGGCAGAGGTTCCGAATGAAATTAGATTATGTTCTTCTTTCCCCTCTGCTCCCTCATAAATCATTCCTGAAATGTGCAATTAGCAGCTACTTGTACACATTAATTATCTGTGTGAAAAGCAGATACCTGAACCACCTGCACAACTGATTAGCTCCCTCCCTTGTGACCCACCTATGTTGCTTTCAGTCTCCAACTGCATTGTTCCTGGCCACCAATCTAGGTGGATGTTTGCCAACAGTGGCTATGCACAGATGCCAACGTTAAAACCTATTCCTCTTTTTCTTGAATTACTTCTTGCCACAGTGAGCAAAACTCCTATTTTCTAAGTGAAAATATCAAAAGTCATAAGACGTTTGAAGTGAGATACCAATACCCATAATGAAATTCCCAACCAAATGTCTCAAAGGACACAATAAAATAGTGCAAGTTGTGTGCCCCATAAATGCTTTTAAATCAATACTTGAGAATCAAAATTGAGGACACCTAAGCACTATCTAATTTTAAGAATTCAAGATCCCCTGTGACATTATAATGGTAGCTTATGCAAAAATAACATCAGACTCCATGAGAGAGAGAGAGAGAAAGAGGAAAACCGCCCTCCAAGCTGAATTTAACTAAAGCTAACAGAAACACACAACAGTTTATAATCAAGATGCTACAGATTGCCTAATAGATGAATACAACCATTTATATTGTTGTTTCCTTCCTCTCATATCATATAGCTCAGAGTCACTGTATCAGTGAGATGTGCAGCACAGAAATTAAATATATAAGCAAGTAAGTAAATAAGCAAGTAAATATATGACACAAATTGATTTGGCCTGCTTTAAGTAAAGATGTATCACAATGAAGTGATACGTAGATTATGTTAATAAACAAAATTAACATTCTCTCTTAACTATGATGTGAGAAATAGATTTGGGTTGCTTTCTGTATTAAGAGGAATCTAACTCACATTAGCTGTGGCTCAAATTAAAGTGGATAATGTAACATGAAGCTTTATTAAAGACAGAAAGAGCAAAACAAATCCAATTGGAACAAGAGAACTAAAGTCAGATTTATGTTACCTGGATGAGCATCATGTCTTTTAATAGTCTAATTCACTTTCATATAAGTCACTGTACACTGGTATATGCTGTGGATTTAAGTACTAGTATTATCATAGCATAACCCTGTGATCAGGGTTTATTATCAAGCCATGCACACGATGGAAAAATAGAAAGGAAATCTCCAACACATACATACATGCACCATATAGAGACATATGGGCCTTGCTTTTATTCTTGAGAATGGATGGAAAAGAACTTCCAGCCTTCAGGTTTTGCTGAACTCCAGCTCCTAAGGCATTTTCCCCCACTGGCTCCACAAGTACAAAAATTTGGGAGATTTATTTTCTTCCAAATTTTGGAGAAAATATTATCCATAATATTAAAATCTTCCACAGGATATATGGAAAACTGCTACACACTTCTCCTTTTTGTAGGCCAGGGAGATATCTGCATTATATAACTATCCCTAAACTCCAGAGAGTACTAACCTTAGCATATTTTAATGTCCTCCTTAAGGAAATTCTTAAGAGGGGAAAAAAGTTCCATGTGAGGCAAGACCCTTGAGGAGAAGGTGTAATCCATATCTCAATATACTGCATTTTTATAAGGATGTGAGGTTTACCTCATCACTCTTATTTAACCAAGTACCCAGGCAATTCTAATTTTTCCTATGTGTGGCTGTTAATCAGAACAAGTATAATTCAGTTTTCATAAATGTGGACAAATTTTTGCTATACCATAAAACCATACAGATACTGATTTATTAATGAGGTAGCTAAAAACAATATTGTTTTACTCTTTCATCTGTTGTTAATTTACTGAATTCTAGTCAGTCTAGAGACCATAATAAAATACTGTTACTGTTGCTAATATAAATTTATATATTTGTGTTCATATGCAAATGACAATTTCAGCAAAACTTTCCAATCTTTGCTTAGTGCATATCAATTGTAATTAGCATAACACTGAATAGCATCAGAATAATTATACTGGAGAAAATTGTAGCTTAGTACACATTTTAAATAAGTAGCTTTTGAAGCATATTTTTAGAAAACGAACAGAAAAAGTGACATTTAGATGAAGCAAGTTTGCTTGTAAAATGTAAAAAATGCAAACAGAATAAACAATGCTTCACAGAACACAATGGTAAAACATACTCATTAAGAATTCCAGTGGACATGGAAAGTTAAATAGAAGCGTTGTCTTCCTGGATGAATTCAAAATATCTACAGTGTATGCATCCAGCTTCTAGTATGCACTTTTTCTTTTGCTCTCTTGATGACAATATTCAAAAGTTGACAGAACCAAGGCTGATAGTATTGAAAATGTTAACTAATAAAGCTTCTAACTAGTTTCACCATTTTTAATATACTATGAATAGCTGCTTGTATAAATGTGTTGTATGTCGTATATAAGCTATTGATATTGTTGAAATACAGATGACAAATAACGGAAATACAAATGTACTGGCAGCTGTTGGAGCCTTCCAAATTTTTAAGCAGTAACAGTTTTTTTGGGGGGGCAGCAGCTGCAAGCAAAATTGCTTAAAGATATCTAGTGTCGGCTGCAGTAGAGGTGTTATTAACAATTTCTGCTTTTATTGTTATGTTGTAGTTTTAATTACTTGCTCAGGCAAAAGCATCTGATTTCTAAAGAAAAAAAGAAGGAAACGTTTTGAAATTCAGAGTTCAATAGATGCTATGACATAGTTGGGGTCTAAAAATGTTAAAAGCTTTTCACTAGAAATGTTGTTTTCATGTAATCCCTGTGTGGTCTTTTGATTTTGTAGCTTTAACCCTGTTTGGAGGAGGGTGGTCTACCAGGGAGCTATGATGCATGGATACTTTCTTTCAGAAAGGTTATATGAATAGCTATGTCAACGAAGTTCTAACTAACTAAATTAAAAATTAAGCAACTACTTGGATCAGGCAAGAGTTGTAATGGCAGCTCAATGTGGAAGTTTTGAACTGTTAACAAAACAATGCACGTTGCAATAAAATAGCAAGTACAAAAATAGTAAATGCAATCGATTTTTAAAAGGAATTCCAGGTTTGTTTTTTAAAAAAAGAATAAAGAAATTATAATTTTAGTAGCAAATACCTTCTAGGATCTAGTGATTAGGCAACATAGAGTTAGTTGTAAACAAACATAAGGAAATCGCACACTCACAAAGAAGTGTTGAGAAAGAAAAAGTCCTGTCTCACTACTGATTTCTCTTAGGCAGTGAGTAGACAAACGGGGTGATTCAGCTGAAGTTACATTCTTAATCCCATTTCTTTTTGTTTTACCATTCTCACTTTTACTGGCCCATCATTACCGCATTCTATTTTTTAATATTTTTTTTGATGTACCTGCCTCCAAATGGAACAAATAGCAAATAAGATAGTGAAGAACGCTGAAAATAACATCTCCCAAAACAAGTTAATAGACAATAAAGTAGCAACTGAGATTTACAAAGGATGTAGCAGTCATGATGGAAAGTTTAAAGTGTCAGGAAAATTTAATATCAGGAATTGTTAAGAAAGGCTTTTGGCATGCTGAACATGGCACAGGGTCTAGTTATTTGCCTGACGTCCTGTTTCTGCTGTCCCCACCAACGCATAAGTGTTCTAGGTTTCTTACATTAAGCAATGCCATCTCATGTCACAGCACCTGCCCTATGGAACAGTATTCCTTCTCCAAAGATTTTTGCCTTTTGCCAAGTGCTAAAGATTTGGCTGTTCTCTTGGGTATTTGTGTGGGAAGTAACCCTTCCTGGTTAATTTGGCTGTTGTTTTCTTATTATTTGTAAAATGGAACATTTTTTTCAGACCACTGGCATGTGATATATTGAGTGTTTATGATTGATATTTCTCTTTTATTGTTTTGCTGTTTTATGATCTTAATTTCTTGTTCAATGCCCAGAGGAATTGTGAGATTGGTGGCCATATAAATTGTGAGATTGGTGGCCGTATAAATTGTTTAAACAAATAAACAAAGAAAAAGATAAAACATGGATTTTAAAAATCAAGTGGTTTGTCCTTTCCGCAAAATAATTCTTAACTCATAAACTGCACTAAATATCTTAAAGGAGTCTCTGTAGTATTAAAAGTATAAAATAACAGTAAGGGTAATATTTATCTCTTTCCATAAGCTCACTGGAAGTCTTAACCATTTATTTATATCATTATCCATAGAAAACAATGTGAAGTATCTTAGACTAACTATATTATTTGTGGGATGATTATTTCAAGGTATTTAAAAGAATTCAACCATCTGGTAATACTTAAGTGGTTTCAGGTTTTCATAGTTATATTACAGATAGTCCTCAGTCACTTAATCACTGTTTGAACTTACATCAGTTCAGAAAGGGTGCTTTATTGCCTGTAAATGAATTCTGACCATTGTAAAACATCATGCTCTACCACACCACACCACCCCAACCCGTTATGTGACCACAGTTTGGTCATTCGGCAACTAGTTTGCATTTACAACTGATTACAGCTTCCTATGGCCACATGATTTGCAATGGTTGTGGTTTGCTTAACGGATGCAGTAACTTGCTTTATGATCATCGTAAAAACGGTTGTTAAAATTGAGTCAGTTCACATGGTGACTCACTTAATGGTTGCCCTGACCTATGACCAAAATTCCAGGTCAATTGTAGTCATAAATCGAAGACTGCCTAAATAGCCTATTCAAAATATATGAGATCTATTCCAGTTAATTGAATCACCTGATAATTTGCAATAATAATAGAGTCACCTTTAGGTGAGATGGGCGACAAACGAGTTTAATAATAATAAAAATACATAATAGGAGTTCAACTCTAGCTGCTTTTATGCTCACAACAGTTTTTGTTTGCTTGATAGAACTGATATTTTCAATATTACATTAAATATAAGGAGATAGAAGGCACATTTAAAATTTCATCAAGGCATGTTGACAGATGAGGAAATAATCCCATTTGAGGTACCCCCTGGCCAAGAATTAGAGCTCCCCATTTCAATTCATTAGATTCAATTCAATTCAATTCAATTCAATTAATAAAGAAAAGCTGGAAATCCGTTATTTGGCCAAAATTTGCTCCAAAAATATCCATTTCACTATATCAAAGGCCTTTTCCATATCCAACAAAACTGCCACTGCTGATTCCAGTTTTTTCAAAATATATATTTCAAATATCAATAGGTAAACTAACATAATCTGATGTTTGCCTCCCTTTAATAAACGTAAACTAAATCTGGACAAAAAATTGATGGTAATATTGTCTGTAGTCTAAATGCTAGGATCACTATTAACATTTTGGCATCAATGTTTATAAGGAAATTGAACTATAGCTTCCACATTCAGCAGAATCGTTATTAATTTTCAAGGTCAGAGTTATATAAGCCTCATTAAATAAGGTTAGAAAAGCTTTATTCGAAAAAGCATGATTATAAACCTCCAACAGTATAAGAGCAAAAAAAAAAATCAGCTTTTTTTCTTTTCATAGATACCTATATTATTTCCTGCATGTATTATTTTCTATAGAGCCAAAATACAGGTAGAGTAAAAACATAATTATGCCTGATATTTGGAAGAGCTACATAATTTTAAAGGCGACTAATGCTTTTTGCAATTAACTTTGACTTAGTATTTTAAAGTCAAAGACAAAAATAAAAAGGCTGATTTATTTATAGGGTTATTATCTATTTTTGCCTTGAGCCTCCTTAATAGCAAAAATGACAGTTTTCTTGTTACCATTTCAGGTGAGAGGTCAATAAACTAATATTGCTTTGTTCCCAATATAGTGTTAAGATCACATTAAGTGTTTATTCCATGCTGTACTGATCAGACTTCAACTAGAATACTGTATTCAATATAGGTTCCCACAGTACAAGAATGACATTCAGGAGAGTGCAGAGAATTATGAAGATAATAAGAAGCTCAGAGGCTAAATCTTATGAAGAATATTTAAAGAAACTGGGTATGCTTAGAAAAGAAAACCAAGGGGTGATAACAGTTTTCCAACATGTCACAGGGAAAAAGATTTAGATGACAGTGGAACAATCTATCTTCTGTGGTCATGTGCACTCCATCTCTGGGTTTTAAAAGAATTCTAGACAGCTATTTGTCTAGAATAGTCTATTTACATACTTCCATGGACCTGCCCTAATCATCCAGGGCCTGACTGGGAATAGTGGTCATATACCCGACTTGGTGTTCTTGTCAAAGCAGTGCCTATGTGACCTCAAATTGGTAGACCTGTCTTTGGTATCCATGTCATAGTCAGATCAGAATCTGGTGGCAATGAGTTTCTCAAGAGCCATACCCACCCTAGCAAGGAGGCAGGATCTATTAGGTCTGCCCACCCCTGGAGACTAATAGACATGGATGGGCTTCAGAAGGAACAGGGAGTTATAACTGAAAGGATACAGAAGATACAGAGATCCACCTGAAGGGGCATGCTGAGGAATTTGCTAGAAGACAAAATCATTTGGTTTTGTTTCCAGTTAGATGTTGGTGTGGCTGCTGGTCTGGTGGAGGCACCTGGAGCAGGTTCTTGCCCAGTTATCTGGGAAAGGTTTGACCCTACTGCTCCTAAGGAAGTGGACAGGATCTTAGGGAGAATGAGCACAAGCACCTGTGTTTTAGATCCATGTCCCCTCTTGGCTAGTGAAAGCTTTCCAGGAGGTGACAGGCTGACAGGTGACTCTGGTGGTGATTAATGCTTCCTTACAGGAGGGGGATGTACCTCAGCATTTTAAGAAGGTTGTGATCTGCCCTCTTCTTAAAAAACAATTACTTGATTCCACCATGTTGGATAATTTTCAACCAGTTTCCAATCTTCCCTTTTGGGGGAAGGTGGTCGAGAAGGTGGTGTGTATCAGCTCCAGAGGTTCCTGGATGAAATCTAGACTCTTTCCAGTCAGGGCTCAAGACTCAATATGGGACAAAAACAGCATTGGTCACACTTTTTGATGATCTCTGGCAGGAACAGGATGGGGATAGTGCATCCATCCTTGACCTCTTGGTGGCCTCTGATATCATCGACCATGGTATCCTTCTGGAGTGGCTTTGGGGGTTGAAGAGTGCCCCCCCCCCGCAATGTGTTGTCCTGGTTCACTTCCTTCTACTGTGGCAGTTCTCAGTCAATGTTGATAGAAAGCCCTTGTCCCCTGCTTTGTGGGGTCCCACAGGGCTCAGTACTCTCTCCATTTCTGTTTAATATCTACATGAAGACTGAGTGGTTTTGGGTTTTGGGTTCTTTGGTCTATAGAGTATTGTCATCTTTGGTCTTGGATGGGGTGGCACTGTCCCAGACAGACCCAGTGCATAATCTGGGGGTTCTCCTGAATGAGGAGCAGATGGCAGTTGTGGCCGGGAGAGCCTTTGCAGAACTGTGAGTTGTGTGTCAATTATGCCCTTTCTTGGATCAATCCCTGCTCACAGTCACTCATTCCCCAGTTACCTGTTGTCTTGACTATTGAAATACACTCTACATGGGGCTGCCATTGAAAAGCATCCAGAAGCTCCAGTTGGTGCAAAATGTAGCAGCCCACATGAATTTGTGCAGACCTAGTTGTGCACGTATCACCTCTTCTGCAGGAGCCGCATAGGCTGCCAATTTCCTTCTGGGTGTAATTCAAGGTGCCACTTAGCACCTTTAAAGCTGTACATGGCTTGGGACCAAGGTATCTGAAGGACCGTCTCTTCCCAGTTAAATCCACCCACCAGAGAAAGGAGGCAAAGAATGTTGCAGGTCCCGTCTCCTAAAGAGGTGCATCTGCCAGGACCCAGAATAAGGGCCTTCTCTGCGGTGGTTCCCTCCCTTTAGAATCTCATCCCTGCAGAGATTAGACTGGGCCCCACTTTGACACTCTTTCGCAAGGCCCTGAAGACCTGGAACACAGAGTGGCTTACTTGATTGCTTGTTGTCATTGGAGGGAGTTATGCTTTTTACTCTTTTTATATTAGGTTTTTTTTTGTTTTTTTTGATACCTAGAATCACTGAAAGTCAGTGGGCAGCCATATAAATTTAATAAACAAACACATAAATATTCTTTCCCTAGAAGGTTCCTTCCATGTATGTTTCCATGACCCTCGTTTTGTGTGATTCAATGAATATCTGTACCCAACATATAAAGGGAATTAAGTTTTAATTTAGCAAACATATATTCCAATTTTTCTTTTTTACAATTTTTATTCTTTTAGTCTTTACTTTATTCTTTTCCATGAAACTTGCAATTACAAGCAAAATTCTTTACAATCATGTTTCATTTGTTTTTTAAAAAGTGAATGCTTTTCTTATAATAATTGCTAGTTTTACTGGAACATGATTAGATATTGCAGGAGAACGTACACTGCATTTATCTGTCAAATCAATTAAAGACTGAGTTACTAGAAATTAATCACATTGGAAACAAGAACTGAAAACAAGAAACTTCTTATTTAGTGAATATATGTGAGCCCATCATGAAAAGACACCTCAGATTAATAGGCACAGTAAATATTAAGAATAACTAAGTTAAATAATTGGGTCTCTTGGTGGCATGCAGATGGATTAGTTATTCTTTTTTCTATCACTTCATACACTTGAACAATATAGTGTAAAAAAATTAAGAAACTGCAAAATATTATTTGCTCAAAGCAAAATAGGTATGCTGAAAAAGAGAGGGGAAAACTGTCCGTTATGTTAGTATTATAAACTGATTGGCTAAAATCATGAAAGTATGAACCCTGTACAAGAGAACAACTTAATTCAGTCATTGGAGTAGAACAACAGCAATTATTCATCAAGACCTACAGACCAAAGTCAGAGCACTGTTAGATCACGAGGTGATATTAGCAGCATTTATCAAATCTATCTACAGCAACCACAAGAGAATTCACAGCTGTGGTTGGGAAATTAAGGTTTAAACCTTTCATAATATTCAAGAAATTTCACAAAAAGTATTCATACACAATTAAAATAATGGGACCTGCATAATTCAGAGATATTGGCTGGTACATTTTTGTTTGCAAAGCAACAGGGAAAACAATATCCAGTGACCAGTTTTGCAGTCTTGGTATCAGCTTGATGATGATGATAATACACTGAGTGTACAGTAGAAAAATAACTATGCTTTCTATTATAAGTGATGAACAATAAGGCTTTTCAGATGTTATTTCCATCTCCATGCATGGTAAGACTGATGTATAATGATTAAATGCTCAACTTGGAAAATTCCACACTTACAGAAGGAATAAGGAATATTTTAAAGTTTAAAGTTTGACTGTTTCTTATTCATCTTTTCTAGAGTTTTAATATGCACAATTGGAAAAGATACTACAGCCATATATTTCTCCATCAAGTTCATTTTCCTAACTGGTTGGCATTTCATAGTTTCTGGGTCATTAGGGAGAGTTGCGCAATAAACCTGGAACTTTTTGAATGAATTTATATAAAGAATGAACTTATATTAAGTTACCTCTTTTTTTCTTGGACTGTATTCCTCCATCTACCCACTCTCCATAGGACTTGAATCTAGAATCTTGGTCTTTGACTACTCAAGGTAGTCACTTAATTAAAAAAATCAGTGATTTATTTTACTTTTCTGTTGCCATTATTAAAACTCTGTTGCCCTTACTAATGTTACTGTGTTATAGTAGTTTATGCAATTTAAGACAGGTGTAGAGTGTCTGGTGTCTGTCAGAAGTCTTAAGTCTATAATTCTTACAAGGCCATTGCCATAGTTTGCATTAATTAACACTGAGGTCCAGCAATAGTAGAAAGCATCTAAATTGCTCATACCTAGAATTTCATCAAAACATCTTCCCTGGATTTGCTAAAGAAAAGAAAAAGATAATTTCTGTAAAAGAAATTTTAAAATGTAGTTAAGATATAATACAATTTTCTCATAGAATAATTGTGAGTTCAGGAGACTACTATATTGAACCCTCTCAAGATTTTGTTTCTTGTTTTCCATTCTGCCCCAATCATCCATAATTAGTCAACTATGATGCTAAGCTATAAGTTTTCTTTTAATATTTATCCTAATGTATTACTTGTACATAAATTTAACTATTTTACTTGGATGGAGACTGAATACTTACCTCTGCTTTTCATCTCTGGGATCAGGGTTCAAGTCAAAGCCTGATGAAATGCATTTGATTGTCTTAATCTAGTTCTTAGTGGACAGTATTCCCATTATCTTTAAAAGGGTCAGAGCTAAGGCCATTTGGGTAGAGTGCAGTGCGCTATATCTTATCTATTGATTAATATGTTTTCATTGATGCCAATTCTTTAACCTTCTTATGCATTCATTCACACACCTATCTATCAAAGCTTCAAAAAAATATTTTTGGTTGATTAGAAATCTTCATCTTAACCCTGTATCTCATTTGTTCTCCAGTTTTATTTTGAAGTACAGTGATATTTTAAAAGTTAAAATCTGATTGCTTTTCTTTTCTTTAAAACAAATGCTTTGATTTTTTTTTAAAAAAAATAAGGATTGATATTGATAAATATTAAATTCTTTTAAGATCTGGCATGTCATATGCAAAATACAAATTTTATAAATTAAATCGCTTTGAAATACTTATAGATTCAAAAGCTTGTTCTGAATCTATTTTAGGGAAGATATTTTACCCGCACGTTTTCTCTGCCAAAAAATGGCAACATTATTTTTCTCCTTTAATTGTACCTATTTCAACCCCATTAAAACCATTATCATTAAAATCCTTTTCTATGCTACCTATCCCTCTACTTTCAGCTCAACGTTTCCCACAAAGAATTCTGTGACTTTATAGTAATCCAACCATATGGGTAGCGTGCCCCATTTTTTAAATCTCTCTCATCTACTACTGTGCTTTATTCATTAGATTTTAACAACAAAAATCCAGAAACCACAATGTAGCACAGAAAAGGAATCCAATGAACTGAACAAGAAGACTGAAAGACAAAACAGATGCCTCCAACACAACTTAAATAAAACAGATGATGCCAACAGAATCAATCTCATATGATCAGCAAGCTCACCAAGTTACAGTATCCATATATTGTTCACAATGCATAGAATAAAATACGGAAATTATATATACCAATACAAAAAGATAGTTATATTATTGACATTAAATAGAAATAAGTAGTATTTTAAAAAACAGGGATATAATATATACAAATATATAATATATTCTTCAGGAAGAATTCTATTTCCCAAGCTACTAGAATGATTTATTTCTATCTGTTATTTATATAAATTTAGGTAGGAATCAAATTGGATGCAGAATTTTAAATCCCCTCTTTCCACATACTGTATCATTGTCCCTACATGCTATATGACCTTTCAAAACTGTTTAATGTGAATGAATAAATGAATGAATGAATGGTCTAAAATGTTATCACAACCAGCTTATGCTTGGTTAATAGAACTAATATAGGTCTCAACCATATGCTGATATTTTATCACTAAAAGATTCAACCACAGGCAAATTCTACAGTATGTGTGAAATGGACCTCATACATGAAAAGCATAGAAAATATTCTAACATAAACTCAACCAAAATGCCTCCAATCAATAAAATACTAATTTTGTCCTTTAACAAGTGATAAATAAAAATGGTTTGAATCAGATTGTTGGTTAATCAATGCATGGGATCAAACCAATATGTCTGTGTGATATATTTTGAGGAAGTATAAAACACAGGCCTCTTTCCACTATTGGGGGAAGTAAAATCTGTTTTAATTGACTTTGAAATGTGAAGTGGAAATACACTCTACTTCCTGTTCTCTACTAAATAAAGTTCCCAACTATAAAGTGTTGTGTAGCTTTCAAATCTTTAACTTTGTAACTATGTATAAACTTTTGTATATCAGCAGTATTATTATTAGATTATATTCATCAATTTATTACTAATCTTCATAGTAATCTTCTATTAGTCCCTGAAGTTATACTTTAAATGTCTTAACTATCACTAGCTTGAAAGTCCCTAAATGCATTTACTTAAAATCGGCTTTCATATATGGAGTTAAAACTGAAGCTCTTGCCTTCACAACAAGGAGGCTTTTGAAAAAGATGAAGTGTCATGGGGATTGGAATGACTACCTGGCATACGTATATTATAGTAAGACCAAAATGGAAAAAAGCCCTTAAGAAAATACATCTCTAAAGAAATTGTACAGTATTTTTACTGAATCAATCATTTGCATATTTTAGATTTCTCAATAGCTGGCTTGCAATTTGTGTATCTTTTCTTTTGAATTAAGATATAAAAAAGAAGAGGAGGTAACAATATATTGTCAATGATAAAGGAGCCTGTTGATAATAAATATTTGTCAGATGTTGTCAGATCTGCACCAATTCTGCTGTTGCCAAAGAGACATCACATTGATAAAAAGGGTGGCTCTAAAGAAAATCAATGGATTTTGAGCTAAAGCACTGCTATACACATAAGAAAACATCTCTATCCAACAACCATACTGCTGTGAAAATTCCCAAGCCTTGCATGGTATAGCTAAGGAAAATTTAATCTTCCCAAATACTCATCAGAGCACTCCATCCTGCAGACCTGACAGCCCCACTTATAATTAATTATACAATTTCGATGGGAATATCGACTAAACAAAGCTATAAATCATAGAAAAAGTCAATAGGCATGGACACATTCAATCATGTCCTGACCAATGATTACTACTCTTAAAATACAATAATTATTTTCAGGAGCCAGCTTGAATTAAATTTCTGTCAGCCTGGTACAAGCCTGGTGGGTGATGAAGGATGCGATGGATTTTTTGGGGTTGAATTTGGCCAGGGACATTTATCCTTTCAGATAGGTAGTTTGTTTTTAGTGATCATGGTGCTGAGTGTTTAACTAGACCATGAAGATTAGATTATCTCCAATGGCTCATTATATCGTTTATCTTTTTCTTCCATTCTTGATCTGGAAGATTTCCTGCTTCCTGGTGTGTGAATGAAATGGCTACAGATTTTAAAATATAATGTTCTAAAGTGGCCCATCCATGTAAAAATCTTTGAAGAAATACATGTGAAGAAGCATGCATGGAAAATTAACTTAATGCTTAAAATGCTACTGGCCTGCCAAGAACTGCTACAGGCAAAAATGATAATCTTTAACATTAAAAAAAGAAGAAATTGAAATATTGCACAGCTATAATTCAAACTGTTTTAAAAATAAAATGTATATGCTATATCAAAAAGAAAATGTTGACTTTCATATTTATTTATGGATGTTCATAATTCTAGCGAGTTAGGATATTAGTTCTACATAACGCTCATGAATTCTCCATTTACTTCATGCAGTGGGAATTATCTACATAAGCAATAGGCTAACTCAACTATTTTTATTCTACTTAGGAGGCACTACAAACCCTAGAGGTATGAACTGTTAATTCTAGTAACAGTGAATAAGAAGTATGTTTTTACATATGTCCTCCCCATTAATAGGAATGTCAGTGGATTTCTTATTTCCAAATGTCACCTCCTGACAGGTAGAACTTTGATTAACCCTTTGCTTAACAGCTTTAGCAAAGGACATATTTTTCTTGTGACAATAATGTTCTCTCTTTCTACTGCTTGTGTTATCTGAATGGTTGATCCAGTATGTCAAAAGCATTGGACATCTTTAAAGCCAAACTGCTATAACAGTTTAAAAGAAAAACATGATGTAAGTTGTCATATACTGCTCTGTAATGTTTCCACAGGTCTAAAGAAATTCCAAAATTACTGAATGGTAAGAAGGAAGTTCTTTTGTTAAAATGCAAGTTGAACCTGGGGACCAATTAAGCCCTGCATGTAGCTCCTAAACGTGATCCACAATTTTACACACTAAATGGATAAAATAGTCTCCAGACAATATATCTTTTTCTAACAATCACTGTTAGAAAAAAGAAAGATTTGGTACATCCTTTACTATGACACGTAGTAAAGGATATACAGACTGACTATGGGATGGTTATTATACCCTTTATAAAGACATTAGAGGTGACAAAAAGAACTGTATGCTTCTATAGTAACATGTGACCTTTCACCATAGGTTGATATAAATGTAATATATGGGCAGACTTAGCAATATATTAAATTCTAAGAAACATTCTGTATTTCTGTGCTTCAGACTTCACTCACTTTTCATTAAAGAGCACGATTTTTTTAAGTTGCAGCAGTTTCAAGGAAGAAACTCATTAAAATTAAGATGAGTTTTAAAGCAACTGTTAAATGGTAATCTTTAATAGTTGTAAGTGCTGCTCTAAATATCAATACTATGGAGGTTTGCGGCTTACAGTATGAACTGTTAATGTTTAGCACCTGAGGTTGTGGGAGAGTGAAATAACCTTCACCCTGCAAAATGAATTTGCAAATGTGGAAATCTGTATCAAACCACAACTATTCTCTTCATGTAGTTTTTAAAAATACTTTTTCATAAGGGAATGGATATGATTCTATTTACACTTACTTAATTTAAACATTCTGTTGAATATGTTAAACAGTGACTTTGATTGGTGGAAAATACTGAAGCTAAATTGTTGTTAAAATTATATTCTATCAAAACTTACTAAAGTAATAGTGCAGGCAGGAAACCCTGTACCATTTAAGACAAATGGTTGTCTAATCTCTTCTTAAAAACTTCCAGTGTTGGAGCATTCACAACTTCTGGAGGGAAGTTGTTCCACTGATTGTTCTAACTGGCAGGAAATTTCTTAGTTCTAGGTTCTCTCTTTGATTAGTTTTAATCCATTGCTTCTTGTCCTGCCTTCGCTGCTTTGGAGAATAGCTTGATTCTGTCTTCTTTGTGGCAGACCCTTAGATATTGGAACACTGCTATCATGTCACCCCTCACCCTTCTCTTCATTAAACTAGACATACCCAATTCCAGCAACCGCTCTTTATATGTTTTAGCCTCCAGTCCCCTAATCATCTTTGTTGCTCTTCTTTGCAATTTCTAGAGTCTCAATATATTTTTTACATCATGGTGACCAAAATTAGATGCAGTATTCCACGTGTGGTCTTACCAAGGCATTCTAAAATGGTATTAACACTTCACATGATCTTGATTCTATCCCTCTGTGTTGGCTTGTTTGGCAGCTGCAGCATAGTGCTGGCTCATATTTAAGTGATTGTCCACTAGAACTCCAAGATCTCTCTAGGTTACTACTATTGAGCCTATACTATATCACATATAATTGAAGATTGCAATTAGTTGCGTGTGCACATTCAGCAAGTGTGATGTATTTGTGCTGGCATTTCTATTTTTCAAAACACACGTCCAAACAGTAAAAGTAAAGTCCAAATTAAGAATATTTCATTCTTAAGAATTGTTTAATTTAAAGTGGTTTAGCTGTAATAGATGGTTAGATTCAAAATAACTTTCAAGAGTATGTACAAAAGTTACTATTTTTTTTCTAGCATCAGCTAAATTAGACATATTACATTGAGAAAAATGTTGCTCATTTCTTTCCTTTTACCTTTATTGATTTCATTGCAGAGATGTTAACATAAGAAATAGATTATTTTGTTATCTAATTTTACCTTCCAAAAGACAGAAGCAGATGAAAAATGTGAGGTTCTTTCCTGTTGGCTTTTTTTAATTACCTGTTTTAGATTCTAAAAGTTTAGTTCCTAAAGCAGTAACCCTGTAAATAATTTTAATGTCCTCCTCTAGTGCAGGCTTTTATATGACACAAGAACTTCGACTCCCAGAATTCCTGAGCCAGCATGGCTCAGCTTGGAAACCTCTCCCTTTTCCCTCAGCATGGCTGGCTCAGGATTTCTGGGAGTTGAAGTCCACGAGTCATAAAAAAGGGCCAAGATTGCCTAGCCCTGCAATAGGTTTTCAGACGGAGTTTTTTTTTTGAAAAAAAAAAAAAAAAAAAGGTGCCGGAACGCCGTTCTGAGCGTTCTATGAGAAAAAAAGCCCTGACTATATCTATGCATTTGGTTTTTCTTGCCTAAATGTAGAACCTTACTTTTTTCACCCTTGAATTTCATTTTGTTAGATAGCACCCAATGTTCAAGTCTGTCAAAACCCTTCTGTATCTTAAGCCTACTTCTGGAGTGTTGGCTGTTCCTACCAGCTTGGTGTCATCTGCAAATTTGGAGTTCCCCATCTATCCCTTCGTCCAAATCATTGAAGAAGTTGAAGAGTACTAGGCCTAAAACAGAGCCTTGGGGTACTCCACTGCATACTTCCTTCCATGTAGATGAAATTTCATTGAAGACTACATGTTGAGTGTGGTTGGTCAACCAGTTACAAATCCATCTGGTGGTGATGCTGTCTAACCCACAATACTATATACTAGGGGTGATATTATAGTAATATTTCAATATTTAAGGAGATGCCACAAAGAAGAGGAGGTCAACCTATTCTCCAAAGCACCTGAAGGAAAAACAAGAAGCAATGGATGGAAACTAATCAAGGAGAGAACCAACCTAGAATTAAGGAGAAGCTTCTTGCCAGTTAGAACAATTAATCAGTGGAATGATTTGCCTCCAAAATTTGTGGGTGCTCCAACACTGAGGTTTTTAAGAAGAGATTGGACAACCATTTTTCTGAAATGGTATAAGGCAGTGGCCCCTAACATTTTGGGCACCAGGGACCAGTTCGGTGGAGAGAAATTTTTCCGCAGACCAGAGGGGGTGGAGTTTTGGTTCTTCCTGCATCCCACAGATGGGGCTTCGCTTGTTTGTGCGGCCTGGTTTCTGCCATACTGCGGCCCTGTGCCAGTCCATGGATAGGCATTGGTGTGCCCTGGTATAGGGTTTCCTGCTTCAGGGTGCTGAACTACACTGAATACCTCCAAGTCCTTTCCAGCTCTGTTATTCTGTTCTGTTCTAATACAATTTCAAATTGTATTAGAATGTTAAAAGTTTTGTGAGGCAAAGGATCAAACAGAAAAGAATGTAACTATGAACTATGTATTCATTTTAGCTACAATTTATGGCTTTAAAACAAATAATCAGCATTGTGAGTTCATCTATAAATATACTGGTAACCAGGTAATCATCTCCCTCCAAACAGAGTATTCCTGATTGTGTACTGCTAAAACAGTCAAAGCACTTCCTAAACGTAGCTCTGCAGAAATATAACCAGAGTATTAAGAATAACTTTCACATCAGGTTTCTTAAAAAAAGCCTTGTAGTGGCTGCATCAGTAGAAGATGATAAAAGACTCTCCTAGCAAATGAAAATACAAAAACAATTCTCTGTTTCCATAAACAATACCACATGATGGACTAATATATCCAGTCTCAGTTTGGCTACACAATCTTGTAGAATATACAGTATAGAAAAGGCACGATAAAAAAACAATTTCAGCCTTTTCTGAATGCCCTTCAGAGCCTTGACCCAAGGTCACTGGCCTGGCAGATCAAGTACATTTAAATTTTTTAGAGTATAACGTGGGCACAATTGCAAAATGATGAATGAGTCAAAAAACACCAGTCTATCAGAAATCAAAGCGGAAAGATTGCTTCTTACCACATTCTATAACTCTCCAGAATGCTCTTGACTGTCCTCAGCTTACTAGCTTCAGTTTTACTTTTTTTCTGGGCAAGAGGGCCCATTTTCAGTGGTTGGATGTATCCACTATTTTTTTAAAGAATACTTTGTAACAGAGTGAGCGCCTGTTACTCGTCCCAGCTTCTGCTAACCTAGCAGTTCGAAAGCACATAAAAATGCAAGTACAAAAATAGGGACCACTACGGTGGGAAGGTAACAGCGTTCTGTTCGCCTTTGGCGTCTAGTCATGCCGGCCACATGACCACGGAGACGTCCTCGGACAAGTGCTGGCTCTTCAGCTTTGAAACTGAGATGAGCACCAGTCCCTAGAGTTGGAAACGAATAGCACACATGTGCAGGGGAACCTTTACCTTTACCTTTGGAACCTAAGTGGTAAGTGCAAATTATGCTGGAGTCTGGAATTTTGCTTCCTGCTTACCAGTTTGTAAGCTACTGGTTCATTTTTTTTAATTTAAGAGAACCCAGATTTTTTTTTTCAAAGCCAAGTGAACCAAAGAGCCTAGTGGTTTCAACTGAGATGTTGGAAGAAGTCTGTGGATTCAATTTTAGTAGAAACAAGTCGGGTAATAGCAACAGGGATCCTCCATCAAGGAAGTTCAAGACAGTTCTGACATTAAAACTAAAAATATTTTATTAAGTCTTAGGAAAAAAAAAGAATTCAGCAGCTGTGCCTTTAAACTACTCAAAAGTGACCTGGAAAAAGATCACATTTTAAGGAATATATAGAGTTTTAAAAATAGAAATGTTTCAAGTATGACAAAAGACTTACATATTTTGCATTTTTGCCTGGGCCCAAATTCCTGAATTATCTGTAATTCAGACTATTGCTATTCTACCTATGTATTATACACTTTTGTCACTGAAATCAAGATCTTTAGAACTTAAGACACCTAAAAAGTGAAACTGAGGAAAAAAAATTGTACACAATTATGTAATCCAGCAGTTTAAAAGAGTTTAATTTGCATTTTAACATATTGTGGTTTGCATTTTAATATATTGCAAGGTGCACTGCCTTGATGTCATATTTTGTAAACTACACTAATAAAAGTAGTCCTCATTAAATAAAATATTGTCATGCTAAGAATAAACAGGATATGAACATTTTTCAATTGCATTTCTTGGAGCACCAGGTATCTTAAGAGCAAGGGTTATATTTATAAAATGTAATTTTACAACTGGAAACTCACCGCAGTGCCATTGTTATCTCTAAAAACATCTTGATTAAAATAGTCAAAGAGTTTCTTTTCTAACTGTAGCATAACCTGGAGGAAAAAAAATGAAGCAGAGCTTAAAAAACTAAAACATAACAAACAATCCCCAATGAAATTCTACATAATCATTATAAGTAAACCTTTGCAATTTTATTTTTAAATTTTTATTACTTTCTCCATTTAATTAGATCCTTTTCTGACTTAAAGAAAAAGAATTGTATAGAATCTTAAACAGGCTGCATATATTGCTTTAAAAGATTTGTGGTTATTTTTCACATCCTATTTCCTGTAAATAAGAGAAACATTGATGTTTATAATACCAAGATTACTGTAAGAATTAACTGATTGACTGAATATGTCCCATTAAGTTAGTGTCAACTCTTAGTGACCACAGAGATAGATTTTCTCCATGATGATCTGTTTCTAACTGGTCTTTCAGGTCTTCATCTCCACTGTAACAAAGTCTATCTATCTTGCTGCTTTTCTTCAATTTCCTTCTACATTTCCCAGCTCTTCTGCAGAGAGATAGGTCTTCATCTAATATGCCTGGAGGACTATAATTTGAGTTTGATCATTGTGCTTCAAGTGATAAATCTGGGTTAATTTGTTCAATGATCCATTGGTTGTTTTCTTGGCTGTCCACTGAATTCTCAAGAGTTCTCTCCAGCTATTTTTCTAGAAGTCTGGGAAAGGCTTTATGGATTTTTTTTTGTTGAAAATAGATAAAAATGAACTGTTTATTTTAGAACGTATTGATTAAAAAGGTTTAGCTATGGGAAGAATGAACCATGACCAGCAATATGGCAAGGTGGAGATATTAATTTCTATGTTTGTAACTGCTGCAAAAAAGATTGGAAATCACTTCTTTAGATACAATATTGTTATCCATGAACCAAATTTTTAAGAGTCTTTTTCAACATCAATATACAAAAGCATAAATATTCTTCTTATCCTGCTTTTTTAAAGTCCAACATTTGCTTCTGTAGAGTATCATAGGGAACACCACAGCTTACATTATACTTATTTGAAGATGCTGACACCTTACAGTATCTAAATATCTTTTCCAGGGTCTTCATAGTTTCTGTATTAAGGGCTAACCTGTGGCCTATTTCCTGACTACTTCTTCCTTTACTATTGATGATGGCAGAAGCTATCTGTGTCTTTCATGTCATCACTGTCAATTCTAAGGTTGGTTTTTGGCTATTGATGTTTCTTCTTCCAGTTTTAAAACCATATTCATCTTCTTCCAAGCCAGCTTTCTTTAATATATGTTCAATATATAAGTTAAATAAATAATGGAGGAGTTTGCAGCCTTCTTTTACTCCTTTGTTAACTGAAGCTGTTCTGTGTCACTATGTTCTACCACTTTGTGACTGACATTTATAGGGCTTCCCTAAAAGAGGATTGCAAATATTTTTAAATACGAATTAAGAAAACCGATTTGAAAAGTGGTCTTTCAAAAGGTACAGGTTAATCTCATTCCTGCTGCACATATTTCATAAAACATGCAAATCTTAGGCATTGATCCAAGCTGTGCTGAAACCCATCTCCCCAAATCACACTCTCTACGTGGACAAAATTTTATGTATGGAGGGCAGTCAAATATCAAATATGTGAAAAATCTTCATCACGAATTACAGTAGAGCACAGTCAAAGATTATTAGTTCAGAAAGACCTAGGACTTATGAGTTAAACTGTTTTTAAAAAAGTGACATTATTTTTAAGAAATCACATTTACTAGATTAGAAAAAAAGCTGCTGTGGGAACACTGGTGTAGGAGATTAATATGCATGTTATTTTAATTGCACAGCAATGAAATGGTAACACTGCCCGTAGCTTGAACGAGTGACAGATTTTCTCTGAAAGACATCTATTTTGAGAAATTATGTTGTTTCCCAAGTGGGATTCTCTCTCAATCTTTCTTTTTAAAAAGTATATAGTTTTGCTTGCAGCATATTTCCTGCAACATACAGAAAGAAAATATCGAGTTATGCTCTGTCACTGAGAATTGGCACACAGAGTTTTCTTCTTTGTTTGCTCTCGGTTTTAGGTAGCTTAAGGCACACCTTTGCTTTCCTCTCCAATATCCATGAACATTTTTCCTTTCTCATTGGCACATATCATTCTAGCTACCCAGAGGAACAGTTGCAAGAAATAGTGCACACTTCTTTGAAGGTTTACCATGGTACGCTCAGTAATGGGTAAGTGCAATTACACTACAAGTGCAGATCTCACATAACCCACTGAGATCACAACTGAATGCACATTTCAGTAAGTTAATATTTTGAATTAAGTCCCCTCCACTGAAGCAAAGAAAGATTTTGTTCTTGAAATTTTGAACGAGAGGGGTGGATTGCTTAGTTGTGTTTGCATTTGCTTCAGTGACAAGAATTGCATTTGGTTACATACCTTTCGGTCATTATCAGATTCACGGAATATTAGTTTGACTACTTCATTAGTGTCAGCAGCCCGGATAGTCTGCATTGTAGCCTTTGCACAAAGTGTCTGTTTAAAAAAAAAAAAGCAAGTGGGATAGGGGAGAAATAAATAAGTTTGTCAAAAACTATGACGAAGATTATTGAAGAGGTTAAACACTTTGGTCAAAAAAATTAAAACATAAATAGGTAAGCATATACTTTTAATTTTTCCTCAATTATTAATACGAAGAATACCATTCTTTAGTCTACTTTGTTCTTCCTCAAAACCGGACAGCAGTTTGAAAATTCAAGGATTTGTTGTGGAGAGTATAAAATTGTTGAGCCCCATATATGAATTGATTTACTTCTATTTTTTTCTTAAAAATTAAATGAAAATGTTGTGAAGTTTGTATGAGGACTATTCTTCTACTTTTGTATTTTTTATTTTCCAATGGTTTGTGTTTCCAGAAAGAGAAACAGATCCGTAAGACAGAAGCTTGCTATCTCTTTTTGTACTACGAGCAGAATCCTTAAGTGAGACCACTATATTATGTCATGTTAATCCAACAGCAGGAGCCTACTGGCACAGCTTTTCAACTTTTCTGCAGCGCCATGCAAAAACTCCTAATGCCCTGGAAGTTTAGACATTTTAAAATTATATAATGTTTTGAGGTTTACTGGACTCTTCTTGGATTTGGACAGTAGAAATGCTAAATATTTGTTAATTTGACTTAAGAAACACTTTGAAATAATGCTTAATAAACTTTGTTCTAACAAGGAGTAAATTGCTCTTTTTACTCTTTTTTTTCCTAATAACGCTTAGAGAAACTGCTTGATTCTTCAAACTATTTATCTCCTCTGCCTGGGTATGGTTCTCTAATTTCCCATTCATGTGTTCCTTGAGATACTAAAATTTGTCTCTGGGATTTTCTATGTATAATCCATTTAATTTTGATGATATCCTCAAAAACCTATTTCTATTTATATGACTAGAAGTGTGCCAGACCCATGGAGTTTCTCACTTTGATAATACATCAAGAATCAGAGACAAAGAAAGATATTTCACTTCTGTTATTATTTTTATTTTGCTTTACGGAGCACCAACAGGACAATCTGGCTAAACGTCTTCTTTCTTTCAAAACTCCCTTCAGATTTTTTGGGTTTTTTTGCCTAGAAACCATAACACTGTTAGAATAGCTACTGAGAGCACCGGAAGTTTATTTATTTTATTTTATTTTATTTTATTTTAATTGCATTTATATCCCGCCCTTCTCCGAAGACTCAGGGCGGCTTACAAGCTTAGCAGTAGCCTTC
This sequence comes from Vipera berus, assembly GCF_964194415.1. Taxonomy (NCBI): domain Eukaryota; kingdom Metazoa; phylum Chordata; class Lepidosauria; order Squamata; family Viperidae; genus Vipera; species Vipera berus. The sequence goes on along the minus strand of NC_138207.1, from coordinate 70,326,366 downwards.
ATTCTATGTATATGCCTGCTTATTAGGGCTTTCACACACACCCCCAAACGGAAGTTGTCCTAACTCCAAGTATTCCTTGCCCAGCAGAGAAGCAAGAGAAAAGTTGGCACAATAAGACTTTGGGAGCAACCACTGTTTTTTTTTTACTTTCTTTCATTTAACCCACAACTAATCACTTTTTCCACTTATCTTCACAATCTGATTTGGGTCCCATTCTGTCTCTTTTGACGAGTAATTAACATTTTGCCATCTGTGCCTGTGTGCCATTAACTGTGAGGTCATCCACCAACAAGCCATTCCCAAAGTGCCTCTCCTTCAGATACCAACCATTGAAATTCAAAGCACAAATTAGCTAATCAGGTCAAGCCCCCCCCCCCCAAATAGCCTTTTGGACTCATGTGTCACAAATCAGTCTGGTCGCCTTTAAACAGTGCGCCAGATTAGAACAAGCAACCAAACAAACCAAAGCGGAAAACCCACCGCTCTCTAAAAGCTGGTTTTCTAAAGCCCTAACAAATCGCTCCATCTTTCACTCATTTAAACCTTCCAAATGAGGGTCAATATGGTCCCCAAGCATCCAAATGCTAATGCGCTTAAGTGCGCTTAAGCAGCTTTCTGGAATGAATGGGCCGAAGAGCGGCTCGAAAGGACAAGGCAGAATTACTCTCACTGTCAAAAAGACATTGTAGCCACCCCTAGAGTGGCTGCAATTCAAGAAATTCATGATTTCTGTCTTTTAAAGGCATCTGCTTGGGAACATTCCCCCCCTCTGCACTTTCGCCCAAAGACCCACCAATCTGTTTCATAGCTCTTACAAGTTCAGGTCTGTTCCTAAGGAACCATAATCATCATAATATGGAAGTGTAAAAAAATCTGATATTCTCTCGACCGCTAAAAAGAAGGCGCTACAATTGCACGGAGACAAACATTTATCTTATTCACAAGCAAAAAGTGATTAAGCAAAGGTTCATTTCTTATACAATCTGGAACATTCCTCCTCCCCAGCCTACCTCTTTTCTACAAAGTCGTAGTCACCCAAGCAGAAACTTTCAGAAACTTGTGATTTTCTTTTTTTAAAAAAGGAAAGCCTGCTTGCTTATGAAGGGATTTTTGTTGTTTTTTGTTGTTGGTGGTGGTATTTAAGAATGGGAGAAAATTAAAATGCTATGAAATCACGCTGCCCTTTTCATTCTTATTGCAAGTTACATCTATGAAAGATGCTTAAAATAATGAGACAAAATCAGAATAAAATTCTGGGGTTTTCTTGCTTGATTGAAGAAAATCGCCTTTCCTAATAATATGTGAAAAATATACGGATGACCAAATAGAAAATTACAATGTGAAATAAGATACATTATTATATATTATTCTTATTCTTTATAACTAAAAACTGCCGAATGCAATAACTGACATACTTCATTTGTTAGGAACATACAGTTAGAAATGCACAGTCAAAAGTGTGTTGCTAAAAAGTGCGCTGGTCTGGTCTTAAATATATCAAATACAGGTTAGAAAAAAACAGAAAAGAAATATAGGGAAACAAGACTTAAAATGTCTCATCATTTAGCCGAATATGTTTAAATGATACAGGGAAACAGTATGTGAAATAGTTGTACTTGAGAGGTAGAAATGAAGAAGTGGCTGAAACACTGAACAAAACTATTTCTTTGTGGCAGTGGGAATAATGCAGTGTCTCACTAATTTTAAAAAAATAAAAATTATAACACAGCAATTATGTTTTATCCAAATTACACCATAGCATACATATTATTCAGATTAGTTTAAAGTGTTCACTTTTGATAAGGTCTACAGAAACTAAGGAGTTACCAAAGAACAAGCCATTTAATCCTATTTGAAATGGGAAATAGATTGTTTCCCAAAATATTCAATAATAAATCACCAGCATAAAAAGCTTTTTCCCAAGAAAAGTGCATTTGAACCATTTAAGGGGGAACCCGCCCCCCCACAATCCACCATGGCAAGAAAATAGTATAGATTCTGAGACTATGAGATTATTAACCAAGAGATGACTCAAGAGCTATCCATATTGTATCATTCTTGAAGCTGAACACTTGTGAACATGAAAAGTGCCTGAAAGAGACTCTTGGGAATATGGTAAACTGCTCTGAGATTTTGAAGGAAGAATTAGTTCTGTATAATGCACATCGATGGGCATTGCACTTCACAGAGTACAAGACTGATCCTTATCCAGAGCAGTATACAAATGCTAATTTTTCTTAAGGGAAATTCAAAGAAATGAAGGACGCTAAAAACAAAAAAATGTGTACAGGACTGCTTTATTTGAGGGTTGCCTCTTTGGGTGTCCCCCCCAGGAAGCTTTTTTTTAGAAAAGAAATGGTGACGAAGCCAGACTGGTGGACTTATGGTAAAATAATACTTTTCAATTCTGGTGACCCTACCCTTAAGTCGAAGGAAGACTTAGAATCAGAGGGCTATGTTTGTCATTGGTTTACATATCAGCAACTGAAAGAAAGATTCAAACTAGAAAAAAAGTTATGGGTTTGACTTTGTTAAAAATGAATTGGAAACCTTACTGTGTGGTAGTGCTGAACACATTATTGCTAAGGTTTATAAAATGCTATTGAAACTCAATTTAGAAAGTGAACATGGGAAAACATTGTAGGATTCAGTGGGCAAGGAACTTTGGATATCTGATGCTAAAACAAGGGGAGAATATGTGGAGGAAAAGCTTAAAATTCACATTAAATTATAATTTAAAAGAAAATTTTTGTAAGATGATGTACCGTTGGTATTTAACACCAGGTAAGTTATTTAGAATGTATAAAGGTATTTCAAAGGAATGTTAGAAATGTAAGTGTAAAGAAAGGACATTTCTTTATCATTTATGGTGGACATGTGATAAAGCAAAGAAATATTGGAATAGCATTCATATTCTAATACAGAAAATTCTTAAAGCAAAGATAGATGAAACCAGAAACTTTTCTTTGGGGCTTAATGGAAAAAGACTTGAGGGGAAAAAATGTGGAACTTTGATCTTATATATGTCGATGGCAGCAAGGTTCTTGTATGCACAAAAATGGAAGGACATTTAGATTCCCACTATGGACGAATGGCTACAGAAGCTGGCAGAGATGGCTAAATTGACCGTTTTGATTAAAGAAAAGAATATAAGTACTTTTGTTTCTACTTGGAGACTGCTTCTGGATTTTGTGCTTGAGGTGGGGAAAAAAAATGAAACTTTGATTTTGAATTTTACTGATTAGATTTATTTATTTTTTAAATTTTAATTCCATTTATATCCCGCCCTTCTCCGAAGACTCAGGGCGGCTTACAAGCTTAGCAGTTTGATTTGTTGTTATAGAAATGGCTAGTTTATACTATTATGGAAAAGCAAAAAGTAAAAAGATTCGATGTTAATGCTTTATTTTGCTGCAACAGAGGAAGGTGGAAGTCAATGCCTTTTCTGTTTCCCTTCTCCCCTTCACTTTTCTTCCTCTTTTCCCTCCCCATTGTGTCCTACGATTTGCATTCATATTTTTGTATTTCATTCCATAATTTAATAAAAATGTTACGAAGAAAAAATGGACTGCTTTATTTGAGATACTTGTACTTAGATGTCGTTAGAGAACAGAATGGGGAGCTGAGGATTGTTCCAAGTCTTCCTGTGAAGGCTAAATAAATTAAAATAGTTGCCTTTCCCTTTTGGTCAGTTGGAGAAATTTTTACCTCTGGTTTATATCTATATGCCTTTTATTATATGCAAAATGATTCTTAATTTTACATACCTAAATAAAGATGGAAAAATATTAAAAAGTATACTGAATATGTTAGCAACTGAATGTATTAGAACCAAACAAATCTTGCTGCTGCTAGACTAAAAATTATAAGAATCAGAACAGTGTTATTTCAATACAAGAAACATATACTTTTCCCTAAAATGATGCCATACATTGTCTCTTATTTTTCAATATATGTATAATGTTACCCACAGGTTAATGAGTAATATAATCTTCCACTAGCTTTGTTAAAAGTCACCCTAAATCAATCAAGAAAATGTAATGGAGATATTTGGTTTTTGTTATTGGTTTAATGTCATTAGTGAATTATGTATCAGAAAAAAAGTTTGAAAACATAAAAAAATGAGGAAATAAATTATTCAGACTCACCTAACAAACCTTATTTTTAATTAAGAAAAGAGATGAAATGAAAAACAAAACAAAATACAAGTTTAGATAAATATATGAGCATCCTTTCAAAATCATGTCTTGTTTCTTCCATTCAGAATTGATAAAGATTCTCCAGACAACTGGAAAAAGTTTCATTCTTCCAGCTGTTATTGATCTGGTTGCATCTGTGTTAAGGGAATCTCGTGTGAAACAGTTCTAAGTATCCATGTGTCTAATTACAATATTTTATGCATCACAGATAAAACAGAGGTCTAAATGACTAATTGAAAAGCTAAGAAACAATTTGTCATTTAGATAGAGATGATGGATAATGCTAAGGATACTTATTTAATAACATGTTAGATCTGTTGGTTAAGAGTAAAATAAATGAGAATGTGCCTTTCTGGAATGAAATTAGGGATGTGTAAAGCTATGGATCTTTTTGATATTACTGAAAATTATATGAATGCAAATCTTTTAAAATTGTCTAATTGTGTGGGAATATGTACTGATGGAACAAACTGATTATCACAAACAACTTCAAGCTTTTGATATGTCAAGAATCCTTATTGGGGTTTGGACACAATAAGAGATTAATAAGCAAACAGTTCATTGGGAAGATTTCAACCCTTCATTGGAGAAAATTCTGTGTATAAATATTGTAAACTATACAAAAATCAGGCCTGTAAAGAAAAGTCTTTTGTGAAAGTTTTATGAGGTGATGAGTGTCATATACTTTTTTATGTTTTACCTGAGTCAAATAGGCTGTCTCAAGGAAATGTTTTGTCATGTTTCAAACTTTGAAATGAACTTTTATCAGAATTAAACTGAGGAATGGCACTATAGAGTACACATTTCATCAATTGTGGTTTCAATATATAGTTAATATATTTAAGTGGCATTTTTGATAAGCTGAACATTCTTACTGCAAAGTGACAACAACAACATTTTGCAACATAGTGACAAATTAAAAGCACTTATCAAGAAAGTTGGACATTAGAAGATTAAAATGGAAAATACAAATTGAGATAAAATGTCTACTTTAAAACAGTTTATGGACAGTAGTAATAGTGAATGAACAGCTGGATTTTAAGTTACCTTCCTATTCTGAAATTACATTTCAATCACCTATATCCGGCGTCAACTTCCCTCCGCCCTGTGCGTTCCCACAGAGAGGGCCTCCTCAGGGTGCCTCCGGTCAGAGAATGTCGGCTGGTGGCCCCCAGGGGGAGGGCCTTCTCTGTGGGCGCTCCGGCTTTATGGAACCAGCTGCCGGTCGAGCTCCGGATGGCACCGGACCTTCGCTCCTTCCGACGCGGTCTGAAGACCCATTTATTTGAACAAGCTGGCCTGGCCTGATGGGGGATGCTAGGGTTTTTAATGGGTTTTTATATTGTTATTGTTTTATTCGGGCGATTATTTAATTCTTTTTTAATTTTTGTATTTTCTATTTATATGTGCCCTGTTCACCGCCCTGAGTCCCTCGGGAGAAGGGCGGTATACAAATTTAATAAATAATAATAATAATTGGAAACAGAAAAATATAGCCAGTCATTTTCTTAGAGCCCTTTATGCTGAACTGATAGCTAGCGCTCTTGCTACTACCTACAAGAAGCAATGGGTTGATATTACTTCTGCACTTCTTTGAACATAAAGTTTGTAGCAGTGTACTTCCCTGCATTTTGGAGGAGTATGAGTACAAAGTAAAAAGATTATGAGCATATTGATTCAATTTATAACATCCTATTTGCATAGGATGAAGGGCTGCAATAAACCAAAACTAAATAAATTGATACTTCTCATGTTAAATATAATGATTTTATATTTTTATTTCCAATGAAAGGGTTTTCTTTTATGCAACTGTACTACCACTGTTTTTATTTTACATTAGGAATAACAAGAGGTACGAGTATTTATTTTTTGCCCAGCTCTAAAAGTCAATCATGTCATTTGTTTATTCATGAGAGTTGAAAGGATGTCATATAAAACAATAAGCAACAAAGCGAGAGATGTCCACAGGGTAGGGTTAAAAAAAAGTCAAGAAGGTGGCCATGATGTACTGCTAAGTTTGTAAAGCCGCCCTGAGTCTTTGGAGAAGGGCGGGATATAAATGGAATAAAAATAAAAATAAATAAAATAAATAAATGATGGCATGGTTTGAGTTTTTCCTACAACTAACCTAAAAAACAAATGGAGCTTCAACCACACAAGTATGCTCACTCTTTTGACTATATCCTGTGAATACCTTGCAACATAGACTCATATTTTCAGGTTTTGTGGCCCAAAGATAGGATCAACTACGCAGGAAGAGTCCTGTTTTCTGATATTTAATGTGCCTGGCTTGTCATGATGTACAAACATGCTCGAAGACTTCCCCTAGTTTTGTATAAATACTCTACTCAAAACTCTACATTAAGAATAAATCAAAGGACATGTTGAAGGGTATGCTGATGGAGGTGTAGGCAGTACTAACATGTGCACCTGCTATTAATATGTAGGATAACATTACTTGCATCAAAACATACACCCTTCTCCTTCTAATACAGGTAGTCCTCAACTTACAACCATACACCTAGTGACCGTTCAAAGTTACAGCAGCACTGAAAAAAGTGACTTATGATAGTTTTTCACATTTACAACCATTGCAGCACACAGTCACATGATCAAAATTCAGATGCTTGGCAAATTTATGACGGCTGCAGTGTCCCGGGATCACGTGATCCCCTTTTGCGACCTTCTGACAAGCAAAGTCAAGGGAGAAGCCAGATTCGCTTAATAACCATGTTACTAATTTTATAACTGCAGTGATTAAGTGGTTCACTTAACTATGGCAAGAAAGGTCGTAAAATGGGGGAAAACTCACTTAACAATTGTTTCGCTTAGTAACAGACGTTTTGGGCTCAATTGTGGTCGTACGTCGAGGACTACCTTTATTCTGTAGTTCAGCTCTTACTTGTAAACCCCACGTTTTTACATTTGTTTTCAACTTCTTGCAGTTATTTTTTACTCCCAAATCTGAATTATTTATTATTTATTATAATAAACTATTAATTATAATAGTTTATAACTATTTATTATAATAAACTTACTGTGAATAGTAGTTGAAGAAAATAACTTCAAAATTTGGTTTACCATCCTGACTTTGTTCTATAAAGTTTAAGTAACAAAAAAGCCTGTTTTGGGTCAAGCTAAAATTAGAAATAAATATTTCCAATCATCCTTTGATAATGCCAGATAAAAAATGATAAGCACTCAGTTCAGAGGTTAACCAGATTTTTGCACCAGTTATGATTTATCATAATGTCTGAATGTACACAGTCCACTGATATTTGTGGAAAGATAAACTTGAATCTAGTTTGTTTTACTTTAAACTGCTGAATAAATAACATCCATATTCCCCCACCCAGCCAAATTATTTGCACAGAAAAAATGTTTTGAAAGAGAAATCTAATCTAGTTTTCTCCTCTATATGCCATGTATGAATGTTTTGTTACATGAGGTTTCAATTGTATCTGAAGTGTTACAGCCCAGATACCATTTTATCACCTCTATGAGAATGATATCAGATTGAAATCTATGTGAAAACAATCACTATTCTAACTCAGTTTATTCATGGCAGATAGAATGAGCTCCCTGCCCAAAATTCTTCAATGGGTTAGGGTCTCTGTAAAATAAATAATGAAACGTTATGAAACATATGTTGCAAATTTCCCAGAAGGATATTACGGCATTTTCCAAATAAAGAGAATGACCAATAATGGTTAAAAAAATGCACTATTGAAGAAATACTGCTATTTTTATTTCCCCCTGATCTTATATGGGCTGAATGATGATCAGCTTGTTAATCAGTGTCAAAATGCATTATCTAATACGTCTTTTAGAATGATCAAAAATTAGAAAGAAAAAGTTTGGGAGAAAGCCAGAAAGTATAGAATCTCTCTGACATTTTAAAACCAGAATTTACACAAATCACTGGGACAGCGGGGAAAAATCAGCTTTTAACAGAGCGTGCCATCAGGCCCTAGCATCTAACAACTTTAGTCACAGGAACCCTTCAAGAAAAATTTCATCTCTAAGATGGCTGGGGTTAGCCAAGAGACAGTTTAATAGTATAGCTTTCAGCATAATATTATAAGTTTCCAGAAGGCAGATATTGTAGAGAGAGATCACTTTTGCTTCAAACAATTTACAAGTTGTTAGTACAAAACAGCCTCTCTCTACCTAGAACACTTTAAGGATCACATTCTTAAAAGCATAATTGCCAAAATACTTGAAGCTCATGATAAAGAGGCTTTTAAACAAATACCAAGGTAATTAATTAGAAACACATACTTGTTTCTATTCTCTTCCTAGATGTGATTTTTTTTATAGCTTAAATCAATAGCTTGATTTTCTGATAGTTTACCCTCAGGTTTTCAACTTTGCAAAGGGCAGCTGAAAATGTCAATACTGTGCTTATCCTCAGTATATTTGGAATACTAAAATAAAGCAATAAAAAGGCAGGTAATGTTCAAGAATAACTTTGAGTTAACTAAAAGTGGTTAATTTGGTAATCACATTTAGCTGTGTGATTACAAATGTAATACTATTCCATCCCAAAACTAGGACAGTATTTGGGACAAATATTAATCAGTTCAGGTGAAGCAAGGGAATATTACCTCAGCAGGAGGTACTGTATTAAAAACAGGCTGTATTTGTACATATATAGGAGCAACTTCTCCTCTCCAACTTCCATGCCTCCCCCTGGCATTTAAAAATAAAAAGAGAAGAACTCTAGCAACCCCCTTTTTAAAATACTAGACGAGATATGAAAAGAGAAGGCAAAGACCACTGCTACTGTAGTTGTTTCTTTTTAGTATGAAGAATATTCACATGAAAATAAGGCTTAGGTCCCTGGAGTATTCTAAAGGCAGCATTATTTTCAACAGCAAATGCTATAACAGTAAAAGTGGTCACATTCTTGGGTGGTAATAGTGCTCAGGAAGATATAAAGCACTCTGATTACTCATGTGATCCAGGCAAAAAGGGGTTGGCCAGCCTAACGTGATGTCTTGTTTGCCATTAAGTCAGTAGCTTGGTGCAATCTTACAACTCTGCTGGTCCTTTTCCCTCTGATGACTTCAATGATGGAAGTAGTTAGTTGGAAGGAGCCAACTTGTTTTTCTTTCTTTCTTTGTGGTCTCAGTAATTGGAATTATGAAAGTGTGTACAGTATGCACTTATAGGACATTTTATTTGAAGTAACATGAAAAATAGATCCTACACTGATACTTATAGCTGGCTGTTTATCTTGGAGACAATTCGGCAAAACAACCTCTTCAGAGTAAAGATGTAATTTTAATTTAATAAGATTATGCTTACTGTTTCCCTCTGTATCTATATATTCCCTGTAATTCCTAGATAACTTCTATATTATGATCTGTATGACCATCTACATTTATATGCCAACGTTTAAGTCTGTTACACTCATTTCTGATCCACCAGATAACTGTCATAATATTAGTATGAGGCTTCAATTCCAGAATAATTTCCTAAATGTCTGAAACACAGAAGCATAATTTAATTAAAATATGTCATTTTTATATAGACAATCATAATGTAAAATCATTTCAGCAACGAGAGCAGGAAAGGAAAAGAAATTCAGATACTCTTAGCATCAACTGAATAGAACAGAACAACTAAAAATAATCCCTTCAAGATATCAGAGTGTCACTTTTAACAATAGGCCCTCATGAACTACTAGTCTTTCCGATTAGTATAGTGTATTTTCAAGAACTATTTCATGCATTTGTCATTTGCTCAGATGCCAAGGAGTCACAGATCTGAGGGCATCTCCAGTAGTCTGCACTGACAGAAGCATTTTGTTCCACTGTAAAAGCACTTTGGTGTGTTCCTCTATTTAAAGTTATACATGAAGTTTTAACTCATCTGATTCCCCATTCTCTCTGGGCCAGGAGGACAAATTGCCCAGTGGCTCCTTTTCAGAAGAAGCACAGCGCGCAAAGAATCATGACTGAGCAGAAACACAAGGAACAGGCACATAAAAATTCATCACTTTGGCCTCTTGACCTCATACCACTGGGCTTGGCACACCCAGTCTCAAAAAGTAGCCTCAGGGGAGGACTAAGTAGATCAGCTGAGTGAAATTACTGACCAAAAAAACCAAAAACCAAAACAAAACATAAACCATCCCACTTTGGAGACAGGAAAAGCCCACCAGATGCTTCATTGTCTTTGTGGAGAAGTGGTGCTGAAAAAAAGGGGTGATCTACCACATGGCATATTGGGTGGAATAAGTAGTGTCATTGTTTCAGGCCAGCTCTGTCACTTTACTGACTGCAATACAAAGGGGTGTAAAGCAAGATTTAATCCTGACTTTTTAGCTAGCAGATTAAAACCAATCATGCCAGATGTCCACAAGACTGTTTAACATACAGAAAGCTTTGCCACCACCCCAACAATTTGTGAGGAGTCAGGACTCTAAAACTTCTTTTCTGCATTTACTTTCTCCAAAGGATAAAAGGTACTGTAGTGGGTTTTAAGATGGGCTTTAATTTCTCCCCCTAAAGCATTCAATCATCAAAACAAAACATGAATGTATAAAGCCCAAATTAAGTTAATAACACACATTGCTAAAATAAAGATAGCCATGAAACAAAAGAGAATAACGAGATATTAGGTTAGTCAGCTTCCAGCCTCCTCTTTCCCTTATGAGAAGGGAAACGTTTATATTTTTCATGGTAAAATTTTATACTGTCCATTAGTGTTATGCTAGTGTTTCACTGCAGCATGTGAAGGGATAATGTACATGTATCTACATATTCCTTTAAGCACCTATATTTGCTTATCTGGAATATGTCCAGCAATGTTTTCTAGATATGTGCACATATATGCATTCCATATTTTCATATGGCTTCAAAAAAGTCACCAAATAGCACACAACGTTCTAATTTCTTTAAAACTGTTGATCAATCAATAGTAAATGAAGTCCAAAACATGAAAGGCAGAGAAGAAAAATAATATCGTTGATATGAAAACATGAATTCTACACTCAGCTGCAGTTGTTAGATGATTTGGGGATATGTATGCAGACATTCAAATTAAACTCATCCAGATGCTCTGATCGTTTTACTTATTCTACCAGGTGCCAAGATAAGGAACCACATCATAACTGAACCTCTTTTTCTGAAAATATAAAAACCAGCTGTTACATGGCTCTCTCTCCATCCTAAAGTAAAGCACCTTCTTAGTAGAGGAAAGTACAAATATAAAATATGAAGAACTTTGCATCGGTAGAGATTTCCCCCCAGTAATTTCTATGAAAGCATAGCTAAAATTAACAAGCATGATACAGTGTTTATTCTGTGTGCGGATCTTCTGTGAAGGGCATAGAGGTAAGTCTTTGCTTATCGACTGCCTTATTTATTGACTGTTATGGTCTAAAATAATAGCTTTGTGATAAATCCTCATATTTATGGCATGATATTTATAACCATCACAGCATCCCGCAGTCGTACGATTGCCATTCAGGCACTTTGCACTGCTTTACAATAACCAAAGTTAATAGAGAAGGCAGAAGTAAAAATTTACTTCCGTCCTCTCTATTAACTTTGCTTATCGGGATGCTATGATAGTTATGGGATTTTTTTGCTTAGCAACTGCAACACTTAGTGACCCAGTTGCCAGTCGTAATTATGACTGCTAAGTGAGGACTATCTGCTGCCAGCAGACTATATCAGCAAAAGTGTTTGGCATAACACATCTCAATAAAATGTTTGAAATAGAATATCCTACAAAGGAAGGAAGGAATGGGTTTTATTGGATGCTAAGAACCAGTGAAAAAGAGAGGCGAAGAAGATAAAACACCTTGGCTTAGGCTGAGTTTGCTTTCCCAATAAAATGAAAGAGAATAAACAATACATTCTACAGGTCTGGCACTGATCAACTGAAAATTGATTTAGAGAGAAAATAAAATGTAAGAAAACAATTGTTAGAGAAAGGAGAGAGATTCCCAGAATATTTTGGATCAGTTGTTGGAAAAGGAAGTGCATGCTAGGAACAAAAAGAAGATACTAAGAGAGAACAAATTCTACTAACATCATGACACCAATAGGAAACAGTGAGCTTTGGAAATTGATAGTGCTCCACCATCATCCTGAGGAACAGGACCAAAGAAACTACACTGTAGTGAGACAGCTGTAAGATGGGAAAGCAGTCCCTACATTATTTCTCTGATTAAGAAGCCACCTGCTTTTCTTGTGTGACACACAAGATTCTCTCAAACAGGATGTAGAGCCAAAATGAATAGGGTTAACAGTAATAATCTGGCTTAGCAAGAGATAAGTATTGCAAAATGCAGAGATATGAAGGAAAAATATAGATATTGCTTATTAGATATTTGACCACTTCCAACCATTCCTGCTTTCTGTCTCTATTTCAAATGGTACTTCTATATCAGTAACTAACAAGCATATTCCAACATTACTCAATCTTTTCTTTGTTTTCTTGCTCAAAATAAAATAGTTATTAAACTTTTTTGAATTCTACTGCTATCTGCACCATCCTTACTTACAGTAAAGAAAATGAACCCTAAATTTTTCCCCAGGCTGGCTGAAAAGATAGCAATAGCAATAGTATTTAGACTTATAGACTGTTTCATAGTACTTTACAGCCTCTCTAAGCAGTTTACAGAGTCAGCTTATTGCCCCCAACAATTTGGGTCATCATTTTACCGACCTCGGAAGGATGGAAAGCTGAGTCATTCCTGAGCCCCATCAGGACTGAATTGGAAGGGCACTTAGCTAAATTCAGGTTGGCTTGTGCTAATTAGACAGCTTTCTTGTAACAATATTGTAAGATTGCTTTAGGATCTTGTTAAGTATTTAGAATAAGATTTCTAAACATGTGAGATGGGTATATTCATAAGCATGTTGAATTGTATTTTCAGTTAATCTCCTACTTCACGTTTTATGAGTGGGAATCATTAAACATCCCCATGTAACATAACATATAAATAATAATAAAGTGGTGCCAAAGCCAAGAAAAAATTCTTAATTTTTACGGGCCAGTCATGAGTAAAGAGTAGTTATCTTTTTAGGCCTTTGACATACAATGTCATCTGGATCATTGCCAATTATTTTAATTATTTTATTCTACAGAGTTTTGTATATAGGTTTATAGATGTGCATATATCTATGGCTACATTTTGGGCTACCACATTAGGGCTGTAAAATATAAATCTTACCATATACAGTGAAGATTTCACCTAAATTTGTCACTCAAATTATAGTAGTATTACTGTATTTCCAGCCTTAAATGAATGAATTCATGAATGAATGTATGACACAAACAGAACTGTAGGTCAGGCTCTGTTACCTGCAAGGCAAAACATATAGATGGTGCCAGTGGTGGGATTCAAATATGTGAACAACCGGTTCTCTGTGTGGATGCTGCTTCCAGAAATCTATCCTAGGCCTGAGCAACAAAAAATTAACTACCAGTTCTGCTGATCTGGTGTGAACTGGTTGAATCCCACCACTGGATGGTGCCCTCCATCACAACAGCATTTTTCAATTAACAAGCTCTTGGGGAAGAATAGCAGTAGTGGTAGCTTAAGATGGTCTTTAGGATATGGGATGGTTCCAGCAGTTTGCATCAGTAACAAGACTACCAAACCCAGTTGACCACTAGGTGCAGCAAAGAGTTAAGACAGGGTTCACACTCTGAGGGAGATGGGTTGTCTCTAAATTTGATAAATAAATAATAAAACATATAATCTCTTTGTTGCCATCTAGTGGCTACCTTAATACATACATGGCTGCGTGGCTGACTACCATTTAAACCTATAGCATACTTTCACCTTATGCTCTGTCTCTACTCCTTGTGTCTCTCTAGGCAAATGCCTAGGATTCTCTATAATGTAAGTTTAATTCAGTCCAGCAATAAATCAGAACAGGTGTGGCTGGTATTACTGCCTTGACTATGTGTGTTTGTGTGTGTTTACACACACAGAGAAACTATGCACACAGAGAGACAAACACACAGAAACACTTACATATACATTATGGCCACATTTTTGGAAATGGTCTGCCATTACCTTCTTTCTAGGACCAAGAGAAATTGACTGGTCAAAAATCACCAATTGGCTTCGGTACATAAAGTAACAGTAGAACATATGGTCTCCTCAGCTTCTAGTCCAGTATTTTTAACCACTACATGCTCTCTCTTTCTCTCAACATGAGACCTATAGTAATTTCTAGAAATCCTGGCCACTAGGCTATGTAACCTTATAATATGGTACTGAAATTGCTAATTTAAGATTCTGTCTGCTAAAGACCTTCACAAGTGTTGCAGCTCTATTTCATTTTTTCCCAGTAGAAAATTCCCTAAAGGAATAACTCTAGCCAGCTTACATTTTCTAAAGGTTCAGAACAGTTGCTTGTGACTTCAGAGATACATTCAGAGAACAGTTGCTTGCTTGCTGGCTTACAGTTTGGGGACATAGCTGCACATAGCTTTGCATAAAATCAGAATGAAATACAGTATACCAGGTTTCACTTTTGGGGAAAAACAGTAGGAACAATAAGAAACTTTAAACAAAAGACACGGTAATACAATAAAGAAGGAAAAAAAATAAAGATGGTAACACCAAACCAGGGAAGACTCTCTGAAACAACTTAGTTTTCAGAAGTATTTTTTTTAATCCAGAAGGTGTCTATTTCATATTATTGGCTCCTTCCTTCAGCCTGCCAAATCTCATTTAAGTGAGGGATTTGGAGAGACTACAGAGTTGTAAAAAGGGAGATTTTTTTTAAAAAAATGTACTTGTATCTCTAAGGTAGATCTAATGGTGCACCAATACTGCCAGAGTAAATGATCTGTGACTATCCAGGGGCCAAACTTAATAAGTTAAAACCAGCACCTTAAATTGACTCAGAAACCAATTAGTGCAAAACCAGTGTCATACGCTCCCAATTCTGGGAGTCAGAAAATGTGTGAACCACTGCATTTTGAACTAATCATGGATTCTGATATTCTTTAAGGACAGCCTCAAATACAGGGTTTTACAGTAGTCTAACCAAGTAGTTCTCCCCTTACTTTATCCCCATTTAAAGAAAAGCCCTGGGAAATAGATTGGGCTGAGATATAGTTTTTGACCAAAGTCATCCATTTCATGTTCAAGTAAAAAAAGCCTGGGTCTTATCAGTTTCATCTGAGTACCTCAATCACTTCATTATGCTGGTTCTCAATAATAGATTTTAGCTAGATTTATTTTCATTTAATCTGCTATTCAAATGAAACACCACATTATGATTACTTTTTGGAAAAAAACAGTAGCTTGAACTGTTAATTGATCAGTGCCAGCCTTTCTGGCTGCACAGCTCTTTTCTTACATTACAGACTGAATTTTCCTATTAAGAGACCTTTCTGTTATAGATGCCACATTATTAAACCTCGCTTGGCTCTTAGCAGTATAGTCATAAAGATATCTTAGAAAGTTCCTACATACTAGAGACTCAGCCAAGAATTTAGGAAATCTATCCTTGTTAGAAATTTTCTAAATTCACCATAACACATGCAGTGTATAAACATACTGCTATCTATCTCTATTTCTATATTTCTCCAAGCAATGTTCTGGTGGTGGGTGGGCTCCAAGATACTGTTTACCAATTTTTCATGCCCATCCCTCTAAATCTGACCCTGCTCCTAGGCTTTTATCTTTCTGACAACTTCACGCAAGCAAACATGCAGCTCCTCTGATAGCATGAAATTGGAAACAATGCTCTATGGAAACAAAAGCAGAATTGGAGAGCAAAGAAACAGCCTGAACCTGATTTTTAGACACAGATGTTTGTAGGACCCAATCCTGAACCGGCTGAAAGGGGGAAAATGGGGGAAGGTTGAATTCAAAGGTTGAAGTGTGTAGTATAAAAGACTAAGTGGAGCTGTTTTCAACGGCTGAATCTTTCAAAATAAAAATAAGTTGCCTCTGTGAACTTCAGTCACACATCTTCTTTCCCCATTTCAAAATTAGAAGGAAAAAACAAGGCAACCAGAAAACAAACAAACAAACCACCATATATGCACTGCACAATGAATTCCAAGACAGGGATTCCCTTGCTATCTCCAGGCATTTCCCAGGCTTGGTGTCCTCTATCCAACATATATTATGAAATCACTGGCTAACAGTTGCATCCACTTTCACAAGCATTGCCATTTACTGAAACTTCTCTGTTTAGTCCTGAAACAGGAACCAAAATTATTCTGAAAAGCGGCTTAAGAGCACTCGCAGAAAATGTCACGGTCAGAGAATTTTGATTGAGAAAAGATTTAAGGTTGGGTTGGAATTATGGTTTCTTTGGCTTCTCATGCCCATTATTTTGGGCTGAACAAAAAAAGGGGGCTATGTGAAGACTCTACGATATGCCCCATTATGAATTGAGCTGGAGGTTTTGTTTCACAAAAGGCGATATGCACCATTTACAAATGAAGCAAAATGGGGAATTGCTTTGCCATGTGAAGTTTCTTCTTTTGTGATTAAACTTCTCTTCCTTTTTTTTCCTGCATAGCCCGCTATCCAAAAGGCTGAGCATCATGCTTCAGTGCACAAAATTCATGTATTCATTAAAGAAGGGGAAAATCCTTGAAAAATTAGTACAAAGGCAGATGCATAATTTAAACTCTGGTAATAGTAGCCCTCATTTGAACTCTTTCACATTTACATAGTTTAAAAAAAAACATTTATGGAGCTTGCATGCTTAACAATAACAACAGGGAAAAAACTTTTCTCTTTGAAAACCAGAATTAATAGCTATTTTGTTTGTGGAGCAATTCTCAAGGAAAACTAATTTTGTGGGGGAAAAGAAATATTCGCAACTATATGGAAAATGGAAATCTCTCTCCCAAACTCTCCTAATCAAAACTTGTTGAAAAAGCCTTCTATCTGCCACTTATATGCTAACTTTAATTAGTCTGGTAAGTGAGAAATCTTGGTGTACTTCCATAATCCTTAAAGCTATTATATGAATTGGTTTCACAACTGATTTCTAAAATATATAGGTTCAGACATACTGTATTTTCCTGTATTTTCATTTGGTTTTTGAAAATGTTGAATAATAGTTACACGTAACAGTAAGGAATATGGTAACTTATAGACACATTTTTATGGCTGTAAGCCATCCAGAGTTACCCTATGGTAAGATGGGCGGCCAATAAATTTTATAAATGAATGAATGAATAACTAACTAACTAACTTGGGTGGATTTGTTGTAGCAAACAGGATTTATGAACATCTTTTGTTTTGTCTTCTTCCTTTGAAGGACACTTTATGAATTTTTTATTTGATTCTTTAAGTTTAAGATATGTACAGAAATAATATCTATAACTTACTTTACACAAACATCTGCCTAAATATTATTTTAGCTATTCATCATTTTATTTTTTTAAAAAAATCAAATTGCAGCAAAGCCTCAGAAAGTGTAGTTCACTTGCTTAGGAACATCTAATTCAAGGATGTGAAAATTACACCTGGACAAGTAATTAGGTAATCAAAAAGACCTGAAAATAGCTGCCAGAGCAGAATTCCTGTGAGCCCCCAATCCACCTAAACAATGAAAGATATGGGAATTTCAGGCTAAAAAAATCAGAAAAGAAAGTGGAAGTAGTTGTAAATATTAACTTAAAATTTTAAAAAGCCATATAAAATGAGATATTGTTAATCCTGTTATCAGATATTTGTGAATGTTAACTACTGCAGTACAAAATATGGCAGTACTGTATATTGCAGAGGTTTCATTAGATTTCCCCCCCATTGTCAATGTGATAATAATATTAATTGGCCCCCAATGAGTCACTATCTTGATGTGCTTGTGGGGCTTGTGCGCTTTGCAGAAGATGAGAGCTATGCCAGTGGTTCAACCATACCGGACAGGTTTCATCAGAGGAATCACGGTGTTTTTGCCTTAAAAAAATAAATGGTGAGACGTCAATTTCAGTAACCCATACCGGCTCATTTGTCACCAGGGAAAACAAGGACTGCTGAATTCCTGGACATCTGGTGAAAAATGGGCTATAGAACTCAGGACTGTGGGCTGAGCAACAAGGGGCAGCAGCTGCAGAATTACTGGAAGGAAAGATATATACAAAGATTGAAAACAAAGAAATAATGACCTGTTGTTACAAATCAAGTCCAACAAGAAGAGGCTACTTGAAACGAATGCACCAGTTCTGGAAAGAGCAACATTTAGAATCAGAAATAACAGAACAGAGGCTAGCAGATCAGCATCGATTTATAATACGAAATAAAGTATTCACAGAATACTTGGGAATTGGAAGAGCTACAAAGGTCTACCCAGAGCAAAGAAATCAAAGCTTTTCCAGAAGTAACTCAGACTGTAAAGGCAAACAAGGGGGAGATGGCAGTAGAGGAAAGTAGCACAGCTATAGAATTGTTTTCATTTGGAAACCAAGCAACCTCTCCCCTGCCTCAGAAAGAACAAAGCCCTCTAACTAAAGAAGTCGAAGAATTGAAATAAAAAATAACTGAGCATTTAGAACAGCAGAAGATTGTTCCAAAGAAACAGCACTGGCATTAAAAGATGCCAATCTTGCAGTATCAAATATAAGCACCAACTCATTGCGAGAAACAAGCCAATTAATGTAGATATCACAGCTGTATATCATCATATTATCCAGTGGTGGGATTCAGCCAGTTCGCACCAGTTCGGCAGAACTAGTAGCTAATTTTTTGTTGCCCAGGCCCAGAACAGACTTCCGGAAGCGGCATCCACATAGAGAACCGGTTGTTCACATATTTGAATCCCATCACTGCATGTATCATTTATAATTGTGTTATCTAGGATGCAAAATCCACAAAGGAGAAAAAAAAGGCAAGCCATGCACCACAAAATGAAAGATCAGGCTGGAAAATAAGATCAGCAAGCTGAGATTAGATGCACGGAAGCTAGAACAGATGAAAGAAAAAAAGCTGAAGAACAAGATCAGATTTCTGTTGCTAAGCAAGACATTGTTAAGTGAGTTTTGCCACATTGTATGAACTTTCTTGCCATAGTGGTTAAGTGAATTACCTCAGTTGTTATGTGAGTAACATGATTGTTAAGTGAATCTGGCTCCCCCATTACTTTGCTTGTCAGAAGGTCGGAAAAGGTGATCAGCCTGGGACGCTGCAACTGTCATAAATATGAACCAGTTACTAAGCATACAAATTTTGATCACATGACCATGGGGATCCTGCAAAGGTTGTTAGTGTGAAAAAAGGTCAAGTCATTTTCTTTCAGTGCCGCTGTAATTTCAAACTTCACTAAAAGAATGGCTGTAAGTCGAGGACTCCCTGTACCTGATCAAGAAATATCACCTTGAAACAAGAAAGATCAAGGAAGCACTGGAAATAATAAAGCAGCAAATAACAGCTATAGCCAAGAAGATAAGCTCAAATTGCAAATTATAGGCAGAACCTCCAATTTCAATCTTATCAGAAATGTTTCTACCAATTCATCAATGGAGAGACTGTAGTGAATCAGCCAATAGCTGTTGTGATTCAGGGTCAGCCTGTGGGTTCGGCAGTTGGGTCGGATGACTCGGATGACTCAGATGAGGGGGAGGAGGGGGGTGTTGAAGAAGAACTTGCTGATGATGGCTTGGAGGCTCCGCAGAGCCCTCAGCCAGGCCCCTCTTACTTGGTGGAGACCCAGCTGTGTGAGCTCGACAGTGTGGATGAAGATGACCCACAGCTGGCCCTGTTCAAGGACACCCGACGCAGGAGGCAGTCAAGTAGGAGCAAGCAGAGAAAGGCTGTGGGACTTCTCGGAAGGAGGCAAAGAGAGGCCACGCCCTGAACTCTTATAAAGGGAGTGTTTGGGGGAGGGCTGGTTTGCTGAAAGCAACCGCTCCGATAGAGGATCAAAGCTCCGGTATCTTGTTTCATGTTTTGTTGTTTGTTTGTGTAATAAATTTGGCAGACGTTTTCCAGCCTCTGCCGTTTGTACAGGGGTTGCCTTTCTGCAAGGCCGGTAGCAGGCTGGTACAGAACAATAGCTGACAAGGAAGAAACAGTGCAGTTTTGGGTGCAGATATGGGATAACCCAAAGAAATACAACAGGGACGCAGCTTGGTTAAAGGAGGTGTATAAGAATAAATAAAAAGCAGAAACGATGGACAAAAGGACAAGGAAGATCAAGAATTGATCAGCATCAGGTGAAGATGAACTGCATTTTTATTTTTATTTATTTATTTTATTTTAATCCCATTTATATCCCGCCCTTCTCCGAAGACTCAGGGCGGCTTACAAGCTTAGCAGTAGCCTTCATTCTATGTATATGCCTGCTTATTAGGGCTTTCACACACACACCCAAGCGGCATTATTACAAAGTCAGCTTATTGCCCCCAACAATCTGGGTCCTCATTTTACCTACCTCGGAAGGATGGAAGGCTGAGTCAACCTTGAGCCTGGTGGGACTCGAACCTGCACTAATTGCAGGCAGCTGGTGTTACTTAAGGAGGCATTGAAACATCTGACTGGTCTACACCCATTTGTTGCCAAGCAATTTAACAACATGCTGCAAGGAGATGAAATTGAAGAGGGGCTAACATCTGGGAAAACCTGCCTTATAATGAAAGATCCAGCAAAAGGGGCAGCGCCAGACAACTACAGGCCAATCAAATTGCTAACTGGTGTGGTAGCTGATGTCCAACACCATCTAGTTGAAAAGAAGCTTTTTCCACCTGAGCAGAAAGGAAACCACCCAAACAGCAGAGGAACCATGATCAACTTCCAATTGACAAAATGATTCTGGAAAACTGCAACAGAAGGAAAACCAACCTGAATGTAGCATGGATTGATTACAAGAAAGCATTTGATTCCATGCCACATGTTTGGTATTAAATGCCTAGAAATAACAGAAGTCAGTAGAAACATCAGAAGTTTTGTGCAAAGACTGATGGCACAATGGAAGACATTATGGTCTTCTTAAGATTGGGAGAGATTAATTTAAGAGAGGGCTCTTCAAGGAGACTCACTATCACCACTATTGTTTGTCACTGCACTGATTCCTCTGTCAACAACACTGAATAACTCAGATCATGGCTATCAAACATCAAAAATATATGCCAAGCTGTCTCACCTCCTTAACATTGATGATTTGAAGCTGTATGGAAAAATACCACTGGAAACAGAATCATTGCTCAACACTGTTTGTATATACAGATACTAGAATGGAGCTTGGACTGAACAAATTGCCACGTTCACCGTTAAATGAGGAAAAATAGTAAAAACTGAAGAGGTCCTAAGAAATAACACCAAGAGTCTAGATCATGGGTGTCAAACTCAATCGTGTCATGTGACGTATGGTAACATTTTTTGCCCTTGTGGAGCCGGGGTGGGTGTGGCCTGTGCGTGATGCATCTGGCCCGTGGGCCACCATTTTGACACCCCTGGTCTAGATGAAGATGATCACTACAAATATCTGGGCATCCTTTAAGCCAGAGGTCCCCAACCTTTTGGGCACCAGGGACCGGTTCCGTGGAGAGAGGGTTTTTTTGTGGACTGGAGGGGGCATGGTTTGGTGTGCTGCCTGCATCCTGCCGATGGGGCTTTGCTTATTTTCATGGACCAGTTTCCGGCACCGGTCTGCGGGGGTTGGGGACCCCTGCTTTAAGCTGACAAAATCAAGCACAGTGTATTTTGGGCTATCTATCCACTATAAATAAGGACAGATGGACAATAAGCATGGATGTATGTAGGCCACTAACATTTTACATGTGACAAAGGAGCACAAAAGAAGAACCTAAGGCTCTTTTCTTCAAAGTCAACATGAACTTGAAAACAGCTCCATGATCTGAATGCAATCGGTTTAGAGAAAAGGGGAAGATTAAATCTCCTGTGGTTCTATTTTTGTCAAGCTATAGATTCATTTGCCAAAGGAAGCCAGTGGAAATGAATATGGGCCAGCGCAAGATAAACTGAGTGACATAGAGGAAACATTTTTTTAGTATGTCTATGAAGCTTGGCAATTTTGTACTGCCTTCCTGGTGTCATCTGGAGGTGTTGGCAAAGAAATCCCTACTCCCACAACATAAAGTCTAGATGAAGTTGTAGTACAGCAAATCTTTGTGAGTATCAAGTTGGAGAAATCTATCTTAAAGAAAAGTTCATAAAATAAAATGTTAATTTTCAAGAATTGTTTTAATTTTCTCCCTGGACTGTTGAAAAAGCACACACCCAACATCTATTACCCATTAAGAATAACACCAGACTTTATAGGTCAAAAATTGACTGACATCACTTTGTACAAGCAGTATTGAGATACACAAAGAATCTGTTGTCCTTTACAGCTTATGTTACATTGTAATGCAGTAAATGAAAAGCCACTATTATGAGAAGATGTTTATGTCAGTATCTGGAACAAATCTCTTTTTTCCTGGAATAGTATTGTCCTAAATAGTAATGTTGCCTTTATAAACAACATGTGATAAAAATCCTATAATCACAGCTCATAGGATTCACTTGTTAATAGCTTTAGTTTATTGTGCTCATTCCTTCCCAGTATATTTCTAAAAATATTATCACTTAGTTGTGAAATTACCTCTCTTCCCCCAATTATATTGTTTACTAGTAATATTATTATTCTATTCCTGTAGTTTATTTTTAGAAAGTATAAAATACAACCAACTTAAGAGAAGAAATCGACATACTTATCTTAATATTGCTACAGCAACTTTCAAAATCAATACAAGATTTTCCAAGTTAAGACCATAAAACATTATGATTTATACATGTGTAAGTCATCTAAACATCTAAGAGAGACAAATTAAATATCAAATAAAAAAAGGATTATAGTAAATTACCAGCCCCTTTATACACAAATCCTTGTAAAGTTGTATATTAGTATAACCAATACACCATTATAACACAAAAATCTACAAAGAGAGAAAGCCTGGAATTCATAACAATAAAGGGAAAATCAGCTAAAAATATAATTCCGTGAAAGCATCCTCTTTTGCCTTTTTCAAAAGTATTTTCAACTGAGCACTTCAGAAATTAATAAACCTGTTGACTCTGAATTCTGGGGACTGATGTTCAACACAGCTGAAGGACACTATCAGGAACTCTTATTTACTTTATATTTCAGGTTGAAACATAGGCATGTTTTTTTCAAAACTCCATGTGGCCTGGCAATAGCCATCTCACCACGCATTTCCTTGATAACAACTCTTACAATGATGCAGACAGATAGGAGAGAAAGCTGTTCAGGAAAATAGTCTTAACATAGTTTTCCTATTCATCCAAGTTCATCTTTTGGATTTCTGTGCCATTGTATTTTTATCATACAACTTAGTCACTCCTTTGGCTTCTGAATGTTTCTTCTGAATAAGTTTTACTCTTCAATTGCTATATTACAGTTATGAGAAAGTCTCATGACACGAGGCCTCCTTTATATGTATTAAATCACATTGGCCTTCCTGAAAAATAAAGTTTAGTCCATCCTATTTATATCCTTGAGCATCTTAGGATAACTAACTGTATGAGTCAATGTTCTTTCTTATTTTTCACTGAATGATTTAATAGGTCCCAATACTATCTTCACTCACTCTTTCAGTTTATTAGTTCTTCTTGAACACTGATAACAACACAAACATATTTATTTATTAAACTAATTCATATGGTCACCTAACTTACACATGGTGACTATGTGTCTTTACTGAGTTGGCTCATCTTAACAATTTGTTGCTTATGTTTTAACCCGTTCACCTTTTTCAAAGGAACAGGGAAACAACTCAAATCTCAATATAACTGTTTTGAGTTCTGTAAAGTTTTATATTTCAAATCTTGGGCTAGGGAAGAACAGTGTGTGTTTGTGAATGAAAAACCTCATTACACAGCTGAGTACAGAATATACCAAGTGAGCTTGACTTTAAAAAAACAAACAAACCTCACATCCTTATATGGAAAAAACTGAAAGATAATTTTGTTTCAAGTCTTGAATTATGATATTATGTGACAGCATGATCTTTTGTCTCTATCTATTTTGCTGATAAAGACTGACAAAATCCATATTTTTTCTTAATGAGAAAGGACCATTTGATAACTGAATAATGGAAATACATAATTTTTTTTAAAAGGCAGTTATAGTAGATGGAGCCACAGAAGATAGAATCAAGAAAGAATCAACTAAGATTTATCTGGGGAGCAATGTAACAATCTTAAATATTTAAATATTGAGATGATCACTTTCAGAATAAACACAACTGAAGTTTTTAATAACATTACTGTGAACTTTTATATGTTTAAAATCAAAGGATATATATATAAACTGTTACTATATAAACATTTACTATTCCTTTGTGCTATTTAAGTGCCATGATGCAGAGGGGAAATTTTGCACTTTCTACACCAGACATGTCAAACTCGTGACGTCACGTGACGTCGCGTGACGTATCGGAACTTTTTCCCATTGCCGGCAATGGGATGGGCGCGGTTTCTCTGTGACGCTCCGGCTCACGGGCCGGCAGTTTGACACTCCTGTTCTACACTGATTCAAAAATTCCAAATATTTCTGAAATTCATATCTGGATTTATATTAAAAATACTTTCAGTATATTTTAATGAGCATCAGCAATACAATTCTGAACAATCTACTCCAAAATAAAATTTTTATCTCTAAATTAAGTAAAAAACATATTTAGTCTTCAATAATTTTAAGATAGGTCATTTTTCAATTCACAGACCTTTTCTTATAATCCAAGGAAAAAACAATTCTGTACCACAGAGATTTTATTCAATGTCATAACTACCTTATATGCTATAACTAGCAGAATTAGATTCACATTATCACGATACAAAAGTGATAACGTGCGGACATTCCGTTTTTTCCCCTTGAGATTCGGATGTTACTCCCAGTCTAGCTTTAGGGAAGTAGTGATCACACTGAATGCTCTGCAAAAGCAACGTTATAATATTGGCTTTGCAAATTTAAATGTATTCTCACTTGACATATTACATATTGGAGTTAATGTATGCATAATTTCTACAGTTTAAACCTAATGCCTCAAGCATAACTTTGGGGAAATAATAGTACTATACAATTTTTTAATGGAGAAATGGTTTAATAACAATGCAACATGCTGCTTCCAGAAATCTTTTGAAGAAATTTAACAGAATAACAGAGTTGGAAGGGTCATTGGAGGTCTTCTAGTCCAAACCCCTGCACAAGCAGGAGACCCTGGACCAGGGGTGTCAAACTGCCAGCCCGCGGGCCTGACGCATCACTGGGAAACCACGCCCACCCCATTGCCAGCAATGGCGAAAAAGCTCCAATACGTTGCGCGACGTCACGTGGCATCGCGAGTTTGACATGTCTGCCCTAGACCATTCCAGACTTTTGCACATCCTTTGCACACACATATATACATATCATAAAATTTAAAACAAGCATTTGTAGGTTGGCTGCACAGATAGAGAACTTTTCAATTCAGCTACCGAAATGGACTCTGAAGAAATAATTTTATGCACTGGAGCTCATTCTTCTCACCAGTCTCTTTGATTTCTGATTTTAGAAAGGACATCTAGACACACTATCAATATTTTTTGAGTATTTGTTAGTTTTTATGCTTTTATATTTTATCTATCATCTTAAATGTTTAAGAATAAATTTGTTTTCATCTATATACTTTTCCTGCTAACTGTCTTGAGCAATTTTTGGGTAGTTAGAAGTTAAGCTCTAAATACTGGTAAGGTTTGCAATGAGAACAGCACAGAAATTATTTAAATATATAAACGAAAGAAATGAAGCTTACCTAAGTCGGATATGAACACTTTGAGATGCTGCTCAGAAACAGCTTATTCGCAGGAGAATATCGTAAATATTAGCAGATTTTAAATGCATTGGTTCTTGATCTGAAATTATGATATTCAGTAGTTTCCGTATTTTGTTAAAGAGGAAAATATGTCTGGCTTTAATAAACCCAACATCCCAGTCATTCTTGGACAAGGCCAGAAGTGCATTTTAAGATCTGATTTTGCAAACTCTATTTTCTTCCAGAGGATTATATTTTCAACAGTAAATGGCAATGAGTGCTAATCATAAAATAATCCAAGTGAAAGAGCTTCACTGCCATCTAGGTGATGAATGGCAGGTGTAGCAGCAGCCAGCCAGTTCTACTCTGGCCTCAGCCGCGACAAGCACTGCTGGTACAGCTTTCACTGTTTGTCACCCAGTGCCAGCTGAGTTCCCCAGCTGCCAGTTGCTGCTACACAAGGCATAAAACATACACTTGGAACAATTGCAGTGGCACACAACACATAAGACTGCATTATTAATTAGCTTAATGATGCTCAGCTCTATTAGAAAGCATGCAGTAATTGTGTTAAATTTGTGTACGCTTTTAATTATTGCTACAAACGATGCCAAGAGTTTATTAAGAGTATCATCTAATTCTGTTTGGCTGTGTAAATAGGATTTGTGTTCATTTGCATCTGAAATGCAGACTGCAAGTTACTTCCTGCTGGGGAAAGTATTTCTTTTTATTTCCTAAATGGTGTCACCTTTCACACGGTGATGCCAAGCGAAACCCACATGTCTCCTGAGAAGTGTGTCATCTTTTCCTGTAGCCACAAATTAAAAGCCAAGTTTATAGCAACATGCTACCAGGCCCTTCTAGCTGAAGAACAGACCACCTAGGTCCGTCCTTTCCATGATAGAAACAATTGCATCAATTACTGTAATTTACTATTGCAAAGTGTGTATGGCTCATTGGCCTGTCATTATTTGAAGATGGATTTAATTAACCTTCCTTGAATCTTGCCAGGAAGTGTGAGAGTATCAGTGTGGAACACTGGATGTGTCAAAAAACAGCTGAAGAGATGGGTAATCGGTGTACTGGAATCCAGATTTACCTAACTAAAAACCCTGCTCATTTTTAATAATGAGGGAGCAACAAGAACAATCTATGAAAGAAAGTATAATCTGATTTCCAATGCAGTTCAAGGTCTTAAGCAGCCTGGTGAAGACTTGTAGGGCATCAACAATTAAAAAAGCTTCCCAATGTCTGTATTGTTTTTCAAGCACGCAAGCACTTTGCCATTAAAAAATAAATAAAAAAAATCGTTAAATAAATATACGGTCCTTTGGGAAAGAAATCTGGACTAGAAGCTTGGCAATAATATGAAATTTATCACAACATCCACTACAATAATTTATGCTGCATATTTAACAGGTGCTTCAGATGGACAGATTTAATTTGCCTTCATTAAGACAATCCTTTTTACCAGAAGTTACATCTAATAATGGTTTATTATGTGTTCATTAGGCACATGGGCATCTTGAAAATTTAATTTATTTCACAAAAAGTTGTTAAACCGAAGCAATGAAAAAAAAACTTTAACTTAACCTGAAAAGGCTTATGATAAAAACTTAAAAAAGGTAAAGGTAAAGGTTCCCCCGCACATGTGTGCTAGTCGTTTCCAACTCTAGGGGCCAGTGCTCATTTCCGTTTCAAAGCCGAAGAGCCAGCGCTTGTCCGAGGACGTCTCCGTGGTCATGTGGCCGGCATGACTAGATGCCAAAGGCGCACGGAACGCTGTTACCTTCCCACCGTAGTGGTCCCTATTTTTCTACTTGCATTTTTACGTGCTTTCGAACTGCTAGGTTGGCAGAAGCTGGGACGAGTAACAGGCGCTCACTCTGTTACGCGGCACTCGGGATTCGACCCGCCAAACTGCCGACCATCTGATCGACAAGCTCAGCGTCCTAACCCATTGAGCCACTGCGTCCCTTATGATGAAAGCTTACATGCTATTAAACATCCTGAAAACATAACAGAATGGAGACCTTTGTCTCTTAGTCACAATATATATTTGGGATCATTACTCAGAAAAGTAGC
The DNA here is from genome assembly GCF_964194415.1 of Vipera berus. Taxonomy (NCBI): domain Eukaryota; kingdom Metazoa; phylum Chordata; class Lepidosauria; order Squamata; family Viperidae; genus Vipera; species Vipera berus. The sequence continues at coordinate 70,298,323 of NC_138207.1, read as the reverse complement.
TACTGTGCTCAGTTCCCCTAGAAGTGGACCTAGTTATTTGTATTTTGACATAATTGGCAAATATAGGGCTGGACTTGTAGACTGTTTGTATATCTGCAGAATTTTTGGTACTATGTTCTGAGCAGTCAGATGTACTTAACTGGCCTACAGCCATTCAATTTCCCAGCAATACCAACACCTGCAAATTCTTACCAGCACTTTGTGGCATTTCTTTATATTTCTATTATTTTTTTGTTGATTTTTTTTGTCATTGTCCAGGGTTCTGGGAATTGATCCTCCAATTTCCATATTCTGGGCCTCTGCCCCTCTTGGCCATTGTAAATTCCTCATATGGGAGGGGGAAATACTGGCATTCTTAAAGAAGCTATTGGGTATACCATTTCTTTAAAAGAACAGCCATGACCTTGTTAAAGAGGATTATTACACAGTCTTCAACTTTCCATTTTGGAAAAGATTATTGTGAGGATGGAGAGCCAATCAAGAGACTGAACCACCTACCCGGTGAGATCAATAGATACATTAATGGAACCATATCAATTTCCAGAGAGAACCTATTAACTTCTGTAAGTTACATGGGCATTATCTAAATTTGACAAACAAATAAAGCAAATGACAAGTGTCATGAAATAGCCTCTGAGAATGAAAAGGGTTCTTTTTCACAGAATATACTATTTTAATAGGTAGCCTCAATTTCAGCTTCTTTTTCATTTTATTTAATATATTGCGTATAAACACACACACACACACACGCACGCGCACACACAATCTGTGCCCCTTTGGCTCATCATTTCCAAGACACTTCCAAGGGTGGGCAGAAAAGTAGTAGGAGTGGGAATGATTTCCAACTTTCTGCCAGCTTTCCCATTGAGTTTCCTTTTCGGGAATCTGGTAGGCAGCATTGGAAATCTCCCTCTCTCCATCCCTCTCCATGCCAGCAGGCAGGTAGTGGCTGTTGCTGGATGGGGGAAGGAGTGGGGGATTCTGCGACTGGATGGGAAACTGTCACGGAGTGTTCAGAATGAAGATGATATGACAACAGCACCAGCCCAGTACTGCAGCAGCCAGTAGCACTGAAGCAAGCACAACTTCTGCAAATCTCATTCCCTTGGGAGTCCCGGGACCTGGGCTTTCTGTAACATTCTGTAAATTAGCTCTCATTCTCTCTCACACACACATGCAATACACACATGTGTCCATGTGTCTGTGTCTGTAAGTATAGTATAATATATAATAAAACTATAGAATGTAGAAGACAGAAATTATTTGGATTTGACTGAACATAAATATTGGCCAGGCCTCAATTAATTTACCATCTCTGCTGGAAAAGAGACCATTGCAGGAGAACCTATTGACATTAGTCTCCATATGACTATGCCTTTTGTTGCATGTGAAAGCTTCTTTCTATATGGTGCTCCTGAAATAAGTTTAATTAATTGTACCATGAGGGCTAAAAGCCCCTTCATGGATCACTGCCTTGTTGTGATGAAGGGGCTCGCATAGCTCAATGAAGCTATGAGATATACCATGCGGGGCCATTCAAGATGGACAGGTCATAGTGGAAAGTTTTGACAAAATGTGGTCCACTGGAGAAGGAAATGGCAACACACTCCAGTATCCTTGCCAAGAAAGCTCCATGGACAGTATCAAAAAGCTAAAAGATATGATGCCAAAGGATGAGCGCCCCCAGACTGGAAGGTGTCCAATATGCTAGTGGGAAAAAGTGGAGGGCAATTACAAGTAGCTCCAGAAAGACTGAGGCAGCTGGATCAAAGCCAAAAGGACTCTCAGCTATGGATGTGTTTGGTATTGAAAGGAAGTCTGATGCTGTAAAGAACAATATTGCATAGAAACCTGAAATGGTTGGTGAAACTGGAAGAACTTGCTGCAATGACCAAACTGACTTCTTTGATTAGAGAAAGGTTGTTTTTAGTTATTTATTTATAAAATTTATTGGCCACCCATCTTGCCACAAGGCAGCTCTAGGCAGCTTAAAATCATTCATATAAGTATGTGTGTATGTAAGTATGTCTATATGTAAGGGGCGTGATGGCTCAGTGGTTAAAAGATGCAGAACTTGTCAGCTGGAAAGCTGACAGTTTGGGTTTGAGACCTGAGCAATGGAATGAACACCTGTTCCCAACCCAGCTCCTGATCACCTAGCAGTTCAAAAGCATGCGAAGGTGAGTAGATTAATAGGTACCACTCTGGTAGGAAAATAACAGCGTAACATGTGCCTTTGACATATAGCCACGTTGGCCACAAGGCCATGGAAAACATCTTCAGACAACGCTGGTTCCCTCAGCCAAGAAACAGAGATGAGCACCGCATCCTAGAGTTCAGACATGACTGGACAGGAAAACCTTTACCTTTTTCATACATACATACATACATGCATACATGCGTATTAATGCCAACTGATAAAATCCAATTACAGATAGGGCAGGAGGGGGGGGGAAGGTGGGATCTGTTGTTACTCGATCAACCACCCCCACTGTAATGCTCCCCCATTGGGGTCCCATGCTAACTGACAGAGTCAGATCCTTAGGCCCTTATGAAGGTCAGGACGGTTGGGGCTGACTGCACATTGTGGGGCATGATATTGCAAAGGGCAGGTGCAAAGGAAGAGAAGGCCCTTCTGGATCCTGCAGTCTGGAATAATCAAGCCGATGGGGCCCCTAGCATGCCTCCTCTGCCAGCACAGGTAGGACAGGTCAATCCCAGTGGGATGAGACAGTCCCTCAAGTAGCCTGGACCCACGCCATGGAGGGCTTTAATGACAATTACCAATACCTTGAATTGCACCCAGATGCAGACTGAGAGCCAATGCAGCTCACAGAGCAGTGGTATTACACGGGCTATCCTTTGGGCCCCAAGAGCTGCCCATGTCCCCACACTCTGCACCAGCTGTGGCTTCCAAATTTTCTTCAAGGATAGCCCCATGTAGAGAGCATTACAATAGTCCAACCCTCAGATGACTAGGGCTTGAATGACTGAACTCGGGGATTTCTGATCCAGGAGAGGCCACAACTGGGCACAACCCAAAGTTGAACAAATGCTCTCCTAGTCACGACTGCTACTTGCTCTTCCAGAACCCCCAAATTGTGGACTGGATATATCTGGGATAGTGCCCAGACCAGAGTCAAAGATATTATTTTTGACATTCATGAATGACTGGAAAACCCTTATGGACTTCTTGCATAAAAAAGTCCTACGGGAATAGGGCGGTATATAAATTTAATAAAATAAAATGATTTTGTGATTTTTGGTTTGGATGACTAACTAGAATGGGTTATAGAAAGAAGAAGTTTAAACGTAATCTTAGAGAGGTTTGATTAAAATTCTATGTATAGCTGGCAAGAAGATTGGAAGCCACTCTTTTTTTCTCTCTCTCTCTTTCCATCTCTTTTCATTTTTCTGTCTTTTCTTTTTTTTGATATCATTTTTCTTCTTTCTCACATTTACTTCACTATATTTGTCTCTGAAGGTAGTTCCTATTATATATAAAATATTTTAATAAGAATTTCAAGAAAAGGAATAGACCTAATTCATCCATTTGCACATTATGCTTGGTTAGTATAAACCTGAGTTATTTTTGGTGGCTCAGTATGCTGTGCAAATTGGTTAAGCATTTTGCATGAACATACAGCTGTTGAGAGTGATAATGTCCTCCACATTTAGGGAAATATCCACATATTTTGGATTATAATTCCCATAAGATCCAGCCAGCACTGTCAGTATTCAAGATCTGTGAGAATGTGGTCCAGTACATCTAGAGGGCATCAGATTTACTCTATACTGAATTCAACATTGTAGTACAATTCTACTTACACTTCCTCAGAGGTAATTCCAAATGAGGTTAAATACATTTTCTCCAAGATGCAAGTATTCCTCGACTTACAACCATAATTGAGCTTGGAATTAAGGTCATAAGTCTTTGTGAACGTTAAGTGGGTCACCATATGACCACATCTGATTTTATGATTTTTTTTGCAGTGGTCCTTAAGTGAACACATTGGTTGTTAAGCAAATGGTGCAGTTCTTATGCAAATCCATTTATCCAATCGGTATTTTTTTTGCCAGAAATCAGAAGTACATACTAGAAACTGGCAAAAAAGGCAGAAAATCGTGGTCACATGATTGTGGGATGCTACAAATGACTGTAAATGTTAACCAGTTGTCAAGCATCCAAAATGTAATCTCTTTTTTTCTAACTTAGCCTTGCTCTACTTTGCCACACTATAATCAAAGATATTACAGTAATGATATTCAGAAAGGGATTAGATCACTTAATCTTTTCTACAAAGCAAGACTGAATAATGCTTCCATTTGTAGATTAATGTAAAACATTTCACTATGGAGCCTAACAAATTATTTTATTGAATTACCTCTGAAATAAATTAGCATATTTACATAATAGTTTATTCTGCTACTGCACATGGAAAAGACATCATAGTGATATTAATCTTTCAAACTGCTGAAGGATAAATAGTATTGAATTGTTGACTGTATGAAGCATGATCTGATCAGATTTAATCTAAAACTGTGGGAAATAGACCTTATCTACCTATTTATCTTTTCTTTAGAAATAATTTGTGCTGGCTCATCCATAACATAGATGGTACCATAACATAGATGTTCAGAGTAATATAATCTGAAGTAGTTAGATATGCAGCACAGAAGGTTAACAACAACAATGAAGTACACAAATGAGAATGTTATCAAATATTCCCCAACATGAGCTACAATTCTTAAAATCCCCAAATGCAGGATATGGAGTAAAGAATTAAGTTTTATTTTTCATTAAATATGCATTTATTTATTTTAATATTATTTATTACTAAATTCTTTACAACATGAGAACAGAACATGTATGTAAAATCAAAGCACTACAAGACATACATGAAATTTACATAGAAAAGAACAATAATATTAAAACTAGATTAAGTAAAATGACATTTCCTTTTGCATGTCAAGCTGTGAAACTAATCTAATCCCTCTCTGGGCCAATGTGGTCTTCAAAGCAACATGTACTTTTAAACATGCAACTCAAGCGACACAAAGAGAGGATGAAAAAGAATGTTGCTATCAAGTTCAGGTTGATGAAAGAGTTAGAACTGCAATTTCCAGAATTACCTCAAATGAGTAACTTATACAATGTGTCCAAAATCTGGGACTCATGACTCCCATGGAATTGAAATTTGGCAAATTTTATAAAACATTTTGACATAATACAAAATGTCATAAAACATCCCCTGAGATCAACTTCTGATGTTCTGCAGCACAGTTCAGTGTGTGCTACTTTCAAGGCAGATACATCTCTGAATAGCTCCCTAAAGTTTTAAGAACTTTTCATGTACATTAGAAGCTTTGCCATTGTTAAAGGCATTGAAGAATCTGGTAAGGAAATATTTCAGAAATGATGACCCAAGGGGTCATGGATTGACTAGTTTATTTATTATTTATTTAATAAATAAACTAGTCAATCCATGACCCCTTGGGTCATCATTTCTGAAATATTGAAGCAAACAAATATTGAAGCAAACAAAAAGAAAAAAATCATTGAACGATGCCTTTATACATTGATAGAAATTGGCATTACTTAGGGCTTTTTGCAACATAGCTGAGCAGAAACTAAAATTCAAACAAGTTAAAAGCATGCCTCAGTCTCCAATTGTAAAACAAAGCATTAAACTAAGCTTATAGTTTCCATTGGAAGATAACATAGAAACTCTGATTAGCAATTCCTTGAGTGAGAACTTTCTAATTTATAGAAAACTCCGTTTCCCACTTCATTGCATGAGGAACTATAGAAAACAGACAATCCTTTATAGGTCAATACCCTCTCCGCCCAATTAATCAATCAAAGACATCTACTCTAATAAACACAAGGGAAGGGGAACCTCTGCATGTTAAAAAGGCAAAATAACAGCCATCCTTGCACCAATGGAAGGCAGCCTTACAAATTTAAACACAAGTTGTGACCTTTTCAGGGTAAAAATTGATTCATAGGATTAATTTGGCCACCAATTTTACTGTAGGGAACTATCTTGAAAATAAACTGTGGACTAACTGCAGGGTTTCATTTACAAAATATAGCATGCATGATATGATTAGTAAAATGTAGCAGGATATAATGTTCAAAATTAAGAGCATGAAAGACAAGTGGAAACAAGCTATATTCTCTTTGTCTTCAGTTACAAAATTCTTTAGTTTGCTGCAAAGGTTGTCCCAAAGGTGCTTTTTCAAAAGGCAACTGGACTATGTTTTTCCTAGAAGTCTTTCATTTCTCATCTGAGAAGCTTCTTCAGTTCTGACTCTGAATCAGCGAAATGTCTTCAAGGAAAAACAAAGTCCAGTTGCCTTTTGAAAAAGCACCTTTGAGACAACTGTGATCTGGATGACTGAGAATCTCTATAGACATTGAAAATCAGGTGTTGTATTTGCTCTTTGATTTGGTTTCCCACAAAAATGTTGATAATTTATGTCTATAGTATAAATGAAATAGGCTTCCCCAATTGGCATCTACAGATTATTTCCAAAAAGGGCATACAGCTAAAATTTACTCATGTTGTTGTTGTTGTTAGTTGCGAAGTCGTGTCCGACCCATCGTGACCCTATGGACAGTGTTCCTCCAGGCTTTCCTGTCCTCTACCATCTTCTGGAGTCCATTTAAGCTCACGCCTACTGTTTCAGTAACTCCATCCAGCCTCCTCATTCTCTGTCGTCCCCTTCTTCTATTGCCCTCAATCTTTCCCAGCACCAAATTTACTCATAGTAATGTTTCAGAAACGAAATTAAACAGCAAAATCAAACCAAAACCATTATAACATAAACAATCTTGTTGATCTAGGCCAAATCCATCTTAGTCCAACATTTTGCTTTTAAAAATGCCCAGACAGATGCATCTGGGTTTTTTACATGTAGCAGATGGAAATTTGCAGCTTTTCTATCAGGGTTCTCCTGCAACTAGTATTTGGAGAAATGCCACCCTCAACCTGGAGATATCCTTGAGTCTTCATGTACAACAGCCCTTAATCAAACTATCCTCCATGAATTAGTAGCAACTTTGTCTTCTGGTTATGAAGTCCATTGGTTACTTGTGTGCTATATGAAGAAGCACTTCCTTTGATCTGTTTTAAATCTCCTTCCACTCAGCTTCACTGGATGGTTCCTTCTCCAAGGGGAAAAAAATTCTCCTTGTCCATTTTCTCCACACCATTCATAATTTTATACACCTTAACTATGCTCCTCCCAGCTGTTTTTATGCACTTTCCCCACCTCTATTATATATATTTTCAAATACAGGGACCAGAACTGTACATAGAACTTCAGAAGGTAATATACTCTGGATTTCAATAAGGACATTACAATGTTGGATTTTTTTTATTTTCAATCCCTTTTCTAATGATTCCTAGTATGGAATCTGCTTTTATCACAGTTGCTACACATTTAATTGACAATTTGATTGAGCTATCCAACCTGATCTTTTTTATAGTTACTTTCAGACAGCTTCAATCTTATCAGTACATTAAGGGTTATTTTGGACTCAGTGACAATCACTTTACACTTACTTAAATTGAATTGTGTTTGTGATTTGAACGATTAGATCATATAGGGAGAAACTACTCATAGTCTCTTTGGAGTAATGAAGAGGACAGAAGCTAAATGCCACTCACTGTGACAATGGCAATGCTTTAGAATGGATTCCACATGGAGATCAGGCAGGGCCCTCTTTGCTTTTCCAGAAATGTTAAAAACATAACTATTTGGGAGAGTATGCAATGTGTCACCTTTTACTTTCCAAATTCTTTAATTTTCTTTTAATTTTTGTTCTATTTTAGTTAAGTTATATTGTATACTTGTTTCTGGGATTTTATGACTGTTAATTGTCATATTTAACCATTTAACCATTTTGTGGATATTTTAATTGTTTTCTGTACTATGTACTATATCAAGTGAGCTGCTAAAAGTTGCTAGATTGCAGTGGAATATGAAATGCAATGGTAGATAACTAGGCCATTCCTCCAGTTTAAAAAGCCCTTCCTGCAATTCTTTATACTAATTTTTGATTTTTATACCTTTCTGAATATTTTAGTACAGCATATTGCTAAAATCAAAATCATTTGTCAACACATAAAGAACCACTGCCACTAATAGAAATCTTTTGGGGACTCATTTCTTATTTCCTTATATTTAGAAAATTGCCCCTTTATTCCTACTTTTTGCCTTCTGTTTTTTAATCAGTTAGCAACCCATAAAGAACATACCTCCTCATCCACAACTACTACATATAGTACCGGTCTACTATAGTATCGGTCTACTATAGAGCGTCCTCTTGTATGGTATTGTGGCCTGGTATGCTGGTCTGACAGCCGCGGATAGGAAAGTATTACAGAGGGTGGTGAGTACAGCACAAGACATTGTGGGCTGTTCCCTGACACCACTGGATGACATCGCCAGGGCTCGTTGCCTTGGAAGAGTGAGGAAAATTCTCAGGGACGACTCACACCCTGGTCGGTATCTCTTTACTCTCCTACCATCGGGTAGGAGATATAGGAGTATAGCCAGCCGCACCAACAGGCTGAAAAACACCTTTTATCCCTGGGCTGTTAGGCTTTTGAATGAGAAATAACTTGTGTGAATTTTATGCAGAATTGACTTGGGAGGCCGGTGTGTGGTGTAGTTGGTTCACATGGTGTAGTAAGATGGAGGGTTTGTTGTCACTGTGTGTTGGGGGGTGGGAGCACAAAGGGAGGCTCAGCTAATCTCAATGTATACATAGTTGTGCTTTGACAATAAAGATTCATTCATACATTAGCTCAAAAATGTTTGATGAAGAACAGGCTTATGAAAATCTAAACAAAAAATGTACATGAGATTGCTTCTATCCTCATGTCTATTGACATCTACAAAAACTTACTCTAATAAAACTGAGGCAGGATTTCCCCTTGAAAAATCTACACTGAATGCAAGATTTCTTCCCCTAGCTTCCTAATTAATTTTCTTTGCTTATAATTTCTACTAAATTGCTTGGAATAGACATTAAACTAACTAGCCTTTAATTTCCCAGATCTCCCTTTAAAAATGGATTCATATTGACTACTTTCCACTGCTCTGGCACTGAGCCTGATTTGAGTGATAAATTACAGATTTTTGTAGGCAGTTACATTACGGTGTTTCAAGATACTGAAGCAATATTTTCTCAGGTAAAATAATTTACTGCTTTTTTGATTACCTAAGTAGATTAATAAAAACTCAAGTAGCTGTCTTATATCTTTTGTAATGAACACAGATGTAAAGAATTTACTTAGTTTCTCTCTGCTATATCTCTATCACAGCTTGTCAGGATTGTTTCCTGCTGCAAATACATTCTAAAAAGGTTTTTTATTCCAACAATAATAAGGGAAGATCTATTTCGGAGAGATCTGAATATGTCAAACAAATTGCAATCGAAATTTGACTGAGTTTTAAAATAAAACCAAGCCAAACTTTTATTTCCACCCCTATAGTAGCTAAGCAATATATTCTGTAGACAACAGTTATTTATACATATACATAAATACAGAACAACACACACACACACAATCTCTCTCAAAAAGTTGAAGGTTTCTTGTGTTATGGTCCAACTCTAGGTAGCGGTGTTCATCTCTGTTTCCTACCAAGGGAGCCAGCCCCAATGGAGTTCTAACCTAAAACTTCCAATGGCTACCACCGCATGGTGTACATGTTTCCTAGAATATCTCTTAAATGTGACCAGAAGCCAAAGTTCCCTTCTTCATTTCTTCTCCCTCCCCCATTTTTAAAATACGCAACAATGCCGTGAATTATTTGGTCATCCTTTCAGAGATATTTCTTTAACAGATTCTAATGTACTGCCTTCACTGAAAAACCTGGGATACATTCACAGATATATCTGCCTTGAAAATATGTTGAGCACATTTTCCATCAGACTGACCTGGACTGACAGGGATTTTAATTATGTTTTTAATTTTTAACTTTAATTTTTAACTTATTTTAATTTTAATTTATTCTACAGGGGCCATTAATTTAATTTTCTTTTAACTTCTGTATTATTGTATTTTATTGTTGTTAGCCGCCCTGAGTCCTTCGGGAGATAGGGCGGCATATAAGTCCCAATAATAAATAAATAAATAAATATAGCACAGTCAAACACACCAATATGTTTTATGATGTTTTGTATTATGTCATAAACTGTTGGGCACAAGGGATCCAGAACAACATAAAGAGTTACTTCAAAGTAGTTCCTTTATTATTGTTCACTATAGAAGGAATCCGCCAGACAAAATCTGCATAGCTATTAGATAGCTTGTGAAAGATTAGGGAGGTCAATCCGCTCTGGCTTTCTTCCTGAATACCAAAGATTCTTGGTATACCAAAGAGCTAAGCTCTTTGATCCTTGGGAAAGAAAGACCCCTACTCTTCTGCCACACTGTACTACATTCCACCCCATAAACTGTTTCACGATCATTTTACACCATAAAATGTTTTATAAAATTTGCCAAATTTTCAGTTCCATGGGAGTCATGGATCCCAGATTTTGGACACGTTCTGTAAATAGTAGGTACGTAGGTTCAAAAACTGTTGCCCTACGATGCAGTTAAAGGTTACAGAAACAAGAATTATACTAATATATAGATACCTATATCTAAATATATATTTTTAAATTTTGATGCCTTCCAACTCTCAAAATCAGTAGCTGGTAGGTACTATGTTGAAGAACCCGGACTACACGTAATCCATTCCTTTCCCAGAATTACAGCACTTACCTTCACTTTGCTTAAATCTACAGGCAACATGTTATTTATTGTGGCAAAACTACCTGGACTGTTTCCATTATATAAGGATGGGCTAGGGGTGACATGGTAGCCGTGTGCAATATCTCAGGGGCTACCACAAAGAATAGGGAGTCAAGCTATTCTCCAAAGCACCCGAAGGCAGGACAAGAAGCAACCTATATCTAAGGAGAAATTTCCTGACAGTTAGAACGATACATCAGTGGAACAACCCGCCCCCCAAAGTTGTGAATGCTCCAAAACTGGAAGTTTTTAAGACTGGACAACGATTTGTCTGAAATGGTATAGGTTTCCTGCCTGAGCAGGGGGTTGGACTAGAAGACCTCCAAGGTCCCTTCCAACTTTATTATTATTATTATTATTATTATTATTATTATTATTATTATTATTCAGAATGTTTTAATAAACAAGACTCTTCTTGCAAAAGTTTCTAAGTATAGAAACTTTTGCATGGGAATATTTCTATATTTATTAATTAGAAAGTAAAAGGCTTTTAAAATGATACTGAAAACAAAAGGAACTATAACTCTCAGGTTCAGCAGCCTCTAAGGGATCTATAACGTATGTCTTTAAAAAAATAATTAGGAATTGAACAGCAATCTATTGTTATTCAAGACATGTTTGAACTTTCAGACTGCACAACGGAAGTGCAAATGGAATAAGTACAAAAAAAAAGTTGCTATGGCCAACTAGAGCAAACACAGCTGGAACAGCTATGCCTTTTTAATTAGCTAATAATGAGCTAAAACTTACATCTGCTTTATATGAACAGTGACAGTTGTTGTTGTTGTTAGTTGCGAAGTCGTGTCCGACCCATCGCGACCCTATGGACAATGTTCCTCCAGGCCTTCCTGTCCTCTACCATCTTCTGGAGTCCAGTTAAGCTCACGCCTACTGCTTCAGTGACTCCATCCAGCCACCTCATTCTCTGTCGTCCCCTTCTTCTATTGCCCTCAATCTTTCCCAGCATTAGGCTCTTCTCCAGTGAGTCCTTCCTCCTCATTAGGTGGCCAAAGTATTTGAGTTTTAGCTTCAGGATCTGGCCTTCTAAAGAGCAGTCAGGGTTGATCTCCTCTAGGACTGACCGGTTTGATCGCCTTGCAGTCCAAGGGACTCGCAGGAGTCTTCTCCAGCACCAGAGTTCAAAGGCCTCAATTCTTTTGCGCTCAGCCTTTCTTATGGTCCAACTTTCACTGCCATACATTGCAACTGGGAAGACCATAGCCTTGACTATACGCACTTTTGTTGACAGGGTGATGTCTCTGCTTTTTAGTGTGCTGTCTAGATTTGCCATGGCTTTCCTCCCTAGGAGCAAGCGTCTTTTAATTTCTTGACTACAGTCCCCATCTGCAGTGATCTTGGAGTGACAGAGTGACAGAGTAGGTACCAATTAAACACAGATTAGTGGACCCAGCCACTGATTAAGTATACAAGAAAACAAGTTATGGGATCTTTTGTTGTTGTTAATGGGGTTAGGATAAATTGGCAATTTACCAAGAAGATTTCAACTCCAAGAAAACTTTGATGACTTATTCCTACAACAGTGTAATAGTTACTTCAGCTACTGGGTTGACAGATGTAAAGTGATTTTAAAAGTTTGTGAACCCTTCTGAACTTTTGAAATATTTTTGACTCATTTGTATAATTAGGTTCTCCCTGTCTAGTTTTTGAAATTGTGTGGAGAAGTGATCACATTTTAGGTTGTATTTTTCTAGAAATATTGAACATTCAAAAAAGTTCACAGCTTTTTCACAGGAAAGATATATTTCAGTTTGGAGGAGATGGATAAATTATATTCAAAACAAATATGGGACTAAAAAGTACCATTTAGCTTATGAGTAGATTTTAGTGGTACGTTGTTGGTAGTTATGTTAAAAGAGAGTTAAAGCACATTATGAATTTGGTTAATTGTATATTATGCATAATTTTTATTTAGAATATGATTATTGTAACTATAATCCTGTATTTAGCTCTGGGAAGTGGGGGGGGAAGTGGGTGGGTTTGGGGTGGGAGGGATTTGGGGATATATTGTAAAATTTTGCTTTTGTAAAACTCTAATAAAAAAGTTCACAGCTTTTAAGCACCACTGTATATATTACAGAGGGTATTATTCCGATTCCTGCCCCAAAATGATTCTCATATCATTTTACAATATAGTAACTCTTCACCATGAAAGTTCTGTGAGAAAACAAGAAATGGATTCCTTCATTATCACTCAGGATTTTTCAAACTTTGCATGACACTTCGGTTGACAATTTTAGAAATGTTAAAATGAATGAATGAATGCTGTTCCCAGCAACTTTTTTTTTTGGCAAACATTTGAATCCTCCCAAGGGGGTACAGATCTGTGCAGCATAGTTGCCTTTGACCTACAACAGTTTTCAGTGTTTCATTCACAGGAAATGTGAATGAAATCAGAAATGTTGGGAGAATTTGGTCTGTATTCTTGAGGACTGAAATGAACTAGAAGAACCAAATCAATAACTACCAGATAAATATGATGACAAAAGGAACAAAATGTTTGCTGGCAAACAACCAAGCTCAGAAAGCACCAAGGACTACATAAATAGCACATTTCTGTCTATGGCATTAGAAGAAGAACATTTCTCAATCTTTCAAGAATAAATCCCATATCAGTGCAGCCTTTGACTCTTTGTATTGAAATAATGGGTTTAATGTACATTATTATATGATTCGCAGCATTATAGCAGGAATAAGGAATAATCATATTGAATCAATCTGAAATTATAAAACTATGCAAACCATATGGTTTGAGAGCTATTTTCAAGTTTTTTTTAATAAAATTTTGTTTTTTGACAAATTTAGTATCAATTTAAATTCCTTACTAATTATTTTTTTAAAAATTGAAGAATTTTGAATGGAATGTAGATGTAATGTAGATGTAAACAAAGAATTTCCTACCTCTACCACTGATTTTGAATCCAAGCGAAAATTGAAATCACCAAAGATAAAATATGAAACTCGTTCAAACCGCTGATCTATAATTCTGAAAAGATAAACAAGAAAAAAAATTAATGCACTGTGTTCTGAGGTATATGGAATAAAACAAAATCCAGAGATTTACCAGCAAAGAAATTAAATGTATCTTGATGGTATATATTCCAATAGATTAGGTACCAAAAGCCACCAAAGATGAGATTATCAATTCACAAACCCTTTAGACTGGTTTAGAAGATTTCTTAGAACATATATGTCAGGGAGTATGTCCATGATAATTCTCAGTCATTCAAGTACAGTTGACTGGTAATTGAGTCATGGTAACTGGAATTCTTTTCTTATTGTTTCAAAATGTTTCGCTGCTTATCCAAGTAGCTTCTTCAGTCTTAAAAGTCGATTAGGGGACCTAATATATATATATTCTCCAGAGAGGTTTCACATCTCACCTAACCCGGATAGGCTCATTAGGTGAGTAGGCAGAGAGTTGTTGGGATATAAATGTTCTAACTCCTACCCTAGGGTCATTAAGTGTGGCCTTCCTGTTGAATCAGTGAAGCAGTCTTAATTTTTCTGGGGATTGGTCAAAGAGTAGCATAAAAATGGGGGACAGGTTGTGTCTGAGGCCTTCATCTCTATTGAGGAAGGATTTTTGATTTTGGCATAAATGGACTCCTTCATTTCTCTCTCAAACCATCTATTTTCCCTGTCCAAAATGTGAACATTATTGTACTCAAGAGTGTCCTTTTAAAAAAAAATATTATTTATTGAATTTCTATACCGCCCTTCTCCCAAAGGACTCAGGGCAGTGTACAGGGCAATAAAATACAACGTACAAAAGTTAAAAGTAAAATTAAATTAATTTAGCCCTAACAATAAATAGTTAAAAATAGACCCAAACCCTTAGTCCAGGCCGGCCTGTTCAAACAACCAGGTCTTCAGATCACGGCGGAAAGAGCAAAGGTCGGGAGCCATCCGGAGCTCAACAGGCAATTGATTCCAAAGGGCTGGCGCGCCCACAGAGAATGCTCTCCCCCTGGGGGCCGCCAGCCAGCAATCCCTGACCGACGGCACCCTGAGGAGGCCCTCTCTGTGGGAGCGCACAGGACGAAGGGAAGTTGACGCCGGCAGCAGGTGCTCCTGTAAATAATCTGGACCCATGCCATTTAGGGCTTTATAGGTCATCACCAGCACCTTGAATCTTTTTTAAAAAATGAATGCATATGCTGATTCTGGTCCTGTGGTGCTATTGCTCCTGTGCTGGACCATCCTTTTGTATAAAGGCTGCTTGGTTTCTCCCATACAGAGCCCTGAACACTCCTCACTGTAGTGGGCTGCATACCCTGCATTATTCTTCTTTTGTTTGGGTGTCTAAACTTTAGGGTGGACAAGTGTTTGTCTCAATGTGTTGTTGGGTTTGAAGAACATGGGTATGTGGTGTTTTCAAATATCCATTTTAGCTTCTCCAGTACACTAGCTGTGTAAGGAATGATCAGGTTCTTCCACTGACTCCGAGTGTCAGCACTGTCTGCCATTCTTTTGTTGGATCCAGATGTTTATTTAATAAAGGCCCCATTTGGATACCTATAGGCCTTAAGAGCTGTCCTCGGACGCCTGTTTTCCTTCTTTGGGGCATCCCTGGAGATGAGGATGTTTTCTGCCCTATGATGTAGTGTTCTGATGACTCCTAGTTTGTGTTCAAGGGGATGGTGGGAGTCAAACAGCAGGTATTGGTCACTGTGTAATGGGTTTCTTGTAAATCTCTGCTTCTAGTTTGCCACAGGTCCCAATCAGCATCTCATAGTCCAGGGCTTTTCAACCAGTGGTACGGGTACCACCTGTGGTACATTGGCACCTGGCAGGTGGTACGCGACCATCCTAGGAAAGTGGCAACAGGGGAGGGGAATGAGTTGAACCAGTGACAGCACCGCACAAGCCTGAGTGAGAGATGGCTGGAGCTGCAGGGCTGTCAGGGCTCAGCGGAAGCGCCAGGATCAGCGCTTCTTTGGGGCTGTCAGGGCTCAGTGGAAGTGCCAGGATCAGCGCTTTTTTGGGGCTGTCAGGGCTCAGTGGAAGCGCCAGAATCAGCGCCAGACTCCAGCTGGAGCTCAGCGCTGATCCCGGCAGTTCCGCTGACCCCAGAAGAAGCGCCAATCAGGTGGAATGTTGCAGCATCTCCAGGATCTTGTGATTTACATTCAGATGCTTGGCAACTGATTCATATTTATGATGGTAACAGTATCCCAGGGTCATGTGAAGTGACCAAAACCTGCTGCAACCACCCAGCAGATGGGGGAATAAAAACCAAACACCCCCACCCACCCCACCCTCGCTGCCAATCCTCAACAGAAATGCTCACAACAATGAAAACCTCAGACAGGAGGAAGAGCACTGCCATTGTAACTTTGAACAGTCACCGAGCGAACTGTTGTAAGTCGAGGACTACCTATACTTCATCACTTTTTTCCTTTTTTTTTTGCTCATCAAGTTTTTGACACCTTGCTAGGCGACTGGTGGTACTTGGATGTTGCCGTATCCTAAAAGTGGTACAATGGGTGAAAAGGTTGAAAAGCCCTGTCATAGTCTATGAAGGCCAATCTGTTGTCTTGATGTCTTCCCTGGTGAACCTGATGTTTGCATAAGCCAGTGACTGTCGTAGAACTACTGTATTATCATGCATAGAAGAGAATGAGAGCCAAATGCTTATATTTTAAGGAAGGGACATGTTTGAATGCTTTTTAAATGTTAGTTTATTTTTAGAAAGTAATCCACTTTTTGTTAATAGTGAACCTGCAATAGCATTTCTATATAATTGTATTAAAATAGATTTGAATGAATGATGGGAGTCCTCTATCATTAGGAGCTCAATAAGACTTGATTTTGTTCTTAAATAATGGGAGTTATTCAAGTGCATCCTCCTATGGAGCTTTCATACAATCCAGTTTCACATAATGAAAAAATGACAGTGCTATTTTTATGGTTTCTATTTTTTCTGATCATCTTCAAATAAATTACAAAATCATTTAAGCATTAGTCTTTGAAATCCCACAATTGATAAAAAGCCTAAAGAAACATGAATTTCTTACTTGTAGTGGACATAATTGTTTTGGAAGAAAATCACATTGAAAGTTACATGTAAGAACTGCAGTGAAATTTTGCATCATAAAATGCTTTTTGTTAAATTTCTGATCAGTCGGGGCATTTTCTAGGTACTTCATTGCATTTATTATGTACCAATAGTCATACAAAATTAGAGGAACATGGAATATATGCTACCATTAACATTCCTTTCATATGCTAATTCTGGAATTTTTTCAGTCCACTCTTGTATATACAGTTGGTGCAGTTAGATTACATGTGCAGTTAGATTACATAAAAATCCTTATTTATTGTTCAACAAATAAGGGAAATAAAAAGGAATGGTGTAATTAATAATCTTTAAAAATTAAATCTTTACTATTAGTACAATTATTCAGCACAATTCTTCAATTCTAAGTCTAAAATGTCAAATGTTCCGAATATATATTCCTAAGGAATGAACTTTAAATACAAATGGGTAAATATTATATATCATTTTTTAGCCTTGCAATGTATTCTTTAATTTTGACTTTAAAAAGAACGATTTTATTTCTTGGATTATGAATAGCCAAAGGAATCCAATAAGAACCAGTGCTTTTGGGGATATTCTGTGCTGTGAAGATACAAAAAATGGCATTGGATAGCAATCTGGAACCTGTCTATCAATTCATCAAAGAATTTGGATCAAGCAGTTTTCTGGAGAAGTCTTGAATGATCTCAAAAAATATGAATGGGTTAGAATAAACGGAGAAGACCTGTACTCCTTTAAATTTAACTATAAATCTCTATAGCTTTTCAGATATTTGCAACATCTCCCCCTTCCCAAATAAGTTTTGTAAGTTGCATGTAACTGTGCATTACATTTTATTTTGAACATGCCATGAATCAAATTTCCTATAAAAAATTGTGATTACTCACTCAGTGGAGCGATAAATTTCAATGGAATAGGAAAGAATGTAGCCAAGTCATGTCACCAGTATTAATTTTATGTTTCTCAGTGGGAGGGTCTACTGCTATTTCACATAGTTATTATCTGATGCTTGTATCATATTATTAAACTGTATTGTAATGTATCTGCAAGACTTACAACTCAGTTTTACACTGCTGCCAAATATATGATCAGATTAAATTATTTTAGCAGTAGAATGAGTATAGAGCTGGTAGCCTTCAGCACAAACATATATACGCACACTTTTATGATTTTATCATCTTTTATGATTTGTGCTTATCATAGAGGCAATATCTATCAATGTACAAACACACACAAAATTTCATCTAAGCTAGTTATATGTAATACATCAATCCACCCACCTCCACAAACATAAATGAGATTCAATTACTTGGTATCTCTAATAATAAAAGATTTACTGGTACCAACAACTGGATATTCCTGCCAAAAATTTATATAGAACAGACAATAGTACAGGGCCTGTATAAAAAAGGGTAAAGGTAAAGAAGAAAAAGCTACAGAGGAACTACAAACATGAAAGCTGATCAGTGACTTACAAAAAAACTCCCAAAGAAATTACTCCACTGCAGCAAAATATAACAACAGAAAGTATTGTGCATCTAGGATGAATCAATCACAACTTATAGTATTTGTTATAAGTTTTTCAATGCCTTTATTCATGTATTTAATAAATAGAAGTATCAACTATGTGAGCAGTTCCATTAAATCCATGTGAAACCTTCCATTACGGTATTAATACTTATGGGTGACTATCTTGTTGACATTTCTATAATTTGAGCAACTTTAGCAGAAGGTGAACATATTAGAACTGTTCACATATGAGTATTTCCACTTGAATACACTTTCAACAATCAAGGTCAGGGAAAAGACTGTAAAGCAATTTGCATTAAAAAAAAGAATCTTCAAGTATTAAACAAAAACTGACAATTTTGCATAAATTACTTTTTACGAGAGCTCAAATTATGCACCATCAAAATAATCAGCTGTTCCATTTATAAAGTTGTTTGGGACAGAAAAACAACATTGTGTAGTACTGCCATATTCACTGTATCTTCTACCACGATATAATCATAACCCGTGATTATGCTGTATCAACAGAAGACTTCTATATAAAATGCTGCAGACACATGATGTTGTTTTTCACTTGTTCTGGTAAAATTTAAGTAGCAAGTAATTTTTTTTGTCTGAATATTGATACATATGAGTCAAAAAATATATCCTAAACAATTGCTTTTTTGTGTTCTAGAAACTGATTTTACATTGACAGGCCAGTTTTACCAATCTTATATTTATCTTTTGGACTACCATTTCCTCCCTGATAATGTCAAAGACTCTATTTCCACAAATTTTCTTGTTTGGCTGAATCAAACATTGAAGCTGAATGATTAATCTCAGTTCTAGATGTTTGCTTTGCACAACATTAGTACTGCAAATATTTATCTACCATTTATTTCTTGAAGATACACCACTTTTTTGGCAGGATTGAGCAATGAGACTTATATTGTCCTCCTGAACAGAATAATTCATTTCTAATGATTCCTATTTATAAGCTGCTATGAGAAAAAAAGTTTAAAAGGCAAACATTGAACTTTTGAGATCTTCCACCTACTTTAATCCAATTGTATAAGGGAGGTCATGTCATCCCTTCAAGGTAGACCCGACTAGGGAATCAAGGTTATGAAGGCTAATACTACTTTTACTATATGGTACTATATAGTACAATAACAGAACATTGCAAATTTTAATGCTCCCTTTTATCATGTTAAGAATTAGGGAAGGTCCTATTTGAGTCACTTTCTCAAATTATATTTCTGCCCTAGATTCAGATTTCTTTTGTTTTGGTTACAACTCTTCCTCCTGTTCTTCAAGGTTATTCTTACTGCCCATTGTAAGTAATAGTTTAGCAAGTTCATCTTCCTTAAATATGCTTCTTAATTTATGAAAGAGGATTGCTAATTTCCATCCCTTAAAGCACCCAGTAATCATTACTCCAATAATCATTCTCAAAAAAATTAATACTCAGCCCAAACATACCAAAATTAAATCTGACTGAAAAAAAATCAATATATGAGACCTCAAGGAAACTGAAGTTTATTTCCAAGAACTCAAGAGAAATACAAGTTTTGAGGGAAAAAACAAGGGTCTGCACCATCAATTTTTCTTTGGCATTTTGGATTCACATTAACTTATATTGCAAATCCTGGTAATCTATAGTGTTGGGTTAACAGAGGAAGTAGTAGAGGTTACCCTTAACTGTTCTGACCCCAAAACATACCATTCTGATCTCACAGAAGTGTTGTGATTTAAAATCAGGCCATCTGAGGTGTTTCAACCACAAAAACTGTTGCACATTTCTGCCAACTAGGGCTTGTTTGGTTGTTTCTATATAGCCATCCAATTCAAAACAACTTGGGGAGGGATGGGGGAATATGACCAGTTTAAAAATCATGAATAAAACTACCAATCCCTCCCCCCCCCCAAAAAACAGCAAGAAAACATTTCTTAAAATATTGCTCAGAGTTTAATTCCATCCATGCCCTGGCCCAATTCTTGTGGGAACCGCAAGGTCTTTGCTGCCAGTCTCAAAAGGACTGGAGACTGCCTGGATTTCAGTGGCCAGTGACAGAGAAGGCGGGCTTCCTCCAATCCCATCAGATTGCGTTATTTGATAGAAGGCATCAGAAGCATGCCAGTTCTGTCAGATCTGTCAGGGAGGACGAAGTGGTACGTGGGGAGAGTGAAGTCCTGCTTAGGGGGCCTCAGTTTCTACAACTTTTTCAAACTGCCCTCACAATACTTCATGTGTACTTTTGCATTAAAGGTATTTATGAACAGAAAAGGGCGTTTGAAAAAAAAGCATAAATATAGAAAAACCTCCAAGTTCATTTTTCTCCTGGATAATGCATAATGTAAGTATCAGTACTTGCTCTGTAAACCACAACAAAACAAAAAAAAACAGAAAAATTGAGCAGGAGAGTAACTATTATTACTTCAATATAGGTAGCCCTCGACTTACAATCAGTGACTTAGCGACCATTTACTGAAACTGCAGCTTCCCCAAAAGTTACTTATTACTTGATGTCAAAGTTACAATGGTTGCATGGCCCCATGGTCACATTTTGGGCTCTTGGCAACCATCTCGCCATTTATTTGTTTGTTTGTCTCTTTGTTTGTTTGACTTGTTTGCCATCTCATCTAGAGGTGGTTTTATGGGATTTGCAGTCTTCTGTAATCACATGGCCATGATTCTTCCCCCCCCCCCCTGTTTACTTCCAGTTTCTGGCAAAAAACAAAAATCAAAAACTATTGAGTAAAATGGATTTGCTTAACCACCCTGTTGCTCACTTACCGATTGCTACAAAAAAAGCCAAAAAATCAATCTGGTCATATAATGCCTCGATTTCTGACAGCAACAACTGACAACCATAATTTCAGGCTCAATTATGATTGCAAGCCAAGGACTACTTGTATAGGCTATTGTTTCCAATATTTATCAATTGTTCAAGGTTGATTTTAACAGGAAAATTCCCTTTAAATTAAATATTGGGTTTGATGACAGCCCTCTTTAAAATCCATGAAAATATGTGAAGAGGTTTGCTTATTTAACAGGAAAAATATCAACAATATATTACAAATGCTCAGTAATATATTTGGGCAAACATTATATGTAAATTATATGTCTATTTTGAAATAAATATATTGTATCCAAAGAATGTTCTTTCCTAGACAATGTGTTTAGCATCTCAGCCCTGAACTATGAATTCAGTAAAATTTCTGTTATTCAGTTTCAAAAACCGTAAGGCACGTTTGAGGTATTTCTTCCTATTTAAAGTGAAATTTTAAAACATATCCAAAATTATTTATACGGCAAGAGCTATATAACTGAATTTTACTATTTATTCTCGCATTTATTTCTAATAAGATGGCCCAGAGATGAGGATGTAGTGAAGAAGAAAAAACAGATACATATCAGTGATTTTGCAAGCCTGGATTTGGGTGCATGTTGGGAGCTGGTGAACATGATTCAATGTGACAAGAGGAACATGATCTAGCTAAACCATTTTTCAGGGCACCTTGTAAGAAGGATCAGCTGCATTATTCCTTTAATAGCCATGTCTAATGCAATAGGCCAGTGGTTTTTGTCCCAAGTCAAGGTATCAGCTGCAGGTCAGAAGGTAACATTCTGTTTACAAGATTATTTCCTAAAGCACTTATCTTGCCTTCGGTGTGAAAAGTTGACTTTTCTGTTTGTAGGGGGGCCAAAAGAATTGAAGGAATGGGAAAAATTAGCTACACTGAGCTGGAGCTGAATAGAATTAAGTGGGAGGTCTGAGAAAGGCCCGCTGTGGTGCTCAGCGGGATACCTTATTAGCCACGTCATCACAGTTCATTCAGGCAAACAGTAACAGTGTCACCAACATTCCCACACAAAGACAAAGTTCTTTACACAGTCTATAAACATGCTTCCCTTGGCCGATTCATCCTGGTTTGACACCACTGAAAGGATGGTGCTTCACCCACTTTCTCTCCCCTCCTTCTTTCTCTTTTGTGAACAACAAAACAAAATCTCAACCATGGTCCAACGAGATGAATAAAGAAAACAAGAAATAACATTTTAATATTTCTAGGGGAGAAGCAATTTAGATGACAACATAATTATATATATATATATATATATATATATATATATATATATATATATATATATATATATATATATATATATATATATATATATATATATATATATATATATATATATATATATATATATATATATATATATATATATATATATATATATATATATATATATATATATATTCTATATTTGTCAGCACAAGCATATATGTGCCTTGAATGCTAATGAAAGGAGACTATTTGACACAAAAATGAAAGAAGTTACTCAGGGCACAGGAGAAATTAATAGGAACAAAAATTAAATGTGAAATTCAAACAATATTAAGACAAGAGTGCTATGTTGAGCGGTGGCTTTGGACAGTTATTTGTATGCAGAGTTTTTAGTAAAACAGCTTACCAAGTTTATTAAGGCAGCTGATATAAAACAAACTTGATGTCTTTATGGTTATTGTTGCAGCATGGTTTGACGATATAGAATATATTTCATTTTTAAAAAACAAAACCATAAAATTAATCTTAAAAGGCTAAGCACTGTTGCAACCAAGGATCAGTATAAACAGACTGCACTGATAAAGTGTTGAGTTTGTATAGAAGGACTTGGTCTACTTAAAAGAGTCCCTTTTTGAGGGAGTTGGTCTAGAAGTGCACAATATAAATAAGTAAATAAAAATAAAAGCTAATCTAAAGATCAAATAGACTATATAAATATGAATATCCTAAAAACAATCTTGTTGCATGCAAGAACTGCCATATCATATAATATGAGGCTATTTAGAAGTAATTTCACTGCACAAACAATAGAGGTATTTTCACTCCTGTAGAATGTTGAATCTCCACTGGCCACAGCATCAAGAAAGGGGCCCAGAGAAGTTTTGAAACAAGGTCATAGAAAGGTGACTCTATAGAAGATTTTGCATCTTTTATTTCATTTACACACAATTACTCATTGAAGTATGTTGGCTATAAAGGACAGTACTTTCACTGGCTAATAAATAAAGGAATATTATATTTATTATATTATATTATTATATTATATTATATTATATTATATTATATTATATTATATTATATTATATTATATTATATTATATTATATTATATTATATTATATTATATTATATTATATTATATTATATTATATTATTATATTATATTATAATTATATTATATTATTGTATTGTTGTGTTGTGTTGTATTATATTATATTGTATTGTATTGTTTTGTATTGTATTAAATTTTTTAATGGTTACAGGAATTGCTTGAGAAATTCCACCTTTTTAAAGTTTTGGGTGGGTACTACAAAGATGTACTGCTATGATGGAGCAACTATGAACATTCTTCCTTCTCACCCAAGCTTTTCTTTGCTTGCCAAGCAGTAGAGGAAGCTTTCATATTTTATGTCAGACTGTGCTGAAGCTAAAGGAATCTGTAAAATCAGTCTGGTATGTAGTCTAACCACTCAAATCAGAAAAAAGCACTGAAATCTCAGTGCATTAATGGTGATTTTTTTAGTTGTATTACAAAAAGTGAATTTCATTTGATTTGACTCCAGTGGACTAGAGTTAGTCTTTTGTGTGAACTTGAACACCACTGGATATTGGTTACTAAAAACTGGGGGGGAAATTCCATAACCAAAGACACATAAACAGTAATACAAAATCTTCTTTCACTTATCAGTACAGGGGTTAACAATGCAGCATGGCTTCCTTCTTGAACATTTTAAGTTCAGAGATTGTGTGTGTGTGTGTGCGCGTGCACACACACACCCCAACTGGCAGATTACACTGGATCAACACCAATTAAGATAAATCATGTAACTTTACTAGAGGAGAGGAGAATGAATTAGCATCAGCTCCTAAATCAGTGGTTGAAATGAAAGCTGCTGATATTACAAGTAGTCTTCATTTAGTGACCATAATTGGGACTGGTAGCTCCGTTATTAAATGAAGCAATCACTAAGAGGGAAATCCTGCGACCATGACTATATTTTTATTTTTAAGCCTACGTCAGGGCAATGTGCACTGACTGTAATGGTAATCATGAGACTGAGGGTTGCTACAAAAGTCATAAATGTGGGCATTAGTCATAAAGCTATATTTTTCAGCACCACCATAATTTCAATCGTTAAACAAGACAGTTGCTAAGTGAAAACTACACGTATCTAAAAGCATTAATGTGGTCAAATTTATAAAACAGTATCATTTTTCAGATGCAACCATTTCTTTAGTGAAATCTAAAAATGATATGGTAGAACTGGAAACACAACAGAAATAAACCGAGCAAAACAAAAGAATATCAATAACAGCAAAATAAGGAATTGGCTTTCTGTCATGCTTGCATGTATACCAATAGTAGCTAATTATTATTAACCAGCCACTAAGGGAAACAGGACCCTGGATTAAATAAAGAATCTTCAGATGCTCCTTAATGTTAGACTATTCACTTACCAACAAATGCATTTGTCCCTTTTGAACAATTCCATTTGTTGCTAAGCACTCCATAACTTATCTTGAGAAAGTTTTTTTTTTAAAATTGCTTTATTTTTTTCAATTTATATGGCCACCCATCTGAAACAAGTGACTGGGTTGCTGGCAATCATAAAATCAATTAAATCCAAATTACAACCACAATACAAGGAAAATTAAATATATACAACAGACAAGAAAATTATAATCTGTAGATGTCAATATATCCAGGAAATGGGGCGCTTAACACATTTGTGGGGAAATTTAAATAGTGTCAGCTTAAACAAAAAAAAAGACCTAACGTAAGAGTTTTCTCTAGCATGCTTCAAATATTGTAATGCTGACATTAAAAAGCTTAACTTTATCATATTTTTGAACCTTTTTGCTGTTTGATATAATAGCCAAACCTATTAATAATACAAAAACATTTCAAAATGTCATGCAACAAACAACAAGATAAAAGGTGTTGTCAAGAGTCTTAGGTAATCCTCTTATTACTTAGGGTATTTGCCAGGATCATTTACTAATATGTGAGTTCACTTTTAATTTCATTATCGAGTCCCATGAACAACACCAAAAGAGCAATATATTTAAAATCAATTATCATGTCAGCAGATATTAAGATGGCAAGAAAGACCACATCAATAATACATATTTAATTTAGGGAAAGTATTACAAGAGCTATAAAAATAAATTTTTAGAGCTGGAAAAATGGCTCTGTTTAGTTAGAATGGTTTTTCCCTCTATTGACAAAACCATGATCCTACCTGACATTGACATTTAAACTAATACAATGTTAGATATGTATAATGATATAAGTACTTGTCAATTCTGCTACAATAAAGCACTACTACTATTGTAATGGGCAAAGCTGTTATAAATGTGAATTGTTTCCTACTAGTAGAATTCTTGTAGTACAACACCCTGGCTTTAGATCAAAATCTACAGTTCACAGGTTTGTAAGACGCATTAGATTTAAAAGAGAACAGACAAGCAATTATATCCAGTAACTGGGCAGGTCAGATGTGGAATATTTGGATTGTATGGTTCTTTATTAGCCATAATTCTAATAGCTTCAATGTGGTAAAATCAATGCTGAATCTCCAGTTCAAACTAAACTAAAAACCAATAATCTTCACTTTTATAAACTATGCAAAAATGATTTAAAGACTATTTAACACAATTAGGTAGGAAGAGAAGTAAATATCCTTGTACCGTTCATTCTATCTCAGCATTAAGAAGTAGGCAATGGCAAACGAGTTGTGAAAACTGCAGGAAAACATTGTTAAGAGTCAAAAATAACTAGAAGGAACCATTTTTATATTTTCTGGTTTCTATATTTTAAGAAATATGTAAACATGTCAATATTACATGCATTTGCAATTTATGAGTGTACAAATTTGTACCTAGTTTGGGAAAAGCTGCAGAAGATAGGATTTTCCACACAAGGAATGTCAGAAATTAGAGAGTCTAGGAGTCATAATTCATCTTCCCTCACAACACAGATGCAATTGTACTCACATACAATTTTAGTATAAGATCACTCCTTTTTTCCCCATAAAGAAAAGTCTGTCTGTCTGTCTGTCTGTCTGTCTGTCTGTCTGTCTGTCTGTCTGTCTGTCTGTCTGTCTGTCTATCTGTCTATCTGTCTATCTATCTATCTATCTATCTATCTATCTATCTATCTATCTATCTATCTATCTATCTATCTATCTATCTATCTATCTATCTATCTATCTATCTTCTTCTTCCACTCATTTTAATGTTCACAATAGTTGTAGATTCAGTTGGTTTAAAATTAAAATTATTTTTTATAATCTCTGTCAAAAGCAACAGTGTTCTATTACTGGAAAAAACTATGTTTAAATAACAAGAGTAAACTAGTATTTACAAATACACCAAGTGCTCAGATTTTTCCAGTGATCTGGATCATTCACACAACGTTTGCATCTGCCTAGAAACAAAGTAGCTTTTTTTCAGCTCATTTACTTGCTAGTTCTGGGAAAAGCCCAAAAAGAAACGTTTAGAGTAGAGGGGTCTTTGAGAAGATGTGACAGTTGACTGATGAGCATCTATAAAATGACAAAGCATTGCTCTGTGCAGGCTGTGCATCACATTGCCTCACCCTGGGAAAACTAATTGCTTTGAATTGTTAATAGTAACATTATTTTTCCGGCAATCATTTCTTTTGAATACTCAAAATGAGCATGAAACAGCTCTTTTGACTGAACATAAAAGTTAAATGTCCCAATGTTGATCAAATTAACTTCAGCTATGTGACAATGGACTATATTTGTGAGAAAATAATGAGGATCACAAAAAGAGCCTTTATGCCAAGATTTCACAGTTGTAATGTAAAAAAAAGTTTCTGTTCAACTAGGCCAAGCTATGTTTTGAAGAGACAACAGAAGATCTCTGTCATTTAAGGTGATGGAAGTAAGAAGAATATTGGGATAAATTTTCATTTTAGAACTGGCATATTAAGCATAGTTGTGTGTAATTACTCCTCTTCCACACTATTACTGTAATTTTCATTGAAGACCTGCTTACTGAATTCCTTATTTTAACCATTTCTTGTGTTTGTCTCCTCTCTATCAATATGATCTACTTAGTAACAGTAACTGTGCAACTTCAATTACAGGGTGGTTCTATCTTGAAAGGCACAAGATTTATCAATTAAATATTGATTAGGAACATTAAATACAGG
Organism: Vipera berus; assembly: GCF_964194415.1. Classification (NCBI taxonomy): domain Eukaryota; kingdom Metazoa; phylum Chordata; class Lepidosauria; order Squamata; family Viperidae; genus Vipera; species Vipera berus. The sequence goes on along the minus strand of NC_138207.1, from coordinate 70,270,693 downwards.
GTTTGTAATACAAATGGTTTTCATAGGAAACTACTGGCCTCAAAGCAATTCTTGCTATAAGTTACTGCAATGTCTCCAAATGCAACAAAAGTTTATAAGATTACTCTCAAAAAATCTGCATGTCATTGATGAACAGCTAAGAAAACAGTTTTAAACAACCTTAATAAAAATCAAAGCATGCTACAGATTTGCTTCTTTTTTCTTTTGATAATTTTTATTCTTTTCAATAGCGCTTTACTTAACTACAATGCTACAGAACTATGTACAATTTTTGAATATGTATTTTTTACACTTAAACTCATTCTCTTAAAAAGCACACCTCAATTTACTTTTCTTCCAAATAATTAAGACAGAACACAGTCTATGATGCTCAGTTCAATCTTGCATAAGCTGACTAATTAATTGGGATTCACACGGGCCAAGATGCAGCCAGCTGATGGAACTGTTTCATGTATTCCCACAGCAACTTAAATCAAATGTGAAAAGATGTTTCAGTTTCATTCAGTGAGGTTAGCTCATTAAATGCTTTTCCTTTTTAGCATTGTTTCTGAAACTTGAACTGCATTTGCTCTTAAATGCTCTTTAGCAGTTTAAAAGCCATGGAGGAAAAGACTTATCAGCCTTTGGTTTTAACAGCACTAAATCTGCATCATTAGAGGATGCAGATAAGGGGATTTCAAGGCCCAGCTTGAAATTTCTTTCTTCTATCTTTATCTGACACCGCATAACTCCTGTAGCTCAGCTGGAAATGTAGACCTATGAATCCTTAAAGGGAGATTAAAAGGCAAGAAAAGAAGGACTTTCTTTCCTATAGATGCTCTTACTTTCCCCTTTTCTACTGTCTGAAGGAGTGATGACAGACAATAGTCCAAGATGGTTCCCAAAACCTTCTGAATGGGGGCACTGTTGGTGGTAGCATTCATTCAAAATGAGCTTCAGTGTATTGTCCTCCCCCATCAGCAGATCAGAATAGAGTTTGCTGGTGGCTGCCAAAAGGTTAGCAGTCCTGATGAAAGGGGTTTCCCATTATTCACTGCTCTTACAGAAGTCCCTTTTGTGCTGAGAAGCCCACCGTTTCACTACGGAGGTCCGGATCTGCGGCTGGCTGCTTTCTCAAAATGAGCAATCTATATGAATGCAAACCTACAGTGATATTGCCACCTAAAAGTAAAGATTTTCTTTTTCTGAAAGGCAGGAGAGCCAAGTCTGGTTTTGGCAGTGTCACATCGTAATGATATACTGCCATGACATATTTGACCTACAATTAATGCTATTGCAACTGAGCAGTTTCCTTACTTTGGCCAAGACATTTGTGGAAACATTCCAAAGCCTGACAACATTAAAGGAAAACAAAGAGCAAATCACAGTAATATACAAATGTTCCCTTGGAACACTATCATAATCAAAAGAGATGGAAATAAATCCCACATGAAAAACTAATTCATTCCTCTTGAAGTTTATGAACATAACTGCATGCTATTTGATAGAGTGGGATAATGGGTCAATTACATTTTATTAGACCACCTACTATCTGCTAGTTGCTAGGATCACTACAAAGAATGCTGGCCCAGGTAGAGCTTAATCTTATCCACCAAAGAATAGCCACAAAAAAAAGTAGACTCACAATCATGTTACCCAGATTAGTTATGCCTGAATTCTAAAGGGACACCAAATGTTTTTCAGTACATTTGGCACACATTGGTAAACTACAGGGACTAGTGGCCCACACAGATAATAAGAATAAAGTCAAAATACTTTTATCTTAGAATAATTAAAGCGAAGCAAGAAAGAAAGCAAAAACCTTATGAAGTTCCATTTTTAAGATGGGGAGTGTGGGAAAAAAGACAATTCATGAACTTTGAATAACCAGGTGGCTGAAGCATACCAATCAATACATTATACAAGAATCCTTTGCCAGATGAGGAGCAATCAAATCAAAGGACAATGTAATATTCTAACATCCACATTTCTTTTCCCCAAATGTTCTTCATTACTTACCTGTCAAGTACATAACCAAGGGCCTTATGCCTTATTCCTGAGTAAACAGATGGGCTGGTTTCCCAAGCAACTAAATTGGAAGCATCATGGAAAAGGTGAATGTTTACCAAGTCAAAGGCACTGTGATGAAAGGGGAAAAAATCTTAGTCTCAGAACACATATAAGAATCTTTTAAAATATCAATATACTACATATATTGTAAAAGCAGCTAGTAAAATAAAACACATAAAGCACATAAAAATAGCCAAATACAAAGCAGAACAAATCAGTGTTTAAGAATTCACAAAGCAGAACCTAGGACTCTTGGTGTTGGAAGGCAATTCCATGAAAGTGGAACTATACAGAAAAGGCCCTGTTGTACTCATCTTGCAGTTCTTACTTGTGAACTTGAAAACAAAGTTTAGAAATTGGTGTTAAAGTTCATCAGGTTTAAAACCTTAAAAACCCCTCAGTCCAAGCCGGCCAGCTCAAATAGCCAGGTTTTTAGGTCCTGGCGAAACAAACGAAGGTCGGGGGCGATCCGGAGTTCCACTGGCAGCTGATTCCATAGGGCAGGTGCGCCCATCGAGAATGATCTCTCCCTGGGAATCACCCGCCGGCACTCCTTGCCCGGCGGGACCCGGAGGAGGCCTTCCCTGTGGGAGCGCACAGGACAATGGGAAGTTGACGCTGGCAGCAGGTGCTCCCTACGATAACCCGGACCCATGCCATTTATTATAGATACCATGGTAAACTGAGTGCAGAAAAACTTTCAAACTTCATATTTATCTGCTCTGGAGGAAAGTAATATCTTCTACAGCAAGGGTCCCCAACCCCAGGTTTGTGGACCTGCAGTGGTCCGTGACATGCCAGCAACCGGGCTGCGCAAACAAGCGAAGCCCCATCTGCGTGATGCAGGGAACATGCAAAACCACACACACCCTCCGGGCCACAGAAAAACTTTTCTCCCTTTCTTTGCTTTCTGCAATTTTAATTTTTTTATCTTCTTAATTTGTATTAGTTTATCTCTGTATTTTCAAACTTTAATAAAAATATTACACAATATACAAAAATATACAATATTATACAAAATATTACAATTAAAAGAGAAGGACATTTTTTTTACTTACTAATACAGAATGGAGCAAAATACTTTAATGCTGGATGTACTGAAGGATATTTCTGAATGGATCAGAAATTAATTTTAAAAAATGTCTGCTATTGTACATAGACTATTTAAAAGATTGTATGGAGGAGGAACAAGTTTTACTGGACAAGACTGATGATTTAAAAATGACAGACCAGGAGAGAGCCAGTTTGGTCCAGTTCAAGTCCTGCCTTAGCCATGAAAGCCAACTGGGTGACTTTGGGCCAGTCACTCTCTCTCAGTCGAACCTACCTCATCGGACTGTTGTGGGGGAAATAGGAGGAGGAAGGTATGCTGCCTTGAGTTATTTGTTAAAATAATTCTTTTTCACTTTTCATAGTGAAAGACATAAATTAATTATCCAAAATGCAATTGGTTGACTGGATATCTGTCCTTCATTATTGTTCTATCATCATCATCTTTACAAAGGTCTTTTCAGTGCGGAGGCCTTGGTGCTGTCTGAGCTTGGTTGTTTTCTTGCAGATGTTTCATTACCAAAACTAGGAAACATCCTCAGTGCTGGAAGCAAAACCCACTCTCTTCTAGCACTGATGATATTACTCAAATGATATACAGTCTCCTGCTTGAACAGGGGGTTGGACTTGGTCCCTTCCAACTCTGTTATTCTGTTGTTAAAGGTGGGATACAGACAAATAAAATATGGGGAAAAATGCTACACGGGCATAAAAGAAACTGACTGATAATAATTAATAAAAATTAAAGGTAAAATGTAAAGGTAAAGGTTCCCCCGCACATGCGTGCTAGTCGTTTCCGACTCTAGGGGCCGGTGCTCATCTCCGTTTCAAAGCCGAAGAGCCAGCGCTTCTCCGAGGACGTCTCTGTGGTCATCTGGCCGGCATGACTAGACGCCAAAGGTGCACGGAACGCTGTTACCTTCCCACCGCAGTGGTCCCTATTTTTCTACTTGCATTTTTTCGTGCTTTCGAACTGCTAGGTTGGCAGAAGCTGGGACAAGTAACAGGCACTCAACTCTGTTACGTGGCACTCGGGATTCGACCCGCCAAACTGCCGAACTTCTGATCGACAAGCTCAGCGTCCTAACTCACTGAGCCACCACGTCCCTGAATAATAATTAAAAGGGGTATACAAATAACAAACTAAGAGAATGACCTAACCAACTCTCCTATATTGGATTTATAAAAGAATCTTATTAAACTTTTGAAGAATTTTGTGAAAAGGAACAAAGAAACAATGAAAAGAAATCAAAATCTAGGATATTATTTGAAGGGAACAAATGTTTTAAAGGAAAGAATATAAAGTTGGATTATTTGATAAGGTTAAAATAGGTGAGCTGTTATCTCAGAAAAGAAGGAATTTTTGCTGGCCAGGACTGAATGATGAAGCTTTAAAGATTAATTTATAGATAAGAAATGAGATATGAGAAGAAGACATTATTTGTTGTATTTTAAGAGAAGGTGATTAGCTACTAAAATTAATTATATTTGTGATGAAGAAAGAAGTAATTTCTTTATAAATTTCCTTCAGTTTTCCTTACTATATTCCTATTTTTTTCTTTTCTCTTTTCTTTCCCCGCTTTTCTGCACTATTTTTTCTATTCTTTTTTAAACTTTATATTTTATAAAGCATACAATAGTAATCCTTAATAAAATTTCAATAAAGAAGAGAAAATCAAAAATAATTTTGCTTGGTTATTTTTTAAAAAAAGCGTAGCTAAATATCAGTTGGAAAGAACTGGTATAAATTAATGTAAGATAACCTAGGAATGTGGGAGGAGATTTAATTATTATCTAAAATCTGCTTCTCTCTTGAAAAACCTCAAAAATGTCAGGATTCTGATATATCTAAATTATGTACTGCGTTCCTAGAAGTACAATATATGGAAGAATTGTTTCAGAAATTTAAATCTACATATTGTCTCTCTAAAATAATACAATATCTTAGAGATCTAATTAAAATACCAATTATGTCCTTTTCCCTCAACTTTTCCCACAAAGTAAATGTTTTCAATATCTAAAAAATATTAAGAAATTAAAATACAAGTTTATATCTAGAAAACAATGTTGCAATATTGTGGCAATATTTAAACCTTACTGATTTTCATTTAACTACTAGCCTTCATAAATTAACCATAGGTCATAACAGTATAACCTAACATAAAATATGATAACATAAAGTAATAAAGTGAGATACAAAAAAATGTCAAAATGACAAAATCAAGTCAATTAAAAAATTATTTCAGAATTTGAATGATGGAAAGAGAATTGGCATATAATAGTGGTTAAGGCATCAGACTAGAAATCAGAAAACTGTGAGTTTTACTCCCATCTTAAGTACAAAGCCTTGGTGGAGCAGTGGGCTAATGCCTCCTTAAGTAACACCAGCTGGCTGCAATTAGTGCAGGTTCGAGTCCCACCAGGCTCAAGGTTGACTCAGCCTTCCATCCTTCCGAGGTAGGTAAAATGAGGACCCAGATTGTTGGGGGAAATTAAGCTGACTTTGTAATAATGCCGCTTGAGGGTGTGTGTGAAAGCCCTAATAAGCAGGCATATACATAGAATGAAGGCTACTGCTAAGCTTGTAAGCCGCCCTGAGTCTTCGGAGAAGGGCGGGATATAAATGGAAGAAAAATAAAATAAATAAATAAATAAAGCCAACTGAGTGCTTTTGGAATTCACCTACCATCAATAATTTGCCCCTAAACTCATTGTAAACAGAACGGTGGGGACACACAGAGAATAACGTCCTCTACTTGGTTGGCACTACAGAGACCGAGACCAAGATGCTTTCAACAAACTCTCTCTTCAAGATATACCAGTAAGTCTCTAAGCAAAGGAATGTAAAAGCCTTTCTCAAGGAAGCCCTTGTAATATTAACAAGATTCTGAGAAAGGCTTGTTTTTTTTGTGGTGATGAAACCAAGATGAAAATGTTGATTTTAGGCCTAGCTCTAATATTTTCTCTATTCCAAGAGCTAAGTTCCCCCAAAAGGAATAGGCAACAAAGGTTTTGTCGATTGATTCCCAGCTTCATAATAGACAAAACATAATGAGACAAAGCTAAGGGGAAGTAGTCAAAAAAAATCTATGATTTACCTGGAAATTATATAGAAACTCTAAACCAAATATGTATATTATGCCATTTACAACTTGTTCAATAATGAAAAATGCCTAAAGATTGGTTCAGCATTAAATGGAATATGCACCAGCGGTTGAAAAACTTATGTCTTCCATAATAACTAGGCATGCATGCAAAACATGATGTTTAATTCTCCTTCATATTACGTACCAATCAGTAATACACCATCTTGTTCGTATGAATCCTTTCCTGGACCACTTGCACTGAAAAGTAATATAAAGCAGAGTAACATACATTAAAATATAGAAAACAGTAAGAAATGAATCTACTAGTAAGTTTTACAAAAATGTGCTAACTATTTTCATGGAGAATGCTATAGAAAACACGAGGCTCAATAAAGTAATATCAAGATTATAAGCAGTCTCTGGAAAAGGCTCTAATGCTGGGACAGGAGGAGGGAAAGAGCAGAGGACAACCGGCAGGAAGGTGAATGGATCCACTTACAGGAATGATGATTGCATTGTTGGAAGAACTGAAGAACAGATCATCATAGAGAAAGTCTATCTATATGGTCGCTAAAAGGTGACAAGAATGTGATGATACATAGTCAATCTAATTATGTGGTCTTCAAATTTCTTCCCTGCCTCCCCCCTTCCCCCGCTTTCCAATATCCCCATGTATCTGAATCATGGTCTGGAAAAGAAATGTGTACAAAACATAACTTTTTCTCCAAATGGGAAGGAATATATTCAACATTATGTTCCATTAGCCAAAAGTGTTGATTTACCGAGATAAAGGGTTAAATAACTACTGATGAACTGCAAATATTTCCAATAAAGTTTTTCCCAGTCAAAGATATTTCTGGACTCAGAACTTATCTGAATAAGAATGTAGGACCATGTCGGAGCATGCACAGTCTTATTGTGTTGAGGTAACCCAGGAGTAAATACAGTAAACAGTGGTTTGTAATTAAATGTGGCTTATATTATACCATATCTACAAATATACACTAGAAATAAAATACATACACTTGGTGAAACAGCAAACTCCAATACACAGAAATTACAGCAAGGAATGGACGAGAGAGAGAAAAAAAGACTCCAGCAAAAAACTCCCCTTTTATACTCAGACCCTTAAAGGGATACAGGGATGCTTAAACTTAAAGGGACACAGACACAGACTCTGCTGAGTCATTCCTATCGTTGCATCATCCATATTACATTACATCGGCTGGTTAGCCTTTAAATTATTACCTTGACAGAGTATAAAAATGTCTTTCCTTGTAATTTTTCCTAAATTATAATGTAATAGAGATATTTGGAAAGTAGAATTTAACTAAGCCAATCTCTTTCCATAGGGACGAAGTAGCAAAGGTATCTATAATGTGCCATTCCATACATCAAGATGAGCAATTTCCCATCAATTCATTACAAGCTATGCTTCAGCTGGCACAGAGAAAAGATTTCCAAGTTTATGCAAAGCATAAATTTATTGGAATAACCTTCTAACAAATATGCCAATTGCAGCAAATTTTATTTTTTGATTGGCTTCAACCTCACTAAAATGACAATACGTTGAAACATACATATACATACATACATAAGTGTTTAAGTGTTCCCTTTATTTTTTTGAGCAATACACACACACACACACACACACACACACACACACACACATATTCAAATCTCAGAAAGGTATGGCTGACTGATGAGAACAAATAAGTTTGAAATGCATATCAGTCTCCCTTTAATTCTTTGTTAGCAATGATGGCCTTGGGTTAGGCTGAAACAGGAAATAAGATTTGTCCCATGTTTGGGACCTAGCACGGTAATCTAAATACTTAACAAACATTTAACACACACACACACACACACACACACACACACACACACGCATGCACGCACGTATGTATGTGTATGTAGGTCTTGGCGTATTTGGGTCTTTTCCCGTGTAAGATTGATAGTGTCTTGGCGACGTTTCGACAAGGTCCCACTCGTCATCTTCAGGCTGGTGTCTTCGGCTTCGTGCTTGTGCGAGCAAAGTGTGATCGAAGCTGCCATCTCTCTACAAATATTGGTGGGGGGTGGGGGGTGCTGGCTTTGTTGCTATAAGCGGGTTGGTTGGCTGTGTTGTTACATGTTGATTGGTTGATGGGGTTATTGTTCGTGGATTAGTCGGCTTTTTTGTAACATCCTGTGTGGCTGAGGTGTTGGCTGTGTGCCCATTAGTCTTTTGTGTTGTGTTTATAGAGAGACGGCAGCTCCAATCATGCTTTGCTCGCACAAGCATGAAGCCGAAGACACCAGCCTGAAGATGACGAGTGGGACCTCGTCGAAACATCGCCAAGACACTATCAATCTTACACGGGAAAAGACCCAAATACGTCAAGACCTACATACCTGTACCCGTGAAAATCTACGAAAACAAATATATATATATATTTGTGTGTGTGTGTATGTATATATATGTATGTATATATGTATATATATACACACACATAAATATATACACACACATACATATATATACACACACACACATATATATATGTGTGTGATATATATATATATATATATATGTGTGTGATATATATATATATATATATATGTGTGTGTGTGTGTGTGTGTGTGTGTATAAACAATAACTAAGGCCTAAATCTAGAACAATGCAAACTGAATTCTGTTTTCACAATGAAGTCTGACTGCTTCTTCCTTCCTGGTAGACTCTCATATCCTCGTGAACCATTTTCTAGACTATCAAGGTGCCTATAGTCCTGTGTTTTCCAGAGGGGATACTTCTTTAGAAAGGCTTGAAATGAATATTTTGTTGACTATTAAAAGCCTGTATACTCCTAAATGTACATTTGCAGCAATATAAGGCAACTTGCATTTGTGACAAAAGTTTTGCGGATGAAGTATCTTCTTTGTTTTGCTGTCACTAGTTATCTTCATTTTATAATTTTTAGTTCTCTGACCTGCACTGAACTATAATAAAAGTACATTAAAAATGAATCAGCTAAATATGTATGTTTGCTTTGAAGACAAAATTCTTTCCTGTTTATTGTCAATCAGCATTTTAACATACATCTCCAAGATTGGGTCTGCTCTCTAATGAATTATCAAGCATAGCTGAAGTCCAATAACCAAATACAGATGTTCTTTGATGAAGCTGGGTTGTCCATATGTTGTGTATCAACATAGCGCTTTCCAGTTCTATTCATGGAAAGCAGGGACAGTTTTAGCATTTTCCACCCCAGCAGGGACTTTGACCACTCCCAGTCCAGTGATGTCCCATGTTATAACACTGGATGGCGAAAAGAACTATTAATGACTGTACATGTTTGTCTGTGCCAGCTGGGGTTTGTTTTTGTTCCAAAACCTAAACAAATGGTTTATCAAAAAATGGCAAATTAATATAGAGACTAGCCATGAAATATACATATACAAACAAAGTATCTCTTCTTTAAGTCTTTGGCACTTTAGAGCTCCAAACAACCAACTATTCATTTCATGAAAAGGAAAGACAAATTAATAAAATATAACATAAATATATGATGAAATATCAAGAAGCAATCATTATCTTTGCCCCTTTCTCAAAGACAGGTGTTTTTTTTCCCCTAAAAGGGTCAAATCTCAACAAACCATTAATTCAAAATGATATTAATGCAGAGTATTTTCAGCAGCACTGAAAATAAGTTACAAGCAACTAATCAACTGCAGGTAAATTTGTGTCCACAGAAGGAGCCCCATCCTACATGGTCACTGAAGAAAGACAGAAAGAAGTAGCCTTAATTTGGCAATTCCTACAGAACATAGTTACAGAACATACAATTATTCTAAGTCAGGAAAAGAAAAACAGTACTAACTGAATAAGCTTAAATTTGCTCTGGAGTGGCATTTCTGATCAATGCAATTCTTATCAATGCAATTTTATGCCATAATACTTTGAATTCTGATGGCTGCTCTGACAAAATTCACTATAGTTTTTAAGGTGGTCCTATTCAAATGATAATGAATAATCTGCAAAAAACAGCAAAGCAAAATGAATTCAAATTCATTCTGAATTCATTTCAAAAATTAAAAATTACAATTTTGACATGTAAAACTCAAAACTTCACTCTGAAGACTTAGGAAACAGAAGGTTAACTAGATATTTGAATTATAACTTTCGTGAAATCCAGCCAGTTCATGGACAGTGTCTGGAAGCAGAGAGATTCAGTTTCTAATCCCCCCTCAGCCGTGGAAGCTCACAGGAATACTACAGGGCCAACCTTCCTCACAGGATCGTTGTGAGGAAACTGTAGCATATTCCTCGCTGAAATGACAGCTGTCAAAGGCCGCTCCACGTGGCCGCACTGACAGTTGTCAAAAGGCCTCCGGCCCCAACACGCATGCGCACCCCGCCGTTGACACTGACAGCTGTCAAAAGCCGTGCATGCGTAGCAGCAGCCGCGAGCTGTCAAAACCCACGCAAGCGCAGATCCACCAGCCAACTGACAGCCGCTAGCTGTCAAAACTCCGGCTAGGTTACATAGGTTCCCAGCTGAAGCGCCAGCCAGCTGACCGGGTTCCCCGGCCCAGCGGCGCATGCGCTATCACTAGGGGAATGTCAAAAGCTGCCAGCTGATCATTGGGCATGCCCCCTCGGCGGGAAAACACCCATCCCTGATTCGTTAATAAGTTTGACAGTTGCCTATATAAAGGCTCGTTGTACTGTTTCACGCCGTCCGGGCTGAGCAAAATAAAAACGTTTGAACTGAAGCCACTGTCTCTCTCATCACTGCTCGAGATATTGCAGAAACATAGTTAAGTATGCTGTTTGAAAGCTTCTAAAGGAAAGGAGGGTAGGGCTTGGAGCTTCTGAAGGGTGGGGATATAAATCAAATAAACATTTGCGTGAGTCTTTGAAATGATCACTCCAGGTGCTGCACTGTTGATCACTGCACTATGTTTTGTTTTCTGAATATGGTACTCATTTACCATTTTATTTTCAAGGACAATAAATTCTTTAGGAGACAGGAAGGCAAACCAAGTCTAATAAGAAAAGAAGCTTTTGATTCAGGCATGGAATGAAAGCTAACAAGAGAGTCCCAATTTAAATTAATACTTGAAATTATACAATTCTTTCCTCATTCCAAGAATATCCCTAACAAATACATCAAAACAATCCGCAGGTATTATGTTACTTGTTCTGACTAGACTCTTCCAAGTAGTGATTTTCCTCAGGAAATCAAAACCATCTTGCAAGTAAGCATTAAATATCAAAATGCTGCAAGATTATCTGTTACCACCAACAATGTGTTATCTAGATTTTAGAATATGACTTCTTTTCTGCCATAAGAAATGAGTTCAGCATCTTTCACCTTATACAGTATTAAGTCACTCTCCAGTTTTCCTGTTAATAAGATTCCTTTCTTTAGTCAGGAGACAGATTGTGAATACAGGCAGTTTCATCTACTAAAAGATAACATAAATCATCATTGAGAAAGGAGAGACTGCAGTAAGGTTATCACCATACAGCCTTTACCATGAAAGGTTTGCATTAAAGCATTAGTGAAATTAATTCATCTTTCACAAGAGCTTTGAGCAGTATCTGTGATCTATGATAACAACCAATTTCTCACTATGGATGCGGGGAAAATTACTCAATCCTGATAGACTACACAAATCTGCTTTTTTAAAAATGACCTAACATTATCTGGAGTGTTACTCCCAGAGGCATCATTTGAGACTCATGTACAGTCGAGAAAAGCAATAAATCAGCAGAGAAAGTTTTGTTACTTTTATAGGTAGTGGGCTGTAATTATTTTGAATTGCATTATGACTCAATCATTGTAATTAATTTTAGATCACTCTTAAGCAGCATTAATAAAAATAAATCTGTTTTAAACTAAGGGCAATGTACCCCCTAAAAGAACATAAGCAGTACAATAAAAGAGGGTGTAAACAGTGAAGTAATGCAAAATTGAAAATCATTTTGCTTTCAGGTAAGAATGTAAAATCTGCAGTTTGCATAAATTCTGACATTATTCTTTAGTGCAGCAGTCTCATACAGAGTGGAATTTAGCCCTATTGAAAGCTGTATTGATTGGCCACAAATACATTTATTAATTGATTTCTTATGTACCGGTATATATTTGCATTTGCATTAATCTAGATAAAGCCTTTGATAATGGAAAAAACAAACAAACATTGCCCCTGGATCAGAAAGCCAGATCAGTCACCATCATGCCAAATATCCTTCCCAATTGATTAACTATATTTGGCTGGCTTGGTTGAATCATAATTCAATGACACATATTGTTATAACTAGATTAGGATACTGTAATATATTTTGAACTGACAAAGTCAGAAATACCTGGGTTCAGAATGTGTTAGCCAAAAGGTCTGAGCATATACTGTATAAATTTTCTTCCAGTTACAATAGTTGCTTATTTTAAAATAGTTTTAAAGTTTAAAACACAGTTTAACATGATGGTTTGACTTCAGAGATCTAGACATTTTGAAAATAGGTCATTTGGAGATCATACTCAAATATGAGCCTGGGAAGGTTTTGAAAACAACATTTTGACTCAGTGATAACACCCAGAGTTGCTCTGTGAGGAAGATGGGTGATTTCTAATAGAAATATATAAGATATATAAGAGATAAAATATATAAGAGATAAAAATTCTCCCTAAAGAGGCTCAAATAGCTTTTAGTAAATAAAAGAAAAATCATCGATAGAACTATACTTTAGATCCGGATCCAAAAATGATTCCAATTAAATGAATAAAGCAATTAAAATTACAATCACATGCTTCATTTTCAAATATTACTATTTCTCTATATTTACCTCAGGGAAATAATCCTGTGGGAACTTTTCTTTTTCCAGCATAGGTGTACTTTCTAATGTATCTGAATAGATCTCTTTCCCCGTAACTTTTTTGTATTTCTTAGCTGAGAAGGAATAAGAGAATTAAGAATGTTATGAGTTTTAATATGCTCAGTATAAGGAAAATAAATATAGGAATTTAAGAAACTGGTAAGTGATAACAAACATCCAAGGAAACAAATTAAGATGCCTCCATAAATATTCAGTTCAATGCTTTGAAAGGCAATGCTTACAGAACCACTATTCTTTAATAACCCCACCCCCCCCACAAAATAAGAAGGGTATCATTTTGAATAAGAACAATAATAATGAAACTGAATAATTGAGACAATTATTTCACCTACAATTTCAATGATGTAATGTGGTACAAAGGTATAGAATGACTGTGGAGATTTTTATACTGAAATTGGAGTAGTCATTTATCAAATCCCAAATAGTTTTCAAAACAAAGTTATTCCAAATATTGGAAAAAACATTACTTAAGCTGTCATACTAACATACAAAAGATGTGACTATATTGTGTACATGTAAAAGACAAATTAAATGCAAGTTTTGTTAACACTTGCCTCTTTGATTTCAAGAACTGGCATGTTGTCATGGTCAGAATTAGACTGGGGCAAGTGCCAGAAATATGTGACTCAACCTTGAAACACATTGGCAACACTGTAACATTTACAGTTTGTAAGTTTTAATGTTTAAAGGAAATCAAGAAAAAGCCTCTATTACCTACTACCTGATCTATTTGATGCATATGTCAAAGATGAAAGGTGCAAATTTCTGCATGTCAAGTAAGTAATGGTTCTTCCCTCAAAGCATGATCTTCTTTAGTTAATTTTCTATCAACTTCATAGCAATGCAATTATTGAAGAAGGTAGAAAGTAAAGGAATCCCTGCAGATTTTACTCCGCTAATCGCTGCAGACTATGGGGTGTGTGCTCATGTCCGTTTCAAAGCCACTGAGTCAATGCTATCTGAAGACGGTGGTCATATGGCCAACAAGACCACATGACCACTTTTACCTTCCCATCAAAGTGGTACCTATTTATCTACTTGCATTTGTACTGTATGCTTTCGAACTGCTAAGTTGACAGGTGCTGGGGTGAGGACGGAAGCTCACCCTGTTGCGTAGTGCTCGGATCTCAAACCTGGGCTGCCAGCTTTCCAGCTGACGAGCCCTGCGTCTTAATTGCTGAGTCACTGCGCCGCCATTAAAGAAGGAGAAACCATAAATACTACTTGGAGGTTCTCAGAAAAACTACATAATACATTAGAGTGAAAAAATAATTTGCCAGAATTCTTCATTCTATGGTAGATAGCAATAGCAATAGCAGTAGCACAGGGTAGAACAACAGCTAATGACCCTCTTTTACCGGTCTACTATAGAGAGCGTCCTCTCATACTGTATTGTGGTTTGGTATGCTGGTCTGACAGCCACGGATAGGAAAGTATTACAGAGGGTGGTGAGCACAGGACAAGACATTGTGGGCTGTCCCCTGACACCACTGGATGACATCGCCAGGGCTCACTGCCTTGGAAGAGTGAGGAAAATTCTCAGGGACGACTCACACCCTGGTCGGTATCTCTTTACTCTCCTACCATCGGGTAGGAGATACAGGAGTATAACCAGCTGTACCAACAGGCTGAAAAACAGCTTTTATCCATCGGCTATTAGGCTCTTGAATGGGAAATAATTTTATAAACTTTATGTATGATTGACTTGCAAGGCCGGTGTAATGATGGAGGGTTTGGTGTCACTGTGAGCTGGGGGTGGGGGCACGCAGGGAGGCTCAGCCAATCTCAATGTATACATGGTTGTACTTTGACAATAAAGGTTAGATTTATATACTGCCACACAGTCCTTTATAGCACTCCCTGGGAGGTTTACAATCTCAGCATATTGCCCCCAACAATCTGGATTCTCACTTTACCAATCTCGGAAGGATGGAAGGCTAGGTCAACCTTGAGCTCTTCAGGATTGAGCTGCAGATTATGGGCAGAGTTAGCCTGCAAAACTGCATTCTAACCACCAGTGATGGCGAACCTTTTAGAGACCAAGTGCCCAAACTGCAATTCAAAACCCACTTATGTATTGTCGGGTGCCGGGTGGGTGTGGTCCATTGGGTGGATGTGACCCATTGGGTGGTTGTGGCCAATTGGGTGGGCATGGCTGTGGTGGTAACGGCGGACTGGGTGGGACTAAAAAGTTCAATCAATCAATTCCAACTTTGCGAGATCTTTTTTTCCCCGCGAGAAGTTGATACTGATTGATTGCTTGAACCTTTTTTTTTTTTGCACACAGCAGTGGAGGCCTAAAGCAAAAAGGTTTTATAAAACCCAGCTTAAGGCCTAGGACTGGGGGGACGCTGTGTGTGTCCAGAGAGAGGGCTCTGCGTGCCACTTTGGCACACGTGCCATAGGTTCGCCACCACGGCTCTAAACCAAATGTACAATTCATTGTGCTTTAATAATATTGCCACTGCCATCCTTTTTCTGGTGACTAAAGTCAGTCAGTGAACATTAAGCAGCAGTAATAAAAAGAAATCTGTCTAAGACTCTAAGGGCAATACATCCCCTAAAAGAATATAAATCATCCAATGAACTTCCATGGCTGATGACCAACATAAATCCAACACTTTGAATGCTGTATCAAATTGGCCTATGAAATGATCTGAACACTCCAAATATCCTGAGCAGAAAACTAAGATTGGGTAGGGCTGTCAAGTGTAAATAAGTGGCAAACTGTTGTGCTGAAGCCCAGAGATGACACAGTAAAGTCCAATCGAGTTCAATCTTTGATTTGCTTACCCTTAGTGGGCAGAATCTTGGTAAAGTAAAGCTATAACTTTCTAGCCTACTAAACACATCCTGAGAGATTCTAGGATATGACTACCCTGAACCTCTTCCCCGCTCCTCTTCCAGCTCGGTTCTGCACAGACTCTTAATCTAACTCAGCGTTGCCAAAACTCTCTCCCTTAGTTCATGCAGGGGCACATTTCATCACACAAACTCACATTTGTTGTTTTCAATGTATGAAAGCTCTTAAAATCCTAAGGAGAATGTTTCCTTTAACATGAAACATGAATAATAGAACCCTCCAAATACTTTTAGTCAAGAGCATCACTCAAGTCAATGGAAGTCGCTTCCATATTGAATATGTATAGCAGGGGTGTCAAACTCAATTTCATTGAGGGCCGCATCAGCATTGTGGTTGCCCTCAGGGGGCTGGGTGGGTGTGGCCTATTGGGTGGGCGTGGCTAAAGTGTGTATGGCCTACTGGGTGGGCGTGGCCAGCTCTACATGGTTCGCATCAAGGGTGCCTATGGGGGCCTGGGCAGGAGTGGGACAGATCTGGGGGTCTCTGGCAGAAGGAGGGTCTCTGGGCCAGGGCCAAGGCAGTGGGGGCCGTTCCCTCACTGTTTCCAGGATGGCTTTGCGGGCCACATGAAACCACTTCGTGGGCCGGATCCGGCCCCCGGGCCTTGTGTTTGACATGTCTGATGTATAGGATTGAAGCACTGTTGGTGTTCCTTACCTTTAAAGTCGAATTGGTAAATATTTTTCAAGGATTCATGTAGAAAGTAAAAGCTGCCCAGTGCCTATGGAAAACAAAAACAAAATCAGCAATGCACACAAATAAATAAAATCCATACACCAATAAAAGACAAGAATAAATTAATACATTCTTGAAATATGGTGAGTTGAAGGGGCTTTCAGGGGAAGTAGGGTAAACTGAAGATGGTTCTAAGAACACAGAGCTGCTGACTGAAGCAAAGACCAAGCATCTGACCATAATGGAGCCTGTTACAGCCATTAAGCGCACACATGAGCACATTACTAATGATCTCCCGTCTTTCCCCTCCCCAATGCAATCATTAAACAAACATGTGGGTTATTATGCAGAGCACAGGGTTCTTCTTGGGCCCCAGGGGAAGCCATACCATTTATGGCAGGGCTTTTCAACCTTTTCATCCATTGTACCACTTTTAGGATATGGCAACATCCGAGTACCACCAGCCGCCTAGCAAAGTGTCAAAAACTCAATAACCAAAAAAAAAAAAGTAAAAAAGTGATGAAGTACAGGTAGTCCTCGACTTACAACAGTTCACTTAGTGACTGTTCAATGTAACAATGGCACTGGAAAAAGTGCCCCCCCCCAAACCACAGCCGAGCAAGACACCTGCCTGCCCGCCCAGCGGTGCTCTCTCTTCTGTCCGAGGTTTTCATTGTTGTGAGCATTTCTGTTCAGGATTGGCAGCAGGGGTGGGTGGGGGTGTTTGGTTTTTATTCCCCCGTTTGCTGGGTGGTTGCAGCAGATTTTGGTCACTTCAGATGACCCTGGAACACTGTGACCGTCATAAATATGAATCAGTTGCCAAGCATCTGAATGTAAATCACAAGACCCTGGAGATGCTGCAACATTCCAGCTGATCGGTGCTTCTTCTGGGCTCAGAAGTGCTAGGATCAGCGCCAAACTCCAGCTGGAGCCTGGCACTGATCCTGGCACTTCCACTGAGCCCTGACAGCCCTGCAGCTCCAGCCATTTCTCGCTCAGGCTTGTGCGGTGCTGCCACCAGTTCAGCTCATTCCCCTCCCCTGCTACCACTTTTCTAGGATGGTCACGTACCACCTGGCAGGTGCCAATGTACCACAGGTGGTACCCGTACCACTGGTTGAAAAGCCCTGCTCTAAGGCACCCTGTGCTCTACTTTCCATTCCTCAGGAACTCCACAGATCTTGGAACTGGTTCCTATCCTACCAGGCCCCGCACTTTCCTCACCCCATGTCATCCATCACAAACTTACTTCTTAAAGATCACCAGAACTCTGGAAGTTGGGTTAGAGAAAAAGGAAAGGATGCTTTCATTGCTAGGTGGTGCAATCCCAGAAGCAGCCAGCATTTTCAGGATAGTTGTATTGAATTGTGGCCACTCAGAAAATGGTGAAACCTTCCAGGATTGTGCCACGTGGCCCAGCAATTGAGCGGTTTGTTTTTGTTCCCTAACTTGACCTCCGAAGCTCTGGAGATCTTTGAAGTGCTTGATGGGTGACACAGTGTGAGGAGGGTAAGAGGCCCAGTCCTAAAGTTATAGCTGCGGCAGTGACCAGGTTGGTCACAGGAATAAATAACAGCTGGGGAGCTGCAGTGGCCATAATTTTGGGCATGGGTTATAAGAGCTTAGGGATGTCTGCCTTAATTTCAACTGGTTGTTAAGTGACTGGTCATAAGTCAAAGTCTACCTGTACATGTAGTAATGGAAATTTAAAGAGACTTTTCTATATATATTTCTTTTATTATATTCTCCTTTTTTCTTTATTTTCTTTTTTTCCTGCAGTTTTTATTCTTTCTTTTCATTCTTTTTTCTTTCTCTTAGTTTTGTTAGGTTTTACTATTGTAGTCAAAATTCCAAATAAAATTGTGTATGTGCACGGTTAAGGATTAAATCAACAAATTTGTATAGCAATTGGTGTCTATTACATATTATATTTCAAAATCTATGTCTTAATATAAATTTGTATCTGATGATATAAATGAGAGGTCCTTATGGGACATCCACCATGTTGGTACTTATTCTATTGTCATGTTTGAGGCACCTTAAATCCTGAGCCTTTGCAAACTGTATAGTTGCAGAATATAAAAGCATGATTATATGATTTTTTAATGTAAATGTGTGGTAGAAGAATGATCCAGCAGCCACTCTGACCCACTGCATGTGGACGAGGCAGGGGGGAAGGGCACCACAGCGTGCACACACCCATGCGTGACGAATGATCAGAGAAGATCGGCAGGATTGAACTGTAGAAGGCGTGGACAGATGCACTAGAGAAGGAAGGGGGGAATGGCAATGGAGGGGCGTATACAATAACAGTTCAGGACACGCAACCTATGATGACTGCGGGAGGGGGGCATTTGGAAGATGGATTAATAACAGCATCACATGGCTGGATGCAAGGAGGACGGGTTGAGAAGATAAAAAAGGCAGGAGAGGAGGCACAACAACGAAGGGTAGGACTGACAGAGGTAGGAGGGGCAAAGAAAGGAACAACAGGAAGAAAGAAAGCAATAGGACTGGAACACGCACAAGGAGATGCGGGACAGCTAGGACAATTACGGTTAGTTAGGACGGGCAGCCCTATCACACGATCAATGGGCAGGGCACTGAGTCAACAAGGTTTATAAACAAACTCCCCACCCCCTAGCATTTACTCTGATGATGCTGGCAGTGGACCAGGTTGTTTTAGGTTTGTAAATAGTTGTTTTTATTGTTTTTACTATTTTAGCAATAAATAGATGTTTTATATTCTTCCCAGAGTTCGAGAATTTCATACTGCTATACATACTTGCATACATACATATATACATGTGTGTGTGTGTGTGTGTGTGTGTGTGTGTGTGTCTATGTGTATACAATTTATATATAATTATATATAAACATAAAAACAGTAAGATTTTTGGAAAAAGAATTAATCTGGAGTTTTATCTGGATTCTCGAGCTGGATGTTGACATTACGTCTGCAAGAATATGCCCTTCCAGAATATTGCTATTTAAAGAATTATTATTATGATTCTTAAAAAGATGCATGTCTGTGTATCTTTTGAATATTACCAGAAATTAGCTTCTGCTTTTTATTAATTGCAAATAAAAATTATTAGATTTCAGCCTTTTTACCTTATTTCTTAAAAAAACTCCCTTATCTTTCCTTCCAGAAAATAGCTGTTATTGCAAATAAAAATTATATTAGATTTCAGCCTTTTTACCTACTTTATTTCTTTTTTTAAAAAAAACTCCCTTATCTTTCCTTCCAGAAAATAACTGCTTTTTGAGTTCTGTTTTTAGGAATGATTGCTAATTCTTTGTACTTTGTTCCTGGGTAGATAAATCCTTAATAACAGTAAAACACAATAAAACAATAATAGTAACCAAAGCAAGCTGCCTGATTCATAAGAAAGTGTACTCATCAATTAAAAATGTGTGACAGTGTTTTCTGTTGGGTGAACTAATATGTCAAGAAGATGAGCAGGCGCTCATGTTTGTGTTTTTGACAAATCAGCAAATGTTCCTTCCCGAGATATGCAATTTCTCATACATAATGCAGCAATCAGTCAGCCAAAACTTGGCTTTGCCAGAAGGGTGCCCCTGTCTTTTCATTATTGAGTTGTTTTTTAGTTGAAGAGTCAGAAAATAAACCATATATGTATATATAAAGTATAATTTTTTTCTCTGTTCTCATTTATACCCGGTGAAAAAATTTAAGGTGTGTGCCTAACATATTTACAGACTCAGATTTTACATCCCCACCCCTTGTCCCTGAGTAATTTATAAATCATAAACAGGTCCAATGTTAAGGTTCTGGCAATGTTCAGTTTCTTATGAATCTGTACTTTGTCAATTGAAGACATTTTTCTAGCTACTGAAAAGCACAAAAGTCGCCTTCATGTGTGTGCAAATTCACCCAAATTAGTAGTTGTGAATTTTTCTTGAAACTGAAACCAGCTGTTTAAAAAAATACATAGAGCAGGATCAATAATACATAAGGTCCACGTTTGAAACTGCTTCTGCATTTGGGAACTCATTGCCAAATTCATAGTAGTAGAGCTGAGTGTTTAGCTGGAGACTTGCAGATCTTCTGTGAAGTATAGACTCAAATCACTTTATTGCCTAAAGTGCAACCCAAAAAGCAGCTCCCTCATCCTAGCAGCGATATATATAAATCCCATGTTTTCTTCTAATTTGATGCCCCTTGGAGCAAGTTGCTTTTCCCAATGCACGGGAAAGCCTAATCTGCTTCTACTTAACAAAATACTGTTTTTTAAAAATAAAATAAAATAAACTGAGGTAGATAAACCATTTTTTCCTGGTTTGTGAACAGTTCTTATTTCTTAACCATGAGACTGAACAATTAATGTAGATTAAAATGCCTGGTTACATAAAAATATCCCAGCTGAACACAAAAAGACTGTAAAGTGGCAAATCAAGTGTAATGTGTAGGTCTTGAGCATTAAAGAAGCTAGATCACCAGCCTCTTCTTTTTAAATTAGATAATCTTTTAATAAAAACTGAATTTTATTGAAGAATTTACTAGGAGTGGTCTTAATATCCCCAATGGTCACGCTTGTCTTGCCACACTGTAACAGCTATCCACATATAATCACTTAAGTGCTATTGAGTCAAGTTTGATTCTAGGTGACCTTTAAGATAAATGCATTGCCATTTTGATTTTGTAACTATTAAGTGGCCTTCCAAGGATATTCTACTAGCTTCCTTGATCCAATACATCCACCATTGTCTTCTGCTTCTTGTATTTTCCTTCGTCTAGTCAAACATAATCGTCTCTTTACATCACATGCTAGTGATGTATACATCCTAGTATACAATATTCTGCTTGCAGCTTGTTTTTTTTGCCCAGAATTGATTCTTCTAATGATCTCTGATACTTTCACCAACCATCTCCAAAACTGTTATTTGAGGGCATCTATTTTCTTCCTTTTACTAATACCCAGCTTTCACAGTAAAATATTACCAGTGAAAAGATAATTGTTTAATTGTTCTGATTATGAGTGTACATGAAATGGAAAATGCACCTTGAATCCCAGACAGACCACTTTATCCCGCTTTCATTAGAATGTATCTGAATTCTCGTTTAGCTGGCAACTTAATCTGTACCATTCAGAGCTCCTCACAGTCCAAAACACAAAACCGTGAAGATTAATTAATCATAGTAGAAATAGAAATCAAGATCCTTTCAGTCAAAATGGACACTCATTGCAAGGGAGTATGATATATCAGAAATGCTAAGGAAAAGGTAAAATAGAAAGAGATGTGGTTCTCAGTTGCTTTCACAGGCTGCTGATGACCAGTGAATTTATTTTCAAATTGGGGATTTTACATGAAACACTGGATCTCTTGGGATTAGGTTAATTGAGCATCAGAGGATTTTAGAACTTTCGTTATCTGTGAATGGATAGTTACTCCCATTAAAGTGAAGCAGCAACTATACTGTACATGCATTGCATGAAGATTGATTACAAGGACAAATGTGACATACACAAGGCATTTAAGGAAGAATACATTATATGCTAAATGTTCTCCTAAACCATTTTGGGTTGATCATCAATCATTAGAAGCAATACCTAGAATGTTTTGGTTGTTCTAGGTCAGGGCTTTTCAACCTTTTCACCCATTGTACCACTTTTAGGATATGGCAACATCCAAGTACCACCAGTCGCCTAGCAGTGTGTCAAAAACTTGATGACCAAAAAAAAAAGTAAAAAAGTAAAAAAGTGATGAAGTACAGATAGTCCTTGACTTACAACAGTTCGCTTAGTGACTGTTCAAAGTTACAATGGCACTGAAAAAAGTGCCCCTCAAGCCACAGCCGAGCAAGACACCTGCCTGCCTGCCCGACGGTGCTCTTCCTCCTTCCAAGGTTTTCATTGTTGTGAGCTTTTCTGTTGAGGATTGGCAGCGGGGGTGGGGTGGGGGTATTTGGTTTTTATTCTCCGCCCCCCTCTGCTGGGTGGTTGAAGCAGGTTTTGGTCCCTTCTCATGACCCTGGGACACTGTGACCGTCATAAATATGAATCGGTTGCCAAGCATCTGAATGTAAATCACAAGACCCTGGAGATGTTGCAACATTCCAGCTGATCGGCGCTTCTTCTGGGCTCAGCAGAAGCACCAGGATCAGCACTGAGCTCCAGCTGGAGCCTGGCGCTGATCCTGGTGCTTCCACTGAGCCCTGACAGCCCTGCAGCTCCAGCCATCTCTCGCTCAGGCTTGTGCGGTGCTGCCACCAGTTCAGCTCATTCCCCTCCCCTGCTACCACTTTTCTAGGATGGTCACGTACCACCTGGCAGGTGCCAATGTACCACAGGTGGTACCCGTACCACTGGTTGAAAAGCCCTTCTTCTAGGTTTTAGATGAAGCAACATCCCCAAATCAAAATAAATTTGGACTTACAGTAGTTTACACAGCTAGTCAGGAACAGCTGATGTGCAACAAATCCTTTCTTACTCTTCTCAGCAGATTCCACTAGAGCACATCATAACAGTTCCCTCAGTGTTTCAAAGGCTTTTCCTTCTTTCCCTGCACAGAATAGCATATCCCACTGGCTCACTGGCTGTCTGATCTTTTCAAATCATTTCCTTCCCTCCCATTGTTCAGCTGCAACTACAGCTGTACTGGCCTGTCGTTTACTGTGACTGACTCAGTAGCAAGGAATAGTTCCTTCAAATATGGGCTCTCTGATTTTGAGGCTAAAGAGGAGAATCAGGCAGACTCTCACGCCTGGTGTTTCAGAGTCAGCAGCTGTCAGCCTCCTAAGAATGACTTTGATCCAACACAGAGAACTGCCTATTCAGAGAACAAATTGTTTGATCCTGAATTTGGGGGACTGCCAATCCCTGAAATTAAACCCTTAGCTAAGGAGGACTGAGCAGTGAAGATCAGCAAGTTTCCTTAAGAAAAAAAGAAGAAGGTGCCAATTCCTCTAATCAAGCAAAGTTTCAAACTTTAAGAACATCCCCAGCGGCTACCACCTATTTTTGTTTTCCTGGCCTCTCATATTTGGTTACCATGCTCCACTGTTAAAACTCAATATTCAATATTAACTCCTAACAATGGAAATAGATTCTGCCTTACCATGCTTGGAGTGGATACTGCAGATTGCAACAATTCAAAGTATTGGACACTAGAACAAGATCGGCTCGCCATATTTAAGCCACAGCTACGAGTCGCAGGCAAAAGATACGTTTTCTAATTTACAGCCTGTAGCTCTAGCACACAGGTCTGCAACCCGTGGCTCCGGAGCCGCATGCGGCTCTTTCAGCCGTCTCCTGCGGCTCCCAGTCCTCTGCCATGTGCAGTCCAAAAAAAAAAAAAGTGGGACTAAAAAAGTTCAACCAATCAATTCAAATATGCAGGGTAAGTGCATATCTCGCCTTGGCTCCACTCTTCAGTCAAACCCTGTTCTGCGCATGCGCGCATGTATGTGCATGTGCACACATTTTTTGCGGCTCCCAGCTTTTCCTTTTGTGAGGGAACCGGTTCCGAGTGGCTCTTTCACTGTTTCAGGTTGCTGACCCCTGCTCTAGCATTATCTGTTAATTTTTTATTTTTTTATTTATTTTTATTTTAATTCCATTTATATCCCGCCCTTCTCTGAAGACTCAGGGCGGTTTACAAGCTTAGCAGTAGCCTTCATTCTATGTATATGCCTGCTTATTAGGGCTTTCACACACACCCCAAGCGGCATTATTACAAAGTCAGCTTATTGCCCCCAACAATCTGGGTCCTCATTTTACCTACCTCAGAAGGATGGAAGGCTGAGTCAACCTTGAGCCTGGTGGGATGCGAACCTGCACTAATTGCAGGCAGCTGGTGTTACTTAAGGAGGCATTAGCCCACTGCTCCACCAAGGCTATGAACAAGCTTATAAAGCTTAATCTATGAACAAGCTTATAAAGCTTGTGAAAATGTTGTCTCCTACTTGTTCCAACTCAGCCTAAGGCAGATCTCAAGGTGGCCTATCCTGATTTTTGCAGTGCCCTTCCTTCCCTCAGAGATCATTGGTGATGTCTTTGGCTTTTCCCTATTCTTATCCCCGCTTCAAACCACATCTTCTCATTCTGTCTTTTTTGCCTGTATTTTGACCAAATGAATGTTTTGCTTTGATCACAAACCATTCAAAAGCAGATGTTCCATTCAGAGTTGTTCATGGAATGTTTTGCACATCCCTAATTCTTATTTTCCTTGGCGCAAGAAATACCCCCTTCCTTCACAATCTTCTACAAATTTCATACTAAGTCTTCCCTGGGATTAAGCTTATTTTTATTTATCCAGCACACACCATCATAGCCTGCTTTTTGCCTAAGAAAACAGACCCATCTATCGCTTCATTTTTTTGTCATCAAACATAAGCTCATTAAACTTTATTGTTTGAAATTAGCTTTGTCCTTACTATTAACCCAGATTTTTCACTTTTCATTTTTATATTTATGTTGAATTCTACTAACTTTGGTAACTTTACTCCTTTGGTAGTGCTATGATCTCCACTTTTGACTGCAGCTGTTATATTTTCCAATGTCAAATTCTTCTATTTGAAATATAAATTAAACATATAGAGGGGCAATATGTATCATTGTCACTCCCTTCTGAATCACCTTTTGTCCAAATTCATTTCTTTTAGTAGCTTCTGTCATGTTTAACCTTTCAACCTTATTAGTAACAATGACCCCACAGAGACTCCAAATCCTACCAGTATTGCTCATTAAAAAGCAATATGAAATATCTTTTAACACATTGTATTTGCTAATATTTTTTTCTGATGCAACATCACAAGCACAAAATTGAGAGGTAGAGATTGCAAAGTGTCTTAAAGCTTAATCAACATGCTCCACTGTTAAAACTCAATATTCAATACTGTAGATATTTGCTAAGATATGAAGAGATAATAAAACTCACATGATGTCAAGAAGCATACAATTATGGAGAAGCTATGGAAAGTAATCAATTTGAATGGCTAGTCAATACAGCTAATAACATGGCATGAAAAGAACAGTATTTGGAAATGCTTCTTGGCAGTAAATGTGTCTGTAAAAATATAATCTAAGCCTCTGATCCAGTCCATCAAGTCATCACTGAGCTGGATATTGGGTTCTCTTTATGCAGTTAAAAAGGTATTTCTTATATTCTGAATCATTTTGTTTTCTTTCTTGCGTCAGTTTTGGTCACTCTTGTTTTAGTAACATTGGACCTAGAGGTAGATCTTTTAAATATTACAGAATGGTTGAAAGGTATCAAATTTAGGGGTTTTTTAAAGTTAATTTCACTGAATTGATCTTATTATCTCTAAATCTATTCACTGCTTGACAAAAGTAGTGTGAATGCTATTGCAAATGCCCATCATGAAGGAAATAGGTTTGTGTTGTACAGTTTTTAAATTTATTTTATTTATTTATGAGGATTGCCTTCAAGTCAATGCCTTCCAGTGTTCCTGGACAATTTTCAGAAGTGATTTGCCATTACCTTTCTAAGGCTGGTTTTTAGCTTGGTGTTTTAATTACTATGTCAAACTGGTTCTCTTGTCTAGATACTCAGAATGAAATATATATATATATATATATATATATGTGTGTGTGTGTGTGTGTGTGTGTGTGTGTAAATTACTAACAAAGAATTAAGGGAGACTGAAATGCATTTCAAACTTATTAGTTTTCATCAGTCAGCCATACCCTTCTGAGATTCGAACCTGGGCTGACTGCACATTAGGCAGTTGTTTTTACCTCTTGAGCCACAGGATCTCTCTCGCTTTGTTAGCTTCTGCAAGGGGAGATATGTGTCAAATACTTGTTAACTATTTAGATTACCTTGCTAGGCCCCAAAGATGGGGCAAATCTTTATTTCCTGTTTCAGCCTATCTTGAAGGCCATCGAACAGGCAGTAGTCACACCGGACAGCTCATATATTTATGTAAATTACTAACAAAGAATTAAGGGAGACTGAAATGCATTTCAAACTTATTAGTTTTCATCAGTCAGCCATACCCTTCTGAGATTCGAACCTGGGCTGATTGCACATTAGGCAGTTGTTTTTACCTCTTGAGCTGTCCGGCTAAAACATATAGGGAACAGTTGCTGGAATTGGGTATGTGTAGTTTAACAAAGAGAAGGGTGAGGGGTGACATGATAGCAGTGTTCCAATATCTCAGGGGCTGCCACAAAGAAGAGGGAGTCAAGCTATTCTCCAAAGCACCTGAAAGCAGGACAAGAAGCAACGGATGGAAACTAGTCAAGGAGAGAAGCAACCTAGAACTAAGGAGAAACTTCCTGACAGTTAGAACAATTAACCAGTGGAACAACCTGCCTCCAGAAGTGGTGAATGCTCCAACACTGGAAGTTTTTAAGAGGAGACTGGACAGCCATTTGCCTGAAATGGTATAGGGTTTCCTGCCTGAGCAGGGGGTTGGACTAGATGACCTCCAAGTCCCTTCCGACTTCTTCTTCTTCTTCTTCTTCTTCTTCTTCTTCTTCTTCTTCTTCTTCTTCTTCTTCTTATTATTATTATTATTATTATTATTATTATTATTATTATTATTATTATTATTATATGTAATGAACAAGTGGCATATTTCCATGCCAAATACATGTCAAATAAAATGCCTATGTCAATCTACAAACTACTGAGACACAGTAAAATGCTTTGTAAATGCAAAGCACCCTTGTCAGATATACTGCTATCATTCAATTTATTGTTCTATTCAACTCAAAATCCAATTTCAGTCAATATTATTCAATGAAATAATATGAGAAATGAAAAATATACAAATCCTGATTAATAATTCTGATATTGACTTAATAAGAAATTGCTCTTTTTAAAAAAATACAGACTATATCAACTATAGCATGGGTCCGGATTACCTACGGCAACACCTGCGGCCGGCGTCAACTTCCCTCCGTCCAGTGCGCTCCCACAGAGAGGGCCTCCTCAGGGTGCCGCCAATCAAAGAATGCCGATTGGTGACCCCCAGGGGGAGAGCGTTCTCTGTGGGTGCGCCAGACCTTTGGAACCGCCTACCGGTTGAGCTCCGGATGGCCCCCGACCTTCGCTCCTTCCGGCGCGATCTCAAAACATTCTTTTTCGAACAAGCTGGCCTGGTCTGATGGGATGGGGTTGGGTTTTTAAAACTAGTTTCAACTTTAATATGTATTGATTTTATGGGCATGATGTTTAATGGTTTTTTAATTTTTGTATTCGATTTTTATTGTGTATTGCCCTGTTCACCGCCCTGAGTCCTTCGGGAGAAGGGCGGTATAGAAATCAAATTATTAAATTAAATTAAATTATAATGTATATTTAATTGTTAATTAGACACTGTGAAGTATGGCATTTTACTTGTGCAAACTTAACAACTACAAGGAAGTACTTAAAAGAAAACATGTAAATAATTATCAAACAGAATAAACATTCACCCCACTACTCACTGAATGTATTAGAGCTAATGCTGTAATTATGAAATATGCTTTAAATGCATGTAAAATAAAAGGCCAATGACAACTTGGAAAATGCAATTCATGAAGTCATAAAATCCATAATTAGCTCTAATGAATATTTAAAGCCAAAGTTCAATCTAACTTTTTCAATGATAAATCCACTGCATCAACATAACTCAAGTAATACATTTATCACTGCAAATGACAGCATCTGAATACTAATTAGAATAGGTCCCTGCTGACAGGAAGCCCTTATCTCTTCCTAGTCCTTTTGACTACAGTGCATGTCACCAGTATGTTTGTCACGTCTGATATTATTGATTACCTGCCTGTTTGGCCAAAAACAATTAAAAAGATTTCTTTTTTAAAATATTTATAAACCTGTCGAGAGCACTTATTTTTCTATTAGAAAAATTTAGTGAATTAGCTGCCATATTTCAGTTCAAAGAGCAGCAAGCAAATAAGGAGTTGCTATCTCTCTAGACAGCATGACATTTTTATATAAAAGCACTCTTGTTGTAAGCACTCTTTTGTTATTTATTTTTTTAAAAAATAGTTCATTGGACTCTTTTGTACTGAAATATAATGAATCATTGTTATTGGACATAACCTATTTTAAAAAGCATAGACTGGGTCTTTTGTATTCTTAATGACCTAATGCAGATGTAAATGAAACAAATTTAGTTTTCGCTTATATCTAGAGCTATATGAAGACATATTTTAATATCCTCCAAATCAACCAGTTTAAATGACATAATCAAGTGGGATCCATTCTATGATTGCCTTAGTCCAGACATGTCAAACACAAGGCCCGGGGGCCGGATCCGGCCCGCGAAGTGGTTTCATGTGGCCCGCGAAGCCATCCTGGAAACAGTGAGGGAACGGCCCCCACTGCCTTGGCCCTGGCCCAGAGACCCTCCTTCTGCCAGAGACCCTCAGATCTGTCCCACTCCTGCCCAGGCCCCCATAGGCAGCCTTGATATGAACGATGTAGAGCTGGCCATGCCCACCCAGTAGGCCATACGCACTCTAGCCACGCCCACCCAGTAGGCCACGCCCACCCTGGCCATACCCACCTGGCCCCCTGAGGGCAACCGCAATGCTGATGCAGCCCTCAATGAAATTGAGTTTGACACCCCTGCCTTAGTCCATCTGCCATCAGTTCTTCTTGCTATGTGACCAGCCCATTTTCATTTCAATTCTTTTACTCTCATCCACGAAAAAGATCTAAAATAAGACGGATCAACAATACCAGCAAGTATTGCAGGCAAAAGAATGCTCTGGACCGTATTGGTTGGAAACATGTGGAAGAGGCCTTCATCCTGCAGTGGATAGACAATGGCTAAAATGATGATGATGAAGAAGTGACATAATGGTCTCGCATAAATGGTAGCTATTTTTGAAATGTACACTAGATCAGACCATCTCGTATCAATTGATCAATATGATATTGAAGTAAGTCTGGGTACTGGAGATCAAGATTAGAAAACAGATCTAAAATAAAGTCAAAGAAGCAATTACGGTTTTTAATAATCTTATGTTATTAATTAAATCGTCTTTGGTTCTGTGGATAGGAGTGAATGTCTATTCTAAATAGAAAAGCTGGGTATATAAATCAACTCATTAAAAATTATCACTTTTATCTGCAGACAAATTAGTTGTCCATCAATGTATCATTTTGCACTAGCCTTATCAGCCAAAGTACATAGTATTAAAATGCTATTGTATTTTGTTTTCACCCCAGACCTTGTCTATCTGGTATGCAAGCATCTGGGAAGTTAAAGAAAAAAAATAATCATTTGTATTATTATCTCTTTAATAACATATTTTATTTTATTTATTATTTGTAAAATTTATTGGCCACCCATCTTACCTCAGGGTAACTCTGGGTGGCTTACAATCATAAAATCATCAATGTGATCCCAAGGCTTGGCATTGAACTAAATTATTGTCAATATACAAGTTCTGTGCGATTTAAAAGCTAAATCTGTGATACAGATATTAAGGCAACAATGTTTGTCAGGATAGGGGACCAAAATCCATTTAATTTAATTTTACTATTTTGAAAATACAGAACTCATTACAAGTTTTCTGAAGATGCTGTTTTCTAAGTATCTATGCCTCCCAATGGCTGCAAATTCTAACAGATAAATATAAATTCCACTTTTCACACAAAGCATTTCTTAAGCTCCTAAGCCTGGTAACTGCAACAAGGCAAGCTGTTAGTTGGTTTCTCACTGGTCTTCTGTGTATTTTCTAGAAATGTGTACCTTAAAATCGGAAACAGAATTATGTTTTATTATTTGTGCCATCCTTGACAACTGCATTTTTATACAATTGTGTATATGTTGTTTTACATCTGAGCAAGTAATCCAAAATGTTATTATCAATACTGTAGTGCATTCTCATTTATTCTTCTGAACACATCAAATACAAATCAAATCATAAATAAGCTATGCACTTTGTGTTCCCACAATATACACATAGCAGGATTTCTCACTGATTGCAAATAATAGTTTATAGAGTTATCTCTCTCCTTTCCAAAATAGAATTGAAAATTTGATTACCTTTAATAGTATGAAATGTAAGAAACTGGCAGTTGTGGTTTAACATTTATACCATATATAGCATAATCTTATATATTTTACTCAGAAGCAAGTCTGAATAATGAGGCTTACTCTTAAATAAATGAGTTTCTATGGAATTAAAATCTTGCTGTTTATTTGTTCACACAGAACATATTTTGCCAGTTTTTTAAAAAATAAATTGATTTTTAATTGATTCTTGGATTCATCCTGTTTGGGTATGCTAATAGCTAGAGGTCTATTTTGTAAATGATCCTGCTGATGCTAAAAAAAAAAAATCTAGATAGATTTTTAACAGGTTTTTTAAAAGCTTAAGCACTTTTATGACTCTTCCCCAGTAAAGAAATTTAAATGTTGCTGATTATATTTCATAAAAATTTAAAACAATTAAGATAGATATCTCAAAAATTATTTTCTATTTTTTAAAAACCTGATCCTTTGGCTTTGTTCCAAGATACAATAAAAATGGATGTCATGACAAACATAACAAAATGGATGGTTTCTGGTTCATTTCTGAATTTAAAAACAAATAACAAAAAAAGATTTATATATTCTTAATACATAATTTAATTTCATACTTTTTAAGAAAATATATGGGGTGAGGAGGTGAAAGCCTGTTCTTCCATTTGCTACAGAACAGACTTTTAAGAGGTATGAAATACTGTAACCTTTTAATATTCTTCTATTAAAAATCGCCTGAAGCTATACCACACTTGCTTTGCTTCCTTGTCTTTAAACACTAATTAAACAGCAGCTCTGCCTGGGATCAATTTAATATTTCATAGCTCTCTTCTTCCATAATAGACTCAGTGAGAGCAAATTCAATCTGTTGGAAAGCATTATTGCCCATTTAGTTTAGTATCATTCTGATCAGCTGTCAATCCAAAGGGTAGCATGTGGCAAAAATGGGTATTTAGCATGTAAGAGTCATTGTATGTTGTTCTGTATTTCTAGATATTTGGTAAACTGCCTTGGAATAAGGGATGATTGATTTACAAAGTAACAAATTTCAAATTTCATATTCTAAGACTAAACACAAAATAATTGGACAGAGCTATTCCCTTGCCTGACCCAGTACAATCAAACTTGTTTCAAGGTTGACTGCCTGCATGAGAAATATGTGCATTATTTCATTTTGTCTCCGATCCAATGTTCAATGTTAGAAGTTAATTAAATTGCTTGTCCATTGTATTCATCCACTTACAAAGTTAATGATATTCTGTCCTGAATTAAGGGGAATCTTATAAAGCTTGCACTATGGAACCTGGCATGCTGTACATGGAGAAGCTGAACTCTGTCATAGCTTTGGGTTGCAATTCTTCTAATTAGGAAACAAAATGAATGTTTCTGTGTCTGCCAAAGTAGAGGACAATTCATTCCGGCAGTGAGGCAAAATGCTTTGACAACAGCAACTTAATTATATCTTGGATCTGACTTCAATAAATTCTTCAGAATTAATAAACTTGTTAAAGTTTTTAAATCACCATAGGAAAGATAAACAAGAGTGTAACAAGACAGCCTTTTAAGAGAGCACAAAGATTTGTACCAAAAAAACAAATTATTTCAAGGACATAAGCCCTGCAGGTTTTGCAAATTATTAAAATGCTCTCTTTAAGTGATACAGTAATTAAAATGGACATACAAGATTTATTTTTCTTCCCAATCCTTGAATCTAACACAAGTATGTGGAAATGTATTACGGCTCAAATAAAGGTGATTTCTGAGGACCTTTCTGAGCTGAAATTCCTCCAACCTGATGATCAGGATTCATCAACAATTATCAGAAACATTTAAATGAATGAACCTTTATTGTCAAAGTACAACCATGTATACATTGAGATTGGCTGAGCCTCCCTTCATGGCCCCCCAACTCACAGTGACAACACCCACCATCTTGTTACACCATGTGAGCTAATTGTACAACACGCTGACCTCACAAGTCAATCATACATAAAATTATTTCCCGTTCAAGAGCCTAACAGCCAATGGATAAAAGCTGTTTTTTCAGCCTGTTGGTACGGCTGGCTATACTACTGTATCTCCTACCCGATGGTAGGAGAGTAAAGAGATACCGTCCAGGGTGTGAGTCATCCCTGAAAAGTTTCCTCACTCTTCCAAGGCAGTGAGCCCTGGCGATGTCATCCAGTGGTTTCAGGGGACAGCCCACAATGTTTTGTGCTGTGCTCACCACCCTCTGTAATACTTTCCTATCTGCGTCTGTCAGGCCAGCATACCAAACCACAATACAGTGCGAGAGGATGCTCTCTATAGTAGACCAGTAAAAGAAGGTCATTATCCGCTGTTCTACCTTGTTCTTCTGCAAGACCCTGAGGAAGTGGAGTCTCTGTTGGTCCTTTCTGGCCACCTGGGTTGTATTGACTTTCCAGGTAAGATCTTCACAAGAGGTAGACTCCCAGGAATTTAAAGGAGGAAACTGTCTCCACACAGCCCCCACCCCGATGTAAAGTAGGGCAGGTTCCTCTCTTTTCCTCCGGAAGTCTAGCACCATCTCTTTTGTCTTTTAATTGCAATTTTTGTCTACTAGGGGGATGTTGCAGCCAAAACCTGGCTCAGCTAAAGCTATCAAATCACTTTGAAAATACAACATAATTTTAATAGCATGCAACAGTAAAGCAGTGTACACTGGACTCCCAGTAAGGCATTGGCAGCTTGTTGAGCAAAAACAGAATCACACCTTATATATCTTTCGTCTACTATGTTTCAAAAACCAGAGAAAGGAAAAGGCAGGCACATCTAAAGTGCAACAAGAGGGTGGAATGTTTTAAGTAAACACATCTGGGGGACCTTCTGAACTTAAAACCATTAATTTAGCAACTGTTAAAAGTTATGAGGAAACTTTGAAAAAAGCAACTTACAAGCAGTCCTTGTACTTACAACCCATTGTTCCCCCATGATTACGTGATCAAAATCTGGGAGCTTGGCAATCGGCATGCATTTATGAAGGCTGGACACCATTTACAACCTTCCCAGCCAGCTTCTGAAAAGCAAAGTCAATGGGGGAAGACAGATTTGCTTAAGAAGTGCATGATTCACTTAACAATTGCAGGGATTTGCTTACCAGCCATATCAAAAAAGGTCATAAAATCCAGTGCAACTCACTTAACAACTGTGTTGCTTAGCTACATAAATTCTGATCCCAATTGGGCTTATAAGCAGAGAACTACCTGTATATACCCCTTCCTGTTAGTTCAACATGACAGGTTTCTGACTGATGCATTCCCTGACTGAATTCACTCATTGCTGTGAATGTTGCATCACAAGACTACTTTGAGCAGTTTGGTTCATGTGCATTGGGGAGGCAGGGTGCACCTCATTTTTTAGTAATGAATGCAGTTCCTGAGGGGGGGGGCTTGTGGGTGTGCATGTGCATGACACATGTGTGTGTGCGCAGTACCTTTTGCCAGCAAAGGGGCACATTAATTACTGAAAATAAAAGTTTACATATATTTGCCAGACACAAATATTTAAATTATTTTTCTCAAAAAATAAAAGAACAAGAATAATGTATAATATTTTTTGTTGTTGTTGTTAGCTGCGAAGTCGTGTCCGACCCATCGCGACCCTATGGACAACATTCCTCCAGGCCTTCCTGTCTTCTACCATCTTCTGGAGTCCATTTAAGCTCACGCCTACTGCTTCAGTGACTCCATCCAGCCACCTCATTCTCTGTCGTCCCCTTCTTCTATTGCCCTCGATCTTTCCCAGCATTAGGCTCTTCTCCAGTGAGTCCTTCCTTCTCATTAGGTGGCCAAAGTATTTGAGTTTTAGCTTCAGGATCTGGCCTTCTAAAGAGCAGTCAGGATTGATCTCCTCTAGGACTGACCGGTTTGATCGCCTTGCAGTCCAAGGGACTCGCAGGAGTCTTCTCCAGCACCATAGTTCAAAGGCCTCAATTCTTTGGCGCTCAGCCTTTCTTATGGTCCAACTTTCACTGCCATACATTGCAACTGGGAAGACCATAGCCTTGACTATACGCACTTTTGTTGGCAGGGTGATGTCTCTGCTTTTTAGTGTGCTGTCTAGATTTGCCATGGCTTTCCTCCCCAGGAGCAAGCGTCTTTTAATTTCTTGGCTACAGTCCCCATCTGCAGTGATCTTGGAGCCCAGGAAAACAAAATCTGTCACTACCTCCATTTCTTCCCCATCTATTTGCCAGGAATTGAGAGGGCCAGTTGCCATGATCTTGGTTTTCTTAATGTTAAGTTTCAACCCAAGTTTTGCACTCTCCTTCTTCACCCGCAACAAGAGGCTCTTTAGTTCTTCTTCACTTTCTGCCATTAGAGTGGTATCATCTGCGTATCTTAGGTTGTTGATATTTCTTCCGGCAATCTTAATTCCAACTTTTGATTCATCTAGCCCTGCCTTTCTCATGATGTGCTCTGCATATAAGTTAAATAGGCAGGGCGACAGTATACAGCCTTGCCGGACTCCTTTCCCAATTTTGAACCAATCAGTGGTTCCGTGTCCAGTTCTCACTGTTGCTTCTTGACCCGCATATAGGTTTCTCAAGAGACAAATAAGATGGTCTGGTACTCCCATCTCTTTAAGAACTTGCCACAGTTTGTTATGATCCACACAATCAAAGGCTTTAGCATAGTCAATGAAGCAGAAGTAGATGTTTTTCTGGAACTCCCTAGCTTTCTCCATGATCCAGCGTATGTTGGCAATTTGATCTCTAGTTCCTCTGCCTCTTCGAAATCCTGCCTGTACTTCTGGTAGTTCTCGATCCACATACTGCTGAAGTCTAGCTTGTAGGATTTTAAGCATGACTTTACTAGCATGAGAAATGAGTGCAATGGTGCGATAGTTTGAACATTCTTTGGCACTGCCTTTCTTTGGAATTGGAATGTAAACTGATCTTTTCCAATCCTGTGGCCACTGTTGAGTTTTCCAAATTTGCTGGCAAATTGAGTGTAGCACTTTTACTGCACTGTCTTTTAAGATTTTGAATAGCTCAGCTGGAATACTGTCACCTCCACTAGCTTTGTTGTTGCTCAGCTTTTCTAAGGCCCACTTCACCTCACATTCTAGGATGTCTGGCTCGAGGTCAGTGACCACATCATTGTGATTATCTGGGACGTTAAGCTCATTCTTGTATAGTTCTTCTGTGTAATTTTGCCACCTCTTCTTAATCTCTTCTGCCTCTGTTAGGTCCCTGCCATTTTGGTCCTTTATCATGCCCATTTTTGCATTAAACGTTCCCTTCATCTCTCCAATTTTCTTGAAAAGATCTCTGGTCCTCCCTATTCTATTGTTTTCTTCTATTTCTTTGCACTGTTCATTTAAGAAGGCATTCTTATCTCTTCTAGCTATTCTCTGGAATTCTGCATTCAATTGGGCATATCTATGTTTTTCTCCCTTGCCTTTCGCTTCCCTCCTTTCCTCAGCTATTTGCAAAGCTTCCTCAGACAGCCATTTTGCTTTCTTGCATTTCTTTTTCTTTGGGATAGTTTTGGTTGCTACCTGTTGTACAATGTCGCGAACCTCTGTCCATAGTTCTTCAGGCACTCTGTCTATCAGATCTAATTCCTTAAATCTATTTGTCACCTCTACTGTATATTCAACAGGGATATGATTTAATTCATACCTGACTGGCCTAGCGCTTTTCCCTACTTTCTTCAGTTTAAGCCTAAACTTTGCAAGGAGAAGCTCATGGTCTGAGCCACAGTCAGCTCCTGGTCTTGTTTTTACCGACTGTATAGAGCTTCTCCATCTTTGGCTGCAGAGCATATAGTCAATCTGATTTCTGTGTTGACCGTCTGGTGATGTCCATGTGTAGAGCCGTCTCTTGGGTTGTTGGAAAAGAGTGTTTGCTATGACCATCGTATTCTCTTGACAAAATTCTATCAGCCTGTGCCCTGCTTCATTTTGTACTCCAAGGCCAAACTTGCCTGTTATTCCAGTTATCTTTTGGCTTCCTACTTTAGCATTCCAATCCCCCATGATGATAAGGACATCATTTTTTGGTGTTACTTCTATAAGGTGCTGTAGGGCTTCATAGAACCGGTCAATTTCATCCTCTTCAGCACTGGTGGTTGGGGCATAGACTTGGACTACTGTGATATTGAATGGTTTGCCTTGGATTCGAACTGAGATCATTCTGTCATTTTGAGGATTGTATCCCAGTATTGATTTTCCTACTCTTTTATTGACTATGAAGGCTACTCCATTTCTTCTGAGGGATTCTTGCCCGCAGTAGTATACCTGATGGTCATCTGAATTAAATTCACCCATTCCTGTCCATTTTAGTTCGCTGATACCTAAGATGTCGATGTTCAGTCTTGTCATCTCTTGTTTGACCACGTCCAGCTTTCCTTGATTCATGGATCTTACATTCCAGGTTCCTATGGAGAAAAAATCTTTACAGCATCGGACTTTCCTTTCACCACCAGACATATCCACAGCTGAGCGTCCTTTCGGCTTTGGCCCAGTCGCTTCATTCTTTCTGGCGCTACTAGTACTAGCCCTCTGCTCTTCCCCAGTAGCATATTGGACGCCTTCCGACCTGAGGGGCTCATCTTCCAGCGTCATATCGTTTTGCCTTTTGGTACTGTCCATAGGGTTTTCATGGCAAAGATACTGGAGTGGGTTGCCATTTCCTTCTCCAGTGGATCACGTTTTGTCAGAACTCTCAGCTATGACCTGTCCGTCTTGGGTGGCCCTGCACGGCATAGCTCATAGCTTCATTGAATTACGCAAGCCCCTTCGCCACGACAAGGCAGTAATCCATGAAGGGGATAATATTTTTACTCATGTATAAACTTTACTCTTTTAGTAATGTTTTTAGATCATATTTATACAGAAACATTGGAAAATTCAAAAGGCTTCCTAAACTTTTAAGCACCATTGTAATGGACTTCATATTTGGGTCTTGAAGAGCAACTTCACAACATCTCAAAAGGGAAATGTCAAAACTGAACAGTAATTGAGCAGTCAAAGAAAAAACAATCTCTCTTTTTTAAAAAACTCCAATCACTGTGCATGAAGTATGAATTCCAGTAGGCACTGCTCACACAGCAATGCCAATTTTGAAATAAATCTTACAATACATGTCAATTTCACATTATCAGAAACTAACATTAATATTGTCAAACTAGAGTCCAACAAGGTGTGATATGAACTGATTGTGAGAGCAATTTGGAGGCATAAGGAAAGCAATACCCATAAACCTCAATTCTTGCACATTATCTAGCTCTTTCCACTTTTTAATTAACTATTTTGGTGTGAAAGCAATTTTCATTTTATCCATCTGTTAATTAATTTCATTTTCCCAACTGAAAGATGTATGCTGAATTGAGCTAGTTTTTCTTGATTACTGTATTATTCTACATTTCAATATTACATTTTATTCTTCATTTTCTACTGATGGAACAGCTATGATTGATGATGATCCTATCCATTCAATTGTGTCCAATACTCAGTGATTCTATATTATAACACAAATAACAGTAATGTAAACTTTCACATTTTTTAAAAAAACCTTCTTTCTTCCTAAGTTCTTCCATAGTTCCTTCCTGACTATGAATAACTTATTGAATTGTTGCTCCATTCATTTCTCAACTATACCATGAGATACATTATCCTGAAAAATAGTGACTGATTTATGGTCAACCAGTAACTTTCATTTTTGAAAAGATATTTAAATTCTTGAGTAGGGGACTTAAATTCTTAATTTCCCAACTGAACTACTGCACTGTACTGCAGGATTCTTTGATTCTTTTCCTGTGTTTATAATCCAAATTAACTAAGTTGGGAAATGATATCATATTAGACTACTAGAATTCAGTGGCTATTTATGCATTTTGATGTTAGTAAGGACTAGTACTCAGCACCATGTAGATTGTTGAGGTGTTTAGATCATTACTTTTATAGTACTTGCATAGTCATCAAAATGAAATAAATAAGCTATACGAGTTCATTTAGCCTCAATGAGTGATGGTCCTTGGAGACAAATTTACTTGTAGTTCAGCTTTTTGATTAAATTGATGGTCATTTATTGCAGTTCTGGAAATGCTGGCTGCATTTGACTTCTGTCCTTCCTTTCCCATTCATACTATGGAATATCAGGGTATTTCTCTCTCTAGCCCAGGGGTGTCAAACTGGGGTGTCACAACGAAACCGCACCCACCCCATTGTCGACAATGGGGAAAAAGCTCTGATACGTCGCACGTCACGTGATGTCGTGAGTTTGACATGTCTGCTCTAGCCCAGTTGTCTGTTGTTGACGCAGCTGTGAATGTTGATGCAGCACCATTTGTATCACAATTACTTTGCAAGTTTGAAACTGATATGTGATCTACACTGCAGTTCTCCCTACAGTACTCATTATGCTAGAAAGACACATGCTGCTCCAGAACTTCTGCATCAACACAATATTTTAAAAAGAACTCAGATGCTTATTTTGTATAGGGAGGAGATATAGAATGGTCAGAAAATTCTGGTTAGTATCTTTCCACTGCAGAAAAAAATGTGGTAATTATGTTTAATCCTCCTTTAAAATAACATTCTACTGACATACTAATTTACTAAAAGTTGGAAATATATATAAGTAAGCATTTAAAAACATACCCTCCCACCAGCTGTCTATCAGTCATCTTTGTTTCAGCTGCAGACCAATGTAAGATTTTTCCAGGACTTAGAAATTAAGATATAGAATAATATACTAATAACAACAATTATAGAGATTGCTAAGAGAAAACTGTGTAACATTAAGGGCTAACTTTTAGAATTCTATCTACTATTTATACTAAAACTTAAAGGTGAATATATGGCAATACAGTATAAATATGAACCAGAGAAGTATAAAAAATAAAATAAAAATATATTAAAATAGCATATCAAACAATCTGGACTGCACAGTACCACTTTTCATAGATTTCATATCATAAAAACTTCACTCGCA
Organism: Vipera berus; assembly: GCF_964194415.1. Taxonomy (NCBI): domain Eukaryota; kingdom Metazoa; phylum Chordata; class Lepidosauria; order Squamata; family Viperidae; genus Vipera; species Vipera berus. The sequence goes on along the minus strand of NC_138207.1, from coordinate 70,231,147 downwards.
TAATAAGCAGACTATATGAAATTACAATAATTAGAATTTAAGGTATAAAATAACAGATTATTCATTAGGTAATAAGGATTACCTAAAACCATTAAGATCTAATTATAGATTTACTATTGATATTAAGACTATAGAGGCTCTGATAAGGCAAATTAATGTAAATGATAAAACATTGATAACATTAACACAACAAAGCATAAAAAGCAAAGGTAGATATCAGATCAAACAATTCAGTACTATAAGGAGTAACAAAGTAAGAATATATAATTAGCATTAAACTGTAAAAGATACAGTTTACCTAATGTATCAAAGTTCAATACTATCAATAATGAAGATAAAGCCTAAAATATTTTAGTTATTGGATATAATTTCAATTTTCAAAAGTCTAGAATAATAAAAAATAACATACTACTCTACAAGTGCTGATTTATCTCTGCTTATATTTTAGTGAAAATGACAAGCAATACGCTTGCAATTAAAAGTACATTTTGAAACAAGGTTGTATTTTATAAATGATCATTTGGATAAACATCCTGCTAATAAAAATTAATTTAGTGAAGTGCTTCCAAACAGACTTTTAATTATGAAAAATGAAGCTATATTATAATACATTGCATAAATACAAATCAATAATATATCAAGTTGATTAGATCATGAAGTAAACTTGCATCATCATTAAAAGTGCATTAATATTTTCTTTTTAATCTTTCTGAGCATTTAACTCACACTTCGTGTTATTATTCCATTTACTCAGAAACACATCCAATATTTCATGCATGCTAGTCAATTCAGTCAATCGAAGATGCATTTGAAAAGAGAAAAAACCTTTATTGCTATTATAGAATTCATCAAATTTAAACTCTCTAAATCAATAGGCAAACTGACCTCTCTCATGTAGTGAGAATCAAAGTATTTAAAATAGCACCAAGACATTAACAGTACTGCTTGAATTACCCATAATACAGTTTAACTATGATTGAAGACTAATCAGTGCTAATAAATAAAAACCAAAGCCAAAAATGATACCCATTATTAAATTATTAACTCCATGAATAAAATTAAAAACAGAATCTTAATATGAAGTATTTTAACATAAACCTGAATTATGACTACTTCTTCAACAGGTATGATTTCACACATACAGATTCATTTGCTGTATGCTAAATTATCAGGTATGTTCCAAATTTTAGAAAGTTGAACTGACTTAATATACCCAGTTCTGAATGCTGGCACAGTCCATAAGATTCGAAACACCTCAAATAGGTCAAGCTACATAAATTCACATATGTTTACTAGAAGAATTATAATTATAGATAACTAAGCAATCTACATAAGGACTGATTCCAGTGACTTCCACTAGATATTCCAACAGTAGGACAGAAGAATAGGAGAGCACTGTTACACCAAGCCATATCTTTTCTTGATTATAGTCCTGTAGGAATATATGATCTCAAGGAAAGGTTGGCTGATAATGCCATCACCTTAGGTGAATGCTCTGTAACTGGAGCCAGACATGGACTATGTGGCAATTCACAGCACAGTTAATGCTCCTTACGATGCACATGGGAAAGCACTGGTGTGACACCAGGTACTTTGAGAGTTGTTTGATAGTGCATAAAAATGTTGAGGGGGCACTCTGAAATAATGAAATATTTCAGGATAGGGACCAATTAATATTGAATGAGTGCAGTACCATAAGAGTCTATAGTAAGTCATGGTGGTGTCAACATGTGTATCATAATTTCATTGTACAAACTACATAATGTAATGGGTGTATACATATGATGGAAGTGAATAATACATGTAATTTACATCAAGACATTCACATTTTCATTTGGCTCCCTCCCGACCCTGGTCCAAAACTCATATGTAGTGTGTGATCCAGCAAGGATGCAGAGTTTAGAAAAGATGTAGGAAGATTCAAGTTCTTTAAAGGAATTAAATTCCTGTTGTAAATCATTTTGATCCTGTGAAAGGTAAGATATGCCATACAATCCACCATAAAGCTCAGATGGTAAAATTATAGTGTGAAAGTGGACCTTTCAGATCCACATATGCAAACTAGAGACCCTGCAGACATGAGGGAAGGATACAGGCTAATGACACCATTCAAAACCCTGTTATAAGAAGGTAAATGTTGGATGGCCTTTGTTATGTATCCAGGTGAAGAGAACACATACACACTTACATAGCAGTCACCACCAGGGGCGTTGAACTGTATCTGTTTTGGTGGGAACCCAGTTTTGGCGGGAAACAGAGGTTCAAACCGATTGGCCAGCTGCTCACCTGGCCAGGTATAAAAGGAGGACAGGTAACCCCTATTCCCCAGTACAGTCACTTCCACCGAATAAAGATCTGCCATGCTGTACTCATCGTCTTGGCGTCCTTCCTGCTCTCCAGAACCCACTACACAACAGCCTTAGAACAAAGTACAAAGGGTTTCATATTTTTTTGGAACAGCAAAATACAGTATGTAAAAAAACCAGCCTCAACGTCAAGGATAAAACAATAACAACAACAACAACCCCTGAATCTTCTGAATCAGGCTATATATCTCATCCACTAACTAGAATCATAGAATCATAAGGTTGGAAAGGACCTTGGAGGTCTATCTCTGCCAAAGACAGGAGTCAATTATAGGGATAGAACACATTCAGGTAGTAAACTTCCATCAATAACTGCTGATGGAAGCTATGAGATATATCTGTGATAACTATCTTGTCACTACAATATGGTAAATATAAGAAAAGCAAATCAGACCCTGAAATGAGCAGTGTTAACACTCAAGAGTCAAATAAGTCATGTATTCTGCTGCATTGCTGTACTGTGTGGAGAAGCTGTATCTTGAAGCCCATTGGGGAAGTATAGTAATCAGATATCCCTGGAGGGAAATAACATTCAAAGAATGCTACCAATCTAAGGAAGAGTTTGCTGTGACAGATTGAGACCCAGCTAATTTTACTGCAAGCATTTGGGAGGTTTGAAACTTTGGATTTTTTGAGCCATTTATTAATGTCTCAACCAAAGGTTTTTAGCAGGTGGTATTTTCTCATTGGTAGGACCTTCAATAAGCCTTCATTCTGTGGGTTCCTATGACTAGCTGCTTGTAAGCGTTGCTCAATCTCACAACTAGGAACTCGGAGCCAGACCAATTTGTACTGTGATCTTGCTCTTCTTTTGACTCAGTGGATAGCTCTTGAACTTTTGATAGAGCCTGTCTCTACTTTACTGCCCAACTATGTGTTGTTAGCTAAGACACAAGCTCTCAAATATTGTGGTGCCATGACCCCTAAAATCATAAATAAATTTGTCTGATACAACATATGAATAAAAAATGAGTGTGGCAAAAGGACAAGAGAGGGAACATAAGTTCATTCACCACTGCACGTATTGTTCATAAAGTACCATCAAAAATCATCTTCTCTCCCCAACTCTCTTTATATTGCACATTTTCAACTGTAATGTGTTTGGGATTGGGACTTTGCCTTTGATACTCTGCAAAGATCAAGCACAAAAACAATACTATAAATAAATCACAGTCAAGGCAATAAACAGCAAGTAACCTGGGGAAACAGAAAGTGATGATTCATTCTCATGCCAGGATGTCCTTCTTTTCCACCTTGCTGTCTTCCCTGATCAATCTAATAGTAGTGTGGGAACTGTGGAGGGCCAGTGGATCTTGTTTTGCTACCCTAACTCCTAGCATTCTTTCCTGCACTGAATACAGCACTTGACGATCCAAGAGATATATTTCAGCACTCAGCTGCCAAATGTCAACCATTGATCAGCATTGGTTGGGAATGGGAAATGGGGAATGGGTCTCATACTTATTTCTGTTTCTTACAGTTGTGGTGGTCATGGCTAATGCCAAAATGGGTATTATAAAAAGTATCCATCTTTGTCAGAAGAAGTAAAGTTGAATCAGCTTCCCAACAACAAGGACTCTTTTGGAGGAACAGGATGCAAGCATAATGAACCATAAGATGCTAATAGATTCAAATTTTTGTATGAGTGGATGGATGGATGCATGTATGCTATTTATATGGCCACCCAACTCATAATATGTGACTCTGGGTGGCATACAATCAACAATAAAAACAAAATTAAAAAATATTCAACCAATACAAAAATTAAAATTATGATTAAAAGGCTAGGAGAGTGCCAGAAATTATGAACAATGGAGCCTCTGTCTCTTTCTTTTGTGTGTATGTCTATTATTAAATAGTAGAGAAAGTGGATGTTCTAGGAACTTTGGGAACGAGTGACCACGTGATTCTAGAATCCACACTGAAGGTAGGGAGAAATGTACGTTGTCAAACTATGTTGAGGTAGTAACTCAGTTATGCTATCCTCATTGTGCCTCCTGGTGAATTCTCCTACCCATATATTTATTATGCTATAGGCTGGATTGATCTGTTTCTCTTCTTTTCTAATTTAAAGTACTGTTTCCCAGGAGGTTATTTACAAAACAATCTAATTTCCATCTTTCAAGCTCAAGATTGCTTGAACTAATTATTTTTTTATTATTTAATTTGAATTCTACTTTGGACAAGTTAAAAGTTGATTTTAACAAGTGACTTTACAAATAGTCACATCAGATGGCAACACTTAGATCCCCTTAAAAAAGCTAAGTAGGATTGCAGCTAATTAATATTTAGATGGGAGATTTAATCTAGGAGATCTAAGGGTTGCAAACTGAACTGATTAAAAAAGTTTCAAAAGAAAGTAATGGCATATTGTTGCCAAAAAACCCCCCAAAATGGAGAACTAAATCATAGTATTTAAATTCTAACTACACAATTCAACCTTGTTCTTTGCCAAAAAAATTATCATTGCTTATTTTCTGGATATCTGTATAGATAACTCTTTGTACTGCTGTCAATTCCATTTTTGACTCTGTATGGTAATATTCTCAAATAATGTTTTAAAATGTCAAGGAATACATGGTGAGTAGTGACAATCTTTTTTTACTTCATCCTTTCCCTTAGCACAGAACTGAAAGCAATCCCTCAACTGTCCTTTGGTGATCAAAATTTGCAGAATTATATTGTAACTATTGATAAATATCTTTATAGATTCCTATACATAACTGCATATAGAACCAAAAATTTAGATTAATAATAAAAAGCTACGATAAATCATTTCAAAACCAATACAGGATTCTCTTCTGAAATTGGCTAACCATATTGAAGGAAGCCATCAAAAATGCAACAGTATATTCCTCCTTCTGTGGCCAAGAGAGTAGCATTTATAACCATATTACTTCGGAGGCCTTCTAATTGGCTATTGCTTTAATAATTTATATTTAATGCTACCTATTGCCTGTGTAGAATCTTCTATTACTCAGCTCAACCAAATGAACCAGGATTTAATATGAAAGTAGAAGAAAAATGACCATGTTGATTGGTATTATCACACCTCTCAATTGGAGAAAATTAATAAAGAACTCAATTATTCATATATTTATAAATGTTGCACAAAATAGACAAAATATCATGTAATCTGCATGCCAATCACAACCCAGCTGCCTGTGTACCTATTGGATGAAAATAAAGAAATAAAGTTACCACCAAAGGCATATTCTTAATCTAGGATGATACTGAGTTTATCTGCCAAAGAATAGGAATAGGTGGTATTCTCCTTCCTCAGAATTTTCATGAAAGCAAAAGAACTATTAATCTTGGAGTGGGACACTGCTATCATATTCCTAAAGTTTTTATACATTATCCACTTGACAGTCAGGAATACATTTTCTCTGAATGCACATCCAGAAATTTGATCCAGGAGATTCTGGGTGATTTGCAAATTGTCAGAAACATTTAAAATCAAATTCCAATACAAAAAAAATACAAAAATATACATTTGAGTAATACTAATTTGTTGTCCCTACTTCCTCATCTGAGAATGGCTGCGCACCTGAAATGAACAATTAGGAGGTATCTCTGTTCACATTTTCATTTGACTAGTTGCACCTGGAGGATCCTGAATGACAATCACTGAAGTTTTAAAATATTAGCCCTCACTACTGCATTGCCCGTTTGTCAATCCTTTCCTTCCAGCCCTCTAAAATAAAACTGTTTTCCAGAGTGGCTACTCCTTCAATAAAGATAACATTATGTTTCATTACCGATAAACAAACAAAGCACTGACAATAACAGTATCTTAAAAACAGATGAACAGAAGCTACAGAGACTGAATTTATCAGAAGCTGAACTGATGAGATTGTAGCTTATAGTGCACATGCAAATAGGGGCAATAAACTAGCTTGAAACCAAGAAGTGTTCCTGGCTTTAAAATATTAAAGTACATACTTGGGTACAATAAATCAGTGTTTTTCAACCTTTTTTGGGCAAAGGCACACTTGTTTCATGAAAAAAATCACGAGGCACTCCACCGTTTTCCGCACCGTTGGACCTCCCCACGGTCGCTACACGAACGGTCGTAAGTCGAGGATGGCCTGTGTTCTCAAGGGGTTGGACTAGATGACCTCCAAGGTCCCTTCCAACTTCTTCTTCTTCTTCTTCTTCTTCTTCTTCTTCTTCTTCTTCTTCTTCTTCTTCTTCTTCTTCTTCTTCTTCTTCTTCTTCTAATTATTATTATTATTATTATTATTATTATTATTATTATTATTATTATTATTATTATTATTATTATTATTATTATTATTAGCCTCTTTATTTTATTTTATTTTGGGGCTTTTGTTTGTTTTTGCTGTGAAGGAAAAGGAAAGCTTGCATTTCTTTTTAATTTATCTTTCTGTATTTTCTTTTTTCTCTTCTTTTCTTTCTTCTTCCTTCCTTCCCTCTCTTCCCTCCCTCTCTTTTCTTTCTTTATCTTCCTTCCTTCCTTTCTCTCTCCCACTTTCTTTCCCTCCCTCGCTCAATTTCTTGCTTTCTACTTGTGGAAATTGGAAGCTACTTGCATTTCTTTTTAATTTTTCTTTCTGCATTTTTCTCCTTCATTTTTCTTTCTTTCTTTCTTTCTTTCTTTCTTTCTTTCTTTCTTTCTTTCTTTCTTTCTTTCTTTCTTTCTTTCTTTCTTTCTTTCTTTCTTCTTTCTTTCTTTCTTTTCTCTTTCTTTCTTTCTTTTCTCTTTCTTTCTATCTTCCTTCCTTTCTTTCCTGCCTTTCTCTCTCCCAATTTCTTTCCCTCCCTCTCTCAATTTCTTGCTTTCTACTTGTTGTGGAAACTGGAAGCTACTTGCATTTCTTTTTAATTTTTCTTCCTTTTTTTCCTTCCTTCCTCCCTTCCTCTCTCTCTCTCTCTTTCTTTTCTATTCTCCTTTTTTCTTTCTCCCTCCCTTTTCCCCTTCCCCCTTTCTCCTTTTTTCCCTTCCTTTTTTCTTTCTTTCTCACCTTTACCATCAAAAGCACTTCACTCCAGGGGGGGGAACCCCAAAGGTTTTTAATTGCTTTGGTCCAAAGGACATTTTATTATGCAACGTATCAAAAGGACAGGTTAAAAAAAAATCAGCCATGTAATTTTTCAGATGCAAGCGAAGCCTCCAAGAGCGAAGAGGTCAGATCCCTCTATTTCGGGCTGGGGCGAGGGGTCGCGGCGAGCAAAGAAAGCGGAGCCAGGCAGCTGACCAGGCGGGAGTCTCGCATCCTCAGCCGCGCGGGGAGTAAGGAGTAAGCGGCGCGTGCTGGGGAAGAAGAGCTTTTTCGAACGTTGCAAGCAACCAACCACGCGACAGCTCAGGCGAGCCGGGCTGGCCGCCCGTCCGTCCTCTTCCGATAAGCGAGCCGGTCGCCTCTCCCCAGCTTCTCTCTCTTCAGCAAGAGACCCTCCGAAGCCAGAGAAGGGGGCGGAGCTACGCTGCCGTGGAGCCCTGGTGCCTAGAGAGGTCGAGCCCACTTCTTTTCCCGGGCTTTTGCTTCCAGCGAAGTAGGGCCGTCAGCTTAGCCAAGGCTCCGGTGCCCAGCGCTCCCCGCCAGAGAGTCTTGCAGCGCCGCTCCGCCCGCGACTGTTCCTCCTCCTCCTCCTCCTCCTCCTCCTCCTCCTCTCACCGCTGTCTCCTAGGTCAGTGTTTTTTCAATTTTTCCCACGGCACACCAGGCAACATCTCGCGGCACACTAGCCATAAGTAACACACTAGTGTGCCGCGGAACAGTGGTTGAAAAACACTGCAATAAATCATGAACCCAACTTTGGATTTAATACTAAATACATCCATGCTTGAAGTTTTCTTCAATTTGCATACAGAAAATAATGAAGCACATACCACAAGCACACTACTTAGGTCCCATTGTGATTTAAGAAATCTGAATTTTATGCTTCTTAAAATTGTGTAGCAATACAACTATACCAGAAGGAAAAGGAAAAAAAGGCACAATGACATTTCATAGACTGAATGATATAGAAGATCGTGAATGGCAGCTAACTGAGAACATATGATTACATATGCTATTTAATTTTATCTTTTTTGACTGGTTTAATTAAATGACATGTTCCATTCATTTGATGAAGCAAACTGTATTAAATCACCTCAAATAATATAATCATACAGATGCCAACTCTTAATTTAGCCTTATAGGCTTGCACTTAATTTTGAAATTCAATAATAATAATACTAGTTTTTCTGATAGACAGTATTAAATTGAATATGTACATTCATCTTTATATAATTTATATAGATTTCACAGAAAAATGTTGACAAAAATAGTTTGAATAAAAAATTAGTTTCTAAAACTTATGCACCTTACGAAAAACATTTTATAAAATTAAGGAAAAAAGTAAGTTAAAACACATGTCCAAAATGATTCAACAAAAATAGTAAAGGTTTTTAATAAGTCAGTGCATGGAAATGAAAAATGTAACAAATCAAAAAGGATAGATGCAGTTTAGTTTAATTTAGTTATTTGAGCCTGAGATAAGAGATTAATCAAGTGGACAAAACTATTAATCAAAAACAATTACTATAATAAATCTTCTATTATATTGCAAATGAGAAAAGAAACAATCCAAAGGATTATTCTAATAATACATTTAACTAAAACCACCTGACTGGATGCTTTTACTTTTTGTGACAAATAGAAATTATTGTCATATTTTATGTATTTACATGTGCATACAGATATGCTGGGGAAAATATACTGCTTCTTTATTAAGGAAAATATTTGACATTCATATGAATGTTACTCATTTACTTAATACAAAAAAATAGAATAGGAATAAAATCTTGAATCTAAGCTATATTTATTAGCCATAAGTAACATATTAAGAAATTCAATAGACAATATTTCTTGCTATTTACAAAGTACACTAAGACAGAAGTCCTTTCATTTCAACAAGAATTCTGAAATTTTATACACAATTATTCATTTTCATTTAATCCAATAGGAAACATTAAAATAATTATCATCACTAAGTACCACTGTTATCATTTTCCCAAAATGGTTTTGGACTTGCAGTTCCAAATGTCTTGTAGAAATCACTTGAAACTAAGGTAATGATGTCATAAAATGGCCAACCATTTAAAGCGAAACATTCTAGATTATATGACTAAACTTTTGGCAAGGGTAGAGAACTCATGGCCATCCAAATGTTTTGGAACTTCAACTTCCAGCATCCTTCACCATTAGTCCTGCTTCCAGTGAATGAAGGGAGCTACAGCAGGATGTTGGGGGGGTGGGGGAGAGGAAGAAGGAAATATCAAAATGACAGATGCAATTGTGCAATTGAAACCCTACCTCTCCTTATGCAGGTTACATAGACAAAAAAGTGTGTGTGTGTGTGGGGGGGGTTGATCCAGAATCATGCCTGACATCTTAACTTTTTACACCATACCCCCTCTACCTTCTTCTGAAGGCTGTAGACTACAGGGTTTTGACCTTGGCCCTTAGGCCTATTTCACAGAGGTTTTACTGTTAATGAATACTGTAAAATAGTGTAGGTAGGTAACTACTATAAAAGAAAAGCTGTCTCTTAAATACTTGTTTACAGGAAGGTCAAAGCATAGGGAATGGTTTCTGCAAAAAAAATCAGTTAAATTTGCAATAGCATTCTGCTAGCATATCTGTGGGGTTCTCAATTCACCAGCAAAACATGAGAATGGCACATGAAGTAAAAGCAAAGGGTGAGGATATCTGAGGGGAAAAAATGGAAACTGTAGATAGCTCCTTCAAAAACAGAGATGATGATTTGTAAAATGAAAACTGGCAAGTAAATCGGCTCTTCATAATTCCTCTCTGGATAAAGAAAGGACTTGAGATTGTCCACAAGTGCTTCAGTCAGTTGCTCCTTATGAGGAGACCACAAGACAGGAGTCTCCAGAGGGTTTAGAGCCCTGTGAGATGAAGAAATAGCCCTTATGCTCAGATTTTGGTCAGTACCTTTGAAAAGACAAACTTCCTTTCAAAAAAATGAGTTGTTTTTTTTTTTTAAAAAAACCTGGAATATAGAGCAAAACCCTGGACACTAGAGGGAACTAGAAGGAACTAAATATTACAATTAAAGGAGAACACTCTAATGAAATTTACATGCACAATGAAGCAAAATATATTGCAGGATATTTTTGAACAATGGACACAGAAGTTAATTTTTAAAGTGTCTGCTTTTATAGATGTTTAAAAGATGCTATGGAAGAGGATCAAGTATTACCTGTCATGACTGACACTGACAAATCCACTTTCAAATGACAGGCTACAACAGGGGTGTCAAACTGGCGGCTCGGTTGCGTCACATGCAGGCCACGCCCACCCCGGCTCCACCAAGGCAAAAAACATTGTGGTACATCACGAGACCCGATCAAGTTTGACACCCGTGGGCTACAAGAATGACATGGAAAATGATGTCACGCTGGACATTAAAAGAGACTGGCTTAATAATTAAACAACAAACCAATAATATTCCTCTAATTGTAAATTGTAATTGGATTTGCAAAAGAGGCTTCTTAAAGCTTTGAAGAATTTTGTGAGAACAAAGAAAAAATGAAAAGAAATCAAGCTCTAGGACATTATTTGAAGGGACCAAATATCAAGATTTTAGAAGTAAAAGGAAGGAATATAAAGTTAGCTTTTTTGATCAAGGTTAAATAGATATGTTGATATTTTTGGTGACATCAAGAATGAAATAATGAGGTTTTATGGATTTTGTTTATAAATAAGAGATAGATATAGACAGAAGAGATTATTCATTGTATTTTAAGAGAAGGTGATAAGTTAATAACATTGTTATTATGATGAAAGGGGATATCACTTTATACAATGTGTGTGTGTATATATCTTTTGTTTTTCTTTACTATATAATTATTATTTCTTTCTATTCTACTTTCTATTTTTCTCTTCTGCACCTTTTATTCTTTTTTCTTTTAATTTTAGTTTTTACTGTATTGGTTTTTATTGTTATAAATTGTAGTCTTTAATAAAATTACTATTAAAAAAGAAAAAGCAAATGTCTGAAATAATATAAATAATACGCACTCACAATTATGTACCGTATATACTTGAGTATAAGCCGACTCGAGCATAAGCCGAGACCCCCAATTTTTCCCCCAAAAACTGGTAAAAGTTATTGACTCGAGTATAAGCCGAGGCTGGGAAATGCAGCAGCTGGAGGCTGGATCCCCCGAAAGACGTCTCTGCTGAGATGAGAGAACGGGGTGGCAAGCCGCCGAGAGAATGGGGCGGTGGAGTGCTCTGCCGAGAGAATGGGGCGGCTTGCTGTTCTCTCGGTGCAGCACGGCAGAGGCTGGATCTCGCGAAAGAAGTCTCCGCTGAGCGAGAGAATGAGGCGTCTCAGCGCCCATTTTCTCGGCGAAGACTTCTTTCGGGGGATGCAGCTTCTGCCGCCCCTTTCTCTCAGCTGCCCAGTGGAACAGCTTGCCACCAGAAATCAAGAGTGCTCCATCACTGGAGGTTTTTAAGAAGAGACTGGACATTCACCTGTCTGAGATGGTATCGGTCAGTGGTGGCGAAACTTTTAGAGACCGAGTGCCCAAACCGCAAGCCAAAACCCACTTGTTTATCACAAAGTGCCAAGGCAGCATCGGCATTCTGGTGCCCTCGGGGAAGGGGACAGGGAGGCGCCTCTGAGTGCCGCCTCTGGCACGAAAAAAAAAGGGGGAGCAAAAAATGGGCCACCGTACCGCAAGGCACAAAAACGCCAACCGCCGCGCCGCAGGGTGCAGATACAAGGCACCACACCACGTGAGAACGGGGCTGGGCTAGTGAGTATCACGCAGGCACTAGCCCCGCCCCCTTTGCAGCATGTGCCTGCTCGTGGCCCCGTGCGCGCATGCACGCATGTAAAATGCTTCCCCCTCCCTTTTCTTCCAGTCCACCAACCGACAAGGACCTGCTGCTGGCAGCGGTGGTGGCGCACGTGCCAACAGAGAGGGCTCTGAGTGCCACCTCTGGCAGGCGTGCCATAGGTTCACCACCACTGGTATAGGTCCTCCTGCTTGAGCAAGGGGCTGGACTAGAAGACCTCCAAGGTCCCTTCCAGCTCTATTCTATTCTATTCTATTCTATTCTATTCTATTCTATTCTATTCTATTCACTTTCTATATTTCTATTCTATTCTATTCTATTCCATTCACTTTCTATATTTCTATTCTATTCTATTCTATTCTATTCTATTCTATTCTATTCTATTCTATTCACTTTCTATATTTCTATTCTATTCTATTCTATTCTATTCTATTCTATTCTATTCTATTCACTTTCTATATTTCTATTCTATTCTATTCTAGTCCATTCACTTTCTATATTTCTATTCTATTCTATTCTATTCTATTCTATTCTATTCTATTCTATTCTATTCTATTCTATTCTATTCTATTCTATTCACTTTCTATATTTCTATTCTATTCTATTCTATTCTATTCACTTTCTATATTTCTATTCTATTCTATTCTATTCCATTCACTTTCTATATTTCTATTCTATTCTATTCTATTCTATTCTATTCTATTCTATTCTATTCTATTCTATTCCATTCACTTTCTATATTTCTATTCTATTCTATTCTATTCTATTCTATTCTATTCTATTCTATTCTATTCTATTCTATTCTATTCTATTCACTTTCTATATTTCTATTCTATTCTATTCTATTCTATTCTATTCACTTTCTATATTTCTATTCTATTCTATTCTAGTCCATTCACTTTCTATATTTCTATTCTATTCTATTCTATTCTATTCTATTCTATTCTATTCTATTCTATTCTATTCTATTCTATTCTATTCACTTTCTATATTTCTATTCTATTCTATTCTATTCTATTCACTTTCTATATTTCTATTCTATTCTATTCTATTCCATTCACTTTCTATATTTCTATTCTATTCTATTCTATTCTATTCTATTCTATTCTATTCTATTCTATTCCATTCACTTTCTATATTTCTATTCTATTCTATTCTATTCTATTCTATTCTATTCTATTCTATTCTATTCTATTCTATTCTATTCTATTCACTTTCTATATTTCTATTCTATTCTATTCTATTCCATTCACTTTCTATATTTCTATTCTATTCTATTCTATTCTATTCTGTTCTGTTCTGTTCTGTTCTACGTTCTGTTCCATTCCATTCCATATTTTCTATTCCATTCTGTTCCACTGTCAGAGCCCATCGGAGGCAACCCAGTCAGCCCAAACAGGAGTTACACTAAGGCTACGCAGCCTCTCCTCTCAACCTGAACCCCTCCTTACCTTTCCTTTTATCTGCATCCTATTTTTAACTGCCGGCTCTGCCCTGCCCTATTTTGTCCTTGAGCACTCGTGAGCTCATCAGGAACAGAAGGTAACCGTGGGGGGAAAGGCAGGGCAAGATCTGCAAGATCCCCATTTGCATTTGACTTTGCCATCCCATCTGGTTCGAGATAACACATCACACACACACACACACACACACACACACACACACAGAGAGAGAGAGAGAGAGAGAGAGAGAGAGAGAGAGAGAGAGAGAGAGAGAGAGAGAGAGAGAGACGCACACCTCAGCAAAAAAGAAAGAAAGAAAAAGAAGTAGTAGAAGAGGCAGAGAGCCCCTGTGGGTAGGAGTGAGGATGGGGAGAAACAGCAAGAAGACCGGGTGGGGTGGGGTGGGTTAATCACTAAACCTTCCAGTGTTTAACCAAAGCAGCTTTTGCATTTGCCTCCGTTTCCCTGCTGAGTAAAGCCAGACAGGAGGAGAGCAGTTACACACAAAGAACTGGGTTACAAATAAAGGTAACGGCAAAGAAAGTCTGTGTTAGAACCCTTGAAACGACAGGCGATCCCACATGGTGAAAAGAAGTGCGTAAGCCAAACTTACTCCCCTTCGGAAAGGCGCATTTACCGCGCAATCCCAGGAACCCTAAAAAAGGAAGCCCGGCCAGCAAAAGAGCCTGGGGATCCGAACGAAAGGCGGCGGTCCCTGCAGTTGAACTAAGAATGAAAAAGATGGGAAGTGGCTGCTTCTTTAAAAGCTCTCTTCTCTCAGGGATGCCCGAGATAGTGAATTGCAAGCAGAAATGAATTTCTCCTTCCGTTTCTGATCCGCGCAAACACCCAAGCGTGAACGCCATCACCTGATAGCTTGGGTGCCTGTTCAATTCGTGAGAGAGAGAGAGAGAGAGAGAGAGAGAGAGAGAGAGAGAGAGAGAGAGAGAGAGAGAGAGAGAGAGAGAGAGAGAGAGAGAGAGGATGAGGAAGAGGATTAGGATGAACGAATTTTGCAGCGCGTTTGCTTTCAGCTTTCAATGAAGAAGGGAATGTTCTCCACTTCTCGCCTCAACTTTTTCTTTCCTCAGGAACCAGAGGCAAGGGCTTTCTGTTTGTTTGTTTGTTTTACCACGAGTTGACAGTTGGGCAGAAACCAGAGGGGGGGAAAAAAGAGTTTCGGGCTTCGTGGGAACCGAGGAAGCAAAACAAGATGCAAAGTCTAAAATCTATAGGCTCATAAACCACCCCAGTTTCTTGAAACAAACCGGGATTTCTCTACCCCAACCTTGAAACCATGGATCGAGTAAATCTCTTTACCGAAGAATGTGATGAACGGGAGAAGGTGAGTCTTCGCCGAGAAAATCTCAGCGCCCATTTTCTCGGCGAAGACTTCTTTCGGGGGATGCAGCTTCTGCCGCCCCTTTCTGTCAGCTGCCCAGCTGAGAGAAGGGGGTGACAGAGGCTGGATCCCCTGAAACAAGTCTCCGCTGAGACGAGAGAACAAGGCGTTTCTTTCTCCCCCCCCCACTTTTGCCGCTTTTGTGTGTGCGTGTGTGTGTGGCCCATCTGCAAAGCTGCCGAGGAAGGAGAAGCAGGATACTGGTTGGGTGGGGGAGCGGCAAAAGCGGGGGGGGGGGAGAGAGAAACGGCTCCGCCTTTGGTTCCCCCTCCTAAAGCACAGGGGCGCTAGAGAAAGTTTGGAGTTGGGTAAGGAAGCGCAAAATTCAGGAAGAAAAGCGGGGCGGCGGGCGAACAGGAGACCTGTACAAGGGGGAAGGGGAACTCTCTGCTTTTGTGCGTGCGTGCGTGCGTGTGTGTGTGTGTGTGTCCCATCTGCAAAGCTGCCGAGGAAGGAGAAGCGGGATACTGGTTGGGTGGAGGAGGCAGTGGCGGCGGCGGAGGCGGCCGCAGCACCGGCAGCCTTCTGCTTTTGCCGCTTTTGTGTGTGCGTGTGTGTGTGTGGCCCATCTGCAAAGCTGCCGAGGAAGGAGAAGTGGAGGAGGCAGTGGCGGAGGCGGCCGCAGCACCGGCAGCCTTCCGCTTTTGCCGCTTTTGTGTGTCTTTGTGTGTCTCCTTCCTCGGCAGCTTTGCAGATGGGACACACACACACACACACACACACACGCACACACAAAAGCGGCAAAAGCGGAAGGCTGCCGGTGCTGCGGCCGCCTCCGCCGCCGCCACTGCCTCCTCCACCCAACCAGTATCCCGCTTCTCCTTCCTCGGCAGCTTTGCAGATGGGCCACACACACACACACACACACACACACACACACAAAAAGCAGAGAGTTCCCCTTCCCCCTTGTACAGGTCTCCTGTTTGCCCGCCGCCCCGCTTTTCTTCCTGAATTTTGCGCTTCCTTACCCAACTCCAAACTTTCTCTAGCGCCCCTGTGCTTTAGGAGGGGGAACCAAAGGCGGAGCCGTTTCTCTCTCCCCCCCCCGCTTTTGCCGCTCCCCCACCCAACCAGTATCCCGCTTCTCCTTCCTCGGCAGCTTTGCAGATGGGCCACACACACACACACACACGCACACACAAAAGCAGAGAGTTCCCCTTCCCCCTTGTACAGGAATGAAAGGCCCCCCGAAGGAAGCCCAGCCTCTTCACCGCACCGATCCGCTGAGGAGGAAAAAAGCTTATTTCTATTGCCACGTGCAAACTAAATTAAAACAACTTGGGAAGCTCGCCCGTGGGCTGCATTTAGAAGGATTTGGGGGCTTTTGTGATTTGCTTCGCCTACAAGTGCCTTAACCACGACTAGCCCATGGCTCCAATTCAACAAAAAACGCTCTCTCGGTGCCTTCCAGATGCGCGAAGGTCACCCTGACTACAACCAGCCTGGGATTTGGAAAGGCTTCCCAGGTTATTGGGACAGACTGGCTTGAATACTTGGGGTAACATTTTTCAGGAGGAGGATCCTTATGTCCACCCCAATAGGGCATCTTCCCCTCACAAATCTTCCCTTCCCTTCCCTTCCAAGCGGGAGCCCCGCAGCAAATGACCCAGCGTTTGGACAGCGTGTGAATGGGCGAGCGTCGCCGTCCCCAAACAATGCAATTCCTTGCAGCGATGCGGACAAGAGGGAAAGGAAGCCCAGCGGCCAGACTGCGCTCCCGCCCTGCCTCCCCAAGGGCTCCTAATAGCTTGCTGCCCCGCGTGAGCCCGCTGGCTGACGCTGGCTCGTCTCTCTCTCTCTCTTCTTTCCTCCCTCCCTCGGTCTCCCCCTCCCCCTTTTCCGGCTCAGCCCCACGTCACCAGGAGACCAAAACGGGGACATCATGGCAGAGCGGAGGAGACACAGGAAGCGGATCCAGGTACCAGGCTGGCTTATCTCCTCCCTCTTTTCGCAACCGCTCTGCGGGATGACTTTCCCTTTTCCTTCTGGCTCACCCCCCCTCCCCCACCCGGTCACCCTTCCCTCCCTCCTCCCCCTCCGCCTCCTCCGAGGCCGCCGCCAGTCAGCATCTCTCCTACCGTTTTTGCGGCTTTTCCATCGCCCCCGCCGCCGCTCCCCCTTCCCCGCAGAGCCGGCCGCATCCAGCGCCTTCTTCCTCTGGAGGGAAGCACCGAAGCCTCGGCCGCGCGGAAGTCCTCGGTAAAAATTTTTTGTTGACTGGAGTATAAGCCGAAGTGGATTTTTTCAGCCCAAAAAGTGGGCTGAAAAATTCGGCTTATACTCAAGTATATACGGTATATTTGTGCAATAAGCCAGTGAGTGGTGAAAAAAGTATTTAAAATTTGTAAAATCAGATCTTTATCTGTAAATTATATAAAATGAACAATAAATATTATTCATTTAACAATTGCTATCTGTCTGTTTATCTATCTATCTATCTATCTATCTATCTATCTATCTATCTATCTACCTACCTACCTACCTACCATTTTTATTCCCTGCACAATGTCATTTTTATGATAGTACCCCCATGGCTGATCCTGCAATTACGATTTATAATGATGCCCAATCGTCTATTAAACAGAAATAGCAATAGCACTTAGACTTATATACTGCTTCATAGTGCTTTATAGTACTTTCTAACTGGTTTACAGAGTCAGCATATTATCCCCAACAGTCTGGGCCCTTATTTTACTGAGCTCGGAAGGATGGAAAGCTAAGTCAACCTTGGTCAGGATGAAATCCTGGCAGTGGGCAGAGTTAACTTGCAATACTGTATTCCAACCACTGCACCACCATCCCTCCTTCTTTTATATATGGACTGTGTTGTCTTTGACCCTCCATACAACATAATTTGTTGTTCATCTTCATTTTTACAAAGAAATTGCTTTAGATGCTATAGTATTTCTTAGAACAATAGCACATGTAAATGAAAGTAGAGGAAAACCCTGGGGAGATGAGAGCTACATTAAGCAGAAAAAACTATTAATATTTATATATTAAACATGTATAAATATAGTTTTACAGTATTTGAAAAATCTCCAAGCACTATAGGGAATATAATATATATAATTGTAGCACGGCTGGCTGAAAGGCTTTGTGGGAGCCTGCCCGAGGAGAGGAAGCTCGGACAGCTGCTGCCGGTTTTGGGTGCAGTGGGCATGGATCGGGCGGAAGGAAAGAAAGGGGGTGGGGGTGGTTGCTGTTGCTGGGGAGAGACCAGGGGAAGCCGAAGAGAGATTTGAGGTTTTAGCTGATCCCTTTCTCAGAAGGAGAGGGAAGGAGAGTGTGTGTGAGAGAGAAGGTGGAATTTTTTGCTTCTTTCGCAGGGAGGGAAATCCTGAGCAGAGGCAAGAGAGAGAGGAGAGAGGAAGTTGCTGGGGTTGGTAAATTCAGATTTTAACAATAAAGGAAAGGGGGGGGGAGGGGTTTTGACATCGATGAGACCTGAGACTGCGAGCGATGACAGAAGAGAAGTAGAGGCTGGTCGCTATTGCTTTGGAGAGCAGCAGCCATCCAAACTTTGATTACTGTTACTTCTGTAAGTTATAGACATTGTGGGGAGTTGCCCTCACGGGACAAGCTGTTACTGCAGAGCGCTGACTACCTTTGTTTGTATTTCCATTGCTGCCTGGAGCCGGGGTTTTCCCCACCCCCTTATTTTCAAACGATCGCTGTAAAATCATTGACTATTGCTGCTACGACTGCCTGGGGCTGTTAAACACCATCACGCATTGACTATTGAGGCTAGGGGCTGGTCATCTTTGTTCCTGAAAGGCACCCCCCCTTGAGGACGAGAATCTGCCACCTCCTCTCTTCACGTGAGCTCCCACTGAAAAAGACATTTTATTAACACCTTGAGAGGGTCGCTGCAGAGCGCGATGGAGGGGAGTGGGGCTGGGCTTTGGCGGCCTCTGAGGGGGTAACGCTACATAATTATACATTGTAAAATTAAGCTTTTTAAGTGGAGACTTACATTCAGAAATATATATATATATATATATATATATATATATATATATATATATATATATATATATATATATATATATATATATATATATATATATATATATATATATATATATATATATATATATTTCAAGCAAGATACTTAAATTTTATTCTATGGTGACACTAAATTAGATAGAAACCTATTGGCAATAGGCCGGTAAAGCTATAAATATAGGCTCTGCTTTTGCCTAAATAATCCTTGCGATCACTTCCAATTCCATAATTCTTTTTCCCTGGACTTGTATATTTTGCTGAGGCACAGCAGCAAAAATCCAATGAACTGCAAAGGATCCAAGGCTAACCAATCCCAAGCAATAAACTTTCAGTAAAATAAAAGAATTAAGCAAGTAATTATCCGAATCATATTAGGCTTAACAATAGGTTTACCTACAACACATGCTGTCAGATCAACATGGACACACATGTACAAATGTAGCACAGGCTTGATCTTTATGGGGGTAAACTGACTTTTAATGTTCATAACTGTTTAGGCATTTCTCTGATAGAAGCAAATACAGCTTTTTTTAAAAAAATTCCACAGTATAATTCACTAAATAAAGTTTTATAACAGGACAAGGACTTGAATGAGGCAAGATATACAAACTCACTATGCTTCTACATAATTTTCCCCCGTAAATTATTTAGGAACGTTGTAATTACAGCAGGTTGGATGTACATATATTTGAACAATTAAATCATATTTAACATTATGCAGAAATAAGAATAATATTTTAACAAGTTACACCCGAACGATTTCATTCGGCCTGATATTAAATGCACTTAGCAAAAGGTCATAACTCTTAAATTTGCTAGATAAATAAATGTTGGTGAATTGGATGAATCACTGGAGAATTGGTGCATGGCAGCGAATGAATAACCTGCAAATGCTTCCCAAACCCCATTATTTCCCGTTTTCCAGTAGGCCAAAGATTCATGTCCCCGCATACTGCCAGTTCATTACGGAAAAATATCATTCCTCTTCTGGCACACTCTAGATGGCCCTCTCAGCCCCTTGAGGACCCTTTAATGTTTAATTCCCATCATCTGCTCCAGTGAACAGCTTAATCTCTGCTTGTATGATCAATACTATATCAGTGTAAATTAAAATGACAATTTTAAAGTAATTAAGCCTGTTAATGCTCGATTCAAATGTCATTATTTGCACAAGGGATTGAGGAGAAATTACATCGTGTCCAGGGTGACAGGAAAATGTTTGAGTGTTCTCGAGCCTGTTGCCACTCTGCCACTGGAGGCTTTAGCAAAGCAGATTAACTTCTAGCTTCTACTGCCAGGATACCTATCCAATTTCAAAAGAGGATAACACAATTTGATAAATTTAATTCCAACTACAAACTCAATTATTATGATAATAGATGAAAACTGGGAGGAGATACTAAACAAGACCCATATAAAAATACACTTAACTTCAGAATAGGATACAACAGTAATTGTTTTATTTGATTTGTTCTTTTCCTTTTGAAAACCCTTCAAAAGATTGTGATTGTTGGCAAAATAACCAACATTTATTAAATAGCATCCATTCATAGCTCCAACAGCCTGCCATCTGAAATAAGTTGGCAACAGTGAATATGTTTACTGTCCTTTACTGGGTAGCAACATTTATTAAACTAGTAACTTTATATCCCTAAATTATTAGATCTCATAAATAGATTTTTAAAGTTCAACTAAGTTCAGATGAAATCTCAAGTTCTTCTGTATATTGATCTTTCTAGACTACAGGTAGACTATATACATTTTTTATTTCAAGGTTGAGTTCAATCATAAAAACACTTTACTCATTATATGTTTGTGGTCAGTTTATATGTTTGCGGTCAGTGTCTATCTCAAACCTGAGTGTAGTTAAAAGTTAAAACTACAGTATAAAAACTCCAAAAATTTCCTAGCCATAGAAATACTATTTCCCAGAGATATTTTTTTTTTGCTGAATAGATTTTAAAATGCTGGAGGTCAAATTATGTCAATAAAATAAGAAAGAAATACAAATATAAGTAACTATAAACTTATCCTCATGTTATTCTTTTCATGAAATGAAAACTACATATGTGTCTTTAAAAGCATGATTGCTGAACCCAACATTGGAATAAGCAATGAGGTTTTTATTTTGTTTTCCTTCCCAGTTGTTTCTTCTTTCCTTAAATCCCGTATAGTTTTCTATTAAGAGTATATGTTTATGACTTATGTGTGTGTAAGCACGTTTTATACTCCCCAACATCATGAAGAGGTTGTTGTGATTCAGGGTCAGCCTGTGGGTTCGGCAGTTGGGTCGGACGACTCAGAGGAGGAGGGGGATGTTGAAGAGCTTGCTGAGGGGGTTGGAGAGCTTGCTGATGAGAGCCCTCAGCCAGGCCCCTCCCACCTGGTCACTTGGAGACCCAGCTGTGTGAGCCTGACAGCGTGGATGAAGATGACCCACAGCTGGCCCTGTTCAAGGACGCCTGACGCAGGAGGCAGTCAATCAGGAGTAAACAGAGGAAGGCAATGGGGCACCTCGGAAGGAGGCAGAGAGAAGCCACGCCCTGAACTGTATAAAAGGGGAATGCGTGGGGGACTTCCGGTGGCTCCGCGGCGACGGAGGGAGCCTTCCCGGGCTGCCCGCGGCTCAGCTGTTGTTTTTTCGCCCGAAACAGCGCCGATCAGCTGTTCGGGCGAATCCGAAGCCCCCTCCTCGGGAGAAGAGGAGGGGGCGAGCTCCCAGGTAGGGGTAGAGTTCTCCAGGGCCGCCTGAGCTTATGGCTTGGGCGGCTGAAGGATTGAACTCCCCCGTAGCCTGGGCTGCTCCCAGCTGGCCGTCGCCTCTGCTCCTGACTTCTTGG
This sequence comes from Vipera berus, assembly GCF_964194415.1. Taxonomy (NCBI): domain Eukaryota; kingdom Metazoa; phylum Chordata; class Lepidosauria; order Squamata; family Viperidae; genus Vipera; species Vipera berus. The sequence continues at coordinate 70,209,244 of NC_138207.1, read as the reverse complement.
AGCAGAGCCAGCCGTCTGCGACCACCCCTGCTTGAAGGAATGACTATGATTTAAAGGAGCAGGCAGAGCGATACAAGAGGAAATGGTAAAGAGGATTACTATGTTTTACTCTCCAGCTTGATGGACTTTTTTTGGATTACAAATCTGAAGTGAAAGTGCGTCATATTTGGTAAAAGATGGCGGCTAAACCACCCCCTAAAACTCTTCGGAGTGCTGGAACTTCTCCCGTGCAACAATCATTATTGCAGGCGCTGCATCCTCCTGATGTATTGACATCAAAGGACTTACAAGATGCTCTTGAAAAACATACCCAGGTAATTTTGGAATCAATTAATATTAGATTTGCACAGATGGAGGAGAAATTGGAGAAATTGGAGGAGAGAATGGAGGAGAGGATGGAACAGAAGCTCAAAGCGATGAGGGTAGACATCTTGACTTCAGTGTTTAAAGTGGCTCGGTGTGTGGAAGAATTGGAGGAAAAGCTAGAAGACTTGACTCAAAAGAATGCTATATTAGAAGCAAAAGTATTGGAGAATGAAAATAAAATGGAAAGGGAACTGTGTCTTGCTCAATATTTCCAGATGCAGTTTGCCATTAGAATTAGAGGCTTAAAGGAGAATACTAAGGAAGATCTAAAGCAGCTGGTTTCTGAGGCTTTTGAAATAGTGTTGAAACAGCCAGCATCTGAAATAAAAGGAGGCATGGACAAAGTGTTTCGTGTGAATTCATGGATTGCCAGACAGAGAAAGTTGCCTAGAGATGTGGTGGTATATTTTGCAAAAAGGGAAACTAGAGATGAAGTTATACAAGCTGCTTATGATACTAAAGTTATGATTGCTAATCAAGAAGTTTTGGTCTTAAAAGAAATTCCTCCAAAGATTCTAAGGAGAAGGAAGGATTTTACATTTCTTGTGCAAGAGCTCAAGCAGCGAGATATAAGGTTCAGATGGGAGATCCCAGTGGGGTTGATGGTGACGCATGAAGGTAAAAAGTACCGTTTGGTTACTGTGATGCAAGCGCGTGATTTCTACAATAATGTTTTAAATGCAACGCCATTAACACTTTTGGAAGCTGGAAAGGGATCTGGAGAAGGAGTGCATCAAGAGGCCGAAGATGGTCAGATAGAAGACAACGGTGTTGGAGGAGATCAAGATACAACCTCGTCGGATGAATCTATAAAACAGAGGGTGACGCGTGCTGCTGCAAAACGATCTAAGAAGAGAAAGTAGCAGGAATTGCAGAAGTCTATGGAACTTTCACGATATAGTCAAGTAGTCAAGTAGGGGAGGGGGGAAAAGATTTGGGTGTAGACGCAATATATTTTTATATTTGGTGGTTCTGTGGAAAGGGTGAGCTTTTTTGGATTGTGGTACTGGAAGAGGAACGGCCGATTACAGAGGAGTTGACTTTAAAGTTTTTTGATTTGGGATCCTTGGTTAATTTGGAAAATTATTTGTAAGAATGTTATATCATGGAATGGATAAAATGGATGGAGTTTATTTAGGATAAGTATAGGGTTGAGAAGGGTTTTTTTTTTCTTCTTTTTCCTTTTTTTTTTTTGTCTTTAATATATATTTAATACTATTAAGGTTTGTTCCATTCTATATAAGCTAGAGAGTGTCCTTTTCTTATTCTAGTTTTTTTTTTATACATATATTTAATATTGTTAAGGTTTGTTTTATCCTATATAAGCTAGAGAGTGATGGATTTTAGAATTTATAGTTGTTAGTATATGGTTGCTTAGGTTTGCTTTTTTTATATATATATACCTTGTATTCAGCTCTGGGAAGTAGGGGGGGGAGGGGGGAGGTAGGGGGGGGAGGAGGGAGGGGGGAGGAGGGGAGGTAGGGGGGGAGGAGGGAGGGGGAAGGGGGTTTTTTTTAAAGGAAAATTGTATTTTAAAACTTTTCAATAAAAAAAAAAAAGGGGAATGCGTGGGAGGGCTGGTTTGCTGAAGGCAACCGCTTGAATAGTTCCTGTTTCATAGCTCCTGTTTCATGGTTGGTGTCTTGTTTTGCTCTGTTTTATGTTAATAAATTTGGCAGGCTTAATTCCAGCCTCTTGCCGTTTGTAAAGGGGTTGTCCCTGCCTTTTCTGCAGGGCCGGTAGCAGGCTGGTATAGAACAGAGGTGTTGGCTGAAAGATGATGAATAACGATTTTGAATAATACTTATACTACGACTTAATAAAATAACATTATGTTATATATGAAAGGAATTCTCAGGCTGATACAGCCATTTGTCACAAGCTAACAATGTATGTTCCAAAATCTTCTAGGCCCAGTGAGAACTGTTTTCTTGTTTGGTCAAACCCATAGTGGCAGAAGTCAAAAGCTCTCAGCCCAGAGTTGGCATTTACATGAAAAATAAAAAATACCAAGGCCTCACTGTGCAGAATCTATTATTAATAAAGGCGGGAACAAAAGAAGTAGGCTTTTGAATCACTATGTGTCTAAGTCAGGGGTCAGCAACCTGAAACAGTGAAAGAGCCACTCGGAACCGGTTCCCTCACAAAAGGAAAAACTGGGAGCTGCAAAAAATGTTTACATATGCGCATACATGCGCGCATGTGCAGAACAAGGTTTGACTGAAGAGTGGAGCCAAGGTGAGATATGCACCTCCCCTGCATATTTGAATTGATTGGTTGAACTTTTTTAGTCCCACTTTTTATTTATTTTTTGGACTGCACATGGCAGAGGACTGGGAGCCGCATGAGATGGCTGAAAGAGCCGCATGCGGCTCCGGAGCCACGGGTTGCAGACCTGTGGTCTAAGTGGCACTTACCCTCCCCCTACTTTGATTCTTATTTGCAGTAAAAATTCTAATCTAGCCAATTTTTTTCTGTGAAGTGTCTGCTGAATCCTACTCTAGGAAGTGTGTCCTGGTCAGGGGAGCCAGGCAACTGAATATCCATTTAGCCAAACCGATAAAATATATACTTTTCAAGTAGACTCACCCCCCCAAACCTCAGATAAGATCCTGTCTAAAACTACAGGTAACCACCCTATGTTCAGTGTATCCAATACTGATTTAACCAGGTCAAGACTTTGACTCACTTTAAGGAACCTTCCTACAACCATGATGTGCGTATTTAGCATCAGGTCAGATCTCCCACTCAACCATCCCTATTTTGAAAATGCAGGGAGCATAAATGCATATCTTAACAATAGAGATAAAGATCGCCTGTTCACCTATTCAAAACTGATGCTATTTCCAAACTACAAGGTAAGCATTCAGGAGATGGAAAGGCACAACATTCAAGAAGTTGGGAAGGGGTATCATCTTGCATTCACTTTACCAAATTTTTGTTACTATCCATCCTCTCTCCATTGTTCCATCTACTTCATTGTAGATGAGAAGACAGCAACAACAGTGCTAGTGCTTTGCTCCCTGTGTACAGTGGTGGGATTCAAATATGTGAACAACCCGTTCTCTGTGTGGATGCTGCTTCCGGAATTCCATTCTGGGCCCGGGCAACAAAAAAATAACTACTGGTTCTGCCAAACTGGTATGAACCAGCTGAATCCCACCACTGCCTGTATACCATAATATCTTGCCCTACAAATGTTGGTATGGGGGTTGCCTTTGTAGTTCCTTGATTGGGGCATTGTTTTCTGCCTGATTGAATGGTGTTAATCTGCTTATCTGGCTGTTGGGTGCTGGAGAGGATACGTATTTTTTGTTTCCTTCTTAGCTTTTTATTGTCTCTTTTGAATCATATGTAAATGCGTTTCATCTCTTTGTGTCTATTGACAACTGATTTGTCTAAATGCCAAATTTGCAGCAATTTCCTAGCATTTTTGTATTTAGCTTGCTCTTGGAGGCCCGCAGATTTCCAATTGAAACTATGTTTGAGACTGTCCATGTGTTGTGAGATTAAAGAGTTCATTGTGTCTCCTGACTATTAGTTGGTATGTTACCTGTGTCTGTAGAAGTTAAAAGTTAATGATGGGGAAAAGAACACTGTCCCATAAAAAGTAATGTAACGTAATAATATTTTTAGGATTTAAGACTGAGACATTTGGAGAGAGCATGGTCTTTTGAACATACATAGTTTTCCTTTCTTCTTGTTGATTCTTATTTTGAGGCAGTCCAATTTACTGTTTTGTGTGGGTGTGGATGGGTAAACATGCTTTAAATATATTTGGCCTTATTTGAAAGAAACTATTGCACTAGTTTGCACTAATTGTCTTCTGTAGCCTTTTAAAGGGCCCTGGCAGATTCCTATCTGTTGGCTTATTTCTGGAAAATAGAGAGGAAGGAAAATATGAGTAATTCTTTGTTAAACTGTATTTTACTGTAAATTTCTATTTCCAGTATGTCAGGCAGAAATAAAAATACTTGAATTTGGGGAAAAACCCTACAAAGTGGTAAGTGAATATACAAGCAATAAATGAATTAAAATTAAAAACCCATTAACAATTTTTAGTGAGATGGTCATTATAAATAACAGATAAATACAGTTACTAATTATGTTGTAACTAATTATTAATTAGTTTCCTATGCAAGGATTTGACATCTTAAATATCGGTTTAGTAAACAGAACATTTGATTTGTGAATTACGAAGTATTCCTACCAATCTATGTATTGTCATTTCTTCCAGAGAAAAACAGTGGTGATCTCTCTGTATATATCTATATATACTAATGTATTAAAATGTATTCTGTTCAACTCCTGAAATCACACTATATTTTAATAAGCATTTGCTACCAATATTAATCTAATTACAAGTAATCATCCTTTTTATAATGAAATATGATTGAAGAATATGGGAGGTGGTATCCACAATAATTAAAAGTTATTGATTTGGCTTATCTGTGGATGGGGTCACCCATGAGTATATACAGCAATACTTTTTAAAGTACCCATATTTCCCATATATATTAGTGTACAAGTGTATTCTTTACCACTGGACCATTAGCTTGCCTAGATTTCTTCGTCTCTCTGTGCAACTAATTCCACTTACTTTTATGAAACTGCATGGTGCATGTTTTCTAAATAAATAAAATGTCAAAGTTCTCTTGATATGGCTTCATGGAGCTTCCAGCTTTTGTTGCTACTTACTGGTTGTGCTGGCTACAGATAGTAGGAGTTATAGTTCAACAGCACATGAAAAGCCACACGTTCCTTGCTTTTATTTTAGCCAACATTAAAGCAAATCAATTTATTAAGAATTTTCACATGTTGCAACTTGCCAAAGGTCTTGCAAATCAGCCTTCAGTTGGGCACCTCTTGTGCGTACATTATAGGCCAGAATAGGATCATCATTGACTAAAATTATCCAAGCCCTGGGAACGAGGTCAACTTTACCATGTGCCACTGCCTAATATCCTTCTCTCCTTTCCTGTCCTTACAGCTATGGAAGAGCAACATTGATCAGAAATCCATTTTCTTAGAAAACCAGAATGAACAAATGAGCAAATGGCATCAAACAGCAAGAGCTGAAAACCAAAGCACAATCAATTTTACTGTAAAACAAGAAATATTTATTATTGTGACTAATCAGGTACTTAAAACTAACTTTCACAAGACTACCAAGGTTGAAATCCACCTCCCTGTTGCTTTGGGTAAGATTCAGTTGCCTGTTAAAATGCACAGTATTCAACCAAGCAGGAAATGCAAGTTTCAAAGAATGAAATATCAAGAAGGTGGGGACTAGGCAACAAGTTGAGAATTTATGTTTAAAGAATAAAAGGAAGAAATGCTTTCCCAAGGAAGCTTGGTCCAAATTCAAAATACATTACTTTACATACAATGCTACTACGGCTTTCTGAAAGAAGTGCTAACAAATCTTAACTAAATGCATTTGTTCTGGTTATTTACCAATGCATTTCTCACAGAATATTTGCTTCCACTGACCAGAGTTATGACAAGCATTCAGTCATTCTTGTCTGTTTTCTGATATATGAAGTGGCTCACACTCAGCTTACTCAGGCCTTTCACCAAAGTGTCACATATTTTTTACTACTTGTGAAATGGCTTGTGACAAGTGATTGACAAAACCAAAACATTTCAAATCTGTCACTCGCCACTTAAAAAAAAGGAAGTGTTACTCTAATTCAACACATTGACAAAAGCATGATTCTGATATTTACTTTTTGTTCCCCTTGTTGGCTGGCTTTTATTTTTTAAAAAAAGATAGTGGAAAGGAAAGAAAAATGCAATTAGAAAAAAGAGAGTGCGAGAAAGAACAAAACATGCAAAAAGTGTAAGTTTTCCTGCCTTCCCCCACCTTTCATCTGTAACTCAACATTAACATATTAACAAACAGGAGAAAAATAATCACTTTGCACATTATCATTTCCAACACAGAAATGCTCTATCCAATCTGCTGTCACCCTAAGCATCCATAAATAATTCCAACGTGGATTGGGGTATCTGTATTGTAATTCATATTTTTCACTTAAACTTATTTAAGGTTATATTTGCTATCAGTGCCACATAGACAAAAGTTGTTCAAAAGTTTTTTAATAATTAAGAAGGCCAGTTCACAGCAGTGTGAGATTGCATTGTGGTAATCGTGGTAATACAACCATTACATAAACTGACACAAGTATGTAAATTGTGCCATTTGCATGAAGACTTTTTTTTTATATGTCTTTCTTTCTTTGCCCTCAAGGATCCAACAAAGACACCCAGGTGGTTAAGATCACTGTTGGAATAGGACAACTAGTAAATATTTTAATGATAGTATATTGTTCTTATCTGGTTGTTATATTATGCTTTCTTATATTGTAAAGTGAGGTGAGTCTTTAGAGAGGCTAGCAATTTATAAGTTGAGTAAAGAAATATAAATATTCCACCTTGATTTTTAAAACAACCCAGCTGTTATGATTCCACTACAAGCAAAACTTATTAATGTAATATTTGCAGAGTTAAGAAAAATGCAGCTATGCTGCAAAAATGTAAATAGTGGATCTCGGTATTCAATACAAGTCACAATGACATCATGTCTATCACAATGCAGATGTGTGAATGATGTGCCATGATGCACATGACATCACCCCCTTCCCCAGATATTGTGGGGAAAAAATCATAAGTTGGTAGTGAATAGCTTGGGAAATATTGGGAACAGAAGGGAGCATCTTCATCTGTTTTCCTGAGAAAAACAGGTGTTGTGTCCCAAGCTGATAGAAAGAAGAATATTTAAAGACACAGTTCTCTGGCCATATATGATCAGCAAAGAGCATGATGATCACAGTGTAAATGAGGCAATTCGTGTAATGTGCAGGATGACAACATGATACAATTTATCTAAATTATATAATTTTTATCGATTGTGTGGGTGACTTTGTGACATCCCCTCCTTCCTCTTGAGGAAGCTGAGATCAGCCTCACTAAGCCCATGGCATAATCCTGAGTATATTCCTGGCATGTTAGATTATAAATATAGGCAATCTTCGACTTGCAGCAGACAATAATAATAATAATAATAATAATAATAATAATAATAATAATAATAATAATAATAATAATAGTAGTAGTAGTAGTAGTAGTAGTAGTAGTAGTAGTAGTAGTAAAGTTGGAAGGGACCTTTGGGCTCAATTATGGTCATATGTCGAGGACTACCTGTGTTACACAACTTTCTCATATGCTACTTTTAGCCCTTCTGTAGTTTTACTTTCTCCTGTTCACATTTTTGTCTTGCAGTAAATTATGAATAGTCCTTAACAGGGCTTTTTTTGGGGGGGGGTGTCATCCCTTGAGGAAGCTAGGGTGAGCTGATTTGCCCCTTATATGATTACTTGAATAACTACTAATTGGTGAACTAAGCTTTTCAATAAAGTTCCTAAGATGGAAAAACAGTAGGAAAGGGAGGGGGCAGCATTTTACGTGCGTGTGTGAATGGGGCCGTGAGCACAGGCGCTATGCAAACCAGGTGGCACTAGTGCCCACATGATACTCACTAGCCCAGCCCCATTCTTTTGTAGCACAGTGCCCCATTTTCCCGCCCCGCAGCGATGTCCCGTTTTCACACCCTGCGGGGCAGCGGCATCCTGTTTTCATGTCCTGAGGTGTGGCAGTGCCCCATTTTTATGCCCCATCCCACAGCATTCCGTTTTCACAGCCTGAGGTGCAGTGGCATCCCATTTTTGTGCCTTGTGGCACAGCATCCCATTTTGCACTCTGTGGCCACGGCACTAGCACAAGTAGGGTGTGTGCGGATACACGTGCACTGTTCTATTCCAGCCTACAACCAGCCCTGCAGAAATGTCAGGGACAACCCCTTTGTTATATTCAAGAGGCTGGAATTAAGCCAACCAAATTTATTTACAAAAACTAAACGAAACAGTTCAAAACAGAGTAAAACAAATACAGACCGAGATTATATCAGAAGCTCTGCAAACGGTTGCCTTTAGCAACCGGCACCTCCCACACATTCCCTTTTTAAACAACAGTCTCAGGGCATGGCTTCTCTTTGCCTCCTCCCGAGGTGCCTCATTGCTTTTCTTTGTTCACTTCTGCTTGTCTTCCTCCTGCTTCGAGCGTCCTTGAACAAAGCCAGCTGTGGATCGTCTTCGTCTAATCTTTCAGGCTCACACAGCTGGGTCTGAGGAGGAACAAGATGGGAGGGGCCTGGCTGAGAGCTCTGCGATGCATCTGCAACCAAAGGCTCTCCAAACCCCTCCTCCTCCTCCTCAGAATTGTCCGATTCAGCTGCCAAAACCACAGGCTGACGCTGAATCACAACATGCACACACTGGTCAGCCTGTCCTGCGATCCAGTGGCCAGCAGGCCACTGCCTGGTTGTGATCCATGGCTCACAGGTTGGGGACCCCTGACATAAACAACAAAAAATCTGGCTTCATGAAGATACCTTGCTAGTCAAATAGACAATAAATTGCAACCTGCTTTTTTTAGGAAGTTTATTTATTTATTTAGCATATGGCTGGTCACACACAGAATTAAAAGCACTTCATATTTACAAGTTAGAACAGTTAAAACATTTTTTTAAAAAAAGAAGCAATTATAAAACCTAAGAGGAAAACAGAAATAACATTTCAGAGTTTAATGTCAAGTTTGGAGATCCAGTCAGTAGCTGCCGTTGTTACGCAGAGGAAGTCCTTAAAATCTCCTGGGTATCTTCTATTAGTGCATTCCCTCACTATATGTTGGATAGTCTGTCGGGGAGCCCCGCAATCACATTGTGCTGAAGGTGTCCTTCCCCATTTATATAGAGAATCGGCACCATGAGTCGTTCTAATTCTATTGTATGTCACCCATATGTGTCGGGGTAGATTAAATCCTGGATGTATACTATTAGGATTAATATGCTCAGAAATATCTTGTGAGGTATAGCTACTCCATGCTTCCATCCACTTTTGTATAGTGCTCTGATATTCGGCCAGCAGCTTAAGCGCTGTGAGGAGTGGTGGATTTCTTGACTTTAATCGACATCTTAAGAGATCAGAGGTATAGGCATGAATGGGTAGAGAGGAGTTTAGCAGGATCTTACTATACTCCCGAATGAGAGCTTCTTGTCGTCGTAAGTGCGGGGGAAGTATGTGGCTAAGAACTGGTAGCCAGTGAATAGGTGTAGGTTTTATGCACCCAGTAATTAATCTCATCGTATGGTTGAGTTGAACATCAACAAGTCTTGTATGTGAGCTGTTTATCCATACAGGTGCGCAGTATTCCGCTACAGAGTAGCAAAGCCCAAGGGCTGCGCATCGAAGAGTTGGAGCTGAAGCTCCCCAAGTTGTTCTGCATAGTTTTTGCAAAATGTTGTTTCTGCTGTTAACCTTGGCAGCCATATTCTGAATATGTTTTTTAAAAGACAGGGTCCTGTCTAAGGTGACCCCCAGATATTTTGGAGTTGCCTCATATGGGAGCAATTTGTTATTTAGGTATACATTGAGTTCTCTTTTTGCCAGTTTATTATTAAGGTGGAAACATGATGTGACTGTCTTACTTACGCTTGGGATTAACCTCCATTGGTGGAAGTATGTGCTCAGAGTTGTAAGGTCGGCTGTCAGTACACCTTCAGTAACTTTGATGTCCTTGTGGCTATATGCTAATGCCAAGTCATCAGCGTAAGAGAACTTTGTTGATAGCGTGGGTGGTATATCGGAAATATATAAGTTGAATAAGGATGGGGCCAATACAGAGCCCTGAGGGAGTCCATTATTCAGATGACTTTGCTTACTAATTTTATTGCCCATGATGACTTGAAAGGTCCTTGCTGAGAGCATGTTATTTATTAGGTGGCCCATGGTACTACAAGGGACAGCGTGGAGGAATTTGCTTAATAGACCATCCCTCCACACTGTACTTTTAGGAAGTAAAATAGAATGATACACCTTATTTCAGTAGAGCATAATGCATATATGCTACATAAATCTGGTTCAGTTTTTAGACAACAGAATAATTTCTATAGCATCTTGGACTTCAGAAACATATGGTACCAAGCAATTTATGATGTAATCACTGTGAAGTTAGCCTTCATCTAACAATAGTTCTTAACTGATCATTACAAAGGCTTTGCAATAAAATTCTGCCTCATTATTTCAATGCAGGTTAGTCTCTTTTAGCAAACTAGCTTTAATATGCTCCAATCCCATTAAATGTTTCCTCAGTGACCTCTTATTTATGGTCACCTATTTCCTAAATATATTACACAACATATTATTCAGCTTCAACTCTTGAGTCATAAACCATCGTGTAGTAATTCAAAAGCCAGAAAATCTGTTCAGCATAATAAGGGGTGAGGGGTTTTCATACATTAATTTTTTGAATTACTTGTAAACTACATATTTATGTTCCTAAAAACACAAGAAACCGATGGGAATTGCCAAATCATTATTCCTATGTGTGTTGTATAAGGGCATATTTTCTTTGCCACTATCCATTTCACTGCCAGAGTGGGGGAAAAAGTGGTTCTTTAGGTTTTTGTGTAGATTAAAAGTAACGGCATTTGTATTTATTGTCTTTCTAGAATGGACATAATTAAGCCACCTTTTAAAGTACTAAATATACCTTCAATAGAAAGCAGATAAAGAATGGGAAAATTACAATAGACATTGGTGTAAAAGGGGATTCAAAATTCTGCTTAACTAGAACCAAGAAAACGTAGAATTATATTTCCTGAATAGCAAAGCCCCCTCACCTTTAAAATATGTTTCAAAGCAAGAAGCTTTGAAATGAAAGGGAGATTTTTAAAAGTACTGCATTTAGAAGGGATTTTTCTTCTTTCTCAATTCCTAATGGGTATAATTGAAGTACATCCTGGTTTCGATAGCCCGTGGAGTCTTTTTTTTCAGAGTCCATTCTGATGGAATCACCTGAGAGTTCTTTAATGTAGGTACTTGTTAAACAAAAATATCAGTCTATGACACCAACCTAAATTTTATAAAGTTATCAATTATGGAAACTGCTGCTGTCTACAATATCAGGGCCAGGGTTGCAATACCTTGCTCAGCAGTTTCCTTTCCAATACTACTGGCTCACTTGCCGTTTGTGACTGTCCATATTGGAGAGTGATTTTAAGGTGCAATGGGATTAACATTGATTAAGTATTGTTAAGTGTATTGTTTTATCTCCTGCGGCAGATGAACTAGCTCTAAGTTTCACAGACAAGTAAATAAATAAATGGTACTCAATATACAAGGAGAAGGCCCTATGTGATTGACAGAATTACAACACCACCAATCCCACATTTCAAAATGCAGCAATTACCCATAAAAATTAATGGCATGTATTTCAGCATTACACAAGTTATTCCAAAGTTTTAAGATTCTGAATGGACCCAAAATATTAAGGTAGTGTTTAATGTACCTGCAGAAACATGAAAACCTTTGAAAATGTAACCTAATCATTAAGATAGGCAGCTTAGTGCTGAAAAGCAAGGAAATTCAGCATAGCTCCAGGTCCTAAGATTCCTCCCCTACAACATACTAATAGCCAGGTAAGCACAGATATTTTTTTGATATAACATAAACAGATGGCATATGACAATTTGAGAAAAGCCTAAGAGCTGCAGAGAAGGAAAAGAAAAAGGAAGCAAAACAACTCGATTGATCACTGCAATAGGTACTAGCAACCTCATCAAGTATTAGTCCTAAAAACATGGATAACACTGGACAACAAAGATTTTGCTTCCTGAACACTTTTGAATGTATCTTATAGATTTTTGGCTGCTAATCATGAAAATAATATTTTGCTTACATTATAAGATGCTAGAAAGGCATCTCCTTATTGATTCATCAGTGTTAAGCCTCATGGCTGTCTTGTTACACAGTGGCAATGTACACCCTTCAGTATCTACAGTATTGGCTATGTTACATACATGAAAAAAAACATATGAAAACATGGAAACGTTCTTGAAGCACATCCAGTACACCAATTACAAATGAATATCTGTGGACATCTAAAAGTACTGGCTCTGATACTTGGAATGTGAATGGGGAAGCCATGCAAGAGAGTCACATTACATTTTTAAAAATGGCCACTCTGAAAGAATTTGGTTTAAGGACAAATGTGGCACATGAATCACTTGTTGACTTGACAAAGATATTTTGTCACTTGGTTGAGTTGGGCGGCTATAAAAAATTATTTAATGAATGAAGAAATGATAAAATTTTTGCCTCTGCTTCACAAAAAAACTCGGATTGATGAAACATTCTGTGAAAGCGATGAACAAGGAAGAAGATTTGCATTATTTGACACAGATGTTCCAAGAATAACTGATGACAAGATTAAGGAAGGCATTTTGTTGGTTCACAGACCAGATGCATCATCAGTGACAAGTGGTTTGAAGATCTGTTAGTGGGGCCACAGAAAATAGCTTGGAAAGCATTCAAAGATTTTGTGGAGAATTTTCTTGGCAACTAGAGAGCAATAAACTACATTCAGCTGGTGGTAAACCTCTTACAACATGTGCATCTGTCACTGAAGACATTCATTTTCTGCATTCACATTTGGATTCCCCCCCCCTAAAAAATTTTTTTAGAGGCAGTCAGTGATGAATACAGTGAAAGTTTTCACCAGGACATTGCCACATTGGAACAACAGTTATCAGGATTACTGGAATCCATCAGTGCTGGCTGACTGTTGCTGGACACTACAGCAAGATGCATCAGCCACTTAATACAAATGAAAATCAGCAGCAAAACACTTTTAGCTCTGTTGAACTCATGCAACGTGTTGGAATCATTATGCTATTAAGTACATTATAGTCATTAAAAGATAATTTTATGTCTCATTCTGAAATATTTGTGTTCAGTTTGAGGGGCTCTGTCTAGCCTAATCACCAAAAATTGTTCAGGAAGCAAAAGATTAGAAAAAAAATGTTCTCCAGTGTAATTATTGCCATTTCCTGTTCATGGGTCCACAGAATTTATCCTTTAGTACCAGGATAAGAAACCATTGATAATATATTTTCACTAAAATCACTTTGTGTGAATTAGGAAAAAATGTATGAGAATGTTTTTATTTCAAGAAATATTTTCTGAAAGAAATGAACCAACAGCCTGATTGTTTATCAAGAATAAAATACTTATGAAATCAAATTACAGAATTCTCTATCATGTTCTATTAGGTACATGCAACCATTTCACTCATTTTACTGCATGAATAACATTACAATAAGTGTTTTATTACAGAAAGTTTGTTCTTTTCTTGAACATTTAAATAATAAAAAATATATTACTGAAATAAAATGTTATGTCCCCTCCTGTTCGCTGTGCAATACATTTATATAAGTGGATTTTTGTTGTAGTTACTGTGCTCCCATTCATTTTTAAGCTTTAGTGGTTCAACAGCAATTTATCAGTCGGGAGTGGAAAATACCTAACACCTACTTAAAATGCATGGAGCTAGCAATAAAATTAACCTTGTGGCAATTGTTTTCCCACATGTTTGATAGTTCAATGTCAGCTCATCTGTTAGAGGGAAATAAAAAAGTCAAGCCTAAATGTACAAAAAATTATGATGGAAGTCTTAAATAAAGCAAGGGTAATGCAAGTTTATTGAGTCAAAAATCAATCAATCAATGAACGAGTGGATTAGGAGCACCTCAGAAGCTCCAAAGAAATAATTTGCCCAAACACTGGGATTTAGCAGTGGAGGACCAAATTCCAACACTTTTAGGAAGTAAATAATGAAAAATCAATTCAAAAGGAAAAACAGATCAAGAACCCTGGATTCTGACACACCGACACATTTACTGCTGAATACCATTTCTCGGCTGACCTGAAAACTTCGGAAGGTGTTTATTTACTTTCAACACCATCCAGAGATCAATATTTTTAATTTGGATCCAAGTTATTATTTTTCACATCACAGCATCAGGGAGCAGAGTAAAGTGGCTCATATTTTAGAGCTAAAAAGATCGATATGACAGCTTCACCTTCAATGTGGGCCCCTGCAGTTGCCTAGGTGCACATCATAATGTCCCATGGGGGATGCAGGTGCCATGGTGCAGGGAGCAGGTCATTACCCAGCCAAGGAGTGAGACAGCCGGTGATTTAGCTGATCATGAAGGGCCTAGTGCCCTTAGAAAACCAATCTTGTTTCCTCTCACTTTATCAGACCTGTCTTCTGCCCAACATAAAGTGGTTGGGGGGGGGAGAAAGAAGAGGATGGGAAAGGAGAGGAAAGGAGAAAAAGAGATAATCTGTTTTATAAAGTAGATGTTGTCCTAATCATGAACGCTTTTGTTCTTTTTTAAACTCCCCCTCCCACATTTTACTTGGCAATATCTGTAAAGCTATCATTTTTTGTACACTTCCCAAAATATTAAAAAAGCAATATAGAGAAAGGGTGTGGGAGTGGAAAATGGGATTTTCAGCAGTAAAGAACCATCACCCATCGACTCCAGTGGCTCTATCAATTGCATGAATTAAGAAGGGAGGAGGGAGAGTTAGGAACGAAGTCAGCAGATCACTTGACTTAACATCTTTGCTCCAACATGTGCTGCTTCTGTTTCATCAGAAAATTAGATGCTTTTCTGACAGCTAGATAAGACAGCTTATCAGAATTCAGGGAGGATAGTCAAGGAAGATGTAGACATTAACAAATAAAGACCACAACCAACACAAACGAAAATTTTGTGGCACTAATTCATTTTGTTAGCGTTAACATTTTATGAAATAAGTGCTCAATATCTAAATACAACTGCTCACACAATACACAATTAAAATGTTGGGGAAATGTGGGACTTAGAAACATGCTCTGATATGTTAATTCCAGTCATTTAACTTCAGTGTAAATGTCACACAAAGGAGGAGCAAAATAAATTAATTTCTGTGTTGTCATATATCATGTTTATACCATATATCAATACATCTTTCCACCATAAAGGGATGCAAAGTTATGGCCAATAGAAAGAATTGCAGCTGTGCACACTAGCTTTTCAATCAGTTTGCTCCTGAAGAAAATAGTAAGGAAACTATAGTAATAATGCTCCAGGTACATTTGATTATTCTAGTGATAGATACATGGAGAAAATAGCTAAATCTTCCAATGACAAAATCTTCCAATGACAACCTCCAGATGCTAAACCCCAGAAAATATGATGGTACAAATACAACAGACCAAGCTTCCCCAATTGGATGCTCTGCAAGTTAATATGTCTAACACCCTCGTTATCCTTCAATGAATTCTAGATTAAATTATCTGACAAATGGAAAATTTGGAATGCACATAATTTTCTGTGTGCACCAAGTTGTTTTAACATTTGGGGTCACTCAACCAGAAAAATCCATAATGGGGACAAGTATTAAATACTCAGTTGCTTTGCAAATCAAGGGGACAATGAATAGTATGTAAGAATCCATATTGTATATGTGCATATTGTATAAATAATAACAATAACAACAATAATAGTAGTAGTAATAGTAGTAGTAATAATTGACAAGGAAGAAAGTGCAGTTCTGGAAGCAGATATGGGATAACCCAAAGAAATACAACAAGGACGCAGCTTGGTTAAAAGCGGTAGATGTGTGGACTTCCAGTTTGCCATTTTATTTATTTATTTATATTAGATTTATATACCGCCCTTTCCCGAAGGACTCAGGGCGGTTTACAGGGCATTTTAAAAAGAATCAATACAAACGTTAAAACAAATTAAGAAAGATTAAATAAAACCCTGAGAACAGTAAAAACCCAATTAAAATTAAAATTAAAAAATTCTCAGCCTGGGCCAGAGAGCTCGAAGAGCCAGGTCTTCAGGTCCCGGCGGAATGAACGGAGGTCAGGGGCAGTCCTAAGCTCTGCAGGCAGCTGGTTCCACAGGGCAGGCGCACCCACTGAGAAGGCCCTACCCCTGGGTGTTACCCGCCGGCAATCTTTAACCGGCGGCACCCTGAGAAGACCCTCCCTGTGAGAGCGCACTGGACGAAGGGAGCTTGATGCTGGCAGCAGGTGTTCCCTCAAGTATCCCGGACCCTCGCCATTTAGAGCTTTATAGGTCATCACCAGCACCTTGAATCTCACCCGAAGGGCAACCGGAAGCCAATGCAGCTCGCGGAGTAGAGGTGTTACATGGGAGTATCGGGAAACCCCCATCACAACTCGCGCGGCTGCATTCTGCACCAGCTGAAGCCTCCGGGTGGTCCTCAAGGGCAGCCCCATGTAGAGAGCATTGCAGTAGTCTAAACGGGAGGTCACGAGCGCATGAGTGACTGTGCGTAGGGCATCTCGGTCCAGGTAGGGTCGCAACTGGCGCACCAGGCGAACCTGGGCAAAAGCCCCCCTGGTCACGGCTCCTATATGGTCTTCAAAAGTGAGCTGCGAATCCAGGAGGACGCCCAAGTTGCGAGCCCTATCAACGGGGGGGTAACACCTCACCCCCCATCGTTAGAGATGGAATAGTCTGGTTGACCCGAGATGCCGGTATGCACAGCCACTCAGTCTTGGCAGGATTGAGACGAAGCCTGTTTCTCCCCATCCAGACCCGGACCGCCTCCAGGCAACGGGACATCACGGCGAGGGCATCGCTGGGTTGGTTTGGGGTGGAGAAAAAAAGTTGGGTATCATCAGCGTACTGATGATACCCCACCCCAAAACCACGAATGATCTCGCCCAGCGGCTTCATATAGATGTTGAACAGGAGGGGCGAGAGAACCGACCCCTGAGGAATTCCACAAACGAGAGGCCTCGGGGCGGACCTCTACCCTCCCGTCAACACCGACTGCGAGCGGCCCAGGAGATATGAGGAGAACCACCGCAAAACAGTGCCTCCCACTCCCAACCCCCTGAGACGCCGCAGTAGGATACCATGGTCGATGGTATCGAAAGCCGCTGAGAGATCTAATAGGACTAGGACAGAGGAACAACCCCTGTCCCGAGCCCGCCAGAGATCATTCACCAGCGCGACCAATGCCGTCTCCGTGCTGTGCCCAGGCCTGAAACCCGATTGGTACGGGTCCAGATAATCAGTTTCATCCAGGAACAGAGGAAGCTGATGCGCCACCACACTCTCAACAACCTTCGCCAGAAAGCGGAGGTTGGAGACTGGACGATAGTTATTTAAAACAGCTGGGTCCAGGGCAGGCTTCTTGAGGAGGGGTCTCACCACTGCCTCCTTCAGGGAGGTGGGGAAGACACCCTCCTTCAAGGAAGCAGTTATTACTGCCTGGAACCAGCCTCGTGTCTCCTCCCGAGCCGCATAAACCAGCCAGGAGGGGCATGGGTCCAACAAACTGGTGGTGGAGCTCAGCCTCCTCATCATCCTGTCCACATCATCAGGGAAACAGGATCGAACTCAGTCCAGATAACATGCTCAAGACCGTCCGATTCCTCCACGTCAGACTCTGCCCAGTCAGAGTCCAAACCGGCCCGGATCTGAGCGATTTTGTCCGTCAGATGATGACTAAACTCACGGTGCCTGCGGATGCATGGAGGCGAGCTCCGTCTTCAGCATCCAATTTCATCCCGCTGGAAAGGGTCGAAAGTTGCCCTGTAGGGGTGACAAGAAAGGAAGTGACCCCCGTTTGATCGCAGGAGGGCGGCAGCTCTTCCGCTTGATCTGGGGCAACTCTCCAAACCAGTGAAGGAAAGACCGGCTATAACAATATGGCTCATCACTAAGCTGCTGACAGCCGGTCAAAATTACTATCAAGCACCTTTAAAGCAACACGGATGAAACTGGGTGAGATCTGATCTTCTCTTTATGACTTTAAATATCTTTCCTGCAAAAGCTGCCCAAAGTACTTTTCCCCCGGTGAGGAGAGAGGGAAGGGAATTCCTACCCCACCCTCTAAGAACAGTGGCGACTGACTACCCAGGGGAAATAGAGCAATTATAAGAACAACTTTAATCTAATTGGATGCATATACTTTTGAAATTTGGGGACTAAAAGTTTTCCTATTCTTACTGGAGAGACTGGTTTTTATCTAAAAAGAAAAAAAATAAACCTTGAAAAACATCCTGTTTAACATCTACATGAAGCCGCTGGGTGAGATCATCCGTGGCTTTGGTGTGAGGTATCACCAATATGCGGATGATACCCAGTTGTTCATCTCCACCCCGAGCCAACCCAGTGATGCCCTTGACGTGATGTTCCGGTGCCTGGAGGCGGTGCGGGTCTGGATGGGAAGGAACAGGCTCAGGCTCAACCCCTCCAAGACCGAGTGGCTGTGGATATTGGCATCTCGTACTGTCCAACAAGTTCCTTCTCTTTTGATTGGGGGGAGGTATTGCCCCCCTCAGAAAGGGCTTGCAACTTGGGTGTCCTCCTGGATTCACGGCTCAATTTGGATGATCATCTAACGACCGTGACCAGGGGGGCCTTCGCACAAGTTCGCCTAGTGCACCAGTTGCGCCCCTTTTTGGACCGAGATGCCCTATGCACAGTTACCCACACCCTCTTCACTTCTCGTTTGGATTACTGCAATGCTCTTTACATGGGGCTGCCCTTGAAGAGCACCCGGAGACTTCAATTGGTGCAGAATGCGACCGCACGGGTGCTTATGGGAGTATCTCAGTACTCCCATGTTACACCACACCTGCGTGAGCTGCATTGGCTTCCGGTTGCCCTCCAGGTGCGATTCAAGGTGCTGGTTATAACCTTTAAAGCCCTACATGGCTTAGGCCTGGGGTACTTGCAAGACCACTTGCTGCCATTGTCATCCTCCCATCGCCCGGTTCGCTCCCACAGAGTCAGCCTCCTCAGGGTGCCGTCGGCCAGGCAATGCCGGCTGGCAACCCCCAGGGGGAGAGCCTTCTCTGTGGGCGTGCCGACCCTCTGGAATGAATTGCCCCCGGAGCTGCGGACGACCCCTGACCTTCGGTCCTTCCGCCGTGACCTGAAGACGTGGTTGTTCCAACAAGCGGGCCTGGACTGACTATGGTTTTAATTAGCTTTTTACTGGTTTTTAAATTGTCATATAATTATTGTATTCATTGTTTAATTATTTTTTAAATTTTCTATTTTATGTTTTTAATTTTTATTGTTGTGCGCCGCCCTGAGTCCTTAGGGAGAAGGGCAGCATATAAATTTAATAAAATAAATAAATAAATATTATAAAAACTCAGGACTTAAAAAGTTTTAAATGGCATCGGTGACATCTTGTGGCAAAGTATGGTATTACAACTTGTTATTGACTAAAAGAGACTTGGCTTGAAGCCCATAATCTAGAAAAAAACTTTCCTGACCTTGACACATACCAGCTGTGAAAAACTCAGCTGTAAAGAAGGAACTGCAAGGCAGCATATCTGGCCTGTTTGAACTATGAAGATAAACCTTTATTGACTTTCAGAGTTATATGTGGGAAATTGTTTTCCTGTTTCTTTACATGAGAAGTATCTGTTATTACATGATGGAATACCTTGGGCTATAAATTCTTACTTGGCAAACAATTTCCACTATAAAGACTACCTACAAAACGTGAAATAGATGTCCCATACCTAGCTATAAAAAACAAAAAACTATTTTAATGTTTTATTTTAAAATCTTCAGCTTAATACATTATCAAGAGAATATGGATGAAGATCAGGAAAAAATTCTTTATATGTTGAAATCAATACACAAAACCATTCTTTTAGCACAGGGGTGTCAAACTCAATTTCATTGAGGGCCGCATCAGCATTGCGGTTGCCCTCAGGGGGCCAGGTGGGTATGGCGAGGGTGGGTGTGGCCTACTGGGTGGGCGTGGCTAGAGTGCGTATGGCCTACTGGGTGGGCGTGGCCAGCTCTACATTATTGGCATCAAGGGTGCCTATGGGGGCCCGGGCAGGAGTGGGACAGATCTGAGGGTCTCTGGCAGAAGGAGGGTCTCTGGGCCAGGGCCAAGGCAGTGGGGGCCGTTCCCTCCCTGTTTCCAGGATGGCTTCACGGGCCACATGAAACCACTTCGCGGGCCGGATCCAGCCCCCGGGCCTTGTGTTTGACATGTCTGTTTTAGCATGTAACAAAATAAGAGGCAACATAAAGGAACAAGATGCCAACTTAGATATATAAACCCAGATCTTGACTACAACGAAAGAACTAACAATGCAGAAAGTGACAGGAGAAGTGAAACAACTAAATACTAAGACAGAGGACCCAACTGACCAACGGGAAAATTAGAAAAGAGAGTGACAACTTTAAAAATGGAAAAGACTTTTTACATAAATCAGAAGAAATTTGAGGAAAAGGAAGAAGAACAGATTGAATTGAAGATAAACCTATCAGGGAGGCGATTAAATGAATACAATTGGGCTAGTTCTTCTGATTTTTGTAAAAAGTCTTTTCCAGTTTCAATGTTGTCACTCCCTTTTCTGATTTTTCTGTTGGCTGGGTCTGTTGATCAATTGAGTCCTCTGTCTTGGTGTTTAGTTTTTCCAATTTTCCTGTAATTTCCTGCATTGTGAGTTCTTTGGTTGTAGTCAAGATCTGGGTTTGTATATTTAAGCTGGCATCTTGTTCCTTTATGTTGCTTCTTATTTCCTCACAAGCTAAAAGGATGGTTTCATGTTTCAGTTTCAGTTTCATTGAATTTTTATACCGCCCTTCTCCCGAAGGACTCAGGGCGGTGAACAGGGCATATAAATAGAAATACAAAAGTTAAAAAAAAGGATTAAATTATTGCCCAATTAAAACAATCAAAATATAAAAAACATTAAAACCCTAACATTCCCCCATCAGGCCAGGCCAGCTTGTTCGAATAGGTGGGTCTTTAACCCGCACCGGAAGGAGCGAAGGTCCGGTGCCATCCGGAGCTCAACCGGCAGTTGGTTCCATAAAGCCGGGGCGCCCACAGAGAAGGCCCTCCCCCTGGGGGCCACCAGCCGGCATTCTCTGACCGGGGGCACCCTAAGGAGGCCCTCTCTGTGGGAACGCACAGGGCGGAGGGGAGTCGACGCCGGCAGCAGGTGGTCCCCGAGGTATTCCGGACCCATGCCATGTAAGGACTTAAAAACCATCACCAAGACCTTGAACCTCACCCGGAAGACAACTGGTAGCCAATGCAGCTCGCGGAGCAAAGGTGTAACATGGGAGTACCGGGAAACTCCCAAGACAACTCTCGCAGCCGCATTCTGTACCATTTGGAGCCTCCGAGTGGTCTTCAAGGGAAGCCCCATGTAAAGAGCATTGCAGTAGTCCAGACGAGAGGTCACGAGCGCATGAGTGACCGTACACAGGGCATCCCAGTCCAGATAGGGCCGCAACTGACGCACCAGGCGAACCTGAGCGAAAGCCCCCCTAGTCACGGCTACTATATGATCTTCTAGAGTAAGTCGTGAATCTAGGAGTTCTCCCAAGTTGCGAGCCCTATCCACGGGGGGTAAAAACTCACCCCCCATAGAAAGAGGTGGAACATTTTGAATGTCCCGGGATGCCGGAATGTACAGCCACTCAGTCTTGTCAGGGTTGAGCTGAAGTCTGTTCCTCCCCATCCAGACCCGAACCGCCTCCAGGCAACGGGACATCACAGCGAGGGCATCACTGGGGTGGTTTGGGGTCGAAATGAAAAGTTGGGTATCATCGGCGTATTGATGATACCCAACTCCAAAACCACGAATGATCTCACCCAGCGGTTTCATGTAGATGTTGAACAGGAAAGGCGAGAGGACCGACCCCTGAGGAACTCCACAAACGAAAGACCTAGGGGTTGACCTCTGCCCCCCTGCCAACACCGACTGCGAGCGTCCCAGGAGATAGGAGGAGAACCACCGAAGAACTGTGCCTCCCACTCCCAATCCCCTGAGACGCCGCAGCAGGATACCATGGTCGATGGTATCGAAAGCCGCCGAGAGGTCTAATAGGACTAGGACAGAGGAATTATTGATTTTGACATGGAAAAGATTTTTTCCTGCTCTTCATCCATATTCTCTTAATAGTATGTTAAGTTGCAGACTTATCGTTGTTCTGTTTCCCCTGGGTAGTTAAGTTGCCACTTTTCTTAGAGGGTGGGGTAAAAATTCCCTTCCCTCTCTCCTCACAGGGGGAAAAATACTTTAGGCAGCTTTTACAGGAAAAAATACTTAAAAGTCTTAAAGAGAAGATCAGATCTCACCCAGTTTCATCTGCATTGCTTTAAAGGTGGTGATTATGACTTCGACTGTCAGCAGTTTAGTGACGAGCCATATTGCTATGGCTGGTCTTTCCCCCGCTGGTTTGGAGGGCTTCCCCAGATCAAACGGAAGGGCCGCTGCCCTCCTGCAATCAAGTGGGGGGTCCCCTCCTTCCTCATCGCCCCTACAGGGTGACTTTCGACCCTTTCCAGGGCCCCCCAGTGGAACGAATTTGGCCGTGGAAGGCGGAGCTTGCCTTCCTGCATCTGCAGGCACTGCAATGGCAAACCGGAAGTCGATGTGGAATGTTTCAAGTACATCAAATGGTTGAAGAAGAAAAAGGGGCTTTGAAAGAATATCTGAAGAACAATGAAAAAGATGCACGGAAGTTAGTATGCCAGGAAGGCTTACTGACTACTGGAGAGACCAAACTGGCCTACAGGAAAGACCAAATGAAGAACAGAATGGAGACATGGAAAGACAAAGCATTACATGGCCAATACATTAAAAAAAATAGCAGGGAAAGCAGATAATAACAAGACCTGGCAAGGGTTAAGAGCAGGAAAATTAAAGAAAGAGACCCGGGGACTAATTCTGGCTGCACAAGACCAAGCCGTGAGAACAAATGAATACAAAGCCAGGATTGAGACGATAGCAACAGACGGTAAGTGCTGCCTATGCAAAGAAGCTGAAGAAACAGTGGACCACCTGATAAGCCACTGCAAGAAGATTGCACAGACTGACTACAAGCAGCGGCATGACAAAGTAGCAACAATGGTACATTGGAAGATCTGCAAGAAATATTATTTGCCTGCAAGCAAGAACTGGTGGGATCAAAAAACAGAGACAGTCATAGAAAATGGGTCTTTAGAATTCAAACAGCAACATGAATAACTGAAAGTGGAAAAAAATTGACCAATCCAAATGGATGAACATCAGAAATGATTAAAAAGCAAGCAAAAAGGTTAAGAACAAGACTGCAACAGAAAAAAAGAGCATATGGATTTTGGTTGAAATATGTGATGAATCTCTGTGAAAGACAAATTTAGAAAGTTGAAGAATGGATGAAATTGGTAGAAGATTTTTTAGAATAAAAAATAGAAAATGGGTCTTTAGAATTCAAACAGACAGGCATCTGCCACATAACAACCCAGACTTAACAACTGTTGATAAGAAAGACAAAAAAGTCTGTATAGTGGATTTGGCAGTGCCTGTAGTCAGTAGAGTAGAAGAGAAAGAATTGGAGAAGATAATAAAATACAAAGACCGACAAGTGGAAATATAACGACTGTGGCAAAGGGAAGCAAGGGTAGTATCAATAGTAATGGGTGCCTTGGGTGCAATCACAAAACAACTGGAACACCACTTGAACACCACTGGCATTGTCAAATTCGCCACCAGTCAATTGCAAAAGGCTGTTTTACTGGGGCCAGCTTCCATCTGTAACACCATCAAACATCCATATCTGCCTATCCCAGGTCCTTGGTAATGACTCGATAGGTAGACACAAATGCCAAACCCAGTCTGACTGACCATCTAGTTGACTGTGCGACAAACCATAATAATATCACAGCATTACATTAAAATTGAGATGCAACATTGTAAAGTAAAAGCAATAATCGTCTAAATACAAAGTTCATTTGGAAAGATGATAACTCTAAGCTGATACCAGCAATATGAAAAAATTTGAAGGAAAGGAATAAGATCAAGAAAAAGTTACGGAAAACTTAAATCTGGTGCTGAGTTGATTAAAGATGTTTCAGGAAAAAACATCAGTTATTTCAGAGAAAACTGAATGATATTGAGATAAATAAATCAAACCAACATTTGTCCTATAAAGTACTAATATAAACATGTTTGCCCTGCTAAACATGAAACATTGAAATTTTGAAATGATATCTGGCATAATCCCAAAGAACATAATAAAGATGCAACACGAATAACTGAAAGTGGAAAAAAATTGACCAATCCAAATGGATGAACATCAGAAATGATTAAAAAGCAAGCAAAAAGGTTAAGAACAAGACTGCAACACAAAAAAAGAGCATATGGATTTCGGAAGAAATATGTGACGAATCTCTATGAAAGACAAATTTAGAAAGTTGAAGAATGGATGAAATTGGTAGAAGATTTTTTTAGAATAAAAGAGGTAAGGATGTAATTGCAAACAACTGCAGATCATTTACTTGTCAGCAGTGTTCAAGCTGCTAACTGATAAATTAGCAACCGCAATTTCAAGTAGCGTATCAAAAAATGATTGTACCCATGCAAACAGAAAAATAACTGCAGAAATTTACATGAAAGAAAATGATTTATTGCTAAAACCTCAAGTGAAGACAAACCAAGTTACAAGTGGTTTATATTGATTATAAAGAGACATTTGATTTTCTTATACTTCCACAGATGGTAAGAGAAATGCTTGCATTATGCCAAACATTCAGAATTTTGAAACAGAAGCTGTGAAAAAACAATAAATAACTTTGATGGTGACTAATGAAGAAAATGGAAATGTAAACCTCACAAGAGGACTTTTTCAATAAAACTTTCCATTGCTTTATATCACTGATACCCTCAGTTATATACTGAATGAAACAAAACTAGGATATGAACTGTTAAAACAAAGTGGAAAGATATCCCACCTGTTAGACAAGATGTTTTAAAGCAAGATGATGGAAAATCAAAAACTGAAATGTTTAAGTCTTAATCTTGTAAGAATATAAAGTAATGAAATCAAAGTGAAATTTTGATTTGATGAATGTGTGATGCTCAGTGTATGAAAAGAAAAAAAAAGAAACAAAATGGAAGTATACAATACAAAAATGGGAATCTCATTAAAGCTTTGCCCATAGAGGAAAGCTACAAACACCAATAGCTGAATGGGGTAACATAATCAAATTAACTTTTAGTCCATTTAAAAACATAAAAAAATCTAAGCCTGTGGTTCCCAACCTTTTCTATACCCTGCACCTCTACAATGCTTCTGATATATTCTCGCACCCCTTACAAAAGTTCAAAATAATGGCAAGGAATTCTGCATATACACCATAATTTTGAAAACCCAAGTTTTTGCACCCCCTGGAATATAGTGTCACACCCCCAGGGGGTGCGAGCACTCTTGGTTGGGAACCCCTGATCTCAGCTAAATGGTGGAAATACAATCAAAGCTATAAATATAGAGGTAAAATAAATAACCATATATATACTATTGGTAATGTAATTGGACTCAGCTTGAACTGGACAAATTAAAACCAGCATAAACTCCTGACAACACATCATGCATTGCATTCACAAAGTGATATTAATCAACTATTTTTAGCATGAAAAGTGAGAGGCTGTGGTTTACTTCAGACAAAATAGTCAAGCACAGAGCAAATGCTGATTGTAGTTTACAAAGGAAACATCTTGAAAGTAGCAGAAAGAAAAACATGATTATAAAAGTAAATGGTTAAAATGGTCTAGGAAATTGGAGAAATAAAATATTACATGAGCAATATAAGAAAAACCCTGAAAATAAAGTGGAAAATGTTAGGAATTGTCAACGGCTAAAAGTTGTCACCATCAAGACGAAACAGAAGCACTAATTTTTTTAAGAATGAACATTACAAAAAAGGTGAAATCAAGGATTGGATATGTATCAACCAACAACAGCAAATGTAGATTTTGTAAAGAAACGATGAAGCCATGAATTTCATAAGTTGATGAAAATTATGAAGTTACAATTTTATAGGATTTTTGCATTTAAACTGATCACCATTTAAAATGCAACACACTAGATATAATTGTAATTGAAAAGAAAACAAAGTAATTACCCTGGGAAATACTCTGGGCAACAACAAG
The DNA here is from genome assembly GCF_964194415.1 of Vipera berus. Lineage (NCBI taxonomy): Eukaryota > Metazoa > Chordata > Lepidosauria > Squamata > Viperidae > Vipera > Vipera berus. Next base: position 70,182,970 of record NC_138207.1, on the reverse strand, counting down.
TTTAATGTAGTTGTTGAGGCAATAGAGAAAAACATGGAGACTGTAAGTTGTACTTCTGCATTAGGCATGAAGCCAGCTGGGTGACCCTGCGTAGTCAATCTCTCTTCAGTCCTAGGAAGGACGAAATGGCAAACCACTTCTGAAATCTTGCCAAGAAAACTGTAGGATTAGTCCAGGCAGTTGCTAGGAGTTAAAACTTATACACAGGTGCACATACAAGCAAACAAAAACTCAGGATAGAAGAATGAAGGAATTTTTCTTTAAAAAAAAGTTATACCATTCAAAATGGATAGATTATAGCAGGGGTTCCTAACTGGGGCTGCTCGCACCCCCTGGGGGTGCAAGACAATATTCCAGGGGGTGCAAAAACTTGGGTTTTCAAAATTATACTGTATATGCATAATTCATTGTTATTTCAAACTTTTGTAAGGGGTGCGAGAATATATCAGAAGCGTTCTAGGGATGCAGGGTATAGAAAAGGTTGGGAGCCGCTGGATCGTAGAAAAGATCTTTCAAAGTTTTTCCTATAGTTATTAGTGCATTAGAACAACAACAAACTATTTTTTATAAGAACTAAATATTTTGGTTATATCAAATATGCATTTATAAACCCCCCTCCCCCTTATTTTTTGGATGAAATTCAAATTTCCAAAGAACATCAAATAGGTGATTCTTTTTTGTTTGTTCTTTGTACTCTGGTATTCCTGACGAATAAAAACATAATAATAAATATATAGTACAGTTAGTCTTTGACTTACAACAGTCTGTTTAGTGACTGTTTGAAGTTACAAAGGCAGTGGAAAAAGTGATCCATGACCATTTTTCACACCGAATGACTGTTGCAGCATCCCCATGGTCACATGGTCGAAATTCAGACGCTTGGCAACTGACTCATATTTAGGACAGTTGCTATGTCCTGAGGTCATGTGATCACCTGTTGCAACTGTCCGCAGACTTCTGCAAAGCCAATGGGGAAGCTAGACTCACTTAACAGCCATGTTACTAACCTAACAACTCCAATGATTCACTTAGCAAATGTGGCAAAAAAGAATGTAAAATGGGGTAAAACTCTCTTAAAAAAATAGCAGAAATTTTGGGGTCAATTGTGGTCGTAAATTGAGGACCCCCTGTATGCTACCATTTATGTAGTTGCCCAAGGTGATGTGAACATGAATATCTTAATAATGTATATGTTTTAAAAAACATTGGAAGTGCACTTTTTAAGGAAAGTATATATTTTAAATCTATTTTGCACTATTTAAACTGGTTAATGCAAAGACTGAGACAACCCAGTTTGCTAATTTCTATTGATCCTAGCAAAAAGGGACGCGGTGGCTCAGTGGGTTAGGACGCTGAGCTTGTCGATCAGAAGATCGGCAGTTTGGTGGGTCGAATCCCGAGTGCCGCGTAACAGAGTGAGCACCTGTTACTCGTCCCAGCTTCTGCCAACCTAGCAGTTCGAAAGCACGTAAAAATGCAAGTAGAAAAATAGGGACCACTACGGTGGGAAGGTAACAGCGTTCCGTGTGCCTTTGGTGTCTAGTCATGCCGGCCACATGACCACGGAGACATCCTCGGACAAGTGCTGGCTCTTTGGCTTTGAAACGGAGATGAGCACCGGCCCCTAGAGTCGGAAATGACTAGCATGCATGTGCGGGGAACCTTTACCTTTACCTTTATTGATCCTAGAGAGAGAGTATAATTTTTTCACATTTTCTATTTTTATAAAGTAGAATTTTCAAAATGCTTACATAAAGATCACAGAATAAAACTGTCTCTTTAAAATCATAATACTATATAAATCTCATTATCTCCAAGCTTTGTTTCTTTCAGACTTTAAAAATACGCATATCTAAAAGCCAACAGTGTATCATCTGTTTTCATGCACCATATTAGCTAAGGGATTAGACTGGAGCTCAGTTTGAAAAGTGAAGTGTCAAAAGGAGACATTCACATCACCTTACAGCCTCAGCATCCGTGCATGTGTATGCCACTGTAGGATTTAAGTGTGTAAAACTGCCATTATAAAAAGTAACAAAACCTTGGTGGGTATCAGAAAGAAATTCAAGGTTAGCCTGCAGTAAAATTACTTTCTCCTTTTGAAATGAGAAAAGTTTCTTTTCTTTTCGACATTAAAAAAATAATCTATACCAGAAGTCTCCAATCTTTCCGGTCTTGGGGACCAGAGGGAAGAAGAGCAGCTTCAAAATTTGTGCGCACACGCGCATGCGTGCACACGGGACCACACACACTAGCGTGGCACTAGCAGCCCCATCCATGTATGTGGCTTGCGCTAGTGCTGTGCGCATGCGTGAACAGCCATGTAAACCACCCTGGCTAGCAGCGCATGCACAAATAGGCTGCAGACATCCCACTCCACGTTAGCGTGCACATGCTCAAACAGGGCCGCAGGCACTAGTGCGAGTAGGGGGGGGAATGCACACCCATGTGAGGGCACACCAGCCACACCTATTACCAATTTAGACCCTAATAATATTAAGCAGATATACTCTATAATAAAGATAGATTTTTTTCCATTCAAAAGCTAATGTTATGGAATAGTTATACTGATTGGTGAGATCCATGTGCAAATCTCAACTCAATGATGAAGCTTGATCTTTAACTTAATGTACCTCATATGACTATTGTGAAGATAAAATTCCATGTTGCTTTGTACACCTGGGCAGACTTTAAGATTTAAACGCAACATATAAATAATCCTTGTGTAACTCTATCCCACTTTTTTAAGCAATTCTCTCCAGTAACAACCACTAACTCATCCCTGTGCAGAAACAATCCAGGTACCTCTTCCCCTCTTGCCTTTAGTTTTCCACCCCCTATATTACTAAACATTTTGTAAGAGAGAACGTTATGTAATCATGTTGTATGTATCCTGCATGCCTCTTGCTAAAAGCAGGAAATGCAGAACAGAAAATGAACAATACCTAATATGATAATGTACATGTGTTTTTCTTAGTTTCTTATATTGAACGGCATTCTATATAAAAACCATAATCTGCTTTCCTGACGCTTCCACTGATACAGCACAGCACACCTTATGTTTGCCCATTGTTCTGTTATATGCACTTTAGTGGCTGATCAGGGGGGAAAACGTGTCAGGAAGTTGCAAAGCTGAGATTCAAATAAGTTCCATAGTACTAGTATAGGGGTGACATGACAGCAGTATTCCAGTGTTTGAAAGGTTGCCACAAAGAAGAAGGGGTCAAATTTTTCTTCAAAGCACCGGAGGGAAGGACAAGAAACAATGGTTGGAAACCGATCAGAGAGAGAAACAACCTGGAATTAAGGAGAAAGTTCCTAACAGTGAGGACAATTAACCTGTGGAACGGCTTGCCTTCAGAAACTGTGGGCACTCCATCACTGGAGGTTTTTAAGAAGAGACTGGACAGTCACTTGTCTGAGATGGTATAGGTCCATGGTGGTGAACCTAAGGCACGTGTGCCACAGGTGGCATGCAGAGCCCTCTCTGTGGGCACACGCACCGCCACCCCAGTCCTAGGCCTTCGGCTGGTTTTATAAAACCTTTTCACTTTAGGCCTCCGCCGCCGTGTGCAAAAAAAAAAAGGTTCAATCAATTAATTTCAACTTCTCGCGGGGAAAAAAAAATTGGAATTGATTGACTGAACTTTTTAGACCCACCCAGTCTGCCGTTACCACCACAGCCACGCCCACCCAATGGGCCACACCCACCCAATGGGCCACGCCCACCCGGCACCTGACGATACATAAGTGGGTTTTGGGTTGCAGTTTGGGCACTCAGTCTCTAAAAGATTCGCCATCACTGGTATAGGTTCTCCTGCTTGAGCAGGGGGCTGGGCTAGAAGACCTCCAAAGTCCCTTCCAGATTCTATTCTATTCTATTCTATTCTATTCTATTCTATTCTATTCTATTCTATTCTATTCTATTCTATTCTATTCTATTCTATTCTATTCTATTCTATTCTATTCTATTCTATTCTATTCCATTCCATTCCATTCCATTCCATTCCATTCCATTCCATTCACCTAGGAGAGCCCATGGCTTGGCTCTGAAGTGAACGATCTTTTCCCCTTGCATTGTGAAGGGAGGAGGCGGGAAAAGGAAAACTGCATATTTTGCATGTCAGACAAATTGTTAGGAAAGAAGTCTTGGTGTGACATTTCACTCTTAATGCCTTAGCGTTGCAGTAAAACAAGACAACTGGTGAAATTATAGGAAAACAAATGCATAATTTCTTCCTCATTTAGCTGTTTTTGAGGATGCAGTATAGGAAAGTCATTAATGTTATGTCCTCCTATTGATATTCTAAGCCTTTCTGGGGATAAATAATGCTTTTCCTATACTCCTCCATGTGGCCAGTAAAATTAGATACATTATTTCTATGCTGTTGGAGAACACTGATCAATAGACACTTGGAAAGCCCCTACATCTAAGTAAAAACATTTTCTTAGTGTCAAAGAGTGTCTAGCTTGAGTTGTACATTGCAACTATTGTTAAATTTAACAAAAGGAACAAATAAGTATTTCTGGCATTTGAATACTCAAGGCAAAGAGCAAACAGTTAAAATAAAACAAGCCAGGAATTAGTTACCTTTTTAAAATAAAGGAGTAAAACCTGCTGCACAACCTCATACACATTACATTCATAATGCAAAACAGGATGTTTTTCTGCCTTGCAAGTTGCAGAAAGAAAGTTTTTTCTTTTTGAAAAGATCTTTCATCCATGGACTACATTTAATTTTTGATAAAGACAAACACATAGACCCAAGTACGAGATCTGATCGAGAGATATTTGTGTACAAACAGAATACTACTGAGAAAATCTAAGATTCATTAATATTTACAGCAGCACTTTGCAATAAAACCTCAGTAGTTCCTATATCATTGCTGTGACTATTAAAGGGTGCCAAGAAACAAGAATAAAAAACATGACTAAGAAACGTTTGTAACAATGTCTCATTTAGTGTCTAAGTTTTGCCTTTCTTCTTATATATTAAAGATATAGGGCCGGGGTAGGCAACCTCGGCTCTTTTATGACTCATGGACTTCAACTCCCAGAATTCCTGAGTCAGCTGACTCAGGAATTCTGGGAGTTGAAGTCCATGAGTCATAAAAGAGCCGAGGTTGCCTACCCCTGATATAGGGTTATGCTCCAAGAAAGTTTTTGGTAATATTTCTACTTTGTTAGTACATGTAGTTAGTTTCTTAGAAATGCAAAATGTATCAATTTCTGGGGAAACAATGGCAAACTGAAAACAGCTCTGCCGAGAGTCGAGCCAACAGTGGAATGAGGAGCCAGTAAATGGACCGGCATCTCGGAATTCATCTCTGGATAAAGAATAGGATTTGGGATTACCCCTAAGTGCTCCAGATAGTAGCTCCCTATGAAACAACTGCAAGACAGTGGTCTCTGATGGGGGTAGAGCTCTCGGAGCCAGGGTATGGCTGTCTTTGCCCAAGCCACAATTGGTGCCTTTTAAAGGACATGGCTACACATTGTGTTTCTTAATCACTTCTGTAAATTGATTATTAATAGATTTTTGGATAGTAATAACCTTCAGAATGGCAAGTTTCATTACACTGTGAATCTCCCTAAATTTTTGACGAAAAAGTTTTATGCAATGTTAAGAAAAAAATTCTTTGTTTTGGAATAAACAGCCACAGGGTACATTGAATTTGAAAAGTTATAAACAGACTAAGGGGCCAGATGGGATTGAGATAAGATTCTGAAATTAATTAAAAATAATTCTTTTTGTTGGTTTGGAAAAAAATATACAAAAATTTTGAGATTAAGTATAAGAAATCTTCCAGTAGGAAAATGCTGTAGATTAGGAAAAATGATAAGGTGGGATTTTGAAGATTGGATACTGTAGTTAAAGGACATGAGACTCATTAATACAGAATGGAACAAAATACTCTAACTTTGAATCAATTCAAGGATATTTGGGAACAACACACTCAAAAGTCACTCTTAAGATTGTCTGCTATCATAAAAATAGATTTAAAAAGGATTATCGAAGATGGACGGGTTTTGCTGGACAAATCTGAGACTGAGGTTGATTCAAATGTGGATTTAAAAATGACATGTTGCAAGAATGACATGGGAAAAGATATTATACTGGATTTACAAATGAAACGGAAGTATCTTAATTTAAAAAGATATATAAATAACAAACTGAAAGTATAAGAATAATTTCTTATTTTGGATTTACCAAAAGGATTTATGGTTTTAAAGAAATTTCTGAGAAGATATAAAGAGAAAATTTTAAAAAATCGAATTCTGAGATGCTATCTAAAGGCATTAAATATCAAGGTTGTTGAAAGCAAGGGGAAAGAATATAAAGTTGGCTTATTTAAGCAAGGTTAAAATATACATGTTTTTATTTCTGTAAGTCTTAAATGGATTTTTGCTGACCAAAACTGAATGAGGCGACTTTAAAAGTTTGTTTATAGATGACAGACAAAATATGGGAAGAGGGGAGGCCAAGAAGTGGAGTGGTCTGTTTCTCTTACTCATCACAAGTTCTGGAGATCTTCTAAAGGTAGATGTGCAATCAGGGTGTGAGGAGGAGGGTTTGAATATAGGCCACTTTGGCAGTTTAGTACAAGTTCTGTCTCCTAGGATTTCCCACCACTTACTTAATATCTTTGGGCTGTGAACAAGTAAGGGTCATAGTTCAGCAATGTCTATTTGGCATAGATTGTCAAACAGATGCAGGTAATACCATTCAGCTTCCTATGGCAAATAGCATGAGATACACTCTGTCACCAGCTCTGTATCTTATGCAGCTTAACATTTCAAATCTGAGAAGATCTTTTACCTTAGACCGATGTAATGCTCTCCCTTTAACACTTCTGTCTGAAAGGCGAGTACGATGGCTCACGTAATTAGGATGCTGAGATGACGCTCAGCAGGCCCACATTCGAGCTCTGGGTGCTGCCCCCCAACCCAGCAATTTGAAAGCGGGCAACTGTGAGTAGATAGATAGATGGATACTACTTTGGTAAGCAACTTAATGGGGACACAAAAGGAGTGTCCTCCGGGCAATAGTGATGTCACCATCTGATTCTTTCACCATGGAAGCACTTCAGGAAACACTCCCAACACAGACGAATAGTATAAGTACGATATGCCCTTATAACTTGGGACAGACAGAAACTATCAAACATGTTCTTCTGTATTGCCAGCTTTATACAGAACCTCAAAATGTTCTAATTACTCCACTCTTGAACAGCAAAAAGGATACAACAAACAAGGATATAAGCAATTTCTACTTTCTGAGGTCTTTCAGGCAGGCTTTGAGCATACTGTATCTTCCTGCAACACTAGATGCTTTATTTGGGAGTCCCCAACTGGTTCCCTCCATATTCTTCAAGAGGTTTCCCTTTGAAACTCAAGTGGCAATCTCACAGCTCTCCCTATAGGATGAAGCCCTGTTAGCTTGGGCATTATACCGACTATTGGTATTTTCTTTGGTGACAGTGACAGTTTTGTAAAAACATGTCAGTCTACCATGTTTTCCAGCTGGAAGACCCAAAACATAGCTGAGACAACTTAAGTATCATATAGTTGATGCCAAGTAGAACCAGCTGGAATTTGCCCATCAAAATTATTTTCTTCTCTCAACTTTTGCATCCCTTTTATGCAACAGCAACAGTTTTTAATTTGTTCTATTTCTGCACATTATTATTTTAGTAACAATTACGAATAGCTCTAACAAATTATCTAGATTTTACATAAGCATTATAAATTCTAACATATTTTTCATTCTTTTTAAAGATTCTTTTCCAGTCATTTGCAGACACAATAACTGCGGTAGATCCTCCGTGAAACAGTTTATGTTGTGTCTTTCATCTATTTTCTGAATCTGGATTTTTAAAAAAAATCTAAATTAAGCATAAAATTTGTTTAGCATTAGTCACAGTTAAGATCACTTTCTGTGTATAATTCCATTCAGGTACATCAGTTATAAATTGCACTGTATCCAATGGGGCTTACCTCTATGAAATGGTTATATCAACAAATTATATCAACAAGTTGTCAATCTAGATTATGTTTCACAAATACTGTATAATGTTCAACTTTACTATCTTTTTGGGACAGAAATATAAATCCATAAGTAAATGTTATGAATTAATACTTCTAGTGTGAAATTCTAAATAGCTAATACACACTATATTAGGAAATAGGTACATTATTGAAGAATGAGCTTAACGTCCCTGATAATCACAATGAGGTGGTCACTGACCTCGAGCCAGGCATCCTAGAATGTGAAGTGAAGTGGGCCTTAGAAAAGCTGAGCAACAACAAAGCTAGTGGAGGTGACAGTATTCCAGCTGAGCTATTCAAAATCCTAAAAGACAATGCAGTAAAAGTGCTACACTCAATTTGCCAGCAAATTTGGAAAACTCAACAGTGGCCACAGGATTGGAAAAGATCAGTTTACATTCCAATTCCAAAGAAAGGCAGTGCCAAAGAATGTTCCAACTATCGCACCATTGCACTCATTTCTCATGCTAGTAAAGTCATGCTTAAAATTCTACAAGCTAGACTCCAGCAGTATGTGGATCGAGAACTACCAGAAGTACAGGCAGGATTTCGAAGAGGCAGAGGAACTAGAGATCAAATTGCCAACATACGTTGGATCATGGAGAAAGCTAGGGAGTTCCAGAAAAACATCTACTTCTGCTTCATTGACTATGCTAAAGCCTTTGATTGTGTGGATCATAACAAACTGTGGCAAGTTCTTAAAGAGATGGGAGTACCCGACCATCTCATTTGTCTCTTGAGAAACCTATATGCGGGTCAAGAAGCAATAGTGAGAACTGGACACGGAACCACTGATTGGTTCAAAATTGGGAAAGGAGTCCGGCAAGGCTGTATACTGTCGCCCTTTAACATATGCAGAGCACATCATGAGAAAGGCAGGGCTAGATGAATCAAAAGTTGGAATTAAGATTGCTGGAAGAAATATCAACAACCTAAGATATGCAGATGATACCACTCTAATGGCAGAAAGTGAAGAAGAACTAAAGGGCCTCTTGTTGTGGGTGAAGAAGGAGAGTGCAAAACTTGGGTTGAAACTTAACATTAAGAAAACCAAGATCATGGCATCTGGCCCTCTCAATTCCTGGCAAATAGATGGGGAAGAAATGGAGGTAGTGACAGATTTTATTTTCCTGGGCTCCAAGATCACTGCAGATGGGGACTGTAGCCAAGAAATTAAAAGACGCTTGCTCCTCGGGAGGAAAGCCATGGCAAATCTAGACAGCACACTAAAAAGCAGAGACATCACCCTGTCAACAAAAGTGCGTATAGTCAAGGCTATGGTCTTCCTAGTTGCAATGTATGGCAGTGAAAGTTGGACCATAAGAAAGGCTGAGCGCCAAAGAATTGAGGCCTTTGAACTATGGTGCTGGAGAAGACTCCTGTGAGTCCCTTGGACTGCAAGGCGATCAAACCGGTCAGTCCTAGAGGAGATCAACCCTGACTGCTCTTTAGAAGGCCAGATCCTGAAGCTAAAACTCAAATACTTTGGCCACCTAATGAGAAGGAAGGACTCACTGGAGAAGAGCCTAATGCTGGGAAAGATCGAGGGCAATAGAAGAAGGGGACGACAGAGAATGAGATGGCTGGATGGAATCACTGAAGCAGTAGGCGTGAGCTTAAATGGACTCCAGAAGATGATAGAGGACAGGAAGACCTGGAGGAACGTTGTCCATAGGGTCGCGATGGGTCGGACACGACTTCGCAGCTAACAACAACACATTATTTAAAATATCAGCCTATCAATTAAATTCATTTGGTGCACATTACTGAAGTTTCTATTTGGAAAATTATGGAAGAGAAGATGTGACTTTGGACTCTCTTATGATTTTAATATAAAAAAGTATATAGCATGAAGTGCTGCTTTGTTTTCTGCCATCAATATTTCATTATGGTAAATGCAATAGTTCTAAAGCTCTAATATACCCAAGAGTTCATAACACTAAATAGCATTCATGCTGTTTATCAAATGAGTCACAGTGTTCTTATTTTACTGGCAAATGTATTAGCATTTTTTTTAATGTAGCATTTCATTATTTTGTAAGCAATTATATCCCATTTTATCATTGGAGACACAGTCCTATTCCAAGAAGATAACTTTATCTAGCCTAATATTTGCCTTTCAAGAGGTTCTTTTTCTACTTCCATCACTGCCACATTACACTGAAATTTTTAAAAGACCATTAGTTGTACTTATGTTTCACATAAATCAGAGGATACTATGTGTACTCACAGACCAAGACAAGCTATTGAACCCACATTTTCTCCTATATTTTCCTCTGAGAGCACAGCAAGATTTTTTTTAATAAAACTTATTTTTTAAACAAGATGAGAGAACAAAGCAGCATATAAAATTAGAGTCTGAATCTGTTTAATTTAGTAGGACTTACTTCACAGTAAATATGTGTACAATGACAACCTAATTAAGTCTCTTTCTGATATACTTTAAATCACGGGTGTCAAACTCGCCGCATCAGATGACGTGTCACGATGTATCATGGCTTTTTTTGCATTGCTGGAGCTCGGGTGGGCGTGGCCTCTGTATGATGCAACTGGCCTGTGGGCCAGCAGTTTGACACCCCTGCTGTAAATCAAATCTTATCACTAACCCTATACAGACAGTCCTTGGTTAATGACTGCCCTATTTAGTGACTATTCAAAGTTGCCATAGTGGTGAAAAAAGTTAACTTTATGATAAGTCATCAAACTTGTGACCATCACAGTCTCCTCATAGTCACATGATCAAGATTTGGGTGCTTCACAATTGGCAAGCATTTATGACCATCACAGTATCCTGCAGTCATACGATTGTCATTTGGAAGCATCACAGCTGACTTCTGACAAAATCAGTGGAGAAGCCAGTGGTAAAATCACAAGTTGTAGCCACGTGATGTCTCACTTAATTTATTTATTTATTTATTTATTTATTTTATTACATTTATATACCGCCCTTTCCCGAAGGACTCAGGGCGGTTTACAGGGTGATTAAAAAACCAAGATACAAAAGTTAAAAACAAATTTAAAAATGACCATGCGTGATTTGCTTAACAACTGCAGTGGAATCAACGTCATAAGTCAGGTGTGGTTATATGATGTTTCAATGATATGTTGCCTAGCAGTGGAACTGCTAATCCCAGTTGTGGCCATTTATATAAGGACTATCTGTAATTTGTTGGCTATGGCAAACCTACCTAGGTTCAGGCAATAATAACGCTTCAACCACAGACTAAAATGGCTGAATTCCCCTGTGCCAAAATAAGACTAAGGGTATTATAATTTAGCCTGACACCTGAATCTTGCCACATGTTGTTCCACTGCTCTCCTTCATTCTCTCCCATTTGTTCTAATGTATAACTTAGCAAAAGAACATCCTCTAGTTGCCTTCAATCTGGAGATGGTGTAGACTGCAAAGGGACTTTATCAGGAAAATGAGTCAACTAATACATAAATATAATGCATTTGTCATGATATTCATTCATAGGCTTCTGGGCTTAACTTGATATCTCATGAAAAATATCAAGATGATAGGGAAAATATTCAGAAGATGGCTTCTGGACTTCTTTGTAATTGTTTTCCAATGTTGGCTAGAAGAGGCCTTTATATTTTCTCCTGCATTTTTCCCCCTTCAGTATATGTGTGGCATTGGGAGGCATAGCAGGGCTACATATATTCTCAGCATCACATGACAGGGAGGGAATGTGACTATTTTAGCAGAACACAACAGTTGGCAATATTCTAATCCACTGCCCAATTGCCTTTTTCTAAAGGATGCAATGGAGGAATTTTTTACTTGCAGTTTCTAGTAGAATACAGCTCATTTTTAGATATAGTTTTCCTTTTATTGCTCCCACATCAGATCTGATCCTGTTTATTTCTGTTTTCAGAATTCTATTGTGGACAAGATAAAGTCTTCAGTCCCTTTGCATAATTTCTTTCCAACATTCCCTTGAATTGGAAAGAATAAAATGAGTGTGTTTAAAGCAGAACTGTTGTTCTCTGCCAGACAGAGAAACACTAATTAAAATCAATTTACCCACAGAAACATTGAGCACAGAGCCAAAGATGCTCCTGTGATTGATTAGAAATAAAAGAAATAGGTAATCAATATTTACCCAGAAGCAATCAATATAACTTATATACAAAAACTTAAAGAATTATGCAGTAAAATCTTTTAACCTTTACTTTAAGTAATATAGGCAAACATTTTAATATCCCAGGATAAAGTTTATGATAAAAATGGGCTGTAATTAAGATGATCAGTTTAACAATTTTATTAAAATTAAAGTAGTAAGACACTAATTTTGCAGTAGCTACTTCAAAGTGGCTATACCTACACTGATAAGCATTTCACAAGTACTGTAAAGAGTTCATAGGCTGTATCTTTTTTTCCAATGTGAAGAAATTATTTTTTGAATGACATGACTTTTTCCTATATTGAAACTTAAAAATACTATAGCCAAAAACTGGATCAGAAGAGGGATTTTATATATGTATAAAATATGTATTACTACATATTGGCAAAACATTTTTTCACTCTACTCCATGCCCTCTGTATGACCCAATAATGCACTTTTTAAAAAAATATTCAGCTTAAGATCTACTGATCTATAAAAATTCCTGTTTATCTTGAAAGCTAGCCTAAAGACTCTTAAACATAATAGCACTTACTTTTAAATGAACACATGTAGCATTACAGTGTTGAATTCTCATTTTCCTATATGAGAAACATAAGTAATGTTGGAGGACATATTTTATTTTATGAATCCAACTAGTTTCTTGAATAGTACTTGAAAATACAATGGTAAAAAATATTATTTATACACACCTCAGAACTCTTCACGTATTCTTTGAAATTACTTCAAAGATTACATTTGAGAATAATTACGCAATTAACAGTGTAATATTACTTCAAACCAAATGAAGTAAATGTTGTTTCTTCCCATATTTCAGGTCCAAAATCTTTGGTTGAGCTTATTGTGTTTTCTGAGCTTGGCTGTTTTACCTGAATATATTTTGTTACCAACAAGAGATCTTTTTCACGTTAATCAAATGTGATGTTTTGTATGTATCTTTTGAGTAGCATCTCCATTTATACCTTATTAAATTATTAACATTTATTATATTTCCTCCTCTCATCCCATATCAAAATGAAGACTTTTAACTGTTTGGGACAGGGTATTTTTTTACTTATGTTAATCTGTATGTACATTCTATATATAGATTATGTAATTACTATTGTTAGTGCTCTGTTAGACACAGAAAGATCAAAAGAACTTTGCAATTAGTTCTGTAAACACAGCAGCTTTATATGTACCTTTAACAATAAACCCTCAGCTAGCATGCAGATGCCATGGAAAAGAGCCTGTAGTTTCATAGTTTTTCTTAATAATAAAGACTATGCCAAAACATGTTTTAACCATGGCTTTAAAAAAACAATGTTACTTGTGCCATATAAAATGCTAACTATAAATGGTTTACAAGCCATGTCTGGTTTAGCATATCATTCAAAAATCAAATGGAAGTAGTGAGTGAACACAGCCAATAAGGATTAGTAGGCTGTTAATTAATATCAGAAAAATTGTCAGTAGGTTTTGTAATGGAAATGCTATTAAAAAGGGTATCTGCTTGAAAAAAATGGCACAGGAGAAAAATGCAACCAAGTAGAACTTCAGCTAGATTTTCAAATTACAAAGATTAAATCTCAATCTTATATTTAAATAAATTTACAAAATTATTACATCTATTGGTTAAATAACTTGTATGTTTTTGTTTGTTCATTTTAGAAAGAGAAATATTATTTTAAACAGAAATAATAAAACAAGGTCATCTACATTAGACACATAGTTGTCTTCTCAATCTTTCCACTTCCTATAGTAAATTGGTCCATATATGCAGAAAATGAGTTCACTGGAAACCAAATGTGTCACAGGAACCCAGATCTAGATCTATAATACACCCTTCTGAATATCCCCAAATTAGCAAAAGGAATATTCAGCAACCAAATCCTTTAACTGATTGCTACAGTTTGTACACCAAGAGGCTTTAGTTGTGTGTAAAAGTAATATCCTGGCTCCACCTCGTGGTGAAAGTGTGCTCAGCATGAGAGACTGGGGGGGGGGGGAGATAGAAGGAGTCAAGAAAACTTAGTCTCCCCACCCCCCCAGAGGTAAAATGATCTAATCAAATATTTGAATTCTCCTTGTTCTAAATTCAATTATATCACTCTTCCTGAATCATTTTATTATATTTACAAAAGTTCCTTCTGACAGATAATACGCTCATCAAGATCAAGCACGCGTTTTCCATTTCTGGGAACACACTGAATTTTCTGAAAGCCATTAATAACACAGGACTTATGTACAAGATAAATTCAATTTCTTTTTTCAGTTAATGGCCAATTAATTGAGGCAGGCCTGACTGAAAATATTGCTCAAATGTCATTAATCTAATAAAAATTAACTTTACAACTTTTTGCAGTCAGGAGAACATGATTTTAAGGTAATGTTATTCTATACTGCAGCATAGTCCCTCTCTTATTTAAAGGTCACATTAGCTTAAAGTACTGAAATTCATCACTGTAGGGGCATTTCTATTGAAAGTGAAACATCTTCAGCATTCATTACATATGTATTTCTATTGGTTCACTGTTTGTTATTTGGTTGATGTTCTCTTCCCTTGTTACTTTCAGTGTTCAGGTTTTCAAAATAAATTGATTCCAATGAGTCAGAATTTTGTTCATTATATCATGTAGTTCTTATATGCTACAACAATGTCACGGATGTTTATAAACCAAGTACTCTCTACCACAAACCAAGTATTCATTCATTTCCTTTTTTTATCATGACTTGTCTCTGAAAATTCAGCCTGGAATGCTTGGAGGTCTCCTCATTTCATCCCCAAATCAGTAGTGGATAGACTAGGAAGTAGCTGGATTGAGAGTGACTGGCCTGAAGTTACCCAGGACTTCATGATTGAGTTGGCACTTGAATGTAGTCCATAATCAACATCTGAGTAACTACAGTTTACTCTCCTACCCTGGCAACAAACAGAAGGAGATCTGAGAAAAATGAAAATGGCATTAAGAAGATAAGCCATTTTAACCCACATTCTTAATAAGATTGGGGACAGGTTGAATACATGCAGTGGTTTGTATAGCCAGGGTCTGCTGTGGATGTGTGGGAAGATATGGTGGTTTCTGATTCTTAAAACTGTCAATTTGTTTACAATATTTATTTTGGTTCCTTTTTGATTGGGTGACTGATAGGAGTTTAGTGGGGTTATTTTTCTTAGCTTGTGAGAATGTGTCTGTGAGACAATTGCTCTATTGAGGATACATGGAGTTTCAGAGCAAACACAACAGCAATCTATAATTAAGCAACCCATAATTCTGACCTCAAAATCATGACTTCAAAATTATATCTTGGGGTGTGGTGGGGGCGGTGGTAAGATTTCAGACAGCATCCAATTCTGGTTTAGAATTGTGTAAACCTGTATTTTATGATTATTTTAGGGGTAATATGCACGATATCTTCCTAACATCTTACTATTTTGTGATGATTTTTTATCTTAGAAAGAAGTTAAAATGTGTATATTTTGCAGGATTCAATCTGGGTTGGTCACTGAGACCAGAGGTTTAATCTTCCAAGCTTTCAGACTTGTGCTGAAGCCCATCCTCAGGGAACTTCTCACTACCGGAATGCGTCTTTGATTGGGTGTGGCTTCTTATTGGTTGATTGGGGTGTAGATGCCTGCTTTTAGTTATCATAGCTGAAATTTTTGCTACTATATGGGTCTGTAAAGTCATTTATTTTACGTGGTAGATAATCTCCAGCCATTATCATACTGCTGCTAACAGATTTTATTAATGCCTGTTCTATCTTTTTAAAAATGAAGCTAGGTGCTCTTATTAAATACATCTGTGGTTGCAAATTAAAGACACTATACTTCTCACCTGCAATAACTCTCAGAAAAAGCCTTATGTAACTCTTCCTCAACCAGATCCCTCCATATATGCCAATAGCATTATTGGCATATATGGAGGAATCTGGTTGAGGAAGAGTTACATAAGGCTTTTTCTGAGAGTTATTGCAGGTGAGAAGTATAGTGTCTTTAATTTGCAACCGCAGATATATTTAATAAGAGCACCTAGCTTCATAATGCTACTCCTGGAATTTCTTTAACAAACATTTGACCATAGCATAGTTAGTGGGAATTGTATCTAAAGGTTAAGAAAGGCCACCTTTTGAAAGAAGAGTAAGTGAAGTCATCCATAACATACAAAAAAGTGTCAGGAAATGTACCGTAAAGTGTTCCTGTGACTTGAAATTTTCATCCAGATAAACCCGGGCCCTGTTGTAGTCTTTCATTGCATCACTAGATAGCAATTCTCTGGAAAAAAAATTAAAAAGAAAATATGCAGAGTCAATTTGTTTTGAAATATCAATGAACTGTTTGCAAAAAAAATCAAAACATATTATCAGCCCCTTACTTTTTGGGAGGTTACTAGAGAAATCAGCTACAAATGAACAATGGCAGTAAATTGCTGCATTTAATTAATTGCTATTCTATTGTTTATTTATTTTATTTTATTTATTTTTATTTTAATTCCATTTATATCCCGCCCTTCTCCGAAGACTCAGGACGGCTTACAAGCTTAGCAGTAGCCTTCATTCTATGTATATGCCTGCTTATTAGGGCTTTCATACACCCCCCAAGCGGCATTATTACAAAGTCAGCTTAATTGCCCCCAACAATCTGGGTCCTCATTTGTTGGGTTCTCCTTCAGAAGTCAAGCCATGCACCTTTGCAGGCTCCTTTTAAGTATGTTCCCCTAAAAGGAATCTTAGTGTAATAAAAATGGGGTGTTGTTGTTAAGATTTTTTCTAGTGCTCAGGAGAGGGCACTGTTTCTCTTTTTTCAACAAAGGAAAAACCATTTCTTTTTATATTCACTTATGTGGTAAAAGTATGTCTTAAAAAATTATACTCCAAGAATAAATTATTACCAAACCACATCAGACAGGAGACCTGTAGGGGCTACTTTTCTTTGAAGTGGAATATAATTACTATTCAGCTATGCTGACTCAGGAATTCTGGGAGTTGAAGTCCATGAGTCATAAAAGAGCCGAGGTTGCCTACCCCTGGCCTATACAGAGTCCAAGGGCATTCTCGGGAATAATATCATAGAGGCTGTTCTTTGCTCTATGCTTGTTCCTTTTTGTTTAAGAATAATATTTTAATGTATCGAAACAATACAGCAAAATAAGGACTGGCAGGCTCTGAAAGAGGGGTCTAAGGGTGCAAAGGTCTATGGCAGGGGTCAGCAACCTGAAACAGTGAAAGAGCCACTCGGAACCGGTTCCCTCACAAAAGGAAAAACTGGGAGCCGCAAAAAATGCGTGCGCATGCGTGTACATGCGTGCATGGGCAGAACAGGGTTTGACTGAAGAGTGGAGCCAAGGCGAGATATGCACCTACCCTGCATATTTGAATTGATTGGTTGAAATTTTTTAGTCCCACTTTTTTTTTTTTTGGACTGCACATGGCAGAGGAGTGGGAGCCGCAGGAGACGGCTGAAAGAGCTGCATGTGGCTCCGGAGCCGCGGGTTGCAGACCTGTGGTCTATGGCTTCCTCCCAGAGTTAGATAAACAAACACTGATTTGGTATAGAATGGTTAAAGTAACAGCAAGACATATCAAACAAGTAGTGCAAGCAATTCTCTTTCTATAAATAAGACTGGAATATAAAATAACATACTTATTGTAGAGGTGAACAGAGTAGTAATTTGAAGAAGGTATCAAATGGTTTGCATTTATTTTCTTTTCAAAAATAATCCAAGTTGACCAAGCAAAAAGTATTAATCTAGCTTTGGTCTGCCTTTCTTGTTACTTACTTAGTGATAATGGCGCAGGTGGCTAGATTCTGTGCAACAGCATTGGGGATTCACCAGAAACATAAATAAACATTTTAGATCTTTTTAATAATCTTTTATAATTAATTTTATTACGTGTTTTTATCCAGCATTAGACTGTACTCAATGTATTTTTATTGTCAGGTCAGTATGATTCAGTTTTTCTGAAGGTAGCTACTTTTTGTTATATTGTCCGTAAAACTAGGCAGACCTTGGTCACCCATTGATTACATCATTAATTGTAATATATTGCTATGTCTTCTTCTGTTGATTCTGTTTAGTTTTGTTTTATTTGAATGTTTAATTTATGTGTTGGCCTTTGGCTGTATTAATAAATTGATTGATTGTTACTTACTTAACAAACTTGTCCACGTGAGACATAGATGCTTCATAGTTTTTCCCTCCAAACTCTTGACAATGTAATGCCATGAATTGTGGCTTATGTGAGTGTACAATCTGCAAAATAAAATAAAGTATGAATGTAGCATCCCAAAATGACATTAGACGAAGCCAGTTAAAAATCAATGTTCAACAAATCAAAGTTCAATAGAGTAATGACTCATTTCAAAAACAAAATTTATCAAATCCCACTTACAGTGCATGTCAGAAATTTTATTCTATAGAAACTATAGCAGAGGGTTATTATACAGCCATGCAGTTTGGCAGCAAAGGATGATTATTACATAGCCGTACAGATCAAATAAAATGTACAGTGTACAGCAGGGGCACCAAACGCCACATCACGTGACGTGCCATGACATGTCACAACTTTTCCCCCATTGCTGGAGCTGGGGTGAGCACGGTTTCGGCATGATGCATCCGGCCCACAGGCCGGCAATTTGACACCCCTGGTGTATAGTCACCATCGTCTTTGTTGCTTAATGGTTTTTCAACTGACACAGCAAACTCCTTAGAACATAGATGGTAACCATAGATGCATATGAAACACTTCCATCTACTGGCTGAATGATTCTGTAGTGGTTGCAATACAAAATACATTCTAATAATGAATTCCAACACCCCCACTCAACTTCTTATAATAGTCCTATTTCTGATTTTAGTTCTGTTTCCTGTTTCTTATAATTCTTCTTGTCCTTTTTCTTCCTCTTCTTCTTGCTCTCCCGGCTGTCCACAGAACTGGCGCTGCTGCTACGACTTTGGATTTGGCTCTCTAAGGGCTGGCACTGGAGCTGGTGAGGCTCTGGTTCTGATTCGGCTGCTGTCTCTTTTGGATTCTCTCTCCTTCCGGTGTCTGGGTTTTAATGCTTTGCGAGCAACATAGGACAGATGTTTGGCTGGGATGCCTTTATTGCTTCTGTTGTATCTCCTGATTGAAATCTGTTGTGGCCTGGTTTCTTCTTTTAGATATTCTTTCTCAGTTAATTGCTTTATTATGTCAGGACTTCTGTGTCCAACTCGTCTGTGCCATGTAGTGAATACAATTTGAATGTTTTTCTTCCTTGGCAGTATTAACCACCTGACTGCCGTTCAGCTGATACAGTTTATCTGTAATTTTAGCTTTTGCAAGATATCCTTAGCCTTTTGTGATGATACAACTGTCGCCTTTAAAGGTCACTACATTTCCTTGTTTTGTGAGCTTCTTCACTGACAAAAAGTTAGGGACATACAGTACATTTTTCACAAGTATTTTTCTGATGACACTCTGGGGAATACTGTGTTTCTCCAAAAATAAGACCCGGTCTTATTTTTTTTTGCCTCCAAAAGAGGCACCAGGTCTTTTGGGGGAAGAGGTGTCTTTTCCACTCACCTCCGGCACTGAAAGCCCTGCCCAACCGACCCACTTCTTCTGCGGCCAAAGGAGCAGCTTCATTCTGCAGCTCAGAATAGAGCTCTGGCTTGTATTTTGCCATCAAAGGCCTTTCTGGAAGGCCACTGCAGCCAAGAACTGAGCTATGGATTGAATCCACAGTTTGATTCTCAGCTGCAGAGGCCTTGCGGGATCGAGCTATGGTATAGCTTTCTAATCAAATACAATTTATTGCTGAGCTTAGCTTTCATGCACCTTTTGCAATCCTTCCCACATTTCTTTAGCAGTATCACATTTATATATATGTATGATTTGATTATCTCCTATGTGAAGAGAGATTGTCTTCTGATCTTTCTCTAGCCACTCATCTGAAGGGTGTTTTGGCCTATCTTCATTTATCCATTTCCACATACCTTCCCTTATTAGTCACATCTTCATCTTGAATTCCAAGACTGGTAGTTCTGGTTTGTCAGAATTTCAAATGAAGCCTTTGTTTCAGCTGTGTTACTGGCCATTTTCTTTTATTTATTTATTTATTTATTTATTTATTCTGTTGCAGTCTTTTTTCTGTTGCTGTATCTTGCACTTATTTACTGTAGCTGGCTATGACTGGTTTGCTCTGTTCTGTGCTGAACTTTATATTTCTCCTCTAATCTGGGTTTATACTGGGTTCATCTCTGGGTACTGGGCTGTTTATGCTGCTACTGCTACATGCTTGGATAGAATCTCTGCTTTACCTCTGGGTAACAGGCCCATAACCTGTTAGAAATTCTCTTTTATTCTATAGAAATTCTGTTTTATTCCATATAAATTGTAGCAGAGGATTATTATATAGCCATGCAGATTGGTAGCAGAGGATGGTTACACAGCCATACAGATCAAATAAAATGCACAGTGTACAGTCACCATGATGGGCCTTGCTGCTTAACAGTTTTTTCAACTGTTTCAACTGTCACAGGAAACTCTCCTCAGAACATAAAGGCACCATAGTTTATAACCATAGATGCATATGAAACACTGCCATCTACTGGCTGAATGATTTTGTAGTTGTTGCAATATAAAATACATTCTAACAATGAATTCCAACAGACACCCTCTCCTTCACTTTTGTCAATTTTATTATGCTGCACCGATTCTACAGTTGTTGAAATTCATTTTTTTCTCATTAATGTACACTCAGTACCCCATAATGACAAAGTGAACAGAATTTTAGAAATGTCTGTAAATTTGTTAAAAAGAAAAAAACTGAAATATCACATAAATATTCAGACTCTTTACTCAGTACTTTGCTGAAGCACCTTTAGCAGCTATTACAGCCTCGAGTCTTTTTGGGTATGATGCGACAAGCTTTGCACCCCCGGATTGGGGGATTTTCTGCCATTCTTCCTTACAAATCCTCTTAATCTCAGTGAGGTTGGATGGTGACCATTGGCGGACAGCTATTTTCAGGTCCTCCAGAGATGTTCAATATGGTTCAAGTCAGGGCTCTGGCTGGACCACTCTAGGACATTCACAGAGTTGTCCCTAAGCTATTCCTGTGTTGTCTTGGCTGTGTGCTTAGGATCATTGTAATGTTGGAAAGTGAACCTTCAGCCCAGTCGGAGGTCCTGAACACTGTGGAACAGGTTTTCAATGAGGATATCTCTGTACTTTGCTCCATTCAGCTTTTCTTTAACCCTGACCAATTTCCCAGTCCCTGTTGTTGAAAAATACCCCCACAGCATGATGGTTCACTGTTGGGATGGTATTGGGCAGCTGATGAGCGATGCCTGGTTTCCTCCAGACATAACATTTAAATTGAGGCCAAACAGTTTTAATCTTGATTTCATCAGTCCTTCAGGTGCTTCTTTGCAAACTCCAAATGGGCTTCCATGTGTTTTGCACTAAGGAGAGGTTCCGTCTAGCCACTCTGCCATAAAGCCCAAATAGTTGGAGGGCTGCAGTGATGGTTGACTTTCTGTCCCATCTCCACACAGGATCTCTGGAGCTCAGTCAAGAGTGACCATCAGGTTCTTGGTCATCTTTCTTACTAAGGTCCTCCTCCCCTGATTACTCAATTTGACCATCTCTTGGAAGAATCCTGTTGTGCCAAACTTCTTCTGTTTGAGAATTATGGAGGCCACTGTGCTCTTAGGAACCTTCAGTGCAGCAGAAATTTTATTCTAGCCTTTCCCAGATTGGTGCCTTGCAATAATCCTGTCTCTGAGCTCTGCAGGCAGTTCCTTTGACCTCATAGCTTTTGCTCTGCTACAGTATACATTGTCAGCTGTGAGGCCTTCTATAGAGAGGTGTGTGCCTTTCCAAATCATGTCCAATCATGTCCACAGGCAGACTCCAATCATGGTATAGTAACAAATCAGCAATTATCAAGAGAAATGGGAAGTACCAAAGCTAAATCTCAAGTATTATTGCAAAGGGTCTGAATATTTATGCCAATGTGACATTTCACTTTTTTTCTTTTTAATAAATTTACAGACATTTATACTATTCTGTTTTCACTTTGTCATTATGGGGTACTGAGTGTAGATTAATGAGAAAAAAATGAATTTCAACAACTGTAGAATCAGGCTGCAGCATAACAAAATTGACAAAAATGAAGGAGGTCTGAATACTTTCTGGATGCACTGTACATATTTTTCTGAATACTATGTTAAGTTTTCTGAGTCTATAAGGTTCCAGAAGGCATATTTTCCTATATCATTTTTGTGCAGCTTTTTTTAAAAAGGAGATAAAGACAGAAAGAGACATGTAAAATGGTCATCAATCCTTGGGCCCAGATGTATAAGTAAATAAATCACATCTATTGCATATTTGCATGCTGCTGTCTTAGTTAAATGTGACACATCTACAAAGCAAATGAGATGAAATGACCCAAAGTTTTATGGAATAGTTAACTGGAACTCATGCACTTTGTATATTTGGAAAACTACTATCACTATTCTTCTTCTCCAGCCCAAGTAGTATTTAAATTAGCACGAAGAACTTTAGTAGCTTTGACAAATAAAATGATAAGAAGTGGGATTCAGCTTATATACACATAAACCAAACTAAAATATTAAGTTGCAAAATAGGCAAATAAATGAGCAGCTTTCATTCCTATGCAGATTAGGAAATTGACAATGAACTCTTCCTTGGGGTCATATTAATTTATATTTTTCCTGTTGCTTAACTGTCAGAAACCTATGCCTGCTGAAGTTATGCTGTCCTAGAGCTGGGTTCTATTCTGCCAGAGTAATGAGGCTTCCAAGTGATGCCCAGCAGTGTTTCTTGGATTCCACGGCTTAATTTCCCCTCCCCATGAATATCCCTGCTGAATCACCAATCTCTGTTCCTAATGCATGGCGAAGTAGGACTGGGCCAGGATAGATAGGGGTTTAGATCACACCATTCAAGGTTACAAGCTTCTGACAGGCTACTGGTATAAAAAAGCCGATGACCTGTTAATCGAACATTCTATAGGTCCAGGAATAAAACTGATACTAGAGACACAAAATGGATGGGGGTGGGTGGGAGGGCATCATACCCCATAGATGGAGACCTGCGTACAGGTAGTCCTCAACTTGCAACAGTTCATTTTGTGACCGTTCAAAGTTACAATGGCACTGAAAAAAGTGAGTTATCACCATTTTTCACAATGACGACCTTTGCAGCATTCCCATGATCATGTGATCAAACTTCAGATGCTTGCCAACTGGTTCATACTTATTATGACTGTTGCTGTGTCCCAAGCTCCTGTAATCTCCTTTTGTGACCTTCTGACAAGCAAAATCAATGGGGAAGCCAGATTCACTTAACTAACTTATCAAGTGCAGTGATTCACTTAACTACGACAAGGAAGATTGTAAAATGCGGCAAAACTCACTTAACAAATGTCTCACTTAACAAGAGAAATTTTGGGCTCAATTGTGGCCATAAGACCACAGTTATTTGAGGGAACACCTGCTGCCAGCATCAAGTTCCCTTCGTCCAGTGCGCTCTCACAGGGAGGGCCTTCTCAGGGTGCCGCCGGTTAAAGATTGCCGGCGGATAACACCCAGGGGGAGGGCCTTCTCTGTGGGTGCGCCTGCCCTCTGGAACCAGCTGCCCGCGGAGCTTAGGACTGCCCCTGACCTTCGCTCATTCCGCCGGGACCTGAAGACCTGGCTCTTTGAGCTCTCCGGCCCAGGCTGAGAATTTTTAACTGGGGTTTTTATTTTTAGGGATAATTTAATCTTTTTAAATTGTTCTTTAACTTTTGTATTTTATATTGGTTTGATTTTAAAATACCCTGTAAACCGCCCTGAGTCCTTCGGGAAAGGGTGGTATATAAATCTAATAAAATAAAAATAAAAATAAATGAGACAAGGACTACCTGTACTGGGAAAATCAAATGTGAAGTCACCACGGCCAATGAGTATGTGGATTATAAGCACACAGCCAGTCCATTCCCAGGATTATTGGAAAGTATCCCAGAGAGACTAAATAGTATTTATTTATTATGTAACCCTGTTTATAAACTGTGGGCAATTCCTAAGGACTCTCAGTGGTTTACAAGACAAAATATATAAAGTGGAGTACACAAAATAAAAACACACAAATAAAAGAGCCGCAACCCGGTTAAGAAACATAGAACAGAATTAACAAAGCCAAATGTTAACCATAATGCACCTAAAATGGAATTGCATCCTAAACAATCTTTGCTGAGAGTTGCTGTCAGAAGGTAGGAGCCAACAGGCTGTCCACTGAGAAGCTATCTAAAGGCCTAGTATGGCCACCAAAATGCAGGGCTTCCAGGTCTTCCTTACCGTGCTGAAGGGAGACGGTACCAGCTGGCCCCAGTTTCAATGGGAGAATGTCATCCTATAGAAAACTTGGTGACCAGTTACGCCAGGGTTTCTAGCACTAGTATTACAAATTACCCCTTGAAGGACATTGGTAACCACGGCAGAGTCTGCGATGTTGATATAATGTATTGCCACCTTTTTGAAACTAAACATTAAGAAAACCAAGATCATGGCATCTGGCCCTCTCAATTCCTGGCAAATAGATGGGGAAGAGATGGAGGTAGTGACAGATTTTATTTTCCTGGGCTCCAAGATCACCGCAGATGGGGACTGCAGCCAAGAAATTAAAAGACGCTTGCTCCTCGGGAGGAAAGCCATGGCAAATCTAGACAGCACACTGAAAAGCAGAGACGTCACCCTGCCAACAAAAGTGCGTATAGTCAAGGCTATGGTCTTTCCAGTTGCAATGTATGGCTGTGAAAGTTGGACCATAAGAAAGGCTGAGCGCCAAAGAATTGAGGCCTTTGAACTATGGTGCTGGAGAAGACTCCTGCGAGTCCCTTGGACTGCAAGGCGATCAAACCGGTCAGTCCTAGAGGAGATCAACCCTGACTGCTCTTTAGAAGGCCAGATCCTGAAGCTAAAACTCAAATACTTTGGCCACCTAATGAGAAGGAAGGACTCACTGGAGAAGAGCCTAATGCTGGGAAAGGTTGAGGGCAAGAAAAGAAGGGGATGACAGAGAATGAGGTGGCTGGATGGAGTCCCTGAAGCAGTAGGCGTGAGCCTAGATGGACTCCAGAAGATGGTAGAGGACAGGAAGGCCTGGAGGAACATTGTCCATGGTGTTGCGATGGGCCGGACACGACTTCGCAACTAACAACAACCACAATTGCCACCTTTTAACCCGGATTATAACATAGTAGACTGCTGCATTCTGAATCAACTGCAGCCCCGGATTGGTCTTTAAAGATGTGGAGCATGTTGCAATCTATCAAAGAAATGGCAACATATAATGCGATGTGAAAATGACCTTTGGGAAAGGAGGGAAGAGATGCTGTCTAAGAAACAATCAGACAAGAGATGAAGGAGCCTCCAGTGGCTTAACTATTAAGAGAAAGAAACAACGAAGGAACACCCCCCCAATGGATCAAGCAATTGAAAGTGGCAGCCAGGAAGTTTTGTACCTTCAGACTTGCAAGGTTCTGTTAATGTAGCCTCACAATAAAATAAATTTACCTCATGTTTCCTGTCTGGTTTACCAGGGAGGTCTGACACAACAACAGAATGAATCACTGTAACGAGGTTTCCTGGTCCCAGCTGTAGCTTCCACCTGCTGTTCTAATAACAATCTTCTTTTAAATATTTTATTTTTAAATTTATTGTGAAGGTATTAACACTGGATTTGTTTGAATCCTGTTATGATTGCATGTTTTACTGTTTTGCTGTAAAGCACCATGAATCAACAAGTTGAGCTCAGGGATAAACAATTTCAATTTAAAACAATATAAACTACCGTAATAAATCACAGCAATATTTTAAAATGGGAATTATCCTTATGTATATTTAAAATAATTCCGTAAAAGGCCAAAATAAAATAGTCTCAGGTAGAGGCAGATTTTTGTGTGTGTGTGTGTGTGTGTGTGTGTGTGTGTAGAGAGAGACACAGAGAGAAAAGAGACAGACATGTATGTATGTATGTAGGGAGAGAGAGAGAGAGAGAGAGAGAGAGAGAGAGAGAGAGAGAGAGAGAGAGAGAGAGAGAGAGAGAGAGAGATGGAGAGAGAATTTAAAAATCAATGAACTGCACAGAATTAAGCCAAAACAACATTTCAGAATAAGGAGACATGCAGGTAGAAGGCTAACTGTATTCGCTCCAAATATATATATATATATATATTTAAAAGTAGGAAATATACAAGGCAAAATTATATGACTGAGAACACCTTGGCTCTTGTACCACATGAAGGGGGGGGAGAGTAAAATTACTGGTTTTGTCCACCTAGAATTATCTGTCTGGATGAAGAATGAAGTGGGACAAAATGGAATTCTTCCAGTTTTGAAAGCTCAAATAGGAGAGCCACAAAACTGCTAACCACATGAGTTAGCTTCTCATTTGGCCTAGTATGTAATAATGGAAGGGGTGGAGCTGTAAGACTATTTCTAGGAAACAGAAGTTTCACAGACAGCCATTCATCCCCCATCACCTCACAACTGGATTACAGTGATATGTAATGGGGCTCTCCTTAAAGTCCATCTGGCAACTACAAATGGCCCAGAAGGCAGCATTGTAGGCACTGATAGCGGCATCATGTTATGTACCGTATGTGTGACTGATGCTTCATGACCTGAACTGATTCCCAGTTGGCTTCTGGTACAATTCAAGAGGCTGGTATTTACCTTAGAATCTTTCATATCATAAGAGGGATTGGCTATCTGAGGGATCACTTATCACCTGTTGTCTCTGCCTACGCAGTTCAGCCCACTAGAGTGAGTGAACTTCAGGTCCCATCAATTAAAGAATAACATCTTGCAGACCTAGGAAGCACTCCTACTCTACTGGAATTCCAGTCTTCTGGAATAATTTCACCCCTGAAAAATGTTGTGGCTATCGTCCTTATGTCCTTAGGAAACTACTGAAGACCTGTCCCAAAGGTGCTTTTTCAGGAGGCAACTGGACTTTCATCATCATCATCACCATCACCATCATCATCATGATAATGTTGGAAGGGACCTTGGAGGTCTTCTAGCCCAATCCCATGCTCAGGCAGGAAACCCTATACCATTTCAGACAAACGGTTGTCCAGTCTCTTCTTAAAAACTTCCAGTGTTGGAGCATTCACAACTTCTGGAGGCAGGTTGTTTCACTAATTGAATGTTCTGTCAGGAAATTTCTCCTTAGTTCTAGGTTGCTTCTCTCTTTAATTAATTTCCATCCATTGCTTCTTGTCCTGCCTGCAGGCGCTTTGGAGAATAGCTCGACTCCCTCTTCTTTGTGGCAACCCCTGAGATATTGGAACACTGCTATCATGTCACCCCTCTTCAATAAACTAGACCTACCCAATTCCAGCAACCGTTTTTTAATATGTTTTAGCTTCCAGTCCCCTAATCATCTTTGTTGCTCTTCTCTGTACTCTTTCTAGAGTCTCAACATCTTTTTCTTTGAAGACATTTCGCCACTCATCCAAGAGAAAGACATTGGATGAAATGTCTTCAAAGAAAAAGCAAGAAAGTCCAGTTGCCTCCTGAAAAAGACTGAGAATCTCCATAGACATTTAGCTATGCACTTTGGGATGAACACCCTTCGAATGGTGCGGGAGTATGAATGGATTTCCAGAAAACAATGCAGACTACAGGAACCATTTGTGCTTCAGTTTGAGATGCAGACAGCCTGTGCCTGTCTTCAACATTGAAGGGCCACAGGGCAGAAAACATCCTGTATAGCCAAGAAGGCTCCACACACATTTGCACTGCTCAGGTGACCCTGAGGACACAGGTAAACCTCCAAATGGCCCCCATGACTGGAAATGGCCAGCTGCCTGCAAGGAATATAAATCCTTCCATTCCCCACCATCCAGTCAGAACTTCTTGGATGAGAAGTGAAACATCTTCAAAGAAGAAAAAGAAAAGAAAAGAAAAAAAAACAAGAAAGTCCAATTGCCTCCTGAAAAAGCACCTTTGGGACAACCATGACCAGGATGACTGAGAATCTCCATAGATACTGACAGGGCTTTTTTTCTCATAGAAGGCTCAGAACGGAGTTCCGGCACCTTTTTTGGATGGAACCTTGTAGGGTAGGCAAGGCGGGTTGTATGACATGTGTGAGTTCCGGTACCTTTTTCTTTTACAAAAAAAGCACTGGATACTGAAGACCTGGTTCTTCTCCCAGGCCTTGTGAACAGGGTGATTGTGGAGGCCTTTTTTTGTTGTGCTTTATTTTAATCTGATTTATTGGGGGGGGGGGGAGTTTGTAATTTTGCTATTCTAGTTGACTGCATTTCTTTTAATATGTTGGACTTTAACTATCAGTACCCAGAGTCATTCAGGAGTTGGACAGTCTATAAAATAAATTAGCTAACTTAATCAAGGGAACACTAGGTTGAAATTTGACTATTTTTCTGAGTTTATGTATTAGTATTTTCACAATAACATGTCACTTGAATGAACTATTAAAAATCCCTTGGTTTTGTTGTCTCGTAGAAATGGTGAATCCTCTGGATTTCAGCCATAAACTGCAAAGCATTTTATAAACAAACGTATCCAAAGAAATTAAATTTCTGAGCACAAGCATCCACAGGCTACCTCTCAATTATATGGGTAGTTCCTTACAGGCCTTTTGCTGACCAAAACATATACTATAATTAAAATTATATTTGGAGAAAGTTAAATAACCAGTTATTTTTTTTAAAAAGATTTATAACGTGAGCTGCTTTTTAAATATAGAATGTTCTTATATGCTATTTTGCAATTTCCACTCTTCTGCAAGCACAAATCTGCTTTTTCTTTCACCACGTCTGATGCTGATATGAGAAATAAAAGCACTACATTCAGTCTGCTGCAAATGTAATAAAAGTGCAATCTACTAAAATCAGCTTGGTTCCATACTCTAATTCAGGGGCGTCAAACTGCCAGCCCGTGAGCCGGATGTGTCATGCCGAAACCGCGCCCACCCCATTGCCGTCAATGGAAAAAAAGTCACGACACGTCATGTGATGTTGCAAGTTTGACACCCCTGCTCTAATTTATAAATGCAAAGCATAAAGTGCTGGTTGCTGCAATAGACATGTTTCAATTAATATCTGCATGAACTTTCAGGTTACCGTTCAAATATTTTTATAATACAGGTAATCCTCAACTTAACAACTTCATTTATGAACTGTTTGAAGTTACAGTGACACTGAAAATGGTGAGTCCTCACATCTAGGACCATCACCAGAAGATCCTCACGGTCACGTGATCCAAACTTGGGTGCTTGACAACTGGATGTATTTAAGTTGCAGCAACCTAGTGTCATGTGATCAGCATCTGCTACTTTCCCAGCTGGCTTCCGACAAGCAAATTCAATGTGGGAAACTTAATGACTGCATGACTCAGTTAACTGAAGTGATTTGCTTAAGAATCATGGCCAAATAACTCATAAAATTGGACTTGACTCACTTAACAACCACTTTGCTTAGCACTGGAAATCCTGATTCCAATTGTGGTCATAATTTGAAGACTAGCTGTAGATGAGAATAGGCTTGTGCTGATCATTTTCTGGACTGGCTCCATAGATTGAGGCTGTGAAACAGCTGCTTTAAAGCTTGGTGCAACTGTTCCCAGCCCTTTCAGAGATGTTCTGGGCATGTCTGTTATAGTTGTGTCTTTGCATATCCAGAAGACACTCTGCCAGGATAGGTGACAAAATAAAGCCTCCATGAGAGTATATCATCTCAGCTAAATCAACTGATTCTCAACATAACAAGAATACCTCAAGGATAAAAAGTACAGGAAAATAAACTCTCTCTTCACCTCAGGCTGTTTGCAAGATGAATGATATAAAAAGCTGGTACTTAATGCAAGTAATGAATAATGCAAATTAGTGTAATAAATAAATTAAATATTGTCACTTCCACTAAATTAAAGTACAAAAACATTTAGTTCCAAGAACACGGCATCCATAAGATATAAGGCTTAAGTATGTGTATGAAGAGGGAACAGTGTGGTATGAGACTGCTATTGTGACCATTAAGTGAGGCCAACCTGTAATCCATGCTGATTCAATTAATAGGTGGGTTTCAGAAAATGAGAAATCTCCTCCCCCCCAAGACTCATTATATAACTGGATTAACATAGTTATCAAGTTTTCCCATATTTTCACAGTATTCTATGGGAACCCTGAGCCTTTCCGAATTTCATAAATCGGATATTTCCTGCAATGTTAAAGGTACATGGCCAAATGACTTGATGAGTTTGAGAAATCCTTAGAAGCTTTATTTTATTAAAAACAATATGTACAACAGACACCTCCACAACTGAACTACAGTGCAGGGGTCCGCAACCTGGACAACTTTAAGACTTGTGGACTTCAGCTCCCAGAATTCCTCAGAGCTGGCTGAGGAATTCTGGGAGCTGAAGTCCACAAGTCTTAAAGTTGTCCAGGTTGCAGACCCCTGCTATAGTGAACTCTATGCAGCTCACAAAATATAACACTAAGTTGAAATCTAAAAACACAAAATGAAATAAGGCATGCCAGACTAAAAGCAACAATTATAACAAGCCACAATAGCAACCTGTCCCCCCCCCAAACCAATTACCCCAGACCTGGGACCAAAGCCAGGTTTTAGGGGCTTTTTGGAAGCCCCAG
Source organism: Vipera berus (assembly GCF_964194415.1). Taxonomy (NCBI): domain Eukaryota; kingdom Metazoa; phylum Chordata; class Lepidosauria; order Squamata; family Viperidae; genus Vipera; species Vipera berus. The sequence goes on along the minus strand of NC_138207.1, from coordinate 70,152,136 downwards.
GAGAAGGAGCATTCTCTAATGGGGGAGGAGGAGATGCTGTTTCAGAGGGTGGAGCCCTCAACAAATTTGGTTATTATCTAATTTGGTTCTCTACCATATTATTATGGAATACGACAATACAAAATAATCAAAGAAGGAAATGCACCATGGTGAACTGAATATATATATATATATATATATATATATATATATATATATATATATATATATATATATATATATATATATATATATATATATATATATATATATATATATATATATATATATATATATATATATGTTTAAGTATTTGTCAAGGCTTTTTGAATGGACCTTGCTAATTAACTCTTTCATTCCTGTTTTGGCCCGACTCAGGGCTTATCCACAGGACATAGTCAACTTATGACAGCTCATTATTTGTGCAAATTATTCAAATTGCTAATAAAGAATTTGGGAGGCTAAGATGATCATTTCGAACTTTTTATGTTCTCATCAGTTAGTCATACCCTTTATCTGAGATTCGAACCTGGGCTGATTATATATATCAGGCAGTGTTTTAACTTCCTGAGCCACGGGTTCTTTCTCTCTTTTTTATTAGCTGGAAGGCAAGGCAAATGTATGTTTAAGTATTTGTGGACCTTGCTAATTAACTCTTTCATTCCTGTTTTGGCCCGACTTTCATATATTTGTTTTCTGAGGTTTTCGCGGGTGTCTGTATGTGGACCTTTGGTCATTCGGGTTTTTTCCCGCGTAGAAATGAAGGTGTAGGCGCAGCGTTTTGACAGAATCCCATCCGTCATCATCAGGCTGGCGGCTTCAGCTTCCCTCTTCTGGGAGAAGCATGTGGTAGTGGCTGTTTGTTCCTCTTTTTTAAACTGCCAGAGGGGGTGTGTTCTGTGGGTGGAGGTGCGCTCTGATTGGGTGGGGGAGCACAACTCACCAGCTCAGGTCTAAGGCTGGCAGCTGAGACCAGCCCATCCACTCAAAACACACCCCCACCCAATCAGAACACACCCACCATTCAAAACACACCCCCACCCAATCAGAACACACCCACCATTCAAAACACACTCCCACCCAATCAGAACACACTTAATCCCCCACCCAATCAGAGCACACCTCCACCCACAGAACACACCCCCTCTGGCAGTTTAAAAAAGAGGAACAAACAGCCACTACCACATGCTTCTCCCAGAAGGGGGAAGCTGAAGCCGCCAGCCTAATGATGACGGATGGGATTCCGTCGAAACGTTGCGCCTACACCTTCATTTCTACGCGGGGGAAAAACCCGAATGACCAAAGGTCCATATTTCATATACCGGTATATATACCATATATACCATATTTCATATACCGGTATATATACATATACATATATATATATACATATATATATATATATATATATATATATATACACACACACACACACACACATATATATACATACATCTATATATATATATATATATATATATATATATATATATATATATATATATATATATATATATATATATATATATATATATATGAATTTTATATATATATTATATATATATATATTCCTATATTTAATTATTTGCACGTCAACAAAATAAAACCCTTTGTATAAATATTAAGAATGTTCCTTCCAGCTTTGTGGCTTAGTTTTCTTAGAAACTCGTTAGCCTGGTCATCCCACCATCCAAAAAATTGCAGGGTAGAAAAAAAAAGAAGTCTTTATTTCTGTCTGCAACTAAACATGATTTAATTTACCGTAGCTTTTACTTTTTTTTTTATTGAAAAGTTTTAAAATACATTTTATCTTTAACAATCCCCCCCTCCCCCTCCCCTACCTATCCCTCCCTACCCCTCCCCCCCTTTCCCCCCTCCCCCCCCCCCGACTTCCCAGAGCTAAGTACAGGGTATAAAAACAAAGAACAATCATAAACATCCATATGCTACCAACAATAAGTTCTTAAATCTATCACTCTCTAGCTCATATAAAATAACTACAAGCAATATTAATATTACATATAAAAAAGAAAGAAAAAAGAAAAAAGAAAGGAAGACTTATTCAAATGCTAAGTGAAACTTTTTAGTCCCGTATTTCTTCTGGATATATTCAATCCATTTTTCCCACTCCATAATATAACGTTCTTGCGAATGATCTTTCAAATAAGCCGAAATCTTTGCCATTTCTGCCAGGTCAGAAACCTTTAAAGTCCATTCTTCTATAGTCGGCAGTTCCTCCTTCTTCCAATACTGACCTATTAAAAGTCTTGCTGCTGTAACTAAATTTAACATCAACTTAGTGTCCACAACAGTAGCATCTGTAATTATACCCAACAAAAAGAATTGCGGACAAAACTTTATCTTTTGCTTGAAGATCTTCTGCATGTTCCACCAAATTTTTATCCAAAAAGCCTTGACCTTTTTACAAGTCCACCATATGTGAAAATATGTTGCATCTTCACCACCACACCTCCAGCATTTTGGCTGATAGTTCGGATACATACTTGCAAGCTTTTTAGGATCTAAATGCCATCTATAAAACATTTTATAAAAGTTCTCTCTTAAGTTTTGAGCTTGTGTAAATTTTACGTTCCTCACCCAAATCTTTTCCCACGTATCCATTGTAATAACTTCTTGGATGTTCTGGGCCCATTTTATCATACAGTCTTTAACCAGTTCTGTTTCTGAATCAATTTCTATCAATGCAAGATATATCCGTTTGATATGTGCTGGACCCTGATTTCTAATTTGCTTTATCAAATTTTCATCAGTCATAGCAAAACCAGTTTTCTGATCTTCTTTCCACCTGGCCCGTAATTGAGTATATTGAAACCAGGTTTGAACAATCTTCTCATCTCGCAAGAAATTATACGATTTTAAACACCATACACTTCTTTCCAAGCTTAAAATCTCCTTATACGTAGTCACGTCATGTTTGAAACCAACATTTATGTTTTCTATTGCGTGTTTTGGAATTGCCCACAATGGTATCTTACAGTCTAACTTGTATCTATACTTCTTCCAAACTCTCAACAATGCCTGCCTTAAAATATGCACTTTAAACACATTATCTACCTTCTTATCATACAACAAATACGCATGCCAGCCAAATAACAAGTCGTGGCCCTCAAGATTTAATAATCTCTCTTGTGTCAAATTAATCCAATCACTTATCCCTGCTAACGCAGCAGCTTCATAATATAATTTAAGATTGGGCATTTTAAGACCACCTCTTTCACGAGTATCCTGCATAATCTTAAGTTTAACTCGTGGCCTTTTCCCTGCCCAAACAAATTTATTGATACCCCGTTGCCATTCTTCCAAATTAGAATCTTTCTTAAGAACCGGTATCATTTGAAATAAGAATAAAAATTTAGGCAGGACATTCATTTTCACTGCTGCGTACCGTAGCTTTTACTATCTTAGAAGGCAATTCAGGAAAGAACATTAATTTCCCCACAAATTCCAAAGAAATTGTTTTGTCTGGAGAGCTGTACAATATTTTCACATAAATTCCACTATTGCTGGATTCAGTGTAAATCAAGATTGGAACCTTAACAAAACATTATGTGTTGCTCCCTAAAACGTGTCTAAAAGCAGGAAAGCTCCTTAAAACATTTACCCCTCAGAGCCACTAGAGGCTGCTCATTCTTTATACAACGGAAAGTTCAAAACTGTTTCCCCCCCCCCTGCAGCTCTTATCTTGAATCTCTGCCAATTTCTCTTGAGATACTGGCAGTCCCTTTAAAATTAAGTCTTTTTTTTCTTTTCTTTTCTTTTCTTTCCGGAGATATATACACATTATTTTCCTAAAAGCCTTCAGTTTTCCTCTACACAGAATTTTAACTTCACCAACTTTTTAAAAAAATATTTTTATGAGCCTTCTACTTGTGGAATGTAAATGAACCAAAATTAGGTCCCTTCTCTTGGCTTGATTCCATATTGCAATCAAGAATTGCACTACGCACATTTCCACTCTTATATACATTTAGGCTAACAACTGAATCAAGTGTATTTTCTATTGAAGCTGGGGCTTTCTTGGAAACAGAAATATATGGTCCTCTACAGCAGCTGGTGTGGATTTTTCCATTTCCAGTTGACATTCTACCAGGAGATGTGAGGGAAGGAGCAGGAGAAGGGAAATAAGCAGTCCAATTATAGTTTTTAACAGCTTAAGAAGGGAGACATAATCAAAGTGATGCTCAACCCTTCTCCATCTTGGCTGGAAATCCAACATTCATAGATCTTTTTATTAAGATATTTTGCTTTATATTTAACATAAAAAGGGTCTGTTAGGATTTAGTTCATGGTGATTGCAGAGAGAAAAGCTTACCATCTCAACCTGTTTCCAGAAATAACATCTTCCAAGGACATCACAGTAATCTCTTTGATTCCACTTTACGCATCGTCTTCCCCTTCTTCTATTTCCTTTAACTTTGCCAAGCATAATAATTTCTTTGACTACATCATCCACTGGCATCATATGCCTGAAGTGTTGTGAGTATTTCCACAAGGGTGATGTCAGCCTTTATATGCAGTTCATGACCATATGATTTTTTTATTTTTATTTTTGCATTCTTTTGGTACTCTTAAGAAAACACACCGACCTCCATAAAATTTCCTTGATTTTTCTCAGGATTGAACTTTCACAGGCATCCATTACCAGTGGAAAGACCATTATACTTATTTTGAATTTTGTTGTCACAAAAACATCACATCTCGTCTACATCTATTATTTCATTCCTTCCTAGATTTAATCTCTTTACTTCTTGAGACCATTGTCCAGCTTTAGCTATTCTTGAGCCCCCCCAAAAACTATCTACTATATTCACTTTTTTGCCCTAAACTATAAATGCATTAAACATGCAAGCTAACATTGTCTTTTTTGGCATTTAACATTAACTGGATCCTCCATTTTCTGTTTTACTCTCAGAATGAACTTTTCTAAGTCTTCTTTAGCTACCGGTAAGTTTTCTACATATCTCAAATAGTAAGTACTCAAACTGATTCTGATTCCAGCTGTCATTTCTTCTATCCTGCCTTTTTTATATTCTATATATTGTACATCAGATCAATATCTATCCTTGTTTCACTTGTTTCCCTACAATGAACTACATTACTTCTCTATATTATGTTCTTACAGTATGTTCTTGTTCATTCTATAGATTCCTAAAAGAATAATAAAGCCCTAATATAGAACACCTCCTCTGGACTCCCAAACTTGGGAATGGCCACCAGATGGCAGTAAAGAGACTATTCCCCACCACCACCACTTCACCATCTTTACTATGACTCTTACGGCACTATCTAATCTTACCCATCCACCTTTCTGAAACCTATATGAATTTCTCTATCCATAAGAACTTAAATAACACTTTGCTTTTGTGAGAAATCAATCCAGCGGTGATTCTCATATTTTCTTGCCTCTTGTTTCAAATATAAGGAAATGCACTGATTTTACAATTTCTAGAACTCTGGTCTCATGCTTGTTGACATATAACCATTATCACTTTAACTGGCTCTTCTCCTGTACCCTTAACCCAGACATGTTAAACTCGCGATGTCACATGACTTTGTGGGACATTATCGGGACTGTTTTGCCATTGCTGGCAATGGGGTCGGCGCGACTTCCGTGTGATGCGTCCAGCCTGTGGGCCGGCAGTTTGATACCCCTGCTTTAAGCACTCCAAAGGCATTTGATCAGCACCCAATGCTTTTCCATTTGACAGCTGGTCTGTCTGCTTTTGCATCTCACTTCCTCACAAAGTTAGTTGAGTAATATACAGGTAGTCCTCGACTTACAACAATTGAGCCCAACATTTCTGTTGCTAAGCGAAACAGTTAAGTGAATTTTGCCCCATTTTAAGATCTTTCTTGCCATGCTTGTTAAGTGAGTCAGTGCAGTTGTTAAGTTACTAACCCGGTTAAGTGAATCTGGTTTCCCCATTGACTTTGCTGGTCAGAAGGTCGCAAAAGGTGATTGCATGACTCTGGGACATTGCAACCATCATAAATATGAGTCAATTGCCAACTGTCTGAATTTTGATCACATGACCATGGGGATACTATAATGGTCATAAGTGTGAAAAACGGTCATAAATCACTTTTTTCAGTGCCAATGTAACTTTGAATGGTCACTGAATAAACTAGTGTTAAGCCGAGGACTACCTGTAATCTCAACAACTCCTTCTGTTAATCTATAATCCAATTTGCAAAGGACGTCAGTACAGTCATTCCATATTACTTTAACCATACTTGCCTCTTTTAGCTCTGTTTGATTACTGTTTTCTGTTCTTTATTCCTTGTACCTTGTCTGCGCTTTAAACGTTTAAGGAATTGCTAAAGAATATCACAGTGGTTATTGGTATTTTGGCAGCCCAATATATTATGCCTACTGTTCCTATCTTAGTTATTACTTCTGCCCTAATAACTCTGATCATAAAAGGATCTAGTTCCTTTTCTTGTCACATCTCCGCTTGAGTTATAATTCCTCTTCCTTTCTTGCTTGACACTGAAAGTCTGCATTCATTCATTCATTCATTCATTCATTCATTCATTCATTCATTCATTTATTTATTTTTGGGACTTATATGTCGCCCTATCTCCCGAAGGACTCAGGGCGGCTAACAACAATAACATATAATAATACAGAAGTTAAAATAAAAATTAAATTAATGGCCCCTGTAGAATAAATTAAAATTAAAATAAATTAAAAATTAGAGTTAAAAATTAAAAACATAAATTAAAATCCCTGTCAGTCCAGGTCAGCCAGGTGGAAAAGGAGTGTTTTGAGGCCGCGGCGAAAGGACTGGAGATCTGGGGCCATCCGAAGCTCAGGGGGGAGCTGGTTCCATAGGGTTGGCGCTCCCACAGAGAAGGCTCTCCCCCTGGGGGTCGCCAGCCGACATTGTCTAGCTGACGGTACCCTGAGGAGGCCTTCTCTGTGTGAACGTACTGGGCGATGGGAAGTCGTTTAATTGTTGTATGTCCTTCTTGCTGACCAAAGCTTTCATCTTCCATCTTTCCTCAGCTTATTGTGAAAGCTTGTTCTGAAATCCATTTAGTTTGCCTCTTTCCTCCTCTTCTCTTAAATATTTTTCCACTTCAGTTTTCACAGAAGTGGTTTGCAACTGTATTTCTCTGCATTTGATTTTGAGTTCCTTTTTATTGGTGGGCTGGCTTCTTTCACAGCTGCAAAGCTCCCCCTCCTCTCACATACATTTGCACCTACATTTAGAGTTTTTCTCCTCTTCTGAGCCTTACCAAGCATGACCCATCTAAAAATAGCTGCTGGTGCCAGTTTTGGGGTCACCCTCCACTGAAGGAGAGAAAATGGGCTCCACACAACAATCTTTATATAAAGATATGGAAACAGATTCATCACACAGTTCCTGAAATATTATAATCAGCACCAGGACATTATTTTCACTAGGCCAGGGGTAGGCAACCTCGGCTCGTTTATGACTCATGGACTTCAACTCCCAGAATTCGCCAGGTATGCTGGCTCAGGAATTCTGGGAGTTGAAGTCCATGAGTCATAAAAGAGCCGAGGTTGCCTACCCCTGCACTAGGCCAACTCCTAAGTCATAAAAATATACAAAATTTGAACTGATGTAGTAATTAATATGCTTGCCTAATAGGAATGTTGAAATGTTATTATGGCCAACCTGGCTGTGATTCACTTTTTTGTTTTTATGAGGCTGTTTACTTATTTATTGGAATCACGCATCTCTCTGCCAACAAAGTAACCTTTATATGCTTAAAAATAACACTTTTTCTACCATTAATTCCTGAAGCACCTGAAGCAAAGAATATCCAGAGGTCTAGTTAAGCAGAATAGTAAAACCAAAATTATGCAATCCTAAAACCAGATCCAAAAGTTATTATGTGTAGTAAATTGCTAATTAAATAAACACTCAAAATAAAGCTCTCACTAATGACATAATCACTACTCTTCCTTTAAAAACAAACTGTTAATGTTCCGTATTGTTTTTTCCTGTACTGTCTACATAATTTACCAAAAACAAGGATACAACACATATTTTGCTATCCAGTTCATGCTGAATAGAGGGACTGAAGATAAGCTAAAGGTAAAGGTTCCCCCGCACATGCGTGCTAGTCGTTTCCAACTCTAGGGGCCGGTGCTCATCTCCGTTTCAAAGCCGAAGAGCCAGCGCTTGTCCGAGGACGTCTCCGTGGTCATGTGGCCGGCATGACTAGATGCCAAAGGTGCACGGAACGCTGTTACCTTCCCACCGTAGTGGTCCCTATTTTTCTACATGCATTTTTACGTGCTTTCAAACTGCTAGGTTGGCAGAAGCTGGGACGAGTAACAGGCGCTCACTCTGCTATGCGGCACTCGGGATTCGACCCGCCAAACTGCCGATCTTCTGATCGACAAGCTCAGCGTCCTAACCCACTGAGCCACCACGTCCCTTACGAAGATAAGCTACATCAGTATAAAATACGGCTAATGAATCCATGGAAGAGCAGCCTTTATAGTACAATACATGCAACAGTAGTTTCATTAGCAATTAACACGATGAACTAATGCTGAGACTATTTCTTTATTCATACAGCTGATCCTTTGCAGCAAAAGTCAACAGCTTTTTAAAATACATCACGACTTCTCAATGTACAATGACAAAGGTGGTAAAATCAAAATAAATTTAAGAGACCAAAAGTCTACATGGTATATTGATAAGTGACTTCTCTCAGAAGCTTCATGCAGAGATCACAGAGAAATAGTGAAAGTCAAGTTTCAGTAATACTGCATCCAGTGTTGGTTGCCACAATGTAAAAAAGATGTTGAGACTCTAGAAAGAGTACAGAGAAGAGCAACCAAGATGATTAGGGGACTGGTCCCTGGTGCCCAAAAAGTAGGGGGCCACTGGTTTAAATCATGCTGCTTGGAGAATTCTGAGACCAGAAGTCCACAAATCTTAAAGTTGCTAAGATTGGGCACCCTTGATCAAAATTAAACGAGTCTGTTGGATCCAGTGATGGTGCTTAAAGAGAGGGCAAACCATTGCTTCTTTCATAGCAGGACGAACCATATGCTGCCTTAAAAAAGCATTCACACCACCACATGGATCAATCATATGTCATTTCCCAGGAGTTCCTGACCAGACAGATGGGACATGGAGCTCAGGAGATAGACCTCACAGCCCCAAGGACCCTGTCCACTTCCAAAGAAACTCAAACTCTTCTGAGTTAACTAGCAGTACAATGTCTCAATCACCATCATGGGACTGCAAAGTCAAAACTGAGCAACTTCATCCAACAAAAGTCTAGAAAAATCCTTCTAAGAGCTACTCACTTAGAATGGACCAAGTCATCCTGAACAGTATTTATTACCGTTATCAGTTAATTATAATGAATAAATCGCACCAGTTAATAAATAATAAATAACTTGGCTGCAGACACAATAAGAGTGGAAAAGTAAGCATGTTTTGGCACTTTTAACACCACAAGTAGTTAATAAAAGATTGCACCTGTGCTCAGGTGAATTCACAATGATCTTCCTCCAGTGACTTTCTAGGTGTCACTGATGTTATTTTATTTTCTAGATGTTTGTGGAGATTCTCAATCATCCAGTCATGGTTGTCCCAAAGGTGTTTTTCCAAAATGTAATTGGACTATCTTGTTTTTCTCTTTGAAAATGTTTCACTTCTCATCAAAGAGCTTCTTCAGTTCTGAATGTTAGAACTGAAGAAGCTTCTTGGTTGAGAAGTGAAACAAAAAAAACAAGAAATCCAGATGGCTACATTAGAAAAGGGAATTCACCCGCCCACCCAGGTTCTGTTAATGAATACCAGATTGGCCTCCATCTACAGTTAAATCATGAATGAGGCAAGCTTGATTATAGACTGATCTTAATTAAGAAAAAGAAAGAGCCGTAAAAAGGACTTTGTAAAAGACATGCCATTTTAATAGAAGGAAACAGTATTAAAATCATTTGAAAAGGACCTACTTCAGAAAGGATCATCGGTTTTCCATGTATGGAAAATAACAGAATATGAATTTAAAGGTCTCTAGATTTCTGTTTGAATTAACTCAAGTGTTTCTCAGTCTTAGCAACTTTAAGAGGTGTAGACTTCCAACTCCAGAATTCTCCATCCAATATGGCTCGTCTGGAAATTCTGGGAATTGAAGTCCACTTAAAGTTGCCAAGGTTGAAAAACACTGAATTAATTGATCCTCATTAATTACTGTTGGATACAGCCAACAGTAGATCACACATGCTATTTTCCACTTGTCCTTTCCATTTTGTCAATAATTCCACTTCTTGCATCTTGTATATCGGAAGAAGTAAAACAGGTACGTATAATACTACCAAGAAAACACAAACCATCATTTTTTCCACATGGGAAAAGTAGCAGATAAAGTATCTTTTATCTGCAGAAAGTTGGGCTTCTGTTTTACTCTAGCTAGCCTCTTCCTTTAAACAGAGATAACTGCAGTAAGCACTTTAAAAAAAAAGGAAAGTAGAAAATGACTAAGATGAATAAGAAAAGAGAATGCATTCCCCTGCTATACCATCTTTTTTGTTTTCTGTGGTTGTAAATGTAGTTAATTGACAATCCAGCAAACCGTACCAATCTGGCACTTTAGCACATTTTAAATCCAATTATGCAAAATGCATATTGAAAGATACTATTTGCAAAATGATGAAAAACAACTAATAGCCTCATTATTTCCACAGATGAAAATAAGCATAAGATGAAAAGCCAGAAAAATGAGAAACGTGCACATACAACCACAGTGTCTACCAGACATCTTTGTTAGTAGATAGAGAATAAATTTCATTTTCAGATAAGAATTCTCCCGGCACACAACAATTGCTGAATGCAGGGAAGAATTGCCCTCTGATGTAATAGTCTACATTTTTATCACATCTTTCCCCTCTAATATGGGATTCTAGAGTTGTCAGGGAAGGCCGCAGGTCCTCCATTCAAATAGCTTACTGTAACCCATTGCTGAATTCCTATAATTACAGTTAGTCCTCATTTTACAACAGTTCATTTAGTGATCAAAGTTACAACAGCACTGAAGTTTTTCACACTTACAACTGTTGCGGCATCCCCATAATCATGTGATCGAAATTCAGATGCTTGGCAACTGACTCATATTTGTGACGGTTCCAGTGCCCTGGGGTCATGTGACCACCTTTAGAGACTTTCTGACAAGCCAAGTCAGTGGGGCATCCAGATTCACTTAACAACTGTGGCAGGAAATGTCATAAAATAGAGCAAAATTCACTTATCAACTGTCTCGCTTAGCAATTATGGTCGTAAGTGGAGGACTACCTGTACTCAGAGGTAAGGCACTTTTACCTCTTCTAAATGCCCCAATACTTTTTGGCTCACTTTCTTCTGCTGAAGAGCAAACTGGGGCAGAGAACTGAACTTTGGAGCTGTGACTAATTTTCAGGTAGACTTCCGAGCCAGTGGCACTTAGTTATGCTATGTGGTTTAAGGAGACTTCTTACTCCCAAGTAAGAATGAATATGAGCACAGCATTAACTGCCATGCAAAACTACACAGGGCACAAACCTATCATTGCAGAAGGAAATCCCATAGTATTCAAACAAGGTTATCCCATTAATTCTGCTTAAGGGTCTACAACAGAAAGTGGAACCAGAATTCATGAAGGCCAAATCGTACCAAAGTGCAATTGTTTTAGCTACTTGTTGTGCTTCTCTTTTTGAAGGAAGGTAAACTGCCTTGAGTCTCAGGAGTACATAATAGCAATAGCACTTAAGATTTATATACCACTTCACAGTGCTTTTACAGCCCTCTGTAAGTGATTTACAGAGTCAGCATATTTCCCCCCAACAATCTGGGTCCTCGTTTACCCACCTCGCAAGGGTGGGGAGGCTGAGTCAACCTTGAGCCAGTCAGAATAGAACTCCTGGCAATGAGCGGTGAGTTATCCTGGAATACAGCTTTGGGGTGTCTGGTAGATTTATTTTATTTTAATTCCATTTATATCCCGCCCTTCTCCGAAGACTCAGGGCGGCTTACAAGCTTAGCAGTAGCCTTCATTCTATGTATATGCCTGCTTATTAGGGCTTTCACACACCCCCAAGCGGCATTATTACAAAGTCAGCTTAATTGCCCCCAACAATCTGGGTCCTCATTTTACCTACCTCGGAAGGATGGAAGGCTGAGTCAACCTTGAGCCTGGTGGGATGCGAACCTGCACTAATTGCAGGCAGCTGGTGTTACTTAAGGAGGCATTAGCCCACTGCTCCACCAAGGCTCTTATGTACAATGTACATAATGTATTTTTTAGATCAATCAATTTTAGTTTAAAGCCCACCAATTCCAGGATAACATTTTTAAGGACCAATGAAGTAGTATTATTGGTGATTCCAATTGTTTATTAAATTCTAAATCCTAACAACAAATACATTCAATCTGTTTTACAGAGCTTCTGCAGATCCTTAATAACAAAAATACCCTCAGCTCAAACCTATTGATGCAAATGAGAAAGAAAATCAACTGTTCTCTTTCTCTCTCTCTCTCTCTCTCTCACACGCACATATATATATGCACACTCTTGTGCAGACACACACACACACGTTCAGATCATGAGCAAAAATTTTAGACTAGAGCTTAAGAGCAAGCACTGAAAAAGCATCAAGCCATCTTTTGCCTTGAAAGAGCAGAAGTCCAAAATCGTGGTGAAGATTTTGCAAACAAGGAATCAAACTGCCTATGAATCTTACAGCACCCCAGCATTTTTATTGCTAATATTATTATTTTTACTGATATTTCAAATAAACCCTAGACTAGTTGAATAGATATTTGTCAGCTCAGCTCTTGAACACAGCTGATGCCATGGGATCAAAGAATTCCCGAAAGTCTTTTAAAATAGCAGAATCCTCACGAAGATTATTTCGCTCCTGTGCTTTCTGTCTAGATCACAAAACAGAGATGCTGAGGAGGCCATTAATGGCGTTATAAACCAGCTGCCTAATGCAGTTTTCACAAGAAATCTGCACCACAATTTTTCTTCCCCTTTTTGTCCTCCTAGCACGGGGCTTTTCAACCTTTTCACCCATTGTACCACTTTTAGGATATGGCAACATCTCAGTACCACCAGTCGCCTACCAAGGTGTCAAAAACTTGATGATCAAAAAAAAAAAAAAAGGAAAAAAGTGATGAAGTACAGGTAGTCCTCGACTTACAACAGTTCACTTAGTGACTGTTCGAAGTTACAATGACACTGAAAAAAGTCCCCCCCAAGCCACAGTCGAGCAAGACACCTGCCTGCCCGCCCAGCGGTGCTCTTCCTCCTGTCTGAGGTTTTCATTATTGTGAGCATTTCTGTTGATGATTGGCAGCGAGGGTGGGGTGGGGGTGTTTGTTTTTTATTCCCCCCCCCCCCGTCTGCTGGGTAGTTGCAGAAAGTTTTGGTCACTTCACATGACTCTGGGACACTGTGACCGTCATAAATATGAATCAGTTGCCAAGCATCTGAATGTAAATCACAAGACCCTGGGGATGCTGCAACATTCCAGCCGATCGGTGCTTCTTCTGGGCTCAGAAGCGCCAGGATCAGCGCCGAGCTCCAGCTGGAGCCTGGCGCTGATCCTGGCGCTTCCGCTGAGCCCTGACAGCCCTGCAGCTCCAGCTGTCTCTCGCTCAGGCTTGTGCGGTGCTGCCACCGGTTCAGCTCATTCACCTCCCCCGCTACCACTTTTCTAGGATGGTCGCGTACCACCTGTCAGGTGCCCATGTACCACTGGTGGTACCTGTATCACTGATTGACACTGATTGAAAAGCCCTGTCCTAGCATTCTCTTTCTTGCTTCTCCACCCATCCTTTTTCTTTTCTTTCTCTCTTTCCTTTAACTTTTAAACAGTCAGCTTTTGGGGTCCTTAATTCCAGCACTGAACAGGTTTGGATTTAATGATGGAAGCCATAGAAATGTCAATCTTTTTTTTTTTGCCCCTTCTGTAGAGAACATAATTAGGACATGAAGGACAGAGCAAAGGGTCACTACAAAGGCTATGGTCGGCAAGTGTGACTTAAGCCTATTCTAAGAAACTAACTTGAGAAAACATCTCAGACAAACCACAGTTCACACAGAGGTAAAGGGAAGGAGGTGGAAGCACATTTGCCAATCTGTTAATACAGGTAGACTTACAACAGTTTATTTAGTGACCTAAGTTACGACGGCACTATGACCGTTTTTCACACTGTAGCATGCCCGTGGTCATTTGATCAGAATTCAGACACTTGTTGGTATTCTTACGTAGAGATAGGGAATTTCTTTTGAATGCCAGATTTTAGAAAAACAATGTAGAGCAGGGGTGTCAAACTGGCAGCCCGCGGGCCGGACGCATCACCAGGAAACTGCGTCCACCCCATTGCCAGCAACGGAAAAAAAGCTCCGATAGGATGTGCGCGCCACGAGTTTGACATGTCTGATGTAGAGGAACTCTCTTCCACATGTCTAGTCTCAGGGGTTGCCACAAAGAAGAGGGAGTCAAGCTATTCTCCAAAGCACCTGAAGGCAGGACTAGAAGCAACGGATGGAAACTAACCAAGGAGAGAAGCAACCTAGAACTAAGGAGAAACTTCCTGGCAGTTAGAACAATTAACCAGTGGAACAACCTGCCTCCAGAAGCTACGAATGCTCCAACACTGGAAGTTTTTAAGAAGAGCCATCTGGACAGCCAATTGTCTGAAATGGAAGGGTTTCCTGCCTGAGCAGGGGGTTGGACTAGATGACCTACAAGGTCCCTTCCAACTACTACTACTTCTTCTTCTTCTTCTTCTTCTTCTTCTTCTTCTTCTTCTTATTATTATTATTATTATTATTATTATTATTATTATTATTATTATTATTATTATTATTATTATTATTATTGGTTGCCATGTCCTGGAGTCTTGTGATCACCTTTTACAATCCTCTGATAAGCAAAATCAATGGTGAAGCCAGATTCACTTAACTATGTTACTAACTTAACAACTGCAGTGATTCACTTAACAACTGTGGCAAGAAAGGTCATAAAATGGGGCAAAACTCACTTAACTGTCTTGCTTAGCAACATAAATTTTCAGCTCAATTGAGGCTGTAAGTCAAGGACTACCTGTATAGCTGATCTAATGGAAGTTGTTCTAGAGCTATGTGGCATTTCTTAACCGAGTCCACCCTACAATGCTGACACTGTTCCAGTGAAACAGATCTTCAGCTGTGCCATTCACTGAGAATGCTTTCTAATGGAACCATAGTGTTATGTCCCAGGGTGCAAATACTGTATAAATAAAATAGAAGCTACATTCCAAGCTACATTCCAATCAGCATATTCTGATTACATTATCAGAAAAAAGTCAACCACATTTTTATAAATATGACAGTTGTCTTTAAAGTTTAACATATATTAGGCATATTAAAATTAATTTGCAAACTAAAGATTTTTAAAATAGAAGGTAATTATAGATAACTTTATTAAACTAAAAATGAAATAGTAAAAATAATCTGATAGACAAAACCCACCAGCAGACAAAAAGATGATTATCCAAATCTGCTAAGAACTCACCACCTCAGTAATTATCTGTAAACTTAATCACATGCTTCACAAATTCTGATTTATATAACAAGTACGGTCCTGTTTACAGCTGCCCAGAAAGCAAGCTAGAAGCTCTGAAATATGCCGTATATGCTCATAGATAAGCCTGTCTGCACACAAGCCAACTCCCATTTTTTTATCTCAAATACAATGCAAAATGCACCAACTATGGATAATGAGCTAGCATATTTTGCATGGTATTTTGTTTAAAAATGTGAGAGCCAGCTTGTTTTTTTTATTAAGGAGTTTTACAAAAACAAGATTTTACAATATATCCCCAATCCCCCCCCACCCCAAACCCGCCCACTTCTCCCCCACTTCCCAGAGCTAAATACAGGATTATAGTTATAATAATCATATTCTAAATAAAAATTATGCATAATATACAATTAACCAAATTCATAATGTGCTTTATCTCCCCTTTAACATAACTACATACAAAGTACCAATAACAATATCCCTCTAAAATCTACTCATAAGCTAAATGGAACTTTTTAGTCCCATATTTGTTCTGAATATAATCTATCCATCTCCTCCAAACTGAAATATATCTTTCCTGTGAATGATCTTTCAAGTAAGCAGAAATCTTAGACATTTCTGCAAGATTCGAAACTTTAAACACCCATTCTTCTATAGTAGGCAAACTATCCTTCTTCCAATATTGTCCCACCAGTAACCGTGCTGCTGTTATCATATTCAACATCAAATTAGTTTCTTTAACATCACAATCTACAACAATACCCAATAAAAACAATTGCGGAGAAAACTTTATCTTTCTCTTAAAAATCTTTTGAATGTTCCACCAAATTTTAATCCAAAAAGCTTTTATATTTCTACAAGTCCACTACATATGAAAATAAGTGGCTTCTAAACTACCACATCTCCAACATTTAGACTGTAAATTAGGATACATGTTAGACAACTTCTTGGGATCCAGATGCCATCTATAAACATTTTATAAAAATTTTCTCTTAAGTTTTGAGCCTGAGTAAATTTAACATTTCTGACCCAAATTATCTCCCAAGTGTCCAACGAAATTGGTTCCTGAATATTTTGTGCCCACTTTATCATACAATCTTTAACTAATTCCGTTTCCGAATCCAATTCAATTAAAGCATCATATATCCTCTTTATATGTGCACAATTTAAATCTCTAATTTGTTTTACTAAATTTTGATCTATGATTGTGATGCTAACCTTTTGATCTAACTTCCACCTAGCTTTCAATTGGGTATATTGAAACCAAGAGTAACTTATGTTTTCTTGTCTTAACTCATCTAATGATTTAAGTTGCCAATCATTCCCTTGCAATCTAAGTAATTCCTTATAATATATGTTAAACTTTAAAAACAACTGTCATATTTATAAAAATGTGGTTGACTTTTTTCTGATAATATAATCAGAATATGCTGATTGGAATGTAGCTTGGAACTCACTCCCATAGATACGCCCTCTATCGTGTGTCCAGGAATTCCCCAAATCGGTATTTTATAATTTAACTTATAATAATACTTTTTCCAGACACGCAATAAAGCAGTTCTAAGAATATGGGATTTAAAAGCCCTGTCCACCTTCTTATCGTAAAGCAAATATGCATGCCATCCATATACCAAATCCCAACCCTCAAGATGAAGTATTCTCTTATTAGTTAAATTAAGCCAATCACTAACCCACGTCAAGGCAACCGCATCATAATACAATTTCAAATTCGGCGCCTTGAGTCCCCCTCTTTCCCTAGCATCTTGTAAAATCTTAAATTTAACTCTTGGTTTTTTCCCCACCCAAATAAATTTATTAATACCCTTCTGCCATTGATCAAGGTTGGCATCCTTTTTCAATATAGGTATCAGTTGAAACAAAAAGAGAAACTTTGGCAGAACATTCATTTTAACAACTGCAATTCTTCCCAGTAATGATCATTGTAATTTTTTCCAATTATTTAAATCCCTTTGTATCTTCAACCATAGTGTTTCATAATTATTCTTATACAATTTTACATTTGAAGCTGCAATATATACTCCTAAATATTTAACCTTTTTCACTATTTCAAAACCTGTTAATTTAGATAACATATCCCTTTCACTCCTAGATAAATTCTTAGATAATATCTTAGTCTTATTACTATTCACCTTGAACCCAGAAACCTTACCATACTGAGTTATAATTTCCATCAAGTCTATAACCGACTGTAACGGTTGAGATACTGTCACAACCAAGTCATCAGCAAAAGCTGAGAGCCAGCTTGTTGACCGATAGGCTTAGCTATAAGAATTCATGGTATATTTATGTAACGTGTCACCAAATATGATTATATACTCCAACTTATCCTATACTCCTTAGTTTTTATTGCCATCCCAGGACATGGCGCTGTTCCCGTTAGCCAGTAGCTTAAGTGCCCCTTCCAATCTTTGGACTTTCAGGCAGTGTCTGAGCATCTCTACCCACCCTACCAGACCTGTAAGCAGGGTTCCTGTCTTCAGTTGGTGAAAGCGATTGGCGAATGCTTCTGTAGGGAAAAGAATTCAGACCCGGGTCGATAGAGATGCTCTGAACCAGCCAGGCAGCCTCATCTCTCTAAAAAAAACCTGAGCAACTGCCCGCTGAACTTTTATTCACCTCCTTTTTCTGAATACCAAATACAACATTACATAAAACCCATCAAAAATAGGATACATAGTGATAATTGGATACGTAGTGAGAACTTCTCAGGTGCCTATGAGATCATTACAAAAACAAGATACTAAAAGATATATGTGAAAGCTCTATCATAGCATTTCCCAAACCTCCCACATGCCATCCTGTGCGAACCAGGAGTGTGTGCTCATCACTGTAATTCACGTAGAGGCCGATAAGAAACGTTTGGGAAAGCTGAAGGTTGGGAGGCCAAAAACTGGCCGTTCCCACAGCTTCTTTAATGGTGGCTTAACGTTCTAGTCATTTAATTCAAGATGGGCAACTTTCAATAAAGTTGATCTTCAACTTTCAGGGGAAGGTTGTTGAGAGAGTTGTAGTTGTAAAGCCTTCAGTTGTAGAACCTACGGAGGAAATGTATTGTCTGTCACCTAGGTAGGGGACTCCCACTGATTGTTTTTATGGATGTCTTGTTAAGATCAGGAGTTGTGGATTCTTTCTCACTGGAAGTTTTTTAAGAAGAGATGGGACAGCCCTTTGTCTGAAGTGGTATAGGTTGTCCTGCACGACCAAGGGGGCTAAACTAGAAGGTCCCCAAGGTCCCTTCCAATTCTGTTATTCTGATGCATATCAAGACAGGGAAAGTGCAATCCTTCTATTTCTGCTTGATTTCTCAATGGTCTTCAATACTGTTAATCATGGCATTCTTTTGGACCTCCTGTGCCCATGGGGAGGAGGGAAGACCGTGACATTAAGTAGTTTTCCTCCTTCCTCAGTGGGCAGTACCATATGTTAGCAATGGGGGGGGGAAAGGTTGGCCTGGGAACCTCTGTTGTGAGACATGCAGGAGCTGACTCTCTCATCTTTATTTAAATCTACATGACGCTACCAAGGGAAGTCATCTATCAGCATGGCATTTCAATGATATTTAGCTATACAAGTCAACCCAGAGGGTTTACAAGATATCTGGTTGAGATTCTGCCCTGATACTAGAGGCTGGTTCCATCTAGATTGGGAGCAAAGAGGCCGAGACTCAACAATTCATGATGGTTTGGGGCGCAAAGGCCTTCTGATTCAAGAGATATCGCACCTCTAATTCTGCACAAGATTGTGCTTCCCCAAGCAGGCCTAGTCCACAATCTGGGGGTCACTCTGTCCTCTCCAGAGAAATATAGTTTGCTTCCAACTGCATCAATCCAACTGTAATTTGAAACTTAAATCAGATGGCAGTCTCCCTTACAAACTGAACTCAACAGATCATTGTATTAGCTTCATACGATCAAACACATTACACACACACACACACACACACACACACACACACAC
The DNA here is from genome assembly GCF_964194415.1 of Vipera berus. Classification (NCBI taxonomy): domain Eukaryota; kingdom Metazoa; phylum Chordata; class Lepidosauria; order Squamata; family Viperidae; genus Vipera; species Vipera berus. The sequence goes on along the minus strand of NC_138207.1, from coordinate 70,132,614 downwards.
ACACACACACATATATGTTAAGCGTTTGTTAAGTATTTAGAGTACCTTGCTTAGGCCCCAAACATGGGACAAATCTTATTTCCTGTTTCAGCCTAACCCAAGGCCATCCACAGACAGTAGTCACAGCATGACAGCTCATATTTGTGAAAAATTTTTGGATTGCTAACAAAGAATTAAAGGGAGACAGATATGATCATTTCAAACTTATTTGTTCTCATCAGTCAGCCATACCCTTCTGAGATTCGAACCTGGGCCGATTGCACCTTAGGCAAAGGTAAAGGTAAAGGTTCCCCCGCACATGTTTCTGACTCTAGGGGCCGGTGCTCATCTCCGTTTCAAAGCCGAAAAGCCAGCGCTTGTCCGAGGACGTCTCCGTGGTCATGTGGCCAGGATGGCTAGACGCCAAAGGCGCACGGAACGCTGTTACCTTCCCACCGTGGTGGTCCCTATTTTTCTACTTGCATTTTTACGTGCTTTCGAACTGCTAGGTTGGCAGAAGCTGGGACGAGTAACAGGCGCTCACTCTGTTACGCGGCACTCGGGATTCGACCCGCCAAACTGCCGACCTTCTGATCGACAAGCTCAGCGTCCTAACCCACTGAGCCACTGCGTCTACATATATATATATATATATATATATATATATATATATATATATATATATATATATATATATATATATATATATATATGTGTGTGTGTGTGTGTGTGTGTGTGTGTGTGTGTGTGTGTGTGTGTGTGTGTAATGTTTGTTAAGTATTTAGATTACCTTGCTAGGCCCCAAACATGGGACAAATCTTAATTCCTGTTTCAGCCTAACCCAAGGCCATCCACAGGCAGTAGTCACAGCAGTGACAGCTCATATTTGTGAAAAAATTTTGGATTGCTAACCAAGAATTAAAGGTAGACTGATATGCATTTCAAACTTATTTGTTCTCATCAGTCAGCCATACCCTTCTGAGATTCGAACCTGGGCCGATTGCACCTTAGGCAATTGTTCTAACCTTTAGGCCACTGGCTCTTTCTCGCTTTGTTAGCTGAGAAGCAAGGGAGATATGTGTTAAATGTTTGTTAAGTATTTATATATATATATTTGTTACAACAACAAGCAGCTACAATAGACAATCATTGGTCTTCTTCACCAATTCAAGGGCACTATAATGTCCAACCTGTCCAGAAACTGTAGTTTTCTTTCATTCTTTTCTTCGCCAAAACTCATTAAAGAACAAGGCACCCATTAAGCAAAGGCCTGTATTCCAAATCGCAAACCTTGAAAGCAATCCAAATTACAGTTGCTTTGCTGTAATATTGACAGAAAAGGGGATACAGCCTGCGTATAAAGAGAGGCTTACAGTTCTTTGTCAGAACTAATACCTAAGCAAGTAATTGATTGCCCTAATGCTAGTTTCTGCAAGAGAAACATAAAACAGCTTTAATATTTTTACGCATTCAGACATTTTACCATGAAAGATTGCAAGGAGAAGGAGAAAAAAAGATTAAGAAGATTTATTTGAAATCTGGATGAGGGCGATCGAGGAGTGTGAAGCTTTTTAATTAAGGCTCTGGACTTAATGTTCTTACCAGGAAGTGCGAGTGGCTTTAGACAGCCTTCTGTATTATTTCAGTCAGGATGCATGCATACAGGTAATTTTTCTTTTCCCTCTCCAGTGCTTTATAAGCATGTCTAGTGCGTTCCTGATATATTAGAGCAAAACAAAACAATTTTTTTAAAAAAATAAATTCTGAGCATGTGCAATTTCATCTCTTTAACTCACCTAAATCAGCACCACCGCGGTGGCTACAGACATATATTTGTGTTTGCATAGCAAATGGTTTTGATGATCCGGTTGTCCTTCTTCCTGCTCTGCTGGGGTTGATGGCTGCTACTTGTATGAGAAGGTATTCTCTCAGTGAGCATGTGGGCCACTGTAGTTGGTCCAGACCAGGGGTAGGCAACTTTGGCTCTTTTATGACTCGTGGACTTCAACTCCCAGAATTCCTGAGCCAGCTGGCTCAGGAATTCTGGGAGTTGAAGTCCACGAGTCATAAAAGAGCCACGGTTGCCTACCCCTGCTCCAGACCTAGCTAGCTGCACATACCGGTTTGCGTTTGAATGTTGTTCTCACCTACTCAGAAAGAAATTGGCAAAGGATGCCTTTTTCCTCCTCCTACACCCCAGCCCTTCTCTGCATGCATATCGAAAGAGGCAAGTTCGCATGAAGAAGGAAACAGTTCCTGTACATGGATTGGCCCTCCCTGGATTGAATGCCCACAGCTTAGCATATTTGGCTGACCTAACTGAATTCCCTGTAAATACTTCAGAGAAAAGAATGGAACGGAAGTGTAATGCAACTGTATTTTTGAATCTTTTAAGTGCCAAGCTTGTTTATTGCTTTAAAATTAGCAATTAAGGACAGCAATTAAGATATCCTGATTGAGTTCTGTAAAAGCCTAACATCTATTCAGAAAACAAGACTGTGTGAACAAAGTATACATTTCTTGCTGCTATAACACAGGATACCACAAGTTTCCATGATGTCACACGCACAGCTTGGCTGCAGTCCCAAGCGTGATAAATTCTGAGCTCTTCTGCCCTTCCCTTCTGCACACTGCCCTCAATTCAGCAATAACCTTAGGCTCCGGTGTTTCCATTAGAATTGAAGTAGTTAGTACCCATGTGCAAAAAAATTTTAACACAAAAAAGCAAACTTAATCAAGAGTACAGAGGCTCAAAGAAATTCAACTGATCTGTTTGATTACAGAAAAGACCAATTTTTATGTTTACTGCTAAATGGAAACATGCACTTCTTGCATAAAATAGAAGAAAATGAATCTATGGTGCCGATGATTAGATAGGTTAGATTATAGAAAGAAGTCATGAGAACCACGAGAATAACTTTAGAAAAACAGGTAAGCTACAACGGTACATTTAGCAGCTCTCAAGAAAACTGGAAGCCATTATTATCTGTTTGTTTTTTCCTACCTATTTTTTTTCTTTTTGTAGTTTAGTTCTATTTCTTCCTTTTTTCTTTTTAGTTTGAGCAGGCAGTCCTCGTTTAATGACCACGATTGGGCTTGATAACTTGGTCATTAAGCAAAGTGGTTGCTAAGTAAAACCACAACCGTATTTATGATCTTCAGCTTTCATTTGTTTTACAGGCCTGCGAAAGTTATGAATGCAAGGATGAGTAGCAAAGGTACCGTACTTTTTCATCACCATTATACCTGCGAATAATGGCTAAGTGAGGCAGTCACTAAGGGAGTACTCCGTGTATTAATTTTTAGGCTTTGTTTTTAAAACTTGTAATAAAATGTATTTAAAAACACTCAAAGAAATTCAATGTCATATTATAAATGGTTCTTTCATCTTGGGTTTGGCACTTTGCGGTATAGGAAGATTTTTAAGAGATTTCATAGTGCTCTTTATTGGAGGCTGTTTTCAGATTAGATAAATTGATGTTATGAGGTTTTCCAGATGGTGGAATAATAATAATAATAATAATAATAATAATAATAATAATAATAATAATAATAATAATAAGGAAACAGCTGTATTTAGCAAAGAAGAATCCTTTCCTGCTCACTTAATTGACCTTTGACCTCTAAGAAAAAGTTTCAAGTGGAGCAGACCAAGGCTCACATAAGGAATGAGGCATTTTGGTAAGAAAGACGGGAAGAAAAGAGGTTCTATGTCAATTTTCATCATTTTTGGCAACTGGCTCAGATTCAGTGTTGGCTCTTGGCACCAATCTAAAAATTCAATTAGTTTGGGATCTTGTGGATTTTCATTGAGAGGGATGGACTACTAATGCTTTCCCATTCCATCCTGAAAAGCAGGACAGAAATTCCTAGAGGGAGAGAAATACTAAATAGTCAGCTCCAGCTGTAGCTCTGAAGTCCCCCAAAACTGCACAACTGTGCCATACAATGAGTATTGCTGTGTCTATCTGTACCCAAGTACACACAGGCTGAATAGGAAGTCAACCCCTCTGGAGCTTAAGAGAGACTACCATAGTTTGGTGCCGGCTAGGAAAGAAGCCAGGAAACCAGTTCTAGTCTCCGTTAAGGATGAAAGCCAGCTCAGTGACTTTGGGACACTCGCTCTCTCCCAATACAACCCATCTCATAGGATTGTTGTTGGGAAAACAGGAGGGAGGAATATTAAGTATGTCCGCCACTTTGAGTTATACATTAAAAAGGCAGGATTAATAATAATAAGTGATATGGCTTTTTAGCATGCCTAAGCCTCAAGCCCAATTAAAAATGCATTCCACATATACACAGTCAGGAAAAAAAAGGAAATGTTCCTTCTTGCTCTAGGGACTTAATGTTAGCAATCAAAACAAATATCACATAACACCAACACCTACACTGTGTTATTCTAAAGCCTATCCTATATCTGATGGTATATGTTCCAAGTGAAATAACATTCACAAGGAAAACTGCCAGCCAGCTTTTTTTTCCCATAACATGGATAGCTGCAGTAGCTCCCCATTATTCTCTTCTTTATACAGTGATTAAGTCTAACGCTCTTGACCCCATGATACCATGAAGAGCAACTGGTTTTTTTAAAAAATTATGTCTTCCATTCAGTTCAATGTTATCTTTTCCTTATCTTATTCTTCCATTTCTATATTTTATCTCCGTATTTGCTCTCTGCTCTTGCTGAGAGGTCATTGTAATTAACTTCAACCTTAATTTCAAAATTTTCTCTCAAGCTGAAATGATGTTTGTCTCCTTCCTCTAATCCAGCGGTAGGCAACCTCAGCTCTTTTATGAGTCAGCCATGCTGACTCAGGAATTCTGGGAGTTGAAGTCCATGAGTCATAAAAGAGCCGAGGTTGCCTACCCCTGCTGTAATCAAAACAGCTACTACAGTGTTGCTCTACCTATGCAGATATGGCCAGAAGCATATGACGAACTACTAACAGTAAATGATCCAGAAGCCATTTTTTAAAACTAATTGGCTACTATAATACCTTCAGAGAGTTAGCTTGAGAGTTGCTCAGTTGATCACTGGCAGCAATTTGTCTTCATGGTAAAGACTTTCCTAAAACCTCCCATGTGCAAAGCTTGTGACAGCTTTGGGTCATTAACAAGGATAGCTGGGGCCCATTTCAATATCTCTCAGATCCTATCCCACGATATCTTTGATCAATCAATAGGGTTTCCTGCCTGAGCAGGGGGTTGGACTAGATGACCTCCAAGGTCCCTTCCAACTTTATATTATTATTATTATTATTATTATTATTATTATTATTATTATTATTATTATTATTATTATTATTATTATTATTATTATTATTATTATTATTACCTTTGATCGTTACTTTTAGCCAGAAACCTCTGCAGCAGCAACAGTATTGGCCAAAAGAAAGGTACACTGGTGCTGGAGGCCAACTGGAATTTGGCAACCCCCATTTTCAGGTCATAGGAGGCCGGGCCTCCATTAAGGCCAGGAAAACTGGAAAGTGCTTGGTTCCTGTTGTTTATGCTATCATAATATTAACCTCATTTCAAAAGGAATATGAGATTGATTGGAGTACGGCTGCATGAATTAAACCACTACACGGTATTGACATATCTGACAATAAGTTTGTTTTTAATATTGTAAGTTTTTCAGCCAACCTGTGTAAAGTGGCCCATACTTAGTTGTCCTTGGATTCAGCAAATGAATCTCCACCCAAACATTTGGACAAAGACTAAACCAGCTTTCTGTTGTTGACTACTTAAAGCTGTGAATGCACTGACACAAGTTGGAAGGAGTTGTTCTGATTCTATATTGGTTAAGGTTACCGCTCTGATCCCTTGCCACAATTACCAGGTAAATTTAACCTATGGATCCCTGGAGGTACAAGATAAGTTACCTGTCATTGCCACCACCGGGATGATCTTACCAAATTACAGGTAGTCCTTGAATTACAACCACAACTGAGCCCAAAATTTATGTTGCTAAATGAGTTTTGCCCCATGTTACAATCTTTCTTGCCACAGTTGCTAAGTGAATCACTGCAGTTGTTAAGTTAGTAACTGTTCTGTACCAGCCTGCTACCGGCCCTGCAGAAAAGGCAGGGACAACCCGTTTTACAAGAAGGCAAGAGGCTGGAATTAAGCCTGCCAAATTTATTGCTACAAAAACAAACAAGAAACCAAGAAACAGGAGCTTTTCAAGCGGTTGCCTTCAGCAAACCAGCCCTCCCACGCATTCCCCTTTTATACAGTTTAGGGCGTGGCTTCTCTCTGCCTCCTTCCGAGGTGCCCCATTGCCTTCCTCTGTTTACTCCTGATTGACTGCCTCCTGCGTCGGGCGTCCTTGAACAGGGCCAGCTGTGGGTCATCTTCATCCACGCTGTCAGGCTCACACAGCTGGGTCTCCGTCGTGACCAGGTGGGAGGGGCCTGGCTGAGGGCTCTCATCAGCAAGCTCTTCAACACCCCCCTCCTCCTCTGAGTCGTCCGACCCAACTGCCGAACCCACAGGCTGACCCTGAATCACAACAGTAACATGGTTGTGAAGTGAATCTGGCTTCCCCATTGACTTTGCTTGTCAGAAGATTGCGAAAATTGATCACATGACCTTGGGACGCTGTAACTGTCATAAATATGAACCAGTTGCCAAACATTCAAATTCTGATCACATGATCACAGGGATGCTGCCCACGATCGTGTGAAAAATCACTTTTCTCAGTGCCGTTGTAACTTTGAATGGTCACTAAATGGAATACCTATATTGTTTTTCAAGCTGTTGTCCCACAAGATTTTTTTTCCCATTTAATTTCCTTTTGAGTCTTAGCATATGATTTCTATTTAATTGGATATAAAATTTAGATTATTGTCATGCAGTTTGCTTCTGAACAAATGCCATCCTTTTTTATCTAGCACTATCGTACAAGGAAACTTAAGTTTGTTAAAGCTGCTTGATTTAATTTTTACTAGAAGTGTGTTAAGATTCTATCCTGCCAGCATAAATAAAAATCCTTCCAGATAGCTCATTATCATGACCCATCTACTCATGACTCAGGTCAATCTGCTTTGCCCAGCTATTGCTGACAGCTTACATGAAAATTTATGATCATTTTATACATGCACATATGGCGTTTCTTAGACTGACCTGGTCTGGATAACTTTCCCAAATGTGCCAGTTGGCAGCTTTGCTTAATAACTACTCCTAAGTCAAGGCCAACTTTTCTGAAACTGAAAGGATTCCAAACTAATTTGTCAGAGAGAAACAAGCCAGAGTTCCAAATTGTTCTTATTTTAGGCTAAACAAACCATGGAAAGTTTCCACACATTTAGCAAACTCCTATTGATGGGAGGAGTCAAACAAGAGGGTGAAAACTCATTTCACAATATGCCACATTTCTTTACAATTTTTGCTTAGCATGACCTGCAAATGTACTGTTGCTTTCACTGTCTGATTCTTGTTGCTGCCTCCTAATGTAAGCTAATTAACAAACCAACTATAACTTCATCGAAGCTAGAATATCGACAAATAACAGGTTGGCATCACAAATGAATAAAATTACCTAATAATACAATTAGAGTGATTGGTTTTAGTGATTTCAAAACACAAGATCTGATAACTCACAAGCACAAATATGAAAAAGCAATATTACCCTTTCTGTTTATTATAGAGAAACACAATGGATCGATGTAACTGAACTATTTATTTATTTATTTATTTTAAAAAAGATGTTATAGCTACTCGATGAACCTTAAATTTACCGATCTGCTCCAAACAGCAAAATACAAACAGCACTTTTAATCAAAACGTCAGCTGAAACAGTTAAAATAATCGAGAAAACATGACAACAGTGGTTTTCCAAAAATTACAAAAAGGGATTTGTGTCATATGTTGCATTTTCTAGAAATGCATGACAGTGTCACCAAAAACTTTCTTCCTTATTTTAAAATGAAATCTTTACTCAAAGAAAGTTATACAGTTGTTGGTTGACACAATGACATATGTAAATTCATAGCCCAGAAGAGAGTAAGAGGAAATGTGGTTTGCGGTTTATCTTAGTTTTAACTTCCCAAAACACACCATCTAAACTCTAGTTCCAATTCTTCTGCCGTATAGGTGATACATCTCTGACTGCAGAGATTTCCTCCCATTTATAATAGAACTTCCTAACCTTTATCTCCATAGACATTAAGCTGCTAGAAAGTCACAGAGAAAGAGACTTTGAGTTCTTGCAGCCATCTAGTTGGCCAGAGACTGAGACAGAAAGACAGCTTTGGTGTCTCTTGCAGGAGGATTGTTGCAGGGAATAAAGAGGTGGGGAAACGTCTCATGGTTTCAGTTCTTTGAAAGGGGTGGAGGAAGAAAAGATGTAATGAACTACTGAATGTACAAACCCTAAATAATGAAAACATAAATCGGTACCTGATAAAATTCCCGAAGCCAATTCTTCTGCAGGTTTTCTGGCTGGAAAATAAATAATTAAAGTGAGTACATAATTAAAATATTTGAGTATCAATAAATATTAAAATGAGTCATAAATAAAAGTGAGTGTATTTAATGGCTCAAAATAAAGACCAATGGACATGCACACATAGACGCAGATAAAAATGTGAAGTTTGTAAAAGCAACCATGCATTTAACACTAAAAATCATAGAATCTGGGAGTGACTATGTATTAACAAAATTATATGCGGTTTAGTCTTAAGCACAAAAAGCAAAGGTGCAGATTTTTTTTTTAAGGTCAACAACTACATTTAATTGTCTGCAACATGCCCAGAGTTGTTGATGAATGAGCGGCCTTAGAAACTGAAGTTATTGAATAATTAATCAGTCAAATCTTATGGAATCTGGGCAAGGCAAAAGCACAGCAGATTATGGTATACTGAAAAAAGTAGATAACACTTTGAACATCTTACATCCACATTTTTCCTTAAACCACATCGTCTTTGTCAATCAGTTGATTTATTTAGTCGTCTTCTACCTCCTATGCTGTGTAATTTTAAAACCATCCACCTTAATTATAATAGGCTTGGCTGCTTTGATTTATTTTACTCAATTCTCTCTCTCTCTCTCTCTCTCTCTCTCTCTCTCTCTCTCTCTCTCTCTCTCTCTCTCTCTCTCTCTCACACACACACACACACACACACACACACACACACACTCATGCTTCAAGACAACTCTGAAGGTTGTAATGCACTGAACAGAACAAAAATACTATAAAAAAGCATACAACAAAACCAAAGTAGGAAAAAAGAAAAAAAGAACAGGTTGGCAAATCCAGAAGAAAACCCAAAACATATTCCACCAACAAGAAGCAACCAGTCGAAGGTTCCAGTCATCTTATCCCAAGGCCTAGAACAGTGCTTCTCAAACTTGACAGCTTTAACATTGGTAGACATCAAGTCCCAGAATTCCCCAGCCAGTCTTGCTGGCTGGGGAATTCTGGGAATTGAAGTCCACCCATCTTAAAGTTGCTAAGGTTGGGAAAAACTGGCCTAGAAGAAAATGCCAGCAGGATGAATGTAGGGCATTCCTACTTGGTCAATAATCGCTAGAATAGATGGATCATATAGTAAAAAAATAAATGGTGGAAATACCAGAAGACAGAAAAAACATTTTACCACATGAGATGGACATATTTTTTAAAAAGTACTAAAAAGAACAAAAAAAAGAAGGGACGCGGTGGCTCAGTGGGTTAGGACGCTGAGCTTGTCGATCAGAAGATCGGCAGTTTGGCGGGTCAAATTCCGAGTGCCACGTAGCAGAGTGAGCACCTGTTACTCGTCCCAGCTTCTGCCAACCTAGCAGTTCGAAAGCATGTAAAAATGCAAGTAGAAAAATAGGGACCACTACGGTGGGAAGGTAACAGCGTTCCATGCTCCTTTGGCGTCTAGTCATGCCGGTCACATGACCAAGGAGACGTCCTCGGAAAAGCGCTGGCTCTTCGGCTTTGAAACGGAGATGAGCACCAGCCCCTAGAGTCAGAAACGACTAGCACGCATGTGTGGGGGAAACTTTATCTTTACCTTTAAAAAGAAATACTCAACGCTATTCCAAGAATTTTAGAAATCAAATTTGAAATGAAACATTCATTCATTCATTCATTTCTACGCCGCCCATCTCCGCTACAAAGTGATTCTGGGCAATTCTTACTAGACATCATTTCAAAACGTAAAAAAAATAAATAAATCACAATTTATTAAGTTACATGTTCATGGCTATGAGAATAACCTTAGCATGTTACTATGATATCAGACTGGGAACTTAAACTTGGAGAATATGGAGTAATGGCAAAATTAACAGCATATATTTACAACAAAAGTTAATCAAATTTAAGTTTACCTATATGCTATATATAAAACATAGCAAGGCAAATGTAAATATTTAGAGTATGGTTGTTAAGAGGGAAGAAAGCTGGGTAAATAACTGAAATCAGAAATATATAAACATTTAAAATGTTTAAAAATACGGTGCACCAGTCAGAGTCCAACAAGGGAAAAAAGTTATGAACTGTTTTTATTATTTCTTCATTAAATTTATATGCCCCCTCATCTCACTGTCAAGCAACTCTGGATGACTTACAACATCATAAAAGCAAAATATAGCACAATGAGAACATTAGCAACATTAAAAGCATTCGCCATTAAAATTAAAACATTAAAAATAAACAACAGCAAAAAAACTAGATAAAAGGGGACATATATCTAAACGGGGTGGAGACGGGATTTTCTCCTAATCTACTAATCACCTACAAAGTGGACTGGTCCCATTGGACCCCCAAGTGAGTTGGCAGAATCAGGTTTTCAGACCATTTCAAAAGGCCAAGAGGGTGGGGGCAGATCTCACTTCGAGGGGCATAATTAGTGCAGGTTCGCATCCCACCAGGCTCAAGGTTGACTCAGCCTTCCATCCTTCCGAGGTAGGTAAAATGAGGACCCAGATTGTTGGGGGCAATTAAGCTGACTTTGTAATAATGCCGCTTGGGGGTGTGTGAAAGCCCTAATAAGCAGGCATATACATAGAATGAAGGCTACTGCTAAGCTTGTAAGCCGCCCTGAGTCTTCGGAGAAGGGCGGGATATAAATGGAATTAAAAATAAATAATGTTCCAAAGAGCGATAAGCCCTGACACAAAATGCTCTTATCTCTCTCTCTCTCCTCTCTCTTTCTCTAGGTTAGGGAACGATAAGAAACTCAAGAAAAATGCACCTTGCAAGAGGAAAACTTTTAGGGGAAGTTCATCTCCAAAAGACCAGAGATAACCGTGGCCAAGACCAAAGAACCACCGAGTAGACAATACTTTAGAACCTATCCTGGCAAGAAGAGGGTGGGAAATCACACACATGTGACCCAGATGGCTGCTTTTCACTGGCCTCAGTAGTCGGTGGTCTCCTCCAGATTTGAGGGAGATGGAGGCATCATCTAACGTGGCCACAATCGCAGCAGAGCCTTTAAAAGAACATTGTGTTTATTAACTTCACTTTCTAATTGCTTTCGTAAATTGTTGCCTTAATTATCCTACAGCTACTAGAGATCTTTGGGATGACAAGTTTGAAAAACCACCTGATCGAGTTTACCTTCTTTCTTGAACAGAAAAAAATATTAAGCACAATTAAGAGTTTGATTATATTGATTATATTCAGAATAAACATGGGACTAAAAAGTTTCATTTAGCATTTGAATAAGTAGTGGATCTATATGATGTATAACTAGTTAGTAGTTTTTATTAATATTTTGACGATGGCGAGTTAAAGTGCGATAGAATTTAATGTTTTATTGTTGTTAGCATATTTTAGATTATGTTTGTTTGTATTTTTATACCCTGTATTCAGCTCTGGGAAGTCGGGGAGGGGGGAGGGTAGGGTAGGGAGGGGTTGGGGAGAGGGGAGGGGGAGGAGGGTTTTTTTTTTTGTATTTAAAAATGTATTGTAAAACTTTTCAATAAAAAAAAGAGTTTAATATTGAAAATCAACAGCAAGAGGCCAAATAAGATTTTAACTCAAGAGTTATAAATGAATTAAAGTCCTGACAAATTTGAAATATTGAGACTTTTATTATAAGATTTTAGAAATAATTAAATAAAATACACATTTTTGCATGGGAACCAAATTGTTCTGTCTTATCTTAAGTCATAACAGAGATTTCAGACTTTGATTTCAGAAATTGGACACTAGAGGGGACTAAATATTCTTGGCAGAAAAGAAAAAGGGAAAACAGTGTAAACTTGCCTTTGGTTTTTGTTTAGCATAGGAATTTACAAAATGACACAATCCATTTGAAATACTTCAGATTTCCAAAGAATGAGCCCAAAAATTAGTAACTACGATATCAGCAATGATAGATATCTGCTTCCATGGACAGACTATGTCCAAAATATAGGACTGACATGAAATAAATTTTACCTGATGCATAAACAGCACAACCATAAATACTGGATAATAATAATAAAAAAATTGAGATTATAAGATAGAGAAGGCAGGAAAAGTGGAACTACAAATGACAAGCCATGAAAACAACCTCATGAGGACTTTCTATTGAATATATAAAAGTTGGTTAAAGTTTTGAAAATCAAAGTGGCAATACAAAGGACAAACCAAGCGAATAATCTGGATAATACTTTTGTTGGTTTTACAAAAGAAGTTTGCTAGAGCCTCGAACAAACTTTAGAATGGAAAAAGAGAAACGAAAGAGAGACCAAACCCTATGATAACATCTGAATGAATTAAAGGTTGTCAGAAATAAAAGGAATATACAGCTGTTTTGTTTGACCAAGGTTAAAATAGGATGTCTCTATAAAGCTCTGATAACCCTTCACAGACTTTCTACTGACACCAGGACTGAAAAAGTAATGATTTATGGGTTTGCATATCGACAAAGACGAAGTCACTTCTTTATATATTTCTTTTCTCTTACTTTCTTCTTTTTCTTTCTTTGCACCTTTTCTTTTTGCTCTATTTTACAACCTCTCTTTCCACAGTTGTTAAGTGAATCTGATTTCCCCATTGACTCTGTTTGTCAGAAGGTCACAAAAGGTGATGACATGTCCCTGGAACACAGCAACAGTCATAAGTATGAAGCAGTTGCAAAGCATCCGAAATTGGATCACGTGACCATGGGGATGCTATAATCATCGTAAGTGTGAAAAACAGCCACACATCACTTTTTCCAGTGATGTTATAACTTCAAATGGTCACTAAATGAATGTAAGTCGAGGACTATTCATACTACATGCTAGTGTGTTTTAGACGTTTGGAATTTCATTAACAGGACCAAGTTTCAAAATCTCATTTTGGCATAAAGTCCATGGTTTTTATACATTGGAAGTATATAAGAGGAAGGAAGGAAGGAAGGAAGGAAGGAAGGAAGGAAGGAAGGAAGGAAGGAAGGAAGGAAGGAAGGAAGGAAGGAAGGAAGGAAGGAAGACACTGAGCCTCTATCCTATTTATTTGTGAAAAGTTTTTCATATTTAAATATAGATTGTTACACAAAATTAATTAACATTAAAACCAAAGTTGTAATTAACTTTTTCCAGATTATTACCTCTAGGGAACACATATAATTAAGTGCAGTGTTCTTCACATATTCTAAAATTAGTGTGTCAACATTCTTCAGGTGCTTGCTTTTTTCTCTTATCCTTCCAAGCCCATGGAAAGGATGTTGTGGGCGGTGCAAGATTTATCTGGAAAATGCGTAAAACTGTTTGGTAATTTTGATTTACTCCTCAGCAATTGTGCAATGATGATTAATAAAGGAGAAGTGTGAAGGAGAGGCAGGACTTGAGGCCTGTAGATTTAAATTTAAAAGACTCCTTCAAAGGACTCCTTGATGATTGACCTCTGATGGTTGTACAGACATGAACAGGAATGAAAGAAGAAGCCAAAACCAAAGAAATCCCACATATTCTGAAGTATTATTATTATAAGCATTATTAGAGAAAATAATTGCACCACTCTGGAACATTTTTGATAATAGCAAGTTCTAAAGTGCTAAAAGTCTATTAAAAATGAATATGCCAGAGTCAATTTGCTATATAAACTGGACATTAGCTTTTTATGGTTGGAATTCAGATCAATAAATCTCTGATGGGTGAGGAAGAGCTGACTCACTCACAGCAGTACTGAAAGACTGAAGAACAACATTGTACCCGGAAAAGGAATCTGTGGAAAAAGCAGTCAGTCAACAGTGTAATGTAAAAGAAAAATGCTCTATAAAATATTTTATGAGGCCTGTCGTATAGATGTCAAACAGTTCCAGTATTACATTTGAAAGGCAAGGGGTATGGAGGAACTCATTCCATGTACCAAACAGCTTGCTAACTCTTTATTATTGTTTACAATTATGATTATTATTGCTCATTTCTTTGTTCTGGAAAATTTCAAAGAACGTGCATCTGAACTAGAAGTTTCTCAGCACCTAGAAATATATATGCCAGCTATTGTTTGAAATGTTTTAATCATATTACATATCCTGACAATATATCAGACTTCTCTGAAGTCAATAAAACTGAGGAACTGGGTTTTTGAGTTCCTTTCAGGGGGAACAGCAAGCAACGAAGAAGGAAGGTTCCAAAATCTTTCTTTTTTACCAAGCCTTCAGCTTCATATCTTATCTCCAAACTTTCTGTTGGTGGTTCAGAAAAATTCCCAGAGAACAAGGAGAGCAACACTGTTACTGGTAGTCCTCAACTTAAAACCGATCATTTAGTGACCCTTCAAAGTTACAATGGATATCCCATGGGGGACTTACGACTCTGTTTTGATGTTTTGATGTTGGGTCAGATGTGACTACATTTTGGATGTTCAGGCGTTTTTCCTTATGGACTTGCCCTTCCAAATGGAAGGGTCAAATATTTTGTAGGTCCTTCCAGTCAGGTGACTGTTTGCAAATTCTTTTGAAATTGGTTTGCCATTGCCTTCTCCCTAGGGCTGAAGGAGAGTGACTGGCCCAAAAGTCACCCAGCTGGCTTTGTGTCTAAGGCAGAATTAGAATTCACAGTCTCCCAGTTTCTAGCCTGATGCTTTACTAAACTGGCTCTCAAAACTACACCTTGTCGTCTTCTATTAAATACCGGTAAATATGTGCAAGAGAGCAGCGTATACTAACAAAATGCAAAGGACGAGACGAGTAAAACAGGAGCTACCTACAAATAACAGATATGAACCCAATTACAAATTGTGATGGAAGTTGAGAAATAGTTTCCAAGGCACTCTATTTTTGGGCAGGATGGCTTAATCAGTGTTTTGGTCATCATGCATCCAACACTATACTTAAGAGAGAAATTCAAAACATCCTCATTTCTCTCAATCAAAATTTAATTGCAGTCATTGGCACAGGACGGAAATACTAGTACAACTATAGAAAGTAACAACACAATTTAAAATATAAAATTAGGTAAAACAAAGTCCTCAAATTGTGAAATGTCCTAGCTAAAAAGCTACGACAGAGTGTAACAGAGATAACTGAAGGGAATACCGGTAAATTCACATCAAATCATTTGATCTAAATCTTTGCCTCTTGGCTAATGCCGAGTGGTTATGATTTTAACATATTGCAATATCATGTGTGAATGTCTTAAAATATTTGAATATTTAATTTTACCATTATTTTAACCTATCGGCTTTAGAGCAATGTTTCTCAACCTCCACAAATTTTAAGATGTGTGAATTTCAATTACTAGAATTCTCCAGCCAACACTGGGGAAATGCTGCTCTGAACATACACCGGTACCAAATGCAAGATTTTAGAAAACTGAGGAGAATTGAACAAAAAGGTTTGAATATACCCTCACTGGATTTATTTATAAGATTTATTGATTGAGATCTTTGATGCCAGCCAACTCAATAATTTTGGTGGCAACAAGGAGTTTTAATTTAAGAAAATAATCAAATGAATAGGAGATATGTTTCTTATAAGTAAAAAAGATTTCTGATAATCCAAGCTGCTTCTCACTTCATCTCTGGAAAGGAATAAAGCTGGCAGAGATAATAGTGGGAAAATGCCAGCGAATACCTAGAAAGCTGAGGTTCTGTTCCTGGAAAACCAAGCTGGAATTTCACTGTTATTTGTTCATTGACATTTGTTAGTTAGTTGTCTGAATCTGGCTGAATGTCCATTAATAAACTTTGATCAACTCAAACATCTGTCATCAAGCAAGACATGAAAATCAGACTGCCACTTGCCACAGCAGATATAATTTATTTTATTTCTTTAGCCATATACAATTTCTGTATTTTTAGGATAGACATGATATAGGATTTCAGCAGGAAAAATCAATTTCCATTTCATGTCTCACTTGTATACAGCTTTGATCTGTTCTAAAACTAGAGATGAAGATGTGGAAAATATGCCACTGATCATATATTAAAAGCAAAGTTCAAGGAGGACTAAAAGGATGCAGAAGATGTGGTTATCCTCAAATTAATTCAGACATGATATTAATAAAAGTATGGTTAAAGTATGACATCCCAAATAAACAGGTTAACATGAGACAGTAACATGTAGATAAGAAGCCGTGGTAAACTTTCTACGAGTTGAATACAATAATAAATTGTTAACAGAGGGTTTTGAAATTTTAATTTTGCTTTTTTTGTTGTTCTAGTTAACCATTTTATTTTTAGTATAGTAGATAGATAACAGGTCAATAACTTGCAAATACAATTAGAAATTTTAAAAAATTGTGTCTGCTTTGCAAGGGGTGTGAAATTATTGTTGCAATATATTCATCAGTATTCAGCTGGGGGGATAATATATGTATATGTGTGTGTGTGTGTGTGTGTGTGCCTTTTTTAATGCACATTTTTTCAATGTTTATTTTTCTTCTGTTTTTATAAAATATTTTTCTCTTTTTTGAAGTTTGTATTTTAACTTTTTGAATAAAAAAATAAAATGTTAAAAAAACCATGAAACAGTAACATGAACTGAGGGATCAGATTCCCACATCAGGCTAATTCATGGTATGTTTAACTGTAGTGTGTTGGATAAATCACACGTTAATGGATATAAATAAAAAAATAGTTTACGCGCCATATGTGCCAAACCAAAAACAAGCAGCCTTACTATGATTTAGTGCAATAAGTAAATCCTATCCATAAACAACTACTTCTTAGGTTTGCTGTTGCACAATTTTATTTCAGAAAACCTTTTTTATATTATATTTCTCTCAAGGAACTCCTAATTTTTGTATTCCCAGCATTGTACCAGATGCAACAATATGCCCACTGGCATCTTTCTAGGATCCTGCCAAGCTCCCTGCATTGATTAATTTTATTTTTGTAATGTTCTTTTACTTTAAAAAAATGGAAAACTAGAATACTGCAAAGCACAGCATCAGCCTCAAATATAAAGTATATTTTCAACTATTTCAGTGAGTCTCATATAGACTGCAAAGGCATTCATAGAAAATAAAATGGTGAGTGACTGGTTCTTAAAGTATAGTTTGCTTTCTGCCACATGGAGGTGCCAGCCCTGTTTCTACCTATCATGTCAGTCATTTTGTGAGAATGCTGTAATATACTCTCAAAATTCAAAATATCTTGTCTGTCCTGCTTCAGGCTTTATCACAATAATATGTGAACAAAAATATTGGCCTAGTAGGCAACCTTGGCTCTTTTATGACTCGTGGACTTCAACTCCCAGAATTCCTGAGCCAGGAGTTGAAATCCCTGAGTCATAAAAGACCCAAGGTTGCCTACCCCTGGCCTAGAACATGGATGATAAATGACACTAGCTGCTTTTGCAGGAAAACATCTGCAGAAGTGAAAAAAAAGGATTTTAGGGCAGCTTGAGCTGAACGCTTAACCTGCATGTTCAGTCAGTAGGGAGAGTAATTCCTTCGCTCAACTCGTCTATCTTACACAACACCGCACATAATTTAAATGGACTTCCTCTTTGTTGGTTCTTACTGCTTCTTCTAGTCTTTTTTTTAACATTCTGAAAGCATGTGGAATCTCTTAAAATTACAAGCCCTGTGCACAGTTCATCACAGCTCCCTTTAATTAGGCATTATATTTTGACCTTTTCCTGGAATGTTGGGTCCCAAAGTCGAGTTACTTATGAACAGTTTTGTGTGGTCTTTATTCATTTTACATGCTAAAAAATGGAAATCTCCCTTAGCCACATGGCTTACAGACCTACAGCAGTACATTTACAAGCACATGAAAACCAAATGAGTTGCTGTTTCCCTAACATTCAAACTATTTTTAAAGATTTAAGAATATCAGCTACCAAATAAAGACTGTAAGTGAGAAAAACTACACATCAAGCCTTCAGAATTATTTTTAATTGCTTCATAAAGAATGTTACTTGTAAACAGAAACATGTTTGCAGGAGTAACAGCAGTGCTTTTTTTGTAAAAGAAAAAGGTGCCAGAACTCACACATGCCATACAACCCGCCTTGCCTACCCTACAAGGTTCCATCCAAAAAAGGTGCCGGAACTCCGTTCTGAGCGTTCTATGAGAAAAAAAGCCCTGAGTAACAGAATGAATGAAACTGATTTGGAGAAAAGAACCAATAGCCCTAATTAGGTGAAACAGCTGATAGTTGAAATTATTTTTCAATGAACTCCACTATGAGCATCCAATTGGCACTGCAGGCATCTAAACAGACAGTTTTAACTGCAATATCTCCCTGCCTCCCTTTTCTAACTTCTTCGTGTTGTAGCACCTGAACACCAGCTCTCCTGAGATTTACCTGGCCTGACCGTGTTTAAAAGAGCCTTGAAAACTTGGCTATTTCTCCTAGCCTTGGATTCAACAAGTGTTGGGACTTTCAAATTTCTTTTTGCTAGAATGGCTGTTTTTCCAGATGTTTAGTGACCCTGATTTTTATCTGATTTTTATTACTGCTATTCACTGTATACTGCTCAGAATCCTTATAAAGAGACTTGTACATTTAATTTAATGCAATTAATTGACTAGAGCTCTCCTGTAAGCCAACAAGTTCCATTTGTTCTTTCAGGTTCCTGCCTATAAAATAGGAATGATCAAAATGGGACCTATGTAAACAGCAGGATGAGGCATCCATGAGGATTTTTAAAAAGTAGCTCTATGCCTGCCCTGCAAGGTTCAAATTTTGAACAAGGTAAACCAAATGCTCAGTATAATCCTGAGTGCAATTTTTAAATTATTGTATTTTCTACCATGAATGCCACCTGCATTCCTGCCTGAATTTTATTGGCAGAGAAGGTATCAAGCCAAGAACATCAGCCAAATGAAAAAATACCAATTACTCGAGCCATTAATTTGCAGTGGAAAATGGCAATGCTTTGCAAGCTTACAAAAGTAACACAATTCAGAAATAGTTTAAAACAAAAGAAAAATCTGACCATCATATTAAAAAGTAACATAATGTATGTATGAGAGGTCCTTGGTGCTCTCTGAACTTGCTTGTTTCCATGCATTACCCAAACTAGGTAACATCGTCAGTGCTAGCACTGATAGGCTTTAAATCATCACACTAGCACTAATGATATTACCTCGTTTGGGTAATGAAACATCTGCAAGAAAGGAAGCAAGCTCAGAGGGGCCCAAGGATCCCTCAGTTCAGTGTGTGTGTGTGTGTGTGTGTGTGTGTGTGTGTGTGTGTGTACACACGTACGTACACACACACAAAGGATAAAAATTCAAGGGTTGGCTTATCCAAACATGGTCACAGATATAAGAATATATATGGTCTCTCTCTTTCTCTCTGTATGGTGTATGTGTGTGCATGCACACATGTGTAGTATCTGTATCTGCTGTCTTTCATCAAAACCTTAAAATGTGAAATGATAGTTTGTTTAAAAAAGAAAAACAAGGAGAGGGTGGGGGACAAAGGATGCTTATAAAATTCATACCAGGAAAAGACATCTCAAAATATATATTGTTCCTTGAATAACAGAGATACCATCTGGATGTGCTGAAATTTTGGGCTGATACTATAAAATTTTATTCTAGTACAAAAACACACACCACCTTTAGAGTGCATGATAAAAACCGCCAACACAACAAGGGAGATTCACTGGCTGACGTTAGATTAAATCAAGATCCATAAAACAACTTGTTAGAAAAAAGACAAGAGAAGAGCCAAAACTAAGTTTATTTAGAGGCCTATTTTATGCATTTGTATAAAACACAATTCTTTTATTGTTCAACGCAGACAGGCTGACAGAATACATTTTTAAAAAGAAAGCTTCTGATGCTTTCCTACTAGCACAGTAGAGTAAAATCTGTACAAAAGACATTATAAAAATAAATATCAAAATATTTTTTCAGTATGAGGGGTGGGGGAGAACCGCTGGGGGGGGCGCGAAAGCCCTAATAAGCAGGCATATACATAGAATGAAGGCTATTGCTAAGCACATTGTGCTTTAGATTGTAAGCCGCCCCTGAGTCTTCGGAGAAGGGCGGGATATAAATGGGATTAAAAAAAAATAGTCCAGTGAAGAAGACTGACTACTACATGGGGACAAGAGAAGGTGAAAAAGTTAAGTTACTAACATGTTCAACTAACTTGATGTTGAACATGATAACAGCAGCACGGTTACTGGTGGGACAATATTGGAAGAAGGATAGTTTGCCTACTATAGAAGAATGGGTGTTTAAAGTTTCGAATCTTGCAGAAATGTCTAAGATTTCTGCTTATTTGAAAGATCATTCACAGGAAAGATATATTTCAGTTTGGAGGAGATGGATAAATTATATTCAGAACAAAAATGGGACTAAAAAGTTCCATTTAGCTTATGAGTAGATTTTACTGGGATATTGTTATTGGTACTTTGTTTGTAGTTATGTTAAAGGGGAGATAAAGCACATTATGAATTTGGTTAATTGTATATTATGCATAATTTTTATTTAGAATATGATTACTGTAACTATAATCCTGTATTTAGCTCTGGGAAGTGGGGGGGGGGAAGTGGGGGGGTTTGGGGTGGGAGGGATTTGGGGATATATTGTAAAATTTTGTTTTTGTAAAACTCTTTAATAAAAAAAAAGAAGGTGAAAAAGCTAGGAAATAAAATAATAGAATAAAGTATCTCAGAAAGAGGACTAGCCAGATGAACTACCAAGGCTTAATACAAGTGGCATGCACATTATTAAAGAGGAAAACGGGACTAAAGGAATAGATTCTTGAAGGAATCAATAGGGCTAGTGTACAGTATGTGTATGCACTTTCATTCTCTTTTCCAAGTCATAGCTAACTCAGCAGATAACAGAAGAAATCAGCAGGCATCTGTACTGTACCGAAAAAGCATTACTCCATCTGTAAGAGAGATGTTCTTGTCTTGGAAACCACTAAAGAATATCAAAATCCCTGCCCCTGGGATTAAACACAAGATCTTTGATCTTGCATAAACTACTTACCGCTAAAAGGATGAGAATGACGGCAGAATTAAGAGAAATCAGACTAGGTAGGAGGAGAAAAATAGTAGAGCTTACTTTTTTTTTAACAGAACACTAAATGAAGAGTGTAAACCTGAAGGCCCTCCATCAACTGCACAGAAGAAAATGGAAAAAGACAGCAAAGAACTAAGTTCAAAACTGGAAAAAGCAGTTCCACACCTAAGGCACAGAAAAGTTAAGTGGAAGATTAAGTAGAGGAGAAGGCCACACCTCTAATAATCTTAAGGATATACAGTACCTAAGAATTTATTAGCAAAACTGATGCAAGATTTTCTCTGAAAGACATGGGAGACTGAACTCCTTTTTTAAAATAAAAACATTTATGAAGCTGCCTAGAATATATATACAGAGTTCAGAGTTATTTATAATCTGCCCAGGGGTGTACTGGAGAGCGTGGTCATAGCAAATTCAAGTAAACAAATACTTTCCCAAAAGTAGCAGAGTGAATGTAAATCTGCCATTTGGGGCTGAGGCTAAACCAAGTCCAGTTTATTATGCATTTTTAAAAGGTCATTTTCTAGTTCAATGAGTTAGCGAAGCAGGTGTGCTTCTCAATCTGCAAACCATTTTTAAAAAACCCCAGAACACTTGAATTCAAGCCATTTTAAGTCTCAAGCCAAACACATATTTATTTAAAGGAAAGAGGCAAAAATCACTTCCAAGTAAGTAAAACAAGGGGATAACAGGCTTGTAGCCTGAAATTATCGTTCAGTTTGTCTCAAAGGTGCTTCTTCCAAAAGGCAACTAAACTTCCTTGGTTGTTTTTTTTTCCCTTTGAAAACATTTCTCTCCTCCTCCAAGAAGTTTCTTTAGTTCTAACTGACTGGTGGGGAGAAGTTTTCAAAGGAAAAAATCAAGAAATTCCAGTAGCCTTTTGGAAAAAGCACCTTTGGGACAATCGTGACCTGGATGATTGAGAATTTCCATAGACATATTGTTCAATTTAGTTGTCTGTGACTTTTCCTTGCGCCCTCCACATTTATTGGTTTTGCAACATTGGTGACTTCCAGCTGGAATTATGCCTCCCAGAATCTACAACCATACCTGGAACATCAGGCTCAAAGTTAATATTTAAAAAGTCGTCAAAATTAAACAAGTACTTATGGAAGATCACTTCTCCTGACTTTTAGAGAATCAGAACTCTCTTTCTATTGCCTTCTCTTGGTGCAAACTTATATTGCCTTGTGAACACTGTGGGGGCTATTCTTGAAGCTTTTAAGAAACATCAGCATGCCTCTAAAGGCAGCTCTGGCTCTTATCTCCCTCCATCTGCGTTTCCCAAAAGCACCTTACATGGAATTGCATTTGCTGCTGTGCTGAGGCTGCTTCTGCCAAAAAGAGAGAGAAAAAGATTCATGGTTGCTTTGAGTACAGCACCAAGCAAATCAGACAACTTATTTTATTGCTATTTGGGGGAACCTCTTTCCCAACTATATTTTGCTCCTATATAAGCTAGAGTCCCTATCACACCCAGGGTTTGAAGAGGCTGGGAAATCTTGATTAAGAAGCAGCTTAGTGTGCATTAACTCTTGCTAATAGCCCAGATACTCTCCTCAAATAAGGAATTATGCTTATCCAATTCAACAGGGCATCATCTACATTAGGGGTTCCCAACCAGGGGTGCTCACACCCCCTGGGGGTGCAAGATGATATTCTAGGGGGTATGAAAATTTGGGTTTTCAAAATTATAGCGTATATGGATAATTCGTTGCTGTTATTTAAAACCTTTGTAAGGGGTGCGAGAATATATCAGAAGCGTTCTAGGGGTGTGGGCTATAGAAAAGGTTGGGAGCCGCTGATCTACAGTAAGGGTGGTCAGCCTATGGCCATGATGGCTGGTATCCTCCAAGTCCTATTTTCAAACCTTCCACTGATCATCATCTGACTCCCAGACCTTTCTCAGTGTCAAACAGTTTGAGGTTTCCTATTCCAATATATAATACCCCATATTATCATTTAGATAGCAGGGGAAATAGAAAGACCAATTAGTATGGGAAAGCAAGAATGCAATCCTTGACATATGACCACATTTGAGCCCAAAATTTCTGTGGCTAAGTGAAACAGTTGTTAAGTGAATTTGGCCCAATTTTATGACTTTCTTGCTACAGTTGTTAAGTGAATCACTGCAGTTATTGAGTTAGTAACACAGTTGTGAAGTGAATCTGGCTTCCCCATTAACTTTGCTTGTCCCATGACCTTTGCTTGCCCCATGACCCCATTAACTTTGTTTGTCCCATGACCTTTGCTTGCCCCATGACCCCATTAACTTTGTTTGTCCCATGACCTTGGGACACAGCAACAGTCATAAATAAAGTCAGTTGCCAAGTGTCTAAATTTTGATTACATGAACATGGGGATGCTGCAATGATTGTAAGTATAAAAAATGGTCATAAGTCACTTTTTTCAGTGCTATTGTAACTTTGAATGGTCACTAAACGATCTGTTGTAAATTGAGGACTACCTGTATTTCCCTTTTCCCTCAATCCAAATTTGAATATGCTACAAATATGTCTTATTCATTTTAATATTCAAATTTAAATGTAGAAATCTATATAAAACTGGGGAATTCCAGGTTGTTTAGGAGTATACTTATCCAAGAATTTTGACAATAACTTGGTTCCAGAGTTATAGCCAATGGAGCCAACCAATTAGTTTAAAGTAATCCTATAGATTAAGGGTGGGGAACTATGGTCCTTTTATGACTTGGGGACTTCAACTCCCAGAACTCTTGAGCCAGCCATAATTATACACTACTAAGAACGGATCCAGTCCAGACTTAAGAGAACTACCCTTATTCTAAGAAAATAACATTGTTGTGCAGTATATAGCAAGATAAAAGTCCCCACTGAACTGTTCTCTTCTTCTATCAAAGGAGAATTGAAAGCAAATACCTGTATGATGGAATGAACGCAAACGAGATCAAGTAAGATAATTACAGTCATTGTTTGTAAAGTGTATTTCTATGGTTCAGTAGAACAGCAAGGGCCAACAGAACGATAAATACATACTGTTCCACTAACAAACACATTAACAGGCAAACTAACATTTTCATCCGTAAGCACCACTTATGGAAAAATATCGAGTACTCCCAATTAGCTCAAAAATCTTGTTATAGGCCTAAAGAACCAAGGCTGTTTCAAGTTACAAAGAAGCATATGTGCATGTGGGCTGTGCTAAAAATACCACTTCTCTTACATGGGCCGTCATACCTGTTTATATGACACATCTATTTTACAAAGAGAGATCAACCTGACACACTATTAAAGAATCAACAATGAGCTTTTATCACCTTGCATGTAACATCCATGCCATGGTGATTCAGCTGTAAAAAGGTGAGCATTCAGATCCAAAATTCATGGCTTGATTTCACATTTTTAAATGCAGGAAGACGATAGCAAAATAATACTAGTACCTTCCATTGTTTTCTAAGAGAGTGGTCTAGTTCGACTCTTCTCAATATATTATTACTGCAGTAGAGAGGATAGCATTAAAGGATAAAGAACGTTCAGTTGGACATCTCTTATTTGCGTGTTTGTTAAGGAAAAAAATAATTATTGCTAAGAGTTCAAAGCAAACATCTAGTTATAGGGAGTATCAGTTTCCCCAGGAAATCCTATTCCACATTCACTCTTATCCTTACAGAAAGATGTTTCCGTCCAGTGGAAAAGATCACACTGTTTACTTCCATACAACAGCAAGTAGATTTGAGAGCTAATAATAGATCAACAAGGAAGGAAATACTAGAGACAGTCCAGAAAAGTTTAAAAATTATTGTGTTCCATGTGAGAAGGCGCTTTGCTGAAAACTGTACTCTATGTGAAATCCCACGTGATCTTGTTGGAATAACGCCAAAATAAAAAGATGTATTCATTTCAATGGAGACTTGGCAATTTGATATTTCATTGTTTCACTACGAGTATTTGTTTAGTTTTCTTTTGTCGACTCCCCTTTCAAATTTGTCTGGCTTCCCAACTACTGGTATTATACAGTAAGTTGCATAAAATACTTGTTGATTCAGTACCTTTTCCCTATTTTAAAGTGGTCTTAGGAGATGAGTGCGCTGCAAATATGCCCTCATGTTCCAGTATCAATGCTTTACCAGCTGTTCTTATTCATGTAATTGGGTTTTTAAGACTCTGTGTGTATGTGCGCGCGCACGCATGCCTAAGTCAGTTTTGATTCCTCCTGGTACTACATGGAGAAGTCTTTTGGCAATATTTTTTGGAAGATGTTTGCTCTTGCCTTCTCTCTAGGGCCGTGAGAGGGTGACTCACCCGAGGTTACTAAGCCGCTTTTTGCCTAAGATTGGACTAGAATTCTTGTTTCCAGCCAGGTGCCTTAACCATTATACCAAATTTGCTCTCTTGACTAATAGTGCCCTTCATTTTTGTGGCAGTGACTTATCTCTCATGAAGACCAATTTTGCCCTGCCATAGCAATGGATGTTATCAATTTCAAGCATGGAAATGTCAAAAAAAAAGCTCCTTTACTTTCTCAAGTTTTATTGGCAGTTTAACAAGCCGAGTTATTGCAGTTTAACAAGCCCAGTTTACAAAACATTTCCCTCAGACCACACATTACAGAATTATTTTCCACATTCCTGCTTATTACTAACACAGCCTATTCATTCACTCGTTCTGAGAAGTACTCTTCTCACAATCAAGCATAACATTAACACCCCTGTTGCTGAGGCCCCCTGAATAGCAGATTCTTATAAACAGCCTGCATGGGATCACTTTTGAACTCCCACACTGCATAAAAACAAACCCATGACACAGCCACCAATTATTCCTACACATCACTCATTTGCTGAGATTTCAGTTTAAGGAGTAGAAAGAGGGCAATGTTCCCATACATATAAAGTAAAGCTTAAGACTGTACAGAATTCTGGATTCAAAGATAAAAGGACCTTCAGAGTATACAGAGGTCTACATGTAACACCTGTCTCCAGTTCCTTAAATTAAGTGACTTTTTTCTGGGATGACACTGCAGATAAAAAGGGCAGCCCTGGATATTAGGAAAACAGGCAGCTGCTTTAATGAACTGTAGACAGGACTAACATGAACACTCCCATTCCATAGCTCCTTTTTGCCTTCAAATCCAAAGCATTGCACAACTCCCTAGCTCAAGTCCTGATAATGGTATGCTTTTCTAAACAAAAAATTCTACAATTCATTTTCCTTTTTCTGAGGTGTTTTTTTTTCCAATTTAGCTCCAGGATTTCCTAATGGCTGCCTGTCCAAATATAGGTCTTGGTTTCCTTGAGTATTTGTGAACCAGCCCAAGTCTGTTAAGGAATTTCCATTATTATACCTCCCCACATTAACAAAAATAACTTTCTTCACATTAGAACTAGTAAAATCCCAAATCCCTGGCTCCCTTGAGGCCTAAAAGTCATACAAAGTATTTTGAATTACCAGGACAAATTAGTCAACTGTAAATTAGATTTTAGTTTCTAGAAAACTAACAAGCATTACTAAAGGTCCCAGTCATAACAAATCTTAACTAGGCCTAATACATCACAAATCCTGCAGAAAGACTCAGATTTGTTGCATAAACCTCAGGGGTGAATAAGCTTCATTTTGGGCTTAGAATTTGTTACTTAGATTGGCTATGTTTCACACAGAAGATTGTTCTGGCCAAAGTACTATCAGGATCTATTCTAAGCTAACATGAATAAGACTATACTATGGGACTTCCAAGGGAGGTATGGCAAAGAGGTACAGCTTTTGATGTTGATTAACTGGGACTAAAAAAATGACAGGAAATATAACATTTGGAATATTAAAGGAGCTCTCTGAAGAACACAAGCAGAAATTAGTAGCTATAAAATCAACAGTTTCAGTAATAGTGTCTGATTCTATGGACAGATTATTTCAAAAATATGTCAAGATGGGGGGCAAATTTTGTCTATACTTTACTGAAAGTGGAACTACAAATGACAGGCCAAGATAATAATTTGGAAAAGGATGCTTTACTGGATATATAAAAGAAGCTGGCTGAAGTTCAAAAATTAAAGAGGAACTACAAATGTCAAACCATGAAAATATTTTATTACTGGATCTACAAAAGAGGCTTTTTGAAATCTTTGAAGATGTCTCTGCAATGGGATAAAGAATTAAACAGAAATGAAATCCTGTGACAATATTTGAGTGAACTAAATATTAAGAAGCAAATACTACTACTGTTAGAAATAAAAGGAAGAAATACAAAGTTGGTTTATTTCAACAAAGTTAAAGTTACCAAATTTGTCTATACTTGTTGCAATGAAGGGTTAAGGTAAAGCAATATATATATATGCACATACACAGACACACAAACATATATACATATATATAAATAATATTCTTTTCTATTTTTTTCTTTTGCTTGCACATTTTCTTTTTTCTTTTTAACTTTAGTTTTACTGTTATAATCAAAATAATGAATAAAATTTGATATGGAAAACAATTAGGACTGTATTGTCAAATAATCTTTGCACCCCTTCTGTCCTCCTAGTAACTCCATAGTGGGATACATGGTAGTTTCCTCATTGCCTTAATACCAAACCTTCATGCGGGTTCAGAGGGTAACAAAACCTCAGTTATACTGAATCCTTTTGAGTAATTACAGGTAAGGCAAATTTAGTGATTTCTGCTAAGTTTAATGAGTGAACTCAAGATTCTCTTGGATCAAGCCCAGCACTATTTGTTTATTTAGGCAGCTCCAAAATATCTCTGTCTCTCACAGTTCTTGGGATGGTTACAGCGACATAAATGAACAAACAAGGGAGAACTGCCTGATAACAACACACACACCCTCTCATGCTTGATTACTACCCTGCAGTTTTAGGGAGGGGGGGGCCTAGTTGGAGGGAGGGCAGGTTAGGGTCTTTGCACTGTTGTTACTTTCTTAGCCTGCTGTGTGCTTGGTTGTTGTAATTTTGAATTTTATGGCTTTTGCATGTGATGCAGCTTAAACATTTACAGAAAGATAATTGAACTAATTCCAACAGAATCTGGTTGTTTTCTTTATTTGACTAAGAAAAGTTTTCTCCTTGGGGGAGTCACGCACAACTGTGGCCTACCTTTTTAGAAGAGTTTTCTTACTGTTATAGACTTTGTATTAAAGCAATATGCATAATAATAATAATAATAATAATAATAATAATAATAATAATAATAATAATAATAATAACAACAACAACAACAACAACAACAATAATAATAATACATCTTACATTTTAAGGAGATACCTGGTTGATACCTAGGATGCTGGCAGCATCTCCTGTCAACCATTAGTGCCAGTCAATTTGACTGTTCAGTTGACTGAGTTACATGTTTTATGAATAAAAGTTTTATAATAATAATAATAATAATGTTGGAAGGGACCTTGGAGGTCATCTAGTCCAACCCCCTGCTCAGGCAGGAAACCCTATACCATTTCAGACAAATGGTTGTCCAGTCTCTTCTTAAAAACTTCCAGTGTTGGAGCATTCACCACTTCTGGAGGCAAGTTGTTCCACTGGTTAATTGTTTTAACTGTCAGGAAGTTTCTCCCTAGTTCTAGGTCGCTTCTCTCCTTGACTAGTTTCCATCCATTGCTTCTTGTCCTGCTTTCAGGTGCTTTGGGAGAATAGTGTGACTCCCTCTTCTTTGTGGCAGCCCCTGAGATATTGGAACAATGCTACGTATCCTGTCACCCCTCGTCCTTCTCTTCATTAAAATAGACATACCCAATTCCAGCAACCGTTCCTTATATCATCTTTGTTGCTCTATATTTGTTGCTTTATATTAAATAAGCATAAATATATCTCAAATCAGTCTGCTCAGGAGGGGAATGCTTGTTTTTTAAAAAGGAAACCCTGTCAAGCTTTTTGAGGATAGAAGATATTGGTATTCAGCATCCCTGCCTTCCTAAAATGCATCCTCTTTGGCTCTCACAAATACAGAGCATCTGCAACAAGAGGATTTTCCTGGATTCACTTACTCCCTGACAGCTTAAAGTCAGGACAACCATTTCACTGACAGCTGTGCTCCTTGGCTTGGCTATCCCCTGGATGGAAGCTCAGATTCATGCTCCATCAGGAACAAAGCTGCTGTTGATATGCCGGGCCAGAAGAGTCACCTGCCTTCCCTAGGTGTTTGATCGATCAAGCCCAGGTGACAACCAGCATCTCACCTCTCTTTCCACACTTCTAGCTCCTGCTAATCAATGAAATAAAATAAATTCTTGCCTCTCTCCCCTGGGTTTTTCTTCAGTATTTGTTCCAAAATAAAAAAGCTGACACGGCATTAGGTCTGTCTTGGAGAAGCTCTCTTGTATATTCTGTGTAATAGCCAAGGGACAGAATAGTTAAATATGGAACACTGGATGCTAGTAAGGTAAAGGTAAAGGTTCCCCCGCACATGCGCGCTAGTCACTTCCGACTCTAGGGGCCGGTGCTCATCTCCATTTCAAAGCCGAAGAGCCAGCGCTTGTCCGAGGACGTCTCCACGGTCATGTGGCTGGCATGACTAGACGCCAAAGGCGCACGGAATGCTGTTACCTTCCCACCGTAGTGGTGCCTATTTTTCTACTTGCATTTTTACGTGCTTTCGAACTGCTAGGTTGGCAGAAGCTGGGACGAGTAACAGGCGCTCGCTCTGTTATGCAGCACTCGGGATTCGACCCGCCAAACTGCCAACCTTCTGATCAACAAGCTCAGCGTCCTAACCCACTGAGCCATCACGTCCCTTTTGGATGCTACCTAATGCTAATTTAGAGTGTGGGCCCAATTACAAGGATCTCCCTTCAGGATAAGTCAGTTTGCTGGAAGGTAACTCCCATAAGGTACATGCTAATAGACAAGCGTTATGGAAACTGTACTCCAAAATATCTAGATAGCAGTAGATTGCTTTTCCCTAATCTAGTTTGAATTGCAGGTAGCAGTACCGAGAGTCTTTATTTGAAAATGCCAGGGGTCCCAAACTGAGATTTGCTACACATAGAATTTGTGTTTCACCTCTATGCTGGCTTGCTCTTTGTCAGAATGGAATTTCAATTTCATTTTTAATTTATTTAAACTATTTATAACCCAGATCTGCTCAGAGGATATCATGGTGGGCTTCAAGCCACAAAATACAGAAGCTAAAATCCAGTAAAAGAAATAATAATTTAAAATGTACTATAATAATGATAATAACAGTGACAAGAGAGAAACAAAGTGATATGAGAAAAATCCCAAGGTTCAGGATTGTTCACATAGCGGACACTGTATTTGTCAGTAACTATGACGCAGATTGACACGTGTATACCACACATACCGAAAGCTAAATATTCCTGTTTCAACTACTACTATATTCACCAAGAGCCTTGGTGGAGCAGTGGGCTAATGCCTCCTTAAGTAACACCAGCTGCCTTGCAATTAGTGCAGGTTCGAGTCCCACCAGGCTCAAGGTTGACTCAGCCTTCCATCCTTCCAAGGTAGGTAAAATGAGGACCCAGATTGTTGGGGGCAATTAAGCTGACTTTGTAATAATGCCGCTTGGGGTGTGTGTGAAAGCCCTAATAAGCAGGCATATACATAGAATGAAGGCTACTGCTAAGCTTCTAAGCCGCCCTGAGTCTTCGGAGAAGGGCGGGATATAAGTGGAATTAAAATAAATAAAAATAAAATAAATTTGAGATAATGTCTAATTCATGCATTTAGTTATCTCATTCCAGTCTCTGAAATCAATACAACTTAATCGCTCAGTTCCACTGAATTACACTAAGTCTATTACTGTGTGCTACATTTATTTACATGTTATCTTTCCTTATTTATACAATGAGGAATAAATAATAGTCCCTAAGAACTATTCAGGTTTTGATGGGATAGTTTACATTTACCACTTCTGGTTGAAAATACATTTCATAACATTAACATTTGCTTTGAACTCTTAGCAATAATTATTTTTTTCCTTAACAAACACAGAAATAAGAGATGTCCAACTGAACGTTCTTTATCCTTTAGTGCTATCTTCTCTACTGCAGTAATATATATTGAGAAGAGTGGAACTAGACCACTCTCTTAGAAAACAATGGAAGGTAGTATTATTTTGGTATGGTTTTCCCCCCCATAAAGGAATCCAAACTTCCAAACTACATTTAAAAATTGTGTATCTATTTGTATCCATATATTTAATTACCTCTAAGCTTACAATGGCCCCACTCAACTCATTCTGACTTACATAGGACATTTATATACTGCAGTCCTAGGCTACTTGACACCTGTGTATAAACCAGCTAGAAATGAAATTAGCTGAAGAAACCCCTTCCCATATTTCAACCTCTTTCTTTGTTTTAGCCGTGGGGATGTCCGATGTTCTGTCTGAACAGCACTAACATCAGCCCACTGTCTGGTGTATCCCACAGCTTCTTTTCTCATCCCACCCTCATTAGCAAAACATGGACCAATACAACTCTGGTTTTTTTTTCTTTGTTCATTTCTTGGGACAGTAAGGAAAACCACTTTCCTTGCTGTCCCAAGAAATGAACAAAGAAAAAACCCCATAGTTGTATGATTATTCCTGTCACTTGATTTAAAAGGGAAATTGGCAGAATCTGGTCCAGCCCAGAATGAAATAGCTCAGAAGGGCAGCAACAGAGACTGGCAATGCGGGGCCACTCCTGCTATGCAGCATATATTATAGCCAGGTGAATGGATGGGACTGCATATAACAAAATGAAGTAGACCACATAGACCAGAAGGTACTGTGCTACTTGAGCCAGCATATTATAAAACTACTTTTGACTTGTAGCAGGAAAAGAAGCTGGAGGATTCCACTCAGGTGAATACAGGTAGTCCTCAACTTATGACCACAATTGAGCCCAAAATAGCCACTGTTAAGTGAGACATTTGTTAAGTGAGTTTTGCCCCATTTTATGACTTTTCTGGTCATGGTTGTTAAGTGAATCACTGCAGTTGGTAAGTTAGTAACCTGGTTGTTAAGTGAATCTGGCTTCCCCGTTGACTTTGCTTGTCAGAAGGTCGGAAAAGGTGATCACATGACCATGGGACACAGCAACTATCGTAAATATGAACCAGTGGCCAAGTGTCCAAATTTTGATCACATGATTGTGGGAATGCTGCAAAGGTTGCAACTACGAAAAATGGCCATAAGTCACACTTTTCAGTGTCATTATAACTTTGAACAGTCACTAAGTCATGGACTACCTGTAAAAAGTATTGTGCATATGGAAAATCAGCCCTTAGTCACGTAACATTATGCTGCAAATTAGTGCCCCAATTTGCAGCTTCTAAAGTTGAAGGATAAAAATTTAATACACCACAGGACAAAATAAAACCAGCAACGCACAGTTCTATGCCGTATTGTTAGTTCTGTGTTTCCATATTTAACTAGACCTGAACACTATCTCCAAGTCATTAATTAAGCGCCATTCCTTTGTTCTACCTTCACTTTAAACAAAGACGAACCGGCAAAAGGACATGTTTGTATATTGCACAGTTGTTGTTTTTTACAGCTAGCTCATTATTTGACTTGACTTTAGACCAAGCCAAATAATTCTGAGCAGCCCAACACTTGACATTTCACAAATACACCCACAGCAAAAATAACTCATGAAGGCTCAGTGCAACAACTGTTAGGTTGCCAATTGTTCCACAGCACAACATGAGAACAGCTGTACGTTTAAAAAAAAGAAAGAATTGACCCAGGTTAGAATCTAATTGGACGGCATAAACTCTGGTCGCCGTAGAATTTTGGACACACATAGTAATCCTCCTGTTGTACCTCAGGGATGGTCAACCTAGTACAATCTGTGAGCATCGAGACTCCATGTACCACTCTCTCATGCCTGCCCGATCCAATTTTTTGTTCTGATTTTTATGCTTTTAATTAAAATAACAAAATTTGCTATCTTGTATAGAGCAAATCATCAACATTTGTTTTCCAAATACAAGACAACCTTGGCAAAAAATAATGGATTGGGTTTAGAGAGAGAAGTGTTTTGTCTCTCTAGGTTCTCTGGAAACAGTGTCACCTGCCCAGAAAAGTTAAATAGTGGATTGAAGGAGGGTGAGTGGTAGAGGTAGAAAGAATGGGGAGAATAACTTCATCAGCTCCCTTCTGAGAAACTGGTCTTTTGTATCTGGTCTCACTTCAGCAGCCATTCTGTGAACAAAAGGCCCCTCAGGGCAGCCAATTTGTGAAGCATCCACATTTCAAATCTAGACCCAAAAGAGTACTGCTGTATCTAATGAAGTTTAGGTGCTCTTCAATGCAAACAATTCACAAAGGATAAAGTAAGATGAGATAACCTTTATTGTCATTTTTTTTACTGTGGGCACAACGGCACACATCAAAAATGAAATTTAGTTGCCCACTCTCAAAGTGACATAACAAATAAATGTTAAATATTGTCCATCTTGAATATATAACAGAAGGAGGAAGCTTGAGAGTTCACAAGGTTAATGTGGTATGGAATGAAACTATGGCTGAACCTGGATGTTCTGCTTCGGATACCACGAAGCCTCCTCCCAGAAGGTAACAAGGAAAACAGGTCGTGAAGAGGATGTGCAGTGTCCCAGATAATCTTACGGACCCTCCTCAAGCAACGCTTCTGTGCTATGTCCTGGATGGGAGGGAGGGAACTGCCAATGATCTTTTCGGCCATCCTCACCACTCTCTGCACCGCCTTCCTGTCTGAAGCAGTGATGCTTCCAAACCAGACTGTGATGCTGTATGACAGGATGCTCTCAATCTTTTTAAAAAGGCGAATGTCTCTAGATTTCCAATATTTAAAGTCTTCAGCCTGCATACTTGTAGAGTTCACCAAACCATCAAACAAAAGTTAAAAACCAAATAAATCTTGTATTATTATGTAGTTTCCATTCTGAGTTCTTTATCCTTGGTGATAAAGAACTATTTTAGTTCTATTTTCATTGAACTCATTAATCCCTCCTGCAAGAGGTCCATGAAAAAGCTTTTTAAATACAAAAGTATATAATTCTGGCCTAGGAAGTAAATAAACCATTGGAAAAGAAAAGACAACGCGGTGCTCAGAAGTTGGGAAGCATGAAAACAAAAGTTAAATTAACCCCAACTTGAATTTGCTTGGTAGAAGAAAGATCGGGGCAGAAGGAAATTCTGAAAGGCTTTCAAGATTTTGTTATTCTACCCTTCAATAATCAAGAATGTTCCTGGAATGCCTGCTACTTCTGTTTCTTGCCCTTACCTAGCTTGAAGGCCTGAAATCAAGCCTTTCATTTTTCACTAATAACACACAAATTCTTTTATCATTTTAAGGAACTGCAGTCCAGCAAAGCTGGTCTATATGAAATTTGGCTTAAATTAGATTCAAACACAGTTAAAAATTCATAGCTCACAATCTGCCATGATATCAAATGTATTGCCTAAGACAACCACCTTGTTCTGTCAAGTCTCATCCTGTCTCTGAGATTTCTACTGATCCGACATGATACTCATTCTTCTCAGTTCAGAATCAACGCATTGGATCTGGTCATACTTCTATTGTCTCTATACAGAGCAGTTTCCAAATTCACCTTAAGAGTGGAAGAAGCTGTGAATCAAACCCGTAAGAGACAATACCCAGGTCACAATTTCCCCTTTAAAAGCCGCCTTTCCTTGTGTTGTTTATATGGTGCTGGCATTGATTTTGAGACATCGAGGCCAAAATAACAGTGCAACCATGCCAAATCCTAGTGCCAAGAGAGACCTGAAGGATAAAGTATAAACAAAATCCCAATCCTGAAAATGGTTTCCAGAACGTTATGGCTACACAGGGGACCAAAGTGAACAGACTGCATCCAACGCAGCAGTCCAGGAGCCAATTCAAACAAACAATCTGAAATATGCAGGTGCGAAACTAACACCCTAAGAAGTAATGTCCAAGTAAAAATCTGGCTGAGTGAAAAGTCAGAGAAAAGCATTTTTAAGCAGTGACTTGCTTAACAACCTTGAAAAAAAAGGTTGTAAAATCCAGTGCAGTTAGATGCTTCACTACTTAACAATGATTATTTCTGGTTGCTATTGTGGTTATATAAGCTGAGGAGAACTTATATCATCTCTTCTCTTTCTATTGGAAGAGCTGAAAAACCAGGTTAGGAACAGATCATCGTGGAGAAAATCAATCTATGTAGCTGCTCAGAATCAGATGGTGTCATTTGATCAATCAATCAAGCCCTCTCTTGTAATTTTCTTCTTCTTTTTTGGAGCTAGTAAACAATGGGATTAGAACTAATGGAATGTAGCCCTCAAGCCTCAAATATGTCCAAATCTTATTATTATTGCAAATACCAGTGACAAATAATGTTCCTGAAATAGCAAATGTCACAACTGTGATTTGGTATCCCCAGAGGAGCAATTGTTAAAGCACAGAAGATGAAAGAGTTGTCAGAAATTTGCATAAGCCCCAATAGATCTGCACTTGGAATGAATAACTGGCCATACTCTGTCCATGTGGCTTTATGACAATAAAGGCAAACACTTTGAAAAATTGAAAAAAACAACAACAACCACCCTCTTTCCTTCCTGAAACTCACAATGTCTGCCCCTAAATCTCATTTTAAGCTTTTGCCTGTCTGAAGCTGTTTCAGGAACTGAATAGAATTTCTAAAATCCATTCACTGAAAGGAAATAAATCCTTGGCCCCACAGATGAAAACTACTGCAGGTACCAATTCATATATGTAATTTAGAAGCCGCTCTATAAGCCATCACTTATAAAATAAGTAAATAATAAATCAATAATGAAGGTTCTATCCAAGACCGAAGTGGTTTCTACTCCGCCCCCAAACTTCAGCTCACCCGCTATTTTGGAGCTCTGCTTCTAAAACAGCTTGCAGACTGATGTTTTATCAGAGGATCGTAAGGGTTGCTTCAGAGATACTCCCTAATCCAGGAGGATCAAAAAAACAAGAGGAAGCCTGTTCCTTCTGTTGTTGAGTTGGAAAAACGACAGTCCAGAGAGAGGAGCTTCTCTGGGTGTGTCAGCTGCCGGCCATGTCTTCACTTATTGAATCTTAAGACGAATTCAAAAGGCACAAAGTGTAAAAAAGTTTTTCAGTTTTCCAGCGAATTTGATTAGGCAATATATTTGAAATACCTGGTATAATTTTGAATTTCCTTGGTTCTTTCTATCCCTTTCTTTTAACAAAGTTATTGCCCATCTATGAAAAAAGAATAAAAAAAAGAAGGTTCATTGGGTAGCTTAAAATGAAATTAAAACTCGTAACAAAATAACAAGCAGTGCCACGTTATAAATCTCAAGCCACTTCAAACCAAAGAGAGAAAGAAAATGGGCAACCATCAATCCACGCTTTACTCAGGTCAGAGTGTCCTAAGAGTAGCAGAGCTAAAGGAATATAAAGCAATGTTTTACCAAAATAAAAAGGGGGGTTGAATGTAACTGAACAGACCATGCTATGGTCACGAGACCATTACTGAAAAGTCACTCACAGGTAGGATATGTTATTTTAACTCAAGATAGATAAGATTTCATTAATCAATCAATCAATCGATACACTCATTCATTCATGTACTTCACGTGTTAGAGACCTACTCTGCTTTTTGTTCATGAACTCGAGGTAGTATACATCATAGTGCTCACTCCTGTTTCTGCTGAGATGAAGTGATTGGCCCAAAGTCATTCCCTGGACTTTAATTTGGGTGTTCCTGGTACACCCAAGTGTATTATAATGCCCATTTCCATTAAGTAACAACTAATTCCTACTTACAGATGCCTCAAATTAAGGGTAGGCAGCTTGGAGTCCTTCCAGTTTAAAACACAGCTATAGGAATCCCTTAGTCATGCCCATTTTAGCTATCTCGATGGGACTTAAAATCCTAAAGACCTGAAGACTGGTTATTCACTTTTAGCATTCCATCTTAAATTACTGACTACATTATGGAATTCTTTCATTTCAGGTAGCAATGTGCCAAACGAGGTTACTATTATTTATTTAATTTGCCGGGATTCAGAGGTGGGGTATAAATTAAATGAGGAGTAAGTGGAAATGGAAAATGAGAATTATTTTTTAAAAATTCCCAATAAGGAAGAAGCTGGCAGAGACCGCCTTGCTTCGGAGTTGATGTTTAAAGCTCTTTTAAAGCAGTCACACTCCCATTAGTGTCATGCATTCTCTTTTGCAGGAGGTTAAGCTGATCACATAATGGAGAAAATCACAGAACACTGTACTGCATGAAACTACAAAATGAGAAGCTCTTTGTTCTACAAATTAAAGAAACAAAAACTGACCGTCATGATCATCCATTTTCAGGGTAAATGACTTCCACCACTACCACCCCCCATCTTTTTTTTTTACTTCCTTAGAAATAGTTAGAGGTGGAAAACTGTTTTCCACAGATTTCCAAAAATCTCACCTACACATTTGTTCCAGCATGGGATACTGTAGAGACCCTATGGAAAATAAAATTAAAATGTAAAACTTTGTATCTCCCCTTTCCCTCTCTCTCCCCCAGCAAATCCCTCCATCCAGCCTCAGTTTATGACCAAGAAAACAACGGCAATTGTTAGCTTTGATATACCAGCTCAATAGGAGAAGCTGTGTTGAGAGCATAGCTGTAATCTGCAGCAGTTGTAAACTGAGGAGGATTTGGCTATTTTTCTTCTCCAAGTGCTAGGCCAAAATCTGCTGCTCCCTACCCACCTTCCTGTTTGGTTGGTGACATTTCCACAGGAAATGGGTTAAGAACAAAGAATAAACATTGGCACAGTTTAGAGAAAAACCACAGCCACAGCATCCATCTATATCCAACTGGCCCAGAGCCTTGAATCCATTAGTATCCCAGTTTTTCCCCAAACTCTTCAGGTAGCATTCACAGTTTTTTCCCCCCACCAATTCATTTTATTTTCTCTCAAGAAATTTTTAATAGACTCTGAGAAGTAGCTCAAGATAATTCATTGAACATAAGAGTAAACAGGGATCCAAATTCTGATTAACAAAATCACAGAGTTGGGAGGAGCCTTAAATATCCTTGAGTCCAATCTTTGCTCAGTGCAGGATCTATTATTTTATCTCTGACCCATGACCATCAAGCCTTTATCTGAAGATGTAGCCATCCTCTACATAAGGGGAAATACCACTTCAAAGTGCTAGCCCAGACATGTCAAACACAAGGCCCAGGGGCCGGATGCGGCCCACGAAGTGGTTTCATGTGGCCCGCGAAGCCATCCTGGAAACAGTGAGGGAACAGCCCCCACTCCCTTGGCCCTGGCCCAGAGACCCTCCTTCCGCCAGAGACCCTCAGATCTGTCCCACTCCTGCCCAGGCCCACACAGGCACCCTTCATGAGAACGATGTAGAGCTGGCCATGCCCACCCAGTAGGCCATACGCACTCTAGCCACGCCCACCCAGTAGGCCATGCCCACCCTGGCCATACCCACTCGGCCCCCTGAGGGCAACCGCAATGCTGATGCAGCCCTCAATGAAATTGAGTTTGACACCCCTGTGCTAGCCTGTTCTACTAGCTACCACAGTTAAGGAGTTCCTCGTGATTCTTACATTCCTACTACAGCCATATAAAAATGTTCTGGGTATAATAGAAAGAGGCCAGCCTTCTTCCATTTAGTGCCCCCTGGGAGTGTATTTGATATACATTTTCCACAATTTATTATTCTATAACAGTGCAATGCATTCAGCAGGAACATGTTTTTACCTCGTCAAGGACAAATCTCATTTATCAAATGACTCACTCCACACATTGTCTAAGTTATTTCAGAACTTCTTTACTCGTTTATCCAGTAAGTCTGAAGTATGTGACTTGAGGGCCACACCTAAGGTTTTAGATTTGTTATAAAATATTTAATGTGGTAGAAGGAGAAAATGATCACTATATATAAGGAGCATCCGTTAAATGAAAAAGAAATGAAATCAAATCCAGGTTTGTTTTAGTCCTCTCTCACTTCTGAGAGTGCAAGCCACTCCATGCCAGTCTAAGATCAACACCTGGGGGGGGAAAAATATGCACGTGTTTTATAAATAAAAAAGGATTTTAAAAAAGATTTTCTAAAGATTTGATTCATTTTACTTAAATATAGTATAATTAAGTTATCGCTTGAATTATGTAATATGATTTCTGGTTTATATGTACTTGTAATATATTTGCAACATGGATAACACTGGACTTATTCATACTGTAGCAGCTAGAATTATCCATTGTATTTTCTTGATTGCAAGGCACTGGGAAATGCATGCAGCCTTTATGCTTTAGCTGAAGGATGGAAAACCATGGTTCGCCAGATACTGTTGAGTTGCAATTTCTAGGTGTTCTAGTTGGTATGACCAATGATTTATTTATTTATTTATTATTTAGATTTATATACCGCCCTTTCCCGAAGGACTCAGGGCGGTTTACAGGATATTTAAAAGAAAATCAATACAAAAGTTAAAAACAAATTAAAAAAGATTAAATGAAACCCTGAGAAAAATAAAAACCCAGTTAAAATTAAAAATTAAAAAATTCTCAGCCTGGGCCAGAGAGCTCGAAGAGCCAAGTCTTCAGGTCCCGGCGGAATGAACGGAGGTCGGGGGCAGTCCTAAGCTCCGCGGGCAGCTGGTTCCAAAGGGCAGGCGCTGACAGGAAGACTGACAGGAATTGTACTTCACCAACAGCTTGAGACCCACAAGTTCCCCTCTTCATTTTAGATAAACAAAGCACTTACTTATTATGAACCTTTATTATTCATTCATTCCTCTCACCAATAGGATCTTCAGAGGCAGCTAGCATAATTCTTGTCTTTCTAAAGTTGGTAAATCTAGACTATATCTTGAAAAGAGCTAAGATCATTATGAATCCATTCCTTTGATAACCAAGTATTCTTAATAACAGTTAACATGATTTCAAAGTTCAGGAATCAGTGTAGAAAAAAAATCCCAACTTTTAAAATATAATATTAATTCACTAAGCACACATTCAAAAGAGAATTGTGTTATGAAGGCATGGCTTTAAAATGTATATAGTTGTTTCAGTATAGCAGCATAAAAATATTACTAATAAATAAGCCTAAATTGTTGTTGTTGTTGTTAGTTGCAAAGTCGTGTCCGACCCATCATGATCCCATGGACAACGTTCCTCCAGGCCTTCCTATCCTCTACCATCTTCTGGAGTCCATTTAAGCTCACGCCTACTGCTTCAGTGACTCCATCCAGCCACCTCATTCTCTGTCATCCCCTTCTTCTATTGCCCTCAATCTTTCCCAGCATTAGGCTCTTCTCCAGTGAGTCCTTCCTTCTCATTAGGTGGCCAAAATATTTGAGTTTCAACTTCAGGATCTGGCCTTCTAAAGAGCAGTCAGGGTTGATCTCCTCTAGGACCGACTGGTTTGATCGCCTTGCAGTCCAGGGGACTCGCAGGATTCTTCTCCAGCACCATAGTTCCAAAGGCCTCAATTCTTTGGCGCTCAGCCTTTCTTATGGCCCAACTTTCAGCCATACATTGCAACTGGGAAAACCATGGCCTTGAGTATATGCACTTTTGTTGGCAGGGTGACGTCTCTGCTTTTTAGTATAAGAATCATGATGGTGCAGTGGTTAGAATGAAAGTATTGCAGGCTAATTCTGCTGACTGCCAGAGGTTCAATCCTCAACGGCTCAAGGCTGTCTCAGCTTTCCATCCCTGCGAGGTCGGTAAAAAGAGGACCCAGATTGTTTAGAGAGGGCTATAAAGCACTGTGAAGCAGCATACAAGCCTAAATCCTATTGCTATTGCTAAATATTTAGAATCTGCAGCATCAATAATTTTGGGCATAAGATAGATAAGAAGGAAATGCATGGCACAGGACTTTCATGGAAACTCTAACTGATGCAGAATATAAAACTGCCCAGGGCATGTATTACAATCTTGACCCTCACTGATTTTCCAGGCCAATTTAATAGGCTGTTGTGGGGTAGCAGAGTATTTATGTGGCACATTGCAGGCATTGCAATGGCTAAAAACGATTGCCTTGAAGGCAAATAGTTGAAGCCTTTCCACACCTTCAAGCAAGTTTCATTTCGAATCATTAAAATACGTCATGTCTTCCATTAGGAAGAATTCACTTCCACATGAAAACACAGACACAAATGAATCAAGCTGCACAATGTTTCAACGGCTTATAAAACATTACCACAATGTTTGCTCGCTGCTAATCCTCAGACAGTTTTAGTTTAGGCTTTTGTCTCAAGAATACTAAATACCATACCATCTTAATGCATAACAAATATATGCAGTTAAAGTTTTTGTAGGCAACAAACCACTTTAATAAATGTGTTAAACTTGTGCCTTATATGTATACATATAAATAAATGTTTGCATGTTTGTACAAGAACTCAAACATTTATTTATACATATGTATATTCACACAAAGTTGGGGGAGAAGAATAAAAGGAGTAATCAGGAGAAAGTCATATGTAGGGAGATAAGAGTCAGAAAGCTTTAGCTCTAAATGATTATTCACCAAACAGATGTTGGATAGTTGGAATTTAATATGAAACTAAGCAATATAAAATAGTCTTAAACATTATTTGCCATAGATTATTACAGATTAAGCAGAGGGCATGGATTTTTTTGGCAGGCATGTGCTTATCATCCTATTAGTGCAATAATTCCTGAGTCATTCTGAACAGCTGCATTGTGAATGCCACTATTAGTAATGTTTGCCTGTGCACATAAAGACTTTTACCTCAGCGTATCACTCAGTATTTCATAACGTATATTTGGTCCACAAAAATTGGATACCTACAAGGGTTTTCCACTGTTTCAAATTTAATTGAAAGATGTGAACAGAGGCAGGAATGCTGCAAGTAGATGCTGTGTCTGTGCCTTTTGCACACTCTAAAACACCTTTTTGGAAAAATGTACAGTTCCAGTGGATACAGAATTATTAATTTTCACAGCAAGAGAGCTTCTTTAACTGTTTTATTTCAGTCAGTGAGTCATTAAGTTCAGTCAGTCATTAGTTTACTAATGTTTATGTAAACCACAAGTAGTTGGCAACTCATGATCTTTAAACTCAAGGTACACTTCTTTATTCTTTAGAAGGGAGTACAGGTAGTCCTCGAATTGTGACCAAAATTGAAACCAAAATTTCTGTTGCCAAGCAAGACAGTTGTTAAGTGAATTTTGGCCCATTTTACAACCTTTGTTTGCCACAGTTAAGTGAATCACTGCAATTGTTAAATTAATAGCACAGTTGTTAAGTGAATCTGGCTTCCCCATTGACTTTGCTTGTCAGAAGGTTGCAAAAGGGGATCACATGATCCCACAACCCTGCAACTGTCATAAATATAAGTCAGTTGCTGGCTGGAGAATTCTGGAAGTTGAAGTCCCGACATCTTAAAGTTGCCAAGATTGAGAAACACTGATCTAGCTGCTTGTATGAAGCTATCGTCTAATACTGAGAGTAGTGGTCCAACAATAGACAACAATGTTCCAGTGGTCTATATAGAATTCTTTTCTAGCCCCCTCAAACTCTTGTTCATGGCCACAACTCCAGCCTTCAGCCTCATCCTCTGTAAATCTTAACATCCAGTGTTCTTCTATCGCCATCATCTCTCCTTTAGTCCTTAGAAATACTTTCCAATGTATTTCAGAAACACTTAGCTTCTTTGAGCTGTTCACAGGAATTTTGGAACAACCAAGGAACTTTCTGCTAGAGAAAAGCACTCTAAAAATCCTCCCTCTCTGAACACAGTTGTATATAAATATCAGACACTGAAAGATTAGCAAAGAAAGGATTTTTTATAGAAACCCACTAAAGATGGGAAACTTCATAAATGGGAGGTGGTGAGAATATCTGGATGGAAGACACATACATTTATTTATTTTCTCATATTTTCGCTAAAGAGACAACTAAGTTGAGGTTACATTTTTATTCACACTAGAAAGCGGGTTGATGTGATAAATAAAAATATGTATTCATCCTGATTTCACCATGATACTTTCATGGAAGATATAAAAATATTAATTCTGCAGGAAGAAGGGTCTTTTTAATACACTGCATTTTTAGTATATATAGATTGGAATGATGCATTTTTTAAGGACAACTAAAAACCCAATATCAGTTTTCCCATGTGAGAAAAAAGAAAGTACACATTCTTGAGCCGTGAAATCAGTTTCTAAGACATTA
This sequence comes from Vipera berus, assembly GCF_964194415.1. NCBI lineage: Eukaryota > Metazoa > Chordata > Lepidosauria > Squamata > Viperidae > Vipera > Vipera berus. The sequence continues at coordinate 70,089,162 of NC_138207.1, read as the reverse complement.
TGTCAAACTCTACGAATGAAAGGTATGAGACTGTGGCCATCATGTTTGACTTCAGCCTTATTCATGGAACTCCCAGAAATTTTCTCACCAAGCAAAAACAAATCTCCAACTGCTAAAGTCCATGTCTTGTTAATTTCATTAATGGTCCAATAAGAAGCAATATTCAGGGATCCAATCAACAGTAACCTATTATTTGTAGGATAGATTACATTATAGGAGCATCATATTGCTGTCCTCAGTTTCTCAGAGTTGAGAAAATAAGCTGGCATAGTTCGAAACAGTTGGTTACACATAAGAGTTTCTGTACCCATCACTTAATCAATGTAACAGAGATCCTTAATCTGATACCCTCTATGTGTTTTGGATTCTAGACATCACAATCCATTGCTGGATGATGCTGATGGGATGTGAAGTCCTACTTTTTAGAAGGTACCAGGTTGCCTACTGATGCCCTCCAAATATTCAAATATGCACCCTCTTGTAATCCTCAAAAAAACAAAAAAGGTGGTAGCTGTACTATACCCAATTGAGTTGGAACTCATTTTCTGGTCTCCATCCAACAAGAAATATTGCAAGTACATATCCATTTCTCACATTTTCTTTTACACACTTCCTTTGACATAGAAAGAGCTACTCTGTGTATTTCCAGAGGTTATATCTGGAGAAGTGCAATTTAAAAAAGACCGTTTAATATTTCTCTCTATGTTGGGACAGGATAGAAAGATGACATGGACTTGCACCCCTGCTATATTCTTCCAACAGCCTCATTCAGGGCCTTTTGAGATGAAGATTTCTCAACTTCAGAAAAAATCAGAAGTAGAAACTGACTGGGCCACCAGAGGAAGAACCAATGGCCAGTCCATTTTCCTCTTGTCACTCTCCAATTAATGTTATCTTTAATACATGTTATGAAGAAACACACTTTAACAAATGGTCCATGCTGAAAGCATAGTTTCCCAATGTATCCAATATCTAAATGTGTTCTGTAAAATATCACATGCACTTCACCTTTCCCAGTTGAAGTATGCCCAGTTGAAGTATACCAAGAAAAATTATCACTCCACTGAAGTTCATTTAAACTTGACACGTTTTCTGTTAGTGATTTTTTTTGTCCTGTCTGTAAGTAATCTCCATGAGTTATCCTCATAAACACTGTCACCTAACATTAAACTTTATAAATATTTGGAAGCTAACCATTGGAACAAAGTCTGTATTTATGACTCTATCTTTCCAACCATTAACTGGTCTTTATGAAAATAATTAACCCCTCAGGTTCCCATGGTTAAATCTGTTCTTTCCGATGCTCCAAACAAGGATTAATTTGTATTTTAAAAAACAACAAATATTTCGGCATTGTAAAGTACACATAGTTCTTGATTTATGAGCACAATTGGGACCAGAATTTCTGCTGCTAAGCAAGGCAGCTTTTAAGTGAGTTGTACATAATTTCATGACCCTTTTTTCCCCCCGTGACTTTGAAGTGAATCACTACAACTCTTAAGTGATTTTTGCACTTGTTAAGTGGATCTGGCTGCCCCTATTGATTTTGCTTGTTGGAAGTTGGCTGGGAAGGTCACAAATGGCAATCACATTATCCTTGGATGCCGTAACTGCCATAATTACATGGTGATTGCCAAGCATCTGAATTTTGATCACAGGACCATGGGGATGCTGCAACAATTGTAAGTCATTTTTTTCCCCTCAGTGCCTTTGTAACTGTGAATGGTTGCCAAAAGAATCATTGTAATCAAGACTACCTGTATGTCCTCACCAAATTTACCCTTATTAGTATATAGACCAGGGGTCCTCAAACTTGGTCACTTTAAGACTTGTGGACTTCAACTCCCAGAATTCCCCAGCCAGCATGGCTGGCTGGGGAATTCTGGAAGCTGAAGTCCACAAGTCTTAAATGGCCATGTTTGAGGATCTGATATAGACTGTCACACTTCAGCGTGACACTGAAAATGTTTTTAAAAGGACAGGCCAGATATCTGTCCTACATATGCCTCTTAATATTACTCTTGTGGCTATCAAAAATAGCTGCCCTTCCTTTCACCTCCAGGTTGAGCATTCTTGCTTACTTATTCAGCATTGCTGGCAATGGCCCAGCATTCAACTCTTTTTTTTTCTAATGAGAAGGGACCACTTGCATGAAGTCATCATCCAAATGCTGGCTCTCTACCACCCCCAAGGCTAGCAACTCTTACTGCTGTCTTGGCTTAGAAGGTAGGGTATTGCCACATTGCCCTTTCAGGCTGCTATGCTTGATCCAGGTGCCACAAACTCACTGCTGTTGATGCCACAAACTACCTTGCCCATCGTGGACAAAGAGGTCAGATTTAGCAAACTGCAGTCCTGCCACCCTGCAGCTGTCCTTCACCGATTCCACTTCTCGCTTCCTGTATTGCAGGGGTGTCAAACTCAATTTCATTGAGGGCCACATCAGCATTGCGGTTGCCCTCAGGGGGCCGGGTGGGTGTGGCCTGAGTGGGCGTGGCCTACTGGGTGGGCATGGCTAGAGTGCATATGGCCTACTGGGTGGGCGTGGCCAGCTCTACATCGTTCGCATCAAGGGTGCCTATGGGGGCCTGGGCAGGAGTGGGACAGATCTGAGAGTCTCTGGCAGGAGGAGGGTCTCTGGGCCAGGGCCAAGGCAGTGGGGGCCGTTCCCTCACTGTTTCCAGGATGGCTTCGCGGGCCGCATGAAACCACTTCACGGGCCAGATCTGGCCCCCGGGCCTTGTGTTTGACATGTCTGCTGTATTGCATTCAATCCTCTGGGCACTGCTGCTGGCCAATTAGATTGCTTTGTAATGTGGCTTCATGTCCTGGAGTAGGGCTGGAGGGAGGCAGCCTTTATTCTTGTAAATGTGCCCACCTGGATTTTGAGTTCAGCATCAGAAGAACTTGGATTTCTCATACAATGGTTCACTTCTCCTGGACTTTTTTCAATTATGTAATGAAAAAAGTTATACAGATGACCTATTTTAATGGTTTGGTTTGTGTATTTTAAAATCTTGGAGGTCAGATATTTATAAACCACCTAGAGTAGCCCTATGGAGAGTGGTGGCAAATAAATTTACAGTGCACGATTACAATAAAATACAATACAAGTACAATACAATACAATAACAATGACTCAACAGATAGACAAAAAGACCAAATCCAATCTAAACATCTGGCTGACTGTGCAACGAACCATAATAATGGATAAAAACTATTCTATAAAACTTTTTTTCAGTCCTTGTGCTTCTCTAGTTTTGCTTTACACTTCTACAAAGCTATAAACTATTATTCACAATTAAGAGAAATAACTGTAGATATCTACTGACTGATTGCTTTAGAGAGAAAATGAGAGGTTCAACTAATAATTGGGGTTGTATAAGTTTTGGAATTGCCTAAGGCAATGTTTCTCAACCTCAGGAATTTTAAGATACGTGGACTTCAGTTCCCAGAATACCCCAGTCAGCCATGTCATGCCAGCATGACAGTTTGGGGAATAGAAGTCCCCATATCTTAAAGTTATTATAATTGAGAAATACTGAACAAGAAAGACTACATTTTCCCGATCTCTATATTTCTGTTCCGTAGATTTTATAACCTGAATGGTCAGTTATAAACCTGCTAAGGAAACTCTTCCCTTGCATGTTGCTTGCCCACAAGGAAAATGCATTTATTATAATCTAGAAACCACATCTGGGGCTTTTGGTTATGTGCTTACTTTCTCTAATTTTGTATTTAGTTTAATAACTTCCCTAATCTGTCCAACATTGAAAGAACTTGCATGTTGAGGTGGGAGAATAACTTCTGCAGGGCAACAGGCTTGTTTGGAGAAGAGAGTAATTGCCCAAGGCACATGAATTCAAATGTCTGGTGAACCTAAAATTGTTCCACATCATAGATCAAGTAGGATTATTATTGCACCACTGTGCTTCCAAACCTTAGCATCTTCCAAAAGATGCTAATAACTGAATCACTGGTAAGATTTTTTTCCTATGATGCTTCAAAAGCTAAAAGCTGCACATAAATAATAGAAATATGTGAGCTGAGTAACAGTTGTTGACCCTAGAGACTTAAATGAATCTGGACACTTCCTCTTACTCATCTCAGAAACAAAATTGAACATATTAGAAGCTATTTGTCATTAAGGGAACACAGTACAAGAAATGTGAAAAGTTGCTTATCAGCAGGGCAACTAGTCAAATCAGCTTTAGAGGCACATCCTGTTGAAATGGAAAAGCAAACATTGTGATGGGGGCCACTGGATGCTACATTGGGATAAGGGAATTAGTATTCCTTTTTTTTAACTTTATGGTATGCAATAAAAGAAAAAAAGTAAACGTAACTGAGATAAACAGAAAAGTTTGCAAAATAATCATCAGGCTTTATAAGATAAATGTAGGAAATGCAGGAAACAAGAACGTCTTGGGCATTTGAAAATGTCTTTATTGCCAGTAGGGTAACATAACAGAATCAGAAAGTCTTTCAAAGCAGTACTGCAGATCAATGTATTCCTGCAGTAGTTTGGGTGGAGTCATTCATGAACCTCTTTCTCACCTTTCCCTCTTTCCATGAACCAAGGAATCTTTTCCATAAAGGTTCAAATCTCTCCTGTGATTATTTTGCTCCCTTTCTCTTTTCACAAGTCCTGTTAGACCAGTATTTCCCAACCTTAGCCATTTTAAAACGTGTGGACCTCTGCCGGCTGGGGTATTCTGGGAGTTGAAGTCCACATATCTTAAAATGGCTAAGGTTGGGAAACACTGTACTAGACATTCCACTGAGTCATATGTCTCCTTACATACCTAGCAAAGCAGCCTTCATATCATATTACATCATACAATTATTGTTTGAATCAGTTCACTTAAGAATAAGAAAGTAGTGAGAAATCAATATGTAAGTTATGTGCAATCCAGATTTCTAAATAGTCCTTCTTAACAGGACTGTGGTGATAAAATTCTTCTTTAGATATCAAAAGAAAACTAATTGTTTAGGGCCACAGTAAACAGGTGGTCCTTGACTTTGTTTGTTGACTTTCAATGTTACAACTCTGAAAAAAGTACCCTATGACCATTTTTCAGACTTAGGACCGTTGCAGTATCTCTGTGGTCACATGATCAAAATTTGGACGCTTGGCCACTGTTTCATATGTAAGACAGCTGAGTGTCCCAGTGTCATGTGATCAGCATTTACAACCTCCTGACCAGCAAACTCAATGGGAAAGCCAGATTCACTTAACTGGGTTACTAACCTAACAATTGAAGTAATTCACTTGACAAGTGTGGCAAGGAAGGTCGTAAAGTGGGGCAAAACTCACTTAACAACTGTCTCACTTAGCAACAGAAATTTTGGGCTCAATTATGGTCATAAGTCCACAATTCATTAGGACAGTTAGTTGGTCTAGTGCAGGGGTAGGCAACCTCGGCTCTTTTATGACTCATGGACTTCAACTCCCAGAATTCCTGAGCCAGCTATGCTGGCTCAGGATTTCTGGGAGTTGAAGTCCATGAGTCATAAAAGAGCCGAGGTTGCCTACCCCTGGTCTAGTGGTTAAGGGGTTATGCTAGGAGTAAGGAAACCTGAGTTCTAGTCCTGCCTTAAGGCCTATGCTGGCTCAGGATTTCTGGGAGTTGAAGTCCATGAGTCATAAAAGAGCCGAGGTTGCCTACCCCTGGTCTAGTGGTTAAGGGGTTATGCTAGGAGTAAGGAAACCTGAGTTCTAGTCCTGCCTTAAGGCCTATGCTGGCTCAGGATTTCTGGGAGTTGAAGTCCATGAGTCATAAAAGAGCCGAGGTTGCCTACCCCTGGTCTAGTGGTTAAGGGGTTATGCTAGGAGTAAGGAAACCTGAGTTCTAGTCCTGCCTTAAGGCCTATGCTGGCTCAGGATTTCTGGGAGTTGAAGTCCATGAGTCATAAAAGAGCCGAGGTTGCCTACCCCTGGTCTAGTGGTTAAGGGGTTATGCTAGGAGTAAGGAAACCTGAGTTCTAGTCCTGCCTTAAGGCCTATGCTGGCTCAGGATTTCTGGGAGTTGAAGTCCATGAGTCATAAAAGAGCTGAGGTTGCCTACCCCTGGTCTAGTGGTTAAGGGGTTATGCTAGGAGTAAGGAAACCTGAGTTCTAGTCCTGCCTTAAGGCCTATGCTGACTCAGGAATTCTGGGAGTTGAAGTCCATGAGTCATAAAAGAGCCGAGGTCGCCTACCCCTGGCCTAGGCCAATGTTTCTCATTCTCAGGAAGTAAGATAGGATGACATGACTGGCTAGAGTCTTCTGGGAATTAAAGTCCACACATCTTAAAAGTTCCCAAGGTTGAGGAACACAGCTCTCGGTGGTCAAATAAATATTCACAGATTCCTAAAAAGCAGGGCCAGCCTCTTCTAACAGAACTGTTTATATTCACAGCCGACTAATTATATTCTTTCCCCTCCTTTTCCAGTCTCCATCCACATTCCATGGCTACCGCTTAGCTAAGGCTTAGCCTGCTTAGTCCTTATCAGGCTGCATTTTCTTCATACCCATTTCTTCTCCTTCCATGTCTTGTTTTTGTTTTGCAGGACGCCCTTATTTCTATAAGGTTTGCGGTGTTCCTGAGCATGACATTTTTTTTTATCAGTGGTTCCCTTCTGATTAGCTTTGTCAGCTCTTCCCCAACTGGATTTATGATACCAGAATTCTCCACCAATACGAGAATACCCAAACCACAGAGGTGCACTGTCTCCTCTGAAACGAAATGAATGGATCAAAAGGGCACAACTTCCATATGGGCTGCAGCCCTTAAGAGTTCCTCCAAATATTGTTGCTATTTAATTCTAGTTTTTAATAAATCGCAAGCCAAGATTCTTCCAATCCCAGCCACATTTTTAATAGTGGCTCTTAATCTGTCACTCAAAGGCTAATTATGGTCCCCAATGGTGAAAGGATAGGGAAGAAAGCAGTCTACAGTTTCTACCAAATGGCAGATGGCTAAATTCCTGCCCCACAAGAATCCCTGGTAAGGAATGGTCTAATTTATGAAATCTAGACTTTCTCCTTCTCCTTCTCAGAAATTTGGGGCAGAAGATACTTAAAAGCAATTATTTCTCAAAGAATCAGCAAGGTACCCTGGTGAGATTTAAAGCATTAAAGCACCAACAATGCAACTCTGGAGAATTTCCTAATAAACAATCAAGAAGCTTTAAATGCTTTCTCAATATGTCTTTCAAACCCGGCAAACACATCGTGTTTTTTTGAACCATCTAAGACTTCAAAAGGAAAAGGAGTCTTTGCTTCATCCCTTACCTCTTGAGAAGAGGTTAAGGTTTCTGTTGGTTGTTGGGAAAGCTAGTCTCAGAATTCTAATAACAGTAAAACAGAAACGTGCCACAAATCGTTGATGCCAATTGAGCACTGTAGTTTTAAAACCGTGGATCTGAAAATTCAACTTTTATTAAAGACCTTCAAATTATGGAATGCTGCATTGTGAAAAGCCTTGCATGCTGTTATTAACAGCATATGTCTGGGAAGCATGCATGGATAAGCTACTGTAGTTTTGGATCCTGAACAAAACACTCTGAAGTACATTTGTCAAGACAAATACACCAAGCTAACACAGAGCCATGGAGACCAGACTGCAAGTTCTTTGGGCTCCTTTGCTCACAGTCCCAATTTTTTCACTTACAACCATTTTATTCCCTATTATTTTAAAGTATACAATGCTATACACAGCAAGAGCTATATTACATGTAGTCCTCGACTTACAACAGTTCATTTAGTGACCTTTCAAATTTACAATGGCACTGAAAAAAGTGACTTATGACCATTTTTCAAATGTATAACTATTGCAGCATCCCCATGGTCCCGTGAATAAAATTTGGATGTTTAGCAACCGACTCGTATTTACGACCGATGCAGTGTCACATGTGATCACTTTTTGCGTCCTTCTGACAAGCAAAGTCAATGAAAAAGTCAGATTCACTTATCAACTGTGGCAAGAAAGGCTGTAAAATGGGGCAAAATTCATATTACAAAGGTTTTGCTTAGCAACAGAAATGTGAGGCTCACTTGTGGTTATGACTCAAAGACCACCTGTAGTACAGAACTAGAGGTAACATCCTTTTTCTACAATTTAAGCAATTTAATTATCCTGTCATATTTACTTGTATCAATACATGTATTGAAAATGTAAAATCATCATTAACATTTACATCACAAGTGTACTGTTTGTGTCTATCAGCTGTAACATTTCCCAACACAGGAACAAGACTTGAGCACATTTTCAGTCTGTTCCACCAAGAATAAATTACCAAGAGGAATAAAATCCCAAAGGATAAACAGATGTCCCAGCCTATAAAATCTGTACAATCTTTAAGGAGACAATTTATCAAGATGGAGATGGTTAGCAGCATCAAATTCCTGGGTGTGCAGTGAACGAGTAGGCTGGCTTGGTCGCTCAACAGCAAGACACTGGTGAAGTGGACACAGCAGAGCCTGCGTCAGGTTTGGAAGCATCACTGCTTCAGACAGAAAGGCAGTGCAGAGAGTGGTGAGGATGGCTGAAAAGATTATTGGCAGTTCCCTCCCTTCCATCCAGGACAGAGCACATAAGCAGGGTCTGCAAGATTGTCTGGGACGCTACACATCCTCTTCACAACCTGTTTTCCTTGTTACCTTCTGGGAGGAGGCTCCGTGGTATCCGAAGCAGAACATCCAGATTCAGTCACAGTTTTGTTCCATACAGTATTAACCTTGTGAACTCTAAAGCTTCCTCCTTCCCTTATGTATTCAAGATGGACAGTGATTAATATTTATATGTTCTATATGATCTAAGATGGCGGCGCCTGGAATGGCTGCGGCTGCATTGGCTCTTGAAGGCAAATAGTTTTGGGAGGGATAGTAAGGGCTATAGGCCACATGATCAGGAAGATTTTAATGTGTTTGATCAACATGGTGGAACTAAGGTAACATACGACCGACAATCTTTGCTGGCATGGCAAGTTTCTAGTTGCTTTGGAACTGTTGGTGAGACCGTTAAAAGTCGTTGGCACTGTTTGAATTTGTTCTACCAGCAGCAAGATCTGACTGCTGGCCCAGTGATGGATTGTATTGCAAATCAGGGCTGTTTCCAGAGGAGGCAGAGGAGGAGAGGACCTGGAGCTTATGGGGCGAAGGAACTGGATGAGGCTGTCGGCAGGCCCAGAGGAAGAGAGAGAGGCTTTTGGAGGAGTTGGTGGCGTCGGCAGCGTGCTCCAGGGGCGAAAAGAAGCAAGGCCTCTTTAAGGAAAAGGTGGAAGGGTCAGGATCAGAAAAAGGAAAGAAGGCGAGGTTGTCAAAATACATGCAAATTTGAGGGCTAATCCACATGGAGCCCCATTTCCATCTGTCCTGTGTGCCATCGTTCACTCCCTAGAGACTAAAATGGACAATGTGAAATTTGAGCGGGCCACGAACAAGAAGTATATATCGGAGGTGGTGACCCTTTGAGAGCTGTATGCAACGAAATTTCATTTTGATGTATGCCGATTGGTGTACATTCAAAGTGACAATAAAGTTATCATCATTATATGTAAGGGTGTAGGTCTATACGTATGTTATATATAGTATGTTTAAATGTGTGTTAAGTATGTGCACACTTTGAGAGCAAGCAACTAAATTTCATTTTTAGTGTGTGCCGTTGTGCCCACAGTAAAAAAAATGACAATAAAGGTTATCTAATCTAATCTAATTTATCAAATCAAATTATAATACTAGATATGCGGAGAAGAAAGGTGGGACAGATAACATTTCTAACACCAAATGAAGTTTACTTTGCCAAAGGTTCGTATGGGAAAATGACTTTTGCAGTTCCCGTGGGAATTTTGGGTTTCCAAATTTAGGTTACTTGCTGCAATAACATAAAGAAAGCAGGTTTGCAAAGTCATGGGAGGGGAAATATTTGTTGCTATCTTGAGTCACAACACTTGAAATTGTACGACAAAGACTACACTTTAAAAAGAGTACATCAAACTCCCAAGGGTTTAGGATGACAGCAACAAATGTGAGTCATTTCAAATCTTTACCAGTAACACACGGAACTAAAACTTGAACATTGGGAGAATGAGAAGAAGCACACAATGCTTTTCTTCTCATTAGCCAGAGCAGAGCTTTGCAAACTGGCAGTTTCTCCATGAACTGGGTGACTCCTTTACAGCCAGGATACAAAATACTAAGTTATTATCCAGTACATGTGGAAAGTGTCAACATGGAGAAAACTGTTCTAGAGATTTCTCCATGAAGACATAGTTCAGCTTAGAGGGTACTAACCAAAAATAGATGCTTCCATTTGTCTACTGTGATATTTCATAGCTCCCTTTCAGAATGGTGTGGTAAACTTTCTGTCTACTTCATGTTTGTTACTTCAATCGTTTGGGGTTAGCAGGGAGCTAACTATATAACTGGCTTACAGTTGCTGTGGTTAGCCTAAATATTTTTGTACATATATTTTTATTTAATTAAAAAGTGAAGATGTTTCTATACGATCACATCCTTGTTGAGTTCATGTGGGAAAGTGATTTTTGCTGTAGGAAGCCCAATGGAGTAACAAGTAACATAACAATCCCACCAATCCCTGGGCAAAGGAAAGGAGTCCTACTCCATCCTATTGATTAACAGGATGCTATGGAGACTTCCCTAAACCAGGGCTTTTCAACTGGTGGCACGCGTACCACCTGTGGTACATTGGCACCTGGCACACGACCATCCTAGAAAAGTGGTAGCAGGGGAGGGGAATGAGCTGAACCGGCGGCAGCACCGCACAAGCCTGAGCGAGAGATGGCTGGAGCTGCAGGGCTGTCGGGGCTCAGAGGAAGCGCCAGGATGAGCGCCAGGCTCCAGATGGAGCTCGGCACTGATCCTAGTGCTTCTGCTGAGCCCAGAAGAAGCACCAATCAGCTGGAAAGCGGGACTGATCCTGGCGCATCTGCTGAGCCCAGAAGAAGTGCCGATCAGCTGGAATGTTGCAGCATCCCCAGGGTCTTGTGATTTACATTCAGATGCTTGGCAACTGATTTCATATTTATGACGGTCACAGTGTCCCAGGGTCATGTGAAGGGACCAAAACCTGCTGCAACCACCCAGCAGACAGGGTGGGGGAATAAAAACCAAACACCCCCCCACACACATACCTGATGCCAACAGAAATGCTCACAACAATGAAAACCTCGGACAGGAGGAAGAGTGCGGCCAGGTAGGCAGGCGTTTCACTCAGTTGTGGCTTGGGGGGAGGGAAGGGGACAACTACACCCCCCCCCCCAAATTCTGCCCTTTTACAAAAGCAGGATGAAAACTCCCAAAAATGACAAGGGGAAAAGGTTAAAAAAGAAAAGTGTCTCCCAATGGCTTGTAAAGACCACAAAAGAAAAAAAAACACGTGGCTTTCTTTCATTGTAATTCAGAAGGAGGAATGGGAGGATGGGGGGGGTGCTGTTGGTTTCAAAGGAAGGGAAAGAAGGGATTTGGGTCTGTGGGGGACACAGCAGGCGAATGGTGATGGTGCGTGACTTCTGGTATTGGGGGGGCGGTCTTTTTAAAAGAGCAAAATGAGGCAAAAAATAAAAATCCCCCAGTCCACCCCCAAGAGCTGGATGCGGATGTGATCTTTTTTTTCTTGTTCAGAAGAGACACTCATCTGTTTTAACCTTTTTTCCTAGTCGTTTTTTGGAGTTTTCATCCTGCTTTCATGAGAGGGCAGCATTTGGGGGGGTAAAGCTGCCCCGTTTCCCCCACCCAAGGCACCAGGCGAGCAATACACCTGCCTGCCTGCTTTTTCATTGTCGTGAGCATTTCTGTTGAGAATTGGCAGTGGGGGACTGTTTGGTTTTTATTTTCCCCCCCCCGCTCCGTCTGCTGGGTGGTTGCAGCAGGTTTTGGTCACTTCACGTGACCCTGGGACACTGTAACCGTCATAAATATGAATCAGTTGCCAAGCATCTGAATGTAAATCACAAGACCCTGGGGATGCTGCAACAGTCATAAGTGTGAAAAATGGTCATAAGTCACTTTTTCCAGTGCCACTGTAACTTCGAACAGTCACTAAGCGAACTGTTGTAAGACGAGGACTACCTGTACTTTATCACTTTTTCCTTTTTTTTTTTTTGGTCATCAAGTTTTTCACACCTTGCTAGGCAACTAGCAAGAGTTGTGTTGGGAATCTCCCGATACTCCCATGTTACACCTCTGCTCCGTGAGCTGCATTGGTTACCAGTTGTCTTCCGGGTGAGATTCAAGGTACTGGTAATGGTGTTTAAGGCCCTACATGGCATGGGTCCAGAGTACCTTAGGGAGCACCTGCTGCCGGCATCAACTTCCCTCCTCCCTGTGCGCTCCCACAGAGAGGGCCTCCTCAGGGTGCCACCGATCAGAGAATGTCGATTGGTGGCCCCCAGGGGGAGGTCCTTCTCTGTGGGCGCCCCGGAGCTATGGAATCGGTTGCCGGTTGAGCTCCGGATGGCGCCCGACCTTCGCTCCTTCCGTCGCGATCTGAAGACACTCTTATTTGAACAAGCCGGCCTGGCCTGATGGGGGATGGGTTGGGTTTTTATTGTTATTTTTAATATATGTATTTACTGTTTTTAGTTGGGCATATGTTTAATTTTCTTTTAACTTTTGTATTTTTGTATTTTTTATATATCTGCCCTGTTCACCGCCCTGAGTCCTTCTGGAGAAGGGCGTTATATAAATAAAATTATTAAAATTATTATTATTAAAACTGGTGGTACTCGGGTATTGCCGTATCCTAAAAGTGGTACAATGGGTGAAAAGGTTGAAACGCCCTGCCCTAAACCAATGAAAAGGGGGGAGGTACTTAGTGAAAGTGGCAGGACCAAACTGCATCATTCCAGAGGCCTCTGCAGTGGGCTCAGAGGATGTCCCGCTTTGATGATGTGGCAGGCTGGATTTTCAAATCACAGGAGAGGGATGTGAAATGGAAGCTGCTGGGAAAGGCGAGACCTATGGAAGGTACATGAAAATGTGAAAGCAGGAGGGAATGGGAAACCGATTCCAATATTTCAGTGATAAGAATTAACTGCACTCAGCCTGCTTCCCACGCATACAGGAAAGAGCTCAGATGTTTTGATTAGCCACAGTTGACTTTTACATCCCATCTAATTAACTTATTACCACAATAGATAACATTAGTGTGTGTGTGTGTGCGCACGCACCGTGCTTGTGTGTGTGTATGCATGTGTGTGTGTGTATAGTTAACAATACCTTACTATACAGCATATCCCTAGTATATTGTTATTGGTTAACCATAGTTAATTAGTTGAAACAAAGCAGCTTCTGCTCAGAGCATTTGGTTTAGTTTTAATTTAGTTGACTTCAAGCAAATCAAAGTTAGGGTTAACTATATTTGAAACATAACTTAAAATAAAATTCCAAGCTTCACTCAGCCCTTTGCTGCTATATCTGAGTCAATGAGGGGAAAACAAAAAGTGTAAGCTGAAAGTTTGCTGCAAAGCATTCCAGTCAGAACAAGCCGTTGTTTTTCTCCTGGCCTCTGAAACTGCTCAATGTATCTGAGACAATGTTGGATCAAATAGGTGGGGGGGGGGGGGGGCACTTTCCGGGTCTTCCCTTAAATGTTGCCATCTGGTTGGAGCTCAGAGACGTGCCTTTTCTGCGGCTGCCCAGACCCTTTGGAAGAGCTTCCCCCTGAGATTCAGAGCTCCCCCAATCTTTTAGCCTTCGAGGGGAGCTGTGAAAATTTGGCTCTTCAGGCAAAATGGGGCTAGGATAGAAGTGAGTCAGCCAAATGCAAATGTGGAACTGAGGAGATTTCATGGTACTGTGATGGGATTTGCGATATTTTGAATTTATTTTTCCCACCTTTATTATGTTTATAAACAACTCAAGATGGTGAACTTACATTAACGCTCTTTCCCCTCTCCTTCTAGTTTCCCCAAAACAACAGCCCTGTGAGGTAGGTTGGCCTGAGAGAGAATTCTTGGTCCAAGCTCATCCAACCAGCTTTCAGTACTAGAACGCACAGTCTCCCAGTTTCTAGTTCGATGCTTTAACCACTAAATGAATTGTAAGTCACCTAGAACATTGTGTATAAGATAGGTAGTCATATATGTTTTCCACATGATTGAATGAATGTATTTTCTGGGAATCTGATCGTTGTAATAATACTCAAAAGATGAAACTTGCTAGCATGCTCTTATCTTCAAAGGAGGTGGCCATTTAATATGGCCACCCACCCACTCCAATTAATCACTGATGTTGGACAAAATCACATGGTTTATTTCCTTGTATTTGTTTATGACTGGATGGCACATTTTCAATCTGTGAACCCAAATTCATTCAGTGGGACCATTTCTAGAAAGGCCAGAAAAAAGAGGCCAGCCTTCACCCTAGAAACCATCCCACTTATACCTGATAATGCCTGTGTAACACATTTCTGCCACAGTCACAGAACTGTGAAAAAATGATGACCCTGTCGACAAACTATAGACCCAAACAGTTCAGTCATGTAGTTTCCTGTCATGTTAGTGTGTATCTCAGTTTTCTTAGGAGTAAAAATGAAAGGTAAATATTTCTATTTAAATATGAAGCCCGCATATAAAACTCCACGGAGAGTAATCCAGGAAAATACCGCTTTTATAAGTTACATAATTATTTTTTAAACACTATGATAGTGCTACAAGCTAAATGCAAAAGCAACAGTGCTTTCTGCCTGCCCACTTTTAAAATAAACCTTAAAATGCTCCCAAATCTCCCTCACACCAATTAATGTCAACCAGTACATCATGAATACTAGCCTGATTAGAGATAACAGAATTTTCCATCCATCAGGCAGACACAAAATAAGAGATGACTGGTCTTAAAAGTTTCATCAGCAGCTGCGTTTCCCTTAATGAAAAATCACAATACATGACCAAACCAAACTTGAAAGAAAATAGCTAGAGTCTCCTGAAATGTAAGGATCTATACGCTGAGATTCCTTTCATAACCTTTGCTGCACCTTCTTAGGATAAGAATACTGCTAGCTGAATCTGTCCCTTAAATGAAGGACACAGCATGAGAAATAACAAGTGGGAACAGAATGCTGGAAAGTATTTGGTTTAGGTAGATCTCCCTACTGTGGCATGTGGTGTTTGGCAGTGGATTTGCTGCTTGAAAAAGTGATTTAATTCCACCTTAATTTTTTCCTTGCAAAAGGTGTATGGGGGTAATTGCTACTCCTAAAACTTACACTTCTATTTGTAGCACACCGATCATGACAGTGAATAAATATTACTCTGGGTAAAAATACTGACTATATTGAAAATGTATTTTTTGTTGTGATTATAAATGTAATTATGTACATGCAAACACATAATACTGTCACATAATGTATTTACATTACATTTACAAATACATTGCATTCCTCATATATTTTCCTTTGTAATTTTGAACTTAATATAAAAACTATACTGCAAAATAATCATGTATACACACACACACATATATGGATATACCTAGTGTACGTGTATGTGTGTGTGTCTATGTCTGTCTAATATAAATATACACAAATACACACATACATCAACACACACCCTCTCAAGCAATTTCTCTATCTTCATTTCCTTTAGTTCTCGGTTTATTGTCTCGATGGTTTTTTTTCTTTACTGATAGTAAAAAGCAACTAACAACAACAATAATTCACAGATTAAACAGAATTAACTTAGAGAAAGAAATTACTCTAAAAGCCCTTAACCATCTTTTTTTCTTTTATCTGAAGTCCATTTGACATTACTAGTGTGGGTCTTTTGTTCCCACTATGACTAAAATTTAACATTTTGGTAACTTGGACAGCGAATAGGAAGAAGGGAACATACTTGGCATTCTACAGAAAAACAATGAACCTGTTACCACAATCCATTGGTAAACTCCAAATAAATCTTGGGAAAACAACTTTGAAAGGATTCATGCCTCCCCAAAGCTTTTACTTTATGTAATATTAAGTTTTGTATGGAGATTGAAATCCTGTATATCCTCCATTCTATACATTATAAGATCTTTCAAAGCAGGATAGGTTAAATGTGCAAGCAATAAATACCAGAGAAAGGTGTCCCACAATTGAAGTATCAACACTAAACAAACAGTAACTCTTTCTCCCTTAAGTCTGTTCCAAAGATCTAAAGTTAACAACATTGCTCTAATTATAGTTGGAGCAAAGACTAAAAATAGCTACAAGTCAACATAAATTTTAGCTATAAACCTCTGAACCTTTGATCGTTGCCATTTGATGTTACCCTAGATTCGCTGGTGTGATCAAATAAAAAGAGGCCTTACGTTTCCAAATCCATCTAGAAGAAACTGGGGGGGAAAAGGATGGTGGAGAGGAAAGAACAGTATATCAGTAATTTCAAAATACTTAATAAAGAGTTCTTGGTGCTCTTTGAGCTTGGTTGTTTGCTTGCATATGTTTCATTCCCCAACTAGGTAACTTCAGTGCTAGTGAATGTGGAATTTGGTCTCTGTTTATATGTGATATCTTGCCCTGCCAGTGATGGGCAACGAGTGTGTGTGTGTGTGTGTGTGTGTTATCCTTGGCATTTCCTTGATTGGGGTATTGTTTTCTGCTTGCTAATTTATTTGGCGTTAATCCCTGCTTATTTGGGCACTGACTGCTGGAGAGAATATATTTTAGGTTTTTTGTTTCCTTTTTAGCTTTTTTATTTTCTCTTTTAAATGGTGTGTAAATGTTGTTTATCTCTATATGTACATCAGTGGCTGATTTGTCTGAATGCCAAACTTCCAGTAATTCCCTAGCATTTTTTCATCTAGCTCGATCCAGGATGCTCAATTTCTCAGTCAAAACTATGGTTGAGTCTCTGTCCGTGTGTTGTGAGATTAAGGAATTTTCATCATGTCTTCTGACTGCTGGTTGATGTTCTTGGATATGATCTGCTAATCTTCTACCTGTCTGTCCTATACAGTAAGACACTGTATCTTGTAGATCAGGGGTCCCCAACCCTGGTCCGTGAACCAGTACCACGGGCCACGGCATGCCAGCAACTGGTCCGCACAAACAAGGAAAGCCCCATTCACAGCATGCAGGCAGCACATAAAACCATGCCCCCACCCGGTCTATGGAAAATTGTCTCTCCATGTAACCGGTCCCTGATGCCCAAAAGGTTGGGAACCTCTATTGTAGATGACTCCTGTTCTTATTTCTTGAGCTGCTAGCTCTTTAAGATCTTTTGAGGGCTTTAGTTGGTTTGTATGCTAAGGCAGTGGCCCCCAACCTTTTGGGCACTAGGGACTGGTTCCAAGGAGAGAGGTTTTTCTGCAGACTGCAGGTGGTGTGCTTTTGCGTGCTGCCTGCATCCTGTAGATGGGGCTTCACTTGTTTGCATGGCTCATACTTGGTTGTACGTGTGGGTGTGTTGTAGTTTCAAGAGCTGCATTACAGTCTCTGCTATAAATTTTGAGAATAGTAATCACTTGGATGTTCTGATTTGTTGCTATACTTGTCCATCAAACTGAAAGTAGGAAGGTAGGCAGAAGTTGACAAGGTCCATGATTCTGTGTTTCAGTCTTAAGGTATTTGGCTAGATAGGTATATTGTGCAGTACTGCTGCCATGGATTCTGTCACTAATTCTGGATCTCTGGATGTCAAGAGTGTTGTGGCATCACATTAAATCATAATTTCATCTTCTATTTTTAATTCTTTGATTTTTCTGGAGGCACTGTGGGGAGCTGATAAAACATTAATTCCCCTTTGGGAGTTGTTCAAGATTTTTGTAGTATGTTGGGACCCCTTGTACAGTAATGACACAATCGGATGAAGAGGTTTGTATATTTTGGGGTGCCCTTTGAGGTGTGGGAAGATGGGTCCACTACTTTTCACCCAATACTGTTCTTCTTTTGTGAATTGACATTTCTTAGTTAAGTCACTGAGGGTTCTCTTGATCAATTTGTCCAATTTCTATATTGGATTGGTGATTCCTGGGATATAAGCTTCATTTTCCTGAGGTAATTATTTGCTTTTTGTATGTATTGCAGGGCTTTTTTTGTCATAGAACTCTCAGAACGGAGTTCCGGCACCTTTTTTGGATGGAACCTTGTAGGGTAGGCAAGGCGGGTTGTATGACATGTATGAGTTCCGGCACCTTTTTCTTTTACAAAAAAAGCACTGATGTATTGTGTTGTGTCCATGCTAAGCTTGTAAGCCGCCCTGAGTCTTCGGAGAAGGGCGGGATATAAATGGAATTAAAATAAAAATAAATAAAAATAAATAAATGTTGTGACCTTTTTTATAATCTTTTTTTTTAGTCTAATCTCACAATTTTATTTTCTTGTGATACGACATCTTTTAAGTATAAAGGAAATCTGAGTTCTCATCATTTTGCGCAATGGATCAAAATAATAACCAGCAGCAGTTTTAGGGCACATTACTGAAATATTCCAAATACAGTTTTCACTATACAAATCTATTTTTCAATTGCTAAAAGCTTGCAGCTTTTTCTTAGAATAGATGTTTCAGTAAGAAGGACTGCATATAAACATTTTTTTATAACTGGTATTTCTAAATATTTGTCTAGTTTCTTTTTCCACTTAACCTGAAAAAACCACAAAAGCAGAAGACTGGGCAAAAAGAAGAAATGTTAAACCAGTGGTGTGCACTGTTGGTTTGAGTGTCACACCAGGTTTTGTATAGCATGAGAGCGCCGTACTTCAAAACAGGCCAGGACAGTGACTTTTGCACATCAGCAGCGCTGCCTAGTAAATGGAACAACTTGCTGACATTTTTGAAGATGGTGAAAACCTTGTTTTTCTTTCAGGCATGGAGGCCAGGATGGTGCCTAAGAGGCCTCAATCATGAGTGTCTATGAATTTTGTATGACCCGAGATTTTCTTGTGCGACAACTTTTATTTGTGTATTGTAGTGCGGGTAATGGAGTGATGTTTTTACTCTGTCTTCCAAAGTTTCACTGGCTACACTGGCTAGGTAGGTGGCTGCATATATTTTTTTTAAATTGATTGATAATTTTAAAAAGCACACCTGCCAGAAGCCATAATTCTAATACAAGGCCAGCAAGGAATGGATAAATGGAGTTGAACTAATACATGTTAATTAAAATTAATTGCCCCCATATGGTGTCCCATGCGTAAAATTGCATTTACAATTATCTGCATATATTACCAATCTCTCCTTCACACAAAGACTTCTGGCCTACAGAAACACACAAATACAGGCTTTTCTCTCTTTCCAGGAGAAACAACAAAAAGGGAAGAAAACAGGATGGCAATGGGAGTGAAGGAAAAAGGACAGAATGAAAGAGATGAGGTGAGAGCCAAAACAAAATTTAAAGAATATTGCCCAAAATACATAAATGCAAATATCCTACCACCATCAATTGGGTAATCATTCTATTGTTATCATTATTTTGCCTCCTTACATCCACCATGAAGATAAATAAAAAAAACTAAATTTGATTATTTACAATTCAGCAACCAATTTGATTCCAAAAATCATATTTAACCAGAATTCAGAGGGGGGAAAAGATTAGTTTGCAAGTATAAACATTAGTTTACAAACACCCACAGAAGCGCTTCATTTGTAAGCCCGAGGGCTTAATTTGTTTCAAATTAAATACAATGATTTCCCTCCTCAAATAATAAGAAATAATAAGCAAGGAAATATATCTACTAGTTTAGTTTATAAATGTCAAACCTTCATTTACCATGTAGAAACTACTCATATTTCTTTCCATAGGACAACACTTGTAATTATTGTCCCAATTCTATTTTTTTCACTTCTCAGTCTCCAGGCCTATTCCGCCAGCAACAAGCTGAAAAAATAGGTCTTCTCCCCCGCTCCCCATTAAATACAATTATTTTAGACGACATATGTTTCAAGAAGAAATAAATCTCACTGAAGAAGGAATAAAGCTTCCTGAATAAATATGCATAATAACATATTCTGTGAACATCTAGTCAGAAACTTATTCGATTATTCCCATTCCTGAGCAGTTAATAAATCACATACTTTCACTGAAAGTAGGTTTGTTTGTTTTTTGCAAAAGTCTCTGCACCTATTAGAAAACCACTGATAAACAGCTGTTAAGTATAACCAGCAGGGAATGTGTAGTTAGCAGCATTCATATTGGGTAGAGCAGTCCAGAAATCCTAGTTTTGGGAACAGTATGTTCTTAGGCCATGCAACTTTAATCTATTTGCAGGCCCCATTTTAAAAACGCAGCACCCTCAGCCAGTCATATTTCATTTTTTGTCCAAACTACTTCATTTTCAAACATGCACTGTTTATTTAGAATCTCTTGCTTGGCAGTTTGTGAGATTAAAACAGGCTTACTGCTATAGGAACTGGCCACCAATAAGCCTTACATCAAATTTAGGCCCAATCGCTAAGAGTTGTGACTACAGTAGCTGTCACTCCAATATTCAATAAACTGGGAAAGGGAGAAAATGTTTCATTTCTAAATTCAGCCACATTTAGTTGTATTTATTCACTGAAAATATATGTAACACATTTTATCCCATACCATGCTCAGTGATGAATCACACGCTTTTCTGGTTTCCCAAGAGTTATGCAGTCTGTTTTGAAAATGGCAGAAATGTTTCGGGACAGAATTTTTAAAATGAATTCTATTCAACAAAACTCTATTCACTGAGAGGTTTCTGATTACATGACACTTGTATTAGTTGATCTGCATGACATTGCCCCATTCTGGTGATTTACTACTCTCTGTTGGAAATAGGGCGTGGGTTCTTGATCCAACTTACAAAAGTTGTGCCACATTCTCCACGACCGTTTACTGGAATATTTTAAAAAATGATTTATATCTTTTCCTGGACTATGGTAATAAAAGTCACAGCTGTATTCTTTTTCTTAACACTTCTCGGATATCAACACTATACTAAAGGCTTAAAACTGTGTTAAATTGTGTACTAGTGAGATAAAAGGCAGCATTTTAAAATAGTGGACACTGTTCCAAAGTGTCGCGGAATTCTCATCTCACAGGCTGTGGCACAGATCTTCATTGCAATCTAATTTGCAAGCACAGGCAAATTTCTTTGGCCTTGGATAACCACAGCCAAAGTCCAGTCATATCTCTGCTTCATACTCTAGTGGCAAAAGAGATGGGAAGCAATTAAATAATTCTGATTTTGTTTACCAACTCTGTTGATGCCTGCAAGAGCAGAAATGCCATGGACCACAGAGGTTGTTACTTGCTGCTCTGTCAATGTAGAAAAAGAAGAAAGCTGCCACAGGGAAGTAGCAAGTGAAGTGGGCAGCAATGGCTTTGAGAAAACTTGGAAATTTGGGCTCCACCCTGGTCAGAGGCTGCTTCTTTGACCACAAAAATAATCAGGCAGTGATTCAGGCAATGCCTGGATCATGTTCTAATAGAATTTCAGCCTTGCCTGTGCAGGCTTGATGGCTTTCATATAATTGTCCAATGCAAAAAGCCCACGCCGTCAGAAAGTTTTTAAATCCACTGAGAAAGATAATAAAAGTTTTTTTTAAAATAAGTACAGGTAGTCCTCGACTTATGACCACAATTGAGCCCAAAATTTATGTTGCTAAGCGAGACATTCGTTAAGTGAGTTTTGCCCCATTTTATGGCCTTTCTTGCCACAGTTGTTAAGTGAACCACTGCAGTTGTTAAATTAGTAACACACTTGTTAAGTGAATCTGGCTTCCAGATGGATTTTGCTTGTCAGATCGTAAAAGGTGATCACACGACTCCGGGACAATGCAACTGTCATAAATATGAGTGAGTTGCCCAGTGTTCAAATTTTGATCACGGGACCATGGGATGCTGCAACGGACATAATTGTGAAAAATGGTCGTAACTCACTTTTTTCAGCGCCGTTGTAACTTTGAACAGGCACTAAATGAACTGTTGTAAATTGAGAACTACCTGTATAATCATTCATAGGTGGTACACATTAATTCATTTACTATTTTAGGGATCCAAGGCAACATAGAGTTAGAAAGTCTTGACCTACAGTAAAACAGACGTATTCTTTTCAATATTGCTGCATCACAATCTATGAACAACTTCTGTATTTACGGAGATCTTTGTGCTGTTCCCAAATAAACAAATTGAAATGGTGGTGTAACATAAGAGACAGCAAATATATCATACATTCCTCAGCATAATCCAGTTCTGCCTTCTGCTCATGTATACACATGCACACAATAAACTTTCACCTTTATGTGTACCTATCAACACTCTACGTAACTACCAGGAGCCAAAGTGATTTTCTGCCTTCTTATTTTTTCAAATAGAAGTGCTCAGAATGAAGCTAGAAAAAGTTTTTTTACACATTTGCGCTGTTTCAAACAAAAGCTAATCTATTTAAGATATGCCAAATTTTATTATCAGAAAACATTTTAAAGACAATATGACATAACAGGCCTAGAAAGATCCATCACTTTAAAGAGGAAAATCATATTTTTAAACATACAGGTTATGTTCACAACCCCTCTCATTCCTTGCATAATCAGACAGGCAAAAAATCTATGCAAGCTTTCTTAACAAAACAACAGAAGGCCATTTCATGGTTACCCCCCCCCCCCATGCCTGCTTATTTACATAGAACTGATTCATAATGTACATATTATGATTGCAGGTGAACCATCTCAGATCTAATTCTTAAAATGCAACTTTTTTTTCTAGTGAGGAAATTACCTAGTTCACCAAGGTTTTCTCTAAGAACTTATCATAAGGACCACAGGGAAGGGGGCTTCCCCTCACAATACAAGGTGCAATTGTGGGAACCAGATCCACTCACGTGAAGGCGAACACAGAAAGCTTTTTTCCAGATTTTATACAGGTAGTCCTTGACTTATGACCACAATTGAGCCCAAAATTTCTGTTGCTGAGACAGTTAAGTGAATTTTGCTCCATTTTACGACCTTTTTTGCAACTGCTGTTAAGCAAATCGCTGCAGCTGTTAGGAATGCAGTTAAGTGAATGGGGCTTCCCCATTGACTTTGCTTGTCAGGTCACGAATGACCTCAGGACACGGCAACCGTCATGAGTCAGTGGCCAAACATCCTAAATTTGATCATATGACCACGGGGATGCTGCAACGGTCGTTAAGTGTGAAAAACAGTCACATTTCACTTTTTCCAGTGCCCTTGTAACTTTGGTCACTAAATGAAGCGTTGTAAGTCGAGGACCACCCGTAGAAATACGTGAAAGCCGTCTCTCTTCCGGATATCCTTATAAAAAAATATGAATAACAAAAACGCCCGATCCAATTTAAACACCCGGCTGACTGACTGACTGGGCGACAAACCAAAATAAAATTCAGTCAGGAAAGATGGGCTGTTCAGAAGAGAAGCCCCGGGCCAATCCCACAACACGATTCTCAAGTAAGCCGGGCTGGACGGGACTGGCTGGAGGGCAGCTCTTGTCAGCCCCGAGGCCACCGTTTCCACGACGCCGGCTTCCCGCCAAGAGGCAAAGGGGCGAGCAGGTGGAGAGCGCTCCGCGCGCCTTCCGCTTCCCAGCGCTGGGCGGCCCAAAGGGAATCCCCGTTCTGACGCGCGAGGCGTCGCCGCTGGCAACTATCCCCAGAACTGAGATTACGCCGAGTTTACTAGCCCAGCCGGAATGCGGGAGGGGAGGGAGGATGGGGGGGAGCTGAACTCCTCGCACGTCGTCCTCCCAGGCGAGAGACAGCGCGGGGGGCGCTAGGACCGGGGGGGAAACCCACTCAAGCGCGCACCGACCGACCCACCTCTCCCCCGCCGCCGCCGCCTCTTCCGAGCCACCAAGGAAGTCGGCTGCTGCGGTCGTGATCGCCGACCAGGGATGCGGACCGGGGATCGTTTCCCCCCTCGGCAAAGCCTCGCCCGGACCTTCCTTGACCCGAGATCACCCCAAGCCGCCCGCTTCTCTCTGCCGGCCCGCCCGTGCCACTTCCAAGCTGCTGCTGGCCAAGCTGTAACACCTTCCC
Source organism: Vipera berus (assembly GCF_964194415.1). Classification (NCBI taxonomy): domain Eukaryota; kingdom Metazoa; phylum Chordata; class Lepidosauria; order Squamata; family Viperidae; genus Vipera; species Vipera berus. The sequence goes on along the minus strand of NC_138207.1, from coordinate 70,065,219 downwards.
ACCACCACCACCACCACCACCACCGATACCTAGATCAGGGGTAGGCAACCTCGGCTCTTTTATGACTCGTGGACTTCAACTCCCAGAATTCCTGAGCTAGCCAAGCTGGCTCAGGAATTCTGGGAGTTGAAGTCCACGAGTCATAAAAGAGCCGAGGTTGCCTACCCCTGACCTAGATTATTGCAGAGGGAAAGAAAGAAAAAAAAGGGGGGGGAAATGCCCCCCCTCCAGCCCCAATACTTACATCATCGAACAAGGATCCAACGTTGGCGGTAACTAACAAGATCCCGGTGTTTGCGACGGCCCCTTTCATCGCCATGATATTGGCCAAAATTAGTTCTGGGGGGTGGGGTGGGGGTTACGTGTGTTGGTGTGTATGTATTTTAAAGAGACGATTGCCGACGTCTCGGGGAAAAAAACTGCAATAAGAAACAATAAATCTCTCGGCGAAGACGGGGGGGGAAGCCGGGCAAGGAGGAGCGCAATTCGGGAGTTCCAAGGGAAGTTCAGCGGCGGGCTGGAGCGGCCAGGTCGACTTTTCCTTCCCTCTTTTTTTTTCCTCGTCTTCTCCGCTCGCCTCCTGCTCACAGGTCCGCGCTCTGCGGTGCCCCAAAGGAGGGAGATCCTCGGAAATCTCCCACCGGGGGCAGCGATGCAGGCATCAGTGCTGAGCCCCCGGGCTCATGGTTGCCGGCTCTCCTCTGCAACAAGCCCCGGGGAAGGATTGGGGGGGGGGGAAGACTTCGCGCTTAGATTTTCACCTTCGCAGCCATTAGGTTCCTGTTTGGGAAGTTCCTCCTGCTGCTGCTGCCGCCGCCGCCGCCGCTAGCGGTGGTTAGATCCTGGTGCATGGCAAGGAGGGAAAGCCAGGGAGGTGGAGGCGGGGGGGGGGGGAAGGTGAACAAATTCAACGAAAACTCTCGGCGGCGGGAAAGGGGGGTCGCTCCAGAGGTGGCTTCCAGCGCCCTTGGTTGCAGAGCGGAGCGGGCAAAAGAACCCCAAGCCGATCCGTTGGGCAGGAGAGCCACCCGCCTCCTCCCCGACTTCCCCGCATCTGCCTGAAATAACAGAAAGAGGGGCGAGCGGCGAGGCGACTAGATCTCTGCACTCCCCTGACGTCACGAGCTTGACACGCTTCGTCTTAAAAGGGCAACGCCGCCCCGCTCCCAGAGTCCCGCCGGGGCTGAGCCCTGCCAGCCTTCCAGCCTCTTTCCTAGAAAGGGGCCGGAGGAGATGGCCGCGATGTGCCTGGAAGGGGATGGGGTGTGTGTGGGGGGGGGGGAGGTGGGAATGGGGGGGGGGGGAGGAAGCAGCAGTTTGCCCGGCGGAAAAATACAGCTTTTTTGCAAAGGTTGGCTTGAGTCGCGCGCGCGCGCGCTCGCGCGCTGGGAATCGGCGAAAATTTTGGCGCAACGGGCCAGGATGTGAAACTGGCGTTTGCAGCGGAGTCTGAATCGCACGACACGCTGACAGTTACTACTATTACTGGATATTAACGACCGTGCATTCAGAGAACGTGCTATAGTAACTTCCGGTCTCCTTGGACAATACATTTTCGTTCGGGGGTGGGTGGGTGGGGGTGGTCAGTTTATGGAATAGGATGTACCTTCAGGCTGCGGATGTGCTGCTCTGCGGTTAAGGTCAAGAAATTATCTCAACATTTATGCTGGCTCCCTTTAAACGTAGCGTGCAGGAACTCTTCAGGATAGAAAATTTGCCTTTTCCATTGTTGGCCCATAAATAGACATCGATGCAAAGATCTTGGGAACAGAGGGGTTAATTAACAGTGTAACACTTAATATGGGCCTGTACAAACAAAAAAAAAGTTTCCAAATCCTGACCACCACCACCCCCACAAGGGAAAGGTGGATATACAAGGTTTTGACTCTTTCTGTTGCATACTCACTTGTGCACAGTTGGGTCCAGGGCTTTTTTTCTCATAGAACGCTCAGAATGGAGTTCCGGCACCTTTTTTGGATGGAACCTTGTAGGGTAGGCAAGGCGGGTTGTATGACGTGTGAGTTCCGGCACCTTTTTCTTTTACAAAAAAAACACTGGTTGGGTCCAACATGGAAATGATGGCTGTGAACTAATGTCCTGCCTTCCATCCTTCCACTGAAGTTCTACATGCCAAACAAGAAATTCCATCTACAGTAAACCTGTGGTCTGTTCTATGAACTTTGGCCAAGTACTTTGAACTGCTCACAGCTATTGATAATTAATACTCAGTTTCAGTGTATTGTTTATTAACCAAAGGATCGTATCAAATGATAATTAGTACTCAAATTTAAGTTTCGACTATCCTAAGAAAAATTCTGTAGTCTTTGAGAAAGGAAAACAATCACCAGCAAATAATCCCTATGATATATTCATAAATTTCAGACTGCCCGGAAACTGTTCTCCTAAGAGAAATTGCTGTGTTTAAAATACATATAAGAATATTTCATTAGCATCTATAATTTAATTTTGTTTTTTTTAAAAAAACTAGTGAGGTCTATCAACTATGCAAAACTCAGGTGCAAATTGAGTGCCGTGTACAGAATTTGACTAGCTTATTTGCTTTCGCAGATAAATTTCTGCATCTGATTTATAGATAAAGGATTGTAACCCTCCACAACTGATCCATAGTGCTGTACAAAGTCCTAATAAAAGTCAGTCAGTTGAGATTTTAAATTTGAAGAAGAGAAAGCCTAAAGGATAAACAACTGGCATGTGGCCAGCCACAGCAGCAATTTGCTTTCACAAGTATTTACAATGGATAAATCACTAAAATTAGAAATGTGGGTGGATCTATGCAAATCTTATAGATGTCTGCCAACAGTTGGATTGTGTGGGTGCTGTATTTTGAAGCCGCTTGGATTTATAGGGCAGCTCTCTTAACAGTCTCAGGCCTTTTGATTCTGAAGAAGTCTGGTCATTTGAAATTTGCCTGCCATGTCTTAAACTATCCACAAGATGGCATCAATACAGATAAACAGATAAAAGTAGTTTTCCTGGCTTTATAGAAAGCTGTCCGAAAAGTTCACCTGTGATGGACATATCAGGTGAACGAATTGTCTTAATCTCCAGAAACCAGAAAGTGCCTCACTGCACCTTTTGAGAACTATACTTTGTTATATGGGTAGTCCTCGATTTACGGCCACAATTGAGCCCAACGTTTCTGTTGCTAAGTGAGACGTTTGCTAAGTGAGCTTTGCCCCCATTTTACAACCTTTCTTGCCACGGTTGTTAAGTGAATCACTGCAGTTGTTAAGTTAGTCACACGGTTGTTAAGTGAATCAGACTTCCCCATCGACTTTGCTTGTTAGTAGGTCGCAAAAGGGAATCACATGACCCCGGGACAACGCAACTGTCATAAATATGAGTCAATTGCCAAGCCTCAGAGTTTTGATCACGTGACCACGGGGACAGTGCAATGGTTGTAAGTGTGAAAAATAGTCATGTCACTTTTTTCAGTGCTGTTATAACTTAAATGCTCATCAAACGAACTGTTGTAAGTCAAGGACTACCTGTACAGTGTTTTATAATGAAACAGTCCAAATACCATTTGTTGAGGGTGAGTTTTTCAGATATAATTTCAGCCAATGAATTCCACTTTTTCTCAATTTTATTGTTTATGTGGATCTGTTCAGCAGTTACGAGACATATAAAGTGTTACAATGCAGGATTTTGAAAACATAGCCTACGTATATTTTTAGAACAAATATGTCTTCTACCCATTTCTGCTCATTTCCTACACGCACACACACACACACACAGAGAAAGCGAGAGAGAGCACAGAGCAATAATCAGAAAATAAGCATTTTAAAAAAATGTCTAATCTTATCTAAATGTCACTCAGTAAAGCAAAAATGTTTTAAGAGTTTGGTTTTGTGTTTATTTTATTTTTGCTGTACTTTATAGAAATCTGTTTTAAATTCAGTGCCTGACTTTACTATTAGTCTAGGATACATTCAGTTGATGATGGTGATGGTGATAATGATACAGTAGATTTGCCTCAGAACCTCAAGAGAAGCTCACATTTTTATGTTCCTCGTCCTCTTCTACTTTTTTGTTCTACGAAAGAAAAGTATTAAGGAAGATAATGTAGAACAAAAGAGAGAGAGAGAGAGAGAACATGCAAAGAACAACAACAACAACTTTATTGTCACTTTGAATGTACGCTAATCAGAATAAATAAAAATGAAATTTTGTTGCATACAGCTCTCAAAGGGTCACCACAAAAAACAACAACAATCTAGTTGGTTATATTTCCATAAATTAGAATATTGTGCTTTTGATAGATTTTCCCTAAGACATATTGAGATGAAATGAATGCTACAAGCTAGTGAAAGTTTTGAAGTGGATAAATTTGGGGAAAAGATGGTCACATCATTTTAAAGTATTAATCAAGTAATATAAAATATCTGTTGAACGTATTCACAGTTGATGTCACCTTTATTGTTAATTATTTAATTAGAAGCTGTTCCATTCTGATTAGTATCAATAGAAATCTTGAATCCAGTGAATTGACTTATGCCAAGATTCTCTTTCATCTTTCTGGCTCACTGAATTTAATAGACCTTACCTCTCAGAAGATATACACACTAGTAATAGTTATTATTTTTTTTTATTGAAAAGTTTTAAAATACAGTTTTCCCTTAAGAAACCCCCCTTCCCCCTCCCTGCTCCCCCCCTACCTCCCCCCAACCTCCCTCCCTCCCCCCCTCCCTCCCCCCTCCCCCTCCCCCCCCGACTTCCCAGAGCTAAATACAAGGTATATATATAAAAAGCAATCATAAACAATCATATGCTAACAACTATAAGTTCTAAAATCCATCACTCTCTAGCTTATATAGGAAAAGACACACCTTAACAATATTAAATATATATAAAAAACTAGAATAAAAAAAAAAACGAAAAAAAAACGAAAGAAGACTTATTCAAATGCTACGTAAAACTTCTTAACCCTATACTTGTTCTGGATAAACTCAATCCATTTTCTCCATTCCATAATATAGCGTTCTTGCGAATGATCTTTCAAATAAGCCGAAATCTTCGCCATCTCTGCCAGGTCGGAAACCTTTAAAGTCCACTCTTCTATGGTCGGCAGTTCCTCTTTCTTCCAATATTGGCCTATCAAAAGTCTTGCCGCCGTAATTAAGTTCAACATCAGCTTAGTGTCCACAACTGTAGCGTCTGCAATTATTCCCAACAAAAAAAGTTGCGGACAAAACTTTATCCTCTGTTTAAAAATCTTCTGCATATTCCACCAGACTTTTATCCAAAAAGCCTTAACCTTTTTACAAGTCCACCATATGTGGAAATACGTTGCATCTTCATCACCACACCTCCAACACTTAGGCTGATAATTCGGATACATACTTGCAAGCTTTTTAGGATCTAGATGCCATCTATAAAACATTTTGTAAAAGTTCTCTCTTAAATTTTGAGCTTGTGTAAATTTTACATTCCTCACCCAAATCTTTTCCCACATGTCCATTGTAATAACTTCCTGGATATTTTGGGCCCACTTTATCATACAGTCCTTAACAAGCTCTGTTTCCGAGTCAATCTCTATCAATGCAAGGTATATCCGTTTAATATGTGCTGACCCCTGATTTCTAATCTGCTTTATCAAATTTCCATCAGTCATTGTAAATCCATAATAACTACTAGTAATAGTTATTATTGTAATAAAAGTTTTTCAGTTAAAAAAATGGAGCCAACATCAGTTTCCAACAAGCTTCAAACAGTAATTTCTTTTAGAGTCATAACTGTACTCCAAGGAATTTATAGTAATTGCTTAAATCAAAATATTCCACAGGAATTTTATTTTGTGCTTCTTTTAAATGAATTTTCTTATTCCATACTCCATCAGAGAGAAAAATATTAGCATCAGTGCCTGTTGATTGATTCTTCAATCCTTCTCTTCTATTTGACTGTGATTAAAAAGAACTGAACCTCATGCATGTGCTCCTCTTAAGTTTGCTATAAATAATCTATTTTTTTTTAAAAAAATCACTTTTTCTCAACCTGATGCCCTTCAGAAGCATGGTATTAAAATAAAGAGACAGGCAGAGATGGGATTTATAGATTTAATTAAGGAATGCCTCTCATTCCCCCATAATTCACATTGAAAAATAGGATAAAAATATCTTGCTTAATGTTTTAAAACCTGTAGATGATCAAGCTAAGAATCTAAGTGAGATGCTGAAGTGTGTTTCCTCTGGCTATGGGCTAGATAGATTTCCTGAATTTTTTTTTCACCATATGTTAACTATTAAAATCTTAGGGAGAGAGCCAATCTAATTTCAACCAAGAAGTAGTCCTCAACTTACGACCACACTCTGTTCCTAAATGAAACATTTGTTAAGTGAATTTTGCCCCCCTTTTACAACATTTCTTGTTAAGTGAATCACTGCAGTTGTTAGTGACATGATTCTAAGTGAATCTGGCTTCCCCATTGAATTTGCTTGTCAGAAGTTCTCAAAAGGGGACCACATGATCACAAATGTCATAAATATGAGTCAGTTGCCAAACCTCTGAATTTTGAACACATGACCATAGGGGTGCTGCAATGGTCATAAGTGTGAAAATGGTCATAAGTCAATTTTCCCAGTGCTGTTGTAACTTTGAACAGTCACTAAACAAACTGCTGTAAGTTGAGGACTACCTGTATTTCCACAACACTGATGATGCAGCTAAGAAGCAGCTCCTCCGGACTTTGATCCCTCTTACCTCCCATAGTGTCAGGCAGAAAGAACCAGAATGACACCATGAGCTGATTAGAGTTGATTCTTTATCACCGCTAACCTATTCACAAGAATCTCACCAGACTGACTGCATTTTCTTGAGGACAGCCTGATAAGGGCTTCAGGGATTTGAGGGTCACGTCTGCATCACTTCCTGTCTTGCAAGGACTCTAAGCTGACCAGACACTTCATTCCTTCCTCCACTTTAACTGGAGATTCCACCATACCTGTGAGAGGGATCTCGGAGTCCTAGTAGACAATTACTTCAATGTGAGCCAGCAGTGTGCTGCAGCTGTCAAAAAAGCCAACACAGTGCTAGGCTGCATTAACAGAGGGATAGAATCAAGATCAAGTGAGGTACTAATACTACTTTACAATGCTTTGGTAAGGCCACACCTGGAATACTGCATCCAGTTTTGGTCACCAAGATGTAAAAAAGATGTCGAGACTCTAGAAAAGGTACAGAGAAGGGCAACAAAGATGATTGGGGGACTGAAGGCTAAAACATATAGGGAACGGTTGCTGGAATTGGGTATGTGTAGTTTAACAAAGAGAAGAGTGAGGGGTGATATGATAGCAGTCTTCCAATATCTCAGGGGCTGCCACAAAGAAGAGGGAGTCAAGCTATTCTCCAAAGCACCTGAAAGCAGGACAAGAAGCAACGGATGGAAACTAGTCAAGGAGAGAAGCAACCTAGAACTAAGGAGAAACTTCCTGACAGAACAATTAACCAGTGGAACAACCTGCCTCCAGAGGTGGTGAATGCTCCAACACTCGAAGTTTTTAAGAAGAGACTGGACAGCCATTTGCCTGAAATGGTATAGGGTTTCCTGCCTGAGCAGGGGGTTGGACTAGATGACCTCCAAGGTCCCTTCCAACTACTACTTCTTCTTCTTCTTCTTCTTCTTCTTCTTCTTCTTATTATTATTATTATTATTATTATTATTATTATTATTATTATTATTATTATTATTATTATTATTATTATCTATTGGAGAACCATGAGCTGCTTCCCTCAGAAAGTTCATGTACATCAGACCCATTCCAGTCAGTGAATGCTATCCTGAAGATGTCCTAAGCAGACCTCTGTGGTAATTGTCAGCTGCCTGTCTCCCTCTTGATGGTAAAAGACTTGTGGCAAAGGAGGAAGAGTCCAGCTGGAGTAGTATGTTTCCTCATATGCCCCCAATTTGTTTGTGCGCCTATAATCTAAATTAACCTCCTTACAAGCTCATATGCCATTTAAGATTTTGACTAAAACCGGTGTTCAGTTAAAGGCCTCACTGACTCCTCTGATCCTTAAAGACAAATTTTCATCATCTGGGAAAAAAGTTACAGAATTACATCTTAGACACTGTGGACTCTCTACTCCACTTGAATCCGAGAAAGTCAATTAGGAGCAGAAGCAATGCTTCTTCAACTCTGACCTCTATAAATGATTGGGCCACGATCCCCTATTATTATAATGGTGGCTTGCTTGGGAGACCCTTTATTTTACTAACATTTATGTGCATTTTACGTCAGACAACTTTGCCTTTAGCTAGATCACATGTCCTATTTCTTTTTTTGCCAGCTAGCTAGGAATTCTGTGCTACTATATTCCTTCATGGATGCTTTTGTAATGTATTTTATGGAGTGAATTACATAAAATGGTGCACAGCTTGAGTAATTTTGCATTTGTACATCCTACCCCATAACGTTTTTATTATTTGTAACATGTAATCAACAGCTGGTCTTAGGCTGTAAATACAGCATACTAACAATGGTGTTGAACAATTTCCTATTTTCTGCACAAGTTAGACACTATAAAGCATCTATACAGTATAAATTGTTTCCCCCATTTACTGTAATCAGATTGAGCAGAATACTTTTCAGCTCTAAACTCAGGCTGCATATCTTGCATTGATCTTTAGTGCTGAAACTTTGACCTAGCAATTTTCAAGTCATATCCTCTGCCAATATAGTTCTTAAATGAATAAATCCTAGATATTCCCTTCTTTGTAGAATAAATCAGTAAGGATTAGATTTTTCCACCAGGCTCAACATTTTAAGGAAATGAAGTACAGCTTTACATGTTAAGGTGTGCCTACATTTGTTCAAACAAGGCAGCACAGTCAATACTATTCCTTATGGTGAAAATCAACTGACCTGAACACTATTTACCAATAAAACAACACAAATAATAGATTACTCTAAATTTCAACGAGACAGAACAGAGGGCAAGGCATATTTAAACAAGTCAACCCATGCAGTATCAGAACTCAGAAGTCCTTTAAAACAATTATTTTGCTTGTTCTAAAAATACACCTTTTTTTTCTTTAGTGGAATGCCAGGAAACTTCACCTACCACAGGTATACAATACACACAGCTGCTATTGCCCTTCAGCATGGTTTTCTGGTTCTCAAATATATCCAGAATTACAATGAAGAATTAGTCATTCCGGCTGAATAATAAAAACTGTGCATGTGATGAACGTTATCTCATTTTTTCTCTCTCCATATTTTACTCTCCAAGTTATCTATCTGAAAATAATAACACTGAAAAAAGAGCTTGTATTGGTCTATAAGAAAACTGTAACATCCCTACATGCTACCTCATCAAATCTTGGGGCATGCTATCTTTTTATTCTCTGTCCAAACCATTTACATCTTAACAAAGTAAACAAAGTTCTAGATCAGGGGTGTCAAACTCAATTTCATTGAGGGCCGCATCAGCATTGCGGTTGCCCTCAGGGGGCCGGATAGGTATGGCCGGGGTGGGCGTGGCCTACTGGGTGGGTGTGGCTAGAGTGCGTATGGCCTACTGGGTGGGTGTGGCCAGCTCTACATCGTTCACATCAAGGGTGCCTATGGGGGCCTGGGCAGGAGTGGGGCAGATCTGGGGGTCTCTGGCAGGAGGAGGGTCTCTGGGCCAGGGCCAAGGCAGTGGGGGCCGTTCCCTCACTGTTTCCAGGATGGCTTCGCGGGCCACATGAAACCACTTCGCGGGCCGGATCCGGCCCCCGGGCCTTGTGTTTGACATGTCTGTTCTACATGCAAGAACTGAACTTTAATTACTTAGTGTCAGCCCTAAAGGAATCTGGTAAACTAGAGAGGAATGACAAATAGATGGGCTAATTCTATTTTATTGCAAAGCTATATTGATGGAACCTTGCAAGTCTAAAAGAACAATCTCTTTCCCCCCCACCCCACCATCACCTTTGTTATGTGCTCCTGACCACTTTCCTTCATGACCAGAGACAAGTTTGCCTGACCAATAACCAGCCAAGACACAGTGAAGGCCTTTTGTTTGGTTTATTGCAATAAGCGGGGAGAGAAGTTACCAAAGCTTGGTTCTCTCCAAAGTTTCAACCCAAAATATTCCCATTTTTATAGATCCCTGGCCCCGGCCGCACATCCCTACTCTTTCCCCATTGGCTGAGGTACTATGAGGTTACACTCTTTCCGACCGCCTCCTACATATTTCCTGCTATATACTAAATCATACATCCCATGTACATTAAAATTAAGAGATAATTTATGCAAGGTGTGTCAGTTAATATTAATCAACTAATTGCAGATGCGCAGTTGCTTGAGTTCTAGCCCCCTTTTTATGACCTCTTAGAAAAAAATAGGTTCTTTCCTGTTTTTCTACTTATCTTCTCTTACAGATGTATTGAAAGCTTGTCTTCTTCCTTTCTCACTCTTAAGACCCAGCTAATTTTTGCCTACGTGTTTCACTTAGCATCCTTTCTTTGTGCTCTCCTTTCCTGGTTCTCATCTCCATTCACCTAGTAAATTTCCACTGCAGCATATTCAGTTTTAAATTTCTCTTTCAATATTAAAATTTGGAGACCTTTCATTTACTTCTATCACCTTTACAATAGAAGAAACTAGAGAGGGCCTCTTCTCCACCCACTACTCAGCTGTGGCTATCCGTTCTCTTATCTGACCAATTCCTTGACTGTATCTCTTGGCCAGGGGTAGGCAACCTCGGCTCTTTTATGACTCATGGACTTCAACTCCCAGAATTCCTGAGTCAGCTGACTCAGGAATTCTGGGAGTTGAAGTCCATGAGTCATAAAAAAGCTGAGGTTGCCTACCCCTGCTCTTGGCCAATCTCCCAAGGTTATTCCCACATACCGTCACACTTAGGGTGGTATCAGCTGGATTTATCACTACATATAGTATAGTAGGAGTTCATTGATATCACCTCTTTGAAATCATTCCCCCCTTTGGACAACTGATAAAAGACTCAGCAAGGTGCATTTGTTTAGCTTATCATTTTTTAGCTTATATTTTAAAATATATTTTTCTGGATTTATTTAACCTATTTTCAGTATAAACTGACATTTATACAACAGTTAGATTCTACCCATTCTGGGAAATATGATGTAATTTTACATTTTCAATTCTCATCTCGCGTTCAGTTGGTATAGTAACATCATTCACAGTCCCTGAAACATATTAAACCTCTTAGTGGGGGCAAATTTGCAGGGCAGTTTAAAATTAGACCTCTTACTCATGGATCTGGTGTTGAATCTAATCAACACTCTAGCCTCAGTGCATAGAGTGTGAAGTGAAGTGTCATATGGATTTCACAGCTACTATGATTACTTCTAATTGTTTTTATTCTGCATCCTTTTGTGTTGATGCTGCCAGAAAAGATTATTTTCTTAAGAAGGAACAAGGTAGCACTACACTAATATAGTTCTACTTGTTCTCATATTGTACAGAAAGCAGCATGTACAAAATCTATACATTACCATTCTTTGTATATATACCACAGTAAGACTAAAATCTTAAACACATTTACCTGAGCATATGGATTGTCCTTGCTGAAGCTGTACCTCTGAGGCTAGATTGCCTCGTGTCACTGATAATATTATGTTGCGTTGTTTTTCATGCATTATTGTATAGTGGAATTAACACTCCTGGAGGGAGGAGCATTGCAAGCACAAAATTTTAAAATAACACATAAAAAAACCTTTTGGTGTTTTTGGGGAGGGGCTTAATTTTTAAAATATTTTTTTTCTTGCAAAAGGAAGAACTGGCATATTCATAATAAATATTTTAGCAAAATATACTTTCCGTAAAACAAAAGTGAATTATGCAACTGATATGGCATTTTTGTTCCAATGAAATGTATTGCTCTCATTCTTAACAAAGGGAAATAAGGAATTTTTATAGGCACACATCTGCAAAATCAGTATCTTTCATCTGTTAATTAGTTTATGCATACAGTTCGGTTAAGTGCTCTAGTCTAGCTCCCTTTCTTTACATATTGGTTTCAAAAAGCCTATGTTTATAAATCTTCTACCACACTGTTTCTCAAACCTGGTAACTTTAAGATATGTGGATTTCAGTTCCCAGAATTGTCTAGCCAAGGGAGTTGAAGCCCACAGATCTTAAAAGCTGCCAATTTTAAGAAACACTGTTCTACAGTGCTAACCTATAGCCTTGTTCCAAATAAATCCCTAATATTCCTTATATTCCTAAGTAACAAATTATCTATATCTGTCTATGATATATTTTGAGTTGAATACTGAAGGAGGGAGCAAAGCCACACATTACAGGTTAGGCTACCAGAACCAGGTTTCCTTCTGGCTGCACCATAGGGTAGAAGATGCAATCGGGTTCTCAGATAAAATCCTGTCCTTTAGAGCAGTTACTCTTTCCATGCAAGTGTGGGAAGTCACACACACACACACACACACACACACACACCACGCCCCAGAGAAGGAAATATTAAAAGGGCAGAATATATTATTATTTCCTCAAAGGATCTTAAAGAGGCAGAAAAGCATGCCCAGTTTTTCTTAATAGCCCCAAGTCTCCCTCCCCCAAGCAGAAACCAGCTCTGTAGAAATGCAGATGTAAATAATCCATTCAGGAAGGTTGGAGCCCTCCAGCTAGAAGCTTAGGAAGACAAAGACACCTACATACCCCACCCAAGCTCTAGGACAGGACATAATAGGATTAAACCACAGATGCCAAAGGGGCATACTCAGACTCAGGTCAAAGTACATGACACAGGAAATACAAAGCCTCAAACAGGAACAGGAAACAACTCCAAACAAAAGCCCAAGAGGATATAAAACCCACTCCCTACTACATGTGGTCTCTCTTTTTTTCCAGAGCTATCTTTCTGTCTGGCTCTCCTCTTCCATAAACTGCAACCTTCTATCTAAAGCAGTCGCCATGCTGTTTATTCCCGGCTTGAACTGAACCCTGATGAAGACTTTTCCTTCAACACAAGTAAGAGGAACCACCATTGCCCTACTTTCTTTGCAAAGAGAAAAAGAAACAGGAGAAAGACAATGTTCATCAGGAGGCACATAACCCATTCATAGCCTGCCTGGAACGGGCAATCTGCAGCACAAGGGAACATGTGCCCACCAGCCTAATTTCACATGGTTTTTGACTTAATTTAAAAGTACATAACCTCTCTCCTCCACAAAGAACTTCACCATTATAACAGGTAGTCTTTGTCTATGTTTAGCAACGGTTCGCAGTTGCAATAGGGATGAAAATGTAATTTCACAGTCCATCCTTGCATTTACAACCTTTGCAGGTCTGTGAAGCAAAGCAAAGGTGAAGTAAAATCAGAAACCCAACTGCAGTTTCACTTAGCCACCAGTTTGCCTGTCCTAATTGTGTCACTTACTGAGGACTACATGTATAGGTTAAACCTTGTTCTGTATCTGGCTATACTGCAGAGACCTACAAGGGAAGTAACCAGTTTTGACTTTCTACAGCAGGGGTCTTCAAATTTGGCCCTTTTATGACTTGTGGACTTCAACTCCCAGAATTCCTCAGCCAGGCATGCTGGCTGAGGAATTCTCGGATTTGAACTCCACAAGTCATAAAAGGGCTAAGTTTGACACCCCTGTTCTACAGTGTTCTTGCAGAGCTTTCATCTTTTCCGGCTGGCTGGCCATCTCTATAATTTAAGGCAGCCTCAGGATTACTTCATCCATTTCTGGATCTGACAGGCCAGCTTTTTCCTCCCCTGGCACAGCCTTTGAAGATATTTGTTCTCCTGCCCCAACCTATTTTCTCCATGTGGACGGCAGAGAGTCAATTATATGCTAGGGAATAACTCGTCTGAGTGCTTTCTCTGTTGCACAAATGTGATGCTGAACAAAGGTGAAATTGCCCCAAAATGTTTCATAGAATCTCTTTCAAAGTTGTATTGCTTGGGGAGAGCATTAAATTTAAAAACAATGTTGCATAAATTTACAACAAAAAAAATGCCACACTGAACAAATTGCTTGTTACATAAAGCATACTGTTTTACTGGTACTCAAAAGCAATGAAGGGAACTACATCTCCTAATTTAAAAATGGCATAATATTTCCCCCTTCTGGTAGTTGCATGGTCATAAGTCATTTCTGGCAAAATAGACAAGGGCTCAAGCTGAATAATATAAATGGTGATGACTGACAATGTTAAGCCATTATAGAAGCTATTGAATTGTGCCAGGGTATGTAACTCAGTATAAATACATCAAAAGATATGGTCCTTTTAGGTAATTGTTGCCTAAAAATGAAATATATTTCTTGAGAAATAGATTTTTCCCGTCTTAAATAAGCTAAAGCAAATGACTGGTAGCTCCTTCACACTTCTGCATTTCAACAGAAGTTTTGAAGTTTTGTTTTGAGTTTTGTTGAGCTGAAAGTTTTGAAGTTTTGTTGAGCTGAATGAAAAATCTATGCTGGGTCAAGAAATTTCACAAATATTTTATGATGAAGAATAAAATTTCCTATGGCTTTTTCAATTCTACATACAGAAACTGATAGGGTTCCAGATGAAACTTACTTCAACAGACCATCTTAACAAGAACCCGTGATACACTTCCAGTTCTGACTAGATTTAAGCACAAATGGCCTTTTTAAAATTCTCCACCAAATCTGGTGGAGTAGTGGAGGATATTGGATATTTCAATTTCTTCAGGTAGGGGAAATGTTCTTCAAATTTTTCTCTGGGACAGGACTCCCTCAGATAAAGTGGGTCCCTCACGATCTCTTCTCTTGGGATTTATTTGACATGTGGAAAGACATTTAATCGACATGTGGAAAGACAAGGATGTTGCAGCCTGATAGAGAAATAATTGCATATTCACACAACATCCTTTGACTATCTCATCACTATTAGGGCAAGAGGAAAACACACCAATTTGAGAGTTACTCTGGAATGTACTTCCTACATTTTGCAAGCATATTTTCTTTCATCAAACTGAGTGAGAAGAAATGGAGGAGAATTTTCTCTGCCTGGGATAAGTTCTGACTTTCAGTATTTCAATGTCATTCTATGTCTCTCTTGCTGGCATCTGCCACTTAAAGGCTTGATTCATTCTGCCTAATGGTAGGTCTTCTAGCCATAATGGCTGCTTGTCAGGAAGGAACATTTTTCTAGGACAATCTCTTCTTCCTCTTCCTACATATCATCCATTTAGAAATATGATATAAACATTTATTTGAATAAAGGGTCAGCCCAATGGAACAAATGTGCAGTTATAATGGGGGTGAAATTCTCCAGAAGAAACATTTTCCTTGCTGGAACTTTTCCTAATAAGTATCTTTGAGTTGCTCAAGCAGTGCTGAGAAATGACGTGTCACTGAGAAGATAATATCTTGCCCCATTTTCTTCAGTTTCATCCTTGTTCTTTCTTTCCTTATTTAAAGAAGCTCAGTGTCATTCTGAAACTCCTGGCTTGTTGAGATTTGTTGGAAATTTCATCAAAAAAATATTTCAGTATTTCAGGAAGAAACAATATTCAGCATATACTGTATATTACTTTGATGGTGTTCTGTGTTGATGGCACAGCCTCTTTTTCTTGCAATTTAAGTTAGGAATAATGTTTATAGTTTTGGTATACTTTTCCAGCGCAAATGATTTATTGTCCAAGACTCTGATTCAGTGCTTTGGGAAAAAACATCTCTCTAAAAAAATATTGTAATTACATCCGCCCTTCTAGTTTTCAATTTTGAATACATGCAAATATAATATTCCCTGATCTATCAGATCCCAACAAGTCAAATGCAAGCATTCATAGTTTTGGTCCTTCTTGTTGTCACCCATTTCAATAGGCTAACTTTAACCCTAATTTTTAGTTTAAGACCTAATTCTGTTTAGCATTATAGCTACACTAACATTAATGATTATAGTTAGAGCTAAGCCTCATTTAGCAATCATGGCTATAACTACATTTACATATTGTTATGAACTGAGAGGGGATGATTTAAACCTCACTGACAAGGTTTAAAGCCAAAGTTCCTCAGTAAAAGATACTCACTATAGGCAAGCAGTCAGGTATACTATTATGAGGCTTCCAGGTCTGTCCAACTGGTGAGTTGATATTACTTTTACTATTGTCTTCCCAGTGCTTTTTTTCTAAAAAAAAAAGGTGCCAGAACTCTCATCTTGGTGGGTGCAGGGGGGGAAGGGGGTGGCACTGCTGCAGTCAAGGGTGGCGGGCTGCCCACCTGGGGCCGGAGCCGGCGCGGCTGGTGCTGTGGGAGCAGCGGGGCCCGCTCTATATGGCAGGGCTGCGTGGGGCGGGCAGTGGAGGCGGTGCAGGCCAGGCAATGCAGGGCGACCACTTAGGCATGCAGGGCGAGGCGACGGTGGCGCAGGTCCAGCACGAGGTAGGCCACCTGCCTGGTTGACACAGGTGAGCACAAGGAAGGAGTGCACATGGACTCCGCAGAACCCACCTCCCACTCCTTGTCCTCTCTTACTTACATAGTTGAGATGGTGTAGTTGGGCAGCAGGGAGAGATACAAAGTTCCTGCCAACTCGCCTTCGCTGCAGACAACTTGCCTGTGCAATGTTTGCTGGCCAGGTCTTTTGGCACGCTCAGCAGCAATTCCTATTGGCTTTCAAAAGCCAATAGGCTTTTGAAAGACAATAGAGGGAGTAGCGTAGCTTGTGCAAAAGCTTTTTTTGTGTGTGTGCAAAAAAGGGTGCCGGAACGCCATTCTGAGCGTTCTATGAGGAAAAAAGCCCTGAGTCTTCCCCTTTCAGCTCAGCCCAATAGAAATGAAAAGGAAAAAAATGGATTTGCCTCCCCAAAGCCCAGAAAGACAAAATTCAACAGACCTTGTGCCAAACTACAGCCTGTTGTGTACAAGGACAGAATATAATGAGAAATTTGCTTATTAAACTCATACAGCCAGATTTTGAGGAAAAAAAAGTAAATCTTTGGGAGAAGGGAAACATAAGGAAAAGGTAATCATCACACAGGGAGAATTCCACAAAAAATCAAAACAATCATCCAAGTTGAACTTAATTCTTTTTTAAAAATAAAGCTCTTGGATTTCAGCACATGTTCCCAGTTCAGATAGACAATGTGGTAGACTGCAAAGGGCAAAGGAGGGTCCAATAGGCCTGAATTAAAATAAGAGTTTACTTTATTTCCTTAGAATAAAAACAAATAGAATGAGGTTGGTGGGCATCACCCCTTTCCATTTGTCTCCCTAGCAGCTCCCAGCACAGCCTATCCCAACAGTCTGCCTTTCTCCTATGGCCTCCCTCTCTGTCCCTTCTCTTAATGCAGGGGTGGGGAACGATGGCCCTTTTTTGACTTGTGGCCCTTTTATGGCATGCTGGCTCAGGAATTCTGGGAGTGGAAGTCCATAAGTCTTAAAGGGGCCATTGTTCCCCACCTCTACCTTAATGAATGCCAAGATCCCAGTGCAACATATCCTATAGGCTTGCCTATCTCCTCTACCTTCTCAGAATCTTCCATCCATGTTCTCAGCCAAGGTTTACTGCATCACATCTTATTTGTTATATTCAAATCTGTTAAATTGAGTTATTACATTAACTATAATGGTTGGGGGGAGGATATGTGAATTTTCTGGTTGCATGTTGATAGGCAGTATTTACTATTTACTACTCAGAATAACAGAATTGGAAGGGATCATGGAGGTCTTCTAGTCTTCCTACTCAAACAGGGAATCCTATAACATTTCAGAC
The DNA here is from genome assembly GCF_964194415.1 of Vipera berus. Classification (NCBI taxonomy): domain Eukaryota; kingdom Metazoa; phylum Chordata; class Lepidosauria; order Squamata; family Viperidae; genus Vipera; species Vipera berus. The sequence continues at coordinate 70,047,523 of NC_138207.1, read as the reverse complement.
AAATGGTTGTCCAAACTCTTCTTAAAAACCTCCAGTGGTGGAGGACCCACAACTATTCATTCTTCTTCAACTCTTCTCCCTCTCTCTTCTTGGGATCTATACTCTGTTTTATATAATTTCTAGGATAATTGAAAGCAAGATGCCTTTGGGGAACTTGACTTGATTTGCCCAATAAGGAAAATGCTTTATCTCATGTGTCCTAAGAGAAATAAGTGAAAAGAAATTATCTAGTTGCTAAATCCACTTCCCTGTCAACCCTTGATGGAATTTTAAAGATGCAATCTAGGTTTTACGTACCAGTTATATCACTGTATAAATAATAGCACATGAGAAATGGTTTTTGCAGAAACAAGAGCTGAATTTATTCAGAGGCTTGAATTTACAGTATTAAAGGCTCTCAACATGAGCCCAGTAAAAGATGAAATGAATTGACTGTATATTGGCATCATCTAATTGAAATGTACTGGAAGTGGAACTTGCTGTTAAATCATGCTGTTTAACACTCAGGACACAAAACTCAGAGACAGGAGTATGTTGTTTTCATAATAAGAAAAATATAGAAAAGATAGATCCCGGAAAGACAACCCAATAAATGCAAGGGATAACTGTGGAACAGATCACAAAGTGTTCGTGCGTAAATCCCAAGCCATGATAAGGTGGGAAAGGCAAAGTTGACTGGTTTATGAACTTGAGTATATATCCACCATTTTTAAGGCCACTACAGAAAGTCCTTGACTTACAACAGTTCATTTAGTGACTGTTCAAAGTTACAACAGCACTGAAAAATGTGACTTAATGTTTGGCGCTTAAGTCCTTTCATTTAGCAGTTTCATAACTTTGAATGGTCATTGTATCAATGAACGGTCATAAGTCAAGGACTACCTGTAATGTAAGGCTACCTTAACAGAATCTTGCAAATCTGGAAGCACAAACTCCTCAGCACCATTTTTAAATATTTGATCCATTAATGTGGGTCAGAGTTTCTTTCTCTGAGTCTTTAGCCACTGGGGGCTTCTGTCTGATTGTTTCTTAGGCAACATGTCTTCCCCTTGTTCCTAGTCATGTGATCCAAATTTGGGTGCTGGCAGTGTACCTGCCCCTATGACCACAGGAGTGCTGCGTCTCCCAGCCACCCCCTTTAGTAGCATTTAGTCAGGTTGATCTAAGCTCCATCCACACATTCCATTACTCAAGGAAGACCATTTATTAAGGATCCAGGTTGTTGGGGGCAATAGGCTGACATGGTAAACCGCTCAGAGAGTGCTGTAAAATACTACAGAGCGATACAGAAGTCTAAGTGCTATTGCTACTGCCATCACTGCTATCTAAGCTGGAGTGCATCTGGGCAAATCCTAGTGACACGTGATCTTGCGATATGGTTTGAAAAGGAACCTGTGGGTTCTAAGGAAGTGGATAGAATCCTTGCTGCTGTGTGTCCATCTGTGTTAAATCCATGGTCCTCTTGATTGGTCAAGAGTTCCACCGGTAGGTGGATTCATGCAATTCCAAATGCTTCCTTGAGATAGGCATGCTCTCTCCTATCTTAGCAAGAATCCTTCATGGGTCCCACATATCTGGATAATTTTCATCCTGTCTCCAACCTTCCTTTCTCAGGGAAATCTTTGAGAAGCTGTTAAATTACAATTCAAAGGGCCCAGGAGGGACCCAGGAGATCCGTTTAATGCTCTTTGGAACAATCTTTCTCTCATTATACAGTTGGTCTAGCTTGCCTCTTTCCCCAGCATTTAGTCAGGTTGAGCCGAACTCCAGTTTGGTAGGATACAACAAATTTTAGTTCTGAGTCCAATTTAATTGGTTTACTTTAGTAGCATGTACCGTCTTTCTTTTGTATATTTGTTTTGGGTGGCCATCTAGAGTTTTTTTAATTAGCTAAATTTACAAACAAGAGAAAAAATATACATAAAATGATAGAAGAAAACTAAAAAGAAATAGATACAAAAGACATACTTACAAACAGACATACATCAATAAACTGAAGTCATGATTCAGTACAGTCACCCATAGCCGATCAATGTTAATAAATTCTGCAAATCACTGAATAGTTAGTCATGTGCTTTCTGCTGATCAGTAAGCTTTTTGCCAGTAATCCCCTCTTCTTTGTCCAGAAGTTAACTCTCATGTGATAGAGATAAACTTCAAAAGAATATGTAATCTAAAAATATTCTTTTTATTATATTTATTGATTTTTTTCCTATAGAATAAAAGACCAATGAAAAGAAAGAAAAAGAAAGAAAAGATGAAAAGAAAGAAGTGCAAGAAACAAAAAAGATAGAAAAAGAATAAAAAATTAAGGAATTACAATCTTATTGTCCTTTCTCTCTCTTAGTTGTTAAAAGAAATTTCTTCAGTTCTTCATTTAATCCATGCCTTTCTTAATCATCAAATCATTGAATGAAATCATCATTTGGTGTCTTTCTTCTTTCAGCAAAAAGTCTATATAAGGTTTCAAATCTTCTAGAAAAGTTTGTATTTTTATTTTTTCTGATCAAGCTTTTTCTGCCAGTTTTGCCTTTTCTGCCATTTTCACAATCTATTCCTCCACTGTGGAATGAAAATATTAAATTTCACAGTTGACTTACCAAAATGGAACAATATATTTAAATGAAACATTAATTTCATTTCATCTCCAACAACATAAATGCAATGATATCGTTTCTAAAACTCAGTGTCTACAGTAATGGGGGTACCATTGGAAGACCCAAAGGGCCAGGCTGAATACAGATCATCCCAAACATTGTAAGTCTATTAATAAGGTTGTTAAAAGTTGGTACAGACTTACTGTTACATTATCCATTATTGCCTGTGAAGTCAATGAATACGCAAAGGGGCAAAACTGCCCATGGTTCTAGTCATTGACTGTACTTCACAGAAAACATCAGCATCGAGTATAGTTCACTTCCATTGTCTTCTGAAGAATTTTCAGTATAACAATGTAGTGTGAAATATATTTCCAATATCCTTACCTCAAAACACCACTGAGATATGAGTGTAAGAGATGGTTAACTAAACTTTTGGGTTGCCTGGATCGCTTTGAATAAAGAAGACTTGTTTAGGGTTGCATATAAAATATATGATATAGTTAATGTATATAAGTAACAAACTTCTTTTATTTTAAGATTGATATATATATATTAATTACTTTCTGGGGTCACATTTCTAGCTGTCTAAGACCACATGAGGCCCGTGGACCATGGATTGGATACGCTTAGTCTAGAGGAAAAGGCAATAGAACCTTTTCAAACTAGGCTGGAAGAAAGCATCTCAAACCATATATGCTGTTTTCAGTTTCAAAAAAATAGAGCTGATCTAGAACTAAATTGAAAAGGCAATCTTGGTTTTACCTTTTGCCCTGCTGAATTCTTCAACTTGATAAGCCATTGGTTAGTTACCTCCTTTTTTGTTAATTCCATTCTGAGAATCAATGGTTTCTTTTCTATATTAGTTGTTTTTAATACAATCTGTATTAAATTTCCATATGTATATATACTGTATATATGGTTTTAATTCTGGGATGAAAACTGAAGTCTATTTCTATGGCACAGGAGAAGAACCTACCATCCTAGGTATGATTGGATTGTAACTCCTGAAAATATAAAACAATATATTTAGTGGTCAGGGTGAGATCTTATCCAACATCCAGAGACACACAGATTTTTCAATCCATCTGTAGGGTTTTATTTTATTTTCCCTTCCTCCCCTTGAATATACTTTTTCTTAGTAATTTTGCCTGGAATTAATTTGTAAAGTCTTTTTACTGTCTTGCTTAAAGGGCATCTTTCAAGCCTCATCATTAATGCCAGTGGAACCTATTAAGACGTAGGAGGAAAAAGCTAATTGCTGGTAGAGACAGATAATACTTTGTCCACTCTGTAATTAGCAGACTGAGTCAGGCCTGGATCAATAAAACACAATATCATTTTCAATCCTATGTACTTATTTTTGTATGGGTGACGCTGATTTAAAACTAATAATTGAATGCGTTGTTCACATTCCAGATTGAAAAGTCTACTACACAAATCCATATTCATAGTAAACTATACAAGTTAAGAAAGATATTTGATTTTCCAGGTTAATGTAATCATAATTTATTCTGCTGTAAGATCTTGTGCTTCAGTAGAAAACCCATGTTTAACACCACCATGCAGCTGATAGTGAGAACTATTTTCAATCACTTGGTTTGCCTGTTTAATAAGATACATACTAGGTTTGACAGAATTGACTTACACAAATATTAATGTACCCTAAATATATGGATACCTAAGGGTGGAATTTAAAGATGATCATCTTGTTTCATATAGCAGTAAATTTGTACACAGCAAGAGTGTGGAGGGTCCGCCGAGGTAACAATAAAAAGTTGTCTTGACAGTATTTTGTCCTTTTCTCTTTAATAGATTTTCTATGGAAATGAAAAAGATAGCATTCCCTTTACATCAACAACAGAATGAATGAGGGTGGATGTTGGTACAAAAAACATCTAGACTGGACAAGACAAACACGTTCCAGGAGGAAATGCATGCTATGTTGCAATTAATTCAAAAGACAATTCTTTCACATAAAGAAGACACAAGAAGAAACCATGATGAGATTAAAAATAATTTAGACAACATAAATGAGCAAATCTTTAAGTTCACAACTAAAAAAACTCTCAGAAAATGAGGACAAAGAATGAGCAAACAAGTCAGAAAACAGAGGAAAGTGACCAAAAGATGGAGGCTACAAATGAAGGGAATTACAGTCTGGCACAGGCAAAGAAAAATCTGCAAGATTTTGTTATAATACTGGAAATGGAAAAGACATCTTATCTTTTAGGATTTCAAAATATACCTGAGGACAAGAAAGAAGATCTGATAAAATGGATTATAGAGTTGTCAAGAGAATCACTAGAGTTGAAAAGGGAAGTTGAGGGAGAAGGAAAGTGGGAGCTGTTAATGAATATAAAGGGGTGAAATTCCCCCTCAAAAACACTCCACCTAAATTGTCTCTCTTATTCCAAACCACATCCATAAAAATACAGGAAAAAAATCCTTGGTGATTTGAATACACTGACTTGGAAAGTGGCTTGGCAAAGGAAGAAGGCTGGAGTTAGACGTAAGAGAACAGATGGTTTGACCTACCAGATGGGGTATTACATGACCAAACATTTATTTGAATATGGTTAAAATAATAGATAACTTTTGGATATAAATGGATTTTACAGTAAGAGGGATGTGCTTTATAATTAGAATAGCAGTTTTTTATGATATGGGAAATGTAATAATATTGGGATGGCTTACGTGAGTGAAATGCTTGGACACTTAAATGTAACTAACTTGGAGAAAATCATAACTGATAAAAATATTTTGAATACTGATGGGAACCTAAATTTAAATAAGAGCTTGAAAAACAGGATCTACATTGATTTAATAAGACGACCTTAACGGCAAATACAACTGAAATATATGCTGGTTAGAAAAGATGTTATATACTGATATTATTTGCATAAACACTAGAAAAATGTCTATATATATAAAACATCTAGATTGGAAGGTTTCTACCTAAGCATTATTTCTGATCGAATACTATTTTAATAGAGGTTAGTCCTTTCCAGGGGAATTCATTAAAACATCCTGCTATTGATTTTCAGTACTTGCTGCTATTTTCAGAAGACTAAATCAATTTTGATATTTCTCAGGAAAGGGAGAAATAGCTTAGTTTCTAAAACTTACTACAGGTAGTCCTCAGCTTAGGATCATAATTGAGCCTAAAACCTCTAAGTGAGTTTTGCTCTATTTTGTGACCTTTCTTGCCACAGTTGTTAAATCAATCAGTGCAATTGTTATTAACATGGCTGTTTAATGAATCTGGCTTCCCCATTGACTTTGCTTGTCAAAAAGTCACAAAAGGTGATCACACGACTCCAGGACACTACAACCGTCATAAATGCATGCCAGTTGCCAAGTGTCTGAATTTTGATCATGGGACCATGAGGATGTTGCAATGGCTGTGTGAAAAACAGTCATAAATCACTTTTTTCAGTGCGGCTGTAACTTTGAATGGTCACTATATAAATGATTGTAAGTTGAGGACTACAGGTACACTATGCCTACCATTTTGCAGATTTTGTGCCCCATGATACCATATTCCATGTTTGTTAAAATCCAGTCCATGATTTGGATTGTGACACTGGGCCTGCCATCTTGTAATTTTTGAACCCTTCTCCCTGCATACCCTAGAGGTAATACCTCTTTATCTCCCTTAATAACAGATTATAAAATTATCACATGATTTTAGAGAGTTAATTAGATCATACAAAGCTAATGGGTGTACCATTAAGCACTAACAGTTGATCAAATTATATCACTAACTTCTGTAAATAATACTGAAGTGTTTCCACCATTCACCAACCCAGTGTGAATGGCATTAATAAAATAACATCCAAGAAAGGCTTCAGAAGTCATAAAATGTTTTAAACTAAAAAGAAATGTAGGGTCTTGTTCCAGGAAAGTGGTAAAAAAGGAAACATTTTCAGTAGAAGTAGCATTTACCTCAGAGCCATTTGTTTCAACTTTGTACAAAACTGCATAGAGCAGTGTTTTCCATCCTTGGCAACTTTAAGAAGTATGGACTTCAATTCCCAGAGTTCCCCAGCCAATATAATCATTCCTGAGCATCCTAGAAGGTGAAGTCTGAACATCTGGAGGACATTCAGGCTAATAGTACAACTACAGAAAGCCTGGTTCTTCAGTAAACAGAAGTTTGAGGGTAAGAAAGATAGGCAAAGCCAAGCTATGGTTTGCTGGCTGGGGACTTCTGGGAATTGAGCTTCATACATTTTAAAGTTGCCAAGATTGAAAATTCCTTACACAGAGAATTGAAATAAACTATATTCAATCCCAAACCTGTAGCTTCAACAGAGAAAGTAGTAATTTCTCTCAGACCCTATGATAGACGTGAGAGAAACAGTATTTCTGGCATTTAAAAGTACTACTTTCAGACCCTGTTGTGGAAATTCTAGATATGCTTCTAGATATCTGGATGCAGATTTAGCCTAAACTCATATTTAAAATGCTGGAAGCTTTTCGTTTACAGGATCTGCATCACTCTGGTAACTTCTTTGATATTTTTTGTGAGGTGAAATGACCAGTGATGAGAAGGTATCTCAGATACATAAAACAAATAGATTTCTTAAGTGCCCAGAGTGCTACACACTAATGTCAATAAGCCAATTCTAAGTATGATTAATTGGATGAATAAATTTCAATTCAGACTCTTCACCTTAATTTTTCAAGCCCTCTCAGCTGAGTATTTCAAGAAGAACGCTGCTGGATTAGACAGAACCTTTATATGACAACATTTTGTATCCTGCAACGGCTTAAGCGGAAGTAGGCAAGTACACACCTGAACAAACCTGAGGTCACTCACCAGGAACTGACATTTAAAGGACACTGCCTATGATTTAAGAGTTAGTATATGACTGTCAAAACAAGCAGCCACTGGGAGCCTCTATGACACATGAATTTATTTTATCTCCTCTTAAAAATATCTGAGTAAGGAGGTCATGACCCTATCTCTTCACAGGTGATTCTATAAATTAATCATCCTTTTATCAGTCACAAATCTGCTTACATTTAGTTTTCATGAATGATCTCATTTTTTAACTCAGCTAGAGAGGGAGAATTATTTTTCATATCATGCATGGTTTTCAATATCTCTACCACATTTTTCCTTAGCTATCTTTGCTAAAATATTTGAAATGCTAGAAGCTTTTTCTGCATCACTCTGGTAACTGCTTTGATATTTTTTGTGAGGTGAAATGACCAGTGATGAGAAGGTATCTCAGATACATAAAACAAATAGATTTGTTAAGTGCCTAGAGTGCTAAATAGTTTGTAAAATATGGATTCCTGAATTTTGTATCTTGCCAATAGGATTTTTCTTGACAAACCCTTGACAAAATTGGGGCTACAGTATCTGGACTGTAAAAATGTGGATAACCACGAGATGACAACATGCTTCCTCCATGCTGCTCTGTAGTGGCTCTTTAGATTTTTGCATCTCTAGTATGGTAGCTATAGCATATACCAGGGGTCTTCAAACTTGGCCCTTTTATGACTTGTGGACTTCAACTCCCAGAATTCCTCAGTCAGGCATGCCCCAGGCGTACCTGGCTGAGGAATTCTGGGAGTTAAAGTCCACAAGTCATAAAAGGGCCAAGTTTGAAGACCCCTGGCATATACTAAGCCTGTTTTACACAAGCAAAACAGGATTGGCCTGGGATTAGAGCTGTTGGATACATTATAGGGCATGGCCCATATATTTTCTGTAGAAGTAAAGTTGTCAGATAGCTGAAAAATGGCATAGTACTTGTAATTGCAGGCTACTGTCCTCAAGAATTTTATTTTATTTTATTTCATTTTATTTTTTTAAAAAAGCCCAATAACCCAGTTTTCTGCTGCTCCCATAATTTGTAAGCTTACTATGACACCAAAGTGATAGAGGAGCCCCAGAAAACATCTTGTCCAGGGCCTCTAAAATTCAAACTTTTATTATGGCTATAAGATCATCATCAGCAAATACAGGTAAAAGAAATGGAAACACTAACCCTGAAGGGACAGCAGTAATGCACGGGAGTTTTTTTTATAATGCCCCAACTGAACCACAAAATGCATCCAGGCTGGCCAAAGTGAAGACCCAGCAACATTTCAGGATTGCGATAGAGAAGGGATAAGAGGCTGGCATGTACCCATTTCAGAGACCCCAATGCTGCAAGGTTGGCAACCAGATCTAGAAGATCAGTGCCCCCAGATAAACATTTTGAGGATACTTGGATGTTTTCAAAGTCTAATGGACAGAGGTTTTGTGATAACAACCCTTGAAAGTCAAGATTACCAATAATTTTGTAAAATCAAGTTGACCTAAGGTAGTCTGTAAGAACTGGTGGGGCTAATTTACTGTAGCCAAAATTCACAAAGGATATTAGTTCTACAGCCATGGACACTGTAATGTACTGGCCATTTCTGTTTAAAATCACTTGCTTAATGTCTGATCACTTGTTTAATGTCTGACCTACTTTTTCTGTGTTATGTAACAGTTGCTGTTACTGGACCAGACTTGCTGTCTCCAGGCTGATAATTAGGTTGTGGACGGGAAACTGCTACTTTAAACCTATTGGTTGCCGTCTAGAAGCCAACCGTATAAATAGCTGCACAGCAGCCATTAGTTTGCTTCTGTTCTGAGTTAATAAACTTGTTTGCTGTTTCAACACTTTGTCTCACTTAATGCCTAAAGAACCAAAGGTATTACAGAGACCATGCCTGTTTCTAAGTGATCTGTATAAGTAATAAAACATTAATAAATAAATAAGAAAATCTTGGGATGGCAAGGATAATCATAGCTTGACAAGTTTCAAGGATATCAAGCTTTCTAAAAGAACAGACCTGGAGACTATACAGTAGACCAGGGATCCCCAACCTTGGCAATTTTAAGACTTGTGGACTTCAACTCCCAGAATTCCCCAGCCAGCCATGTAAATTAATAGTTAATCTAAAGTTTTCCAAAGTGAAATGCCTAAATGCATCTCAGCATTAATTTGTCTGTGCCATTTCACTGTATTTTGCAACTATAAGCATCTCTATCTGCTAGTTCACTTCTCTGCTTTCATCTAATTAAACATTTCAGAATAATTGTGACTCTGTTTGTATCATCCCATCATTGTTGTGCAGACTTTGAAAACCTGAAATAAGACAGAAACTATTGGCACTCCATATGTCTAATCTACCTTCCTATATAAACTCCTTCTTTCTATTGATGTCTTTTCTTTTAATGTTCTCTAATATTTTGTTAGCAACATTTCTGCTAGTGACAGCCTGATCCAGTTTGAATCGTTCATTTATTTCATTAGGAAGCAAAGCTGTTCCTGATCTAACCTGAAAGATCTGACAAAATTGTTACCTTGGCTGGGATTAGACTGTAATGGGAAATTGGGTGGAAAAAAGATGCCAGCAGGTAGTCAGTCCAAAGGATAATTAACAAGTAAACAAAGAGAGGGTGAAGACATTGTAGGAGACAAGCCATGTTAGTCTATAGTGGCAAAAATAAAAAATAAATAATCAAGTATTTGGTAGCACCAGGAAGCTAAAGAAGAGCAAAAAGCAGGTAACTAACTGTAGAAATTTGTTGCACTAGCACTTGGAGGGTGTTACAGAGTTTTTATTTTTCCAGCTTAAAAAATTACTCTTTTTTTAGTTTTTAATTTCTTACATCAAGAAAAATCTGGAAGGATGCATGATAAAATTCAGAACCGTTATCAAATGAATGATGATTTTTGTGGTGGTATTCCTGTAAAATATGAACAAAGAAGATTATTTCACAGTCGATGCCTTTTTTAGAAGCACCTTGATGCACAGGGTGGGGCAAGAGAGAGTCAAAGAGAAGAGGAGGAGAATTAGGAGATTATAAAGGAGATTATATGGCAACAGCCAGGCATTCTGGCTGGGGAATTCTGGAAGTTGGAGTTCACACATCTTAAAGTTGCCAAAAAAACAAACCCTGGTTTATGTATTATTTTCCCATATGGTCTTCCATAGTTTGGTAGCCTCCAGATGTGTTGAATTTCTGCTTTGCCATTACAACTTTTACTGATTAGATATAATGAATACTGTACTCCTGTTAGAAATTCTGTTAATATATAGCACTACACATCAAACAAAGTGTACAGTCACCATGTGCTTTACTGTTTAACAGTAAAGAACATAGAATACATACCATAGATCCAAACTTGTATATATTGCCATCTACTGTCTGAATACTATTGTAGTTGTTGCACAAAAATACATTCCAGCAATGAATTCCAACAACTCCACCACCTGAAAACATCCAGCTGTCATCTTGATTTCTTTGACCTGCCTTGAAGAACCCCTGGCGGTTCAACCTGAAGAGAGGTAAAGAAGTAGCAATTATTCTCAAGCTGCACACTTCAAAGGGGAATTTTGCATTATCACAACTGCAGCCCCTTTTAAAATGTAGATGAAGGTCTTCCTTGAACTTACTATCCCAAAGTAGATTTATGTCATCTTTTTGTCAAATGCAGAAAATAAGAAGAATTGGATTATGAAGCTACCTTTGAACAAATTAGGGGACGGCAGTTATGTTGGCTCTGTCCCATATCTGCCTCTTTTTTTCCCCTACCACTTTCTAAAAATGTTATATAAATGCTAAAATATCCTTAAAGCACAATAAACTGAAAAAAGGGATGTTTTCAGATTTATATCATCTCTGGGTAATGTTGCAAATGCTCAGTAAATGGAGTTTATATAAAAGTTGTTATTCTTCTTTGTTTGGAAAGAAATTACAGCAACATTCTCTGAAATACATATTCTCTTTCGTCCTTCAAAGTATGTCCAATGCAATGTTTAAGCATTTGTGTTAACAAGTAAGAGGCAGCAGTGCTGATTTGTCCTCACTTAAATTTACCCAGAGCAAAACAGCAGAGACACAACTCCTCCTTTTGAACCAAGCAATGGAAAAAATGATGCAAGAGAACTAGTGAACAAATATGTGCCCTATGACCCTTTGGAAAGAAAGAAAGAAAAAGGAGAAAGTATCTCTCAGAATTAGACCAAAATAGCAAAACCTCGTTTGCTGAAGATTAAATGCCTTGGTAGTAGTTAATAAAGTTATTTATATCAAGGGATTGGAAGACAGATTGCAGATATTAATAAAAAGCATTGAACTGGGGTGGGGGGGGTACAAGTGTTACTGTAAGAGAATCAAAAGATTGGTTTTCATTTGCTTGTTTCCAACTCATGCTGAATTGCAGCTGAAGCTGTTAAGGATTTATTCAGTCATAATTTAAGCCAGGGGTCTTCAAACTTGGCCCTTTTATGACATGCCTGGTGGACGAATTCTGGGAGTTGAAGCCCACAAGTCATAAAAGGGCCACGTTTGAAGACCCCTGATGTAAGGCTTCTCTTTCTTTTTCTCCCCAGGTTCAAAGCAACAGCTATGAAAAGTCACATAATGACTTTGGGCTTGTCACTCCCCTCCTAGCTCAACTTACTTGGCAGAATTTTGGTACGCAGTTTGTGATCTTTGAAAGTTGAAAAAAAGGTACGTTTAAAGACAGACATTTTAGCCTTCCTAATTGAGAATGTTATTTTTTTCTGTTTAAAATCATACTCCTGTGCTAGCTGTATGATTGGAACTACTTAACAATCAAGAAAGCTTTGAGGAGGGATCTTCAAACTTGGCCCCTTTATGACTTGTGGACTTCAACTCCCAGAATTCCTCGGCCAGGCATGTCATAAAAGGGCCAGGTTTGAAGACCCCTGGCTTTGAGGAACCCTGGGATCCTTTTGCATTGTAATTTAGTTTGGTGTGACCCCGAGGAAAGAAGAAGCCAGCTAATAAGGTGTACAAAGTCAGTAAAAAAAGGCTCCTTTTATAATACAATAGTAAAGGAATGTAGATCAAGTGTGAAAGCTGGACTGCAATACCAGCCTCACTTTTTGGGTTTGGGGTGATCCCTTCATTCATTAGCTGTGATTCTGAGTGATTTACAAATTTAAAAAGCCATACAGCCATATAAAATGAGATGCAGTTAAAAGCAAATTTAAAAACAGAATTAAAACAAAGGTTAAAAAGGTAAAAAAAAAAAGGCGAGGGGGCACTTGGAGCTACCAGTCACGCCCCCCACCCATGGATGCATGTTTCTTGCCATTAATTATATATCATTAATTATGTATCTTTTTATATAATCTTTTGTAAATGTGTATTCAGAATTGCAGGACCCTGAACATAGCAATCCGGCTAGGAATAGTGAAAGAACAGTGCTGGAGAAAAGTCAATGCAGAAGTAGACTGCCTCTGCCCGTCCCCCCTCTGCCCCCCAATAACACATGTGCTACCCCCCAAAAAAAAGAACAATATACAGTAAAAATGATTAGTGATCATGAAGGGAGTTATACAAATGGATATAATCTGGAACAACCAGTAATACAAAGAACAGCACAAAATCCATTACTAGCTGTGATGAATAAGCCAATCTAGATTCAGAGTACTTAGTCTGATTGGATGGAAATACAGTAATCTCAGTCTTAGGGTACTTCAATAAAGAAAATGTGCTTTTTTCTTCTTTGCTTTGGTTCATATAATTCACGTAATTTTCCTAGAAAAAGTTAAACCTGGAAGACATCTTGTGCATAGTGCTTTATGTTCCCGGATCTCAGCCTAAGGAATGGCTGCTGAAACTTTTCCATAGTGAGGAAGCATCTATAAAATTCTGCTTTGTTGATTTGATAAATTATATGCCATCAAATTGCAACTCTTAATGACCACATAGATAGATTTTTCTCCAGGGTGATCTGGCCCCTTCCCGGTCCTTCAGATCTTCCCAAATAATACCTCACCACTGCAATTGAATCTATCTACCTTGCTGCTATTTTATGGACTCTTTATAAATTCTGTTTTATAGACGGTGCTATAAAAAGTTTAAAAAGGAAAGGAAAGAGAAGGAAGCACAAGAAAGAACATAATATACTAATAATCTATCAAAAGTAACAGAGGAGTAGATACTATTTAAAAGCAGATGTGTTACTGTTTCACTATATGATATCAAAGTAATTTTAAATGCAATTTATGTTGATGCCACTTTACATACGGATCAGAACACAAGGTATGTGTCAGCTCGAGCTCTTTCTTAGATTTTATGTCAGTTTAATTAAAAAATAGAATAAGAAATCAATCATCTGGTGTTTGGGATCTGTAAAAAGTATGCAGAAATTGAGATTTCAAATGAAGATTCAGATACGAGCGATGTTCAGATACAGTAATCCATTGAAACCGACAGAACAAGTTCACTCCAGATTTTGTCACACTTAATTTTCAAAAATTAATAATCTCTTGGCAACAATTTAGAAGTATTGACTAAAAAGGCTGCTAGTGCTATGAAATATTCTTTTACAGCTGTGCATGAATTGCCTTCAAAATCTGTTCCTGGCTATCTGGGAAGATCTAGTACCCATGTATTTTTATCCATGCATTTGCAGCCCCCCCCCCCCCCCGGTTGATGTTAATTTCTCCAGTTGCTGCAGATTTCTTGGCCAAGAGTAGTTTTTTTGTTCAGATGCCATCTTGTTTATTGCAACTATTTGTTATTAAACAATTAAGACATGATTAATTGGCTTGGTGTCTTCTTAAGCAGTGTAGCCCTCTGTGTAACCATTCAAGAAGCAGGTCATGTGGGATTAATCTCCAGAAAAATAGTACAAAATTGACAGCCTGAAACTTCAGGAATATTGCATACCTTTCTAAATCTGAGAAGAAACCAAAAGCTAATTCAGAGGACTAACAGTAGGAGATCAGTGATCATGCCATATTAAGTGCATATGTGAACGGGACATACTTCCTTGACCCAAAACATTAATGCCACAACTGCAACTCTGGGCCAGAACCCTTGCTTAGACTGGGAACCACATTTGGTTCAGCCAGAATAGCCATCTATCTCTCCGTGGGTGTGACCTGCTGTGTGTGGTCTGCACACACATGCATAACATTAAGCATTTAGTGGAAAAGGAGAAGGCTAAGCAGCAGAAATGGAACCTTACGAAGAAGCAAGAAAGCACAGAAATGTGGACTTATGCTTAAGGAAACTGTGAAAAATATATATGATGAATCATAGAGGGAATTAGGCATGTCTGGTCTAAGGCAGAGGTCCCCAACCTTTTGGGCACCAGGGACCAGTTCCGTGGAAAGAGGTTTTTCCGCAGACCAGAGGGAGTGTATTTTTGTGTATTGCCTGCATCCCACAGGTGGGGCTTTGCTTGTTTGTGCAGACCAGTTGATGGCATGCCACAGCCTGGTACCAGTCCACGGACCGGGGGTTGTGGACCCCTGGTCTAAGGAATAGAAGGACTAGAGTTGATATGTTAGCAGTCTTCCAGTACTTGAGGAGCTGTCGCAGAAAAGAGGGAGTCTATTTATTCTCCAAAGCACAAATAGGACACAAGGTAATAGCTGGAAGATCATTAAAGAAAGACCCAACCTAGAACTAAGGAGAAATTTCCTGACAGTGAAAACAGTCAACCAGTGGACTGGCTTGCCTCCAGAATGTCCCAAAGGTGCCTTTTCAAAAGGCAACTGGATTTTCACTTCTCATCCAAGAAGCTTTCTCAGTTCTGACTGAATGGTGAGGGATGGCAGGATTTATATCTCTTGCAGTCATCTGGTCTTTAGTACTCTTTCTGAGAGTCGTTGAAGCCACTTGGAGTTTATCTGTGCCCTCAGGGCCACCTGAATAGTGCAAATGGATGTGGAACCTTTTTGGAACTGCTGAAAGGTAGCCGTGGGTGCTCCAACACTGGAGATTTTTCAAGAAGAGACTGGGCAGTCATTTGACTGGAATGGTATAGGACTGTGGTGGCAAACCTATGGCACGTGTGCCACAGGTGGCACACAGAGCCCTCTCTGTAGGCACGCGTGCCATTGCCCCAGTCCTAGGCCTTCAGCTGGGTTTTATAAAACCTTTTCAGTTTAGGCCTTTGCCACCATGTGCAAAAAAAAAAGGTTCAATCAATCAATAAATTTCAACTTTTTGTGGGGAAAAAAAGATCTCGCAAAGTTGAAACTGATTGATTGAACTTTTTAGTCCCAACCAGTCAGCCGTTACCACCGCAGCCATGCCCATCCAAGGGGCCATGCCCACCCGGCACCCGATGATACATAAGTGGGTTTTGGGTTGCAGTCTCTAAAAGGTTCGCCATCACTGGTATAGGATTTCCTGCTATGGGCAGTGGATTGGACTAGAAGGCCTCCAAAGTCCTTACCAACCTTATTATTCTATGTTCTACATTCTTGAAAGAAGCTGCAAATGAGAAAAAAAATTATGATTGCTGCACAAATGAGCACGAAAGAAAGATGTTGTACAATGTATATAATGCATAGAGAAATAGCCGCAAAGAATAGAATCAAGGAGACTAAGGAACCATTAGAATAAAAAAAATAAAGAAAATACAGAGCAGTTTTGATGGAAATAAAATGTTTTGAAAGTACATGAAGAGGGATATACAAGGGACCTCCAGCGGAGTGGATTAAGAATAAAAGTGAGAAAATGACTTGAAAATTTTCACAGAGGGGAGCAACAGAAACAGACCGCAAAGTGGGTGTGCGGGGTCTTTAACAAAGTTTTGAGCTCTAAGCACATAGCGCTTATAAGCAGCATCCTGAATACCAGGGAGTGAGCTTCCTATGATCTTCTTGGCTGTCCTTACCAATTGTTCTGTACCAGCCTGCTACCGGCCCTGCAGAAAAGCCAGGGACAACCCCTCCACAAACGGCAAGAGGCTGGAACTACGCCTGCCAAATTTCTAGCTACAAAAACAAACAAGACATGAACCAAGAAACCGGAGCTTTAAGAAGCATGAAACCATCCGAGCGGTTGCCTTCAGCAAACCAGCCCTCCCAGACATTCCCCTTATATAGAGTTCAGGGCGTGGCTTCTCTCTGCCTCCTTCTGAGGTGCCCCATTGCCTTCCTCTGTTTACTCCTAATTGACTGCCTCCTGCGTCGGGCGTCCTTGAACAGGGCCAGCTGTGGGTCATCTTCATCCACACTGTCAGGCTCACACAGCTGGGTCTCCGTGGTGACCAAGTGGGAGGGGCCTGGCTGAGGGCTCTCATCAGCAAGATCTTCAACCCCCTCAGCAAGGTCTTCAACACCCCCCTCCTCCTCCTCTGAGTCGTCCGACCCAACTGCCGAACCCACAGGCTGACCCTGAATCACAACACCAATCTCTGTATGGATTTTCTATCTGAGGCACAGCTGCCACCAGATCAGACAGTGATGCAGTTTGTTAAAATGCTTTCAGTCATGCCTCTGTAAAAAGTGGCCAGGACAGAGGGAGAAAGATGTGCTCTCCTCATCCGACACAGGAAATGCAGACGCTGGTTTGCATGCTTCACTAAGGCTGACGTGTGGAAAGACCATCTTCCTAAGTCACGGTGAGGTTTGCTTGATTTGGGTTTAGCTTCCTGAGAAAATTGATAATGTACAAACTATAGTTGTTTATGATTATATATTAGGTTGTGTGCATTAAGATTTTAGGATTAAATAAATCATGATTTAACAGGTAAACTCAGTAACGGACCTGATGTAGTGGTCAGTCACTGTGATTTTGGTATAGCATGTTGTACGATGCCAGTCACTATGTCTTGTAAATCATGGTTTATAGCTTATTGTATTAACTGTAGAACTGTGGGTTAGCGTGCACCATCCTGATTCATGTGCCAAGTGGGTAGCTATTTGAACTGAACTAAGAAAAAATAATAAATCGATGTATTGAACCAGTTCTATAACAAAGCAAGTGATGGCTTAGCACAGGGGTAGGCAACCTTGGTTCTTTTATGACTCGTGGACTTCAACTCCCAGAATTCCTGAGCCAGCCAGCATGAACGAAGGTTGCCTACCCCTGGAATGTAGAAACTACACCTATCTTTGTTTCATGTCTGTCCATGATGTGCATTTCTTACCCATGAGTGGCAGGGCAAGAAAGCCATTTTAAAATTGAAACTGCTACACAAACACACTTGTAAGCACATTGGCAAGGCTCTGTCTGGCAGCCCTACTATAGATTCTTTCCAGGGATGTGGCAACGGTGGTTGAACACCGTTCTCTTGCCTTTCAAAATATAACAGCACAGCGAGGGAGCACATGGCAGGAAGTAAAAGCAGACAAGAGAAGCCAAAGTCTCTTTCTACTGATGGAAAGAAGTCATCTTCCAACAGAGGAAGCCTCCCTCCCACAATGGAAGCTCCTTCTGTCAGAGGAAGCTAACATTTGGCTCCCGATCAGGATGTTTAGCCTTGTCACGATTTGATAAAGTACAGTATGTAGGGTTCGTTTTTAGTTCTTTCTCCCAGTTTAGCATTAAGTTGGGCAAGAGCTTCTTTCCGACTGTGTATAATTCTCAGCTGTTCTTTCTTTATACATTGCACCAAACCTATTGCTTAAAGAGTATTCAGTGGTGCAATAATACTATTTTGAAAGCTCTCGTTATTAAGAGAACATGAAAGCATGATGATGTGAAAGAGAACATTTATGTGTCCAGGATCACAACCGTTATCCCTCTTAACCTGGTGGGTGTATACTGAGCTTAGAGTTGAAGCCTACAGTTCTCAGATTATGTTGTGATTCAGGGTCAGCCTGTGGGTTCGGCAGTTGGGTCGGACGACTCAGAGGAGGAGGGGGGTGTTGAAGAGCTTGCTGAGGGGGTTGAAGATCTTGCTGATGAGAGCCCTCAGCCAGGCCCCTCCCACCTGGTCACGACGGAGACCCAGCTGTGTGAGCCTGACAGCGTGGATGAAGATGACCCACAGCTGGCCCTGTTCAAGGACGCCCGACGCAGGAGGCAGTCAATCAGGAGTAAACAGAGGAAGGCAATGGGGCACCTCGGAAGGAGGCAGAGAGAAGCCACGCCCTGAACTGTATAAAAGGGGAATGCGTGGGAGGGCTGGTTTGCTGAAGGCAACCGCTTGATTAGTTCCTGTTTCATAGCTCCTGTTTCATGGTTGGTGTCTTGTTTGCTCTGTTTTATGTTAATAAATGTGGCAGGCTTAATTCCAGCCTCTTGCCGTTTGTGGAGGGGTTGTCCCTGCCTTTTCTGCAGGGCCGGTAGCAGGCTGGTACAGAACAGATTACAACCACTTGTTCAAAGTTATAACAGACCTCCCCAGGGGTAGTTACAACCTGATACCAAAGTTCTGATGCCACCCTCCCCTTGTGGTCACGTGACCACATTTTGGGCGCTCAGCAACTGGGCTCATTTACAGCCCTTTGCAGCATCCTGCAGTTATTGTGATCACATTTTATAACTTTTTTTGCCAAAAACTAGCATTTACTTTTGATTTTCAGCAAAGCAGGCTGTTAGCGAACAACTGGTTCCCTTAACACCATCACAAAAAAGTCATAAAATTGGATTGGTCATGTGGGTGACCATCACAGTTTATGACTTTAATGGGCAGGCTCCATTACAGTCATAAGCCAAGGACTATTGCTGTCAGATCGCTACCAGAAACATCCACTTTCAGATCTCACATTCCAGCTGCAGGGATGAAATAATAAACTGAATTAAGACTGGATGTGTGTGTGTGTGTGTGTGTGTGTGTGTGTGTGTGTGTGTGTGTGTGTGTGTAATAAAGTAAGTGAAGTTTTGCTTTAGTTCTGTAAAGAAATACCATTTAGCTTAATATTTGCAAGTGCTTATAATGATCTAGGGCAAAAATAAATAAATAAAGTCATGAGTTTTAAGCTTGATACCTTTATTTAAAATAAACTTGCTAAGATTTTGTGAGTGATAATTGAGATGGTGTAGAAGAAAGCAGACTGAGTGCTTCTGTTTGCAGATAACCAGCCAACCCCCTGCCCTTTTTCAGCATAGCCATTTCTCATTTATTTATTCAGTTAACTGCACAATCTTTCCATTACATGTGAACTCCCACTGTTTGAACAAAGGATCATGGTGAATCTTTTTTCACCTATGAATGAAAAGCTATTTGGTCAGAAAGATAACTGCAGTACTTCCTTATCTAGCAACAAATTTCATCTGAGTTGGTTTTGGAGGTCTGCCATACTTTTCCAAACATGGCTTTCTTTCACAGTCCAGCCGAGTTAGAAAACTGAGGTCTGAGATAAAAATGTCATCCCTCAAAAGTCAAGGAACTCATGTCTGTGCTGGACTCAGAGTTAAATCAAAATGTCTCTTCCCACACTTCTTCAGAGTATTGTACCCCATTTTTTAAAGCCTTTTTCCAGCTATTAACTCAAGTAAGCCCTGTATAGGTTAATAGAATAGAAAAGACGATTTCCATTGTATCAACATAATTGTTGAAAGAAAAATCTTCATCAAGGTCCAGTCCAGGCCGGGAATAATAAAAATGGAGACTGCTTTAGAAAGAAGGTTGTAGTTTATTGAAGAAGAGAGCCAGACAGAAAAATGGCTCTGGGAAAACTGACTACATGGAGCAGAGTGGTGGGCTTTTATACCTTCTGGGGCTCTTGAGGTTGTTTCCCCGTTCCTGTCTGAGACTTCGTATTTCCTGTGTCATGTACTTTGACCTGAGTCTGAGTGTGCCCTTTTGGTATTGGTGGATTAATCCTATTATGTCCTGTCTTAGAGTTTGGGTGGGGTGTGTAGATTTTAAGGATCTTTGTCTTCCTAATTTCTTCAGTTTCTAGCTGGAAGGCTCCAACCTTTCTGAAAGGATTATTGAATTTGCATTTCTAAAAGCTGGCTTCTGCCTAGGGGCTGGGCTGATTTCTGGGGGCTGGTTTCTGTCTTTTTTTTTAAAGATCTTCTCCATTATTCCTTTGGGGAAATATATTCTGCCTTTATAATATTTTCTAAAATATTTCTTTCTTTGAATTCTTCCCACGTAATGTAAAGCAATTTGCGGTTTTTATTTACCTTGATTGGCCTATCTTTTCTCAAGATTTCTCAAGATTATTTTTTTTTCTTGATTTGAATTATTTCTCAACCTTGGTAACCTTAAGATGCGTGGATTTCAACTCCCAGAAGTCCCCAGGCAGCATGCTAGGCTAAAGAATCAAGGATCAAGAGAATAAGGCTAACAAAAACAAATATGTCTCCTTGGATATATCAGACTCAGGGCTGCAATAATAATAAATACTCTGCTGCTGGGGAATCCTTGGATTTCTTGGGCAAAATGACAGAAAAACACATCTTTATTATGGGAATACTGCCTATTTAGTGTGTGTGTGGGGGGGGGTGTTTCTGTTCCCTCTGCATGCTAGAAGTGGAAAATGTTCAAAAGATACAACTTTAAAACATCAGACCAAAACTCAAATTCATTACAGTGGAGGGTTTCAGCCTGTTTTAAGCACAGTGTGGTCATTCTGTATTTATAATGAGATTGGCTTAGCTTTGATTTGTTACCTTATGTGAAGCTGTGCTGGCTTTAAAACCATGGTTTATTATTTAGTGTACACTGTAAACTCACTGAACGGCTGAATTCTACATCAGATGAAGCCATTATGTTTGGTTCATTTTAGCCTTAGCATACTGAATAATCCCACCCAGTGTGGTTAGTTTGTGACAAAGCCCATTTTGTGAACCCAGTCACAAGATGACACATCTAAACAACCCATGCTGTGTGCTATAATCAAGTCTAAAGGCAGGATGAAAAGGGCCCCCACCAGAAGCCTTCTCCACTCCCCGCCCCCCACATGTACTGAGGCTATGAAGCCTTGCTAGCAATTCTGGAAGTTATACTTCCAATATATTTGGAATTCACTCATTGAGATAGCTATTGGATATTTTATCCTAGCCTACAAATTTCTTTCATGGTGCAAGAATATAAGAGAGGATCACTTACTTGCATCTATAATCTTCTCCAGCTGCAAGCCTTTCATAAAAGGCTTACATCTGAGGTCCTCCATGCTAATTTTTTAAGTTTATTGTGAGGCACCTAGACTCACATAAAAGTTAAATAGGCAGCTATATAAAATAAAATAAATGAACCCACAGACTATTGTTTCCAGCGGGGCTGGACTGTACTCTGCCTTGTGTTATAGTTCTAGAGCAGTGATGGCGAACCTTTTAGAGACCAAGTGCCCAAACTGCAACCCAAAACCCACTTATGTATCGTCGGGTGTTGGGTGGGCATGGACCATTGGATGGGAGTGGCCAATTGGGTGGGTGTGACCAATTGGGTGGGCGTGACCAATTGGGTGGGTGTGGCTGCGATGATAATGGCAGACTGGGTGGGACTAAAAAGTTCAATTAATCAATTCCAACTTTGCTAGATCTTTTTTTTCCCCGCGAGAAGTTGAGATTGACTGAACCTTTTTTTTTGTATACAGCGGTGGAGGCTTATAGAGAAAAGGTTTTATAAAACCCAGCTGAAGGCCTAGGACTGGGGCAACGGTGCACATGCCCACAGAGAGTGCTCTGTGTGCCACCTGTGGCACACGTGCCATAGGTTCGCCACCAGGGTTCTAGAGATAAGTAGATCGTGTTAATTCCTGCCTGTTGTTCGTGTCACTCTACTTGTTTCTGCCTGTATTTTATCCTGTTTTTGCTGAGTTAGTTGTTTTGATGCTTACTGGTATTAATGAACATAAAGATATATCTCTTGCTAGCTGAGGTGAGTAACATATGTTTTTGTTCAGATTTGGATAGAGGGTTGACTGACAGTGTGCTCAGTGCAGCTACAATGGAAATTACCTCTTGTAATTTTCAGATAAAAGTTGCTATTGTGTGTCTACCTTTAAGTCAGGGTTGACTCTTGACAACTGCCAGGACAAGTCCCTGCAGTTTTCTTGGCAAGATTTTGGAAGTAGTTTGCTATTGCCTCCATTCCAGGACTGAGAGAGAGTGACTATTTCATGTCACTTAGGTGGCTCCATAGCTAAGGCAGGACCAGAACTCAGGGTCTCATGGTTTCTAGCCCAAATGCCCTACAGTCCAGAGGTAGGCAACCTCGAGTCATAAAAGAGCCAAGGTTGCCTACCCCTGCCCTACACAAAAGTGGCATTCTAGTACAAAGCAGCCTTTTCAAATTGCTGTAGAATCAGATTACACCCATACACATCGAATAAGATTAAAATTGTTTTAGGCTTTAGGAATGCAATCTTTCAGCTAAAATAGCATTGTGTTTACATTTTCCGATAATCTGGAAGGCAATGAAAAATCGGACAATTGCAAATACTTTTATTTTTATTCATTTTAAAGTGCACCCTCTAAAATGCTTTTTCAAGATTAGGAGAGTTCATGTGAGGTCAGCTGCTTGGCATGCCTCTGGCTTCTCCAAGGAACGTTTTTTTTATATCTTCTGCAAATTGAAACGTGAATTATAGGATTATAATTAGAATGTCATATTTGTGATGAAAATTGATTCAGTGAATTAACATGCTGCTTTTTCTTTCTCCTCCTGTGATCCACTTTCTTATAAATCACCATGTTGATAAGGGAAATAATTTAAAAGGGTGGAGTAAAGCACAGTTCTTTTCAAGGCTGCAATCCTATATCCACACCTCGCTTTCTAGATTGTGGCAAGATGTACTGAGAGAGTTCACTGACAAAGAGTTGAATTTAGCAGCAGTGTTTCAGCATAAATGTAAATACCAGTTATTAAACAGTTACAGCACAATTCTATTCACGAATGTAAGCCCCAGTGACTGAGCTCATACATTTATTTATTTATTTTTATTTATTTATTTATTAATGGGATTTATATCCCGCCCTATCTCCCGAGGGACTCAGGGCGGCTAACAACAACAAAACTTAAAGGTCTCTGTACAGTAAATTAAAAATAAAAATTTGAAATAAATTAAAGAATAGAGTTAGAATTGTAAACATAATTAAAATCCCTGTCAGTCTAGGTCAGCCAGGTGGAAAAGGAGTGTTTTGAGGCCACGGCGAAAGGACTGGAAATCTTGGGCCATCCGAAGCTCAGGGGGGAGCTGGTTCCACAGGGCTGGCGCTCCCACAGAGAAGGCTCTTCCCCTGGGGGTCGCAAGCCGACATTGTCTAGCCGACGGTACCCTGAGGAGGCCTTCTCTGTGTGAGCGTACTGGGCGATGGGAATTCGTTCCCGGCAGCAGATGGTCCTGCAAGTATCCCGGGCCTAAGCCATGTAGGGCTTTAAAGGTAAGAACCAGCACCTTAAATCTCACCCGGAGGGCAACCGGTAGCCAATGCAGCTCACATAGGAGGGGTGTAATATGGGAGTATCAGGGTGCTCCCATCACTACCCGTGCAGCTGCACTCTGCACCAGTTGAAGCCTCCGGGTGGTCTTCAAGGGCAGCCCCATGTAGAGAGCATTACAGTAGTCTATACGGGAGGTAACGAGTGCATGGGTGACTGTACGTAGGGCATCTCGGTCCAGAAAGGGGCGCAACTGGTGTACCAGGCGAATCTGGGCAAATGCCCCCCTAGCCACGACTCCAATATGATCTTCAAAACTGAGTTGTGAATCCAGGAGGATGCCCAGGTTGCGTGCTCTATCAACGGGAGGTAATATCTCTCCTCCTATAATCAAAGATGGAACCTCTTGGACTAAACGAGATGTGGGTATGTAAAGCCACTCAGTTTTGGCCGGGTTGAGCCGGAGCCTGTTCTTTCCCATCCAAATCTGTACCGCTTCCAGGCAACGGGACATCACATCGAGGGCATCACTGGGTTGGTTCGGGGTGGAGATGAACAACTGGGTATCATCTGCATATTGGTGATACCTCACCCCAAAACCACGAATGATTTCACCCAGCGGCTTCATATAGATGTTGAACAGGAGGGGCAACAACCATGTTGTTTTTGTAATTTTGCTTTAGCATAATTGAACAAAGCCATTAACCTGAGTTCACAAATCACATTCATTCATGTTTTGTTTTAACTATTTTAAAGAAACCATGATTTAGTATATATAATGAAACATGGCTAAGTCCAAAGCAAATTATAACTTAAAGTATTGTATGGGCCAAGGGGTAGGCTGGCTCAGGAATTCTGGGAGTTGAAGTCCACGAGTCATAAAAGAGCCAAGGTTGCCTACCCCTGGCCAAGGCTATCTGCAGGCTACAGTTAAAAAAAAAATCAAGATAGCAGCCATCATGTGCAATTGGAGCTTGGCCTATTTTCTGATCACACTGGGCAGAGACCCCTGAAACAGAGATATAAACATTTCCAGTGTGTTCTTCATTCATTCCAGTCAGGCAATCGAACTCCTAATGCCTCTGGCATTTAGTTCAATAAAGGCACAAAGTCTTTACATTTTATTTCATGTGGGAGAAACCTTTTTCCATTGACAACAATGCTGACCCACATCATCACAGCGCGCACACACAACCCACTGAAAGGGAATAAGGAACAATTAAAAGACCTAGGGATGTTTAACCTGCAGAAGAGAAGGCTGAGAGAGGTCATGACAGCATCTTCAAATACCTGAAGGGTTGTCACCGTAGAAGTTTCCCTTAAATCCCTTTCAGCACTGTGATTCAAAAATTATATATATATATATATATATATATATATATATATATATATATATATATATATATATATATATATATATATATATATATATATATATATATATATATATATATATATATATATATATATATATATATATATATATATATATATATATATATATATATATATATATATAAATATAAAGTATTTGTCAAGGCTTTTTGAATGCACCTTGCTAATTAACTCTTTCTTTCCTGCTTTGGCCTGACTCAAGGCTTATCCACAGGATATAGTCAACTTATGACAGCTCATTATTTGTGTAAATTATTCAAATTGCTAATAAAGAATTTGGGAGGCTGAGATGATCATTTCGAACTCTTTATGTTCTCATCAGTCAGTCATACCCTTTATCTGAGATTTGAACCTGGGGTTCGAATCTCAGATAAAGGGTATGACTGACTGATGAGAACATAAAGAGTTTGAAATGATCATCTCAGCCTCCCAAATTCTTTATTAGCAATTTGAATAATTTATATATATATATATATGGGACGCAGTGGACCACTACGGTGGGAAGGTAACAGCGTTCCGTGTGCCTTTGGCGTCTAGTCATGCCGGCCACATGACCACGGAAACGTCCTCGGACAAGCGCTGGCTCTTCGGCTTTGAAACGGAGATGAGCACTGGCCCCTAGAGTCGGAAACGACTAGCACGCAAGTGCGGGGGAACCTTTACCTTATATATATATATATATGTGTGTGTGTGTGTGTGTGTGTGTGTGTGTGTGTGTGTGTGTGTAAATTACTAACAAAGAATTTAGGGAGGCTGATATGCATTTCTGACTCATTAGTCTTCATCAGATAAGGCTGAAAACAGGAAATAAAGATTTGCCCCATGTTTGGGGCCTAGCAAGGTAATCTAAGAGTTAACATATGACACACACACACACACACACACACACACACACACACATATATATATATATATATGTGTGTGTGTGTGTGTGTGTGTGTGTGTGTGTATGTATGTACGTATGTATGTATGTATGTATGTATGTATGTATATATATATTGAAGCAGTAGGTGTGAGCTTAAATAGACTCCAGAAGATGGTAGAGGACAGGAAGGCCTGGAGGAATGTTGTCCATGGGGTTGCGATGGGTCGGACACAACTTCGCAGCTAACAACAACAACAACATATATATATATACTGTATATTCAAAGGCCCAGGCCAAGAGTTGCTCACATTCCTAAGAAAAGCATGTCCAGATAATTGAGGGAGAGAAATGAATCTAATGATTCTAATCCATATTTGTATCGTAGCAGGTTAATGTCATCTTGCACTTGTTCAGCTGTTACCCTCTCAAGCCTTCCTGTTTGTCTTCATCTCCTTCCAAAAGGATGTCTTTGCTGGAAAGAACGGCAGATTTCTTTAAAAGTCAATCTGCATGTTCCGGCACTGTGTGGCATTTGCCTTCTGATGAAAGATAATAAGAAAGTATTATTAGCCAAGATGAAAGTACAGAAAGCAAAGTGGCTTATTATGGGAACAGGCATCATCAGGAGATAACAAAGATTGTACAGATGTCATTTAAACTAAGGGAGGGATATATCAAAGACAGGCTGGGAACATTTGATGATGATGTCCTTGAAGAAAGACACCCACAGGAGATGTTAGGCAGTCTGCATTCTGTATTTCAGCAGACCTACCCAGACCTTTCTTGCATCTGTCTATTTAAGCCTCTTTAAACATCAGAATATCTGTCTCTTTAAAAGGACTTTGCAGGTGGCCTGGCTTTGCTTTTTGGTCTTTCCAGTTCATGCAGCTTGTGCCCCTGAATCCCATGGGAGAAAGCAATTCTATTTCTGGATCTTTAGGTTGGGAAAATAAACTTTGGTTAAAGGAACATGCTAGTTATAGCAAATTAGCGATCAGCTGCCAAGAATCTTGTCTATTTCTGATCCAGTTTCTCTGTTGTTTGATGGTCGTGTTCATTTGTTATTTGGTGTGAAGGAAAGAGGTGACATCACCCTAACGCCTTTGCTCCAAGCTTGTAGGAGTAGGAGCAGCTGTCACAGCAGTAAGGTCAGCCAGCTGTTGCAGAGTTATAGAAGTACTGCTCCAACAAATGGATTGGGAAATAATCATGGGGCCATGATTCCTCTTCCACGTAAGAATGTATGCTTTAGACTTAAGAGCAGCAGCCCCAACCTTTGTGGCTTGGCAGCCCGGCTGATGGGGAGAGGGGAACTGGGCGGTGTAAACAGTGGGCCGGCGACCAGCCATGCAGATCTGTAGGCCAACAACTGAGGCAGCCATTGGACAGCACAGGGCCACAGATAGTTTGCCCTTGCCCAGATCACCATCAGCCAGCAGGCCACTCTGCCTCTCATCCCAGGAGCAATCTGCTGCTCATCTACGGCATCAACTTCCCTCCGCCCTGTGCGCTCCCACAGAAAGGGCCTCCTCAGGGTGCCACCGATCAGAGAATGTCGGTTGGTGGCCCCCAGGGGGAGGTCCTTCTCTGTGGGCGCCCCGGAACTATGGAATCGGTTGCCGGTTGAGCTCCGGATGGCGCCTGACCTTTGCTCCTTCCCTTGCGAGTTGAAGACACATTTATTTGAACAAGCCGGCTTGGCCTGATGGGGGATGGGTTGGGGTTTTTTTATTGTTATTTTTAATATATGTATTTACTGTTTTTAGCTTGGGCATATGTTTAATTTTTTTTAACTTTTGTATTTTTGTATTTTTTATATGTCTGCCCTGTTCACCGCCCTGAGTCCTTCGGGAGAAGGGCGGTATATAAATAAAATAATAATAATAATAATAATAATAATAATAATAATAATAATAATAATAATAATAATAATAATAATAATTATTATTATTATTATTATTATTATTATTATTATTATTATTATTATTATTATTATTATTATTATTATTATTATTATTATTATCTTGCAAAATAGGCAACAGCCTGGATTGGGTGTGTGGGCTGATATTTGCTGACCCTTACATTCGACATTTATTTTTCAATTTGCAGCCATCTAATGTCATCTATATTTCCGTTGACTAGATCAGGGGTCTGCAACTTTAAGTCTTATGGACTTCAGCTCCCAGAATTCCTCAGCCAGCTCTGGACTAGATATGGTAGCACTACATTACATGATATGCAAAAGCGTGCATGGATCCTTTTGCACTTTGCACTTTTTTTTATTAACTGCATGTACATTCAACACATTTACAAATGTATCTCTAAAAGTCAGTTTCTTCTTCTATGACTGCTGCTCTTTCCAGACTCTTGGAGAGGATAATCAGCTCAGAATCTGTGTAAATAACAGATGTTCTGCATTTCCCTCCCACATTCTAATCCAGTCCTTCCTCTTAATCAGTTATGCTGTACATCTGTCCAGCAAGCAGCCATTACCTAACATGTTTATGTTTGCAAATACAGGTAGTGACCACAATTGGGACCCGCAACTCCATTGATAAACACTGCAGTCGCAAAGTAGAAAAATGTGTGACTGTGATGGACTTAAGATATCACTTCCTATTCAGTTAAACTGTGGTCATTAAATGAATCAAGTTGCAATTTTACTTCTGCATTCTCATTGATTCTGCTTCTCACAAGCTGGTTGGGAAGCATGCAAATGGTGACCATGTGGCTCTAGGATACTGTGATAGTTGTAGATGCACACCAGTCACAAAGAGCCCAAATGGTACAACTGTGACAAATCATTATTTGTGTAATGATTTAATTCTTTGTTAGCAATCCAAAAAATTTACACACACACACACACACTCAAACAAATAAAGGGAACACAAGATAAGACATCCTACTATTAAATACAGTACGTTGTGTTAAGTGTTCCCTTTATTTTTTTGAGCAGTATATATATGTGTGTGTGTGTGTGTGTGTGTGTGTGTAGATCTTTGGTCATTTGGGTTTTTTCCCACGTAGAATACTACGTGGGGAAATGACCAAAGATCTACATACAAACACCCGCGAAAACCTCAGAACATATATATATATATATATATATATATATATATATATATATATATATATATATGTATGTATGTATGTATGTGTATATATCTATCTATATATATATATATATATATATATATATATATATATATATATATATATGTATGTATGTATGTATATATATATATATATATATATATATATATGTATGTATATATATATATATATATATATATATATATATATATATATGTATATATGTATATATATATATATATACACACACACACACACACACACACACACACACACACACACACACACACACATATATATATATATATATATATATATATATATATATATATATATATATATATATATATATATATATATGTAGATCTTTGGTCATTCGGGTTTTTCCCCACATAGAATTGGAGGTATCAGAGCAACATTTCGACGAAATTTCATCCGTCATCCTCAGGCTGGTGGCTTCAGCTTCGTTCTTCTGGGAGAAGTGTGTGGTAGTGGCTGTTTTTTTCCTTCTTTTTTAAACTGCCAGAGGTGTGCTCTGATTGGGTGGGGGGTTAGCTGTGTTCTGATTGGGTGGGAGTGTGTTTTGAATGGGGGCTGTGTTCTGATTGGGTGGGGATGTGTTTTGAGTGGATGGGCTGGTCTCAGCTGCCAGCCTTAGACCTGAACTGGTGAGTTGTGCTGCTTTTGTTCGGCTCTGTGTTTGTGGTGGTGCCATGTTTTTATAGTGGGTGTCAGTTTGCTTATTGTGTGGTTTGGAGGGGTTTAAAGTGGCTGATGTTGCAGCTGTATTTAGTTTCTGTTTTGTGGTTGTGTGTCGTTATCGTGGGTTCGGATTTGCTTTTTGAATGATTGTGTGGTGGTGATGTCATGTGATGTTATCATGAGTTTGGGTCTGGTATCATTCTTGGTGGTTGAGACTCGTCTGCCAATCAAGGTGGGTTTCCAAATGGCTGGTAGACGAGAGGTATCATCTCGTTTGTTCATGCTGTGGGGGCGTTTTTCTATCTCGATGGCTTCTCTGATTATTCTGTTGTTAAAATGTTCAATTTTGGCGATAGTTCTGGTTTTTTAAAAATCAATTTCATGTCCCGTGGCTTTAAAGTGTTGGAACAGGGATGAAGTTTGTTCTCCCTTTCTGAGTGAGTTCCTGTGCTCTTCAATGCGTTCACTTATTCTTCTGTTGGTCTGTCCGATGTATGTGGTGGGGCAGGTGGGGCATGGGATTTCGTATACTCCTTGGTTTTCTAACCCAATTATGTCTTTGGGGTTTCTTAGGATGGTGGATATTTTTCTGTCTGGTCTGTGGTCCCTTTTAAGTATGGGAGGAGGGCTTTGCCATTTTCTTGTTCTCTGTCTTGGGTTTTTGTGGGTGTCTCTCTTCGGATTAAATTGGTAATCATGTTTCTTTGGAATCCATTGGCTGTTAGTACATTAGTGAGAGTGTGTAGTTCGGTTTTTAGGTGTTGTTCATCAGCTAGGTGTTTTGTTCTGGAGATGAGTGTCTTGGCTACGGAGTGGATCTGTGCTGGGTGGTGGTGTGAGAGTGCGTTCAGATAGCGGTTTGTGTGTGTTTTTTTATGGTAGATAGTGTGTCCTAGGGAGCCGTTGGATTTCTTGTAGACTAAGACATCAAGGAAGGGAAGTTGATTGTTAGCTTCTGTTTCCATGGTGAATTGTATTTTGGGGTGTAGGCTGTTGAGGTGTGTGAGGAAGTCATCCAGTTTTTCTTTGCCATGTGGCCAGATTATGAAGGTGTCATCTACCAGCCATTTGGAAACCCGCCAGCTCTGGGAAGTCGGGGAGGGGGGGGAGTTGGGGAGGTTGGGGAGAGGGGAGGGGGATGGGAGGGGTTTTGTATTTAAAAATGTACTGTAAAACTTTTCAATAAAAAAAGGAAACCCGCCTTGATTGACAGACGAGTCCCAACCACCAAGAATGATACCAGACCCAAACTCATGATAACATCACATGACATCACCACCACACAACCATTCAAAAAGCAAATCCGAACCCATGATAACGACACACAACCACAAAACAGAAACCTAAATACAGCTGCAACATCAGCCACTTTAAACCCCTCCAAACCACACAATAAGCAAACTGACACCCACTATAAAAACATGGCACCACCACAAACACAGAGCCGAACAAAAGCAGCACAACTCACCAGTTCAGGTCTAAGGCTGGCAGCTGAGACCAGCCCATCCACTCAAAACACATCCCCACCCAATCAGAACACAGCCCCCATTCAAAACACACTCCCACCCAATCAGAACACAGCTAACCCCCCACCCAATCAGAGCACACCTCCACCCACAGACCACACTCCCTCTGGCCGTTTAAAAAAGAAGGAAAAAACAGCCACTACCACACACTTCTCCCAGAAGAACGAAGCTGAAGCCACCAGCCTGAGGATGATGGATGAGATTTCGTCGAAACGTTGCTCTGATACCTCCAATTCTATGTGGGGAAAAACCCGAATGACCAAAGATCTACATACAAACACCCGCGAAAACCTCAGAAAACATACACACACACACACACACACACGTGTGTGTGTGTGTGTAAATTTTAGATTGCTAACAAAGAATTAAAAGGAGCCATACCCTTCTGAGATTCGAACCTTGGCTAATTGCACATTAGGCAGTTGTTTTAACCTCTAGGCCGCAAGCTCTATCTCACTTTGTTAGCTGAGAAGCAAGGGAGATATGTGTAAATGCTTGTTAACTATTTAGATTAGCAAGGTAATCTAAATAGTTAACAAGCATTTTCACACACAGACACACACACACACAAACATATATATATATATACTGTTGAACTTTGATTGCTAAACAAGACATTTTCCAGTATCTTTTAAAAATGTGGACAGGCTTTCCATTATAAAACATTTGTTTGAAAAGTTGGTCACGTTAGCAATCACTGCTGAAATCCAAAAAGCACAACCTTAA
This sequence comes from Vipera berus, assembly GCF_964194415.1. Taxonomy (NCBI): domain Eukaryota; kingdom Metazoa; phylum Chordata; class Lepidosauria; order Squamata; family Viperidae; genus Vipera; species Vipera berus. The sequence goes on along the minus strand of NC_138207.1, from coordinate 70,015,560 downwards.
TAAGAAATGTTTTATTTATATTTTCAAACTCTTTGAAATGTTTTGTAACTCCGTTTTATTTGTATTTCTAAACTTCCAGTACTCTAACATGAAGACTATCTGTGGGGCTTTTTAAAACTAAAGTAAATATTTAATAAACATATTTCCAGAACTCATGTTCTAGAAAACATGTCAGTGAGCGTATTAAAAAAAACAGCTTTTTGCTGGAATCAGATGGTCATCCATTTTTTTGGCCCTATTAACATATCACAATATTTTCCAGTTTTGCTGCTTTCCAGAATCCTTTCAAAAGTGTCCAGGCAGATTCTTCTTCCACTCTAGATATCCAGCACTTCGTGTTTGACATTTACTGCTTTTCATTAACAAACTTAAGAAAACACGGGGAAGTTCGGTATCTAAATGCATTTTAAGAGGATAGCCATTTTAGTCTATAGTCTATTTGTAATTGACTGCATTATTATGCTGTTTTCGAGTTTTAAAATTGCTCTAAATATTTAAGTATTAGGTCATTAGGGAGGATCTTTCCTTTAATGAGAACTTAATTATATCACAATTTTTGAGATGTCACATCCTGACAATGTGTGTGTGTCATGAAATGCTTAATTGTGGGGAAAGACTTAAATATTGTAGTCAGAATCTTTGAGTAAGAAAGTGCCATTCAACCCAGGAAATTTGATTCTATGGGCATCCGTAGCCTACTGTTGCTTTCATCAAAATGATAGTAGTGTGATGATATGACAGAAGCTCCCCTGCTTTTCAACATGTGTGCAACACATCTAAAAGGTGTGGCTTTGTATCATGACAGCACAATATTACTTTTTGTCAGGTCTGTACAGGGAGGATCATACTGAAGTTCCCTCCTGATAAGTAGTAATATATTTATTACAGCCAAAGGCCACACATAAATCATACATCCAAATAAAACAAAACTAAACAAAACCATCAGAAGAGGACATAGCAATGCATCACAATCCATGATGCAATCAATGGGCAACCAAGGTCTGGCTAGTTTTACAGGCAGTATATCAAAAACAAGCTATCTTCAGAAAACTGAATCATACTGACCTGACAATAAAAATACAATGAGTATAGTCTAAAACTGGATAAAACACTTAATAAAATCAATTATAAAAGATTATTAAAAAGATCTACAATGATTATTTATGTTTCTGGTGAATCCCCAATGCTGCTGCACAGAATCTGGCCACCTGTGCCGTGATCTCTGCCTTCTCATCCTTAAACAGCCACTGGAGATAAATATTTTCCAAATGACCCAGATACCTATCAAAAATGGGGAGGACATAGTTTTTCTGAATGGCTCTGTAGAAGGAGCATCGAAGGAGTATGTGTCCAATGGTCTCCACCTCTCCTGAGCCACAGGGGCAGAATCTTTCAGACAGTGGAGTCTTGTTGTACTTGCCATACAGGACGGCCAATGGAAACGCATGGCACCGTGCAAGCGAAAATGCTTTCTGGTGGTTTACTGATAGTTCTAGAGGTGACCTTTATAATCTCAGTTTACAAACCAACCAGGTTACATTGCAAATCTATGACAACAGATGGAATAGAGGACGTTGGTGGGATAGAAAAGCTGTTAGGCAGTCTCTGAGTCAGCTGCTCCACTGCGGGTACACGCAGATTGATTTGTTACATGCAGAGTGGCTGCCCTCAAGAAGGCAATGTATGCGGATTTTGCTATCCTTCAAGCAGTCCATAATTCCCTCAATGCTTCTCAGAATGAAGCACTTTCTGAGCACCCTTCTGATAAGACTAAGTGGTTAGGCTTACTAGGGCCTTCGGGATTTATCTGAGGAGTTTTCAACTTGGTCTTGGATGGGGTTGCATTTTTCTAAACTGTCCCCAATTCCATCTTTAAATGCACTTTGATCATCCCTCTCCAGATGCTACTGTCTGTTGCCCTACCCAATGCAGAAATTCAAATTAAAGAATTCCCTACAAATATTATATGGTACCTATTTCAATATATTTGACAGAATGGAATCTACTAGGAAGGTACAAAACTCACCAATGACTGTGCTTTTCCCCTCTGGACCCTGCTGTTCCTGCAGAAGTTTGGCAGTTTCCAGAAGCAAATCCTCCAGTCCTTTAGTAGTTACTGGTATCCAAGTTGGTGAGTTTAGTACATCTCTAGAGCTGGCATTTGCATGGAGTATTCTGCTTAATTGCTGTTACTTTTATGAAGTTTTTGTGAGCATTCAACTAGAGAATCCACCTACTGTATGTGTTAGATAAGTTTGTAATTCATCTTTTGTTCTAGTTCTCTTGTTCCACTGCTCTTGTCCTTCATCTGTGTAGCCATTTTCAGCTCTTTTCTCACAGGATCAAGTTTCTAGTCCCCTGATCATTTTGTTGCCTTCTTTGTTCCTGTCCCAGTTTATCTAGATCTTTTAAAAAAAAAGGTCAATTATTTCTGAATATTAGAGTACACAATTTTATGTGGCCTTCTCAAGTGTCCTCAATCGGTATTTGAATTCACAAAGAGATAAAATAGTCGAGGTATTCCATTGCATTGCTCTGCGATTATGATTCTCATTATAACAATAATAATGTAATTGCTTTTCAGTAATAATCAAGTCTTCATTAATCTACTTTTTTATTTATCTCAGTTGTTCAATATGACTTCTGAGATCAACTCCAAAATAATGTTCTTGTGAGCATATGCTATATGAGCCTGTCATTTCTTCTTAAAGCCATTGGCAAGGGACCAACTGCAACTGTGCATTTGTAAGATTCTTCATTTCTCCCCTTTTCAAAGGCTATCTTGTTTCTCCTACTTACCTTGAGTCAGCTGAAATATCATGTCTAGAAAGAAACAGATGATTCTGAATCTTCCCACACAATTGATCAGAAATATATACTGTGCTTGCACATCCAGTGAGTAATTGTTCTTGTGTGCTCATACTTTCAGAAAAAGAGTTTCAACTTGCATGTGTGTATCCAGATAATTGAATGGGAATGTTTTTACCAAAATGTAATGTGTTTAGTAGCAGCTTCTGTGAGATAATGGTGGCCAAAATTGGTAAGATGGAAGAATGTTATGATAAAAGTTCTACTCCTTTTGTGTATTTGTACATACATTCAAAAGAGTTTTGATTGCATTGCAATTCTTTGTTTCCTCTCTTCCTGATTTTATCATTTACAAAGAGAAATACTGCTAGAGTTTAGTAGCATTTATTAAGGCTGTGCAAGATAGCTAAAAGTAGTATTTTGCAAAGAGTATTAGCTTGACTGAAGCATCCTTCCTTAAAGCATGAAAGCAGCCACATCTTCCAGAAGAAACAGGCAGCCATTACAAAGGCTTTCTCTCTTGTCCCCACATGCATGTAAAGTAGAATTCTAGTATTTTTGTGGTGTCTGTTTCCATAGGCATATCTGTAAGTAAACCTGAATCACTCTAAGCATTTAAGCAGACAGGAAAAGTTGGAAGCTCCTAGAGAAGTGTTTCAGTGTGGTTATGTGCATCAGTGTTGTTATGCTTTGTCAAGTTGCAGGTGACTCTTGGTGACTTTATGGCTAACTGCTTTCCAAGCTGTCTTGTCTCTCACTGCATTAAAATGCTTTTTTTGTGTGTGGCTTTCAGCAGGCTTCCTATCCACCTTATGTGCTGTCAGCCTCTTTTTCTCTTTCCAGTCACATCATGTACCATTAATATATTTTCCATAGATGCATCAGCCATTGTGATGTGCCCCAAGTGTGATACGTGATAACTCTGACTCAGTTTCTCTAATAGTGTGCTGTTTTCTTGTGGCTGATCAAGGAATGCAAAACAGCCTTCTTCAGCACCATAAAGAGTCAACCTTCTTCCTCTTGCTCTTGTGCAGAAACTATAGCTCACATTCATACCTCATCAGAGGGAAGGATGGGTTCTTTGCTTTTAAACTTTCCAGTCTAGCCTGCAACCCTGGATCCCCTGGTAGTCTCCTTTCCAGGTCTTACCCTGTTTAATTTTCTGTCTTGGCTAGAGGCAGGTACTGTACATGTAATCACATTTCCTTATAACTCATTAAGCAGCTACAAGCAATGAGTTTCTTATGAAGATCTTGAGGACAAAGATGGGGTTCACTCTCTCCTCCCACCAAGGCCTAAAGAGTAGTTGCACTATCATGTAGAACTAGGAAATGATGCGGCACAGGGTACAAACTCAACAGGCAGAATAAGGAGTGCCCAAACTCTTTTTGAAAACAGGTCTGGTTTTGTGTATGTTTTTTTTAATGTGTAGCAATTCAAGATGGCCTGCAGTAGTTCTCAGGCAGAGTGCTAAAAATCAGATTTCAAAGCACATCTGCAGCATCAGTTTGGTAATCTTCCATTTGTTGACCTACCAAACCAACTGTCTTGTTTTGCTGGATTTCCATCTCTGAAAATTAGTCTTTTGTGTACTTAGGGCAATTTTGTTTTCAGCAGGATAATTTTTACAAACTCCTAATTCTAAATGATATTTGTTCAGGATTAACTTTTTTAAAAAAGCTAGTTCACCTTGCATTCAATCGTTGTACTTGAAAAGCAGCTGGAAAACTACCTTAATGAGAATGATTAATTTCCTTCTACCCTCTAGTGGATTTCAAAAATAAATGCAGCGGAAAGTACAGTGTAACAGATACAGCAGCTAATTATCCCCCAATTTTCCATCTTCTGCCCTCCCTCCCTCCTTCCCTCCCCAAGTTACAGAATTAATTTCTAATTTACCTAGTTTTATTAAACTGGGTGTTAAACATCAGGGACTATTTGACTGGAACTATCAGATATAAATAACTTTTCAAACCAAACACTGGTGAGCTCTATATTTCTAGCCTAGGTTAGTAGTCAAAGCAGGGCAGGAACACTACTTTCTTATTCCATGTAACTCACTCAAAAGTGGTGGTGGGGGGAGTTTGGTCTAAGAAGAAATGGGAATGATATACGAAAAGGTCAGTCTGGTCTAGTGTTTAAGGCACCAGGCTACAAAGCAGGAGATCATGAGTTATAGTCCCACCTTAAACTTGAAAGCCAGCTGAATGACCTTAGGCTAGTCATTCTCTTTCAGCCCAACTCACTTCAAGGATTGTTGTGGGGAAAATAGGAGGAGGAAGGTATGTGGGATATGTTTGCCTTCAGTTATTTGTAAAAATAATAAAGGTGGGATACAAATGAATATACAATAAGTGTGGTACTTTGTAATAATGCCGCTGGGGGGGACGGCAAAAGCCCTAATAAGCAGGCATATACATAGAATGAAGGCTACTGCTAAAGCTTGTAAGCCGCCCTGAGTCTTCGGAGAAGGGCGGGATATAAATGGAATTAAAATAAATAAATAAATAAATAAATAAATAAATAAATAAATAAATAAATAAATAAATATCCTCTTATATTAATCAACACAGCCCCCAAATCTGAAAAAGGTGACATATCTTTTCTTTACAGAGGACACAATCCCTTAAACCAGGGGTCTTCAAACTTGGCCCTTTTATGACTTCTGGACTTCAACTCCCAGAATTCCTCAGCCAGTGTGTCTGTCTAAGGAATTCTGGGAATTGAAGTCCACAAGTCATAAAAGGGCCAGGTCTGAAGTCCCCCTGCCTTAAATAATGTAAAAAATGGATTAGTCCTGGGGAAAACAATTTTCCAGGATCTTTTTTGTTTTTGCTAGAACCCTAAAATCTACCAAATTGAGGTAGATACAAATATGATTCATGATGCAAATATGATTCTCTGTGTGGGGTTTCTCTTTCTCTCTCTCTCTCTCTCTCTCTCTCTCTCTCTCTCTCTCTCTCTCTGTGTAGTATATGACCAAACAGCAATGTACATTGGAGCTATAACATCAGTTTTACTTCTTAAAACATAAAGGCAATTCTTACTTTCCTGTAGGATCATTTATATAAAATCTGATTTGTTGAGAGTCCCAATAGATATGAGTAGATAGGATCTGATAATAAAGTATAATGTTTATAAAATTAATCAATAAGCAGGGAAAAGTTTTAACTGCTCCAATTAGGATACGTTCTAATAGCAGATAAATATTTATTATGACCTTTTGCTCAAGAATGTTTGGATTAGTTGGAAATTAGGACTGGTCAATCTTTAGAATTCTGAAGTGGTCATATTCACAAAATAACTACAAGGGAGACCTGGAGTATTGACAAAAGACATGGACTATCAAAAATACTTATTTTGGGGGAAAATAAGGTAAAGTTTCCCCCGCACATGCATGCTAGTCGTTTCCAACTCTAGGGGCCGGTGCTCATCTCCGTTTCAAAGCCGAAGAGCCAGCGCTTGTCCGAGGACGTCTCCGTGGTCATGTGGCCGGCATGACTAGATGCCAAAGGCGCACGGAGCGCTCTTACCTTCCCACCGGAGTGGTCCCTATTTTTCTACTTGCATTTTTATGTGCTTTCAAACTGCTAGGTTGGCAGAAGCTGGGACAAGTAACAGGCGCTCACTCTGCTACGCGACACTCGGGATTCGACCCGCCAAACTGCCGACCTTCTGATCGACAAGCTCAGCGTCCTAACCCACTGAGCCACTGTGTCCCTTGGGGGGAAAATACCCGCCCCCTAATCTTTCAGCTAGGTATATCCTATATGACACCCAAAGGCATTATATTAAATAAATACAGTTCTGGAAGTTGAGACATACTTTCCACGCCATCCCCTTCTTTCTCATTTCATTTTTTAAGAGAAAAGTCAGTTGGGACATATAGCCTGGAGAGTTCCAAGAATATTTGAATATACCATATTTTAATATACCATTAAACAGTTTTGCTAAATTTTCCAGTTGGAAAGTAGTCAGGAAGCTATCATTTGCAAATTGCAATACTAAAATTTAAGATCCGTAATGCTTTGTTGACAGTGATAAGCTTAAGAGCAAAACACTTAATAGATAGTACTTACATTTTCCTAAAACTTTCCTATCCATTCTTGCCACCTGGGATTGGATCACGCCTTGTTTTATTATTTGTTGCAGAGCACATAAATCACTGAATCTGAAAAATATAGAGATGCACTATTTCAGAAAAGCTGACTTTGTGATAGGCATGGACACTGTATTACAGCATCTTTTCAAAAAAGTCTGTAAGGTCTTGATTGACAAAGGAAAGAAAAGCAGGAAGGGAATATTAACACTGAGCTGATGGCTCCTGGAAAAAAAAATCCTATTCACAGGATGTGCTGTATTGTGATGGTCCTGTGGAACTGAAATCCTGTACAGTTTTGGGGGAACCTGAATAATACAGTACAATATTTTCTTTCAACAAATTTTATAAATTGAAGGAGAAGAATGCACCCTTTCCCAACCTGGTGCTTTCCAGTTGACTGAAATTACATTGGTCTCAATACATCAGGAAACACTTGGTTAGAGAAGGATGATCTGGTATATATATAGAACTCATGCAACATTTGACAAACTGTATATTAACCCCAGTTGAACCTGGCTGAGAGAAGCAGTGGCAACATCTGCTGGTTTTAAATTATCGTTTTTCAAAAAGATAAAGTTTGGCGTAGATTTGTCTTTTATGGTCTACCCATGTTTCTTCAGAATAGCTCAGAGTAGGCCCTGTACTCTTCAATAACTTCATAAATTATTTAGATGAGGGAATAGAAGGGGAACTCATCACATTTTCAGATGACACTAAGCTGGCAGGAATAGCCAACACCCCAGAAGACAAGCTCAAGATCCAAAAAGATCTTGACAGACCTGAACAATGGGCTCTATCCAACAAAATGAAATTTAATAGTGAGGACAATTAACTACCGAGAGACTAGACAGTTACTTGTCTGAAATAGTATAGGGTCTCCTGCTTAAGCAGGGGTTAGACTACAAGACCTCTAAGTTTCCTTCCAGCTCTGTTCTGATTCTACTTCTAATAGCTTTTGATTTTTCATCTATTTCCTGCTCCTATCAACGTCTTTGCGAGTAATCTTTAGCAATACTCTATGCCAGGGGTAGGCAACCTCGGCTCTTTTATGACTCATGGACTTCAACTTCCAGAATTCGTCAGCATAGCTGACTCAGGAATTCTGGGAGTTGAAGTCCATGAGTCATAAAAGAGCCGAGGTTGCCTACCCCTGCTCTATGCTAATCTAATCCCTCCGTTTACTGTTCAAGAAATGTCAAAAAAGGATGTGCTCCAACCATATACAACCCATGATAAAACTGGTATGCTTCACGTACAATTATGAGTACAATCAATAGGAAGCACTCTACTTTTAGATGGCATGGGTCCGGATTATTTACGGGAGCACCTTCTGCCGGCGTTAACTTCCCATCGTCCTGTGCGCTCCCACAGAGAGGGCCTCCTCAGGGTGCCGTCGGCCAGGGAATGCCAACTGGCGGCCCCCAAGGGGAGAGCATTCTCTGTGGGTGCGTCTGCCCTCTGGAACCAGCTCCCTGTTGAGCTCCGGAAGGCTCCCGACCTTCGCTCCTTTCGCCGCAACCTGAAAACTTGGTTATTTGAGTTTGCCGGCCTGGAGTGAGTGATTGGAATTTTAAATTTTTAGAATGTGATTTATTTGTTGGGGATAATTTAATTTAATTTATTTTTAACTTTGTATATTGTGTTTTAACTGCCCTGTACACCGCCCCGAGTCCTTCGGGAGAAGGGCGGTATATAAATCCAAATAAAATAAATAAATAAATAAATAAATTTGTTTGTAAAATATTCATTAAAAATAATAAAAAAATATTCATTAAAATGTGCAAATCAATCTTTGTGAATGCATTAGGCCTTCCTATATTCCCATCCTGGATTTACTCATTCCAGGTGAAATTTATAGATAAGTCATTCTGATCACAAGAGATTACATGCACCAACATTTAAAAAATGGCTGAGCGGTATAAGACCTAGTGTTTTGATAGAACAATTGTTGGCTAGAATAGGAAGTTAAAAAAAAATCCCCAAACTCCCCAATGGAAAACACTTCACATGGTTGCCAAGAAAACTACTTTTAATTGAAGTCATTTTGGCAATTACATTACCTTCTCATGCTGATCACTGCCACCATTCCCACAGTCCTTGGTTAAAATTGGCTCAAAATAACTCTATCTGAAATGAAACCTTCTGGAGGACATGAGATTAGGATAGGCTAGCTTAGATATTTTTTTAGGAAAAAAATCCATCTTTATAGTTCCAGTAAGGAAACTCTCCAGCTTGTTACATTTCCTTCTGTATTAATTAAAGTTGTTTATTATAAAATTTTGTAAATTCAGTTCATTTGAATTAATTATATTATCCTACTTGAGTTAATTTGATTTTAGTTAAGCCCCATCATTTTTAATGCTTCTCCACAATTTAATTTAAATTACTTTTAGGTTTTCTTCTGATTTATAACCAAAATGACAAGATTTTAAACGCCCCTCTTTTTTTTTTAAAGTGAAATCTCTGCTCTTGATATCGTACGATTCCATCTTGGAGTAATGAATCATTGCTTCTCCCTTTCCTGACCCCTTAAAAGCAGGAGTTCAGGTTAGTTGCAGGTTGTTTGCTTCCAATTCAAATAATTTTGTTTGGTTTGTGAGCATAAACATCAAGATACCACCTCTTCCTTGACAAAAGCTACTTTGGTCATAAAAAGAGCAACTGCCACTCTTGCCGGAAAAATATTTTCAAAGGAAAAGTGGGGTGGGCAGGAAATAAACATCTAATTTCCTGCAGAGAGATATTTTTCCCAATCTATATTTTGTTCTGAAATAACTAGCAATTGTTGCTACAAATCATTCTCTTCTTGGAATACTATTGAAATGACAACAAATCCATATTTCAGTGGGTTTACAGGACAATTGCAGGAACATTCCTTGATGAATAACATCACCACGGGTTGCAGTTTTGCTGTCTAAACATCTGATTAGAATCAATAAAACAACTTTATGAACAGTTTGATTTTGGATTTAGCATTTCCCAGAGTCAGAGATACGTAAACTGGGGCTTTGCAAAGTGATGTGGCTGGAAAACAAATGAACAAATATGGTGGGAAAAACAGAGCAAGAAGCCCTCTTCGGCTGATTAAGCTTTCACTGCTTTGACACATTTCCAAGCTGAGAGATTTAGTGTTGTGTGCCCATTATCTCATAAATCCTCTTTATGGCATGTTATGAAATTCTGGATCTGCTTATATTCAAGTTGTGGTCAAACTCTCTCCTGTTGCTTGGGTTTATCATCAACATTACATTCAGAAACAGAAACAGCTGCAGGGGAGGCATCACATTAAGCAACAAGTTAGCTGGAAATGCACATCAGAAACATGCAGCTTAGTTTGGAAATAACTGCTCTCCAGGAAAAATAGAAAGAGAATGTATCTGATTGTTCCTCAAAGGCAACCCCCACCCCCACCTTTGAATCTGCAGTCTTCCTAATGGATCAGATTATGATTCCTATTATCCTTAGGCAACTGAGCTCTGCCAAATGGAAATGATGAAGATTGAAATTTAATCCTTCCAGATGAATGATATTTTATGTTTGATTTGAGGTACAATATTGCACAAATGGTAGAGTTATACACACTTTATTGAATTGAGAAACTAAGTTCTCATTAAAAGTTCCATGCAACTAAGTAACTGGAATCAGCAACTGTGGTCTGATGATTAATATGTAGGGGTTGGGTCAGAAAGATCCAGATTCAAATCAAATTTTGAGGGCCACTGGACGACTGTTCCTGCCCACTTCTATCTTCTATTTTTGTATAGTTTTTTTTGTTTTTCAAACCTTTTTTTTCTTGTCTATCTATCTATCTTTTAATCTTTCATTTTTGAAAATCAATAAAGCTAATGAAAAGAAAAAGAAATTTTCCCCAAACCCATGTTGAAGTTGGGATAATTAAAACCTCCCATCATGATGACTTCTTACTTCTCTGAAAGACAGCCATTTTACTTTTGCAAGACAGCTTCCACATGTTCTTAGATGGATGGTCAATATAATGCCACTGATATTTATTCCTATATTTATATTAACCCAGATGTTCTCCATAGTTTTGCCAAGTTCATTCATTTGCATTTCTGAGTAGGAATGAATATTTTAAGGTAAAATTCAACTCCTTGTTCCTTTGCTTTATTTTTTGAACACCTTGTGCTCTCTAATTGCTATTGTCCAGTCATGGGATTCGTCCAAAAAGTGTCCCAATATATTTATGACATCATACTTGCATTTTTGTACTGAGACCTGTATTTGTTTTACTTTCTATGATTTGGAGAAATTTGGAGAGCCATTGCTGGGAATAGAAGAGAATAACTGTAGCTCAGGACTGTAGTGGAGTCTTGACAGTTCGCCACATCCAACTTGCCATGGCCAACTTACCATGTCCAACTCACCACAACCAACTTGCCATGGCCAACTCATGGTGGGATAACTTGCCACAGCCAACTCACCATGGGACAACTTGCTGTGGGTCAAGAGTTACACTAATATTAAAGATGGTGGAATAGAATCATTAAAGAAAGGATGCTAAAGGAGGGACAAATGAAATGTGAATGACATTTTTTAAAAATTTTAATAATTAAATTGAATTGTTAAATTGTCTCATGGTGAATTGTCACATGGCAAGTTGGCCATGGTGAATTGTCCCATGGTGAGTTGTCCCATTCTGCTCTGAGCCTGGTTGTTGGCTTGCAGACATTTCATTGCCTGACTAGGTAACATCATCATCATACCAAGGACTCCGGTGCAACAGAGAGCACCAAGGACTCCACAGTGTAGGACAAATCAAACAAAATAGATCAATAATCTGATTAGATTTTTTTAATGAGGCAAATTCTGTATATGTAGTCAGACATAGTAGGATTTATGAGTTTCAGAAAGATAGAATGGCCTTGCTTTTACTGTAGTGTAAAAGCAAGGCCATTTTTGTTCTAGTGGATTTGGTCATAAGAGAAATATTCCATTTGTATGAGAGGGTAGCACGAAATATCTTTTAATCACGCTTACCCTTTGCTAAGTTAAATTCTAAGTTAAATTAATCTTCAAAATATGTGTTGCTAAGTTCAATTCATCCCTCCCTCTTTTTTCTTTCAAAGCCTAAAAGTTGAAGTTCTTAGAGTGAATGAATATGTTCACACACATCAACTAATGTTCATTGATGACATTGGCATTGAATAATGTCCTGTTAAATGAAATAATTACTGGGGATTAACTGCAATATACACAATATTCGTACCACTCCTAAAATAATATTTTCAAACAAAGACAGTCCACAGGCTATGTTTTTTCACTGTTTTGCAACCGAAGCATTAAGGAATGTGTGCCATCAGGGCCAATAAGCTCCACGCAAGGGTATTCAATGGAAGTAGTTCAGACATTGAAGTAAGTGATAACTCTTGGCCAAGAAAAAGTAGGTGAGGCCTATGGAGTACAAGACAAACTTGACTATTGTATCAGGTGGCCTATATGTATGTCTGAATGGATTTATATACTGCTTCCCATTCTGTTCAGTAGTAAGATATTCAGTGCCAAGCTGGAGACGTGAAGATTGGGTGTTGCTTTACATCAGCCTGATCGCATCTGACAAAAATCTGAACAAATTCCAAAATTCCAGAGTTAGACAATGGGACCTGACAGGGACAAGATTAACATTTGCTTTGTTTACTAGATCCTGTCCAAGACAACTTTTCTTTCTTCTTCTTTGTAGTAAACAAACCTGCAGTCCTTAAACAAATGACTTCTGATAGCAACCATGTATTTTAAGACAATACCTTGTCTTAAAATAGATGGGCGACAACTCATATGTCAAAGCAGAAGGTTGCTATAATGACCCCCTCAGCACCCTCTTCCAAGAAAAAAGAGGCTATTAGCAATGTTACAGTTTATAACTGTTGAGTGGAAGAAATGCAGACTGTAGCTCAGAATATGCATAGTTACATAAACATTTGTTCCTTGGCATTTTACTTAAGTGACTGCTATTATGATTAATAATAATTTATATTATAATGAAAACAGATCAAAACAGATCAATAGGTCTAAGGAAGAAGAAGAAAAAAAGAAAAGGAATGAAATTGAACATTTAAACATTTAAAAATCAGATTAGCGTAGGCAGAATTCCAATGAATCCCTACCAAGCCACATGTTTTAGCCATATGGGTATTGAAAAAATGATCCATGGAATAAACTATCTATGCTGACCTTTGTCCCTTTCTTGGTAGATGACCCCATTATGTTCATTTTCTAAGAAATCTTTGGGAAATATTGCTGGAATTAAACAAGCAAAACTCTCCTCATTTTTTAATGTAACAAGTTACTTGAGGCAGAGAAATAGCAAGCATATCGGGAGGGGACCATGAGCACAGTGGGTTTAGATTATTTCTACTGTCACTCTTTTATAGGAACTTTGATCCCATGGGTGCAATGAGATTAGAATGCCTGATCCCTTACTCCAGTACAGATTCCAGCTCCCTTTCAGGTTCAAGTAAACAGTTAATTTTAAAGTGTATCCATTTGTTTAAGTAAAAAGTTATAGGGATAAGGATGTCATAGTGACTCTCTAGTGCCCCATAAAAAGGTAAAGGTAAAGGTTCCCCCGCACATGCGTGCTAGTCGTTTCCGACTCTAGGGGCCGGTGCTCATCTCCATTTCAAAGCCGAAAAGCCAGCGCTTGTCCGAGGACGTCTCCGTGGTCATGTGGCCAGCAGGACTAGATGCCAAAGGTGCACGGAACGCTGTTACCTTCCCACTGTAGTGGTCCCTATTTTTCTACTTGCATTTTTACGTGCTTTCGAACTGCTAGGTTGGCAGAAGCTGGGACGAGTAACAGACGCTCACTCTGTTACGCGGCACTCGGGATTTGACCCGCCAAACTGCCGACCTTTTGATCGACAGGCTCAGCATCCTAACCCACTGAGCCACCACATCCCTTAGTGCCCCATATCTTGACCTAAAAATCTTAATTATCAGTGTGATTGTGTAAGACAATGATTCTAAACTCTAGCAAAAAGGCAGTTGGTAGCTAACTTTGTATTTTGATGGAGAAAGATGATTGCTGATAAACACTAACACTCTGATGAGTTCCAGTATGCATTGGGATAAGTGGAAGATATTCATTTTTCTAATCTTCCATTCATCTTTTCTACAGCCAGAAAATTCTGACAGTAAAAATGAATAATAACAAATTAAATACTTGACAGTTTGAACCTCTTTCTTCACGATATCCAAAGTCCCCTGTCTGAGGCACTGTATCAAATGCTTGGGCCATCTTTACAAGAAATTATTTTAGCTGTGGAGACTGAGAAGAGTATCAGGAAAGCAAAGTCTATATATTGGTTAAAGCTTTTTCTTCACCAAATTTAAATGGCTCCTCCTTAGCATCCAGATTTTAAATCCTCCTTCTCCATAACAAATCAAAATCTTTCAACATACTTGTTTGTGTCACAATTGCATTGGGCTTGGGATATCTGAATGCTTATAAATAGAGACAGGAATGGTTCTTGTAAGCATTAAAAAAGAAGAATGAAAATAGTGAAACCTTCATATAAATAACAATCCAGATTCACTTCATTTGTCTTCCAACTTCAGATAATACATGCAAACTGAGCTGATTTAAGAGGGGGGGAGGTAGCTAAACCACCTTAAACATGGACGCACTCATTCCTGTCTTTTTTGTTTGCTTTAATTAAAACACTGCCATAATGCTTTTTGAAATATTGCACCTTTCTTTTCTCTTTCAAATGGATTGTTGTTTGGTTGCTGTAGTGAGTGAAGGAAAACCCCTAAACTGCCTGAGGAGCTGTGGATGTCCATTTTAGGAAGTTCTTGCCTCTCTGCTGTGGTACATGGTGTTATGCTCTATATCGAACAACATTCCTATCTCGTAAATGCAAAGGAAAGTTGTTCCAAATGCCTTGCTAATTTTAAACGGCTCACTTATTTGGCTGGGATTCTCCATGCGAAGTTTTAATTTATTGATGTTCACAGTTAGGAAATTTTATCCTTCCAAATGTCCCATTTGGAAACACGACAGTGGGATTCAAAATGGATGCGCCTCCACAAAACCTGTCTGTTAAAAATGGGGCAGCCTGACCGATGATCACGCATTAAAGACCTTTAGGAGCATTTGATGTGGCTTCACATCCCGACCAAACCCTGTGCTTTTCAACAGAGGCGGGCTAAGGACAGACTTAGATTTTGGAAGCCTGGAGAAAGCAGGATTCTAACCCCCCCTTCCTATTCCATGTTGAACAACAATTTGTTGTGATTCAGGGTCAGCCTGTGGGTTCGGCAGTTGGGTCGGACGACTCAGAGGGGGGGGGTGTTGAAGACCTTGCTGAGGGGGTTGAAGATCTTGCTGATGATAGCCCTCAGCCAGGCCCCTCCCACTTGGTCACCACGGAGACCCAGCTGTGTGAGCCTGACAGTGTGGATGAAGATGACCCACAGCTGGCCCTGAGAGCTTCGATTGTTGTTGTTGTTTTTTTAATCCCATTTATATCCCGCCCTTCTCTGAAGACTCAGGGCGGCTTACAATTTAAAGCACAAATCAATGTGCTTAGCAATTGTGATGTGATGATGCACTTTTCACTATTTTGATATCATTTTGGTTAGAAAGAGATGCTCCTCCTGGTATTGTTCTCTAGCACTGAGCATTCAGATTCAGAGTACAAGCAAAAATAATCAGAGAGTTGGAACCTTACATGAAAAGTCTTTACTGTTTGGGAGTTCTTAACTTAGAGAAAGGACGGAGGCATCATATGAAGTAGGGCCTATTTTCAAATATGATCTCTTTTTCTTTTGGTAGTTTTTCCTCCACCAACACCAAAAAATAATCTGGAAAATTATTTTGCTGAAGGACAAATAGATTCCCAAACCCCTTTATATAATTTTTTCCAACACTTTGTTCGGCTGGAAAGAGTAAAAAGCTGATTCAGCAGGAACGTGACTAGAGAATGAATAACCCAATGAAGCTGAGGGAGAGAAAATATAGAACAGATAAAAGAACAAAGATTTTCATACCACACATCATTAGTTCATGCAATTCCTCACCATGAAAGGCAATCGAATAGCCAGTAACTTGATTGACTTTGAAAGGATCCTACCAAGAGCTATTCATCTTAGAGATTTAAGTCTTTGTTATCTCCAAATCAGGGGCAACGTGCTTCAGAATGCCAGTTTGTTAGAAACAAAGTATGTCTCCATCCCTTGTTTGTAAACACCTTAGAATTTTTTGATTGTCGGAAAGAAAGAAGTGAAAACAGTGGACTAGGTTGGTCGTTAAGAGAGATAGTTTCGTATAGCGGTTAAGGCATTAGGCTAGAAAACAAGAGACCATGAGTTCTAATTTCACCTTAGACACAAAGCCAGCTGCAGTAGGTGGCCTTGGGCCAGTCACTTTCTCTCAGCCCTCGCAAGAAAGCAAGGGGAAATCATTTCTGAAAATCACCACCAAGAAATTGCAGCCACTTGTCTAGGTAGTCACCAGGAATCAACACAGATTTGAAGGTATCAAAAAGAAAAGAAAAGAAAAGAAAAGAAAAGAAAAGAAAAGAAAAGAAAAGAAAAGAAAAGAAAAGAAAAGAAAAGAAAAGAAAAGAAAAGTAAGAGAAAGAGAAAGAAAGAAAGAAAGAAAGAAAGAAAGAAAGAAAGAAAGAAAGAAAGAAAGAAAGAAAGAAAGAAAGGAAGGAAGGAAGAAAGGAGAAAGAAAAGAAAAAGAAAAGAAAAGAAAGAAAAGAAAAAAAAGTTGGCTTTGGATAGTCATGTGTAGTGATTTATAAAGACTAGTAATGATCCATTACCATTTCAGTTTCTGCTAATAGAAGCCAGGGTGAGAGTTCAGGTAGAAAGCAACAATGTCTAAAATGTGTAAAAGAATAAAAAGCAGAACATGTTTCAAAGCTGGATTACAAGTGAATTGCACATAACAGCATTCATTCACGACTGAAAACTGAAAATATTCCAGACGATGCTGTCAGAATCTGGCTCTCTGAAGAGTGTTGCTGAGTAGAAAAGTGAGCATGAAAAAAGAAACGTTGTGATACAATAACTTCTCATAGGCATGTATTTATTTATTACACCGATGCATGTATTTATTTATTACACTAATAGGCAATCCTCAACTTATGACCACAATTGAGCCTTGGTGGAGCAGTGGGCTAATGCCTCCTTAAGTAACACCAGCTGCCTGCAATTAGTGCAGGTTCGCGTCCCACCAGGCTCAAAGTTGACTCAGCCTTCCATCCTTCCCAGGTAGGTAAAATGAGGACCCAGATTGTTGGGGGCAATTAAGCTGACTTTGTAATAATGCCGCTTGGGGGTGTGTGAAAGCCCTAATAAGCAGGCATATACATAGAATGAAGGCTACTGCTAAGCTTGTAAGCCGCCCTGAGTCTTCGGAGAAGGGCGGGATATAAATGGAATTAAAATAATAAAAATAAAAAATAAAAAAAATCCCCAAATTTATGTTGCTAAGCAAGGCATTAAGTGAGTTTTGCCTCATTTTCCAATCTTTTTTTGCCACATTTGTTAAGCTAATGACTGCAGCTGTTAAGTGGATCAAGTGGTTGTTAAATGAATCTGGCTCCACTCATTGACTTTGCTTGTCATAAGCCAGCTGGGGAGGTTACGAATGGTGATTGCATGACCCCAGGACAGCGAAATGGTCATAACTACGTGCCAGTTGCCAAGCGCTCTGAAATTTTGATCACCTGACCATGAGGATGCTGCAATGGTCATATGAAGGTCACGTGAACACCGGTCACATTTGTCAGTGCCAACTTCAAACAGTGACTAAACGAATGGTTGTAAGTCGAGGTGTACCAATATATCGCGCTGCTTCTCTAAGATCTTCAAAATGATGTACATTATACTTATTCTCTTCAGCCCTTCCCCAAACATTTTACTCTTAGAACAAACTTTCAAAGCAGGTAAAGTCAGAAGCTGATAACTCAATCAATATTATTTAGTAAAATGCAGACCTAATTGAGGATTTGAGCTCCAGTTCCTCCAATGATAACCTGGCACTATATAATACCCGTAAAGTCATTGGCACCAAAAAGAAGAGGGACTCACATCTCTCTCTCTCTCTCCATTTTGAAAGAAATGAAATTAATTATAGCTGCTGTCTGCTAATAATAGAGCACTGGAAAAACCCTTCCGGCTTTTCAGCACATTTTGCTTTCTTTCAAGTCTTCCCACCCGTAATAAGATCATTTTCAACTCCCAGTCTCACACGGATAGAGGCTTTTGTATTTTGATTAATTAGTTTATTTTGAAAGTAGCCTTCAGTGGCTGGAGGATTGCTAACAGCCTTCGACAACTGAATCCAGAAGATGAGTGCTTCTGAGGCAGAAAGTAGAAACTGCAGGCCCAATAGAGGCCTTTTGTGCAAGGAAACTTGTAATAGCCTGTCTCAGCTCCGAGTGTCATCCTCTTTTGATGTAAATTGTAGAACGTGAAGAGCACCGTTGTTTTCTTCAGCAATGGGCTTCTTTCCTCTTTTTAAAATCATAATATGAAATACCTGATGCAGCAACTTTCTAAAATTTCTTGTGTGTGTGTGTGTGTGTGTATGGAGGGGGGTGTGTGAAGCTGGGAATAATACATATTGTTTAGACTTTTACCCCTCATTTTTTCTTTTCAGGCATGCTTGATGCACACCACGCATTGTAAATTCCACTCTTCAAAAATGTACGGAGTGCATTTTCAACATTCTTTGACCACATGTGTTGCATGTGTTGACTTTTGCTCAGCAATAAATGTTTATAAGTTAATAGTATTTTGATGAATAAGGAGATGGTATATGGAGGCGGATATGGTCTGTTCTTTGATCTAGGGATTAGCTGTTCTACAAAATTTTGTTTCATCTCCCTTTCCCATGCTCTCCTCCTTATAATATTCAGAAACAAAGCCCCAAATGTGGTCCAGATATCAACAGAGTCCCCAAAGCTTTGATATATAAGGCCTCTTTTCCTGCCAAACAAACAGCAAAACAAAAGGCAGATGTAACTTTGAAAAGCACCTCTCCCCTGATTGCTTTCCCTATCCAGGGATATATAGAACAAGCATGTTAGACGATATGGGAAGGTGATATGGGCATATGCAAGAGGAAATTCCAGGCTTTAAAACAGGGGTCTCCAACCCCCAGGCTGTGGACCAGTACCAGGCCGTGGCATGCCAGCAACTGGTCCACACAAACAAGGAAAGCCCCATCCACAGGATCCAGGCAGCACACAAAACCATGCTCCCTCTGGTCCGTGGAAAAACCTCTCTCCACATAACCAGTCTCTGGTGCCCAAAAGGTTGGGGACTTCTGCTCTAAAAGACAGTATTCTCTATTGTTTCTTTCAAAAGCATACTTTTAATTTGACTCAGCATATTTTCTGGACCGCTGAAAAGAATCAGAATCCAATTGCCCATGATCGATAGTAGGTGGCAGAATGTAGCCAAACCTGACTTGAACCTTGAAAAAGCTAAAAGCAGAGTTGGATATACAGTAGTTAGATTGGAAAATCTTAGAGAAATCCCAGATCAGAGCAAAGCAATGGTGAACCACTACAGTACTATATTACTACCAAGGAAATACCATGTGCCCCAATAGGGAAGATTACAGGAAAGTGGTTGATCAATTAAGAACAAATCCCACATCCTCATCCCCCACCCTGTCCCCACCCTCCCCATCTGTAATTGGATCGTAGCATTGGTATTTTTGGTATTGTTGATATACTGTATATACTGTGTGTGACATACATACATACATATATATATATATATATATATATATAAACACTGCCTGATATATAATCAGCCCAGGTTCGAATCTCAGATAAAGGGTATGACTAACTGATGAGAACATAAAGAGTTCGAAATGATCATCTTAGCCTCCCAAATTCTTTATTAGCAATTTGAATAATTTGCACAAATAATGAGCTGTCATAAGTTTGACTATGTCCTGTGGATAAGCCCTGAGTCGGGCCAAAACAGGAATGAAAGAGTTAATTAGCAAGGTCCATTCAAAAAGCCTTGACAAATACTTAAACATACATTTGCCTTGCCTTCCAGCTAATAAAAGAGAGAAAGAACCCGTGGCTCAGGAAGTTAAAACACTGCCTGATATATAATCAGCCCAGGTTCGAATCTCAGATAAAGGGTATGACTAACTGATGAGAACATAAAGAGTTCGAAATGATCATCTTAGCCTCCCAAATTCTTTATTAGCAATTTGAATAATTTGCACAAATAATGAGCTGTCATAAGTTTGACTATGTCCTGTGGATAAGCCCTGAGTCGGGCCAAAACAGGAATGAAAGAGTTAATTAGCAAGGTCCATTCAAAAAGCCTTGACAAATACTTAAACATACATTTGCCTTGCCTTCCAGCTAATAAAAGAGAGAAAGAACCCGTGGCTCAGGAAGTTAAAACACTGCCTGATATATAATCAGCCCAGGTTCGAATCTCAGATAAAGGGTATGACTAACTGATGAGAACATAAAGAGTTCGAAATGATCATCTTAGCCTCCCAAATTCTTTATTAGCAATTTGAATAATTTGCACAAATAATGAGCTGTCATAAGTTTGACTATGTCCTGTGGATAAGCCCTGAGTCGGGCCAAAACAGGAATGAAAGAGTTAATTAGCAAGGTCCATTCAAAAAGCCTTGACAAATACTTAAACATATATATATATATATATATATATATATCCCCTTCATGGATTACTGCCTTGTCGTGGCGAAGGGGCTTGCGTAATTCAATGAAGCTATGAGCTATGCCGTGCAGGGCCACCCAAGACGGACAGGTCATAGCAGAGAGTTCTGACAAAACGTGATCCACTGGAGAAGGAAATGGCAAACCACTCCAGTATCTTTGCCATGAAAACCCTATGGACAGTACCAAAAGGCAAAACGATATGACGCTGGAAGATGAGCCCCTCAGGTCGGAAGGCGTCCAATATGCTACTGGGGAAGAGCAGAGGGCTAGTACTAGTAGCGCCAGAAAGAATGAAGCGACTGGGCCAAAGCCGAAAGGACGCTCAGCTGTGGATATGTCTGGTGGTGAAAGGAAAGTCCGATGCTGTAAAGATTTTTTCTCCATAGGAACCTGGAATGTAAGATCCATGAATCAAGGAAAGCTGGACGTGGTCAAACAAGAGATGACAAGACTGAACATCGACATCTTAGGTATCAGCGAACTAAAATGGACAGGAATGGGTGAATTTAATTCAGATGACCATCAGGTATACTACTGCGGGCAAGAATCCCTCAGAAGAAATGGAGTAGCCTTCATAGTCAATAAAAGAGTAGGAAAATCAATACTGGGATACAATCCTCAAAATGACAGAATGATCTCAGTTCGAATCCAAGGCAAACCATTCAATATCACAGTAGTCCAAGTCTATGCCCCAACCACCAGTGCTGAAGAGGATGAAATTGACCGGTTCTATGAAGCCCTACAGCACCTTATAGAAGTAACACCAAAAAATGATGTCCTTATCATCATGGGGGATTGGAATGCTAAAGTAGGAAGCCAAAAGATAACTGGAATAACAGGCAAGTTTGGCCTTGGAGTACAAAATGAAGCAGGGCACAGGCTGATAGAATTTTGTCAAGAGAATACGATGGTCATAGCAAACACTCTTTTCCAACAACCCAAGAGACGGCTCTACACATGGACATCACCAGACGGTCAACACAGAAATCAGATTGACTATATGCTCTGCAGCCAAAGATGGAGAAGCTCTATACAGTCGGTAAAAACAAGACCAGGAGCTGACTGTGGCTCAGACCATGAGCTTCTCCTTGCAAAGTTTAGGCTTAAACTGAAGAAAGTAGGGAAAAGCACTAGGCCACTCAGGTATGAATTAAATCATATCCCTGTTGAATATACAGTAGAGGTGACAAATAGATTTAAGGAATTAGATCTGATAGACAGAGTGCCTGAAGAACTATGGACAGAGGTTCGCGACATTGTACAACAGGTAGCAACCAAAACCATCCCAAAGAAAAAGAAATGCAAGAAAGCAAAATGGCTGTCTGAGGAAGCTTTGCAAATAGCTGAGGAAAGGAGGGAAGCGAAAGGCAAGGGAGAAAAACATAGATATGCCCAATTGAATGCAGAATTCCAGAGAATAGCTAGAAGAGATAAGAATGACTTCTTAAATGAACAGTGCAAAGAAATAGAAGAAAACAATAGAATAGGGAGGACCAGAGATCTTTTCAAGAAAATTGGAGAGATGAAGGGAACGTTTCATGCAAAAATGGGCATGATAAAGGACCAAAATGGCAGGGACCTAACAGAGGCAGAAGAGATTAAGAAGAGGTGGCAAAATTACACAGAAGAACTATACAAGAATGAGCTTAACGTCCCAGATAATCACAATGAGGTGGTCACTGACCTTGAGCCAGACATCCTAGAATGTGAGGTGAAGTGGGCCTTAGAAAAGCTGAGCAACAACAAAGCTAGTGGAGGTGACAGTATTCCAGCTGAGCTATTCAAAATCTTAAAAGACAGTGCAGTAAAAGTGCTACACTCAATTTGCCAGCAAATTTGGAAAACTCAACAGTGGCCACAGGATTGGAAAAGATCAGTTTACATTCCAATTCCAAAGAAAGGCAGTGCCAAAGAATGTTCAAACTATCGCACCATTGCACTCATTTCTCATGCTAGTAAAGTCATGCTTAAAATCCTACAAGCTAGACTTCAGCAGTATGTGGATCGAGAACTACCAGAAGTACAGGCAGGATTTCGAAGAGGCAGAGGAACTAGAGATCAAATTGCCAACATACGCTGGATCATGGAGAAAGCTAGGGAGTTCCAGAAAAACATCTACTTCTGCTTCATTGACTATGCTAAAGCCTTTGATTGTGTGGATCATAACAAACTGTGGCAAGTTCTTAAAGATATGGGAGTACCAGACCATCTTATTTGTCTCTTGAGAAACCTATATGCGGGTCAAGAAGCAACAGTGAGAACTGGACACGGAACCACTGATTGGTTCAAAATTGGGAAAGGAGTCCGGCAAGGCTGTATACTGTCGCCCTGCCTATTTAACTTATATGCAGAGCACATCATGAGAAAGGCAGGGCTAGATGAATCAAAAGTTGGAATTAAGATTGCCGGAAGAAATATCAACAACCTAAGATACGCAGATGATACCACTCTAATGGCAGAAAGTGAAGAAGAACTAAAGAGCCTCTTGTTGCGGGTGAAGAAGGAGAGTGCAAAACTTGGGTTGAAACTTAACATTAAGAAAACCAAGATCATGGCATCTGGCCCTCTCAATTCCTGGCAAATAGATGGGGAAGAAATGGAGGTAGTGACAGATTTTGTTTTCCTGGGCTCCAAGATCACTGCAGATGGGGACTGTAGCCAAGAAATTAAAAGACGCTTGCTCCTGGGGAGGAAAGCCATGGCAAATCTAGACAGCACACTAAAAAGCAGAGACATCACCCTGTCAACAAAAGTGCGTATAGTCAAGGCTATGGTCTTCCCAGTTGCAATGTATGGCAGTGAAAGTTGGACCATAAGAAAGGCTGAGCGCCAAAGAATTGAGGCCTTTGAACTATGGTGCTGGAGAAGACTCCTGCGAGTCCCTTGGACCGCAAGGCGATCAAACCGGTCAGTCCTAGAGGAGATCAATCCTGACTGCTCTTTAGAAGGCCAGATCCTGAAGCTAAAACTCAAATACTTTGGCCACCTAATGAGAAGGAAGGACTCACTGGAGAAGAGCCTAATGCTGGGAAAGATTGAGGGCAATAGAAGAAGGGGACGACAGAGAATGAGGTGGCTGGATGGAGTCACTGAAGCAGTAGGCGTGAGCTTAAATGGACTCCAGAAGATGGTAGAAGACAGGAAGGCCTGGAGGAATGTTGTCCATAGGGTCGCGATGGGTCGGACACGACTTCGCAGCTAACAACAACAACATATATATATATATATATATATATATATATATATATATATATATATATATATATATATATATTGTGTGTATGTTTTATGATCCAGAGTTACCCTGTGGTAAGATGGGTAGCCAATAAATTTGAAAAAAAGAAAGAAAGAAAGAAAGAAAGAAAGAAAGAAAGAAAGAAAGAAAGAAAGAAAGAAAGAAAGAAAGAAAGAAAGAAAAGAAAAGAAAAGAAAAGAAAAGAAAAGAAAGAAAGAGATGAAAACTAGACTTCATCAAAAGAAAGAAAGAAAGCCTTAAAAACTGAGTTTAAGCTGAAGGTGACTTTGTCTTTACTTTACAAAATGAGATATTGATAGTAACTATGTAGAAGCTCCAGATCAAAACCATCACCCTCTTTTTAAGCAATTAAAAATGTCCTAATTAGTGATGGCACTCTCACAACCAGGTTAAATTGAGGTCATTGAAACAAATTAATCTTTATCACACTTACTAGAATGCTCCCTCCCCCCAGACATCTGTTCAATTCATAAAAAAGATTTTGAGAATGAGAAGAAATGCAGTTCTCTATAGATTTAATATATTTTTTATTGAGATGGAAGCCTGAGATTCTCATTTATCCTTGTTATGCTATGTTGCTTGGTTGACAGTTTACATTCTGGATTTCATTTTTTATATATTGTGCATGTTTTAATGTTATAGGATTTTCTTTTTGCTTATGCTGCACACTGCCAAGAGTCACACTGTTGGGTTAGTCACTTTATAAATCTGGTTATTAAATAATGTATGCATGGAATAAATAAAAAAGAGTCTACTAGCACCTTTTTTGCTTAATAAATATTTTTAATGTTTTTTGTGTGTTGCAGCTAACTTCATCAGATGTATTCAAAGATACTGCTTTATCCCTTGATAATATCTGACAGGAGATATACCCTTCACATGACAGCAGGAAATATGGCTGCTTGTATTTAACATTGAAGAAACATTCTGCAGTAATTATTGAGCAACAGTTGGCGTGCAGCAATGTCAGTGTCTCATACCTGAAGCTGAGGGAGAGAGATTTCAGAAGGCCATATTTCCAGATCAAAAGCTTCTTTAGATATTCAGTGTTCCAAGTCTGGTTATTCAATGAATTTTAAAATACTGTATCAGGAGGCAATGGTGTAAATTATAAGCCAGTTTTCCATTTGTGATGTAGGAGAAGTGGCAGACCCTGGGGGCAGAGTCAAAAGAAGAATCAGTCTAGAGCAGGGGTAGGCAGCCTTGGCTCTTTTATGACTCGTGGATTTCAACTCCCATGCTGGCTCAGGAATTCTTGGAGTTGAAATCCACGAGTCATAAAAGAGCCAAGGCTGCCTACCCCTGGTCTAGAGTCTCTATGTTGTCACAAGCGGACTAAATCCAACCTCTCTTGAATTTCCTTGACTTTTATCTAGCATCAAAATAGTGCTAACTGTAAGTTGACTAGATTCCTGGGTGTAGTCATGAGCAATAAATCATTTTAACTGGAACTTAACAAGTAGCCCGGGTCTTTCACACCTCATGCAGTTACTGTGGCAAATTCTTTGCTGGTTAGTAAATCCGATCCATTCTACAAGCGCATAGCCTAATGCAGGGGTAGGCAACCTTGTCTCTTTTATGATTCGTGGACTTCAACTCCCAGAATTCCTGAGCCAGCATAGCCTGTCATCTCAGAATGAGAGTGACATGAGTGGTACTGAAATTTGATAAATAAATAAATTGCATTGTGAGGCAGCAGAGCTATTGCCCTGGAACAAAGAGAGTTAGGGGTCCTTGGTGCTCTCCGAGATTGGTTGCTTTCTTGCAGATGTTGCATTACCCAAACATCATCAATGCTAGTATGGAGTGGAGTTTGCTCTCAGTTGATATTGTAGTGGCTTGCCTTGCCAGGGTTGGTGGGGGTGGTCTTAGAGGTACTTTGGTTGGGATGTTTTCTATTGGTTACTATAACCGCATGGAATCCTTGGAAGCTAACTAAAGCCTTTCAAAACACCCTAAGCAAGACATCCTAAGCAAACCAAAAGACCCAGCAGTCCAGGAAGTAAAAACAGGAGTTATCTATAACGGGGTCCCCAACCCCTGGTCTGTGGACTGGTATCGGGCTGCAGCATGACAGCAACCGGTCCGCACAAACAAGCAAAGCCCCATCCATGGGATGCAGGCAGCACACAAAACAATGCACTCTCCGGTCCACGGAAAAACCTTTCTCCACGGAACCGGTCCCTGGTGCCCAAAAGATTGCGGACCTCTGATCTATAAGATACAGTGCAGTGATTGCAACAACCACTAGATAGGACAAACAGACAGAAGACTGGCAGAATGCATCCATGAACACCAACTAGCAAAAGACATGATGAAAACTCTTTAATTTCACAAATATGGACAGACTTAACCATAGTTTCAATTGGGAAATTGTGACCATCCTAGACAAAGCCAAAATTCAAAAATGCCAAGGAATTTGTAGAAACCTGACACTCTGATAAATTAGCCATTTAGACAACTAGACATAAACAATATCTACAGACTATGCAAAAGAAATAATCAACAAGCCAAAAAGAGAGCAAAAAGACCTAAGCACCTCTCTACAGCAATCAGCACTCAGATGAGCATAGATTAACATCAGGATTAACATCAGTAAAGAATAAAATCAAGTAAAGAATGCAAACCCCACTTCATATTAGCACTGATGATGTTGTCTAGTTTGGGTAATGAAATGTCTGCAAGGAAATAACTAAGCTCACAAAGCACCAAGCTGAGCTACAAATACAGTATTCTTCTTTATTGGTACAAAGGGAGTTGATATTCAGTCTTCCCAATCTTCTATTTTCCAGATGTTTTGGGCTTACAGTTCCCATAACCTCTGACACAAATTGTTTTTGTTAATGGAAATGATAAAAGCTTTCCAACACCTCTGGAAGAAACCACAACATGAGAAAGACTGTTATTCATTATTAAACAAGGACATCATATTAAGAGGACTTCCCTTTTCCTCAAATGTTTTTGCAATGCGAATCTTCTTATAGCTTTCACCTGGCTGTTATGGCTTAAGCATCCCACACTTTTAAAATTACCAATACTATTATTTACAAATTTTAAAGGATCCTACCAGAAATCAAGAAGGGATGCGGTGGCTCAGTGGGTTAGGATGCTGAGTTTGTTGATCAGAAGGTTGGCAGCTTGGGGGGTCGAATCCCGAGTGCCGCGTAACAGAGTGAGCGCCTGTTACTTGTCCCAGCTTCTGCCAACCTAGCAGTTCGAAAGCAAGTAGAAAAATAGGGACCACTATGGTGGGAAGGTAACAGCGTTCCGTGCGCCTTTGGCATCTAGTCATGCCGCCCACATGACCACGGAGACATCCTCGGACAAGCACTGGCTCTTCGGCTTTGAAACGGAGATGAGCACCGGCCCCTAGAGTCGGAAACGACTAGCACGCATGTGTGTGGCGGAACCTTTACCTTTACCAGAAATCAAGATATATATTTTTATTTATTTCTGCAACCCTGCAATCCCTTTTTATCGGGGTGGAATCAGGGTGACGGAATGGAGCTGAGTGTTTACTGGCCAGGTACCCTTCCTGACACCTATGCAGAGTTCGCAGCAGGTTGCTACCTAGGACTGAACTCTCAAACTCCTGAGTGTGAGGTGAGTGTCTTCACTTCTAGGCCACCGCACTGCTTACCAGAAATAAAGGAGTAATAATATTGGGGGGGAAAAACCTTGTAGCTCCCAAGAAAACATCAGAAAGCAAAATCTAGAAGAAAGATGGCTAAGGTTAGAGTCCACTAGCATTGTTGGATAATTTATTCTAAACTTTTCCCACTCTTATCCTAATGTTCAGTCAAAGTTGATCCCACTTTAAGTCCTATTAGAGTTAATTCTATCCTCTAAGGCAGGGGTGTCAAACTTGATTGCATCATGTGACTATTGTGACATTTTTTGCCTTTGTGGAGCTGGGATGGGAGTGGCCTGTGTGTTACGCATCTGGCCTGTGGGCCATCAGTTTGATACCCCTGCTCTAGGGGCAAAAATAAAATCTTTCCAACATCAGGTGCTTAAAACAGCATCAAATTGTTGTCTGAACTGTATTTTTAAAACTAAATTATATTTCCTTTAAATTTGCCTCCCGTGTTCTGTGCCAGCCTACTACCGGCCCTGCAGAAAAGGCAGGGACAACCCCTTTACAAAAAGGCAAGAGGCTGGAACTAAGCCTGCCAAATTTATTGACACAAAACAGAGCAAACAGAGCAAAACCAAAACACGAACCATGAATCAGGAGCTATTTAAATGGTTGCCTTCAGCAAACCAGCCCTCTCACACATTCCCCTTTAGTTTAGTTCAAGGCATGGCTTCTCTCTGCCTCCTTCCGAGGTGCCCCATTGCCTTCCTCTGTTTACTCCTGACTGACTGCCTCCTGCGTCGGGCATCCTTGAACAGGGCCAGCTGTGGGTCATCTTCATCCACGCTGTCAGGCTCACACAGCTGGGTCTGCGTAGTGACCAGATGAGAGGGGCCTGGCTGAGGGCTCTGCGAAGCCTCAGGGCTGTCCTCTGCAGGCTCTCCAACACCCTCCTCCTCCTCCTCTGAATCGTCCGACCCAACTGCCGAACCCACAGGCTGACCCTGAATCACAACATCCCGTGATTTATTTTCATAACTGGTTAAGGCTTGTCACACTCATTTGAATACATTTGTTTGCCTCCCTCTTTTGTAAAATGCAGTATCTAGAGCAGGACACAATATATGAATGCTTCCTCATATGCATCTAAAGATGCTGTGTGAATATATTTTTCAAATTATCCTTAACAAAAAATTTTCCAGATAAAAAAATATAGCAAAAAATATAGGTACAATGAGAAGATCGGGAATGGAAGCAATCACTTCTGGGAAATTGTCTAACAAAAACTTGGACTGTACTACTCTTCCAGATTATGTTTAACAAGTATAGAAATAAAGTAAAACTATTACTAATATCTCAATATTCAATAATATTCACTGGGTAAGCATGAACAAATGGCCTCCAAGTTCTTCATTAAAAATATGTAGAGGTAAAAGCCAAACAATTTGCTACATATCTGTCAAAGATATTGGCGGCTGTGTATGTTGCTGTACTTTATATTATATTTTGTACTGTTGTTAAATATTATAAGACCCTAAGTCCCTATTCTACGATGATTGGTCATATAAATCTAAATTAATAAATACATCTAATTAACAGCAGCAAAAATCAGTTTTTTCTTTTACTGTGCTATTTTTATGTTGAGGATAATTAATATTACAGTGACCTGCAGTTTTGATTTTTCTCAAGTTAATCATTTAGTCAGCTGCAGCCTTCATTCATGTGTAATTTCTGCTGACATTTTTGCAAGGAAAGCCACAGAAGGCAAGCATTTGAGGTAGGTCCCAGATGGGAGAAGTGAGGCTTTTTTTTGTCAGAAGTATCATTGCAAACATAAATATTTATAATATAACAAAATAAATAAAATGCATTCAGTCTTTTTGAGATAAAACGGCATGCAGCTAAAGAAGATAATTGGTGCCCTCCAGGTATTGTGGCTTTAATTCTCAGAATCGCCAGCCAGAGTGGCTGAGAATGGATTGGTTTGGAACCAATTTGGCCCCACAGCAAAATCAGGGTATGAATTGAACTCCACTCATTTTAAAGTTGCTAAGGTTGCAAAACCCTGCATTAATTGAAAGAGATAGTTGGATTCAGTGGCAAGCAAGTTCAATAGTAATGGGTAACAGCTTTTTTTTTTTACAAAAAAGCCATCAAATGAAATGAAAAGCCATGCTCAAAGGCAGATCTTTGTTGTTGTTGTTGTTTTTTGTTCTTTCAGTCTGTGAGTACTTCTGAGCCATCAGTCCATAATTCTGTCTATTGTGTAGCAGGGCTACCCTAAGAGATGCTTTCTGCGTATTAAAAAGTCCACTGCAGCTTGACCTTCTCAGGAGTTCAGACACTTAACTAATACGTTTCAAATGCTTTTTTCCTAGGTCTGTATGTTTATTTCAAAAAGGGAAAAAAACCTCAGCTTTTCCACATTTCTAACTATACCCAAAGGTAACTTATAATCAGTTACGCAGAAAATCAATGCACAGGTCTCTATGAGTGTGAAAATAAAGGCAGACATTATATCGGCTGTCCATATCTGGATGGATTTTATTTATTTAATCACTGGATATACCATAGACGCCCATTCACAATTGTGACACAGACCATCAGATTAAAACCAACAGGCAACAAGGCAAAAATGAATTAACAGCAATGATAAAATGCAATGACACAATGATAGCATAATGCTACCTTAGGGCAATCTAATTCAATGCACAGACACAACTCAAGGACAAGAAATGGCAGCAGGGCCTGATCCAAATACACGGGGTTGGATAATGTTCCAAAGGGCAGATATTAAACGTAGCATATCTTTTAATCTTCTTGGCAATGTGTGCTATTGGACAACATGAGGAATCCACTTATATCCACCCTCAGGTACATGCTATGATTTATCATAATGCCAAGTTTTCAGCCAGGGTAGAACAACATGTTTTAATATGCTACACAATGTTTTAGATTTGGGAGAACTTTGTGTCCACTTTATATCTGTTCCAAATCTGAAATTTTCTCACTTTCTGTCACAGAAGGAGGAAGGGTAACATGTGTATGTGGTACTGTATTATATTTCTGCATGGGGGAATGATAGGTGTGTGTGTGTGTGTGTGTGTGGAAGAGACAAAGGTTGGTATAGGCAGATGGGAATTAATTTTGAAATGCTTTACCTTCCCTTACACTTAGTTACTACAGGTAGTCCTCAATGTACGATGACAACTGAGCCCAAAATTTCTGTTGTTAAGCAAGACAGTTGTTAAGTGACATTTGCCCCATTTTATGAATATTCTTGCACAGTTGTTAAGTGAATCATTGCAGTTGTTAAATTAGTAACACAGTTGTTAAGTGAATCTGGCTTCCCCATTGACTTTGCTTGTCAGAGGTTTGCAAAAGGGGATCACATGATCCTGGGACACAGCAACGGTCATAAGTATGAGTCAGTTGCCAAGCATTTGAATTTTGATCACATGATCATGGGGATGCTATAAAGGTCGTAAGTGTGCAAAATGGTCATAAATCACTTTTTCCAGTGCTGTTGTAACTTTGAAGGGTCACTAAATGAACCTTTGTAAGTCGAGGACTACCTGTACTCATTCAGTGTGTATACTTTTTAATTCTGTATGTATTCCAGCAGGTATATATCTCCCGTGTGTGCATTAATTGAAAAGAAGGAATCTCCAGAATGGGTATGAGCTAGAATTTTCAACCATTGGTTGACAAGGTCGGTAACGTTTTTGCATGTATTTTCCACACTGGCTGAGGAATTCTGGGAGTTGAAATCCAAAAGTCATAAAAGGGCCAAGTTTGAAGACCCCTATTTTAAGGGATGGGATTGACTTAAATTCAGATAAAC